>NC_135234.1:324541203-325741203 GCF_051348905.1 Ranitomeya variabilis
GATGACAGACATGCCCTGAGACACCGGAAGATCCGAAATGAAATCCATAGAGATGTGTGTCCAAGGTCTCTTCGGGACAGGCAAGGGCAAGAGCAACCCGCTGGCACGAGAACAGCAAGGCTTAGCTCGAGCACAAGTACCACAGGACTGCACAAATGACCGCACATCCCTTGACAAGGAAGGCCACCAAAAGGACCTGGCCACCAGATCTCTGGTGCCAAAAATTCCCGGGTGCCCTGCCAACACTGAGGAATGAACCTCGGAAATGACTCTGCTGGTCCATTTATCAGGCACAAACAATCTGTCAGGTGGACAAGAGTCAGGCCTACCAGCCTGAAATCTCTGCAACACACGTCGCAGATCTGGAGAAATAGCAGACAAGATAACTCCTTCCTTAAGAATACCCACAGGTTCAGCGACTCCAGGAGCATCAGGCACAAAGCTCCTAGACAGAGCATCGGCCTTCACATTCTTAGAACCTGGTAAATACGAGACCACAAAGTCAAAACGGGAGAAAAACAATGACCAGCGGGCCTGTCTAGGATTCAGGCGTTTAGCAGACTCGAGGTACATCAGATTTTTGTGATCAGTCAAGACCACCACACGATGCTTAGCACCCTCGAGCCAATGACGCCACTCCTCAAATGCCCACTTCATGGCCAACAACTCCCGATTGCCCACATCATAATTTCGCTCTGCCGGCGAAAACTTCCTAGAGAAAAAGGCACAAGGTCTCATAGTAGAGCAACCAGGGCCTCTCTGCGACAAAACGGCCCCTGCCCCAATCTCCGAAGCATCCACCTCGACCTGAAAGGGAAGTGAGATGTCAGGCTGGCACAAAACAGGCGCCGAAGTAAACCGGCGTTTCAACTCCTGGAAAGCCTCCACGGCAGCAGGAGTCCAGTTAGCCACATCAGAGCCTTTCTTGGTCATATCCGTCAACGGTTTAACAACGCTAGAAAAATTAGCGATAAAACGACGGTAGAAGTTAGCAAAACCCAAGAACTTCTGAAGACTCTTAACTGACGAAGGTTGAGTCCAATCTTGAATAGCTCGGACCTTGACTGGGTCCATCTCCACAGCAGAAGGGGAAAAAATGAACCCTAAAAAGGGAACCTTCTGTACACCAAAGAGACACTTTAAGCCTTTAACAAACAAAGAATTTTCACGCAAAATCTTGAAAACCATCCTGACCTGCTCCACATGCGAGTCCCAATCATCAGAAAAAACCAGAATATCATCCAGATAAACGATCAAAAATTTATCCAGATACTTCCGGAAAATGTCATGCATAAAGGACTGAAAGACTGAAGGTGCATTAGAGAGCCCAAATGGCATCACCAAGTACTCAAAATGACCTTCGGGCGTATTGAATGCGGTTTTCCATTCATCTCCTTGCTTAATGCGCACAAGGTTGTACGCACCACGAAGGTCTATCTTGGTGAACCACTTGGCACCTTTAATCCGGGCAAACAAGTCTGACAACAGCGGCAAAGGATACTGAAATTTGACAGTGATCTTATTTAAAAGCCGATAGTCAATACAAGGCCTCAAAGATCCGTCCTTTTTGGCCACAAAAAAGAATCCCGCACCAAGAGGGGAAGAAGAAGGACGGATATGCCCCTTCTCCAGAGACTCCTTAATATATGAACGCATCGCGGTATGTTCAGGTACCGACAGATTAAACAGTCTTCCCTTAGGAAACTTACTGCCTGGAATCAAATCTATTGCACAGTCACATTCCCTATGAGGAGGCAATGCACTTGACCTAGACTCGCTGAAGACATCCTGATAATCAGACAAATATGCCGGAACTTCCGAAGGCGTAGAAGTAGCAATAGACACGGGCAGGGAATCTCCATGAATTCCATGACAGCCCCAACTTGACACTGACATTGCCTTCCAGTCCAAGACTGGATTATGGGTCTGTAACCATGGCAACCCCAAAACAACCAAATCATGCATCTTATGCAGAACAAGAAAACGTATCACCTCCCGATGTTCAGGAGTCATGCACATGGTAACCTGTGTCCAAAACTGCGGTTTATTTTCTGCCAATGGCGTAGCATCAATACCCCTAAGAGGGATAGGATTTTCTAATGGCTCAAGAACAAAACCGCAGCGCTTGGCAAATGACAGATCCATAAGACTCAGGGCAGCACCTGAATCCACAAACGCCATGACAGGATACGATGACAGTGAGCAAATCAAAGTTACAGATAGAATAAACTTAGGATGCAAATTACCAATGGCGACAGGACTAACAACCTTAGTAAGACGTTTAGAGCATGCTGAGATAACATGTGTAGAATCACCACAGTAGTAACACAAGCCATTCTGGCGTCTATGAATTTTCCGCTCATTTCTAGTCAGGATTCTATCACATTGCATTAAATCAGGTGCCTGTTCAGATAACACCATGAGGGAATTTGCGGTCTTGCGCTCCCGCAACCGCCGGTCAATTTGAATTGCCAGGGCCATGGAATCATTCAGACCTGTGGGAATGGGAAAACCCACCATCACATTCTTAATGGCTTCAGAAAGGCCATTTCTAAAATTTGCAGCCAATGCACACTCGTTCCACTGGGTCAGCACGGACCATTTCCGAAATTTTTGGCAATACACTTCAGCCTCGTCCTGGCCCTGAGACATAGCCAGCAAGGCTTTTTCTGCCTGAATCTCAAGATTGGGTTCCTCATAAAGCAAACCGAGCGCCAGAAAAAACGCATCAATATCAGCCAATGCCGGATCTCCTGGCGCCAGCGAGAAAGCCCAATCCTGAGGGTCGCCCCGTAAAAAAGAAATAACAATTTTCACTTGCTGAGCGGAGTCTCCAGAGGAACAGGGTCTCAGGGACAAAAACAATTTACAATTATTCCTGAAATTCCTAAACTTAAATCGGTCTCCGGAAAACAGTTCAGGAATCGGTATCTTAGGTTCTGACATAGGATTTCTGGTAACATAATCTTGTATGCCCTGCACACGAGCAGCAAGCTGGTCCACACTTGTAATCAAGGTCTGGACATTCATGTCTGCAGCAATCACAAGCCACTCAGAGGTAAAGGGGAAAAGAAAAAAAAAAATGAGAGAGAGAAAAAAAAACTCAGAACTTTCTTTCTTATAATCCCGCTTCTGCAATGCATTTAACATTTAATACTGGCCTGGCAAACTGTTATGACCCCAATGGCGAGGGTCTCAGAAATATCAGCAAGTCTGCGAAGTACAAAAATCCAGCTCATAGGGCAGTGGTAACTGGGTTGACCATATATCTACTCCTATCGCCAACACTAGAAGTAGCCGGGGAACATGCCTACGTTGGTCGCTAGATGTCTCGCGCCAGCCGGAGAGCTAACTACCCCTAGAAGAGGAAAACAAAGACCTCTCTTGCCTCCAGAGAAAGGACCCAAAAAGTAGGATACAAGCCCCCCACAAATAATAACGGTGAGGTAAGAGGAAATGACAAACACAGAGATGAACTAGGTTTAGCAAAGAGAGGCCCACTTACTAATAGCAGAATGTAGTAAGATAACTTATATGGTCAACAAAAACCCTATCAAAAATCCACGCTGGAGATTCAAGAACCCCCGAACCGTCTAACGGCCCGGGGGGAGAACACCAGCCACCCTAGAGCTTCCAGCAAGGTCAGGATACAGATTATATACAAGCTGGACAAAAATGCAAACAAAAACGAATAGCAAAAAGCAAGAAAGCAGACTTAGCTTAATCAAGCAGGAACCAGGATCAGTAGACAAGAGCACTACAGATTAGCTCTGATATCAACGTTGCCAGGCATTGAACTGAAGGTCCAGGGAGCTTATATAGCAACACCCTTGACCTAACGACCCAGGTGAGCATACAAGGGATGAAAGACATACCCAGAGTAAAATCACTAGTAGCCACTAGAGGGAGCCAAAAGGTAAATTCACAACACACGTCGTACGATCTGGCTGGTGATGTTTGGTAGTTTGTAACTGTGGAGGAGAGTATAATATTGTCAGTACCTATTACTACACATGGCTGTAGGTCACTTGACGTGGATACTGTCTTACCGGTCGTGGTACTGTTTGAGGGCATTGGATGGATTAACAACGACCTTCCCGGTAGTTGTCACAAAAAAGTTTGAGATGGTCTGTCGGTCAGTGGTAAGGGCAGGTCTTACATATGTTGCGTACACTTCGAACCACTGAAAAAAAGAGAAAAAAAAATACATGTTAATCTAAAGCCAGAGAGCACCCCTCCAACAGATTTAACATGGGGACAAGAGAGGGGTTTGTTCCCCATGTGGAGTGGGGTTGCCTGGGTTCCCTGGCTCGGTGAAAACTTACCGATTCCTCTTCCTCTGAAAGCACGAACGATGCTACTTGAGTCGAGGCACACTTGTGTGTCTTCACACCGACAATAGTCATGCGATTGCCGGAGTACAGGTGATGGGTCCTCCTATCCCACTTTGAAACCTAAGAAATGAAAATGGGGAAATAATTGAACTGGTTCAGCCGATGCCGCTGACCCACCGAGTCTGACGGCTTACCGTCATGTTGCGAACAACGCCCGGTCTTTGGAGATTTCTGAGAATTAGAAGGGCCTGGAGGTACAGTAGGATTTCACTGCGTTCTAGGTCGGATCCCCCATCTTGCACAGCCGCTAGGCACGCCTGAAATCTGGGCTTTGCCTTCTCCAGTATTCTCTGGCAGTCCTTCGGTGTCTTTGAGGGCTCCATGTTGTGAATTTGGATTCTGGGCTCCCCCGGTGGCTACTGGTGGAATTGAACTTGTGACATCATCTTCCCTGTTCACCTGTTCTGATTAGATCTGGGTGTCGCTATATAACCTGGCTTCTCTGTTAGATGCTTGCCGGTCAACAATGTTATCAGAAGCCTCTCTGTGCTTGTTCCTGCTCCCAGACATCTACTAGATAAGTTGGACTTTCGTCCATGTTTTGTTTTTGTATTTTGGTTCCAGTTCACAGCTGCAGTTTCGTTACTGTGTCTGGAAAGCTCTTGTTGATCAGGAATTGCCACTCTGGTATTATGAGTTAATGCCAGAGTCCTAAAGTAATTTCTGGATGTGTTTTGTTAGGGTTTTCTACTGACCATGAAAGTATGCTTTCTGTCTTCTGCTATCTAGAAAGCGGACCTCAAATTTGCTAAAACTATTTTCCTGCTGCGTTTGTTGTTTCATCTCATATCACCGCCAATATATGTGGGGGGCTTCTGTCTCCTTTTTGGGCATTTCTCTAGAGGTGAGTCAGGTCTTATATTTCCCTCTGCTAGCATTATTTAGTTCTCCGGCCGGCGCTGGGCATATAGGGATAAAAAGTAGGACATGCTACCTGGCTACTTCTAGATGATGCGGTAGGTTTAGTTCATGGTCAGTACAGTTACATCTTCCAAGAGCTTGTTCCTATTGAGGCTTATGCTAGTTCTCTGGCCATGGAGATCATGACAGTTTGACCGGCCCACTAAAGGGTTAAAATCCTTGGCTGAGAAAGGAGAGAAATAAGAAGTCTGCTGAAAATTTTTTTTTTTTTTTTTTCTCTAGTAGTTAGTGTGCTCTTAATTGGATCACTTGCCAGTCTGTCTATGCTGCAGTCTTTCTTTTTTTTCTCTCTCCTTCTAATCTTTGAATGGCTCTATGTTCACCTGTCTATAATGGATCTACAGAGTGTAACTGCAGGTTTGAATAAGCTCGCCACGAAAGTACAAAGTTTGCAAGATTTTGTTGTTCATGCTCCGGTATCAGAGCCGAGAATTCCTTTGCCGGAATTCTTCTCAGGGAATAGATCTAGCTTTCAGAATTTTAGAAATAATTGTAAGTTATTTTTGTCCCTGAAATCTCGTTCTGCTGGAGATCCTGCACAGCAGGTTGGGATTGTGATTTCCTTGCTCCGCGGCGACCCTCAAGATTGGGCTTTTGCATTGGCACCAGGGGATCCTGCGTTGCGCAATGTGGATGCGTTTTTTCTGGCCTTGGGCTTGCTTTATGAGGAACCTCATTTGGAACTTCAGGCAGAAAAAACTTTGATGTCCCTATCGCAGGGGCAAGATGAAGCTGAAATTTACTGCCAAAGATTCCGTAAATGGTCTGTGCTTACTCAGTGGAATGAGTGTGCCTTGGCGGCTACTTTCAGAGAGGGTCTTTCTGATGCCATTAAGGATGTTATGGTGGGGTTCCCTGTGCCTGCAAGTCTGAATGAGTCCATGACAATGGCCATTCAGATCGATAGGCGTCTGCGGGAGCGCAAACCAGTGCACCATCTGTGTTGTGAATTTGGATTCTGGGCTCCCCCGGTGGCCGCTTGTGGAATTGGACTTGTCATCCTCTTTCCTGTTTCACCTGGTTTCATCAGTAGTGGGTGTCGCTATTTAAGCTCATTTCTCTGGTGGTTTCTTGCCGGTCAACAATGTTATCTGATGCCTCTCAGTGCTTGTTCCTGCTTCTAGACAACTACTAGATAAGTTGGACTTTTGTCCTTGTTTTGTTTTGCCTATTTGTTCCAGTTCACAGCTGAAGTTTTGTTACTGTGTCTGGAAAGCTCTCGTTGATCAGGGATTGCTACTCTGGCGTTATGAGTTAATGCCAGAGTTTAAGGTAATCTCTGGATGGTGTTTTGTTAGTGTTTTTCTGCTGACCATGAAAGTATACTATCTGTCTTCTGCTATCTAGTAAGCGGACCTCAAATTTGCTAAGACTATTTTCCTGCTGCGTTTGTTGTTTCATCTGAACTCACCGTCATTATATGTGGGGGGCTACTGTCTTCTTTGGAATATTTCTCTAGAGGTGAGCCAGGCCTTATATTTCCCTCTGCTAGCTATTTAGGTCTTAGGCCAGAGCTGGGCATCTAGCGATAAATAGGAAATGCTACCTGGCTATTTCTAGTTGCGCGGCAGGCTTAGTTCATGGTCAGTATAGTTCCATCTTCCGAGAGCTTGTCCCTCTATAGGCTTGCTATGATCTCTGCCTGCAGAGATCATGACAGTTTGACCGGCCAGTAAAGTGTTAAAGACCCAGGTTTAGAAAGGAGAGTTATAAGAAGTCTGCTGGAATTTTTTTTTTTTTTTTTCCCTCCAGTCTGCCTTGCTGCAGTCTTTTTTCTCTCTCTCCTCCTAATCTCTGTATGGCTCTGTGTGCACCTGACAATAATGGATCTTCAGAGTGTAACTGCGGGTTTGAATAATCTCATCACGAAAGTACAAAATTTACAAGATTTTGTGGTACATGCTCCGGTATCTGAGCCGAGAATTTCTTTGCCGGAGTTCTTCACAGGGAATAGAGCTAGCTTCCAGAATTTCCGAAATAATTGTAAGCTTTATTTGTCCCTGAAGTCTCGTTCAGCTGGAGACCCTGGTCAGCAGGTTAGGATTGTGATTTCCTTGCTCAGGGGTGACCCTCAAGATTGGGCCTTCTCATTGCCAGCAGGGGATCCTGCGTTGCGCGATGTGGATGCGTTTTTTCTGGCCTTGGGCTTGCTTTATGAGGAACCTCATTTGGAACTTCAGGCAGAAAAAACTTTGATGGCACTATCTCAGGGGCAAGACGAAGCTGGGGTTTACTGCCAAAAATTCCGTAAATGGTCTGTGCTTACTCAGTGGAATGAGTGCGCCTTGGCGGCAACTTTCAGAGAAGGTCTCTCTGATGCCGTTAAGGATGTTATGGTGGGGTTCCCTGTGCCTGCAGGTCTGAATGAGTCCATGACAATGGCTATCCAGATTGATAGGCGTCTGCGGGAGCGCAAACCGGTGCACCATCTGGCGGTGTCTATGGAAAAGACGCCAGAAAGTATGCAGTGTGATAGAATTCTGTCCAGGAGCGAGCGACAGAATTTTAGACGGAAGAATGGATTGTGTTTCTATTGTGGGGATTCTACTCATGTTATATCAGCATGCTCTAGGCGTACAAAGAAGCTTGATAAGTCTGTTTCCATTGGTACCATTCAGTCTAAGTTTATTTTGTCTGTAACCCTGATTTGCTCTTTGTCATCCATTGCCACGGACGCCTATGTTGACTCTGGCGCCGCTCTGAGTCTTATGGATTGGTCCTTTGCCAATCGTTGTGGTTTTGATTTAGAGCCTTTGGAGACTCTTATTCCTCTGAAGGGGATTGACTCCACCCCATTGGCTAATAATAAACCACAATACTGGACACAAGTA
Source organism: Ranitomeya variabilis (assembly GCF_051348905.1). Taxonomy (NCBI): domain Eukaryota; kingdom Metazoa; phylum Chordata; class Amphibia; order Anura; family Dendrobatidae; genus Ranitomeya; species Ranitomeya variabilis. Next base: position 324,549,350 of record NC_135234.1, read on the forward strand.
ACCATGCGTATCAATCCGGATCACCAGGAGATTATTCGTTTCCTGGTGCTGTATAATTTACATGACGATTTGGTACTGGGATTGCCATGGTTGCAGTCTCACAATCCAGTCTTGGACTGGAGAGCAATGTCTGTGTTGAGCTGGGGATGTAAGGGTATTCATGGGGACTTACCTTTGGTTTCTATTTCTTCGTCCATTCCCTCTGAAGTCCCTGAGTTCCTCTCTGATTATCAAGACGTCTTTGACGAACCCAAGCTTGGGTCGTTACCTCCGCACCGTGAGTGCGATTGTGCCATAGATTTGATACCGGGTTGTAAATATCCAAAGGGTCGGTTATTTAATCTGTCTGTGCCGGAACATGCTGCTATGCGGGAATATATAAAGGAGTCTTTGGAAAAGGGACATATTCGTCCATCTTCTTCTCCCTTGGGAGCTGGGTTTTTCTTTGTCTCAAAAAAAGACGGCTCTTTGAGACCATGTATTGATTATCGGCTTCTGAATAAGATAACTGTTAAGTATCAATACCCATTGCCATTGCTTACTGATTTGTTTGCTCGTATAGAGGGGGCTAAGTGGTTCTCTAAAATTGATCTTCGTGGGGCGTATAATTTGGTGCGGATCAGGCAGGGGGATGAGTGGAAGACCGCATTTAATACGCCCGAGGGCCACTTTGAGTATTTGGTCATGCCTTTTGGTCTTTCTAATGCCCCTTCAGTTTTCCAGTCTTTTATGCATGATATTTTCCGCGATTTTCTGGATAAATTTATGATAATATATCTGGATGATATTCTGATTTTTTCTGATGACTGGGACTCTCATGTCCAGCAGGTCAGGAGAGTTTTTCAGGTTCTGCGGTCTAATTCTTTATGTGTGAAGGGGTCTAAGTGCGTGTTTGGGGTCCAGAAAATTTCCTTTTTGGGGTATATTTTTTCTCCCTCTTCCATTGAGATGGATCCCGTCAAGGTGCAAGCTATTTGTGACTGGACTCAGCCCTCCTCTCTTAAGGGTCTTCAGAGATTTTTGGGCTTTGCCAACTTTTACCGCCGATTTATTGCTGGTTTTTCGGATGTCGTTAAACCACTGACTGATTTGACCAGACAAGGCGCTGATGTTGCTAATTGGTCCCCTCATGCTGTAGAGGCCTTTCAGGAGCTTAAGCGCCGTTTTGTCTCTGCCCCTGTGTTGCGTCAGCCTGATGTGAATCTGCCTTTTCAGGTTGAGGTTGACGCTTCGGAGGTCGGAGCTGGGGCAGTGTTGTCGCAGAAAGGTTCCGACTGCTCCGTCATTAGGCCTTGTGCTTTCTTTTCTCGCAAATTTTCGCCCGCAGAGCAGAATTATGATGTTGGGAATCGGGAGCTTTTGGCCATGAAATGGGCGTTTGAGGAGTGGCGCCATTGGCTCGAGGGGGCTAGGCATCAGGTGGTGGTATTGACTGACCACAAAAATTTGATTTATCTTGAGACTGCCAGGCGCCTGAATCCTAGACAGGCGCGCTGGTCTTTATTTTTTTCTCGCTTTAATTTTGTGGTGTCATACCTACCGGGTTCTAAGAATGTTAAGGCAGATGCCCTTTCTAGGAGTTTTGACCCGGACTCTCCTGGTAATTCTGAACCCACAGGTATCCTTAGGGAGGGAGTAATTTTGTCGGCCGTTTCTCCTGATCTGCGGCGGTCCTTGCAAGAGTTTCAGGCGGATAGACCGGATCGTTGTCCGCCTGATAGACTGTTTGTTCCGGATGATTGGACCAGTAGAGTCATCTCTGAGGTACATTCTTCTGCATTGGCAGGTCATCCCGGAATTTTTGGTACCAGGGATTTGGTGGCAAGATCCTTCTGGTGGCCTTCCCTGTCACGAGATGTGCGAGTCTTTGTGCAGTCATGTGACATTTGTGCTCGGGCCAAGTCTTGTAGTTCTCGGGCTAGCGGACTGCTGTTGCCCTTGCCTATTCCTAAGAGGCCTTGGACACACATCTCGATGGATTTTATTTCAGATCTGCCTGTTTCCCAGAAGATGTCTGTCATCTGGGTGGTCTGTGACCGTTTCTCTAAAATGGTCCATTTGGTTCCTCTGCCCAAGTTGCCTTCTTCTTCTGAGTTGGTTCCTCTGTTTTTTCAGAATGTTGTCCGATTGCACGGTATTCCTGAGAATATCGTTTCTGACAGAGGTACCCAATTTGTGTCTAGATTTTGGCGGGCATTCTGTGCTAGGATGGGCATAGATTTGTCTTTTTCATCTGCTTTTCACCCTCAGACTAATGGCCAGACCGAGCGGACTAATCAGACCCTGGAGACATATCTGAGGTGTTTCGTCTCTGCCGACCAGGATGATTGGGTTGCTTTTTTGCCATTGGCAGAGTTCGCCCTCAATAATCGGGCCAGCTCTTCCACCTTGGTGTCCCCGTTTTTCTGTAATTCGGGGTTTCACCCTCGATTTTCCTCCGGTCAGGTGGAATCCTCGGATTGTCCTGGAGTGGATGCGGTGGTGGAGAGATTGCATCACATCTGGGGGCAGGTTATGGACAATTTGAAGTTGTCCCAGGAGAAGACTCAGCGTTTTGCCAACCGTCATCGTCGTGTTGGTTCTCGGCTTTGTGTTGGAGATTTGGTGTGGTTGTCTTCTCGTTTTGTCCCTATGAGGGTCTCTTCTCCTAAGTTTAAACCTCGGTTCATCGGCCCTTATAGAATATTGGAGATTCTTAATCCTGTTTCTTTCCGCTTGGACCTCCCTGCGTCCTTTTCCATTCATAACGTTTTTCATCGGTCGTTATTGCGCAGGTATGAGGTACCTGTTGTGCCTTCAGTTGAGCCTCCTGCTCCGGTGTTGGTTGAGGGTGAGTTGGAGTACGTTGTGGAGAAAATTTTGGACTCTCGTGTTTCCAGACGGAGACTCCAGTATCTGGTCAACTGGAAGGGTTACGGCCAGGAGGATAATTCTTGGGTCAATGCATCTGATGTTCATGCTTCTGATCTTGTTCGTGCCTTCCATAGGGCTCATCCTGGTCGCCCTGGTGGATCTGGTGAGGGTTCGGTGCCCCCTCCTTGAGGGGGGGGTACTGTTGTGAATTTGGATTCTGGGCTCCCCCGGTGGCCGCTTGTGGAATTGGACTTGTCATCCTCTTTCCTGTTTCACCTGGTTTCATCAGTAGTGGGTGTCGCTATTTAAGCTCATTTCTCTGGTGGTTTCTTGCCGGTCAACAATGTTATCTGATGCCTCTCAGTGCTTGTTCCTGCTTCTAGACAACTACTAGATAAGTTGGACTTTTGTCCTTGTTTTGTTTTGCCTATTTGTTCCAGTTCACAGCTGAAGTTTTGTTACTGTGTCTGGAAAGCTCTCGTTGATCAGGGATTGCTACTCTGGCGTTATGAGTTAATGCCAGAGTTTAAGGTAATCTCTGGATGGTGTTTTGTTAGTGTTTTTCTGCTGACCATGAAAGTATACTATCTGTCTTCTGCTATCTAGTAAGCGGACCTCAAATTTGCTAAGACTATTTTCCTGCTGCGTTTGTTGTTTCATCTGAACTCACCGTCATTATATGTGGGGGGCTACTGTCTTCTTTGGAATATTTCTCTAGAGGTGAGCCAGGCCTTATATTTCCCTCTGCTAGCTATTTAGGTCTTAGGCCAGAGCTGGGCATCTAGCGATAAATAGGAAATGCTACCTGGCTATTTCTAGTTGCGCGGCAGGCTTAGTTCATGGTCAGTATAGTTCCATCTTCCGAGAGCTTGTCCCTCTATAGGCTTGCTATGATCTCTGCCTGCAGAGATCATGACACATCTGGCGGTGTCCACTGAGAAGACGCCAGAAAACATGCAGTGTGATAGAATTCTGTCCAGAAGCGAGCGGCAGAATTTTAGACGGAAAAATGGGTTGTGTTTCTATTGTGGGGATTCTACTCATGTTATATCAGCATGCTCTAAGCGTACTAAAAAGCTTGATAAATCCGTTCCCATTGGCACTTTACAGTCTAAATTTATTTTGTCTGTGACCCTGATTTGCTCTTTGTCATCTATTACTACGGACGCCTATATCGACTCTGGCGCCGCTTTGAGTCTTATGGATTGGTCCTTTGCCAATCGTTGTGGGTATGATTTAGAGCCTTTGGAGACTCTTATTCCTCTGAAGGGGATTGACTCCACCCCATTGGCTAATAATAAACCACAATACTGGACACAAGTAACTATGCGTATTAATCCGGATCACCAGGAGATTATTCGCTTTCTGGTGCTGTATAATCTACATGATGATTTGGTGCTAGGATTGCCATGGCTGCAGTCTCACAACCCAGTCCTTGACTGGAGAGCTATGTCTGTGTTGAGCTGGGGATGTAAGGGGACTCATGGGGACGTACCTTTGGTGTCCATTTCATCATCTATTCCCTCTGAAATCCCTGAGTTCCTGTCTGATTATCGTGACGTCTTTGAAGAACCCAAGCTGGGTTCGCTACCTCCGCACCGTGAGTGCGATTGTGCTATAGATTTAATTCCGGGTAGTAAATACCCAAAGGGTCGTTTATTTAATCTGTCTGTGCCTGAACATACTGCTATGCGATAATATATAAAGGAGTCCTTGGAAAAGGGACATATTCGTCCATCGTCATCTCCCTTAGGAGCCGTTTTTTTCTTTGTGTCAAAAAAAAGACGGCTCTTTGAGACCATGTATTGATTATCGGCTTTTGAATAAAATCACGGTTAAATATCAATACCCATTGCCGTTGCTGACTGATTTGTTTGCTCGCATAAAGGGGGCCAAGTGGTTCTCTAAGATTGATCTCCGTGGGGCGTATAATTTGGTGCGGATCAGGCAGGGGGATGAGTGGAAAACCGCATTTAATACGCCCGAGGGCCACTTTGAGTATTTGGTGATGCCTTTTGGTCTTTCTAATGCCCCTTCAGTCTTCCAGTCCTTTATGCATGATATTTTCCGCGATTTTTTGGATAAATTTATGATAGTGTATCTGGATGATATTCTGATTTTTTCGGATGATTGGGACTCTCATGTCCGGCAAGTTAAGAGGGTTTTTCAGGTTTTGCGGTCTAATTCTCTGTGTGTCAAGGGTTCTAAGTGCGTTTTTGGGGTTCAGAGAATTTCCTTTTTGGGATATATTTTTTCTCCCTCTTCCATTGAGATGGATCCTGTCAAGGTTCAAGCTATTTGTGATTGGACGCAGCCCTCTTCTCTTAAAAGTCTTCAGAAATTTTTGGGCTTTGCCAACTTTTATCGTCGATTTATTTCTGGTTTTTCGGATGTCGTTAAGCCATTGACCGATTTGACTAGACAGGGTGCTGATGTTGCTAATTGGTCCCCTGATGCTGTGGAGGCCTTTCAGGAGCTTAAGCGCCGTTTTTCTTCTGCCCCTGTGTTGCGTCAGCCTGATGTGACTCTTCCTTTTCAGGTTGAGGTCGACGCTTCTGAGATCGGGGCTGGGGCAGTGTTGTCGCAGAAAAGTTCTGACTGCGCCGTGATGAGGCCTTGTGCCTTCTTTTCCCGTAAATTTTCGCCCGCTGAGCGGAATTATGATGTTGGGAATCGGGAGCTTTTGGCCATGAAGTGGGCGTTTGAGGAGTGGCGCCATTGGCTCGAGGGGGCCAGACATCAGGTGGTGGTATTGACTGACCACAAAAATTTGATCTATCTTGAGACCGCCAGGCGCCTGAATCCTAGACAGGCGCGCTGGTCATTATTTTTCTCTCGGTTTAATTTTGTGGTATCGTACCTACCGGGTTCTAAGAATGTTAAGGCGGATGCCCTTTCTAGGAGTTTTGAGCCTGATTCACCCGGCAACTCTGACCCCACAGGTATTCTTAAGGAGGGAGTTATCTTGTCAGCCGTTTCTCCAGACCTGCGGCGGGCCTTGCAGGAGTTTCAGGCGGATAGACCGGATCGTTGTCCGCCTGATAGGTTGTTTGTTCCTGATGATTGGACCAGTAGAGTCATCTCTGAGGTACATTCTTCTGCATTGGCAGGTCATCCTGGAATTTTTGGTACCAGGGATTTGGTGGCAAGATCCTTCTGGTGGCCTTCCCTGTCACGAGATGTGCGAGGCTTTGTGCAGTCTTGTGACGTTTGTGCTCGGGCCAAGCCTTGTTGTTCTCGGGCTAGTGGATTATTGTTGCCCTTGCCTATTCCTAAGAGGCCTTGGACACACATCTCGATGGATTTTATTTCAGATCTGCCTGTTTCTCAGAAGATGTCTGTCATCTGGGTGGTGTGTGACCGTTTTTCTAAGATGGTCCATTTGGTTCCCCTGCCCAAATTGCCTTCTTCTTCCGAGTTGGTGCCCCTGTTTTTTCAAAATGTTGTTCGTTTGCATGGTATTCCTGAGAATATCGTTTCTGACAGAGGAACCCAATTTGTGTCTAGATTTTGGCGGGCATTCTGTGCTAGGATGGGCATAGATTTGTCTTTTTCGTCTGCTTTTCACCCTCAGACTAATGGCCAGACCGAGCGGACTAATCAGACCCTGGAGACATATCTGAGGTGTTTTGTGTCTGCTGACCAGGATGATTGGGTTGCTTTTTTGCCATTGGCGGAGTTCGCCCTCAATAATCGGGCCAGCTCTGCCACTTTGGTGTCCCCGTTTTTCTGTAATTCGGGGTTCCACCCTCGATTTTCCTCCGGTCAGATGGAATCCTCGGATTGTCCTGGAGTGGATGCGGTGGTGGAGAGATTGCATCATATCTGGGGGCAGGTGATGGACAATTTAAAGTTGTCCCAGGAGAAGACTCAGCTTTTTGCCAACCGTCACCGTCGTGTTGGTCCTCGGCTTTGTGTTGGAGATTTGGTGTGGTTGTCTTCTCGTTTTGTCCCTATGAGGGTCTCATCTCCTAAGTTTAAGCCTCGGTTCATCGGTCCGTATAAAATATTGGAGATTCTTAACCCTGTTTCCTTCCGTTTGGACCTCCCTGCATCCTTTTCTATTCATAACGTTTTTCATCGGTCGTTATTGCGCAGGTATGAGGCACCGGTTGTGCCTTCCGTTGAGCCTCCTGCTCCGGTGTTGGTTGAGGGTGAGTTGGAGTACGTTGTGGAAAAAATCCTAGACTCCCGTGTTTCCAGACGGAGACTCCAGTATCTGGTCAAGTGGAAGGGATACGGCCAGGAGGATAATTCTTGGGTCACTGCATCTGATGTTCATGCCTCTGATCTGGTTCGTGCCTTTCATAGGGCCCATCCTGATCGCCCTGGTGGTTCTGGTGAGGGTTCGGTGCCCCCTCCTTGAGGGGGGGGTACTGTTGTGAATTTGGATTCTGGGCTCCCCCGGTGGCTACTGGTGGAATTGAACTTGTGACATCATCTTCCCTGTTCACCTGTTCTGATTAGATCTGGGTGTCGCTATATAACCTGGCTTCTCTGTTAGATGCTTGCCGGTCAACAATGTTATCAGAAGCCTCTCTGTGCTTGTTCCTGCTCCCAGACATCTACTAGATAAGTTGGACTTTCGTCCATGTTTTGTTTTTGTATTTTGGTTCCAGTTCACAGCTGCAGTTTCGTTACTGTGTCTGGAAAGCTCTTGTTGATCAGGAATTGCCACTCTGGTATTATGAGTTAATGCCAGAGTCCTAAAGTAATTTCTGGATGTGTTTTGTTAGGGTTTTCTACTGACCATGAAAGTATGCTTTCTGTCTTCTGCTATCTAGAAAGCGGACCTCAAATTTGCTAAAACTATTTTCCTGCTGCGTTTGTTGTTTCATCTCATATCACCGCCAATATATGTGGGGGGCTTCTGTCTCCTTTTGGGGCATTTCTCTAGAGGTGAGTCAGGTCTTATATTTCCCTCTGCTAGCATTATTTAGTTCTCCGGCCGGCGCTGGGCATATAGGGATAAAAAGTAGGACATGCTACCTGGCTACTTCTAGATGATGCGGTAGGTTTAGTTCATGGTCAGTACAGTTACATCTTCCAAGAGCTTGTTCCTATTGAGGCTTATGCTAGTTCTCTGGCCATGGAGATCATGACAGCTCCATCAGTGTTTCGTACCTGGGTGGGAAGAAGAAATTCACGGTTATTGTGTGATGTAATTCACGGTTATTGTGTGATATTCATGCCGATATGTGGATCGTTTGAACCGGGTACCTTTTGCCGACCGACTCCCTGCAGACTCCCCTGTACAGTGACTTTTGTAGGTCCATTGTAAACTCCATGAAAACCTCGCAGGCTCGGTACAATTGAGGTTCCTGTGTGCTCAGCGTTGTGCCTCTCATCTGATAGGTGGTGAACCTCCGAATATGCTTCAGTATCCCGAGGGATGACTGGCTCGATAGTCGAAGGCTTCTAAGCATTTCAAAATATTCGTTCACTCGGCTAGGCATTGTAACGTACTCCAGCGTAAGAGCTTTTGGGTTGATAAAGAACAGGAACCTAGCCAAGTTCGATACCTCCTGTTGGCAGTCGGGGACCCCAAGTGTAACCGATAGATACGAGTGGAAACCCTTCAGGATGGGGTGATCCATCGAATGGCGCTTGTACAAGCCGGCGGTCTGTGTAGCCAGGCGTTTTTGGTTTTTCCACTGCCTGGCCTGAATCCTTCGAGCACTGCCATCCACGATCTCCTCATCGGCTATGTGGTCAGAGAATCTCCCTGTGTGTTCAGGCTCCGGGCATGGGTCTCCCTCCAACCCGCCTGCCGGCTGTAAATTGCCAGGCGTGTCCGCCATAGGAGAATCTGGCTCCACCAGGGGCATGGAGCAGGGCTCCAAACTGCCTGTTTGTTCCTGAGCGGGCCCCTCACAGGTTAATGGCTTGTCGTGCGACTCAAAACTTGGCTTATTTACTACTAAGAAGCCGCGACCTTCCACAAAGGAGACAGCCTCCCACAGGGATTTGAGAGGCTTGATGTCGCTGAATTGGATACTGGTTCCCTTTTCTGCAATACATTGAAGGGTATCCTTGGCGGTAGCTAAGGCATTTCGTACCTCAGAATCACTCTCGGTTCTCAGGCACACTCTTTTCAAATGCGTGGACATATATTTGGTTACTTTGTGGCACTTGGGGCAGGTAAGTGGTGTCCGTTTGTGGCTATGGGGGCAAGAGAAATATAAATGTCACTCCCTGCTGCAGCCATACAACCCCGCTAAAAGGTACACCCGTACCGGGCTCTAAATGCAAACTTTTAGTAGTCGCTAACTACACAGAAATGTGGTCAAAGAATGGCTTCTACTTACCGCTCCATGTGGAAGTGTTTCCCGCACTCGAATTCAGCGTGAACGTCCGAAAATATATGCTTTTAGAGCGAGTAAATCTGCACGTCGCTGGGACCTGAGGTAAACTGTTTTACCTCAGCGACGAGCCGCCTCACCTGCGCGCCGCGGCGGGTGCTTCCTGTTAACTGTTGCCACGTCGGCCGCTTACTGTTACAGGGCATCCCAGGTGGTGAGGCATCCCCAGGGATGTCACCCTCACGGCTGCTTATCACCGCTACGGTTGATGGAAAAATCCCGTACAGTCTGTATCTACAATAATATATACCTGACAGGAGCCCGTACAGTCTGTATCTACAATAATATATACCTGACAGGAGCCCTTACAGTCTGTATCTACAATAATATATACCTGACAGGAGCCCGTACAGTCTGTATCTACAATAATATATACCTGACAGAAGCCCGTACAGTCTATATCTACAATAATATATACCTGACAGGAGCCCGTACAGTCTATATCTACAATAATATATACCTGACAGGAGCCCGTACAGTTTGTATCTACAATAATATATACCTGACAGGAGCCCGTACAGTCTATATCTACAATAATATATACCTGACAGGAGCCCGTACAGTCTGTATCTACAATAATATATACCTGACAGGAGCCCGTACAGTCTATATCTACAATAGTATATACCTGACAGGAGCCAATACAGTCTGTATCTACAATAATATATACCTGACAGGAGCCCGTACAGTCTGTATCTACAATAATATATACCTGACAGGAGCCAATACAGTCTATATCTACAATAATATATACCTGACAGGAGCCCGTACAGTCTGTATCTACAATAATATATACCTGACAGGAGCCCGTACAGTCTATATCTACAATAATATATACCTGACAGGAGTCGATACAGTCTGTATCTACAATAATATATACCTGACAGGAGCCCGTACAGTCTGTATCTACAATAATATATACCTGACAGGAGCCTGTACAGTCTATATCTACAATAATATATACCTGAGAGGAGCCAATACAGTCTATATCTACAATAATATATACCTGACAGGAGCCCGTACAGTCTGTATCTACAATAATATATACCTGACAGGAGCCCGTACAGTCTGTATCTACAATAATATATACCTGACAGGAGCCCATACAGTCTGTATCTACAATAATATATATCTGACAGGAGCCCGTACAGTCTGTATCTACAATAATATATACCTGACAGGAGCCCGTACAGTCTATATCTACAATAATACACACCTGACAGGAGCCCGTACAGTCTATATCTACAATAATATATACCTGACAGGAGCCAATACAGTCTATATCTACAATACTATATACCTGACAGGAGCCCGTACAGTCTGTATCTACAATAATATATACCTGACAGGAGCCCGTACAGTCTATATCTACAATAATATATACCTGACAGGAGCCCGTACAGTCTGTATCTACAATACTATATACCTGACAGGAGCCCGTACAGTCTATATCTACAATACTATATACCTGACAGGAGTCCGTACAGTCTGTATCTACAATAATATATACCTGACAGGAGCCCGTACAGTCTATATCTACAATAATATATACCTGACAGGAGCCCGTACAGTCTGTATCTACAATAATACACACCTGACAGGAGCCCGTACAGTCTATATCTACAATAATATATACCTGACAGGAGCCAATACAGTCTGTATCTACAATACTATATACCTGACAGGAGCCAATACAGTCTATATCTACAATAATATATACCTGACAGGAGCCCGTACAGTCTATATCTACAATAATATATACCTGACAGGAGCCCATACAGTCTAGCATCTTCAGTAGGGAGACAGCTACACTGTATGGGCTGCAGTCAGGACCTGGAAGGAGCCCATACAGTCTAGGCTCAACCGGGCGGACACTAACAGGCAGCAGCTTTTCTGGACCACACCGGAAGTGGCGTGCACACGCCTGCTGTGACCGTGGTGGTTGGCAGAAAAACCCTCCAGACCGCGCATGCGCGGACGTGACAGCGGACGCAGCGCTGAGCGTGTGTAACTGGAATGCTACAGGAGGAGGAGGCGGAGCGGGAGCAAAGATGGCGGCGAATCCGAACTCTAACAAACCCATATTTGAGTGTCCGACCTGGTGAGCGGGGGCTGTGGGGAGGCGTGGGGCTAGTAACCGTGCACGGTGTAGTGCTGCATATTGCAGGCACACAGGTCTACATATGAGGCGGCAGTAACACGGCGGTGGAGGTGTGGTCTCCATACTGTGTGCAGCTTGCCAGTGCTTTGTATTCTGGGGGTGTAATGCAGTGTGTATCTCTCCATAGGGCAGGGAAGCCCCCTCCAGGACTTCATCTAGATGTTGTTAAAGGAGACAAGCTCATAGAGGTGAGTGGTCATCAGCCCTGCGCATGCTGCACCCTTACATTGCCATTGTAGGGCATTCCTATGTATTATTAAAGGGATTGTCCAACCCTAACAATACAGAGGTGTCCTTATCAATCAACCACCCCTCCACTCTGGACATCCTGATAGTATAGCCATGTGACCGCTGCAGACAGTCCTTACTCACGCTTCAGCCAGTGATGAAAGTAGTGGTTCATATGCCTGTCACAACCTGTCACAGACACTGGTAGGGGATCAGCGGGCGAGTATACTTTATTCTATATGGCAGGGGATCAGCGGGTGAGTATACGATATTCTATACGGCAGGGGATCAGCGGGTGAGTATACAATATCCTATACCGCAGGGGATCAGAGGGCGAGTATACGATATTCTATACGGCAGGGGATCAGCGGGCGAGTATACGATATTCTATACGGCAGGGGATCAGCGGGCGAGTATACAATATCCTATACCGCAGGGGATCGGAGGGCGAGTATATGATATTCTATACTGCAGGGGATCAGCGGGTGAGTATACAATATTCTATATGGCAGGGGATCAGCGGGTGAGTATACGATATTCTATATGGCAGGGGATCAGCAGGTGAGTATACAATATCCTATACCGCAGGGGATCAGAGGGCGAGTATATGATATTCTATACCGCAGGGGATCAGCGGGCGAGTATACGATATTCTATACCGCAGGGGATCAGCGGGCGAGTATACGATATTCTATACCGCAGGGGATCAGCGGGCGAGTATATGATATTCTATACCGCAGGGGACCAGAGGGCGAGTATATGATATTCTATACCGCAGGGGATCAGCGGGCGAGTATACGATATTCTATACCGCAGGGGATCAGCGGGCGAGTATACGATATTCTATACGGCAGGGGATCAGCGGGCGAGTATACGATATTCTATACGGCAGGGGATCAGCGGGCGAGTATACGATATTCTATACGGCAGGGGATCAGCGGGCGAGTATACGATATTCTATACGGCAGGGGATCAGCGGGCGAGTATACGATATTCTATACGGCAGGGGATCAGCGGGCGAGTATACGATATTCTATACGGCAGGGGATCAGCGGGCGAGTATACGATATTCTATACGGCAGGGGATCAGCGGGCGAGTATACGATATTCTATACGGCAGGGGATCAGCGGGCGAGTATACGATATTCTATACGGCAGGGGATCAGCGGGCGAGTATACGATATTCTATACCGCAGGGGATCAGCGGGCGAGTATACGATATTCTATACGGCAGCGCATCTCCGGGTGAGTTTATTCTATATGGCGGGGGATCTTTGGCTACTTTACATTATTCTATATGGTGGGGAATATCCAGGCGAGTACACGTTATTCTATACAGCGGGTGATTGCTGGTGAGTATACGATATTCTATACCGCAGGGGATCAGCGGGCGAGTATACGATATTCTATACCGCAGGGGATCAGCGGGCGAGTATACAATATTCTATACGGCAGCGGATCAGCGGGCGAGTATATGATATTCTATACCGCACTGGATTGGCAAGCGGGTATACAATATTCTATACAGCAGCGGATCTCTGGGTGAGTTTATTCTATATGGCGGGGGATCTTTGGCTACTTTACATTATTCTATATGGTGGGGAATATCCAGGCGAGTACACGTTATTCTATACAGCGGGTGATTGCTGGTGAGTATACGATATTCTATACCGCAGGGGATCAGCGGGCGAGTATACGATATTCTATACCGCAGGGGATCAGCGGGCGAGTATACGATATTCTATACGGCAGCGGATCAGCGGGCGAGTATATGATATTCTATACCGCACTGGATTGGCAGGCGGGTATACAATATTCTATACAGCAGCACATCTCCGGGTGAGTTTATTCTATATGGCGGGGGATCTTTGGCTACTTTACATTATTCTATATGGTGGGGAATATCCAGGCGAGTACACGTTATTCTATACAGCGGGTGATTGCTGGCGAGTATACGATATTCTATACGGCAGGGGATCAGTGGGCGAGTATATGATATTCTATACCGCAGGGGATCGATGGGTGAGTATATGTTATTCTATACAGCAGCGCGTCTCCTGGCGAGTTTTATTCTATATGGCGGGGGATCGCTGGCTAGTTTACATTATTCTATATGGTGAGGAATATCCAGGCGAGTACACGATATTCTATACAGCGGGTGATTGCTGGCGAGTATGCGATATTCTATACGGCAGGGGATCAGTGGGCGAGTATATGATATTCTATACGGCAGGGGATCGGTGGGCAAGTATATGATATTCTATGCCGCAGGGGATCGACGGGTGAGTATATGTTATTTATACGGCGGGGCATCTCCGGGTCAGTTTGTTATTCTATATGGCGGGGGATCTCTGGCTAGTTTACATTATTCTATATGGTGGGGAATCTCTGAGCGAGTACACATTATTCTCTACAGCGGGAGATCGCTGTCTAGTATACGGTATTCTATACGGTGGGGGATCTTCAGGCGAGTACACGTTATTCTATATCGCAGGAGATCGCTGACTAGCATGCGTTATTTTATATGGCGAGGGATCTCCAGGCGAGTACACGTTATTGTATATGGTGGGGGATCGCTGGCTAGCTTACGTTATAGTATACTTTATTCTAATATACTAATAATACGTTATTCTATACTTCGGGGATCTCCGGGCGAGTATACGTTGTTCTATTCGGCGGGGGATCTCTGGATAGTATACTTTATTTTATATGGCGAGGGATCTCCATGCGAGTACACGTTATTCTGTACGGTGAGGGATCGCTGGGCTGGTATACATTATTTTATATGGCAGGGGATCGATAGCTGCTTAATTCTATTTTTATATGGCGGGGGGGATCGGTGGGTTAGAAAGAATACATTATTATTAGTGATGAGCGAGTGTGGTTGGATAAGGTGCTAACCGAGCATGCTCATGTGCTGATAGTATCTTCAGCGTGCTGTAATACTATGTTTGAGTCGCCGTGGCTGCATGTCTCGCAGCTGTTCAACAGCCGCAACACATGCAGGGATTAACTAACAGACAATCCCTGCCTGTGTTGCAGCTGTCAAATAACTGTGAGACATGCAGCCGTGGCGACTTGAACATAGTATTATAGCACGCTGAAGATATTCTATTAGCACATGAGCATGCTCGCTCATCACTATTATATGAGGAGGGGGATTGAGGGTGAGTATAGGCAAGACTGGAGCAGTGGCAGGAAGGCATTTTAAAGCGTTTGGGCTCCAGTTTCTTGAAAGTGGATAACCTCTTTAAAGAAGCTTTCCACTCCTCAAAGTTTTTTTTACCCTTCGCCATGACAGCACCCACTGGAGAGATAGGGATCCGCCCCAAGGAACAGGAAACCTACAGAGACATAAAAGGGAGCGGTCCCCCTCTCCTCCTCAGTTTAGGTTTCCTGTTCCCAGGGGACAGGATCTCTGAGAAAACTACAGAAGATCATACCTGGGCTAGGAGCATCCGCCTGTGCGGTTTCTGCGGGAACGGCAGGGGATGCAGTCCAGAAGCAGCGTCGGGGGAGACTCCGTTAGACGGCTCCCCCCTCGTCTGTCCGGCATGTGGGATGGCTGGGTCCGGGAAGACGCCGCCCGATTCCACAGAGCAACGCTGCAGAGGTGCGGCCTTGAAGAGGCTCCAGATGCGGGCCAGCAGGTAAAAGGTCCGGGATCTGCGGCACAGCTGCAGCGGCAGCCGGTACACCGCTCCATAGCGCAGGCCGGGATAAGATGGCGGCCGCACATGCGTGGAGCGGTGTAAGAATCCCCATACTGACCCGGAGGTATGGGAACACTTCCGGGTCACTCACACAGCGGTGAGGGAAAGCGCGGTTTTGCGCATGCGCAGTACACCGCTGTGGAAAAAAAAAAAAAGGGAAACTGACCGGATCTTGGCCTATAAAAAGGGGGAAGTTGCAAACGCACAGGCGATGCAACATGTCGTCCCCAGGCAAAACAGTGGACCCAGCAGGTGAGCCAGCCAGCAGAAGGTCCTCAGATGCCAGCCACAGGAGTGAGACCAAGGATTCAAGATCCAGAAAGTCGCAGCCTCCTATTTCGGTACCGTACAGCTTCACTGGGTGAGTGTAATTTCCCCTCTGCCTATAAAGCTGACACCCTTTTCCACAAATGTCTTCTTCTCCCAGGCCAAAAGGAGACAGAAATCTAAGCACAAACAGTGTGCGTTATGTGACGAGCCTCTCCCAGATTCCCACCCCAAAAAACTCTGCAATCAATGTATGGCGGAAACAATGCAGAGTCCATCTATGTCGGTCACAGATATACGGGCCATAATTAGAGAGGAATTACAGGCCATCTCACAAGCCAGTACCCCCCCCTAAAAAATCCGGGAAAGAAAAGGCTATACCCAGCTCTGGGTCCGAGGAGGAAGGCGTTATCCACTCAGACTCCTCGCAGGCATCATCCTCTTCCTCGACACAATCCGACATTGAGGGTCGAGCTTGTTTTCCCCTTGATGGGGTGGACAACCTAGTAAAATCCATCAGGAATACTATAGGTTGTGAGGATGCAAAAGACGACCAAACTGCACAAGACATCATGTTTGCAGGGTTGGCAGAGAGGAAGAGAAGAGCATTCCCAGTAATTCCTGCGGTTAAGGCACTGATTAAGAGGGAGTGGGAGAAACAGGACCAGAGAGGTTTTCTCCCGTCAGCCTCCAAAAGGAAGTACCCCTTTAATGATGAGGAGTTAATTTCATGGACTAAAATCCCTAAGGTGGACGCTGCAGTCGCCTCCACCTCAAAACAGTCAGCTCTACCAGTAGAGGATGCGGGCCTACTTTCTGATCCTCTAGATCGGAAGGCAGAATCGTCACTAAAATGATCATGGGAAGCTTCCACGGGCATATTTAAACCATCAATTGCCAGTACATGCAGTGCTAGATCCATGCTTGTTTGGATTGATCAGCTGGATCAACAGATCAAACAGGGGGTCTCCAGACAAAAATTGCGGGATGCGATACCACTAATTAGAGGTGCAGCAGCATTCATGGCCGATGCTTCAGCCGACTCTCTTCGCCTTGCAGCAAGATCAGCCGGTCTGATTAATAATGCCAGACGTGCGTTATGGATGAAGAGCTGGAAGGGGGATACGCAGTCAAAGGCTAAGATCTGTGCTATTCCGTGTGAGGGTGAGTTTTTGTTTGGAAAAGCATTAGACGAGATCCTCAAAAAAGCAAAAGAGAGGAAAAAAGCCTTCCCTGACCCCTCAATTCCTTTCTATAGGAAGACCTTTAGGAAGAGGCCGTTCGGGAAAAGAACACAAAATGAAAGATCGTCACGATGGGCCACGAGAGAGGGAAAACAGGGTGGCACTATGTTTAAAGGCCCCCCCTTCCGTAGAGACAATAAATTCTGAAACACCAGACACCCCAGTAGGGGGTAGGTTAAAATTTTTCTTTCCCCAATGGCGAAAAATCACGTCAAGTTCCTGGGTGCTAAATATTAAGGAAGGAATGAAAATAGAATTCCTCCAAATTCCCCATGATTCCTTTATTTTAACAGCCCTTTCCTCACCAGTGCAACAGAAGGCCCTTGAACTGGAAATTAGAAGTCTTATAGTTAAAAATGTTTTAGTTAGGGTGCCAAAGGGACAAGAAGGTAGAGGGTTCTACGCTCCGTTATTTTTAATCCCTAAACCCGACGGTTCATTTCGAACAATTATAAATCTTAGAAAACTCAATACGTTTATTAAAAATTATACGTTTAAAATGGAGTCTATTAGATCGGCCATTAAGCTCCTTTTTCCGAATTGTAAAATGGGCGGCATTGATTTAAAAGATGCCTACTACCATCTCCCTATCCATAGTAGGTATCAAAAATACTTAAAAGTGGCAGTAACTCTTGAGGGGGAGATTCATCATTTCCAGTATACAGCCATGCCCTTCGGTCTCTCCACGGCACCCAGGATCTTCACGAAGGTAATGTTAGAAGTAATGGCCTACCTTCGCCAGAGAGACACATTAATCATTCCCTACTTAGATGATTTTTTAGTTGTAGGAAATTCGTCCCTTCAGTGTGCGGAACTATTAGCTGACACTGTCTCGTCCTTAGAAAGCCTGGGCTGGATCGTCAACTATAAAAAATCCAGACTCATCCCACTCTCTCTTCAGACATTTTTGGGGTTCAATCTAGATTCCATAAAACAAAAATGTCTACTTCCCCAAGAAAAAATATCTCTTATAGAGGGTAAAGTAGTGGCGGCCATTCACAAACCTCAAATGTCCCTGAGAGCAGGAATGTCCTTGCTAGGATCCCTCTCCTCCTGTACTCCAGCCGTTCAGTGGGCACAACTTCATACCCGAACATTACAACATCAGATACTTCAGGAACAGAGAAAATTTCTGGGGCACCTTGAATCAAAAATAACTTTATCCGAGAAAGTCTTATCTTCCTTAGAGTGGTGGCTAGATAAAGACAACCTAGCGGGGGGTGTCCCTTGGGTAATATCACCATCCCACACGATAACTACGGACGCTAGTCCCCACGGGTGGGGCGCGCACATGGGAGATAGATTCTGCCAGGGAACCTGGGATAAGAATGAGGATTTATATTCATCAAACCTGAAAGAATTGAATGCGGTAAACTATGCACTGCGTCAATTTCTCCCACAGCTACGAGGAAGCCACGTCAGAATCTGTTCAGACAACACTACGACAGTGGCGTATTTAAACAAACAAGGCGGCACAAGATCAGACGCTCTAATGTCTTCCGCAAACAGTACCTTAATCCTGGCCGAAAAGCATCTGTTGTCCCTCTCGGCAGTCCACATAAAAGGAGAGGACAATCAACAAGCGGACTTTCTAAGTCGACACACTCTTCATCAAGGAGAATGGTGTCTCAATCCTCACATTTTCCACAAAATAACATTGTTATGGGGCAAGCCCCAAATAGACCTGTTCGCTACAAAACAAAACAAACAAGTCCAGAAATTCGCATCTCAGTCCCGTGCAGATCACCCGGACATTCCAGATGCTCTTCAAACACCCTGGCAATTCAAGCTAGCGTATGCTTTCCCTCCGATAATTCTGCTTCCACAAGTAATACGGAAGATCAGGGAAGAGCAGGCCAGAGTAATACTGATAGCGCCATTCTGGCCCAAGAGACCATGGTTCTCGTGCCTGCGGTCAATGTCGGTGACGGATCCTTGGGTGCTTCCCTCAATCCCAAACCTTCTCTCTCAGGGACCTTTCTTCCACCCTCAGGTGGACAGCCTCCACCTGACGGCCTGGAATTTGAAAGGCAGATATTAAATTCCAGGGGGTTTTCAAAAGGCCTAATTGATACACTCCTGCTTAGCAGGAAACCATCTACAACAAAAATTTACACCAAAGTATGGAAGAAGTTTCTTCAGTTCCATACTAGTTCAAACCCCTCTGAAGTCCCAATAAAATCTATACTAGAATTTCTACAGAAGGGGAAAGAGTTAGGTCTGTCAGTTAACACACTAAAGGTCCAGGTGTCCGCTCTGGGTGCCCTCTATGGCCATAATATTGCTGGTAATAAATGGGTATCCCGCTTCATCACGGCCTGTGAACGAGTTACTCCTGTCCACATACCTAGGGTAGCTCCTTGGGATCTAAATCTAGTCTTAGACTCTCTAACAGAATCTCCGTTTGAGCCTATAGACACAACATCTTTGAAACACTTGTCGTTAAAAACAGCCTTCTTAGTAGCCTTAACATCGGCTAGAAGAGTCAGCGACATTCAGGCCTTGTCGATAGATCAACCTTACCTTCTCACATTTCATGACAGACTAATCTTAAAACCGGACCCCGTATACCTTCCTAAGGTAGCAGGGAAGTTCCACAGGTCACAAGAGATACATCTTCCTACTTTCTTTAAAGACCCCTCTACTCCTGAAGAACAAAAATTTCATACTCTAGACGTCAGGAGAGTAGTTTTGCAATATATTGAGAAAACTAGTAGTTGGAGGCAGAGTAGGGCTCTGTTCATATCCTTCCAGGGCAAAAAGAAAGGATATGGAGTCACAAGAGCAACATTATCCAGGTGGATAAGAGACGCTATCCGGTTGGCCTATTCCATGAAAAATGAAGAACCTCCGGAGGGTATCAAAGCACATTCCACCAGAGCCATGGCTTCTTCCTGGGCCGAAAAAGGGAACGTGCCAATCGAGGATATATGTAAGGCTGCAACTTGGTTGGCTCCTTCCACTTTCTATAATCACTACAGGCTTGACCTGTCTTCCGACTCTGACCTACACTTTGGCAGGACTATCCTCAGCACGGTGGTCCCCCCCTAGGTGTTGGTCTCTGGAAATCTCTCCAGTGGGTGCTGTCATGGCGAAGGGTAAATAGCCGGATTACTTACGGTAATGCTCTTTTAATGAGTCCATGACAGCACCCAGTCACATCCCTCCCTAATAAAAGCCAATGTAATTACTTCTATGAAGTTTATATTCTGATGATACATTGTGATGGTTGACTAACACTGGCGGTCCTCCGGGTACTCTGAAATTAAACTGAGGAGGAGAGGGGGACCGCCCCCTTTTATGTCTCTGTAGGTTTCCTGTTCCTTGGGGCGGATCCCTATCTCTCCAGTGGGTGCTGTCATGGACTCATTAAAAGAGCATTACCGTAAGTAATCCGGCTAATCCTGTTAATATATTGCAATCATCATTATAAAGCACTGTGCACTTACTATTGCTCAATTTATCTTTCTACCCAGTGAATTCTTCCTGTTTCTACATAGAGCAGTGAAATCAGAAGTCTCTTGTCCCTGCAGAAATTATTCCCGTCTTCAACTCTTGACCCAGCTGCTCTCCCTGTCAGGGACTTTCAGTGACTCATGACTTGTACAGGGAAAAGAGACCTGTTTCTACATAGAACTTTGATGTATTCAGGTCGTCCGTTTTTAATCACGTGATGTCAAAGACCCAATGTAAAATAGAAAAAAAAGAAAAAAGCGACCAAAGGAAATGCTAGTGGTAATGAAAATAAATAAAGGTGATAAAATTGTATTATTAAAAATTACTGAATTAGTGCAGCAACCACCAGCAAAGGACCATGTGAAAATGAATCGTGGACAATCGGAAAAGACAACAAGAAAAAAGGAAAGAAACCAACTGACCATAAAGTCCACAATAAAATGTAAATACTTTAATGAATAGTACTAACAATATTAAAAACAATAATGGGAGCCAAAAGGACAAAATTTGAATTGTAAGGCCGCA
The DNA here is from genome assembly GCF_051348905.1 of Ranitomeya variabilis. Lineage (NCBI taxonomy): Eukaryota > Metazoa > Chordata > Amphibia > Anura > Dendrobatidae > Ranitomeya > Ranitomeya variabilis. The sequence continues at coordinate 324,570,159 of NC_135234.1, forward strand.
CATCCATTACAAACACTGAATATATTTTAAAAAAAATTGCCATTCATGATATATAGAAGTGACAAAAATGATGTTAATTATAATAACAAATGTGTATATCAATAAGTGTCTCACAAATTATTTTGCAATATGTATGCGAGACACTTATTTTGTCCTTTTGGCTCCCATTATTGTTTTTAATATTGTTAGTACTATTCATTAAAGTATTTACATTTCATTGTGGACTTTATGGTCGGTTGGTTTCTTTCCTTTTTTCCAATGTAAAATAGAAGAATTAAAGAGGTTGTCCACTACTTTATCATTGATGACCTATCCTTACGATAGGTTATCAATGTCTGATCTGTAGCCTTGTATCGATTTTAATTGTAGGCGGTTGTGCAATACCCTGCTGCTGCCATTATCAGTGAGCATTTCTGGACGTTGACTTAACCCCTTAACATCCAATGACGTGCTGTGTCCGTCATTGGATGCCTCCCCCTGTTTGGTGCAAACTTCGGCGATGAGCCTGCACCTTTTCCGGCACATGACAGCTGATCTGATCAGCTGTCATGTGCCCCTAACTGCCGTGGGTGGAATCGCGATCCTCCCCCGGCTGTTAACATGTTAAATGCCGCTGCCAAACTCCATTTAACATGCACGTGCAGGAAGCGTGTCATTAACCCCGCCCATCGGCGTCTGTGTCAAATTACTCCGTGTAGCATATGGGTTGGCATGACAGCCCAGGGTCTGCAGGAGACCCTTGTTGTTGTTATAGCCGGATAGGTATAGGCGCCGCCGGTTAACTCTCATAGTAAGTGAGCATTTCTGCTGCATAGAGCAGTGCTGCAGCCCCACTACGTGTAGCGCAGGCGATCGGATGATCACAGCTTCTAGTCTCCAATGGAGACTATTGAAGAAAGTTAAAAAAAAAAAAAAAAAAAAAAGTTTTTAAAAATATTAAATTTAAAAGTTCAAATCAAATATACACATATTTGGTATCGTAGCATTCAGAATCGCCCGATCTATCAATGTATAAAAATAATTAATCCGATCGGTGAATGACGTAGCGAGGAAAAAAATAAAAATGCCAGAATTACGTTTTTGGTTTTTTTTGTCAATGCAACATTGCAATAAAATGCAATAATGGATGATCAAAAGATTGTATCTGTATCAAAATGGTATTGGTAAAAATGTCAGATCGGCGCGCAAAAAATAAACCCTCACGCAGCCCCAGATCCTGAAAAATGGAGACTTTAAATAGCTTCAATGCCTTCATCTTGCATGAACTGCTGACACACTCCAGCCACATGAGGTCTGGCATTGTCCTGCATTAGGAGGAACCCAGGGCCAACCGCACCAGCATAAGGTCTCACAAGGGGTCTGAGGATCTCATCTCGGTACCTAATGGCAGTCAGGATACCTCTGGCAAGCACATGGAGGGCTGTGCGGCCCTCCAAAGAAATGCCTCCCCACACCATTACTGACCCACTGCCAAACCGGTCATGCTGGAGGATGTTGCAGGCAGCAGATCGCTCTCCACGGTTTCTCCAGACTCTGTCACGAGCTCAGTGTGAACCTGCTTTCATCTGTGAAGAGCACAGTGCGCCAGGTGCGAATTTGCCAATCCTGTTGTTCTGTGGCAAATGCCAGGCGTCCTGCATGGTGTTGGGCTGTGCGCACAACCCGCTTTTGTGGACGTCGGTCACTCAGACCAACCTCATGGAGTCGGTTTCTAACCGTTTGTGCAGACGCATGCACATTTGTGGCCTGCTGGAGGTCATTTTGCAGCGCTCTGGCAGTGCTCCTCCTTTTCCTCCTTGCACAAAGGCTGAGGTAGCAGTCCTGCTGCTGGGTTGTTGCTCTCCCACAGCCCCCTCCATGTCACTGGGTGTACTGGCCTGTCTCCTGATAGTGCCCCCAGCCTCTGGACACTATGCTGACACACAGCAAACCTTCTTGCCACAGCTCACATTGATGTGCTATCCTGGATGAGCTTCACTACCTGAGCCACTTGTGTGGGTTGTAGAGTCCGTCTCATGCTACCACGGGTGTGAAAGCACACCGAACATTCAAAAGTGACCAAAACATCAGCCAGAAAGCATTGGTACTGAGATGTGGTCTGTGGTCCCCACCTGCAGAACCATTCCTTTGAGTGTGTCTTGATAATTGCTAATAATTTTCATCTGTGGTCTATTCCATTTGCACAGCAGCATGTGAAATTGATTGTCACAGTGTTGCTTCCTAAGTGGACAGTTTGATTTCACAGAAGTCTGATTGACTTGGAGTTATATTCTGTTGTTTAAGTGTTCCCTTTATTTTTTGGGGGGCAGGCTTTTCAGCACTGAGAATCTCTCGTCCCCAAGCGCTACGGCTGCCCGATGGGGAGTGTGCCCTGGTGGCCAGGATCCCAGCGGCGGCCTGGATCCCAGCGGTGGGGAGGGGTCCTTGCGGCGTGGGGTTCTTGCAGGTTATATTCTATATTATCGTCCCCCTCCTGTGCAGTGTGAGTCCCACTGTGTATTATGAGACACCCCCTGTGCAGTGAGTCCCACTATGTATTATGAGACACCCCCAGCCCCTTACAGTGACACCCCCGTGCAGTGTGAGACCCCTTGTGTATTGTGAGCACCCCTCTCCTTGCAATGTGAGACCCTCTGTGTATTGAGTACCCCTTCCCTTTCAGTGTGAGACCTGCCCTGTGTATTGAGACCCCCTGTGTATTGAGACCCCGCTGTGTATTGTGAGCACCCCTTTCCTTGCAGTGTGAGACCCTCATGTATTGAGACCTGCCCCCTTGTGTATTGTGAGCCCCTTTCCCTTGCAGTGAGACCCCTTCTGTATTGAGCCCCCCATGTATTGTGAGCCACCCCCTGTGCAGTGTAAGCCCAGCCTGCTTGCCAGCCATGACAGGGTTGTGAAAGGCTGAGGGCAGCAAGTCGTGGGGACATGGAGGAGTGCGCTCGGTGAGAGGATGCGGAGAAGTGGTCTGTTCTCTGCTCCCCTCCTGAGTGTAGCTGCTGCCTCCTCCCTCAGAGCTACCGCCGCCCCCTCCACAGCCCCCGTACGATGATTACCTGCACCCAGCTCCCGCACTGTCCGCCGCCGCCAGCCATGACAGGGCTGTGACGGGCTGAGAGCAGCAAATCATGTGGAGACACGGGGGAGTGCGCTCGGTGAGAAGGGTAGGATGTGGAGAAGTGGTGGCGGCGGCCGGGATCCCAGCGGCGGACTGGCGGCGTGGGCTTCTTGCGGCTGTGGAGTCCCAGCAGCGGGGGGTACGGCGATGACCCTCTGGTGGTTCTGCGCAAGAGCCTGGTACCACCAGCGGGTGCCATAATCTGTTTTTTTCTGATTAAAAAATTCCTTTTGGACTGAGGAGGAATAGTCTTTGGAACTTGCATTATTGTGGTTTAGAATATTAATTGGTAAATAGTGAATGTAATTGACACCGATACATTAAACACAACCTCTATATAGGTATATATATGTTACAAAACATGTTTAAATAAATGCACCATCATTGCATATCAATTGTTTAACCCCTTCAAGTCGCGGCCCTTTTTCGTTTTTGCGTTTTCGTTTTTCACTCCCCTCCTTCCCAGAGCCATAACTTTTTTATTTTTCCGTCAATATGGCCATGTGAGGGCTTATTTTTTGCGGGACGAGTTGTACTTTTGAACGACACCATTGGTTTTACCATGTCTTTCACTAGAAAACGGGAAAAAAATTCCAAGTGCGGTGAAATTGCAAAAAAAGTGCAATCCCACACATGTTTTTTGTTTGGCTTTTTTGCTAGGTTCACTAAATGCTAAAACTGACCTGCCATTGTGATTCTCTAGGTCATTACGAGTTCATAGACACCTAATATGTCTAGGTTATTTTTTTATCCAAGTGGTGAAAAAAAATTCAAAACTTTGCTTTAAAAAAAAATAAAAAAAATGCCATTTTCCGATACTCGAAGCTTCTCCATTTTTTGTGATCTGGGGTCGGGTGAGGGCTTATTTTTTGCGTGCCGAGCTGACGTTTTTAATATCACGTTTGTGCAGATAAATTCTTTTGATCGCCCGTTATTGCATTTTAATGCAATGTCGCGGCGACCAAAAAAACGTAATTCTGGCGTTTTGAATTTTTTTCTCGCTACGCTGTTTAGCGATCAGGTTAATGCTTGTTTTTTATTGATAGATCGGGCGATTCTGAACGCAGCGATACCAAATACGTGTAGGTTTGATTTTTTTTTTTTATTGTTTTATTTAGGATGGGGCGAAAGGGGGGTGATTTAAACTTTTATGTTTTTTACATTTTTTCATATTTTGAAAAACATTTTTTTTTTACCTGTGCCATGCTTCAATAGCCTCCATGGGAGGCTAGAAGCTGGCACAACTCGATCGGATCATCAGATCGCTGCTATGTAGCTGAAATGCAGGTGTGCTGTGAGTGCCGACCACAGGGGGGCGCTCACAGCAGGCCGGCATCAGTAACCATAGAGGTCTCAAGGACCTCTATGGTTACTGTCCTGACACATCGCCGACCCCCGATCATGTGACAGGGGTCGGCGATGACGTCATTTCCGGCCGCCCGGCCGGAAGCTTTAGTTAAATGCCGCTGTCTGCGTTTGACAGCGGCATTTAACAGGTTAATAGCGGCGGGTGAATAGCGATTTCACCCGCCGCTATTGCGCGCACATGTCAGCTGTACAAAACAGCTGACATGTCGCGACTTTGATGTGGGCTCAGCGCCACATCAAAGGGGGATTCACGGCATGCGCAGTACATGTACGGCGCATGTCGTGAAAGGGTTAATGGCAAGGAATATTTTGTGAAAAAATGGGCTTTTGGTCGTGATGTGCCACCTTGTGGGTGGGGGAGATTTACTCTCCCTTCCATTTTCACTTTCCACGTTTGGGTGTGGGATGCCCCACTTGACTGATGGGGGTTCCCCCACACCTTGTGACACGGATGGACTTATGTCCTGACCTCCTAATTTATATGCCATATTCCTTGGCAACTTGTTCTCTTACTAACGTTATATTTATGATGTGTGCTTATATTTATTATATTACATTGCCTGCATCATGCCACAATATATGGCGGTATTTTATGAGAAGTGATTTTTTTTTTATGCACTATGTGGGGAATGCGCTTATCCTACGCCTTAAAATGGTGCCATAATGACATTTTAAATACTTTACAAACTGTGGACATGCGCTGTAGTCAGAACTAGTGATGAGCGAATATACTCGTTGCAGCTGCGTCAGTGAAAACTAAATCTGAGTGGTCATAAATACTCGGAGACTACCCGAGCGTTCTCGGGAGAACCCGAGCAATGAGTATATTTACTCATCACTAGTCAGAACCTTTCCCAATATGGCGATCTTTTTTTTTTTTCTTCAGCACCGCATTGCGCAGGTGCATACGCATTTGGACTTAAGGGAAGGTTATGTCGTCACAGACATGCGCAATAGACTCCTGAGGACGCCCAGGATCTAGCATGTATTTGTGTGGTTTTTTTTATGAAGATGTGAGTGTTTTTAGTCCTTTTTGGTGTGCAACACCTGCGACTATTAAATCACATGATATTTGCAATATTAAATACTTTGTACACTATATATTACTATACATGTATAAGATATTTTGTGAAAGATTTTGTATATTTGCACTTAGCACTTTAATCTATGTAATACGGTGATTAGGTCTTCACAAATCATGTTTGAAATTTTATACTAATTAATTCATTAATGACATGTGCACCCTATATATGTCTGTAAGGCTATGTGCACACGCTGCGGACTGGTCTGCGGATTTTTCCGCACTGATTTTGATAAATCCACAGGGCAAAAACACTGCGTTTTTCCTGCGGATTTATCGCGGTTTTACCGCGGTTTTTGTGCAGATTCTGCTGCGGTTTTACACCTGCGGTTTTTTAATATGGAGCAGGTGTCAAACCGCTGCGGATTCCGCACAAAGAATTGACATGCTGCGGAAAATAAACCGCAGCGGTCCCGCGCGTTTTTTTCCGCAGCACATGCACAGCGGTTTTTGTTTTCCATAGGTTAACATTGTACTGTACACCGCATGGAAAACTGCTGCAGATCCGCAGCTTCAAAAACGCTGCAGATCCGCAGCAAAAACCGCAACGTGTGCACATGGCCTAACACTGCTTGAGTTATTGCTTGAGACACGATTCGTTTTTTCTGAAACGTTGCCACGCCACAGGGCATCAAAGTCCTCTTTTTGTGCTGTTCCCTTTATATGTATGTATGTGTGTATATGTATAAATTTTTCTTTTTTTTTTTCTTTTTCAGAACCTATCGTAAATAAAAAAATAATCTAGAATTACCTAGGCATGTTTGGTGTCTGTGAACTCGTGATGACCTGAAAAAAAAAATCCAAAAACCAATTGTGGAATTGCACTTTTTTTGCAATTTCATCGCACATGGAAATTTTTTCTCGTTTTCCAGTACACGACATGGTAAAACCAATGGTGCCGTTCACAAGTACATCTCGGCCCGCAAAAAACAAGCCCTCACATGGCCATATTGATGGAAAAAGAAAAAAGTTATGGCTCTGGGGAAAAGAGGAGTGAAAAATGGAAAAGCAAAAACGGAAATACCCCTGTTCCTTAAGGGGTTAAGATAGGTCTTCAATGGTAAAGTAGTGGACAGTCTCTTTAACTGGGTAGAAGAGCAAATGAGCAGTTGTAAGTAAACAGTGCTATATAATATGACTGCAATATTTTAAGAGGATAAAAAACTTGATTGGAATGCTTCTTTAAGCCCTTCCCACCTAGGCCACTTTCCTTTTATTGTTTTTTGTTTTTCAAGACCCATAACGTTATTTTTGTCATCAATATAGACACATGAGGGCTTGTTTTTTTTGCGGGATCAGTTGTACTTTGAATTCATTCATATTAAAATGTGTTGTGCTAGAAAGCGAGAAAAGAAATTCCAAGTGCAGCGAAATCGTGAAAAAAATCTTGTCGCAATTTTCCAGACCTTTAATAGCATTTTCATTATTTTATCGGTGGCTCTATATGAGGGCTTATTTTTTTTGCATCTTGATTTAACGTTTTTTATACCATTCTGAGGTAGATACGATGTTTTTGATTGTTTGTTTTTTTTATTGCAGTGCTGTGGCAGTTGAAAAAACATACAGTACTTCTGTAGTTTTGATTTTTTTCTTTTTTTTCCCCTCATGTTCTCTGTTTACAGATTGGGTTGATTAATTTTGTATTTTGCTAGATCGGATTTTTATGGACACAGTGATACCAAATATGTGTCTTATTGATTTGATTTTATTATAGGTCTAATGGGGGGGAAGGGGAGATTATTTGAACCCTCACCCCCCTCCCAACGGTCTCTTATGAACAACAGCTGCAGGCTGGCTTTAACAAGTGCTGTCATGGCAGGCACGGAGGCTTCAGCAGACCCCCGGCTGTCATGTCAACCCATTGGTGCTTTGTGATTGTGTCACGGGAGTGCCGATGGGCTCATAAAATAACTCTCCTTGCTGTCTGAGATTATTAGTGGCATTTAACAGGTTAACAGATATGTGCAAAGCTCTAATTCCACCTGCCACTGTTAGAGGCAGATGATTGCTGAATATCAGTCTTCATTTGTCGGGAAAGATGCTGGCTCACAAGCCGAAATTTTAGGGAGCCAACATATGATGCAACTGTACTTCACAGCTCGGTGAGGGGGTATCTGTGCTGAATGCTTGTAAACAAAGACAAGAAAGAGGACCACCAGAGCATGTCACAGGAGAGAAAAGAGAGAAGTAGTGTTCAGTTATTAGTGGGAGAAGGAAAATAATAATCTTGTAGCTATAAATCTTAATGGCTAACAAAACTGGCTAACACAGTACCAAAATAATCTTTTTAATTTATTTTTTAGTTGTTCTATCACATCTGCTGTGTTTTTACAGCCAGAAAACTTCTTTAATGCGTAGCTCCATTATATATGTATATGTAGGTTGAATATGGACCTATAGATATGCTTGACATTAGTACCCGGTGCTTTCCCAGGGCACATGGCAAATGGACACCACAACGCAGTGTGGAACTACCCAAAGTGTTCATGCCCTCTGAACTTTTCCACATTTTTTTTCATGCTAAACCCACATGCACATGTATTTTATTGGGACTTTGTCATATACCAACACAAAGAATCAGGAATTGGTGAAGTGTATAGGAAATACATGGTTTTCAGAACATTTTAAAAATATAACTCTGGAACGTCACTGAAACTTGTATTCCTCTCCACTGAGTCAATACTTTGTATTCACATCCAAATTTCCATCAACTGTGACCAGCTTCCCTGTCCCTGCTGAAGAAAAGCATCCCCACAGCATGAAGTAGCAACCACCATGTTTATCAGTACCCCACAAATCTTATCTTTATGGAAGAGTGGCAAGAAGGAAGCCATTTTTCTCTAGTAGCCTTCCACGACAGCTCAGGAGGTTTTCTCCATATCCTAATGGGGGACAGGAAGCACAAGAGGTTAAAAGCTCCTCCCATTAACCAGTGTCTTTCCTGTTCCCCATGGGGCATGGAGAGGTTCCTGGTACGCTGCGCGGCCGGCTCCGGCAGTGGTACCTGTAAGCTTGTGCCGGGCAGTGGTGGTCGGGCCCCGGGCTTCCTCCTCCGCTTTCTGCTCCCGTCTCCTCCGGATTCTGGAACTGCTATCCCCTGGTCCTCCTGCGTCCCCTTGCGGGGGTAAAGCGGACTAGTGATCCCCTGCTGGAGGCCTCCCTGAGCTCTCCGGCGTCTCCCTCTCCTGTGCACGCTGTTCGGCGACCCGGAAGTCACGTGGTGCTTCAGCGCTTCACTTCCGGGTCGGCGCTCCTGTACAGGAGCGTTACCACATCCGGGATTCCGGACCTCCGAACGGCATGTAAGGCACCCTGCATCCTCGCACGCCTGCCTGGGACTGCGGAGGGGGAGGGGAAGGCTAATTGCCAGGCGCTGGGGCAGCATTTATTTTTCTATATAAAGCTGCAGAAGACGTCTCAGGTAAGCCTGCTCAGCATGGATACGTTTTGCCCTGCAGCTGCAGAGTTCAGTGCTCTCCAAGCCCCAGTAGGTGTGGCAGGGACGGGTCCCATTTAAGGGTGGGTCTTAGAATACCTTCTCATACTGCTCCCTCTCTCGTTTCAGGGAGACAAGCCTGTCCATAGATCCACCACTAAACGCAAATGTGCTACATGTTATGAAAAATTGCCCTTAAAATGGGAGAAAAAATTGTGCCACCCCTGTATGGACAAAATAATCCGGGCTGAACATCTTTCACTAATTGAAGAGATACGTTCCTTGGTTAGACAGGAGGTTCAAACCTCTTTAGCCACGTTTGCACCTCCCCGCCGCCACCACCACCCTCACCTGGTCCATCTCTTCCCAAGAAAAGAAAAATCCAGGAATACTCTGACTCAGAATCTGACGGCTCATATGCGTCATCCTCAGTTAAATGGGAAGATGTCCTACCTCATAAAACTCCTGAAATCAAAAAATACCTTTTTTCTTCTGAACATATTGAAGAATTGGTGTCTGCGGTGCGGAATACTATGGGGCTAAAAGAGTCACCCGTTCCTCAGACTATACAGGATGAGTTATTTGGCATACATACTGATAAACAGACTGGCTTTCCCGTACATAAGAGTATCATTGACATGATCAATCAGGAGTGGGAACTTCCAGAGAAACGGCTCGACCTCGAGAGCAATTTCTATGGTCCCAGTAAACGAACAGGGAAAGGGGCATTATTCCCGTATATTCATGGTAAAAAAGCCCTCCGGGCAAGCCCGAATTATAATAAATCTAAAGGCTCTCAATCAATACATCACCTACCACAAATTCAAAATGGAGTCAGTAAAATCAGCCATTCCTCTGATAGCTCCTCATTCGTTTATGGCAACAATATATCTCAAGGATGCCTATTTTCATATCCCGAGATATCCTTGTCACAGGAAGTATCTGAGATTTGCGGTTCAGCTGAATCACAAGATTCTACATTTCCAGTACAATGTTCTTCCCTTCGGGATCTCCTCAGCCCCAAGGGTTTTCTCCAGAGTCATGGCGGAAGCCGTATCTCATATCAGGAACCAAGACGTCGCCATAGTACCTTACCTAGATGACCTTCTAATCATTGGTCCTTCCGCCGAAATTCTGAAACAGAGGGTTTCCAGAACTCTGAACGTTCTACAACTCTTGGGTTGGGTACTCAATCTAAAGAAGTCTCAACTTCTGCCATCAAAAACGATAAGATTTTTGGGGGTCCTCTTGAACTCGGTAAACCAAAAATCTTTCTTACCAGAAGATCACCGGAAGAACTTGATATCCAAAGTTCTAGACTTCAAAAAACAAAGGTCCCCTACTCTGCGGACAGCAATGTCTCTTCTAGGGTCTATGACGGCCTTCAATACAGTCAGTCCCGTGGGCTCAAGCCCATTCCAGAGTTCTGCAGGCGCACATTCTGGAAAACTGGAATGGAAATCCAAGCTTCCTAAACAGAAGAATCTACACTCCAGGGAGGGTAAAAGCCTCCTTAACCTGGTGGGTGATCCAAACAAATCTTCTCAAAGGTGTGGACTGGATACAAACTCCCTTGGTGACAGTAACAACAGATGCCAGTCGAAGAGGCTGGGGTGCTGTTGTATCGCAAGTCCCATTCCAGGGTCACTGGAATCAAAAAGAAAGCTCCAATTCTTCCAACCTCAGAGAATTGATGGCGGTGGAGAAGGCCCTTTTAGCCGCAAACAGTCTAATTGGAGGTCAACATGTCTGAGTATACTCAGACAACATAACGACTGTAGCGCATCTCAAACACCAGGGGAGTCCGAAATTCAATTACCTGAGAGTTGTATCAAGCAGAATTTTTTTTACTGGGCAGAGAAACATTTCTCATTATCAGCAATACACCTCAAGGGGTCAGTAAATGTTCAATCGGATCTCCTAAGTCGTCACGACTTACAACCAGGAGAATGGAGCCTGAAAACAGACGTTTTCAGGATGTTGACAAACAGATGGGGCCTTCCCGACATAGATCTGTTAGCTTCGAGTCGGAATGCACAGGTCGAGGCTTACTTCTCTCTAGACCCCAGAGACAGATCTCAGGGAGTGGACGCTTTTGCCCATACATGGAGGTTCCGGTTAGCGTATGTATTTCCTCCAATACCATTGCTTGCAAAGACCCTTCGGAAGATCCGAGACGATCAGGTCCCGACTATCCTGGTAGCCCCAGCATGGCCGAAGAGGAGCTGGTACCATCTCATCATGGAGTTACAAGTAGATGGTCCAGTCTTTCTACCAACATCAAACGATCTTCTTCAAGGTCCCTTTCATCACCCGAACCCCCAAAAATTCAACCTGGCAGCCTGGTTGCTGAAGCCCAGGTGTTAAGAGCTAAAGGACTCTCGGAATCCGTGATCTACACTTTACAAAAATTGAGGAAACCTGTCACTAACGCTATATATAGCAAAATTTGGAAAAGGTTCTCCTCGTGGTGTCACCCTTGTAATCCTGACCCTTTCCACCCTAATATCTCTCAAATATTAGACTTTTTACAAAAAGGGCTGGAATTGGGGTTAAAGTCGAGTACATTGAAGGTTCAAGTATCAGCCTTGAGTTCTGTCTTCGACCAAGACCTTGCAGGTCATCGTTGGATAAAAAGGTTTATGGTCTCAGCATCAATACCTCATCCAAAACAACAAATTTTTGTGCCATCATGGGACTTAAACATAGTCCTAAAAGGCCTTACGGCTCCTCCTTTTGAGCCATTATCTTCTTGTTCCTCGCAGCTCCTGTCCTGCAAAGCAGCCTTCTTAGTTGCCATATCTACTGCGAGACGAGTGGGGGAAACACAAGCCCTTTCAATCAGGAAACTTTATCTCAGCATAAGGGACGATTCCATTGTGTTCCGACCTGATCCATGTTTTCTTCCAAAGGTGGTGTCGGAGTTTCACCGATCACAGGGCATAGTCCTCCCATCGTTCTGTCACAATCCTACAAATCCGGAAGAACATAGATTTCATACTTTGGATGTACGTCGCATAGTCTTATACTATTTAGAGCAAACTAAATCTTTCAGAATTGACCAAAATCTCTACGTTCATTTGTCTGGCCGAAACAAAGGCAAAAAGGTAGCGAAAAATACCATTGCCAGCTGGATAAAAAAGGCCATAGCTGAAGCATATCTAGCTCAGAATGTCGCGGTACCTGCAGGCCTAAAGGCTCATTCCACCAGATCTACTTCTGTCTCCTGGGCTGAAAGGGCTGGTGCATCCACAGAGCAGATTTGCAGGGCTGCGACATGGTCTTCTCTACACACCTTTACTAAACATTATAGTTTGGACTTCTGGTCCAACCGGGATCTAGTCTTTGGCCGGAAAGTTCTCCAGGCTGTAGTCCCTCCCTAAATACAGAATTGGCTGGCATTCCTCCTCAGCTGTCGTGGAAGGCAACTAGAGAAAACAGAATTAGACCTACCGGTAATTCGGTTTCTAGGAACCTTCCACGGCAGCATTAATTCCCTCCCGATATTCTTGGATATTTTTCTGAGAACCAAAAAGGTAACCGGTGCTATGGTATCAGTTGTAAGTCACTGGTTAATGGGAGGTGGGAGGAGCTTTTAACCTCTTCCTGCTTCCTGTCCCCCATTAGGATATGGAGACAACCTCCTGGGCTGTCGTGGAAGGCTCCTAGAAACCCAATTACCGGTAGGTCTAATTCTATTTTTTAAAGCAAGCCATGTAGGGAACACAGCATGTGTAAGTAGGTGCTCTGGTCAGATGAGATATACCGTATATACTCGAGTATAAGCCGAGATTTTCAGCCCACTTTTTTGGGCTGAAATTGCCCCTCTCGGCTTATACTCGAGTCATACCGGGGGTCGGCAGGGGAGGGGGAGCGGGGGCTGTCTAAAAATACTCACCTAGTCCAGGCGCGGTCCCTGCTTCCCCGGCGCCGGCAGCAGCAGCTTCAGCTTCTTCCTGTACTCAGCGGTCACATGGTCCCGCTCATTACAGTAAATGAATATTCGGCTCCACCTCCCATAGGGGTGGAGCCGCATATTCATTACTGTAATCAGCGGTACCATGTGACCGCTGAGTACAGGATGAAGCGCTGCGGCGTCGGGGAAGCAGGATCTACACACAGCGGCAGGACCAGGTGAGTATACGGGGAGGGGAGCGCAGCGCTGCGCGATAGTCACCTGCTCCTCGTTCCGGGCGCCGATTTGTCTCCAGCAGTGACGCTGAGGTCAGAGGGCGCGGTGACGTGGTCAGTGCGCGCCCTCTGCTGAACGTCAGTGCTGGAGACAGATCGGCGCCGGAAGGAGGAGCAGGTGACTATTGAAAGTGCCGGGGGCTTGAGCGACGGAGAGGTGAGTATGTGATTTATTTTTTTTATCGCAGCAAATGGGGCAAGTGTCTGTATGGAGCATCTATGGGGCCATAACGTTCCTGCAGCACTATATGGGGCCATAACGTTCCTGGAGCACTATATGGGGCAATAACATTCCTGCAGCACTATATGGGGCCATAACATTCCTGCAGCACTATATGGGGCCATAACATTCCTGCAGCACTATATGGGGCCATAACATTCCTGCAGCACTATATGGGGCCATAACATTCCTGCAGCACTATATGGGGCCATAACATTCCTGCAGCACTATATGGGGCCATAACATTCCTGCAGCACTATATGGGGCCATAACGTTCCTGCAGCACTATATGGGGGCCATAACGTTCCTGCAGCACTATATGGGGGCCATAACGTTCCTGCAGCAATATATGGGGCCATAACGTTCCTGCAGCACTATATGGGGCCATAACATTCCTGCAGCACTATATGGGGCCATAACATTCCTGCAGCACTATATGGGGGCCATAACGTTCCTGCAGCACTATATGGGGGCCATAACGTTCCTGCAGCACTATATGGGGCCATAACATTCCTGCAGCACTATATGGGGCCATAACATTCCTGCAGCACTATATGGGGCCATAACATTCCTGCAGCACTATATGGGGCCATAACGTTTCTGCAGCACTATATAGGGGCATAATGTTTGTGCAGCACTATATGGGGCAAGTGTCTGTATGGGGCCATAATTAACGTTTGTAGGGCACTACGGCATATGGGGTAAGTGTCTGTATGGAGCATCTTATAGGGCCATAACGTTTGTGCAGCACTATAAGGGGCAAATATCTTTATAGAGCATCTTATGGGGCCATAATCAGCATTTGTGCAGCATTATATTGGGCAAATGTGTCTATGGAGCATCTTATGGGGCCTTTATTAACCTTTATGCAGGATTATATGGGGCATATTTTAATATGGAACATCTTATGGGGCCATAATGAACAGTATGGAGCATTATATGGGGCTCCTGATTCAATATGGATATTCAAAGACACTTAACCTACTGATGTCTCAATTAATTTTACTTTTATTGGTATCTATTATTACTTTTGACATTTACCGGTAGCTGCTGTATTTTCCCCCCTAGGCTTATACTCGAGTCAATAAGTTTTCCCATTTTTTTGTGGCAAAATTAGGGGGGTCGGCTTATACTCGAGTATATACGGTAATTAAAAAATTTTGGGCCAAATACCCATGCACATTGCCATTTTCAGATTTATATTTTTAAAATAGTTAGAAAATCATGTGCCATTCCTTTACACCTCACAATTACTTGCATGTGTTGTTGTAAAATACATTTAGGTTCGGTGTAATATGAAAAAATGTTAAGCTCACTGGGTATGAATACTTTTTCAATCCACCTGAGGAAAGTAGCAGTCTGCTGTCGAAACGCATAATGGTTAATAAGGTTTGTCTACCACTAATCCATTGCAGTGTGCTCTATAGCCATAGCGCTCCTTAAATTGACCGCATACATATTTTTTCCAAAAATAAATACTTTTTCAAGGCTCTGAATATACATTGGGTTGTTAGCAGATCCTGCCAATTTTGGCAGTATCCACCTATAATAATTTAGCGTCCAGCTTTGTTTATATTTGCCCTGTAATTAGAACTGTCTGGTTATTGGCAGTCCTGGCTCGGGCACACTAGGACCTCTTATTATGGGCTTGTGTGCTGCCATAATGTCAGGGATTTCTTTCTGTTGTTGTAGTATGAGTACTGAGGTTTTTTGTAGTGCACTTGATACTAACCTAGATATCTGTGCTCTGGTTCATTTCCAGGGCGTCTCTGTGGTAATCTGGGTCCCAGAAGTGCTATAGTAACTGCCATAAGCGTTTAAGCTCGGTGTGTGGAGTGTCACGCTGGGTTATAACTTATTGTACAGATGTCTATGCATTATAGACTGCTGCCCATTGTACAGCTGGACATGTGTACGTAGTTCTGTGAAATGCATAATGCTCTCTTTTCTGGAATCGTTGGTAGTTTTGAATAGCCTATCCACCTATAAGTTTTTTTTTTTTTTTTATAATTCTTTCCCAATATAGAACAAAAACACGATAAAAAGTAAAGTAATGAATGCAATTTTTGGCACCAATGAACCCATCCAACCTCTATTATGTCTACCTAGTACATTTATAATAGCTACACAATACTCCATATGCGGTGTGATTACTGATGCATAATGTGTGGGACTATGGTTTCATCTGGTGCATCTAAGGCTTCTTTCACATTTCCGTCGGTACGGGGCCGTCACAAACAGTCGGCCCGACGTACCGACGGACGTTGTGCACAATTGTTACTGCAGTTAATGGGGTTACCCACTAGTTAATAACCTGCCCCGTCTACCCTACCAGCTGTAGGCACGCAGATTTGTAGTTATTTTATTACATGCTTCTAAGCCACCTTTTTTCTGCCAGTCACGTGGTTCAGCATGTTTTCACCACATTTCCTTCCACTGACTTTCCGTTCGATCTGTCCCTCCTTCCTACTGGATTTGGATGTACTGTGACTGCGCCCTGTGGAGGAAAGTGTGTAACAAAGATGGTGACAATCTTTTTGAATCCAGAACCTTTTTGAAGAAGGGCTGATCATATGGGAAAGTCAGTGCAGAGATGCATTGAATCACGTGGCCGCGAGGAGCCGGATTACACATATGTAATGGAATAAGAGGCAATTAAAATATGCTTGTCTGCAATTGATAGAACAGTTATAAAGTAGTGGACAACCACTTTCAATTTGTCAGCCAAAATATGACTATCTCCCAGTGTGTTCTTGTTGAATAAATGATTGGCCTGTAATTGTTGTCCATATGAGCTAACCTTACCTTTGTAATTTCTGTTCACTGCTCTAGCTTTTCCAGATTCATTTATTCATTTACACAACTGCATCGTGTGTCATTTGCAAATATTTTTTTTTTTTACTTCTCAATACCTACACTACTTAAAAAAAAAAAATTGGAACACCTTGGTTCATAAAGAAGCACTCCCGCGTTTTATGCAGTAAATGTGTGTGTACTATATATGTATGTGTGTGTGTATGTGTGTGTGTATGTATATATATATATATATATATATATATATATATATATATATATATATATATATATATATATATATATATATATATATATATATATATATATATATATATATATATATATAGGTCCTTCTCAAAAAATTAGCATATAGTGTTAAATTTCATTATTTACCATAATGTAATGATTACAATTAAACTTTCATATATTATAGATTCATTATCCACCAACTGAAATTTGTCAGGTCTTTTATTGTTTTAATACTGATGATTTTGGCATACAACTCCTGATAGCCCAAAAAACCTGTCTCAATAAATTAGCATATTTCACCCGGCCAATCAAATAAAAGTGTTTTTTAATAACAAACAAAAAAAACATCAAATAATAATGTTCAGTTATGCACTCAATACTTGGTCGGGAATCCTTTGGCAGAAATGACTGCTTCAATGCGGCGTGGCATGGAGGCAATCAGCCTGTGACACTGCTGAGATGTTATGGAGGCCCAGGATGCTTCAATAGCGGCCTTCAGCTCATCCAGAGTGTTGGGTCTTGCGTCTCTCAACTTTCTCTTCACAATATCCCACAGATTCTCTATGGGGTTCAGGTCAGGAGAGTTGGCAGGCCAATTGAGCACAGTAATACCATGGTCAGTAAACCATTTACCAGTGGTTTTGGCACTGTGAGCAGGTGCCAGGTCGTGCTGAAAAATGAAATCTTCATCTCCATAAAGCATTTCAGCCGATGGAAGCATGAAGTGCTCCAAAATCTCCTGATAGCTAGCTGCATTGACCCTGCCCTTGATGAAACACAGTGGACCAACATCAGCAGCTGACATGGCACCCCACACCATCACTGACTGTGGGTACTTGACACTGGACTTCAGGCATTTTGGCATTTCCTTCTCCCCAGTCTTCCTCCAGACTCTGGCACCTTGATTTCCGAATGACATGCAAAATTTGCTTTCATCAGAAAAAAGTACTTGGGACCACTGCTTCTGCCGCTGTTTATGGTTCAAAAGTGGCTTTACCTGGGGAATGCGGCACCTGTAGCCCATTTCCTGCACACGCCTGTGCACGGTGGCTCTGGATGTTTCCACACCAGACTCAGTCCACTGCTTCCTCAGGTTCCCCAAGGTCTGGAATCGGTCCTTCTCCACAATCTTCCTCAGGGTCCGGTCACCTCTTCTCGTTGTACAGCGTTTTCTGCCACATTGTTTCCTTCCAACAGACTTACCATTGAGGTGCCTTGATACAGCACTCTGGGAACAGCCTATTTGTTGAGAAATTTCTTTCTGGTTCTTACCCTCTTGCTTGAGGGTGTCAATGATGGCCTTCTTGACATCTGTCAGGTCGCTAGTCTTACCCATGATGGGGGTTTTGAGTAATGAACCAGGCAGGGAGTTTTTAAAAGCCTCAGGTATCTTTTGCATGTGTTTAGAGTTAATTAGTTGATTCAGAAGATTAGGGTAATAGGTCGTTTAGACAACCTTTTCTTGATATGCTAATTTATTGAGACAGGTTTTTTGGGTTATCAGGAGTTGTATGCCAAAATCATCAGTATTAAAACAATAAAAGACCTGACAAATTTCAGTTGGTGGATAATGAATCTATAATATATGAAAGTTTAATTGTAATCATTACATTATGGTAAATAATGAAATTTAACACTATATGCTAATTTTTTGAGAAGGACCTGTGTATATATATATATATATATATATATATATATATATATATATATATATATATATATATATATATATATATATATTGTATATATGTGTGTGTGTGTTAATATACAGTACTTGAATACTGCTGCTTTCTCCGGTGCTCAGCGCCGTTCTGCTTGACTCCTCCGTCACGTCGTCGCTCTGCGTTGTCTGGAAGTGGCTTTTACAATGTAAACCTATGGTGTGGCAGAAAGAGGCTACATAGACTTTCATTGTAAAAGATTTCTAGCTCACACATAGCGCATAGTACTAGCTAACTAGTCAGAATTGATGTCACTCAGAAGCAGAGCGGCGCTGAGCACTGGAGAAAAGCAGCGGTAGATGATATATTAATACACCCACACTACATAAAATGCATATACACTCATTGACTGCATACAAAAGTTAGTGGGAGTACTTTAATGTACGGAAGATTCAAGTTAACCTTTTATTGATATAAATTGTTTTATTCAATGACCTCAAGATGATACAGCAACGGTCAACAGAAACCGAAATCTTCAACTGATTCCTGGATTCTAAATTACTCCGAAAGTCATAATGTGCGTAGCTCCCACGTGCCTGTATCTCATAATGTTTCATTACGTTTGATTGGGCACCTGTGCCGCTCTGTTCTCCTGCAGCTTGAAAATGGTTGCCGATTTTAGCCTTTGCTGTTATTTGAGACCTATTCTACGTATGTTTCTAATAAAATTTATGCTTCATGATTTTGGACTAGTACACTATTTCTTCTGTGGCTTTCTGTATGCACACCTGACAACTTCTGGGCATGCTCCTGATAAGACTGTGTATGGTGTCCTGGGGATCTCCTGTCAGACCTGAATTGGGAAGCTCCTGATATTTGTGCTGTTACTTAGTGGCATCGATTGCACTATAAATAATGTCTCAGGCTCAGTTGGATTGATGTTTGGGGAAACATGAAGGCCAGTCAATGGCATTGTGTCTTTATCATTCTGGACCTACCTACACACTGGCCACATGAGGATAGGCATTGGCCTACACTAGGAGGAACCCAGGGCCCACTGCACCAGCATAAGGTCTGAACTTGTCTCCAAGGATTTTACTCCTCGCCTAATAATGGTTTGGGTACGCTTAGGCTTCTTTCACACATCCGTTTAATAACAGGCGATCAAAACACCTTATCTACTCCAAAATGGTATCCACAAACGCCAGCTCGGCGTGCAAAAAATAAGCCTTCACCCACTCCCAGTTCCTGAAAAATAGAGATGCTTATGGGTCTCAGAAAATGGCTCCTTTTTTTCTATTTTACAATTTTAGATTTTTTTCCCTTTGAAAAAAAAAGAACCTATACATGTTTGGTAATAACCTGGACAACTTGTCCATCCAAAAAACAAGCCCTCATATTGCCATATTGACTGAAAAATAAAAAAAAGTTATGGCTCTGGGAAGAAGGGGAGCAAAAAAAAAAAAAATGGAAAAACGCAAGGTCTCTGTGTGATTGCAGCCTTATGAATCCCCCAGAGCACACGCTGTGTGCTGCGGGGATTTGTCTTTCTGACCATGGACTGTAGGGTATGAATGAGTTAAACATACGCCATACACTTTTATAGAGCTCTATACTATGGGATGGCGTAAGGCCACGCCCACTAGACGGCCCTGGCCGGTATAACACATACTCCTGGCCAGGGCCATGGCCTTGCTCCATGCACTTGTGTTGAATGAGGCCTCGCCCTTCTATTGATGTGGCCCTGCAGCCCCCATTTTGATGCAGACAACGGCTTTAACAACCACCCTCTCTGTTTTCTATCATTTAAATGGAAATTGGGTGTGTTATTTTCTGCTGTAGAAGTCTCAGTTCTTTGAAACGCGTTGAATAAAACCACATTTTATTTAATAAACCCGTATCTTCAGTTATTCAGCAGCGCAGAATAAGTCCACGTTTTTTTCCCAATTTCTATTTATCTGGTGACCATTACTGGACCTGTGGATCTGCTGCAGCGATTATCTCCTATAAGCTTAATATTTAGCTCCATCTGGTGAGTGCAATGTGATTGTTTTAAACCAGTTGTGTTTTGGATAAGACCCGATTTGTGCTGTTTTCTCCAGAAGCACCTACTTGTTTTCTATCATTGACGCAGTCAATCACTTTCACATAACTTCCCACAGTTGATGGGCATTCTTATTTTATGTACCCACTTTTAATGTGGGACACTACCAACTGCTGCAGAAAATCAGGATATGACCTGAAGCAACGTATCATCATGAAATCTAGAGATTACCTCCTAAAAGAAGGGGATCATATTAATGTGACAAGTCTGATCCCTCATAAACTCAGGCTGTTATGGCATTTTACATTTGTTTTCATTCATCCACTCCAAAATAGCATTTCCAAAATATTTTCTCCACAATACTGGATGCACTTACTTGCTATGTGCCAGTCCTATTAACCTGACTGTGAAATATTCTTTATATATTAGAAAGTCTATGACCTACTCTGCTCTCACATGCAGGAGGCCCTTTCTTGTGCCTGCTGAGCAGTATGCTTCAGAGATGTTTTTTGAGCCATCAGTGGACTCACAGGCCATGTAACAAGTAGAGATATTAAGAAAGTGTTTCCCGTCAGGACATGGGGATTTGTCTGTATTAATCTTTTAAGGCGGCTCTAAACTTCTTCCTGGTTGGGACAAAGCTCTTGTACCTAGACCTAATTATAGTGAGATGTATATCGGCTTTTTAATGTGTTGTTTTTTTCCTCTGTCTCGCTTTCTTCAGAAACTTATTATTGATGAGAAGAAATACTACTTGTTTGGGAGAAATCCAGATATGTGCGACTTCACAATCGACCATCAGTCTTGCTCCAGAGTCCATTCAGCCCTAGTCTATCACAAGCACTTGAAACGAGTCTTTCTCATAGATCTCAACAGCAGTATGTATATGATCAATAAGATTTTCTTCTGAGTCCAATGTCTCTATTAATTTAGTTGAACTGAATTTTGAGCCTATAATATGTCTAGTTTAACATGTCTACATGTATCAGTCCTGTGATTTCCATACGTTTCCTTCTTGGTGTTGCAATTTCTTTGAGGATTGAATAACTGTTCCTACTTGTTTTTTTTTTGTTCTCTAGCACATGGTACTTTCCTTGGCCATATTCGCTTAGAAGCACACAAGCCCCAACAGATCCCCATTGACTCCACTGTTTCCTTTGGTGCTTCAACACGAATGTACACACTTCGAGAGAAACCTCAAACACTTCCATCAGCTTTGAAGGGGGATGATAAAGCTGGGGAGGATGAGGAGCTGAAAGGTCTTTTGGGCCTTCCCGAAGAGGAGACAGAGCTAGATGTAAGTGGTTTTTATCTGACACTGGGTACATTAAAATGATTGGTTTGACTGCTCTCCGTGTGGAAAACAGTGCACCCACCTCCCCGATATTAGTCTGTGCTAGTGCACATCAGCTGTTTTTCACGCAGACCTCCGGTCAATGTAAAAAAGAAAATCGCACTAAACTATGGTATGGCCAATTTAGAGTTCCAAAGTACACGCTATGGACTTCCACACAACTGCTCAGTGTGCGGATATGACTTCTCCAAGTTCTGTCTGAACTTAGGTGTCTTTCACACTTCCGTTTTTCATCTCCCAGCACAATCCGTCGAGTTTTGAGAATTTTTCTGGAGGATCCTGTTTTTTCTCATAGACTTATATTGGCGACGGATGGCAGGTCCGTCGGGCGGAGAAAACGTCCAGAGGAATGTTTTTTCTGCACAGGAATCCAGCAACTTATCACGTTTTTGTGTTCTGAGCATGCCTGGAAGGATTTCTACTCTGGTGTGTCTCTCTCTCTCTCTCTCTCTCTCTCTCTCTCTCTGTCTCTCTGTCTTTGGTGCACCCTATCTATACATGGCCTATCCTTGGTTCATCTCTGTGCCCTCCGATTTGCATATTAAGCAGAGTCCTTTATTGCGATTGTCGCTTGCTTGGTCAGATCCTAATGTATGCAGCGAAGAAGAAAAATGCAGATAGCACTCACCGGTCCTTAAAACTTCACCCTTTATTCAAACTTTAAAATGTCATGGCCAGAGGAACAGGTTGCTGGGATGTGCGAGCTGGTGTAAGACGACGGCCGTTTCGCACCACTTAGCACTTCAACGGGTCTATACGTCAGAGGATATGACGGTGAGTGGTATACCTTAGTCCAGGACAAGCTCCTCCCATCATATCAACCACATGACAAAGTGCAAAAGACATACAGCTGTTAAAAACATTGCCGCATTATTTGTATCAAAATGTCTGTATAGCAAAGAGAAAAGAAAGACAACACACATTATTGGAGAAACAATTTCTTAGTATAAACTTGTCAGGGAGTTATTATTATGCCTGGCTTGGCTTGTAGCAGGGAGAAGAGAAGAAAAAAAAAAAAAAAAAAGGGATCTATGCGCCTTTAGGGACCAGACTTGCCTAGTTATTTCACAGGAATATGGACATGTCCATTCTATCATTTAACCCCATAGGTCCCATTGCGCCTGTGCACATGATCCATTTTGCTTCTCGCTGCAAATTTCCACCTCTAGGTGGCAGCACTACTCTCTCCAAACCTGGGAACATCAAGACATTAGGATCCCCCATGTGCTTTTCTTTAACCCCTTCATGACCCAGCCTATTTTGACCTTAACGACCTGGCTTTACCTTAATGACAGTGTCCCTTTATGAGGTAATAACTCAGGAACGCTTCAACGGATCCTAGCGGTTCTGAGGTTGTTTTTTCGTGACAAATTGGACTTCATGTTAGTGGTAAATTTAGGTCCATAATTTTTGCGTTTATTTGTGGAAAAAAAAGAAAATTTGGCGAAAATTTCGCAGTTTTCAAATTTTGAATTTTTATTCTGTTAAACGAGAGAGTTATGTGACACAAAATAGTTAATAAATAACATTTCCCACATGTCTACTTTACATCAGCACAATTTTGGAAACAAAATTCTTTTTTTGCCAGGATGTTAAAAGGGTTACAATTTGTCCAGCGATTTCTCATTTTTACAACAAAATTTACAAAACCATTTTTTTTAGGGACCACCTCACATTTGAAGTCAGTTTGAGGGGTCTATATGGCTGAAAATACCCAAAAGTGACACCATTCTAAAAACTGCACCCCTCAAGGTGCTCAAAACCACATTCAAAAAGTTTATTAACCCTTCAGGTGTTTCACAGCAGCAGAAGCAACATGGAAGGAAAAAATGAACATTTAACTTTTTAGTCACAAAAATGATCTTTTAGCAACAATTTTTTTATTTTCTCAAGGGTAAAAAGAGAAACTGGACCCCAAAAGTTATTGTACAATTTGTCCTGAGTACGCCGATACCCCACCACTGTTTGGGCGCACGACAGGGCTCGGAAGGGAAGGAGCGCCATTTGACTTTTTCAATGAAAAATTGGCTCCAGTATTTAGCGGACACCATGTCGCGTTTGGAGAGCCCCTGTGTGCCTAAACATTGCAGCGCCCCACAAGTGACCCCATTTTGGAAACTAGACCCCCCCAAGGAGCTTATCTAGATGCATTGTGAGCACTTTGAACCCCCAGGGGCTTCACAAATTGATCCGTAAAAATAAAGTATTTTTTTTTTCACCAAAAATTTCTTTTAGCCTCAATTTTTTTCATTTTCACATGGGCAACAGGATAAATTGGATCCTAAAATGTGTTGGGCAATTTCTCCTGAGTACACTGATAACTTGTATGTGGTCACAAACCACTGTTTGTGCACACGGCAAGGCTCGGAAGGGAAGGAGCGCCATTTGACTTTTGAATGAAAAATTAGCTCCAGTCGTTAGCAGACACCATGTCGCGTTTGGAGAGCCCCTGTGTGCCTAAACATTGGAGCTCCCCCACAAGTGACCCCATTTTGGAAATTAGACCTCCCAAGGAACTAATCTAGATGTGCGGTGACCACTTTAAACCCCCAAATGCTTCACAGAAGTTTATAATGCAGAGCCGTGAAAATAAAAAATCATTTTTCTTTCCTCAAAAATTGTTTTAGCCCTCAATTTTTTATTTTCACAAGAGTAACAGGAGAAATTGGACCCCAAAAGTTGTCCAGTTTGTCCTCAGTACGCTGATACCCCATATGTGGTTGGGAACCACTGTTTGGGCACACGTCGGGGCTCAGAAGGGAAGTAGTGACGTTTTGGAATGCAGACTTTGATGGAATGGTCTGCAGGCATCATGTTACATTTGCAGAGCCCCTGATGTGCCTAAACAGTAGAAACCCCCCACAAGTGACCCCATTTTGGAAACTAGACCCACCAAGGAACTTATCCAGATGTATGGTGAGCACTTTGAACCCCCAAGTGCTTCACAGAAGTTTACAATGCAGAGCCGTGAAAATAAAAAATAATTTTTCTTTCCTCAAAAATTATGTTTTAGTAAGTAATTTTTTATTTTCACAAGGGTAACAGGAGAAGTGGACCCCAATATTTGTTGCCCTTTTTGTCCTGAGTACGCTGATACCCCATATGTGGGGGTAAACCACTGCTTGGGCACACGTCGGGGCTCGGAAGGGAAGTAGTGACATTCAGAAATGCAGACTTTGATGGAATGGTCTGCGGGCGTCACGTTGCGTTTGCAGAGCCCCTGATGTGCCTAAACAGTAGAAACCCCCACAAGTGACCCCATTTTGGAAAATAGACCCCCCAAGGAACTTATCCAGATGTATGGTAAGCACTTTGAACCCCCAAGTGCTTCACAGAAGTTTATAACGCAGAGCCGTGAAAATAAAAAAATATTTTTCTTTCCTCAAAAATTGTTTTAGCAAGCAATTTTTTATTTTCGCAAGGGTAACAGGAGAAATTGGACCCCAATAGTTGTTGCCCAGTTTGTCCTGAGTATGCTGGTACTCCCATATGTGGGGTATGGGATGGGATGGTACGGAACAAACATTCCAGGAGTTTGTACTATACCTTAATCAGAGCAATGCTATGAATACGTCGTTCACGTCGAATTATGGGGGAACGAGGATGGAATTCCTTGAAGTGTTGGTTGAGATAAAAGAGGGATCCATCTGCACCTCCACGTACCGTAAACCCACGGCTACCAACTCCATGATGCATTTCAATAGTTATCACCCGGGGTATACCAAACAATCACTGCCATATAGCCAGTTTTTAAGATTAAAGCGGATAAATAACACACAGGAAGGGTACCAACAGCAGGCTGAGGATCTATTTAATAGATTTAGGCAAAGAGGGTATCCTAGTACTATGCTGCATGCAGCGTTGGAAAAGGTGGAGGAAAAAGTAAAAGAGGATAATAATGATGTTGTTGGACAGAAACAAGATAAAAGACTGGCATTTTGTTTTCAATATGGTCCTATGGACCAGCAGATACGCTCCTCCATAATAAAAAACTGGCATATCCTAGAAAGGGACAAAGATCTTACTGAGATTGTGGCTAGAGGGCCCCTTATCTCGTGCAGATGAAGTACGAGATTGAGTGACATTTTGGTGCATAATCGTCTGGATAATCCAAGGGAAAAAAATTGGGTAAATAGAGATGTTCCTAAGGGTACCGTCACACAGTGCAATTTTGATCGCTACAACGGCACGATTTGTGACGTTCCAGCGATGCATTTACGATATCGCTGTGTCTGACACGCTACTGCGATCCGGATCCCCGCTGAGAATCGTACGTCGTAGCAGATCGTTTGAAACTTTCTTTCGTCGTCTAGTGTCCCGCTGTGGCGGCATGATTGCATTGTGTGACACAGGTTGTATACGATGTGCGCACAGTAACCAACGGCTTCTACATCGCAAATACGTCATGAAATTATCGCTCCAGCGCCGTGTATTGCAACGTGTGACCGCAGTATACGACGCTGGAGCGATACTTATACGACGCTGCAACGTCACGAATCGTGCCGTCGTAGCGATGAAAATGGCACTGTGTGACGGTACCCTAAGGGCAACCACAAGTGTGGACATTGCCCCTTTTGTCGGATGCATATCACGGATCGTGAAATCCGCATGGGGGCAATAAAACACACTGTAAATCAATTTATATCATGTAAAACAAACTTTGTGGTATATGTCATTTTATGCACATGTGGGTCTTTCTGTATAGGCAAAACAATACGCCCCTTATACGTACGTTTCAGAGAACACTATAAATCTGTAATGACAGGTAAAGGCATCCCACGATTGATCAATCACGTTAAAGAAAAGCACATGGGGGATCCTAATGTCTTGATGTTCGCAGGTTTGGAGAGAGTAGTGCTGCCACCTAGAGGTGGAAATTTGCTGTCTCGGTGTAGAAATGGGAATCACAATAAGGTTCTCTGGATAATATGTAACTGTGCACTAAGCTATGGACCATGTCAAGGGTACATCAAAGCCCCCTCAGTTGCTTATTAAATAAAAGTAGATTTTTTTCTGTTAATATAACATTAACCCCCTCACGACCTTGCCCTTTTCCGTTTGTGCGTTCTTGTTTTTCGCGCTCCTCCTTCCCATAACTTTTTTATTTTTCCGTCAATATGGCCATGTGAGGGCTTGTTTTTTGCAGGACAAGTTGCACTTTTCAAAAACATTGGTTTTATCATGTGTACTAGAGAACGGGAAAAAAATTCCAAGTGCGGTGAAAGTGCAAAAAAAAAGTGTAATCCCACACTTATTTTTTGTTTGGCTTTTTTGCTATGTTCACTAAATGCTAAAACTGACCTGCCATTTTTATTCTCCAGGTCATTACGAGTTCATAGACACCTAACATGTCTAGGTTACCTTTTATCTAAGTGGTAAAAAAAAAAATTCAAAACTTTGATAAAAAAAAAAACAAATACGCCATATTCCGATACTCGTAGCATCTCCATTTTTTGTGATCTGGGGTCAGGTGAGGGCTTATTTTTTGCGTGCCGAGCTGGCGTTTTTAATGATTCCATTTTGGTGCAGATACGTTCTTTTGATCGCCCATTATTGCATTTTAATGCAATGTTGCGGTGACCAAAAAAATGTAATTCTGGCGTTTCAAGTTTTTTTTTCTCGCTAGGCTGTTTACCGATCAGGTTAATGCTTTTTTTTTTTTTTATTGATCGGGCGATTTTGAAAGCGGCGATACCAAATATGTGTAGGTTTGATTATTTTTTTTTTGTTTGTTTAATTTATTTTGAACGGGGCGAAAGGGGGGTAATTTAACCCCTTCATGACCTTGGGATTTTTCGTTTTTCCGTGTTCGTTTTTCACTCCCCCCCCCCTTCCCAGAGCCATAACTTTTTTATTTTTCCGTCAATTTTACTTTTGAACGACATCTTTAGTTTTAGCATGTCGTGTACAAGAAAACGGGAAAAAAATTCCAAGTGCGGTGAAATTGCAAAAAAAGTGCAATCTCACACTTGTTTTTTGTTTGTTTTTTTTTTTGCTAGGTTCACTAAATGCTAAAACTGACCTGCCATTATGATTCTCCAGGTCACTACGAGTTCATAGACACCTAACATGACTAGGTTATATTTTACCTAAGTGGTGAAAAAAAATTCCAAACTTTGCTAAAAATTAAAAAAAAATTGCGCCATTTTCCGATACTCGTAGCGTCTCCATTTTTTATGATCTGGGGTCGGTTGAGGGCTTATTTTTTGCGTGCCGAGCTGGCGTTTTTAATGATAGCATTTTGGTGCAGATACGTTCTTTTGATCGCCCGTTATTGCATTTTAATGCAATGTCGCGGCGACAAAAAAAACGTAATTCTAGAGTTTCTAATTTTTTTCTCGCTACGCTGTTTAGCGATCAGGTTAATGCTTTTTTTTTATTGATAGATCAGGCGATTCTGAACGCGGTGATACCAAATATGTGTAGTTTTTTTTTTTTTATTATTGATTTATTTTGATTGGGGCGAAAGGGGGGTGATTTTAAACTTTTTTAGATTTTTTTTTTTATTTTTTTAACTTTTTTTAACTTTTTTTTTTTTTACTTTTGCCATGCTTCAATAGCCTCCATGGGAGGCTAGAAGCAGGCACAGCACGATCGCCTCTGCTACATAGCAGCGATCTGCTGTTCGCTGCTATGCAGCAGAAAATCAGGTGTGCTGTGAGCGCCGACCACAGGGTGGATCTGTAACCATAGAGGTCTCAATGACATCTATGGTTACCATTC
This sequence comes from Ranitomeya variabilis, assembly GCF_051348905.1. NCBI lineage: Eukaryota > Metazoa > Chordata > Amphibia > Anura > Dendrobatidae > Ranitomeya > Ranitomeya variabilis. The sequence goes on from NC_135234.1 coordinate 324,598,397, forward strand.
TGAAGCATTGCCGACCACCGATCATGTGACGGGGGTCGGCGATGCCGTCATTTCCGGTCGCCCGGCCGTATGCGGTAGTTAAATGCCGCTGTCTGCGTTTGACAGCGGCATTTAACCAGTTAATAGGCGCGGGCAGATCGCGATTCTGCCCGCGCCTATTGCGGGCACATGTCAGCTGTTCAAAACAGCTGACATGTCCCGGCTTTGATGCGGGCTCACCGCCGGAGCCCGCATCAAAGCGGGGCTTCTGACCTCGGACGTACTATCCCGTCCGAGGTCAGAAAGGCGTTAAACTTTTTATATATATTTTTGTAAACTTTTTTTTAACTTTTGCCATGCTTCAATAGCCTCCATGGGAGGCTAGAAGCTGGCATAGCCTGATCGGCTCTGCTACATAGCAGCGATAATCAGATCTCTCCTATGTAGCTGAATTTCTGGCTTGCCATGAGCGCCGACCACAGGGTGGCGCTCACAGCAAGCCGGCATCAGCAACCATAGAGGTCTCAAGGAGACCTCTGGTTGCTATGCCGACGCATCGCTGACCCCTGATCATGTGACGGGGGTTGGCGATACGCTCATTTCCAGCCGCGAGGTCGGAAGCCCCGGTTAAATGCCGCTGTCAGCATTTGACAGCAGCATTTAACTAGTTAATAGCGGCGGGTGGATCGCGATTTCACCCGCCGCTATTGCAGGCACATGTTAGCTGTTCAAAACAGCTGACAAGTCCCGGCTTTGAGGTGGGCTCACCGCCGGAGTCCACATCAAAGCAGGGGATCCGACCTCCGCCGTACTAGTATATGACTGTTATGTTTGAGCTATGTTCCCCATGTAAATGTTAACAGATTAATTTGGACTTTGCTGGAGAGACTCTATTTAAACAGCTGATCGCAGGGTGCAGAAGATCTTATATGCAGCCTTGAGGTTCCTAAACCTTCCGTGTATGCCTGTTAGGCACTGCGAAAGGCAAGGCTTAGTAGGCCTGCCTGTCAGTCATGTTAATGGGAATAAGTAAACTGCATTACAGAAGTATTGTCCTGCCTTGTTGATGCGATCAAGGCCAAAATTGCTGCTTTTTATTAATAAACAAATGTACACAACATTTTCATTGGAAATTTGAAAACATATTTCTAAATACTGGCCAGAATAGGGTGTTAATATTCAAAAAATTGGTCAAGTCAAGCAACCTGTAAAATAGTTGTCAATTTATTCTGTCTGCTCTACCTCCTGTATACTTAATGCCTTCCCTCCTTTTGTGACTGTGTGCAAAACTAGGGTAAAATGGCCCTTTCTTTATCGCTTCATTGGGGGACACAGATAACTGTGGGTGTATGCTGCTGCTGGTAGGAGGCTGACACTATGGGATAAAAGGATAGCACCTCCCCAGCAGTATACACCCACCGACAGGCACCAAGTGCCTCAGTTTGTGCTTAGTGTCTGTTGGAGGCGGACCTGGATCTCCCCAGATCCTCAGCTAATCCCTTTTTTCCTTACAGGTTTGTTGTGTTTTATTAACTCTTTCCTTTTGTATTTCAAATACAGCTCCTGGGAATCAGGGTGTTATTTTCACTCTGCCTTCCCATCATAGGCGGCTGAGCGGGCAATGTGGTGTCACCCACATCGCAACTCTCAGGCCCGCCGTCAGGAAAATGTACCCTGCCACCTTCACAGGTGCTCCAGGGCTGATTCCGATGGCCTGTCCTTGCCATTTCCCTCCTCACCCCTCTCCTCGAAGAGGGCTGAGAGGAAGACGGTGGTTGTCAGCGACGACCTCCCCCCTCCCTAGGGGGTTGATGCCTTCTTCTGCACCGTCTGGAGACGGTGTGGGAAGAAGGATCCTAGTATCCAGCGACCCTCCCACCCTTGGGTCCCTGGACAATCCTCATCGATTATGGGATCGGACAGCTGTCAGGTAAAGGGGAACTGCAGGAGCGCTCTTAATTTCAAATTTTGCGTCCATCCTCCAGCGGACCCCTGCCACTTCATCAGCGCCGCTTCCCGGCATCCTCTCATCCCAGTGCAGGACTTTCAGCCGCGCCATACCTCAGTCTCTCAAGGCCTCCTTGGGCCAATCAGACGTCATGCTTGACATGGCACGCCCCTCCCTTGCCGCTTGTCCTATCGCATTGGCTCCACAGCCAGGCCACTTCTCTCTCATTCACACGAGGTCTCCTGCGTTCCTAAATCTTGGAAGCTGCGCAGCATCTCTAACTTCGCTCTCCCTGGACGGATTTTGTCGGCTCAGGGGACACAGCTAACCTCTGTTGCTGCTATCGCTGGACGGGTAGGCTCTTGTTCTTTTTTTTTTTTTTTCTCTATGCCTCTTGTTTTTCAGCTAGCCTTCCTCTCCGCAGTATATCCACTAGACTCCTCTGGCAGATAGCACAACAGGCTCTACATATGTCCAACTCTGCAGGGGCTTCTCTTTCTAAGCCCACTATAATTCATTACGCCTGTGCACGTTGTAAGAAAAAGTGGTCCTCAGGCCAGCCGTCATCTCTCTGTCAGTCCTGCAGTCCTCCTACCATGTCTGCCCCACAGGAGCCCTCTTGACTCCCGGGATGAGTGCACTCCCCCTCCCCCAGAGTGTGCCGTTGCCATGTCCCAGTCGGTCTCTGATCTGACTAAAGTATCCCAGTCTCTGGTCCAGGCGCTTGAACGACTTCCACAGCTGTCTGCATTCACCAGTGCTCTGAACATCTCTCATGGCAATTCGCACGCACCTGATACCGACCCTCAAAGAGACAGACCAGCCAGCCGTTCTAGGAAGAGGACTCTGTCTGGCTCCTCATCCAGCTCTCCGGGTCCCTCCTCAGCACCCAAGCTGCTCTCCTCTTCCCAATTACCCTCTTCGGAGGAGGACCTTGGGTCGGATATAGATTCACAGTCTGGGTCTGACTCTGATTCAGACCAGACTTCCAGTATGCAGGCAATGGTTGATAGTCTCATCTCGGCTGTCTCTCAAACCCTCAAACTTAAGCAGGACGAGGTTCCTCCCCAGGATCCTTCCATTTCCTTCAAGCGGGTAAAACGTCCCTCTCGCTCCTTTCCCAACCACGAGGAGTTTGAGTCTACCCTGTCTAAGCACTGGGACAGAAAACACCTAGACGTCCTATACCCTTTTAGTGCCAGGTGGGCAGTGTCTCCTTGCCAGGTGGGCAGAGTCCCCCAAGGTTCTGTCCTTACCGGATGGTGTGTCTTAGAGACGCGACGGACAGGCAGATCGAGACACTAGCCAAATCAGGCAACTGGCGCTTCCCACTGCCCCAGTTTCGCCTCCACCTGGGTGGCAAAGGCCATCTCCGCCTGGGCCAAGATTCTTCGGCGGGGCATTTTAGCTTCGGCTTCTCCGGACGAGCTAGCCAAACTGGCAGGCTAGATTGGCCACGCTGGTAAATACGTTTTGGCTGCCTCCTTGGATGCAGCAGCTTGTTCGGCCAGGGCAAGAAGCAACATCGTGGCTATACGCCGCATCCTTTGGCTAAAGGTATGGAGTGCAGTTACCACTTCCAAGAAGTCCCTCACCAACTTAGCCTTCCAAGGCTCCAGGCTCTTTGGGGCTCGGCTAGACCAGATAATTTTGGAGGCTACTGGAGGCAAAAGCACCTCTCCCTCAGTTTAGAGCCAAGCGTTTTTTCAACAGAAAAGGCTCTCGGCCTTTTCGCCCATTTGCAGTTTCGGATTCCTCTTCACAGCAGAAGCGTCCCTCTGCCTCAGGCGAACGAAGGAAACCCTCTTACAAACCAGCCTCCAGCTGGAGGCCTAAAGCCAACCCTCAAGGTCCTTTGGGTCCCGTTCCAACAGGTTCTATTCTAAGTGACGGGTTGCCCCCACCTGGAAGTCTTTCCAGGGTGGGAGGCAGGCTTCCTTTCAAGGACGCCTGGTTTTCGGTGGTTAGCGATGCCTGGGTCAGAGAGATCGTTACCTCCGGTTACAAGATCGCTTCTTTCTTTCTCGTCCACCAAAGCAGCTGTCCCAATTACCTGGTTTTCTCCAAGCAGTATCTTCTCTGGTCACCGCTGGCGTAGTCGTTCCCGTTCCGTCAAACAAACGATTTTCGGGGTTCTACTCGAAGCTCTTCGTAGTCCTGAAGAAGGACTGTTCTCTGTCCAATTCTGGACCTGAAATTGCTGAATCGTCACGTTCGACTCCGGCTATTTGTATGAGGCAGCAAAATTCCTTTGGTTTGCAATCCAGGACGTTCACTACCAATTCACGGCTCTTCCCTTCGGCCTGGCGTCTGCCCCCAGGGTTTTCACCAAGGTCATGGCGGCGGTCATGGCCATTCTTCGTTCCAGGGGGATTCTCTTTATCCCTTACCTGGATGATCTGCTGATCAAGGGATATTCTCATCAAGACTGTGCGCGAAGCCTTCAAATCTCTCAGGACACCCTGATCCGTCTCGGCTGGATCATCAACCGACACTAGTCCTCTCTGATTCCCTCCCAGCGTCTGACATTCCTGGGCATGGAATTCGACACGAACTTGGCTCGGGTCTTTCTCCCAGAGGACAAGTTCTCCGTTCTCCGCAATGCAGTCCGATCTCTAAAACACTCATACCCCCGTTCCCTACGATTCTCTATGGGAGTCCTGGGAAAGATGGTTGCCTCCATGGAAGCCGTGCCTTTCGCCCAGTTCCACATTCGCCCCCTCCAGCTGTTCCTTCTGACCACCTGGAACAAGTCCACGACTTCCCTGGACCGTCCAGTTCGTCTGCCTCCCCAAGTACGGCAGTCCCTAACCTGGTGGACTCTGTCCTCCTCAGTCCTGATAGGGAGGTCCTTCCTCCCCCTTCGGTGGCAAGTCATCACCACCGATGCCAGTCTGCTCGGATGGGGAGCAGTCTTCCGACAACACACAGCGCAGGGTCGCTGGACCACCCAGGAGGCTCTTCTTCCCATCAACCTTCTGGAATTCAGGGCAATCTTCCTTGCCCTATTACACTGGCAGTCTCCTGACAGGCGGGCCCGTCTGCATTTTCGGGCAACGGACAACGACCTCATGGCGTCTCGGATGAACTACTAGGTAGCTCAGTTCGTAGCCAGATCCCGGGATCCTCTGGCCGTCGGCCACAACGCCCTGGTAATTCCGTGGTCCCAGTTTCAGCTCCCTTAGGTTACGTTCACATTTGCGTTGCGTCGGGCGCAGGTTCGGCGACGCATAGCGATGCATGCGTCATGCGCCCCTATATTTAACATGGGGGCGCATGGACATGCGTTGTCTAGCGTTTTGTGACGCATGCGTCATTTTTGGCGCAAGCGTCAGGGCGCAGAGGACGCTGCATGATGCAGTTTTTTTGCGCCAAAAATCATGCCAAAAATGGACGCATGCATCACAAAACGCTGCGTTGTGCATGCGTTTTGCATGCGTTGTGCATTGCGTCGCCAACGCTGCGCCGCAAAACGCAAATGTGAACGTAGCCTTACCTGTTCCCTCCTCTTCCCTTGATCCCAAGGGTCGTAAAAAAGATAAAATCAGAGGGGATTCTGGTTATCCTGATAGCGCCAGACTGGCCAAGCGCCCTTGGTATGCAGAACTCGTGAACATGCTCTCTGATACCCCCTGGAGTCTCCAGACCGCCCAGACCTTCTCTCACAGGGCCCGCTCTTCCACCAGAGTTCTCAGTCTCTGACTTTAGCGACATGGCCGTTGAGGCCGCGGTCCTAAGGGAGTCCAGCTTTTCCCTCCAGGTCATTCAGACCATGATCAGAGCTAGAAAACCAGCTTCCTCCCGCTTTTACCACAGGTATTGGAAGGCTTTCTTCCGATGGTGCGAAACACACCAGGTTTTTCCGATGTCTTCTTTTCCCTTCCGGACTTCCTTGGTTTCCTTCAGGCAGGTCTTGAATCGGGATTATCCCTTGGTACCCTGAAGGGTCAGGTCTCTGCTCTGTCCGCTCTTTTTCAGAAGGACCTGTCTTCCATACCTCAGGTGAGGACTTTTCTCCAAGGAGTTGCACATCTTGCCCCTCCTTTCCAGGCCCCGTTAGAACCTTGGGATCTCAACCTGGTTCTGGGTGCTCTCCAGGCTGCGCCCTTCGAACCTCTTCAGGACATTTCCTTTTCCCTTCTTTCCTGGAAGGTGGCCTTTCTGATTGCTATTACATCAATAAGGAGGGTCTCCAAGTTGGCAGCTTTATCCTGCCGTTCTCCGTATCTGATTCTCCATCAGGACAAGGTAGTTCTCAGACCTGTCCCTTCTTTCCTTCCCAAGGTGGTGTCCGCCTTCCACATCAATGAGGACATCGTTCTTCCTTCATTCTGTCCTTCCCCGGTTCATCCCCTGGAGAAGTCTCTTCACAAACCGGACGTGGTCAGGGCCATTTGGGTCTATCTTTCTAGAACTGCCTCCTTTCGCCAATCCGATTCTCTGTTTGTCATCTCTGAGGGTCGCCAGAAAGGTGTTCAGGCGTCCCAAGTCCACGATCTTTCGTTGGATTCGTTCAGTGATAATGGAAGCCTATAGAGTTCATGAGAAACGGCCCCCTCCAGGGGTGCGGGCCCACTCCACCAGAGCTGTCGGATCTTCTTGGGCTTTTTGCCACCAGGCTTCCGCCTTACAGGTCTGCAAGGCCGCAACCTGATCGTCCTTGCACACTTTTACGAGGTTCTATAGGGTTCATACCCATGCCTCGTCTGATGCAGGTTTTGGTAGGATGGTACTGCAAGCGGCGGTTGCGCACCGGCCGACCTGAGCCCTTTCTCTTACTCGTTTTCTACCCACCCTTTTCTTGGACGGTTGTGTCCCCTAATGAAGCGATAAAGAAAGAGGGATATTTTTGGTACGTACCGTAAAATCTCCTTCTTGGAGTCTTCATGGGGGACACAGCACCCTCCTTACTTGTTTTTTCTGGTACCGTGTTTGGGTCTAAGCGCCCTGGTTGAGTTGGTACTTACCGTATATACTCTACTCGAGTATAAGCCGAGATTTTCAGCCCATTTTTTTGGGCTGAAAGTCCCCCTCTCGGCTTATACTCGAGTCATACCCAGGGGTTGGCAGGGGAGGGGCAGCGGGGGCTGTCTAATTATACTCACCTGCTCCCGGCACGGTCCCTGCAGGTCCCTGGCTGCCCGGCGCCCCAGCTTCTTCCTGTACTGAGCGGTCACATGGTACCGCCCATTACAGTAATGAATATGCGGCTCCACCTCCCATAGATGTGGAGCCGCATATTCATTACTGTAATGAGCGGTAACTGTGACCGCTCAGTACAGGGAGAAGCAGCAGCGCCGGGGAAGCAGGGACTGCACAGCACCAGGAGCAGGTGAGTATAATGGGGAGGGGAGCGCAGCGCTGTGCGATATTCACATGCTCCTCGTTCCGGGCGCCGCTCCGTCTTCAGCGTCTTCTGCAGTGACGCTCAGGTCAGAGGGTGCGGTGACGTGGTTAGTGCCATAACGTTTGTGCAGCACTATATGGGGCAATTGTCTGTATGGGGCCATAACGTTTGTTTGTGCAGCACTATATGGGGCAGGTGTCTGTATGGAGCATCTATGGGGCCATAACGTTTGTGCAGCACTATATGGGGCAAGTGTCTGTATAAAGCATCTTATGGGGCCATAACGTTTGTGCAGCACTACGTGGGGCGAGTGTCTGTATGGGACCATAATCGTTTGTGCAGCACTATATGGGGCAAGTGTCTGTATGGAGTATCTTATGGGGTCATAATCAACGTTTGTGCAGCACTATATGGGGCAAATATCTTTATGGAGCATCTTATGGAGCCATAATCAACATTTTGCAGAATTATATTGGGCAAATGTGTCTATGGAGCATCTTATGGGGCCATTATTAACCTTTATGCAGGATTATATGGGACATATTTTAATATGGAGCATCTTATGGGGCCATCATAAACTTTATGGAGCATTATATGGGGTCCTGATTCAATATTGATATTCAAAAACACTTAACCTACTGATGTCTCAATTAATTTTACTTTTATTGGTATCTATTTTTATTTTTGACATTTACCGGTAGCTGCTGCATTTCCCACCCTAGGTTTATACTGGAGTCATTAAGTTTTCACAGTTTTTTGTGGCAAAATTAGGGGTCTCGGCTTATACTCGGGCCGGCTTATACTCGAGTATATACGGTATATGTTCTGAGTTCTGGTCGCTTCTACTGCTTATTTCACCAACTGAGGCCCTTGGTGCCTGTCGGTGGGTGTATACTGCCGGGGAGGAGCTATCCTTTTTTTCCATTTTTGCATAGTGTCAGCCTCCTAGCAGCAGCAGCAAACACCCACTGTTATGTGTCCCCCAATGAAGGCTCCAAGAAAGAGATTTTACGGTAAGTACCAAATAATCCCTCTTTCGTTGCCACTTTGTAGGTGTATATTTATTTCCACAGCATTTCACGGACATCATCACTGTCCCCATAGATTACCTATCAATCAGTATCTCGTTGGAGTGTTTGAGGAAACCGAAGGAAACGTGCAAACTCGCTGTGATATGATAAGCAGATGCTATTAAAAATGGCACTTAATATAAAATAATTAGAATAAAAAAATAACACTAAGCTAATTAAAGTTTAGAAAGGCCTTTAAAACAATGATTTATTCAAAATACTGATTGAAATTTTTTAAAAAAAGAACCTCCAGTACAACAATGACTTTGGGTCATTCCATTTCAAGTGAACCAATGTAATTTTCCTCTATATATCGTTAAGTCTTTTGAGATTTTGATCTCTGCCAATAGTATTAGAGAATGCAAAATATGAAGAAAAAAATTCTATATACTTTATTTTTTTAATTTTTATTAATTTTCAAAGTTTTGAAAAAATTTTGAATTTTTGTGTTGCACTTTACTTTTCTCCTCATAGTTCAGGCCAAAGCAAAGGTGGAGAAACGGAAAATCTCCATTCTACTCAGAACTTAAGAAATGTACAGGTTTCCACCCTGTGTCACAAGAATATTTTTGTTAATATTTTACCCATGCCGACTCAAATATGATATAAACTTAAAAAAAAAATCACGTGCCTCCTATGCTCCTAGCCACATATGTACCAAGATTCTATTTGGGATCTCAAAGGGATCATACTTGAAAAAAGTACATGAACAGTGTCAAGTTGAAAATCTCGAATTCAGATCTGTTCAGCCTGTGAAAACCTACATGGAAATGAAATGCCATAAATAAGAAATAATTTACCTTTCAATGAAAACCATAAATATAGCACACCAACAAAAGAATACAAGAATCCTACACTTTCAGCAACAAAAGAATGTATTCAAAGGGAAATGTACAATGTGGTACTTTAAAAATAAATATTAAAACCTGATTACACAACAGAATAATAAAACACAATTAGACAGCGAGAGAATAAAAAACAAAATGTAAAACAATATATGTTTGATGGAGGCAGGATATGTCAAATGAACTAGTATATATTGAAAAATCAATATGCCAAATAAATTATAAGAAAATAAGACATCAATGGCGGAAAGCACATTTTCAAAAGCTGCTGTACATCAATAATTGCCAAATCACAAAATACATCAGTTAAAGGGAACCTGTCACCAGTTTTGGCCGATATGAGATGCGGCCACCATATTTCAGGGCGGATATACAACATTCTATATATAATGCTGCATATAAGCCCCCGATCCGACCTAGAAGAGAAGAAAAATAACTTTTATTATACTCCCCTGCAGGGCGGTCCGGTCCGATGGGTGTCACACTGCTTGGTCCCCTGCCTACCATCTTCTTGCGATGCCGCCATCCTTTTTGGTTTGTGTGGATGATGCGTCCCTGCATCAACCATACAGCCTGCGCAGGAGTACTTATCTGCTCCGTTGAGGGCCATGTTGAGGGCAGAGCAAAGTCCTGCAGTGCGCAGGGCCTCTTTGACCTTTCCCGGCACCTGTGCATTGCAGTACTGCAAGACGCGTCATCCACATAAACCAAAAAGGAGAACGGCGATCGTAAGAAGATGGGAGGCGCCGGACCAAGAAGAGCGACACCTCGCAGACTGGACCACCCTGCAGGTGAGTATAAGAAGTTATTTTTCTTCTCTTACAGGTCAGATTGGGGGCAGATACACAGCATTATAGAATGCTGTATATAAGCCCTGAAAGGCAGTGGCTGTAACTCGTATCGGCGAAACCTGGTGACAGGTCCCCTTTAATAAAATAGGTGCATAGTGCAATTATTTGAAGATGTAAATGCCAATATTGCCTTAATATTCAAAAGAATGCATGATGAAGAAATAAATGGACATAAGTCATATGTTGTTAAATATACAGCAGACAAAGCAGAGGCACAAATCAATAGAAAAAAATACATAAGAGTACAAGCTATATCAACTAACTTGACACACTACTGATTGCCAAATATATAATAAAGGACTGCTTGATGAAGCGATAGCGAAAGACGCGTTTGAGTGGTGTGAGGGAAGTGGTGTCACTTTAATGTTTTTCATTTTCATCATGTATTTTCTTAATTGATTTTTTATCTAGGCTTTGCCTGTAGTATATTCAGCCCAATATTTGCCTTGTATCCATTTGTAGATCAATTATATATTTCTTATATAAACATTACCTATAATTTAATTATGGCAATATTGGTACTTACATCCTGAAATAATCGCACTAAGCACCTTTTGCATTAATTAATATACTTTATCATATATTTGGCAATAAGTAGTATGTCACTTCGGTTGATATAGCTTTTACTCTTACATATTTTTTCTATTGATTTGTTTGTCTGCTGTATATTTAGTTCAACATATGTCTTGCATTCATCTATTTATCATGCATTTTTTTTATGTTAAGGCAATATTGGCTTTTACATCTTCAAGTAATTACACTATGCACCTATCTTACTAACTGATGTACTTTGTTACTTATTTGGCAATTAATGTGCAGCAGCTTTTGCAAATGTGCTTTCTGCCATTGATGTCTTATTTTCTTAGAATTTATTCGGTATATTGATTTTTCACTATATACCAGTTAATTTATAACCAAAAAAGAAAAGTGGGCCTTAGAGCAATTACGAATTAATATATAATCACTTTATTACAAACAATATACAAACAGTAATCGTTCAGTAATCAATAATGAAGAAGCACTACAGTGAAACACGCGTTGGGGTCTTTCTTCCACATCCAGTCTCAGGTTGGTTTGCTTTCACTTACTGAGTAACTGTCCTTTCCCTTTTAACCCTATTATATGTGTTTGCCTCTGTTGCGAAGGTTGCGCTTCATAGCAATGTATTTATCATAGGCATTGGGTAACTTGGCTGTGGCTCCTTATACCTTTTGATTGTGCTGACTGGTTCTGGCTCATCTGTTTATATTATTGCTTACTACACTTGCACTTTTAGAGCCTACATACTCAGCTTTATCTCTGCCATTCTTTTACTGTTTCTTTCCTTGCTTGGTCACGTCGCTATTAACATTTTTCAAAACTTGAGAAGGTTTTTTGTGGGTATTTTTATGGTACTACTGGGAAAGCTAATGATATTGCTTTTTTGTATTGCATACCAACCTGATTGGACGTGGCACTTAGGTGTCACTACCCCTGTTATTTATACTCATTTTAATGATTACTGTTTGTATATTGTTTGCAATAAGAATTAATATATAACCACTTAAATTGACCCACTTTTCTTTTTTGGTTACAGTATAATTTTTGTGGTAAAGCTAAAGATTATCTGCCCTTTTTTGGTAATATACCCAGGGGCGGACCTACCGCCGGTTCAACCGGTGCAGCCGCACCGGGGCCCGGAGGTGGAGGGGGGCCCTTGCAGGCAGGGGCATACAGGGCCCCGGCTTTCTGCTGCTGCTGTAGATCAGTGCAGGCCCCGCACTGTATTAGCAGTGTACAAGTGCCGGCCGACATCCCCCTATTGCAGACAGCAGGCTGTGTGTCTGCTGATCTGATTTCACCTGCGCGCCTGTTTCACTCTGCCGGAGGCCTGGAGAGGAGAGATGAAGTTAGCAGAGAGCCAGGAGTCGGGGCAGGAGGTATGTGACAGGCTTCATCTCATTCCTGTTTTCTTATCTGCTTTCTGTAGATCTCTCTGTACTGTGAGATTTATTGCACCATCTTAAACTTACAGACAGATAAGGTCCAGGCTCCAGCGTCACCCAATCTGCATGTAAGCGGAAGCTGCAGCAATAAGTCACAGTGATCCTCACCCTGCACTGTGTGACCCCGAGCCCGGCTCCAGGACATCCCACATTATATATCGGATACCAGGGGCGGACATACCGCCGGTTCAACCGGTGCAGCCGCACCGGGGCCCAGAGCGGGGAGGGGGCCCGACCCGACGGACATGCACGGCACGTCGGCAATCGACAATTGTTGTGACTCGTGAGTCGTGACTGTGCTGCTGCACTGCAGCCTGCCTGCCGCTGCGACGCGTGGATCATCATTCCTGAATTTCCTGCTGTAATGAGCGCCGGGCCGGCGAGTGACATGACCGCTGGAGCAGCCTCAGAAGCTGCCGTGCCCGGCGCCCGCCACTGCCCGGAGTCTGCGGAGACCATGATCTGTCCACAGTCCGGGTCTGGGAGAAGGAGCCAGGAGGTGAGTATATTTACCTGTCCATGATCCACGCGCCGCTCCATCTTCCCGCCCCGTCTCTGCGCTCTGACTGTTCAGGTCAGAGGGCACGCGGTGACGCGGATGACGTATAGTGTGCGCGCCGCCCTCTGCCTGATCAGTCAGTGCGGAGAGACGGGACGGTGAGGACCAGCGGGCGGGCAGAGACGAGAGTCGAGCCGAAGTGAGTATGCATTTATATGTGGCGGCACAGGCGTTATATATGGACGGAGCAGCATCACTCAGCATCTATCTATGGGGCCCTGGGGGCCGGGCCCGGGGCCATAATGAATTGGAGCGGCACAGGCGTTATATATGGACAGAGCATCAGACACTCAGCATCTATCTATGTGGGCCATAATGAATTGGAGCATTTATTATATCTGGCGGCACAGCTTTATAGGGAGGGAGTCCATATAAAGCTGTGCCGCCACATATAATGCTCCATTACTCATTATGGCCCCATAGATGCTCCATATTATGGATGGAGCATCTATGTGGTAATAATGAATTGTATGGAGCATTATATGTGGCGGCACAGCATTATATGGAGCATCTGGGCCATAATGAATTGTATGGACTATGGAGCATTATATGTGGCGGCACAGCGTTATGTGGAGCATCTATGGGGCCATAATGAATTGTATGGAGCATTATATGTGGCGGCACAGGCACAGCGTTATATGGAGCATCTATGGGGCCATAATGAATTGTATGGAGCATTATATGTGGCGGCACAGGCACAGCGTTATATGGAGCATCTATGGGGCCATAATGAATTGTATGGAGCATTATATGTGGCGGCACAGGCACAGCGTTATATGGAGCATCTATGGGGCCATAATGAATTGTATGGAGCATTATATGTGGCGGCACAGCGTTATATGGAGCATCTATGGGGCCATAATGAATTGTATGGAGCATTATATGTGGCGGCACAGCATTATATGGAGCATCTGGGCCATAATGAATTGTATGGACTATGGAGCATTATATGTGGCGGCACAGCGTTATATGGAGCATCTATGGGGCCATAATGAATTGTATGGAGCATTATATGTGGCGGCACAGCATTATATGGAGCATCTGGGCCATAATGAATTGTATGGACTATGGAGCATTATATGTGGCGGCACAGCGTTATATGGAGCATCTATGGGGCCATAATGAATTGTATGGAGCATTATATGTGGCGGCACAGCTTTATAGATGACTGCTTTGTGTTATATTCAGTTGTGTAATATTGAACGTGAATTTATTATTTAGATTTGATAGTTGTGTTCTAAACAGATAATAAATATTACAACCTATATGTTTACATAACTTTGTTGCAGTATGGGGGGGGGGGGCCCAGGAAAATTTCTTGCACAGGGGCCCTCTGCAGTCTGTGTCCGCCCCTGTCGGATACGGTATATATTATAATGTGAGTTCCTGCAGCCTGGTCAGTGCTCAGTGCATGTAACACTATATATGTGCACATAGTACAGTGGTGCCAATATACAGTATGGAGCATCATGTGCGGTCAATATACAGTATGGAGCATCATGTGCGGTCATTATACAGTATGGAGCATCATGTGCGGTCAATATACAGTATGGAGCATCATGTGCGGTCATTATACAGTATGGAGCATCATGTGCGGTCATTATACAGTATGGAGCATCATGTGCGGTCATTATACAGTATGGAGCATCATGTGTGGTCATTATACAGTATGGAGCATCATGTGCAGCCAATATACAGTATGGAGCATCATGTGCAGCCAATATACAGTATGGAGCATCATGTGTGGTCATTATACAGTATGGAGCATCATGTGCGGTCATTATACAGTATGGAGCATCATGTGCGGTCATTATACAGTATGGAGCATCATGTGCGGCCAATATACAGTATGGAGCATCATGTGTGGCCAATATACAGTATGGAGCATCATGTGCGGTCATTATACAGAATGGAGCATCATGTGTGGCCATTATACAGTATGGAGCATCATGTGGGGCTATTATACAGTATGGAGCACTGTGTGGCCATTATACAGTATTGAGCATCATATGGGGCCATTTATAGCAGTGCTAAATGGATGTGGTTGGGACGTGGATATGGGTGTGACTAGTTATGAATGGGTGTGGCCAGAGGCGTGGCCTAAAATTTGTCGTGACGCGCATTGCGCGCCGCAAACCTTGTCCCTCTTTCCCATCTTCAAAAGTTGGAAGGTATATGATGCTGGGCAGGGAGGGGGGCCCAGACACATTTCTTGCACAGGGGCCAAAAGCTGTTAGTGTCCGCCACTGAATATACCAGTTCATTTGTCCTATCCGGCTCCCATCATACATACCGTATATTGTTTTATATATATATTTTTTATTCTCTTGTTGCGTAATTGTTTTAGTATTCTTTTGTGTAATAATGTTTTAATATTTATTGATAAAGGATCATATTGTACATTTTCTGTTTCTGAGTGTTTTCTGAGTATATTCTTTGGTTGCTGTTCAGCCTGTGGTCTGAAAGTGTAGGATCTATAGTTTCTAAATTGAAAAAAACAAAAGTTTCATGGCGCAAATCATTAGATAAATCTATAGTGGATACAGTGAAAGGTTTTACAATAGTGATGAAGCGTATGTACAGCGAACCAGAACACTAAACTTAGGATTCGAGGAGGTAAGATGCAAGATATATTCAGTTTGGTGAGTCCAACCTTAGTGATTACGAAGTATGTGTCTCCAATAATGTGTATCCAGGATATAGTTGAGGAAACCATGCATACCAGGATAAAGATGAAGAGCCATGCCTACCAGGATAGGGCTGAGGAGGCCACGCAGACCAGGCTGGGGATGAGGAGGCCACGCAGACCAGGCTGGGGATGAGGAGGCCACGCAGACCAGGCTGGGGATGAGGAGGCCACGCAGACCAGGCTGGGGATGAGGAGGCCACGCAGACCAGGCTGGGGATGAGGAGGCCACGCAGACCAGGCTGGGGATGAGGAGGCCACGCAGACCAGGCTGGGGATGAGGAGGCCACGCAGACCAGGCTGGGGATGAGGAGGCCACGCAGACCAGGCTGGGGATGAGGAGGCCACGCAGACCAGGCTGGGGATGAGGAGGCCACGCAGACCAGGCTGGGGATGAGGAGGCCACGCAGACCAGGCTGGGGATGAGGAGGCCACGCAGACCAGGCTGGGGATGAGAAGGCCACGCATAACAGGGTAGGGTAGCACTTCAAAAAACAGCAAAGAAAATAAATATTCTAAGACGTCCGGTACAAAAAAATAAAAACAGATTTGGATAATCTGACATGGAATGAGCCGTTGCTGTTATTAGTAAATGTTTGCATTCTCCTGTAAAATTCTGGAGCATATTTTCTCGGACCACTGCATAATTGATGGAAAGGACTGCAAAGCTTGGAGTGGAGCTGTGTTGATAATTATAGCCAGGCAATTGACCATATATGCCAATCAGTATCTTAAACTGCATTGGAAAAATCTGATTTAGGTACAAAGCCTATTTATTATTAAGACGTTCATCATTTTACCTCACGGGGTTTTGTAATATATGTTTACTTGCCAACAAAACCGTATGAGATGAAACAATGATTTAGGCATCATTCAGATGTCAATTTTTTATGTATGTGTTCTATCCATGTTTTTCACATAACTCATACTATTAGTCTATGGGATCACATGTTCTTATATTTTTGTAGATCACGGCTCAAACTTGCCAGTGCAAACCTAAGGTGCCGCGAAAAAAATTAGCACTTGTGTGCTGTCCAATTTTCATGTTTGATAGGAGATGCCTGAGAAACCTTCTCATGTGCACAAAAAAAAGCTGATGGTAAAAACTGTACTGATGAAAATTCCCTTTGTCTTTGATGTCTGAATGAGGCCATAGAATGGGAAAATGGCAATGTATATTATATAGACAAGCATCAAATGGACAGTGGAGTAAAAAGTCAATTTATTTTTGTAGAATCTTACAGAGTTCAACACAGCTCATAACAAGAGAATATCCACATTAACCATAGAAGAGGGTAACTTGGACATCCAAAGATCTAGGAGAAAGAAGAGGAATTACAGAGTCAACTTTAGTGAAGACGATGAAGTTATTAATCCAGGTGAGGCAATGCATGGAGGACTTTTATACACATTGCAGTGGACAGTTTAGGGCCATGAAGGTTTTTTTTCTCCTATTTAATTGTGATTTTTTTTTTTTTTATGAAGGCACAAATGAAACTGATTAAACCATAGTCAAGGTTTTATAATATGAATGGATAATAGGTTTTCTCATATTTCACTTTTGAATTAAACCCATAAATATACCCTCACCCTTTAAATTAATTTTCTTTTACTAACAGAGGATGTAGATCCTTCAGTCGGGCGTTTCAGGAACATGGTGCAGACAGCAGTAGTACCAGTTAAGGTAGGTTGTATTTCTTGGCAAAAGCTAATTCCATCTTTTACAATATAAAGAGTCTACACACCTCTGTTAAAATGCCAGGTGTATCCTTTAACCCCTTTCTGCCATCCAACGTACTATTCTGTCCATGTGACCTGGAACTTAATCCCCATGGACGGAATAGTACGTCGAGGCCGATCGGCCGCGCAAATGGGGGTGTGTGCGGACAATCGGCATGGTGTCAGCTGATTATCACAGCTGACACCCGGTACTAAGTGCCAGGAGTGGTCATGGCACTTTAACCCCCAGAATACTGCGAACAAACAAGATCACAGCGTTCCGGTGGCATAGAGAAGCATCGTGCCTAGAGCTGGTTCCCTGCGTGCTTCCCCGAGACCCTCAGAACAACGAGATGTGATCGCATTCTGAGGTTCTCCCTTCCTGCTGACACCCGGATCCAAGATGGCCGCTGGGTCCTTCCGGGTCCTGCACGGTGGCTTGTCATTGCCTGCTGAGAGCAGGACCTGAGAAGCCCCGTTCACTCCCTGTCAGATCGCTGATCTGACACAGTGCTGTGCAAAGTGTCAGATCAGTGATCTGACTTTATATAGTGATGTCCCACCCTGGGACAATGTAAAAAAGTGAAAAAAAAAATAGTGTGTAAAAGTTTTTAAAAAAAATTCCTAAATAAAGAAAAAAAAATATATTGTTCCAATAAATACATTTCTTCATGTAAATAAAAAAAAAAGTACAGATCTTTAGTATCGCCACGTCTGTAACGACCCGACCTTTAAAACTGTCCCGCTAGTTAACATCTTCATGTTTTATCATACCACCGAACAAAAAGTGGAATAACACGCTATCAGAAAGGTGGAAATAAATAATATAATATTATATAAAAGTTTTTATTGTATAAAAGCGCCAAAACCTAAAAAGATATAAATGTGGTATCGCTGTAATTGTACTTATCAGAAGAATAAAACTGCCTTATCAATTTTACCACACGCTGAACGGTATAAAAGCCCCCCCGAAAAAAATTCATGAATTGCTGGTTTTTGTTCATTCTACTTCCCAAAAATTGTAATAAAAAGCGATCAAAAATGTTGTGCCCGAAAATGGTACCAATAAAAACGTCAACTCGTCCCGCAAAAATCAAGACCTCACTTGACTCTGTGGACTCAAATATGGAAAAATTATAGCTCTCAAAATGTGGAGATGCAAAAACTATTTTTTGCAATGAAAAGCGTCTTTTAGCGTGTGACAGCTGCCAACATAAAAACCCGCTATAAATAGTAAATCAAACCCCCCTTTATCACCTCCTTTGTCACTTGTGGAGGGGTTTCCACTGTTTAGGCATATTAGGGGCTCTCCAGACTCGACATGGCGTCTGATCGCAATTCCAGCCAATTTTGCATTGAAAAGTCAAACGACGCTCCTTCCCTTCCGAGCACTGCCATGCGCCCAAACAGTGGTTCCCCCCCCCCCATATATGGGGTATCTGCATGCTCAGGACAAATTGCACAATAACCTTGAGGGGTTCAGTTTTGAATGGTATCACTTTGGGGTATTTTCTATTATATAGACCCCTCAAAGTGACAAAGGTGATGTGGTCCCTAAAAAAAAAAAAAAAAAATGTTGTAAAAATGAGAAATCGCTGGTCAACTTTTAACCCTTGTAACTCCCTAACAACAAAAAAAAATTTGGTTCCAAAGTTGTGATAATGTAAAGTAGACATGTGGGAAATGTTACTTAAGTATTTTGTGTGACATCTGTGTGATTTAAGGGCATGAAAATTCAAAGTTGTAAAATTGCAAAATGTTTTGCCAAATTTCCATTTTTTTCACAAATAAACGCAGGTAATATCAAAGAAATGTTCCCACTATCATGAAGTACAATATGTCACGAGAAAACCATGTCAGAAACACCGGGATCCAAAGTTATAACCTCGTAAAGGGACAGCGGTCAGAATTGTAAAAATTGGCCTGGTCATGAACATGCAAGCCACCCTTGGGGGTTAAGAAAAAAATGTATACCTAGAATAATCACCTCAGCATGTGAACATAAAAGGTGGAAAAAGTTCTAAGTATTTGCAGCAGACATTTCTGCAGGAAAAATGCTGCATGCATTACTCCTCCTCCCTCATTCTTTTGAGTGAAAAGCAAGAAGTGAAATGCTGCATATTAGAAACTGTTTGAAATCTACAAGGAATAATAATAAAAAAAAAAAAAAGCGAGTACATGAGATTTCCAAAATCTCATTCACCTTTGCGGGTACTGTAAAACACTGTGTATTTTTGCAGTCAAAATGCAATGTGTACAATTCAATTGAAGAATAAACTGAAGTCATTTTGGGTGGGTAAAAAAACAAAACTAAAAATTAATGTGGTTGCGTAAATATGCAGAGTGTTAAACTAAGGCTTTGTTGAAGTACACTTTGGATTTATGACAGCATGGGTAGGAGTATCTCAGCATGACACATCTAGAATTGCCAATCTTTATTCACTTTTCCTTGTGAGAGCATCTCCTGTATGTAGCGCCCTTTTCAAGTCAACCAACAGATTTTTGTTTGGATACAGGTCTCTGCTCTGGCCGGGCCATTCCAAAGCGATGATCTCCTAGCTAAGCCATTATTTTTTTTTGTTGTTTTGTTTCGGTTTTTTTTTTTTTTTGGTGGTATGCTTGGTGTCATGCTGAAAGGCGAAATTCCCCTTCATTTTCATTATTTACTATTCTTAGCAGATGCATGAAGGTTTCAATGAAAAATGAACATTTGGAACTGTTCATAATTCCTTCCATGTTGACTGAAGCCCTAGTTCCAGCTGCCAAAAAGCAGCCCTGAACCATAATGGTACCTCCACCAGGTTTCACTGTGGGTATGGTGTTCTTTTGGTGATGCACAGTATTGGCTTTGCACCAAAAATACCTTCTGGAATTATAGACAAAAAGTTCGGCATTGGTCTCATCAGACCATAACGTGTTTTCCCACATGCATTTGGCAGGCTTGATGTAGGTTTTGGTAAAACATAGTTGAGCTTGGATGTTTCCCTTTGTAAGAAAAATATCCCTGGTCGGGATCAGGAGTATGGATAACGTGTATGTACCTGCCGGTCCCGACTCAGAAACAAGCGCACAGTGCGTGTGCTGGTGAGATTTGTAAGTCTGCAGTCACAAAGTGACTGCAGACTTACCATTTTGGACCGGGCAACCCCTTTAATGTTGCTGTAGGCCTCTTGGCTGCCTCCGGGACAAATTTTTTTTCTTTTCATCTATTTCTAAGAGACAACTTGTTCTAGGTAATGTCACTTGTGCCAAATTTAAGCCACTTCTAGACAACCGTCTTCATACTGTTCCATGATATATCTAATGCTTAGGAAATTTTTTACCCTTTTCCTTATTGATAACTTTCAACAATGAAAACCATCTGCTGTGTTATAAGCTGTTTATGGACAATGGCGTGTGTTGTAAAATGCAACTAAGAAAATGTCAGAAAAATCCTTCTAGAAATGATTTTAGTATTTTTTTTTTATTTTTGTTTAACATTACAATAACCTGACGTTTTGAAAGGTGTGTAGAGTTTTTATTATTTCCACTGTTCTTCTGATTTTACCTTTTGTGTTGCTAATCCCACAGAAAAAGAAAATTGAAACATCTGGCTCTCTTAGTTTAGAAGACTCTGTGGGACGTCGCGTGCAGAACTTCCCGTTTTCTGGAGGCTTGTATGGTGGTCTACCTCCCACTCATGCTGAATCAAGTGCACAAACAGCTGGTGGCCATGGTACAGCTCTGATGGGAGGCATGCCTTTCCCTAACTTGGCACCGGAAGTGGATATTGCACCAACTACACCCACTGCTGCCCCCATCACTGCTGCTCCTACTTCATCCAGCTTCACTGCAGAAACTCTGAATGAGCCAAAGAAAAAGAAGTATGCAAAAGAGGCATGGCCTGGGAAGAAGCCCACACCCCTTATTTAAAAAGCCATTACAAACCGTTATATACAGGTAGACGAACACAGTGTGGAGTCTGGAAACTGGCTTTCTTGCTGACACCCTCACAACTGTATTGTGGATTATACAATCGAATGAACTAGACCTAATGGATGAAGTTTTTGATGAACGCACTGCTTTGTATAAATGCTCAGTATATTCCGGTCTTGAATTAGGAATGCTTTCTACATAGCTGAGGGGCACTCCACATTCTGTCCAAAATGTGTCTGCAGCCACCTGGATTGTCCAAAAAGAATTCCTGCAAATAAAGCATTGGACAGAGCTCACCATTTCACCTTGGAGAGAAGCTTTTTTTCTTTTTTTTCTTTCTGGAAAATAGGCTATTATAATGAATTACATCTCCACCTACATATGTACAGTTATGGATTTTGTATATGTCAAGTGGTTTTAACAATCTGTAAAATTAGATATACTTTCAGTCTAACTCTGGTACATTTGTCTTTTTGTCTTTTATTTTCTGTACGATAGCTTAAAGAAAATGAATATTTAGGAGCTTCATCTGTCAATCTATAGACATCATTGACATCTCGCAATTTGTTTTAAAAAAAAAATCTTGCAATTTTCACACTGGCCACATGGGGTTTTTTAGACCAGCTTCCTGTTTCAGGCAGGGAGCAACATGTGGAGATAAACACATGACCCTATGTTTTTGTATTGAAGCATCTGAACCTGTGCGAAAATCATTGTGAAGGGAGAGGGAGCTCTGACATCGCGTATTGGTCATTGGTGGATCCAATGTTTTCAGCGGTGTTGGCTGTCATCGCAGTCCTATCTCCGCAAAGAAGCTTGGCAGAAAACTTCCTGAAATCACAGGAAGTAAATGTCTAAATAAGACCAGCCACTGTGGTGCAAGACAAAAAAAAAACTAAATTACCAAAGAAAGATCATTGTCTAAAAAAAAAAAAAAAATTACAATAAGTTTCTTTTTTATGCATGTAACACAAAAACCTTATTTAAGCAATAGGTAATTTTCTGATGACCGTTTCTATTATAAAAGTGCTTATTGGGGTATATGAAAATACATTTCTTTAACGCTTCATTGTGGGACACAGTTAACCATTGGTGTATGCTGCTGAGCTAGGAGGCTGACACTATGCAAAAAAGGAAAATGGCTCCTCCTCTGCAGTATACCCCCACTGACAGGCACAAAGCACCTCAGTTTAAGCTTAGTGTCTGTAGGAGGCGGACCTGGATCTAATCCCATATCCGTCTTTTCCTTTTCAGGTCACCTGTTGTGTTTTTATTAATCTTTTTTCCTTGTCTTTCAGGTTTCTTCATCTTCTGGGTAACCAGGTGTAATTTCTCACCCTGTTTTTCCACACTTATGCGACCGAGAGAGCAGTGTGGTGTCACCCACATCGCCTACTCTCGGACCAACAGGCAGGACTTTATGCCCTGTCACCCTTATGGGTGTTTCAGGGCGATTCCTGGTGGCCAGTCCTTGCCTTTTCTTCTCCTCACCCCTCTCCTTGGAGAGGGCTGAGAGGAAGACTGTGTCACCAGTGGTGGCCTCCCCTCTTCTTCTTGCAAAGGGGTTGATGCTGTCTTCTGCACCGTCCCAAGACGGTGCGGGAAGGAGGATCCTTTTCTACCAGTGACTCTCATCCATCTGAGGGCTCCTGATGTCCTTGTCAGTGAAGAGGGATTCGGAACTCACCTTTTATAGGCATGTTCTTTACTACTCCCCGGCAGCTATCTGCCTGCCTCGCTGTTTACCTGCAACAGGACGCCACACAGAATATGGCGCCACTGAACAGCTGTGGCCATTTTTTCTTCATCTCGTCTAGTGCTTTAATGCCTCTTTCCTGTAGTATGCACTCTGTGCCCAATCAGAGGACCGGTTATCTCTCCTGTGCTGGCCAGAGCCACACCCCCGCACATTAACCTCGTGTATTCATCGCGTGCTTTCCCCCTATCATGGAGCCTTCTCTCTCTGCCCGATTCACACCTTCGGCAGCATAGCCAATAGGAGGGGCCCCTATTCCCTGACACCGGCTGGCACAAATTGGCCAGCCAAGCCCTCCAATGTACAGACGCAGCCAATTTTCATGCCCGGACTAGGAACTTCGTTAATGCCATTTGGCGGTCCTGTCACCGCGGGTGCCGAGGCGTTGCAGTTAATTCCAGGTCCTCTGTTAATTTAGTCCCAGGCTTTGGGCCTTCTCCCGGACTGTGTAGCCATGCCCCCTTACTGGGCCCCCGGCCAATCAGGTCACTTTCCGCTTAGCCACTCCCCCTTATTGGAACCTCGGCCAGAGTGGCCCCCTCCGTTGAACACGCTTTTTTGGCCTAAGGAGAGAGTGTATTTTCTCTATTCCTCTCTCCCTGTCCCTGAGACATGCCCCCCGCTTGGCTTGTCTGTCTGCTAAGGGTGTGAAGAATCGTGCATCTGTCTGTCACCATCGACTTCCGGCTCCAAAGGAAACAGCAGGCGTCCATCACTATCCTGCAATGGATCTGGGGGTCACTGCAGCCTGAGCAGTGACAGTACAGTCTCTGTTATGAGGTAGGACCAGCCCAGACTGGTTATTTTCTCACTTCACTAGTGCTTAGCTCTCCCCAGCAGTAGCCCTAGTCCCTCACTTATGCCCAATCTCAGAGAGGCCCATTCCCATCTGTCCTGCAGCTCCTCCACCGTGTCTACACAGAAGCCCTAACGCCTGGGATGAGAGCACTCCCCTCCCTTCGGAGTGGACTGTTGCCATGTCAGTCAGTCTCAGATCTGACAAATTTCACAGTCCCTGGTCCAGGTCCTGGAGCGACTTCCATATGTCTTCTTCCACCAGTGCTCCGGACGCCTCTCACGGTGATTCACACGCACCTGGTCTGAGCTTCACATAGACAAATCTGGTACAAAGCAAAAGAAGCGGGCTCTTTGCAGTTCTTCCTCTAGTTCTCCGGGTCCCTCTGCATCCTCCTGGATGCATTCCTCACCCCATGCCCACTCACCGGAGGCAGCTTTTGGGTCGGATATGGATTCCCAGTCTGAGTCTCAGTCCGATATGCACCAGACCTAAAGGATGCAGGATATGCCCAATAGCTTCATCTTGGCAATTACCCAAATTCTGAACCTAAGGGAGGACGAGGCACCTGCTCTGGAGCACTCCATTTCCTTCAAACGGGTAAAATGTCTTTCCTGGAATTTCTCTAATCACAGGGAATTTGTAATGATTATGTCTAAACACTTGGAACACCCTAAATGCACTTCCCAGGAAGGAAGCAGCTAAAACATTCTCTATCCCTTTAGCCCAGACTTCGTTGATAAATGGGCAGTATCCCCTAATGTGGATCGCCGGTGTCTCGCCTGTCTTCCAAAACAGTCTTGTCTCTACCAAACAGTGCATCTCTTAAGGATTCTACGGATAGACAGATTGAAGATTGAATCCTTGGCTAAGTCAGTCTTTGAAGCAGCTGGCGCCTCCCTCTGTCCCATACTTGCCTCCACCTAGGTGGCAAAGTCCATGTCTGCCTGGGTAAGAATGTTTTGTCAGGGTATTCTAGCGGCAGCTCCTCCGGATGAGATGGCAGATCAGATTGCCCATGCCGGCAAATACCTTATGACTGCTTCCTTTGATGTGGCTGGTTGCTCTGCCAGGGCTACCAGCAACATCGTTGCTATATGCCACATTCTCTGGCTAAAAGCGTGGAAGGCGGATAAGCCATCAAAAAAAAAAAAAGTCCCTCACTGGCTTTGCCTTCCAAGGCTCAACGTTTTGGGTCCAAGCTGGATCAAATAATTTCGGATGCCACTGGCGGGAAAGGCACCTCGCTTCCCCGGTCCAAGTGTAAACGTCCTTTTTAATAGGAAAACGTTCAATCGAGAGAGAGAGTGACTTCCGGCTACAAAATTGACTTTTCTTCACCCCCAGGAAGATGTTTCCTTCTGTCTCGCCACCAACACATACGTCGCAGGCCCCAGGGGTTCTTCAGGCCGTCTCTTCCCTACCGCGCACAGGAGTAATCGTACCTGTCCCCAGGAAGGAACGTTTTTCGGGTTTCTACTCTATTCTTTTCTTTTCATAGTCTCTAAAAAAGACTGATCGTTCCTTCTGATTTTGGACCTCATGCGATTGAACAGTCACGTTCGGACCTGCCATTTCAGGACAAAGTCCCTACGTTTGGTAATCGCACTTCTGTGGAACTGGGAGAATTTTTTCACATTCCTGTTTGTGTTCAGTATCAACAGGTTCCTCTGCCCCAGACTATTCAGGAAGGTCAGGGCAGCGGTCATGGACATCCTTCGCACCAAGGGGAATCTCATAATTCCTTACTTGGAAAATCTCCTGATCAAGGGGCCGCACCACTGAGACTGCGACCAGAGTCTTCAGTTTACTCTGTACACTCTCTGGTCCATCTCAGCTCGACTATCAACAGAGAGAAGTCCTTCCTGACCCCAGTTCAGCACCTGGTGTTTCTGGGTATAAGGTTCAACACGATCCAAGCCTGTGTCTTCCTTCCAAAGGAAAAGATTTCATCCCTCTGCCAGGGGATCTGTACAGTAAAGCGACCAGCTTCTCTCCCCCTATGGTCCTGCATGAGATTTCTAAGGAAGAGGTTTGCCACCATGGAAGCCGTTCCCTTTGTCCAGTTCCATACCTGTCCTCTTCAGCTGGCCCTCTGGTTGGCTTCAGACAAGAGGACCGTCTCCCTGGATGGGCCCGTGCTTTGCTTCTACCTCTCAAGGTGAGGCAGTCCCTCACCTGGTGACGCGATCAGTCCTATGAGGGAAGTCCTTCCTTCCTCTGCAGCGGCAGATCTTCACCACTGACACCAGTCTCCTTGGTTGGGGAGCAGTTTTTTTCTTCGTCACACAGCGCCGGGCCGCTGGAACGAACAAGAGGCCGCTCTCCCCATCACTCTCCTGGAGATCGGGCAATTTTCTTTGCCCTTCACCACTGGCAGACCCTCTTTGCAGGCCAACTGGTCCGCATACAGTTGGACAACATCACGGCCGTGGCTTACATAATCCGTCAAGGCGGAACTTGCAGCAAATAGGTTATGATAGAGGTAACAAGGATTCTGAGATGGGCAGAACGTTACGTTTTCACCATCTCAGCCGTGCACATAACAGTGGTAGAAAATCAGCAGCTGATTTTCTGAGCCATCAGGGTCTTTCTTCGGGCGAGTGGTCGCACAGCCCCGCCCTCTTCATCCAGATAAGCAGAAATGGGGCTCCCTGGATGTCAACCTGATGGTGTCTCGGATGAACCACGAGGTTCCCCAGTTAGTAGCCAAGTCCCTGGATCCACTAGCCACCCATTGCGATGCTCTAGTAATCCCGTGGTCACAATTCCAACTGCCTTATCTTTTTCCGCCTCTCCCCTTGAAGATCCCCGTAATCCTGATTGCTCCAGACTTTCCAAGAAGGGCCTGGTGAACATGCTCATGGACGCCCCTGAAAGCTTCCAGGCTGTCCAGATCATCTCTGAGTTTAACAGCATGGCCATTGAGGCCCTAGTCCTGAGAGGCTGGTTTTTCCCGTCAGGTCATTCAGACCATGATTAGGGTCAGAAAATCAGCATCCTTGCATTGCATATCTACTACAGATACTGAAAGGCCTTCTTCTGGTGGAGTGAGGACAATGGTTTGATCCTTATGTCCTTTGGTCTTCCTTCCATTCTTGATTTTCTACAAGCAGGTCTTGACTCTGGTCTATCGCTCTGTCAACTCTTTTCCAACGAAATCTGGCTTCTCGTTCCCAGGTAAAGACCTTCAAGGAGTTTCCCACCTGGCACCTCCTTATCGTCTTCCAATAGATCAATAGGATTTTAACCTTGTCTTTGGCGCGCTCCTGTTGAGCACATTCAAGACATCACGTTACATTCCTGTCATGGAAAGTTGTCTTTTTAGTTGTATTACATCCATCAGGAGAGTTTCCGAGTTAGCGGTATTGTCCTGCCGTTTCCTGTTCCTGATTCTATATCAGAACAAGGTAGTTCTCAGGCCTGTTCCTTCCTTCCTACCTAAGGTGGTTTTTAATTTCTCATTAAAGGGAACCTGTCACCTCGTTTTGCCAATATAAGATGCGACCGCTGCCTTTCGGGGCTTATCTACAGCATTCTATAATGCTGCAGATAAGCCCCAGATCTGACCTGAAAGAGAAGGAAAAACAAGTTTTATTATACTCGATGGGTGTTGCAGGTCTGGGTCCGGCGCCTCCCATCTTCATGTGATGTCGTCATCCTGCTTGCTTTGTCGTGCTCCTGCTCAGGCGTACTGATCTGCCCTGTTTAAGAGCAGAGCCAAGTACTGCAGTGCGCAGGTGCCAGGAAAAGTTTAGCGCCTGCGCACTGCAGGGATTTGCTCTGCCCACAACAGGGCAGATCACTATGCCTGCGCAGGAGCGTGACACGAAGCAAGCAGGATGAAGACATCGCATGAAGATGGGAGGCCCTGGACCTGCAACACCCATTGGACCGGAGCACCCCCGGGTGAGTATAATAAAACTTGTTTATCCTCTCTTTAAGGTCAGATCTGGGGCTTATCTGCAGCATTATAGAATGCTGTAGATAAGCCCCGAAAGGCAGTGGCCGCATCTTACAGCGGCAAAACGAGTTGACAGGTTCCCTTTAATAAAGACATTGTCCTCTGTCTCTCTCTCCAGTCCATCCCCTGGAGAAGTCCCTCCACAAGCTGGATCCCGTCAAAGCTATCCGAGTCTACCTTTCAAGGACTGCTCCCTTTTGTCAATCTAAAGCCCTGTTCGTCATCTCTGAAGGTTGTCATAATGGGCTCCTAGCATCTAAGTTCACTATTGCCGTGGAGCCATACTGCATTCAGGACAAACGGCCTCTGGGGGGTTGAAGGCTCACTCCACTCGGCGGTGGGGCCCTCCTGGGCATACGTCACCAGACCTTGGCTTTCCATATTGTAAGGCTGCGACCTGTTTGTCTTTGCACTCCTTTGCGAGTTTTTACAGGGTTAATACCCATGCCTCGTCTGATGCAGGCCTGGGAAGGAAGGTGCTGCAGGCGGCAGTTTCGCACCGACCAGAGCCTGTTTTTCCTTGCATCATTTGTTTCTCAACCTAGGGACTGCTTTGGGACGTCCCATGGTTACCTGTGATAAAGAAAAAAGGATTTTTGGTACTCGCCGTAAAATCTTTCTTGGAGCCTTCATTGGGGGACACAGCACCCTCCCTAATTGTTTGTACCAATTTTGGGCCTATGTGCCTTGGTTGTTGAGTTGGTACATATGTTGAGGTTTTGGTTTCTTCTCCTACTGCTTTAACACTAACTGAGGTACTTTGTGCCTGTCGGTGGGTGTATACTGCGGGGGAGGAGCTATTTTCTTTTTTTGCAATGTGTCAGCCTCCTACCGACAGCAGCATACACCCATGGTTACCTTTATCCCCCAATGAAGGCTCCAAGAAAGAGATTTTACGGTGAGTACCAAAAATCCCTCTCAACCAGAGGATTTAACACATTTTTCATTGGCAAATGGCTAGAATATTATTGGTAGGCCTTTGGGTACCATGAGTCTATACTGTAGTCCAGAACTGCATTTATAACTCAGTAAATGTTTAAAGGGTAAATGCTCTTTAAAGTAACTTTTCAGAATAAGTGGTCCTGTATGTACCTGAGGAATAGCACCACATCTGGTCTTGTGTCCTGCATTTTTACCGTTTTTTCTTTCTGCAGGCTCTATCTTTTAAGTTTAAGTTCACTGGGAGGTGATGGGGAGATTAGCTGCAGTGATCGCTTCCATGTACAGCACACAGAGAGGTAATCGTGTTCTTAATTTATTTGTTAGTTCTTAATTTATTTGTTAGCACACAGATAAGCTGCAGCCGCATGGAGGAAATTGTACAGCAGTGCTGAGTTGTCTGGGAGGGAATTGGCTCTGTTATGTAAGAGAATTGTTAGAAAGCTCAGATCTTTTTAATTTCTCCCCTTGCCTGTTTTCTCTCCCTGCTCCTTACCACTTCTCCCCCCTCCTCTCTCAATAACTATAATATAACATGACATCTGCAGTGAGTTTCATCTGAGCAAGATGGTTTTAAGCAGGGGAGCAAGTGTCTGTAACATACCTTATCAGAGAAATCGTCTTTGTTCCCCACTCAGTTTCTTATAATTGCATGCACTATTGATTTCTGCAAAGTATATTGAAAGTACAGTTCCCTTTTAAGTCCTTGGTGACTCAATGCACTCATCTTTGGTCATTTTTATTCTAGAGCAGCACTGTGCACTAATCTCATGTATGGAAAGCGAATCTGTTAGGCCAGGTTCACATTAGCGTTTCTGTGCGCAGCGTATGATCCGCATACATCAGCATGCATCATGCGTACATATCTTTAACATGGTGTACACAGGGCCATGCTTTTGCATGCGGATGCGTCGTTTCGCGGTGTGCGGCGGTGTCCATCGAACACAACATGTTGCATTTTTTTGAGGCGTCAAATATTGCGCAATCGTCTGCATGCGGACATTTGCGGATGATTGTGTCAAAAATACTCATTACTGTCTATGGGAACACATTGGTACGCAAGGACATGCGTACGCATGCGCTAGACTGCGCATGTCCAGAAAATGATGTCCCCGCCTCCACCATGCTCATAAAAAACGCAAATGCGTGCCAAAATGCATTTAAACGCATGCACACACAGCGTTTGTTTGCGTCATGCAGAAGATGATGCGCAGGCGTATGCATGCTTTTGCATGCGCTTTGGCATGCGTTTGCGCATACAGATGATACGCTGCTCACAGAAACGCTAATGTAATCCTAGCCTTAGTCAGCCATTCAAACTTATTTGGTAGAGAAACGCTGCAGTTTTTTTACAATTTAACTTAAGTAAATTTTATACATGTATAAACTGTAAAATATAAATATTAGTTTTGAGAACTGTAAGGTTATGTGCACACGGTTAAGATTTTTAGCGTTTTTTCTTTTTTTTCCGCCGAAAAAAAGCTAAAAAAACTTGCCTAAGCACCCTATCATTTTTACTGCATTACACATTTTTTGTGCACATGCTGCGTTTTTTTTCCGTGGCAGAATCACGTTCCGGAAAAAAACGCAGCATGTTCATTGTGTGGAATCGCGGGGATTACGCACACATAGGAATGCATTGATCTGCTTACTTCCCGCATGGGCCCATGCCCACCATGCGGGAAGTAAGTGGATCATGTGCAGATGGTACCCAGGGTGGAGGAGAGGAGACTGTCCTCCAGGCTCTGGGAACCATATACCTGTAAAAAAAAAAAAAAATAGATTTAAAATAAAAAATCGTAATATTCTCACCTTCTGGCGTCCCCCACTCCTCGCGATGCTCCCGTTCCCAGTAATGCCTTGCGACAATGACCTGTGATGACGTAGCGGTCTCGCTTGTCAAACACTATATTTGACAAGTGTGACCAACCTGTCAATCAGTTTTCCAAGCGATGCTACAGATCGCTTGGAAAACGCTAGCATTCTGCAAGCTAATTACACTTACAAAACGCTAATGTTTTGTGGGAATATGCATGCCAATTCTGCATGCATATTTCCCGCGGCAGGGAGTTGCAGAATTGCTGGAAATTTCCGTGCCAATTCTACAACGTGTGCACATAGCCTAATAGTTTTAAGCAATCAGTTACATACTAATATGTGAAGACAACTAGATTTTAAAATATTTTTTTCCCATAAATCATGTGAAATTATGTGATATTTGGCTTTTCAAATCCGTTCTACTTTAGATTGCTTACATTTTTATTGTCATACATAGAATGGAGGTTACCCTCTAGTGCCGGACAGATAGTGCCGCTCTAAGTACTATTTTAGGGTACTGTAGCTCAGCTCCTATTGGAGTATATGTACATTGCGTTCTGTCTGCGACCTACTATAAGCTAATTGGTGGGTGTGTTGGGTGTTGTACCCTCATTAATCATATTGATGATGACTAGTGATGAGCGAATATACTCGTTGATCGGGTTTTCCCAAGCATTCTCGGGTGGTCTCCGAGTATTTGTGACTGCTCGGAGATTTATTTTTGTTGATGCAGCTACATGATTTACTGCTGCTAGCCAGCCTGAGTACTTGTGGGGATTCCCTAGCAACCAGGCAACCCCCACATGTACTCAGGCTGGTTAGCAGCTGTAAATCATGCAGCTGAGTCAACAACTGAGCGTCAGTGCTGAGGACAGGGAAGACGCAGCGGCGGCCGTCGGTGGAACGCAGAGCAGGTGAATATCGCGCACTGCGTTATTCTCCCCTGCTTCTGGCGCACTCCCTGGTTCCCCGGCGCTGGCAGCTTACATGGTACCGCTCATTACAGTAATAAATATGCGGCTCCACCCCTATGGGAGTGGGGTCCATATTCATTACTGTAATGAGCGGTACCATGTGACCGCTCATTCAGGAAGAAGCTGCCGAGGAACCAGGGACTGTGCCAGGAGCAGGTGAGTATGATTACACAGCTGCTGCTCCACCTCCCCTACCGACTCCTGGGTATGACTCGAGTATAAGCTCGGAGGAACAGGAGGAGCACTGCCAGAGCCCTGCAAAATAACCTCCAATAACAAACGGTTAGAAACCGACTCCATGAGGATGGTCTGAGTGGCCGATGTCCACAGATGGGGGTTGTGCTCAAAGCCCAATACCATGGAGGACGCTTGGCATTTGCCACAGGACACCAGGATTGACAAGTTCACCACTGGCGCCCTGTGCTCTTCACAGATGAAAGCAGGTTCACACTGAGCATGTGACAGACGTGACAGTCTGGAGATACCGTAGAGAGTGATCTGCTGCCTGCAACATCCTTCAGCATGACTGGTTTGGCAGTGGGTCAGTAATGGTGTGGGGTGGCATTTCTTTGAAGGGCCGCACAGCCCTCCATGTGCTGGCCAGACATAGCCTGACTGCCATTAGGTACCGAGATGAGATCCTCAGACCCCCTTGTGAGACCATATGCTGGTATGTTTGGCCCTGGGTTCCTCCTAATACAGGACAATGCAAGACCTCATGTAGCTGGAGTGTGTCAGCAGTTCCTGCAAGATGAAGGCATTGAAGCTATGGACTGACTCGCCCGTTACTCAGACCTGAATCCGATTGAACACATCTGGGACATCATGTCTCGTGCCATCCACCAATGTCACATTGCACCACAGCCTGTCCAGGAGTTGGCGGATGCTTTAGTCCAGGTCTGGGAGGAAATCCCTCAGGAGACCATCCGCCGCCTCATTAGGAGCATGCCCAGGCGTTGTAGGGAGGTCATAGAGGCACGTGGAGGCCACACACACTACGGAGCATCTTTTCCTTGTCTTGAGGCATTTCCACTGAAGTTGGATCAGCCTGCAATTTGATTTTCCACTTTGATTTTGAGCATCATTCCAACTCCAGACCTCCATGGGATATTAGTTGTGATTTACATTGATCATTTTTATATTTCACTGCTCTCAACTTATTCATCTATATAATGAATAAATATTTACAACTGAAATATTTCATTCAGTGGGGAAATATATATATATATATATATATATATATATATATATACTGAAATATCACATGGTCGTAAGTATTCACATCCCTTTCTCATTATTGACTTTTTGGGAATGATGCAACAAGTTTTTCACACCTGGATTTGGGGATCCTCTGCCATTCTTCCCTGCAGATCCTTTCCGGTTCCCTCAGGTTGGATGGTGAACGTTGGTGGACAGCCATTTTCATTTCTCCCGAGAGATGCTCAATTGGGTTTAGGTCAGGGCTCTGGCTAGGCCAATCAAGAATGGTCACAGTTGTTCTGAAACCACTCCTTTGTTATTTTAGCTGTGTGCTTAGGGTCATTGTCTTGTTGGAAGGTGAACCTTCTGCCAAGTCTGAGGTCCAGAGCACTCTGGAAGAGGTTTTCATCCAGGGTATCTCTGTAGTTGGTCGCATTCATGTTTTCTTTAATGACAACCAGTCGTCGTGTCCCTGCAGCTGAAAAACACCCCCATAGCTGCCAACACCATGTTTCACTGTTGGGATAGTATTGGGCAGGTGATGAGCAGTGCCTGGTTTTCTCCACACATACCACTTAGAATTATCACCAAAAATGTCTATCTTCGTCGCATCAGAACAGAGAGTCTTATATCTCAGTCTGGGAGTCCTTCATGTGTTTTTTAGCAAACTCTATGAGGGCTTTCATTTATCTTGCATTGAGGTGAGGCTTCCATCGGGCCACTCTGCTATAAAGGCCTGAGAGGAAGAAGGTGGAGGGCTGCAGTGTTAGTTGACTTTGCTGAGCTTTCTCCCGTCTCCCTACTGCATCTCTGGAGTTCAGCTGTTCTCCCACGATTGCTCAGTTTGGCTGGATGGCCAGGTCTAGGAAGACTTCAGTATGAAATTTGGATTTCTGATCTGGCCACAAACTGAGTAATCTGAGGTTCATAATCTTTAATGGAAAGAGCATTGAAAGTCACTAACGATGGGTGTTCTGGGGTGTCTATATGAGACAGTTCATTTTCTCTAGGGGAGGTTGTGGCTCTATATATTTATAAAAAAAAAGTACTGTAGTATAAATGCCTAACCCTATCCGCTAAATTAATTGACTTTTTTTTCTTGGTGTAAAAATCCTGCAGCAAAATTTTTTCCACGGAAGAAGCTAATCAGTATTATTCAACACTGATCAGAGCATCGTGGCTGCATGGTGCATACACAAAGATCGTGGTGTGTTTAAAGGGATAAAGTGCACAGAATGAGCAATCAAAGAGGGTCCTTATAGTGGTTGGTGTTGTCAAAAACTGTACCAATCACCACTGACCACCAACATAAGGGGCATTTCTATTTGTTAGCACTGTTAAAATGCTGCAATTGGACAGTCGCATTTGACCGGCAGCCAACTTTACCAGACATCGGTTCTTTTGACCCAGTTATAGTTTTCTTGCAAGACTGTCCAATGTTGGGAAAGGAATAAAGAACTGTTGGCCAAAGTATTATTTGCTTGTGGTAGGACTTGCACTAATATTGCAAATTCTTGTAGTGTTTTTAGATACTTATTGCATGACCTTTTAGTGATGAACGGGAACTGAAATGCTTGAGTGCTTGAATCGAGTAACAAGTATAATGGTTGTCAATGGGAAACTCGAGCATTTTTGTGGACGACCCCCAACAGTGGAGTTGTGAGGGGAGGGGAGCAGGAAAATAGCCGAAATGGATAGAAACAGCGCTCAAATGGAATGGCAACAGCATGGGAAGATGCCTGGATGCATCTCTGACTCCCGGGTCGCTGCTCAGAACTGAATAAATAATTTAAAAAAAGACGTGGAATCCCCCTTCCCCCAACGGCTCTGATGAGGGGTGACCGTTGGCACTCGGGGTATTATTTTTTGGGGTTGATGTTATCTGTTTAATCGAGGGATGTCTATCACATACCCCGATTACTAACCTAGTAAGTTAAAAGCAAAAAAACAAACAAAAAACACCCCCTGATTCACTCATTTATTAATGAAAGAAAAGAAAAGCTCAGACAAAATCCATGGCATTTCCATGGCGTCCACAGATTCTATAGTACAACCTGTGGAGCTTTGGTCTAAGAACAATCCTGGTCAGTCTGCGCTCCGCAAGAGCAGTGATGTCAGCAATATTACTGACAGCACACACAGCGGAGCCTGACTGGAAGTGACCTATGAAGTATCGTTCTCAGAACGAAGTTCTATAGGTTGTACTACAGAACTGATGGATGTCACTGTAGTGCTATGGATTATGTCAGAGCTGCAGGGTTAATTGGTGAACGAGGGACTGTCTCTTGTCTATTAGTGATGAGCGAACATGCTCGCCACTACTCGCCCGAGTATCACTATGCTCGGTGTACTCGGCGAGCACTGAGCATTTCCGGTATTATTCGGCGGTAACTGGTGTCTCCACCCAGCATTTTTGGCGGACTTTAGAGACCCAATCATGCTGCAGGGATTGTCTGCCAAGCCATGAAATACCGCAGCCATCTTTGTTGTGGTCGTGCAGTGATTGGCTTGGCCGCACAGCATCATCCCGAGTATAAGGGTATGTGTCCACGTTCAGGAATACATCCGGATTAGCTGCGGATTGAACGCTGCAGCGTCCAGATGTTACAGCATAGTGGAGGGGATTTTATGAAATCCCGTCTCCACTATGCATGCGAACACGCATCCGGCGGCCCTGCATTAACGGACATGCGGCGCGTCTTTTTAGAATGCAGCATGTCTGTTTACCTTGCGGCAACGCTCCGTCGCTGCAAGGTAAATAACAGGGCCCTATGTATGGTGTGCGGAGATTTCCAGATGTGTGCAATGAACACATCCGGAATTGCCACGCTTACAGAAGGGGGCAGCGCTTTGAGCAGAGTGGGGTTTCCACTCCGTCCAAAGTGCAGTCATGGAACGTGGACACATACCCTAAGAGACCTGGTGCTGCCCTGCTCTACGCATTCATCTCCGGATTCAGCGAGAGTAGGGAGAGCAGCTGCAGAGATAGGGTCAGAATCGTGGTTTTTATGGTTAGCGCTTCAAGAGAAAGATGGGTGTGAACGGCACTGAATGCTGTACTTCACATAGAGATATATAGGTATACTCGATCCTTTGTAGATCAGGACGTTCAGAGGTTAGCTACTGACATGGGTGGTGCACAAGTTATAAAATAGAAAGTCCATGATTATTGTTGAGCATTCTGATACCGCAAGTATCGGGTATCGGCCGATACTTGCGGTATCGGAATTCCGATACCGAGATCCGATACTTTTGTGGTATCGGGAATCGAAATCGGAAGTTCCCAGTGTATGGTTCCAAGGGTCTGAAGGAGAGGAAACTCTCCTTCAGGCCCTGGGATCCATATCCATGTAAAAAATAAAGAATTAAAATAAAAAATAGGGATATACTCACCCTCTGACGCGCCCTGGTAGTAACCGGCAGCCTGCTTTGCTTAAAATGAGCGCGTTCAGCACCTTCCATAACGTCACGGCTTCTGATTGGTCACGTGCCGCTCATGTGACCGCCACGCGACCAATCACAAGCCGCGACGTCATCCCTCAGGTCCTAAATTCCCTTCTAGGAATTTAGGACCTGAGGGATGACGTCACGGCTTCTGATTGGTCGCGTGGCGGTCACATGAGCGGCACGCGACCAATCAGAAGCCGTGACGTCATGGAAGGTACTGAACGCGCTCATTTTAAGCAAAGAAGGCTGCCGGTTCACAGCGGTAAGGTCCAGGCTGCGTCGGAGAGGTGAGTATATCAATATTTTTTATTTTAATTCTTTATTTTACACATTCATATGGATCCCAGGGCCTGAAGGAGAGTTTCCTCTCCCTGGGAACCATCAGGGATACCTTCTAATACTTGAGTCCCATTGACTTGTATTGGTATCGGGTATCGGCGAGATCCGATACTTTGCCAGTATCGGCCGATACTTTCCGATACCGATACATTCAAGTATCGGACGGTATCGCTCAACACTATCCATGATGTAAATGAGAGAAGAAAAAGTGGCACTTACCCTTCTGTGCAGTAGAAGTGTTGTCCTTTATTTGCCATTAGCAGATTACAGACATTTTCTGCGTCGGCTGGTGAGGAGAGTGTTGGTCTGCAACTGTCCACAACTCCTGAGAAACCAACAGTCCTTTTTAGGGCTATTTCGTGGGTCCCGATATTGCAGTGCTAGGTAGGCAGGGCACAGCATATCCACATCTGTGCAAGGCCTGCAGGCACTGTATGTGCGTCCATTGCTCCCACTGCATCCCTCCCAAAGCTAAATAACTGTCTGCTGCTTATTTACTGTATACCTAGTTGCAGTTTTCATTTTTTTTTTTTCTTTTTTCCAAAAATTCCCCCCCCCCAAAAAAAAAAAAAAATTTACAGTCTGTTATGTCTGACTGAGTCCTGGTGCATCTGTAGAAAAATCATAGTTTGTCAGTCATACGTAGCATAGTTGTGTGTGCTAGCCCTGTTCTACTATTTTTTTTAATTTTTTAATAAATTCATCCAAAAGCCAAAAAAATAATTAAGTGTGTTATGTCGGGCTGAGTCCAGGTGTTTTTTTGTTGTTGAAAAATCGTATTTCCGCAGTAGCATAGTTCTGTGTGGTAGCCTTGTGCCAAAAAACAAAAAAGCCTCATATATCGTTCTGCTCCAGGTTTGGGCATTTTAGGCCCTTTTTCCACTGTTTTTGCTGCCTGTGACTCTACTTATATACAGCACTATTTTGCATTTAAAAAATACATGCCACATATTTGCCATTTCCGTGACAGGCCTCATATATCTGCATGCTCCAAGTTCGGTCATTGTAGGCCGGTGTACCACTTTTTCGCTGTCTGTTACTCTAATTATATATAGCACTATTTGGCATTTAAAAAAAACAAAAAAAAACAGTCCTCATATTCGCCAGTGTGGTATTTCCGTGACAGGCCTCATATATCTGCCAGCTCCAAGTTTGGGCATTATAGGCTGGTTTTCAACTGTTTCTGCTGTCTGTGACTCTACTTATATACAGCACTATTTTGCATAAAACAATTAAATATACAGGCTACATATGGAACAGTGTGGTATTTCTTGAAAAATACTTCTTTTTCACGATGTTATGGCTGCTTCATTACTGTCTTAAATGCTCCAACTATTACTACCACTATCATCATCATCTTCCTAGAAGCAGTCACTGCACATGGAAAGTCTAAGGAGCATAGTGTGAACACTTGGGTGGTGTTGTACTCTGTCTCTGTATTATGAAGGCGTTTTCTCCCACCAATAAAAACAGTACTACCATAAAGCGAGGAGCCATGTGCCCAATGACCGCCAGAGAGCGAGGCACCGTGCGCTCCATGAACGTGAGTACAGTGCATGTGCGCAGTAGAGACACAGTTCATGCTCCATGTTCAGCTTTGCTAAACAATAATTAAAGGGCATAGAGGACGTTGGAACGGTCAACAAGGTACTCCCTCTACATTTTCCCAAACTTTGCACTCCTTGTGAGAGTCCACCATGCCTCAGGGCGATGGGAGGGTCTGAGAAACTCTCCCCGAACTTTGCCAGTGTTCCACTGCCTCTGCTGGATTCAAGTTGTCTCTCTCACCTGTACTCCTTACTTGGCCAACGAACTGTGACCTCTTCTGCCAGCGTTTTCAGATGGGAATTTTTTTTAAATAATTCAGCAAGAAGGGCCCTATGGTCCTCCAACATTGTAGTACACCTGTCTGCCTCTGGAATAAGAGATATAAAGTTCTCCTTGTAGCATGGGGTCTAGAAGTGTCAACTACAATCAGTTTTATTTCTGTTTAATTATTGTATTATTGTTAGCGTTGTTACTTAGGATTCTTGTGTTTGAAACTGTAAATATGTTGACGCTGTATAAATAATTATAAATATTAATATTGGAACAGATAAGCAGGATGGAGATGTTAATTATGACGTTATTGCCGCTCACAATCTTAGTGAATTCCTCAAAGTTTTGGAGGATGGTACATATGTCTGACATCCATATCCACTCCTGAGATCTTATGTGTGAATTCAGAACTGAATACAGACGGCCTTGTTGATGCTGGTAGTCAACAACTGCCCTCCTCTGCTCACATACTTTCCAAAATATGCAGTGTAGAGTTCCAATGCATGGGGAGGACATCACACACCAGTCGGTGAGACAGAAGCTGCAAGTGCTGCAGAAGCACGTCAAGGGCGGATGAAGCTCTAGCTGACTTTCTAAAATGGATACGCAGAGCCTCAAACTTTTCCTAGCAGATCTAGCACCGCTGTGTCGCTTTTCAGAAAATGTTGAACAATGAGATTAAGCACATGGGCCAGGCATGGCACGTGTGTGAGCTTGCCTCGACATAGAGCAGCCACCAGGTTCCAGCCATTGTCACACAGGACCATGGCTGGTTGTAGGTTCAGCGGTGTCAGCCACAGATCTGCCTGCTCTTTCAGAGCTGTCCACAAATCTTCATTATTGTGCGGCTTGTCACCTAAGCATATTAGCTTCAGCACAGCCTGTTGGCTGAGGCAGTGCTGCAGTGCTTCCAGCTTGTGACTGATGTACTACTTGCGGAGATGGAGGCTGAAGAGGAGGAGGTGCAGGAGCTGAAGACTGGGGGCAACCCAGATTGACGTAGGGCCCGCAATACTCGTGGTTAGTCGGACGTGCACCATCCCAAGGTCGAACTGGGTCCCGGCTTCCACTATGTTAACGCAGTGTGCTGTTAGTGTGTTGTACCGTCCCTGACCACAAGCACTTGTCCACGTGTCTGTGGTTAGGTTGACTTTACCAATAGCAGCATCTTGGAGGGTACGGGTAATGTTTTGGGACACGTGCCTGTGTAATGCCGGGACGCCATACTGGTATAAAATTCCCGCATGTTCGGGGGCCTCGGGGTGATCCTCGACTCTGCCCTCTTTTAATATACATATCCAAGCCCTTGCCTCCTCCTGCCCACTACAACTCAAAAACAGTTCTAGGATCCGTTCATTCCAAGAAACTGCAAAAATGTTTGTGCACGCCCTCACGATCTCCCGCCTCCACTATTGCAACCTTCTACATGTCAGGCCTCCCCTCTAGCACTCTTGCACCATTCCAATCTATCCTAAAATCTGATGCCTGAGTAATCCAACTGTCCCGCTGATATTCCCCTGCCTCTCCTCTCTGCTAGGCCCTTCACTGACTTCCAATTGCCCAGAGGCTACAGATCAAAACCCTAACTATGATATGCAAAGCCTTCCATAACCTGTCTCCATACATCTGCGACATGGTCTCCCAATGTCCGACTGGGTCATGGCTTCCTCTACGCTAACCCAGCGTGCCGTCAGCGAGATGTACCGTTCCTGCCCACAAGCACTTGTCCACATGCCTGTGGTTAGGTGCACTTTCCCTGTAACAGCATTGCTGAGGGCCCGGGTAATGTTGTGGGACATGTCCTTGTTTGTGTAATGTCGTGATGGCAGACTGGGCAAAATTGTGGCGGCTGGATAACGAATAACTTGTGATGGTCACTGCCATCAGGTTGCTGAAAGCTTTGGTCTCACACGGGTCTAAAATGCAACATTTCGAGCACAAGCAGACGAGAAATGTGTAAATTTAGTACTGTGGCACTGGCTGCGTATTTCTGCTTGCGTTCCATGGACGGTATGGACAACTGAATGGTGTGCTGGGAGAAGGACGTGGACGTGCTTGTTGATGGTGCTAGCTGAGTTTGTGTGCAACTGCAGATGCAGGGCATGAGGCATCTTTGCATGCAGCATGAACAGGGGATTGGCTTGCACGCACAACATCGGAAGAGGCAGTGGTATCACCCGCAGACATTGTTCATGGAGCGTTTATACATATTAGTCCAAGATTTGTATAGAACACATTCAAAACAATGATACACCAACAAGAGGCCTACAAAATTAATTAATCGGGCCACAGAATGTTCAGTTCAAACAAATAATTTATTATAAACAGCTGAAAAAGTTAATTGCTTAAGATATACAATTTTCATAATATACATTTATTCATACAGAATGCCTCCAATCCAAAAAACTAGTTCCATGTGCTCCATTGCAAAAACAATAACCCAATTATGGTATGTAATGAGGTAAGTCTAAAATAGCTTATTCCCCTGTTATTGTTAGCCCTATTGCTAGGTACTATGCCAAATGATTTGCCTAAAGCAGGGAGGAATAGACCATACTAAACCACCAATGTTCATAAAGATATATAACTATTTTCTCCAACTGCCTGTAAGGCTTATATAATATATACCTGTTAATACATTACAAATGTGGTCCGAACCATATGTTTCAGTGCCAATATGCATCCATATATGGCTATTAAGTCAAGACAACCTGCTAGGCTTGTATGATCATATACCAAAGTTAGTCCATCATAATATAGCATGAGCCATAAAATACTAATTGGCACCCAAGATGTCAGTGCTAACCAAATGGTCAAACCCAGACCACAATTGCGGTATATTCATAAGGTCATAGTTACCTCCTGTGCACTCACACGGAACCAGCAAGAAATCCCTATGCGCGTTTCGATAAGTTCTTCCGGGGGCGTGTAGTGAAGGGAGGAGGTGAGGGTCTATTTAAGCCAGTCTCCAACCAATCATCCTTGTACTATTTGAATAAGATCTTAATTATCACACATATGTGAAGAGGTCCGGCGTTGTATCCGGAGCGCCAGACACCCGGTGACGTAACTGTGCTGTGCCGCGTTGTCTAGCAACCCTGACGCTCATAGATGGAAAAGCCGCCTCAAGATTACTCCATATATTTAGCCGCCCACCCTGTATACTGCGCAGCTGCAGAGATAGGATGTCCTGTTACCAAGTAACCTTGATGTTACAAGTGAGCCGACACACACATTAGAGCGCCAGTGCGCCGCTGCGGAAGTGGAGTATCCTGTTGCCTGG
This sequence comes from Ranitomeya variabilis, assembly GCF_051348905.1. Classification (NCBI taxonomy): domain Eukaryota; kingdom Metazoa; phylum Chordata; class Amphibia; order Anura; family Dendrobatidae; genus Ranitomeya; species Ranitomeya variabilis. Next base: position 324,639,635 of record NC_135234.1, read on the forward strand.
CAACCAAGATGTTACAAGTGAGCCGGACCGCCACACATCGGAGTGCCAGATCTCCCATGACGTAACTATGCTCCGCCGCGTTGCCTAGCAATAATAACGCTTACAGGTGAGAGAGCCACCTCTTACCTATTTGGAATTCCCAGCCGCCCACCCTGTGTGGTACGCAGCTGCGGAAATAGAGTGTTATGTTGCCCGGCAACCAAACTGTTGCAAATAAACCAAGCCGCCACACAATCATCCGGCATTATAAAAACCAGCAGATACCATAATCGCAGTATATAAATAAGTTGGACTGAATTCCTAAAAAAACTTATAAACATGCCCTAGTTTGCTAAACACATGATTATACCATATAAGGCAACATTGCACTCAGGCCATATTACGGAGACCATCTCATGGTTACATCTATAGCAGGGTGTATAAACCATTCTCCAGGATCATTACCCAATGGTTCAAATACTAAATTATGTCCTTGAGCTATCTGGGTGCTTTGGAAAACCACACTTGGCAGATCACCTCCTAATGTAAGTGTTAGATTACAGCATGTGTTTACCTGATCCCGCAGTGGTATAAGTGTCTATTTTGGTGGGACACTACCTGGGGGTTTAAAGTTTAGAATCGCACTGTGCACTTTACATATGCATAGTAGATCAGAGAGGTGTTGATGCATTTTCCACATAGATCAAGTAGTGACCTTTATAAATATACCTGTTGGTGTTCAATATTAATGTTATTTTTGTATTTTGCTACATTAACTGTTCATGGTTTTGTAGTTATGTTTAAAGGTATTTCTTTTAAATATAGCGCAGTATACTGTATTTCTCTTGTGTGTGATATCAAACTTAGCCAGTTATATGTGCCGTGACTAGTTGAGGGGATTTTTTGTAATGTGTTCTGCCATTGTAGCCAGTACTGGGCAGCGGCGAGCAGACGTATTTGGGACTAAGTCCAGCTCTTCCCTTTCTGAGCATGCCCAGGGCAAGATCGCTCATTGGAGATCAAGGGTCACATGCTTAGATACTGCAGCAAATCCCATTGGTCCTTTAGGAAGGTCCTGAAGGTGGTGTTCTTCTGTGGCTGACTCCCATTGGACCTTCTGGGAAGGTCCTGTTCTTGCTGCAGCTATAAAAGGTTCGCATGGCCACACGGCCATGCGCTAGTGTACATTTGGAATTGTGTGTGTGTGTTGATGAATGCAAGTCGTTCTTTAAAATCCCCTCCCTTGTGTATGACTGTTCGCAAAAGGTGGATGCTTGCTGTCTAGCGCCCGACTAAGCTGTCAACATAAAGACACACGACACAGCGTCTATTGCTGTAACCGCCAGTGAGGAGCCGTGCGCTTATAGAGCCCTTTCCTATCCCAAGTCTGGGTGGTTAGTGGCGTCCGCTAAAGCGGCATAGCATGCTCTCTTGTGCTTTAAGTTATATTTTCTGTTACTTTGACACCCCAGTTGTGGTGTCAAGCACAAGTGATCTGAACGTGCTCTAATCCTGTGTCTTGGGATAGAGTCCGGAGACTCCTTGCTTGCGCTCTTGGTGCAGTACCACCTCCCTGTGATGCAACAGGGTTTGCTTCCTTCACACAGGGTGAAGTTAACCCGTGTGTGCATCCACATTGTACCGCCATATAGTCCTTAATTCCCCAAAGCAGGTTCCATCTCTGCACGGTGGACCCCGGGCTGCGAACGCACCTTATACCATCTCTCCTATAATTTGGTGCATTCCGCTAGCCCTAACACCATGTATTCATAGTGCCCGTCCCTGGTGTTAAATGCCTGTAATAATTATAGGGGATAACTCAGGAGACTCTTTGCGTGGAACAAGACAACTACAGGACACAGTTTTATAAGTGGTAAAGTATATTATCACACGGTGATTCAAACAGGTGCAGAGAGAAACTCAAGTCCACAACACTTGGTGCAAATAATAAACGCAGCTTAGCAGTCTTCAGAGAAAAATGCAAACAAGCAGAAAGTCTATGAAGCACAGTTATTCTTGAGGATACTTGACACGAATAAATCCTTGTCTTAGTCCAGACACAGATAGATATGCTTATAGGCAGTTCAAATCATATCTTAGCGCAACCAGGGAGGCCTGGTTAATAGTCTCAGGTTATAGCAAAGCAGCAGCAGCTTACATGTCCAGCAAATGCAGATGAAGTAAACACGAGCAGCAGATGAAGGAGGAATACTGGAAACTTGTGTATGCAGCAGGAACTTAGAGCAGAGTAGCAGGATCACCACACAGGTTCACAGGAGCAGGTGTATAGCCAGGGAGTAATCAGAGGTCAGGAGCTAGATGCAAGGCAGAATACTCTAGCACAGACTGAAGGCTGGGGTGGAGTTTTATAGCAGGAAGACACAGTGCACATGAGACCAAAGAAGCCATCTTGGAAGAGGGCAGTAATGCACAAAAGGTAAAAAATGTTCTGAGTCCTGACATTACTCCCTCCTTAGAAGCGGCCTCAGGACGATCCTGGACCTGGTTTCTCAGGGAATCTCTGATGAAAACGAGAAATCTTCTGTTGGGCATTGATGTTTTCCACAGGTTCCCAAGAGTCTTCCTCAGGGGGATATCCCTGCCATCTTATCAGATATTGGAGCCTATTCCTGTGAATCCTGGAATCAATAATTTCCTCCACCACAAATTGTTCTTGCCCATCAATTACCACAGGCTGCGGAGGTGGCACAACACGTCCCTGGAAGGTATTAGGAGATACAGGCTTTAGTAAAGATACATGAAAAACTGGGTGTACCTTCATTGTCCTAGGCAGCTTCAGCCGGCAGGCCACAGAGCTCACAATACCGTTGATCTTGAAAGGGACAATGAATTTCTGTCCAAGTTTTTGTGAAGGAACGTTTAACTTCAGATTCTTAGTTGCTAACCACACGGAATCTCCTACCTTGAACATGGGTGCAGGTTTACGGAATCTATCAGCCGATCTCTTATAACGTTCTTGAGCTGTGGTCAGGGATTCCTTCAGAACCTCCAGATTTTGCCTCATCGCAGTCAGCCTTTCCTCCACTGCCGGAACCAGAGAATTAATTGGAGACCTAGGTAAGATACACGGATGATAACCCAGATTGGCAAAGAAAGGTGTAAATTTAGTGGAGCCCCTCTGAGAATTGTTATATGAAAATTCGGCTAACGGCAACAACTCCAACCAATCATCCTGGAGATGGCTGACATAGCATCTTAGATATTGTTCCAGCGTCTGGTTGGTACGCTCAGTCTGACCATTTGTCTGGGGATGGTAAGCGGAAGAGAGACAGACATTAATGTTGAGTGCAGAGCAAAACTCCTTCCAGGATCTTGAAGTGAACAGTACTCCACGGTCAGAGATGATCTCATCCGGAACCCCATGCAACCGAAAGACATTCTGTATAACCAAGTTCACTGTATCTTTAGCTGAGGGGAGGCCGGTGCACGGAACAAAATGAGCAGCTTTAGTCAGGCGATCAACTACCACCATGATTGTATTCATGCCCCCCAATGTAGGCAGCTCCACAATAAAGTCCATTGATATAGACCCCCAAGGGCGGGACGGAACAGGTAATGGTTGTAGAAGACCCGTAGGTGCCACATGAGGAGTCTTGTAATGACCACATACCTCGCAAGAGAGAACATAGTCCTTGGTATCCTTCAGGCAAGTTGGCCACCAGAAGAATTGGCTCAGGAACTCTTGTGTCTTCTGTATCCCCCTGTGACCAGCCAACTTGGAGTCATGTACCAACTTGAGGATCTGCAGACGGATGACCTCAGGGACGTAGATATGTCGATCTCTGAACCACATGCCACCCTTAAAGACAAGATTAATATCCACAGGTGGGTTGTCCAGAAATACATCACCGTCATAGGCCTCCCCGCACTCCTTCCACAAGTCCTGATCATGGATAACTCCGATGAAATTGGCATCAGATAGAATGGTCTTGGACGGGGCTCCAGGTACGGAATCCGCAGCATGGATTCAGGATAAAGCATCAGCCTTCCCATTACGAGAACCTGGACGGTACGAGATAACAAAGTTAAATTGATTTAAAAATAATTTCCATCGAGCCTGACGAGGAGAAAGACATCTAGCGGATCTAAGGAGCTCTAAATTGCGATGGTCAGTTAGCACTATGGTCTGTTGTGCAGCTCCTTGCAGATGATGCCTCCATTCTTTGAAAGCCGTAATAATAGCCAGCAATTCCTTGTCTCCCACGTCGTAATTCTTCTTTGCTGAGGTTAGTCTACGGGAAAAGAAAGCACAAGGATGTAGCAGACCCTTCTCTCCAGTTCTTTGGGAGAGAATAGCCCCCAAAGCATTATCAGAAGCGTCCACCTCCACAATGAATGAAAGTGTTGGATCTGGGTGTATCAACAGCGGTGCTGATGTGAAACAGATCTTAAGCCGATCAAAAGCTTCTTGAGCCTGTGATGACCACTTAAAGGGCTTTTCCTTCTTTGTCAAGGAAGTAATGGGACGGACAATATCAGAAAAATTTCGAATGAAGCGTCTGTAGAAATTTGCAAAACCAATAAAACGTTGGACCTCCTTAACGTTCTTGGGTACCGGCCAGTCAAGGATAGCTGAATCTTACCAGATTCCATGTTCAGCCCCTGGGGAGAGATGATATAACCTAAGAACTGTATCTCAGAATGATGGAACTCGCATTTCTCTGGCTTAATATACAGATGGTTCTCTTTCAGACGTCTTAAAACAGTTTTGACATGTTCTTCATGTTCCTGAAGAGAGTCAGAAAAGATTAGTATATCGTCCAAATAGATCACTACAAACTGGTCCAACAAATCTCTGAAAATGTCATTAGCAAGGTGTTGAAATGTTGCAGGGGTGTTACAAAGCCCGAAGGGCATTACAAGAGATTCAAAGTGTCCATACCGGCATCTGAATGCTGTCTTCCACTCATCCCCTGGATGAATACGCACCAAATTATAAGCCCCACGAAGATCCAGTTTAGAGAACACCTTATCATGGCGGACTCTTTCCAGTAATTCGGGAATCAGAGGCAAAGGGTTTCATACGGTTACCTTATTGAGTTCTCGATAGTCAACACAGGGTCTCAGGATCCCATCCTTCTTCTTTACAAAAAAGATATGTGCCTCTGCTGGTGAGGAAGAAGGACATATGAAGCCTTTGGCCAGATTTTCATTAATATACTCTTTTAAGGCTTGAAGCTCAGGTGCCGCAAAAGGGTATACGTTACCAAAAGGAATGGCTGCCCCGGGAAGTCGGGAAGCAGCTCAATGGGACAGCCATACTGCCTGTGAGGAGGAAGCTGATCTGCATTCTTCTTGTCACAGATGTCAGAGAACTCTTTATAAGCTGGAGGTAAAGAAAATACCTGTACATGTGGTTCCGTAGTCGTGGACTCAGGGACAGCTTCTGTTAATGCTGAGTTGCTTCTTGTTGGGAAGATAATCTCCTTGGTCTCCCAGTTGATAATTGGGTTCTGAGAACGCAACCAAGGAATGCCTAAAATCACAGGAAAATGAGGAGAAGAAATTACCAAGAAAGAAACTTGCTCCTGATGATTAGGCTCCAACAAAATTTCAAGGGGTATGGTCTCCTGATCCACAGGCCCAGAGATTAAAGGTGACCCACTGTTTCCATGGTAATTGGAGAGGCTCTTTGCTGAATTTTAATACCATGTTCCTTGGCAAATGCGATATCCATGAAATTGCCACCTGCACCAGAGTCAGTCATAGCTGAACTGGAAATCCACTGTCCTGAACACAGGATCTTAATAGGGAGAGAACAGTGAGAGTTCTTTTCCTTCAGCTCCTTGGGGGGTGAAGTCATAGAAAGTGAATGGAATACAGCGTTTAAAGGCAGGCTACATTCAGAGATGTCAGATTCATCATCACAGTTGTCATACTCCCCTATTGCTGCTAGCACCTTGTTAGGCCGTCTAGGACACTTAGGACAATTGATCAAGAAGTGGTTAGACTGGCCGCAGTAGAAACATAGACTTTCACGAAGGCGATGCTCCCGCCACTCATTGATCTCGCGCCTCTGAACGGAATCAATTTACATGGGCACCTCCTCCACCTCCCGAGAGGTTTTACCTGCAGGCTCTTTGTAAGGAAGGGAAAAGTTAGAAACACGGTTATATGCAGCAAATTTCTCCTGCCTTACCTCAGTAAGGCGAATGTCTATGCGCACACAATGCTGTATAAATGTCTCTAGCTCTTGTGGTGACTCAGAGTGGGCTAGTTCATCTTTTACAATACTAGACAGACCCCTTTTAAAAATAGGCAATTGTGCATAACTGTCCCAATTTTTTATCTACCGCCAATCTCCTGAATTCAGTGGCATACTCAATAACAGAACGTTTAGCCTGGCGTAAAGACAACAAAGCAGATTCAGCGGTTGCACAGCGATTAGGGTCATCAAACATTAATGCCATAGCGGCCAAGAAATCATCCAAGTCATTTAACCGTGGGTCACGAGACTCAATCATCGGATTCGCCCAGGCAGGCGCTCGTGAGGTCAGTAGCATTATTACACACAATACTTTGGATCTATCAGTAGGAAAATGGTCAGCATGCACATCAAAATATAGCATACATTGATTCACAAGGCCACGACATTTTTCGCGATCACCATTAAATCTGAATGGGGGCAACTTAGGTGGGCTAGCTGGTGGCGGTTGCCCAGAAGGTAAAGTCACTTGTGCAGCTATTTGCGTGCTTATGTCCTGAAAAGCCCGTCCATACTGGGACTCTATGCCAGCAAGTTTGTTTTCCTGGGCTGCCATGCGGTTGCTCAAGTCCTGCAAAGTCTGTCCAAACACTTGTTGATTGAGTTCAAAGCTTCCAAACTTCTTTTGCAGACCTTCCACATCTTTCTGCAGTGATCTAATTATGGAAAACACCTGCTCTAATCTGCTTTCTGCAGTCATTGTTCCAGCAGTCTCCTTTTTTTTTTTTAGGCTAGAGTATCCTGTAATAATTATAGGGGATAACTCAGGAGACTCTTTGCGTGGAACAAGACAACTACAGAACACAGTTTTATAAGTGGTAAAGTCTATATTATCACACGGTGATTCAAACAGGTGCAGAAAGAAACTCAAGTCCACAACACTTGGTGCAAATAATAAATGCAGCTTAGCAGCCTTCAGAGAAAAATGCAAACAATCAGAAAGTCTATGAAGCACAGTTATTCTTGAGGATACTTGACACGAATAAATCCTTGTCTTAGTCCAGACACAGATAGATATGCTTATAGGCAGTTCAAATCATATCTTAGCTCAACCAGGGAGGCCTGGTTAATAGTCTCAGGTTATAGCAAAGCAGCAGCAGCTTACATGTCCAGCAAATGAAGATGAAGTAAACACGAGCAGCAGATAAAGGAGGAATACTGGAAACTTGTGTATGCAGCAGGAACTTAGAGCAGAGTAGCAGGATCACCACACAGGTTCACAGGAGCAGGTGTATAGCCAGGGAGTAATCAGAGGTCAGGAGCTAGATGCAAGGCAGAATACTCTAGCACAGACTGAAGGCTGGGGTGGAGTTTTATAGCAGGAAGACACAGTGCACATGAGACCAAAGACGCCATCTTGGAAGAGGGCAGTAATGCACAAAAGGTAAAAAATGTTCAGAGTCCTGACAATGCCGTCTTCTATTCGTCCCCCTCACGGATGCGAATCAGGTTGTAAGCACCCCGCAGATCAAGCTTAGTAAATATCCTCGCTCCCCACAACCTATCGAGAAGCTGAGATATCAGGGGCAGAGGATACTTGTTCTTAACGGTGATGGCATTAAGACCCCTGTAATCTATGCATGGACATAATTCTCCATTCTTTTTCTGCACGAAGAAGAACCCCACCCCTGCAGGTGACACTGACTTCCTAATGAATCCTCTTGCCAGATTCTCCTGGATGTATTGGGACATCACCTCCATCTCCGTGAGAGATAAGGGATAGACTCGACCCTGGGGAGGCTCTACACCATGCAAGAGGTCAATAGGACAGTCATAGGGGCGGTGGGGCGAAAGGGTCTCCGCAGCCCTCTTGGAGAACACATCCACATAGGGCCAATAGTGCTTGGGGAGAGAGGAAAGATCTGCGGGTACTTCAGTAGTAGCAATCTCAACGCACTCCCTCAGACATCTAACCCTCACAGGATTCACTCTATCCCAGAATTCTCCCAGAGGATCACTATATGTGGAGAGTGGTAGCGTAGCAATGGTATCCCTAACAGGACCTCATCAATTCCCTCGGGAATGACTAGCAGGGAGATAATTTCCTGATGGGATGGCGACATAAAAAGAGTAAATGGGATGGTCTGGTGTGTTATCTGTGAGGGCAGTGTCGACCCATTCACCACTCGTACGGTCAATGGTTTGGCGAGCATCACCAGAGGTATTGCGTGCTGTTGGGCGAAGGCAGAAGACATGAAGTTGCCCTCCGCCCCGGAATCCAAGCAAAGTTCTACCGTATGAGTAGATGGGCCTAAGGTAATTGTCCCCTTGAAGGACAATTTGGAGGAAAACGTCGCCGTGTCTAGTGTACCTCCTCCTACAACCACTAGACGCTGACGTTTTCCCGACCGCTGGGGACATTTCCTGGCATAATGTCCTGACTGCTGGCAGACAGGACAGACCTTGAGTGCACGAGCGGTTGGGGTCTTGGACCACGCTCGTGACACCTCCATGGCCTCGTGGGGCTCGGACACCTGGACTGGAGATTCCAGAGGTTTGGCGAATGTGGGAGCCAGCCAAAATCTCTGCCTACACTGGGCTTGCTCCAACCTTCACTCATTAAAATGAAGGTCGATGCGGGTAGATATAGCTATTAGCTCCTCCAGTGTGGCAGAAATCTCCCTAGTGGCCAAGGCATCCTTCACATGGTTAGCCAGTCCTCTCCAGAATACAGGAATATGGACTTTATCCAGCCACTCCAGCTCAGATGCCAAAGTCCGGAAGTGGACAGCAAAATGACTGACCATGGACGAACCCTATGACAATGCCAGCAGTTGGATCGCGGAGCACTCTGCACCACATGATCGTCGCGCTCCCACAGCGGCGTTGCCCACTCCAACTCCATGTCCAACAGGAGGGATATAATAAATCCCACCTTAGCTCGCTCTGTGGGAAAATGTGCAGCCAGGAGCTCAAGATTTATAGCACACTGGCTAACGAATTCCCGACACAGTTTACTGTCACTGGCAAACTTGTCTGGCAATGGGAGACGGGATAATGTCAGAGCAGGGGTGGCAGTGGACAAAGTAGCTGCAGCCACGCTAGTAGCCTGAACAGCAACTGCGGTAACATCCATGGCTGAGGTTGTGCACTTGAGAGCCGCCAACCTGCCCTCCAGCTGCTGGATGTACTGCTGTAGTCGTTGTTCATCCGCCATTACAAGCCAGACCCTGGCGCTAGTATAATGCTAGGGCTGCTGGAACGTACCAAATAATTATAAGGATGGTGTAAGGTGCATTCGCAGTCCGGGGTCCACCGTGCAGAGATGACACCTGCTGCTCAGTAATGGCGGACAGTATATGGTGGTATTATGTGAACACACACAGGTTAGCTTCACCCAGTATGTAAGGAAACGAACCCTGTTACATCACAGGGCCACAATACCACAGAGTGAACGCTAGTATTGGGTCACAGGACTCTGACCCAAGGACACGGGGTTAGAGTCCCTCTAGACCACTAGCGCTTGGCGCCGCAACTGCGGTGCCAGGGAAAAACCTAAATAATGATTTACCGCACTGAGTGTGTGTAGCGCCTCTCTGGCGAACACCACTAACTGCCCTAACTAGTGACAGTTAAGCGCACTGGTTGCGCACGGTGCTGCACTGGCTAACGCTGCTGTTAGATGCTATAGATTGTGCCTGGTGCTGGATGGCACTAACTGGCGCTAGACAGCTCCAACATTCGCGAGCGCCATGGGATGGGAATGATTCGGAGCTTTCACCAGAACAGGCACACACACACACACAATAACTGATTTATACTAGCGCATGGCCGAGCGGCCATGCAAACCTTTTATATCTGTAGCCTTCTAGGACCTTCCTAGCGCTCCAATAGGAGCCACTACAGGACCTGAGCATGTGACCCCCGACCACCAATGAGAGGTTGTCCCGTGGGCATGCCCAGTAGAAGAAAAGCAGGACTTAGTCCCTGGAATGCCTGCTCACCTCTGATCAATGCTGGTTATAAAGGCTGAGCTTGGAATAGATGCTGTAACCAAACTCACAGTATCTGCTTGAGCCATACACTGGGACTGATGTCTCTGCTAAGCAGGCTCCACTGTGGCTGAAGGAGAATGGGAGACTGAAGCAGACATGGTTTGAGCTTCCCTCTGTGCAGCGGTGGGAACTCGACACCTAGCAGTGGTGACCAAACGTTTTGCTTTTTTTTTAAAGTGCGATTACTTCTGTTTGGTTGTTGTGATGCCATTTTCCTGGTGATGAATTGGAAGTGCATAAAGTTGTCATCATTCAAGACCTTAATTATAACCAAAATGCTTTAGAATATAGGTATGGTCATGTAATTAAAGAAAACGGGCTGCCAAAAGTTTTCCATATACTATTTATTGATCACAACATAGAGAGTAATTCATTGTTTACAATGCCATAACATAGTATTTTGCAGCTTTAATTACTTTCTTTAATTACTGCACCACACCGATGGGGCATTGAAGCCACAAGAGTATTAAAGACATCCTGAGGGATCTTGCTTCATTCCATTTGCAAATCTGCAAACAATTCATCTTTATTGCTATGGGTACAGGCCCCTTAAAGGGAACCTATCACCTGAATTTGGCGGGACCGGTTTTGGGTCATGTGGGTGGGGTTTTCGGGTGTTTGATTCACCCTTTCCTTACCCGCTGGCTGCATGCTGGCCGCAATATTGGATTGAAGTTCATTCTCTGTCTTCCGGAGTACACGCCTGCGCAAGGTAATGTTCTGCTGGGTTTAAATCAGGTGATTGGCTTGGCCATTGCAACAGATGAACATTTTATTTTGCTAACCAATTTTTGACTAAATTGGATTTGTGCTTAGGATCATTGTCTTGCTGGAATTTCCAGCCCCTGCCTTTTTTGGTTTTACCTTGTGGCAGAATTAAATTCTCCAATAGATCCTTGTATAAGGTAGCATTCATATTTCCATCAAATATATGCAAAGGGCCAATAGCAGATGCAGAAAAGCAGCCCCAAACTGTGACTTTGCCACCACCATGTTTCACTGTTGGTGTTTGGTACCTTATCACATTTTCCAATTGGGCAGTATATATAGTGCTTGCCATAACTACCAAACAGATTGAACTTGGATTCATCCAACCACAACACCTTAGACCAATCTGTCTCTTTCCACTGGCTGTTTTCTTTGGCAAAGAACTCAAGTCGGACCTTCTGGTTCTTTGCAGACATGAAAGGCTTCTTGACTGGAACTTGTGCATTCAACGCTACTGCTCTTAGTCATCGCACCACAGTTTGACGACTTGCTTTGACCCCATATTTGCCATAGCATTTTATGGATATCAGATACTGACTTTTTCTTAATAATGTCATCAATCTTGGACAAAGTTTAATGTGGTCGTCCACTTCTTGGTTTGTCAGCTGTTTCATAGCCTTCTTTTTCTTTCTTTATTATACGTGACACTTGACTCAGAACAGTTGAATTTCATTGCTACCTCTTTTTGGTTTTTGCCAGACTTCGCACTCAGAATAAAAAGCTTCCTGACATCTGGTGATAAATTTGTCTTTGACTTTTCTAAGTTTTAACCGAAAAACACAAAAAGCAAAACAAAAATAAAAATATTAGGCAAAATTCTACTACTTATAGCAAAATATGCAAAACATTTGGCCCAGCAAATGTTGAAAAGAAATACACTTGTGTTCAAATGTTTACAGCTTTCTTGGCGTCTTTTTTTAGAGAATATGAATGATAACACCAAAACCTTTTCTCCACTCATGGTTAGTGGTTGGATGAAGCCATTTACTGTCAATCTACTGTGTTTTCTCTTTTTAAATCATAATGACAACCCAAAACATCCAACCCTAATCAAAAGTTTACATTCCCCATTTCTTAATACCATGGATTGCCCACTCTAACATCAATGACAGCTTGAAGTCTTTTGTGGTAGTTGTGGAGGAGGTTCTTTATTTTCTCAGATGGTAAAGCTGCTCACTCTTCTTGGCAAAAAGCCTCCAGTTCATGTAAATTCCTGGGCTGTCTAGCATGAACTGCGCTTTTGAGATCTCCCCAGAGTGGCTCAATAATATTGAGGTCAGGAGACTGAGATGGCCACTCCAGAACCCTCACTGTGTTCTGCTGTAGCCACCGACAGGTCGACTTGGCCTTGTGTCTATATGCACTCACACTGATTACAAGCAAACAGGTCAGAGGTGAGGATGTTACCTTTAGCATGATTGATCCACCCCCATGCTTAACGATTGGCAAGTTGCTCTTTTCCTGACATTGTGTGCCTTATTTTCTCCACATATACCTTTGATCATTGTGGCTAAAAAGTTCTGTTTTAACCTCATTGGTCCACGGGACATGTTTCCAATATATATCAGGCTTACTTAGATGTTCTTCTGACTCTGAATTTTATAGTGAGGACACAGGAGTGGTTTTATTCTGATGACTCTTCCATGAAGGCCATATTTTTGAAGGTGTTTCTGAACAGTTGAACGATGTGCCACACCTCCAGAGTCTGTTAAATCTTTCTGAATGTCTTTTGCAGTCAAGAGGGGGTTCTGATTTGCCTCTCTAGCAATCCTATGAGCAGCTCTCACTGTCATTTTGCTTGGTCCTCCAGACGTATCTTGACCTCCACTGTTCCTGTTAACTGCCATTTATAAATTACATTTCAAACTCAGAAAAGGGCAACTTGAAAATGCTTTGCTATTTTCTTATAGCCTTATCCTGCTTTGTAGGCCTCCACCATTTTCAGAGTACTAGGCAGCTGATTAGAAGAACACATGGCTGCTGTTTTTTGGCACAAGGTTAGAAGAGGCTGAGTTTTTATAAAACTGGGAAATTTGTATCACCTGGCTTTTCTTAACAATGATAGTGAAAAGCCATAACCCTAACAGACTAAATAAGGTCTGAAACCTTGGGCAAAATTACCTGAGCACACGAATCTCCAAGGGTGACCAAACTTTTGCATCTGCCCATTTCTCATTTGTAAATTTTTAAAATGTAAAAAAAATTACCGTATTTTTCTGACCATAAGACGCACTTTTTTCCTCCAAATTTGGGAGGAAAGTGTGGGTGCGGTAGGGATGTAACTTGGGAAGGGGGCAGCAGCGAGTGGGATTGCACTGGGAGGCAGAAGGCAGAAAAATGTCCCTGCCTGGCTTCAGGAATCAGCACTGGGGAAACCACATGGTCCCAATTATTAAAGTGCAGTGAATATTCATTAGCTGCTTTCCCGCCCACCTGTCAGCTGAGAAGGGAGCAGCAAATGAATACTCCTTCACATGGACACACATGGTTTCCCCAGTGCTGGATTCCTGTAGTAGCTGGGGAGATCTGTGTGTCTGGTGGAGGAGGCAGCAGCAGCAGGGGCCAGAGGGGACAAGATCGCTGCATACCTGCCTGCCGAGGCTGTGTTGGATGCTGAGTGCTCCAGCACAAGGACCTGTGTGATGTCATGAAGAGGGCGGGCTGGAGCATCACATGGCAGCACAGAGCCCTCCCTCTTCTGATGTTATCACAGGTCCTGCAGACACCACACTACAATCAGCAAGCTTCCTCCTGTGCTGTGGAGAGGCAACAAGAGGGAGCGCTCTGTGGTGTCATGGGATGGGATGCTCCAGCATTTTACTTCACCACAGCTGGCTGGCTGCCACAATTAAAAGGTTAGTCACTACAACATACAATAAAGCACTCTGCCACTTCTGTGGTGAACTATAACTCCCAGCATGCCATAGGATCTGCAGGACATGCTGGGAGTTATAGCTCTCCTAATGGGATCTCAAAGCAGCACTCCAGTGTTATTTTTCAGGCTGGAGTGGTGCTTTAAATATAAGCTCTCTGCCCCCATTCTTATACTCACCCTCCAGCATCTTCATATAGTACTTTACAGACACCACACTGGTCCCCCAGCGCCATCTTCTACCCGCAGTTTCCAACATAATAGCATACTATTATATACACTCACCGGCCACTTTATTAGGTACACCATGCTAGTAACGGGTTGGACCCCCTTTTGCCTTCAGAACTGCCTCAATTCTTCGTGGCATAGATTCAACAAGGTGCTGGAAGCATTCCTCAGAGATTTTGGTCCATATTGACATGATGGCATCACACAGTTGCCGCAGATTTGTCGGCTGCACATCCCAAAGATGCTCCATACAAGGCAGGATGGATCCATGCTTTCATGTTGTTTACGCCAAATTCTGACCCTACCATCCGAATGTCGCAGCAGAAATCGAGACTCATCAGACCAAGCAACGTTTTTCCAATCTTCTACTGTCCAATTTCGATGAGCTTGTACAAATTGTAGCCTCCGTTTCCTGTTCTTAGCTGAAAGTAGTGGTACCCGGTGTGGTCTTCTGCTGCTGTAGCCCATCTGCCTCAAAGTTCGACGCACTGTGCGTTCAGAGATGCTCTTAGGCCTACCTTGGTTGTAACGGGTGGTGATTTGAGTCACTGTTGCCTTTCTATCAGCTCGAACCAGTCTGCCCATTCTCCTCTGACCTCTGGCATCAACAAGGCATTTCCGCCCACAGAACTGCCGCTCACTGGATTTTTTTTCTTTTTCGGACCATTCTCTGTAAACCCTAGAGATGGTTGTGCGTGAAAACCCCAGTAGATCAGCAGTTTCTGAAATACTCAGACCAGCCCTTCTGGCACCAACAACCATGCCACGTTCAAAGGCACTCAAATCACCTTTCTTCCCCATACTGATGCTCGGTTTGAACTGCAGGAGATTGTCTTGACCATGTCTACATGCCTAAATGCACTGAGTTGCCGCCATGTGATTGGCTGATTAGAAATTAAGTGTTAACAAGAAGTTGGACAGGTGTACCTAATAAAGTGGCCGGTGAGTGTATAATAACAACACATATAATAGTATGTTTATGTTATTAAATATTTTACCACCTTTTTTGCTTCAAATATTTTTTTCCCTATTTTCCACCTCTAAAACCTTATAGTCCGGTGCGTCTTATAGTCCGAAAAATACGGTAATATATATATATTATATATATGGTGCCAAATCGTTTACATGTCACTTTAGATATAAATCTTAACTCCTGTCAGTTCACACTGACACTGTTAGCAACAGGAAAAATGCAGAACTGCTTATCACAACTACTCCCATAATGGTAAAGACCCTCTCGACATCTACTGTGGAGACTTTTGATAACCCCTTTAAGGCAATACTGATAACTGCATTATTCCGGAACACCGAGTATACAGCAAAGGTAGACAACTGAGACTCCGGAATATGTGGACTTAAAATGTCCACACATTGAACATCTGTCAAACATCTGTCAAAGAAAACTAAGACTTGTCTTTCAGTGTAAGGGGAGGTACCCCTGCTGTTTTTATCACTGTCTCCCCGGAAGATTCTTAGCATGTACGGCATGCAATTAGCTTTAAGTCCTTTTTTAATTTCTTATTGGTGTTAAATGGGATGAAAAAGGAGGGAGAAGTTATAGGGGATTGGAGAACGGTTTTGGCTGTGTTATGGAAATATTAGGGTTGGATAAATATATCCCTGTGTGTGCTGTGGCCGCTCCCAATTAGACTGAGTATTTTGAGCGCTCATCAAGAATGGACTGTACACAACTGTGACAGAACAACATTCCATCAATACTGATACTTTATTGTACATACATAGTTTTATATTTTCACATAGAAAGGAGTGGTTAGGGGTTGTCAGGGGTGGTTAGTTAATTACCATATTGTCTAGCTCCTCTGTCATTGGTTATCTAAACATATATGGAATATTGTGATTAATGCTCATATGACTGCTGATCAAGCAACTGAACTCGAGTTCTCTGTCTAGGACAAAGTGGAGACACCTGACACTGTTGGTCTTCCGTTTCAGCAAGATTCAGCTAGATTCTAGGCATTATCTCAGACATCTGACCCGATTTCCTGTTTTTAAGATGGAAAAACACCATATGATCTGTCTGGGTTATATCAGGCTTATATCAGTTCAGTTTGTGTCAGCCATTTTAAACCATTGATTATAATGTATATATTAGCTGTGAGCATATAAGTATATATTTGATTATAGAGGAGTATACATGCAAGTGAGATCTACATGATATATATATTTCTATCACAAGCCCCCCTTAGATATCACTTGCCCTAATCCTAGCCTCCTGTCCCAAAGCGCTGCAACTCTTTTGTGCTGTTGGCGAACTGACACAAGCCTAACGCCTGTGCCCCACTCCATACAGACTTTTCGCAAATGGGCGGTCAGGAGATCTGTCCCTAACGGGGGTTCGTTGCAATCAGTCTCTTAGTCAATAGCATGTGTAGTGAGCGATGTGCAGTCTTTATCAGGTAGGTCATCTCTTCGGTCAGGCAGGGCATCCACGACATCATTCTGGCTTGGGTGTCATCTTCTGGTAGGGGAGCTTTCTTGCCATGCGATGAGTGGATCCAAGCGAGTCTTCCATCCAGTTTCACAGAGTTTGGTGTCATCAGCAGCACTTGAGCAGGATCATCAAATCTGGGATCGAGTGGTGTTCTCCTTACAAGCTTTTTCACCAACACCCAGTCTCCTGGCTTCTAGGAGTGCATACCGGACACTGAATCTGGATCTGGCAATGAAGAAAAAAACTCGAGAATGGATGTTAGCAAGTTTCTTGGTGAGTTCAATTACATGAGCAGACAAAGTATCATATTGCATAATCAGCTGCTAAGGGAAAGGATACCCCTAACCTGGGACTAGACACAAACAAAATTTCATATGGTGACAGCTTTTCTGGGCCTCTGGGAGTGTGCCTGAACACTGAGTAGTGTGATTGGGAGTGTGTAGGCCTAAGTCTGACCCTACTGCTGACTAGATCTCTCATGTGAGGTCTGCTGTGAATGCAGGTCCCTGGTCACTCTCTATCACTTCTGGGACCCCATAGCTGCATATCTCGTATCTGAGAGTAGCTTCTTTGCAGTAGTCTTTGCTGACCGGTTCTTCACTGGGAAAGCTTCTGGCTGTCATCCTGAGAACATGTCCATGGCCACAAGGGCATATTCGAATCCTCCACTTGGCGGCATCTTGATGTGGTCTATCTGGATCCTCTGGAAGGGGGTACAGTGGTCTGGCAAGTTGATGTGTGGGAACTTTCTTCATTCCTCCAGGGTTGCATTTGCCACAGGTCAGACAGCTGTTTATGAACTGGACTGTTAAGGTGGAGATTTCTGGAGTGAACCAGTAAGCACCAATCGGATCATTCATCTGTGTCTTTAATCTGTGTGTGGGCCCATGTGCCCACTGGACCACCATAGGGTACATGCTTCGGGGTAAACAGGGTTTGTAGTCCATTTAGTATACCCTTCCTTCTTCATGTGTTGCTCACTTCTGCATCCAGCATTCCTTCTTGTCCTTTGGGGCTTGCTCTTGCAACTTTTTTGAGCAGATCCCAGGATGTCATCTTGTCAGGTTTCCTGTCTTCAGCCGTCCTGTAGTAGCCGTCCGGCTCTACGACCTCTTCCACTTGTCCATATTGTCTTTCCTTGACTGTTTCTTTGGCTGCCATATCCGCCATGTTGTTGCCTCGTGCCCCTACTGTGTTCAGTTTTCCATGCGCTTTGACTTTTAGCATTGTCACCACTTTTGGAAGTTGAAGTGTGTTCAGCAGGTCCTTAATGGCTCCATTGATGCTTCACGGTTGTTCCGCTGGCTGTTATGAAGTCCCTTGCAGCCCAGATGGGTCCGAAGTCGTGTGCTATGCCATGCAAGTACCTTGAATCGGTATACATTTTCTCAGTCTTGTCTTCTGCCATCTGGTAGGCCTTCATCAGCGCTATCAGTTCTGCTTCCTGGGCTGACAGACTGGGCGGCAGACTTCTGGACCACAGGATCTCTTGATTGCTGGTCGCTGCACCTCCCGTGTGGAATCTTCCTTCATCATCTGCAAATCTGGAGCCATCCACATAGAGGATCAACTCTGGGTTGGTCAGTGGCTCTTCTGCCACCTTGGGTAGTCCTGCTGTTTTCTGTTGCATGATGCTGAAGCAATCATGGTCATCCGTCCGGAGCAAATTCAGATCCCTGCAGAAGGTATCATGCAGATTTTGATCAGACTTTTTATCTGAGGATCCGTATCTGTATCCCCCCTTGGGAGTGGGAGTAGAGTGGGCGAATTGAGGACTGTGCATTTGGAGATGGTGACATTGTTGGGCAGGAGTAGAGAGCACTGGAGGCGAAGATGCCTGGCGGTGGAGAGATGTTTTAGCTGGGTTTGGTTGAGGATTGCTGAGATGTCATGCAGAGCCAGGATTTCCAATGGTTTTTTCCACTGATGTCAGTAGTCCTGTCCAGGAGGGCGTGTGCTGCAACTGCTGCTCTCATGCGGGAGGAAGAGGCTCCCCTTGCAACTGGATCCAGGCAAGCTGAAAAGTAGTCCGAAAGTCTCTGTTTTCCCCCCTGAAGCTGTGTCAGGACTCCAGTAGCAAGGCCTTCTCTTCTCATCAAGTAGAGACGGAATGGCTTCTTGTAGTCAGATAGGCCTAGTGCTGGCGCTGAGACTACAGAGCCTTTTAACTTCTTGAACGAACTGAAGGCCACATCTGTCTGGAGGAACGGGGTCACGCTGTTTTATTCACACAGAGGCTGCATTAGGACGGAAGCATCAGGGATCCAGGCTCTGCAATATGAAACTAGACCAAGGAAGGCCTGTAGCACCTTTGGAGTTGTCGGAGGGACCATCTTCTCCACTGTGGTCTTCCGGTCATCTGTCAGGTGTTTCGCCTGGTGAGCAATACAGTGTCTCTGGAACGTAACTTGCTTCAGACACCACTGGACTTTGTTCTTTGAGATCTTGCAGTGCTGCTCCGCCAGGCAGAGTAGGAGATACAAGGAATGGGCTTTACACGTGTCAAAGTCAACTGCACAAAGGAGTAGATTGTCCATGTATTGTAGCAGGGTTACTTCTGCTTGTTCTGTGACTCAGTTGGTGAGAACTGTGGACATTGCTTTGGTGAACTGTGAAGGGCTGTTCTGGGCCCACTGTGGCATCACTGTCCATGTGTGGTGTCCCCCCTGGTGCATTAAGGCAAACAGGAACTGGTCTTCCGGATGAGGGGGAACACTGAAGAAAACATTAGCCAGGTTGTTCACTGTGAACACTTTTGCTGTGGCAGGCACATTTGAGAGCAGAGTGTGCGGATTCGGCATAATTGCAGTTTCAAACACTGTGGCGTCATTCACAGCTCTCAGGTTATATACCATTCTGAACTTGGCTGGCGCTCCTTTTACAGTCTTTTTCTTGACGGGGAAAAGCGGGGTATTGCAAGGCGATTTGCGAGGAACAATGATTCCTATTTCCAGGTAGACCTTCAGTTGGTCAGAGGCAGCTTGACTCTAGGCCTGGCCTGGGCCTTACGAGGGTACGGGGTACATGGCTTGAGTGACACCCGTACTGGGGCAACTTGAGGTTTTTCTCACGTGCTGGGGTCCCTTAGACCATAGACTTTCTGGTACTACATCCAGTACCTCCTTGGGTAGGCCTCATCGATTGTTTAATGTTCTTGTAGCGCTGCCAGCATGACTCTTCTCGGGTCAGGGATGAAGAAAATGTCACTGTCCCATCTTCCTGGAACACTGTGGTTGCCTTCAGCTTCTGCAGTAGGTTCGCTCCCAGCAGGTTGAGTGGCAGGTCCTTTACACCACAAACTGGGACAGGATAGAGTGTCCTGACTGAGTGCACACGCTCAGTGGCTTTGTAAGCTGAGAATGTCTGACTTGACCACCAATGCCCATGCGAGACACAGAGGATTCTGATAGGCAGGTGGGATCAGCGAGTTCCACAGGTGTCATCACACTTCTGGCTGCACCACTTTGGATCTGACAACGCCATCCATTTTAAGGGTAATTTGAGGTACTGGTCTTGCAGATGAAGTTTTACATGTCAGGAGCGTAGTGTCTTGCAGACCTGGCTTGCTTGCCTCTGTCCTATGGACGGGGTACTTCACTGCTTTCTGCACTTCCTCCTTGACCTGTTTCTCTGGACCAACTCTTGGATTGCATGGGTCCAGTCTCTTCGGGGGCGTGAGTGCTTTGCACTGGTTCTGGAAATGGCCAAACTTGCCACAGATGTAACACTTGACACTTTTTCTGTCTTTGTAGGGTGGTTGCGCTTTCAGGTCAGTGGTCACCATGAGAGGGGCTGTCTTCTGCACCCCTGGTTGGGACTCAATCCCTTTGGCTACTGTGGACAACGGCATGATGGGTACTGTAGCGGCAGCGGGGTCCGGCCTGCTGATTGAAGCTGCGGTGGTAAGACGGGGCCTGCAGGTGCATTCGTGGCGAGGCCCGGGGTGCCATGAGACCGGCGGCTGCATCCAACCCAAGGTCTTGGGGCGTTACAGGGGCTGTGGCTGCATCTGCCATCACTTCTTCCTCCTGCTCCGACATAGCTTCTCCCCTTTGCTAACCTTATTGAGGTCGGTGTCTCCTCTCTGGAGTCTGCAGCGGTTCTTCTGGTGGTGTGTTGGTCGGCACTTTGCAGCGTCTTCACCTCTGGCTCCCCTTCCAGCGTTCTCAGCAGCACGGCACCCGTTTCCTTCTTCGCGCTCTTTGTGGTGCTATAATGGTGGCAGTTTTGGTGACAATCGGCAATAGACAGTCTCCTAGGCGCACATAAAACATTTTTTCTGGGTCAGTCCACTGCTATTGACCTGTTCCTAGGCCTAGCCACTATCAGTGGTTTCCTGATTGGCTGTCTCAGTCCATGCCCAAAGGCCTGTGTATCTGGTCATGAATGGTGAAGCCCAAGTCTTGGAATACTTGCATTACTCTGCAATGAAACTTCTTTACAGACTCTGTCTTATCTTGGCTCATGTCATGGCTCACTCTCTGAGCTGTTCAATTAGCTGTGGCCCTGACTCCCAAGCGTGTACATCTGATTCTGCTGGAAGTTTGAATTGTTCCTTCATGATTGGCCAGAGTGCATCACCTGCTTCTATTTTCATTCATTGCCCAGAGATCATTCCAGCTGGCTGCATATGTTTGCTGCTTCTGCTACTCTCTTCGGTAAAATGGCATGGGATGCATCCCTGGGTCTGGACTATTGTCACCTGACTTGAAGTGCAGTGCACATAGTGTAATGGTGGTGCTTCTATCTGCCCTTGCATTCTTGGTGCCTGTGGGTTTCTTTTCTAGTACTAGACAGCATGTATGATGTTCCCTCTTCATCTTCATCAGAAGAATAGTTGTGACAGCTTGTACTGGGGTCATACACTGACTGATTTTGAACTTAGAAGTTGCTTTTTTTTTTTTTTTTTTTTTATGTGAGGATGTCTCCCCCCTTGCTGAAGCTATGATGGATTAGGATTATAGTTTCATGTTGGTGTGAATGTAGGCAGCTCTGACCAGTGCTGAAGCTGTACATTATCAATACATAGTGATATCAAAGTTCATGTAAAACCTTAAGGGTTACAATATTGTTGACTGTGAAATGAGGTAACGGAGGATCTGTCAGTGAGCTCGTTCTGATATCACTCCTCCCCCCTCTGCACCCAGGGCTGAGCTGACTGCTGCCTGACGTGTCTGGGGCTGCCCACTGTAGGGGGGGCTTTCACCTTCTCTCCCCGATATCACAACTGGCAATGGCTGGACTGTGCCAGGGACACCTTGTGCTGTAAGCACCATATTGTTTGAATTGGGCGTTGGCCCAGCCGGCAACAAGGAGGAAAAAAAGAGGAAGAAGAAGGAGGAGGGGTTGAGGAGTGAGACAAAGGAATAGTAGGAGGGAAGAGAGAATGTGGAGAGAGAGAGAAGAAAGGTGTGGTGGGGGAGTGGATAAGGAGGGAGGAGAAGATGGAGGGTGGAGGGAGGAGAGAGGGAGGAGAAGAGAGGAGTGGAGAAAGAGGGGAAGAGAGAGAAGAGAAAAAATGTGGAGGAAGAGGAAAGGAGAGAGAGAGAGAGAGAGAGAGAGAGAGAGAGTGCGGAGAGAAAAGACTGACAGAGGAAAAAGAGGATAGATTAGAACAACAAGAATAATAGAGAGGAGCAATTATGCCCTCTCCCTGTAGGGAGAGACGGGGCGCACCACATACTGTGCAAAAATAACTACCTATACCATGGATTCTGCTAAAAGCAGACTGCGCAGATTCTCCCGTCTCATACCCACAAAAATCACTTCCTGATTTGCTCACATAACTTTCTGTTCCACCTAAACGATGTAAGCTCTGCTGCCACTTCATACCATGTATTAGTATTCAGCAATCTAACATCAGCTAACTTCCTCTATTTTCCTTTCTACGTCACGCCACTCCGCAGCTTGAAGTCTGCCATTCTAATGAATTTCACGTACTTTGTACCTTCCAAAATCTTCACATACTTAACACCTTCGTATTCTGCCACTATCTAGGGGCTGTTTTCTCATCAGGAAGTAAAAAGACTTTCCTGTTGCTCGGCCACTTTGTTCCCCATGGCAAAAGCAAAAAATGAAAATGAAAAACACAAAAATGAGAAAAGAAAACAGTACTAAAAAAAACTTCTAAAAATGAGTATATAAAACACTAAGAAAAACTCAAAACGATAAGAAAAACCGTCAAAAACTTAGTTCACAACCAAAAACTCAAAACTTTGATACAAGAGGAAAAAAAAATTTTTTTTCAAAAATAAAATAAATAAAAAAATAAAAAGGTAAAGAGATTGAAGATTGAGGAAAACTTAATTAAAAACTTTAAAATGCCGCAAAAAGAAAGACCCTTTAAGAGAGTAAAAAAAAAAAAAAAAATTAATAATTAAAACGGCTTTTCTCTTTTTTTTTTTTTTTTTCCTTTAGAATCTCTGCGCTCAAATGCAGTCAGAGACACACTTCCTCTTTTTAATCCGTCGCTGTATGCCATTGCCATAATATCAAATGTCACTAAAATCACGTATGTCACATCAAAAAATGATGGATACAATTTAACTTCTTCACAAAAAGCTACACATAGCCAGCATTGCAAAAGAAAAAGAAAAAAAACAGATATGACAGTGTGATTTACAATGCATATCTCTCCTCTCAGCTGAAAAAGAGGAAGTTCAAGAGAGGAAAAAAAAAAACCAAAACTTTCTCTTACTATTTCATGCTCTTAAAGCGGCAATAGTACATGACACAAACAGACAGATAGACAATCCGAGAGATGCCCTTTTAAATTCTGTGACACATGCAGGTTGCGCTGGGAACAGACTACTGCCAATCGCACTGGACGCACCTGCGCCCGGGTTCTACCACCCCGGTCCGGACGTCCTGACTGGATCGCCGGCACTACGGGAATCTGCAGTAGCCCTCTTAAGTTATCACTACCCGTGCCTGGATCATGGGACCACCTGCCCCGGAACTCTGCGTGTTCCTCCTATGCACGGGAATCCTGCAATAACTTATCGAGCGATTTGACATCCTGCGGTCTGTTTCTCAGCAACCACAAACAAAAGTCACTTTTTCACTTTTTCCTTCTTCTCTCGGATTTTACACAAATACATATACACGGCTCACAGCAGACACCTCCCAGGGTGGATTCGTGGCTCCGGATTTTTTACACTACCTGGGAATTTGTGACCACATCTTACCGGCAAGAAGCATAGACAAGGACTGGGCACAGGGGACTTTCAGGTAAGATGATAACATTTTCTTACCTTACTTATGGAGCTGCGCAGTCTCCTGCCCCTGTGCCAGGCCACGCTACAACTTCCGTATCTCCGGTAAGAAGGATCACGTGCTTTTCATCCGGGCCTCGCTGTTGGGGGCCATTAATGTTATGGAAATATTAGGGTTGGATAAATATATCCCTGTGTGTGCTGTGGCCGCTCCCAATTAGACTGAGTATTTTGAGCGCTCATCAAGAATGGACTGTACACAACTGTGACAGAACAACATTCCATCAATACTGATACTTTATTGTACATACATAGTTTTATATTTTCACATAGAAAGGAGTGGTTAGGGGTTGTCAGGGGTGGTTAGTTAATTACCATATTGTCTAGCTCCTCTGTCATTGGTTATCTAAACATATATGGAATATTGTGATTAATGCTCATATGACTGCTGATCAAGCAACTGAACTCGAGTTCTCTGTCTAGGACAAAGTGGAGACACCTGACACTGTTGGTCTGCCGTTTCAGCAAGATTCAGCTAGATTCTAGGCATTATCTCAGACATCTGACCCGATTTCCTGTTTTTAAGATGGAAAAACACCATATGATCTGTCTGGGTTATATCAGGCTTATATCAGTTCAGTTTGTGTCAGCCATTTTAAACCATTGATTATAATGTATATATTAGCTGTGAGCATATAAGTATATATTTGATTATAGAGGAGTATACATGCAAGTGAGATCTACATGATATATATATTTCTATCACAGCTGCTATAGTAGTTTACTGAGTGATGGTACGTAACACTGGGTGAGTTGACTTAACTTCTTGGACACTCTGGTCTGTAAAGAAGATAATGGTGAATTGTCTATTGATTTATTCACCAAACCCACTGCCAGGAACAGCTTACTGCACTACAGCAGTTGTCATCCCCCCTCTATAAAGAACGCTATCCCTAAATCACAGTTTCAATGGGAGAATAGGGTAGTTTCAGATGAAAATACAAAAAGAGTTAGATTGACAGAAATGCAAGATAAGTGCTCCAATAGGGGGTATCCATCTAAGATACCATGCCAGACAGAATATTGTACCCACTAAGACAAATGACAGTGGCCAACGCATCCCATTCGTAAGTACCTTCCACCACTACTCTAATTTAATACAATCTACTATCAGACGTCACTGGAACTTATTAAATAAAAGCTATCCTGAAATCCCGGAATTTAAACTACCCTTCCTCCCTTGCTTTCGTAGGGCAAAAAATTTAAGGGACAGACTGGTCAAGGCGGATGTGGGTTCCAAAACTATTGTATTCAAGCAGACTATTTTACAGACTCAGAAACAGGGCACTTTTCCTTGCCTCAATTGCATACAATGCAATAACATACAGAAGGGCCCAAACGTCTTTCACCCTCATACAGGTCAAGGAATCCCAATAAAGGGTTATTACACATGTGAAGCTTCATATCAAAACTATACTAACCTTATTAATATTACTTGCACTCCCTCATCTCTCTCTTTCAATTGTGCCCTTTGGAATCCACGGTCTGTATGTAACAAGCTTCCATTCCTGCACAACTACTTTGTGAACAACTCTCTGAATCTGTTGGCCCTCACTGAAACCTGGATCCAGGACTCTGACACTGTCTCCCCTGCTGCCATTTCCCATGGTGGCTTACAATTCTCCCATTCCCCGAGACCCACAAACAGACCTGGTGGTGGAGTCGGCATACTCTTGTCCCCACAATGCACGTTCCAGGTTATACCCCCAGTTCCATCACTCTCATTCCTTTTTTTGAGGTCCACACCATCAGGCTCTTTCGTCCCCTCTCCCTCAGAGTAGGAGTCATATACCGGCCCCCAGGCTCACCCACCCACTTCCTGGACCACTTCTCAGCCTGGCTGCCGCACTTCATGTCCTCAGAACTACCAACCCTTATCCTGGGAGACTTCAACATCCCCATTAACAGCCCCACTTCCACATCTGCATCCCAGCTTCTATCACTAACCACTTCTCTAGGCCTCTCACAGCTCTCAACCTCTAAAACACACAAAGACTGTAACACCCTGGACCTGGTCTTTGTCCGGCTCTGTTCAATCTCCTACCAAGATAACTCACCGCTTCCCCTCTCTGACCACAACATTCTATCCTTCACACTCACAATTCCTCGCCCACCCCAGCACTCTCCTACATTCCACACATTCAGAAATCTACATGTCATTAACCCTCATACACTTTCAGACTCCCTACACTCATCATTGTCCCCAATCTCTTCTTTTTCCTGTCCTGATCTGGCTGTACATCACTACAATGTCACTCTTAGAAGCACCCTTGACCAAGTAGCTCCCCTCGCCCTCAGAACCTCCAAACACAGAGTGAAACAGCCCTGGCTCACATTGCAAACCCGATTTCTCCAGCGATGCTCTAGGAGTGCTGAACGCTTATGGAGAAAAACACGCACACCAGAAGACTTCATACACTTCAAATTTATGTTAAGGACCCCCTTAGACCCCAGTCCAGAGCCTCTCACCTAAGTCCTCTTTTTCTCAGAAGAGGCAATTTGCATATTTAATTTCCCAGAGGAGCATTGCAAGGCATATAAGCCTCCTTACCTTGACAAACCAGCTGGTATGTCACTCTCCATAAGGAGAAACGTTACCCCTTAGACCCCAGTCCAGAGCCTCTCACCTAGCCAAATCAGTTCTCATGCTTCGCACTGACGAGGGCCAACAGCCCGAAACACCGTGTCTGCGAATTGAGATACTGATTTGGCTTTTATCCTAAGTCATATTGCACGACTCGTTAAAGGGTTGATTGTGACTTGTAGGATCGCTACTTCCAACAGGTGGCGCTATAGAGTTAAGTCCTCTGTTTCTCAGAAGAGGCAATTTGCATGTTAAGGACCTATAACTCTGCACTTTACCTCACCAAACAGTCCTACTACACCACCCTGATCTCATCACTATCCAACAACCCCAAGAAACTTTTTAACACCTTTCACTCCCTCCTCAGGCCAAAAGCACAAGACCCTATCACAGACATTTGTGCTGATGACCTGGCTTCCCACTTTATAGAGAAAATAGACAGTGTCCGTCAGGAAATCCGCTCCCAGACACCAAGTGCAATGACTCCCATCCCTCTCTGCATCTCCCCTGGCTCACTCCACATTCGATCCCATCACAGAAGAAGTCTCCAAGCTCCTCTCCTCTTCTCGTCCAACTACATGCACCACCGACCCCATTCCCTCACACCTCCTCCAGTCTCTCTCCAGTCATCACAACTCACCTAACTACAATTTTTAATCTCCCTCTCCTCTGGCATTTTCCCCTCCTTCAAACACTCTATCATTACTCCATTACTGAAAAAAACCACCCTCGACCCATTCTGCACAAACAACTACAGACCGATCTCCAATCTCCCCTTCATCTCAAAACTCTTGGAGCGCCTGATCTACTCCCGCCTTACCTGTTACCTCTCCACTCATTCCCTCCTAGACCCTTCACAGTCCAGTTTCCGCCCCCTACATTCGACAGAAACTGCACTCATCAAGGTGACCAATGACCTTCTGATAGCAAAATGTAATGGTGACCACTCTTTGCTCATTCTCTTCAACCTTTCTGCAGCTTTCAACACTGTTGACCACCCTCTCCTACTCTCTAGGCTCCAGTCACAAAGCATTAAGGACACTGCTCTCTCCTGGTTCTCCTCCTACCTTTCTGACCGCTCCTTCAGTGTTCTGTTCTCTGGCTCCACTTCATCTCCTCTTCCTCTCAATGTTGAGGTACCTCAGGGCTCAGTCCTTAGCCCCCTTCTCTTCTCCCTCTACACAGCCCCAATTGGACAGACCATGAGCAGATTTGGCTTTCAGTACCATCTTTATGCTGATGACACACAACTATACATGTCATTACCTGACCTTACCCCCGCTGTACTACAGAATGCCACTGACTGTCTGCAGTCTCCAACATCATGTCCGCTCTCTATCTGAAACTCAACCTCTCCAAAACTGAACTTCTTCTGCTCCCGCCTTCTACTAACCTCCCTAAATCTGACATTTCCCTCTCCGTGGGTGGCACCATAATAACACCCCAGCAGCAGGCACGCTGTCTGGGTGTTATGTTTGACTCCGATCTCTCCTTCACCTCCCACATACAATCTCTTGCCTGCTCGTGCCGCTTACGCCTAAAGAACATCTCTAGAATCCGCCCTTTTCTCACCTTGGAGACAACAAAAACCCTCACTGTTGCCCGAATCCACTCCCGCGTGGACTACTGCAATGCTCTATTAATTGGCCTCCCCCTTACTCGACTTTCCCCTCTCCAGGCTATCCTTAATGAGGCAACCAGGGTTGTCCATCTGGCTAATAGTTACTCAGATGCATCCGCTCTTCGCCAGTCATTACACTGGCTGCCCATTCATTACAGGATACAATTCAAAGTACTTGTTCTCACCCACAAAGCTCTCCACAGTGTGGCACCCCCCTACATCTCCGTCATTTTGGTCTATCGGCCTAGCCGACCGCTGCGGTCTGCAAATGATTTTCAACTAACCTCTGCACTGATCCGTACCTCCTACTCCCAACTCTAAGACTTCTCCCGTGCTGCACCAATCCTCTGGAATGCTCTACCCCAAGATATTAGGACCATCCACAACTTGCATAGTTTTAGGCGCTCGCTCAAAACACATTTACTCAGAGCGGCCTCCCATGTTAACTAATCAAAGTCATTTTATGTTTGTGTGTGTAGCCCATTCACTATCTCCATCTACTCCCCACCCCCTGAAGATGGCTGGACCATCATTGTAAATACAACATTGTAACTACACACCTGTACTTTGTATCTCCCCCACCTCATTGTAAATTGTAAGCTCTCATGAGCAGGGTCGTCTTATTTTGCTTTATTATTGTATTGTTAACGTTGTTACCTATGACTGTTGTGCTTGAAACTGTTAAACTGTAAAGCGCTGCGGAATATGTTGGCGCTATATAAATAAAGATTATTATTATTATATGTAGTATACCTAATAAAGTGTCCATGTGGTTTAGCTTATGTGTGTGGGACTACTCAGCCATCAGGGATATGATATCACAGCTCAAATCTACCATCCGCTGAGAAATGAGAAACTGAGAAAGTTCATTTGCCCCTACCATCCCATTTTCACGAAAGAAATCACAATATTTCACAGCTCAGGTTTCAGGTTCTGGAACAAATAGATCCCAATAAGAGAGGCCAGGGCCGGACTGGGACTAAAATTCAGCCCTGGCATTTGAAGTTACACAGGCCCACTTGTCACATGGTGACTGTATATCTTTGTACACTTGTAGGCAGGGCCGGTTTTAGGCAAAGTGGGGCCCTAGGCAAAGTTTAAAATGGGTCCCCAAATGCTAACATATTGCACATCACACAGAAGCCTTTCTGTTGTATTTACGTGCGCTGAGTTCAGGCCGCTAAACGAGTTTGATCGACAATACTGAAGTTGTTCAACGCTTGTTTCCCGGCCTCTTTCCACCAGCTGAGGAATAATGATGAGACAGAACGATCACTAATAGATCACCATACAGTATCATGTTTTCAGCAGCACATCTACAGTTTACACTGGCAATGTGCTGCTGACAACAAGGCTTTTTGTTCCAGCAAAAACAATCCGAATATGCAGCATTTTACTTGTTTAGTAAAATACACCCCATAGTCCTCCATATATTATAATGTGCTCCATAGTCCTCCATATAGTATAATACACTCCCTATAGTCCTCCATATATTAAAATACACTGCTCAGTCCTCCACATAGTATAATACACTCCTCATAGTCCTCCATATAGCATAATACAATCCTCATAGTCCTCCATATAGCATAATACAATCCTCATAGTGCTCCATATAGTATAATGCACCGCCACAGTCATCCATGTAGTACAATTCACTTCCCATAGTATAATGCACCCCATAGTTCTTCATATAGTATAACGTATTCCCCATAGTCCTCGATACAGTATAATGCAGCCCACATATAGTATAATGCAGCCACCCCAGAGTATAATGCAGCCACCCCAGAGTATAATGCAGCCACCCCACAGAGTATAATGCAGCCACCCCAGAGTATGTAACCCCCATAGAATATAATACAGCCCACCTCCCCATAATATATAATGTAGCCCCCCATAGAATATAATGCAGCCCCCCATAGTATATAACGCAGCCTCCCCCATAGAATATAATATACCCCCACAATAGTATATAACACAGCCACATAGTACATAACATGGCCTCCCCCATAGAATATAATATACTCCCCATAGTATATAGCAAAGCCCGCATATTATATAGCACAAACCGCATAGTATACAGCACAGCCTGCATACTATAGCACAGCTCGCGTAGTAGATAACACAGCCCACACAGCAGTATTCAGCACAGACCACACAGTAGTATACAGCACAGACCACACAGTAGTATACAGCACAGCCCACGTAGAAGTATACAGCACAGTCCACACAGTAGTATACAGCACAGCCCACAGAGTAATATATACAGCACAGCCCACAAAGTAATATATACAGCACAGCCCACAAAGTAATATATACAGCACAGCCCACAGAGAACTATATACAGCACAGCCCACAGAGAACTATATACAGCACAGCCCACAGAGAACTATATAAAGCACAGCCCAGAGTACTATATACAGCACATCCCATAGTACTATATAAAGCACAGCCCAGAGAGTACTATATACAGCACAGCCCAGAGAGTACTATATACAGCACAGCCCAGAGAGTACTATATACAGCACAGCCCACAGAGTACTATATACAGCACAGCCCACAGAGTACTATATACAGCACAGCCCACAGAGTACTATACACAGCACAGCCCACAGAGTACTATATACAGCACAGCCCACAGAGTACTATATACAGCACAGCCCACAGAGAACTATATACAGCACACAGTAGTATACAGCACAGAGCACAGCCCACAGAGAACTATATACAGCCCACAGTAGTATACAGCACAGAGCACAGCCCACAGAGAACTATATACAGCACAGAGCACAGCCCACAGAGAACTATATACAGCCCACAGTAGCATACAGCACAGAGCACAGCCCACAGATAACTATATACAGCCCACAGTAGTATACAGCACAGAGCACAGCCCACAGAGAACTATATACAGCCCACAGTAGCATACAGCACAGCCCACAGATAACTATATACAGCCCACAGTAGTATACAGCACAGAGCACAGCCCACAGAGAGCTATATACAGCCCACAGTAGTATACAGCACAGAGCACAGCCCACAGAGAACTATATACAGCCCACAGCAGTATACAGCACAGAGCACAGCCCACAGAGAACTATATACAGCCCACAGCAGTATACAGCACAGAGCACAGCCCACAGAGTACTATATATAGCACACAGCCCACGGTAGTATACAGCACAGAGCACAGCCCACAGAGAACTATATATAGCACAGAGCACACAGTAGTATACAGCACAGAGCACAGCCCAGAGAGCTATATACAGCCCACAGCAGTATACAGCACAGAGCACAGCCCACAGAGAACTATATACAGCCCACATCTCTTCTCTTCCTCCCCTCACCTCCTCCGAGAATGGCCCCACAGTCCAGAAAAAAAAAAAAACTCTCCTCACCTCTCCTCGTGCCCCGCGTTGCTTCCTGGTTCCTGCTCCTGTCTCAGCAGCTGCAGTCTGCCCGGGACACAGCAGGTGCGCGATGATATGACATCATCGCGCACCCGCAGTGTCAGAGGCAGAGCGGGGAATGATGGGAGAGGAGCGTCTGTAGACGCTCTCTCCTCCATCATTGCATTCAACTGTACCGGCGTCTATACGCCGGTATAGTTGAATGCGACGGCGGGGGCGGCGGATTGAGCGGCCCACCACTGGCACCGGCCCTTCTGGCATTTGCCAGAAGTGCCCTATGGCCAGTCCGGCCCTGAGAGAGGCCAAAACAGGATAAAAACCCTTAAGAAAAGGGAAGCATTTTGGATATTCACTTTGCAGACCCTGGAGCCGAAAGGACTCAATAGGGAATATGATGTATCAGCCTTTTTGTAAATATGTTTGTTCAGATTGTGGTACAGTAAATCATTTGTGTATTCTAATTGTATACTATGTGGCCTATATACCTACTCTCTTTTCTTTGTATTATAGAATTGCTAGTTTTTGCACCCCTCAAATCACCGGGCACCGCTGTCACTATTTACGGTATAGTATATATTCTTTCCTTTATAACATGCATGTGCTCTTAAGATGACATTATGGTTACCTCCCTTTTAATCTATTTATTGCCCAGGCAATCCTGCCCGTTGGATATAATCTTTCCCTCCTCTTAGTAGGACCCGACTGGCCCATGCAGTATATTACATAGGTTCACGCAGGTCACAGTACAGCCACATAGACTATCCACTTCATGCTCCCCACTCTAAGATGTATTTTGTCCCTGCACATGCACATTTGGCACAGTCGCAGTTCCATGACCGCTATGACGCAGCTTCCAGCCGGGACTTAAACCCGGAATTATCGCAGGAACACAGCGTTCCTCCTGCTGCACGGCGTCTTGACCACACGGACCTGGACACGCAGGTAACACAGGGAGACGAGGCCACGGCCATACTCCCCTCTGTTCTCCATAACTAACTGCTAAATAATTTCACTACAGCGCTGCTCACCTGCAATTGACTTGCTTCTGCCTGATACTCTTTTCCTGGCATGTGATATCAAGCAGTCCCCCAGGTATATGGCACAACCGTGCTGTACTTCAACAGCTTCTCTCTCAGCCTATATATGATGCACATGTTTTCTTCATTTTATCCACCTTTGTAGCCCATATCCTTTGCAGCAGGAACAAATAATCCGGACGCTCATTTGCTCATACTGGGCATTCCTCCATATCCAGGTACATAATATATGTAGTGACCACTACCAATATCACAGCCATAACACTTCCCATGGGTTCCAGCCATGTATTGGGTTACCGCTCCATATAGTACCATAAATGTCAGCGCTTTCACTATATGTTTAGCTATAAGTCGAACACTGATGTCTTTTTTAAACAGCCCAATGGACACTCTCTTGTATGTACTATGACTTATGTTGAGTCGTATTTTCTAGGTTTTTTCCCTAGAGTCACCCTAATTTGCTGTATAGATCTACACCAACGCTTCTACCAAATATCCTGGATGTTTTCTCAAATTTTCTGAAAGACGAAAGACTATATATCCTTCACTATACTTCGATGTTTCATCATTAGTACACCGACACGTGTACAGTTTCATATTGGTATCACAGCAATTGTTTCCCTTAATGACTAATGGATCGCCCCCACGTGTAGGGCAATGGGGTACTCGGTACCGGGTCTACCTCTCTCGGTTCTGGGGATGTCACGGTGGCCCGATCCGGTCCGTGGCCCTTCTGAGGGGGCATCCAATTAAAGGTGTAGTGGGTTGTACGGTGTTCGTGACGCCACCTGTGGTATTCGGGGTGACCGACACTGCTAGGGGTCCGCTGGGGTGATGGAATGGCAGCTAGATGGTGTACCTTCCCACAGGTGAAGTATGTCCCCAGGGCTTCCCAGATGTGTAGGTGGTGATGTCGGACGTCGTAAGGCGCAATGAATAATGAGGACACAAAAGTTGCAGTCTCTTTACCTTTTACTGAAGACTTCAGCGTCCACAGTCCAGAGTACTGTTCACAGGGCAGGCTGAGTCTGGCCGGTCCGAAGGCACATCCAGAGTTCCCTTATCCAAGTGGAAATCAGTAGCCTTCCTACTAGCACCTGTGTGTTGTAGTACCTCCCTGCTGAGCACCACGGGATAGTCCTCACAACTTTCGTGGATGTTTCTGATGTTCTCTCTCTCTCTGTCCCCCAGATGATATGGATAGGACAACCTGTATGACGGGGTAGGCCTGGAGCTATTTTATAGGGACCCTAGTGATGCCCCTCTCCCACAATTTGCCTCCGTGTCTTCATAGGTATTAAGGTCGGGCAGCCAACTTGGAATCGACTGTCCTGCCGGTCTCTGAAGTAATGCGCAGAGCCTGTTACTCCCTCGGTGTTCCGGCCACCGGCTACGCGCCTCAGAAAGAGGCTGCCGATCTTGGGGCAGAACTCCTCCCGGTATTATCTCCTTGTGCTGTGACTTCGTTTCTCACTCTCCACAATATACTTCGCTTCGTGACCTTTCTTAGGATGCTGCCGCAATGGAGTGCAGGCGCAGCTCCGTAACGTTCTATCTCGTGCTTGGTCTCTGTCAGGATCCCACCCCTGACAGGGACCCTCTGCAGCTCAGATGTTCCTCCTTTCCCCCTGTCTGCCTGTCAGGTCCTCTCTGGGTCAAACCCAGGTAGCTTCTGACTAACTTCCTATCCAACCCACCAGTTTTACCCGTGTGTGAGGAATGGCCTAGTAGATAGTACCTTTGCTCCCCCTGGTGGACTGGAGTGTGAAGTGTAGTGTGTGACTGTGACACCTAGTCAGGTGAACTCCTTTAGTACCATCAGACGTAATATCACACCCCCTGGTGGAAGAGCGACATTACTGCAACGACTAGGACTCTGGGGCGCTGCACTAACATAGCACAGATTGTACCTCCACTGGAACCACCATAGCTCACGGAGCACCATTGGATAGGATCTCCTTTGTCACTGGTTCACCTCTACCTTCAGCCGTTTGGAACAAATGATCACCAATGCTAAATGACTGTTTATAACTCTTTGATTATGCATCATGTGACACTACCTGCTTTCTAATTTTCTTTATTTTATGTACATTGTAGTTCATGTTAAAGAATGTTCTGATAAAGGTCCTATGTTGGACCGAAAACGTTCATAATTAATTTTTGTCTGGATTCACAAATAAAAGGAAGCTCTATTTTTTTCATACCGAGTGCCAAGTTTCTTACTACATACATGGGTGAGTTGACATGCCACACAATGTCATAACAGTGGCAAAAACAGAGTGACAAAAGAAATGTTTTTTGCTTGCTGTGTTAAGTTTATTAGGTAACGTAACTTTCCATTACACTATTACTTCCTCCAGACTGGTACAATATTTTGATCCCCTGTGAACAGAAGTAGGTCAGTAAAGGTTTTCATCTTCTGAATCTAAATAAAACAAGTTTCATTTACTGACAGGATACATGTCAACAGATTAAAAAAATAATAATTTTAAAACAGAAAGTTTGTTTTAGGTAGAACTAATAAAATGTTCCACCATCAATAAATTCTACCCATTTGGAATCTGTTGCTATCATTATCTTCAAAAAGAAAAATAAATGTAAATGTATTGGTGTTTTTCACGTAATGTAATATATTTTATAATATCTTGAATTACTGCTAATTGGACAATACTTTGTGATCAGTGTTAATTTTGATCATACATTGTCTACTTTTATTCAGTTTAATGACATGTTAGACTAGTACTAGTCCTACCACTATGTGTCATAGATTTAACACAATAAAGGCTCTCATCATATTCTGCTGCACAATAAAATGGTATACTACCACTCAAACATAAGTCAAAAGGACACCATTTTGAGATTATATTCTATGGATACTTTTGGCATTAATGTCAGATGATTTACAGACTTATGTTGAAATGCATACGATAATCGTGAATGAAATACTATATATTCTCTATTAGAAATACTTAGCATTTTTGTAATACAATAATTAATATTCATATACATACATTTGGGTAAACCATTTAAATTTGGTTCCCCCCTTCCAAAGACTACGTTGAGGACCTGGTTGCATTGTGCATTATTGAATCCTGTGAATGCTGGTTACATTTTTATAAATAAAAATTACTTTTAATCTTTGTTACAGAGTATTTTACTAATGTATCATATTGTCCAGATAATAGTTAAATATTCTTTACATGCCATACTTTCTAAAAACCCAACAAATGTTTTTCATTTATGTAATTGCTTGCTGTGTGAATAACGAGACTGTAAAAGTTCCCATCACAGAGGGATGTACATTTGTGCGCAAAAGTTTACATACCCCGGCAGAATTTTTGCATTCTTGGCTTTCTTTCAGAGAATATGAATGATAACACCAAAACTTTTTCTCCACTCTTGGTTAGTGGTTGGGTGAAGCCATTTATTGTCAAAGCACTGTGTTTTCTCTTTTTAAATCATAATGACAACCCAAAACATCCAAATGACCCTGATCAAAAATTTACATACCCCATTTCTTAATACCGTGTATTGACCCCTGTAACATCAATGACAGCTTGAAGTCTTTTGTGGTAATTGTGGATGAAGTTTTTTATTTTCTCAGATGGTAAAGCTGCCTACTCTTCATGGCAAACAGACTCCAGTTCCTGTACATTCCAGGGCTGTCTAGCATGAACTGCGCACTTGAGATCTCCTCAGAGTGGCTCAATGATATTGAGGTCAGGAGACTGAGATGGCCACTCCAGAACCTTTACTTTGTTCTGCTGTAGCCATTGACAGGTCGACTTAGCCTTGTGCTTTGGATTGTTGTCATGTTAGAATGTCCAAGTACTTCCCGTGTGCAGCTTCCGGGCTGATGAGTCCAAATTTGCCTGCAGT
The DNA here is from genome assembly GCF_051348905.1 of Ranitomeya variabilis. Classification (NCBI taxonomy): domain Eukaryota; kingdom Metazoa; phylum Chordata; class Amphibia; order Anura; family Dendrobatidae; genus Ranitomeya; species Ranitomeya variabilis. Next base: position 324,675,957 of record NC_135234.1, read on the forward strand.
ATTTGCTGATAACGTGCTGCATTCATCTTTCCTTCAACTTTGATCAATTTAACTGTCTTTGTAGCTCACACATCCACAAAACATCAGCGATCAACCTCCGTGCTTTACAGTAGGACTGGTGTTCCTTTCATCATAGGCCTTGTTGACCTCTCTCCAAATGTAACGCTTATGGTTGTGATAAAAAAAGTTCAATTTTGGTCTCATCACTTCAAATTACCTTGTTCCAGAAGTTTTGAGGCTTGTCTCTGCTGTTTTGCGTATTGTAGGTGAGATACTTTGTGGCATTTGCGCAGTAATGCCTTTCTTCTGATGACTCGACCATGCAGCCCATTTTTCTTCAAGTGCCTCCTTATTGTGCATCTTGAAACAGTCACACTGCTAGTTTTCAGAGAGTTCTGTATTTCAGCTGATGTTATTTGTGGGTGTTTCTTTGCATCCCGAACAATTTTCCTGGCAGTTGTGGGTGACATTTTTGTTGGTCTACCTGGTTTTGTTTTTACACAGCCCTTGATTTTATATTTGTTAGTCACAGTTTGAATGCTGCTGACTGGCATTATCAATTCCTTGGATATCTTTTTGTATCCCTTTCCTGTTTTATACAGTTCAACTACCTTTTCCCGTAGATCCGTTGACAATTCTTTTGCTTTCCCCATGACTCACAATCCAGAATTGTCAGTGGCTAGATGAAAGATGGAAGAGTGTCTGGATCCCAGAAATTCACTCAGCTTTTATGTACACACACTGATTACAAGCAAACAGGTCACAGGTGAGGATGTTACCTTTAGTAGCCATTCAAACCCATTTGCGTCAATTTATGTGCATGTTATCAGGCCAATATCACCAGAGTATGTGAACTTTTGATCAGGGTCATTTGGATGTTTTGTGTTGTCATTATGATTTAAAAAGAGAAAACACGGTAGTTTGACAATAAATGGCTTCACCCAACCACTGACCATGAGTGGAGAAAAAGTTTTGGTGTTATCATTCATATTCTCTGAAAAAAGGCCAAGAAAGCAAAAATTCTACCGGGGTATGCAATCTTTTGAGCACAACTGTAACTATTCATCAATATACTATTACTTACTCTGGGGTACATTTCGATAGTATATAACCCTTCAAAAAGAGCTCAAAAAAGTTATCTTGATTCAATTACTCATCCATATACTATTACGTGTTCTGGGGTATATTGCGATGGTATATAAGTGTGAGGCAGGAAGGAAGATCATATGCGAGGGTCGATATGTATCCCCCACAATGCGGATGGAGACCCATTAGACCCGCTGGAATGCCTTGTGGTTACAGCAAGATGCCTGTGAATCACAAAGCAAAATAAAAGTAAGCATGGACCTGGTCAAGCTATTTGGCCAAGGCTTTGTTCAGGAAAATCTGTTAAGGGCTTTTATTTTTTAAACAGACTACAGGAAGGTAGCGGTGCAGTCCATTTCCTCCAGGCAGGGTCCTGCAAGTGGCCCATGGCCACAGATTCCAGTTTAAAAAAAACCCTGCAGCAAGGGTTTGGGTGTGTCAGTTTGGAATTTGCAATTTTTGGAACAGTCAGCTCTGCAGAAGCTCAGCCTGTGTGAGTTAACACAGAGCCAGCAGAGTGAACTACTGGCACCCCACAGTGTGATACGGTGTTGCCGTTGCCCTCAGGAACCGGACTCCCAGAGACTTTTGTTTCCCAGCTGCGATGCGGAGGATGTGTGAGTGTGGACATTAAAACACATTTGCTGTGAACTTTTCCTGTGGTCACTGTCTGTCACGCTGAACCAACCCCGCTGCAGTACAATAACCCCAAAAACTTTTTGACATAAAGTGACTCATCCATATATTATTACATGCTCTGGGGTACATTTTGGTGGTGTAAAATCCTTCAAAAAAGCATTCAAAAAGTTATCTGTATTCAATTACTTATCCATATATTGTTATGTGTTCATGGATATATTTTGGTGGTTTATTACCCTCAAAACAAGTTTACCAAAAGGTTTTCGATTTTATATTGCTCGTCTTGAGTACATTTCCCATGGTATATAACCCTCAAAACAAGTTGTCAAATTTTTCTTGGGTACATTTTGGTGGTATTTAACCTTCCAAAAAATTGTTCAAAAATGTTTTGGTGTTATATTGCTCATCCATAGAATATCACATGTTCTTTGGTTGATTTTGGAGTTATATAATCCTCAAAACAAGTTGTCAATTTATTTTCAGCATTATATTACTGATCCATACAGTTGTCATGACTCAGGACGGGGTGGTTCTGGCTCCGTCCTGGTCAAGTCAGGGTTAAGATACTTCACCTCTCTTTGGTTCTGGGGTGACTATTTAATGCTGGTAGTTCCTGGGTCTAGTGTCGGTGATACTTCCGTTTACGCGGCTAGGGATTGCTCACCTAGGTTACTCATCTGTTATCGTTGTGCCTCTGTGCATGTGAGCTTTTCTGTGTATGACCCGGTTCATCCCCTGACTTCTGCCTCTGTGTTCTGCTCTGTACTGCCCTGTCCTTCCTGGTTCTCTGACCCCTTGGATCGTCTCGGTTCACTCACTGTCTCAACCCCAGGTACCTTGCTCTCTTTTGCTTTGACCCTTGGCTCTCCATTGACTACGTTTACGTTTTGTGCCCCATATTCCATGCTCTCAGCTTCTTCCCCGTCCTCACGTGCGGTAGCCCCAACCCCTGCGATCACATGACTGCTTAGTGTCAGGTCCTGTGCACACTACGTGCTTTAGCTCTCACACTTCTTGTGCTCGGTTCCGGGCCTCCTGCAAGGACCCCCTTGGCTCCTCAGGTGACACACACTGTGTGTAATTACATTAGTATTATGTGTTCTTGGGTTCATTTCGGTGGTATCTAACCTTCAAACATAGTTCAAAACTTTTTTGATATTATATTGCTCATCCATAGAGTAGTATATGTTCTTGAGTAGATTTTGGTAGTATATAACCCTCAAAATAAGTTTTCCCAAAAACTTTCGGCATTATATTGCTCATCCATAGAGTATTATATCTTCTTGGGTACATTTCTGTGATATCTAACCCTCAAAAAAAATTGTTCAAACATGTTTTGGTATAATATTGCTATTGCATACTGTATTATGTGCTCAGTGGTACATTTCGGTGGTATATAACACTACAAAAAAGCATTGAAATATTTTCCTGGGTTCAATTCCTGATCTATTCTGTATTCCGTGCTCTGTAGTACATTTTGTTTGTACATAGACTACAAAAAAGCAAATTTGTCTGTATTCAATTACACTGGTCAGCGCAATTTTTCTAGCAACCGGTTTTAAAACATATTTTAAGTCAATTTTGGCTGCTGATTACGAATATGAACTCCATTTGTGGCCATCACATCAGGATTTCGAGATATTTCCAATTTTTGATGAAAATTACTCCTATCAAATGTTTTATGATAAAAACACATGATTTTCGGTGCTATATTTTGTATATTTTTAATCAAGGAATAACAAAGATTACAAAGTCTATGTACAGCAAATTTAGTATACTTACAGAATTAAACTACAAAATATAAAAACACATATATATGGCACACAGATGAATGACAAATGGCAGTTATTTGAACTTTCTTTTCTTGGCTGATCTGTGATGTACAGCTTCTGGGTTGTCTCTCATCAAGCTCCAGCAATTGTCAGCCATCATATGTGAGTCCCACCGGCCTTGATACCGTTCTTCCATTGTTTTAATGTCCTGATGAAAACGCTCCCCTTGTTCCTTGCTCACATCCCCAAGGTTCTCTGGAAAAAAGTCCAAATGGCTGTGTAAATAGTGAATCTTGATACTCATTACATCCAAGATTTCGCAGACTCATTAGTAGCTCTTCCACAATCTCTTCATAGTTGTCTGCTTTCTTATTCCCTAGATAATTCTGCACTACATTACAAAATGCATTCCAAGCTCTTTCTTCTGTCTCATTCATTGATGTGATAAAATTTGGGTCTCTCATAAGTGCTCTTATTTGAGGTACATCAAATATTCCAGCCTTTTTCTTCTCTTCACTAAGACCAGGAAAAGTTGAACATATATAGTTAAAGCATTCTCCACTGTGATTGAGAGCTTTGACGAACTGCTTCATCAATCCAAGTTTTATGTGTAAGGGAGGAAAGACAATGTCCTTCCTATCCACTAGAGGATCATGGATGACATTCTTATCGCCAGATGCCAAACTCTGTCTCTGAGGCCTTTCAGTTTTCACCCAATGCTCTGCTGTAGCTCTACTGTCCCAGTAGCACAGAAAACAAGGGTGTTTTGTGTTCCCTCCTTGCAGACCCAAAAGAAAGTTAACCATTTTCAAATCAACACAAATTAACCATCCATGGACATTATATTGTAACCTCTCTAGAACAATCTTGATGTTTTTATATTCTTCTTTAAGTTTTACAGAATGACCTATTGGTACAGAGCCATACTTATTTCCATTGTGTAACAGAACACATTTTAAACTTCTTTTGGAACTATCAATAAAAAGCCTTCAATCCCTTGAATCATATGCTGGAAGTCCCATAAAGAGAAGTAGCCCTTCAACATCAATACAATAGACAAGCTGGCCATCTGAATGGAAGTACTTATGCAGTTCTGCTTCCCTGTTACGATAAAATGAGACACTTGTACCAGGTTTTAACATTCGATTCTCTTGTAGTCTTGAAGTCAATAGTTCAGCAGACTCTTTTGGTAGATAAAGATCTCTAACCAGATCATTCAAAGCAGACTGAGTAAACAGAATTGGTTTGTCACAATCTTCATCACATGGCTGAAAAATATCTGGACTGTCTTCTTCATCAGTATAACAATGTGAGGAGAGTTCTGTGTCAACGTGTTCTGGAAGCGCAGTAAATTTTGGAACAGCTATGTCTTCACTATGGGCAACTGGTCGAATAGCTGAAGGGATACTCGGGTATTGCAAATATTGCTTGTTTCTCTTATTGAAACCTTTTACAATGACAAGGCAGAAATAGCAGTCTTCTAAATGATTGCTTGATCTCTCCAAACCATAGGAACTCCAAACTGAAGTTTAGCATTCGTTCCTTGAGACCATGTTCTCAAGCTCTCAATACAGGTTTTGCACACTTTGTAACAAAAAATATTTGGATCATTTGAGCACTGTCTTCTGCGAGTTGTAGAGGCCATTGTTAGATCAGCAAAACATCCTGCAGAGAAATACAAGATAAAAGTTGTTAGCTACCTGAGTTGTTCATTGAATTTCTGTCCCCGCCCCACACCATAGGTATTGAATCACAAACAAAAAACAGAAAAACAGCAGGATAAAAGCAATAAATATCAAAATTCATTGAAAATTTCAATAAATAAAACAGTACCTGCACACGACTGTTGTGTACGTTGAAAACTGTTTGTTTACTTTCCTATCATAACAAAGGGGAATTATGCATGTTCAAAGAAAACAAAGATATTCTCACATTTATTGGGAGACTAAATGAAAACTAAATTTACCTTAGTGAACCGTATAAACCGGCACTTTTCGTACACTACTTATATTTATCATGGAATTCATGAAAATGGGCTATATACCTATAGCGCAAAAACGTGATGTGATTGAGAAATTATAAGATCAGATTTGAATTCAGCACCCTCAAACTAGTGTAAAACTGTTCTTAAAGTCCATGCCAGAAATTTTTTATTTTTTTTTGTAGACCAGTGTTATTCATCCATACAGTTTTACGTGCTTTCTGCTACATTTTTTTTTATACAAACCTCCAAAAAAATGCAACTTTTTTATTGATTCAATTACTGATCCATACAGTAATACATTTTAATTTTATGTGGAAATTAAAAAAGACCTTTAAAAATGTTTATGGATTCAAAGATTTATCCATACACTATAATGCGATTCTTGTTACATTTACCTGGTATTTTAAACACTGAAAAACTTCCAAAACTTTTTATGGATTCAATTAGTTATCCATAGAGTATTACATACTTTCTGCTACATTTTGTTGGTATATTAAACTCTAAGAAAAGAATACAACATTTTTATGGATTCAGTGATTTATCTATACAATTTCACGTGCTTTATGTAAAATTACAGTAGGTTAAAATTTTTAACAACCGATTGGCATGGTACAGTTCACAAAATATTTTTGATAAAAAAATGTACCTTTATCGTATGAATTTTATTTTATATACTGTAGAACCTTCTTTGTGTGAAATTTAGATGGTTTGAAATACAAATAAAAATTGGCAACAGGCGTACACTTTCTTAATATTTTAATGAGGCCATCCAGTTGTTGCCTTCAAGAGTGTATAGATGACTCTGCTTGTAATTCTTGGCAGGCTTTGCACTGTGCAGAACTTTTATGAGTGGAGGAGTACCACAACTATACTTTGCTCACAATATTTCAATGAGTTACTACAGTTGGTGCTTTCCAGGTTCTATGGATAACTGCTTAGGGCATACCCTTTGTGAGTCAAGGAGTACCACTATATGACAATTTGAACAAAATGTGTATGAGGCTGTCCTTTATGACTAATGCAGGATGTATCTGAGTCCCTCTAACATCACATTTTTGGCAGTTCTTGCTTCCTTCATAAATTACACTGAAATTTCCAATTCTTTTTTACTAAAAATTTAAATTTTGGTGTACTTAAATTATTATTATTTTTTAATCCTTTTGAAATGTTGCCTTATATAATAGTTATTATATTGGAAAGACTGTTTCTTAACATTGTTTTTAATGTAAACTTCAATTTCGATTTTGAATGTTTAAAGTGGAGTAAATTGTGACACCATTGTTCTCAGCAGCGACCTGGAGATCAGAGATGTTTCCAGGGGTCTTCCCTATACTGTTCTCCTTCCATTCAGCACTTTTTTTCCATCAATTCCAATATTTTCACTGCCCCCAAACATCTCTGTAGCGTCTGCTGGAAAAATGCTCTGATTTCCTATTGACTACCATTATACTCGTTATTGCTAAGCATCAGAGCATTTTAGTAGTTGCTCATCTCTAATTAATACATAAACTTAATCTGGGTATACTAAATAGATCTAAAGTGGCATGAGCAATAAGCGAGTAAAGGTATGTTGTGCAATTAATACTGCAGACTCTAGTCATATTTATTAGTGCACAATAGAGTAAATATTGCAAACTATCAATATATGTTATGTAAGATATAATAATCATAATGGGCAATATAGTGATCATATACAGGTCAAGGAATTTTCTGATACTGTTAATATGTGTTATAGGCAAGGGAAAGTGTATGAGTGGAATAAAACAACCCATGATATAGTGATAAAAAATATGTTTTTAATTATGTGACATGTGGGTCATATTAGTTCTGAGTGACAGAGATTATTAAGTTGCGAACAATAATTCTAATTGTATTAAATGTGTCATGTTAACACTAGGTGACAAGGGTACACCAAAATAAAATATTAGGTTGTATCCAATAGTACAGTTGTGTGTAATGTGTCATAAAATATGGTGACCAAATCAACAATAAGAGGAAGTAAAAACCAATAATGAATGAAAGGTGACCACAAAATAAAAAATATGCTGAGAAAAGATATAAAGATATACAGTATGCGACAAAGAGTGTTTATTGGGTGGTATCAAAGAGTTATAAGGGAATCTAATTGTGAAGAAAAATATGCAAAGAAAGGGAAACATAAAAATAACACAATGTATGATTCTTTGGTATATACAGTAGTATAAAGAACAATTAAACACAATGTGGTACAGAACAAATATGTGAAAAAAAAGACAAACTATTGAAATAGATACTAAAAAGATATGTAAACTAAGAAATATAGCAGCATACAGAGGTATAATATTCTTGGGTAGTATGATTTATAAGAGTGAAAGTGGAATAGGAACCACCTTGGAATTGAGTTACTTTTTTCAAAGTTTGTTCTTTCGAAGTTCAGTCAATTCGCTGTGATGTGCTCTTACTGTACATAGGCTCGGCAGATCGTCTTCCTTCCATATTCACGATACTTGAAGCGTGTGTGTGGGTCATCTGCTTGTTTTTCAGAAAGGGAATCACTTGAGCAGATTGTTCTGTCCCTCAAAAGTTGTGCCAAATTGTTGACAAGATATTTTGGATGCTGGGAGGTAGCATGTAGGAGAGTGTTGGCAGAGGTACTCTTTCACAACAGATCAGCTTGAAGAAGAATCGAACAACCCCAATACCGTTCTTGTGTCAGATTGAGGTGTATAATGACTCAGTGAAGGCAAACAAGAAACCTAGCATGCAATTATCAGGGATCACCAAAGATATTAATATCCAAAATAGTTTTATTAGAAAGACATCATAGCACTGCGCTACAAAAATTAAAAACAATTAAAACTGCATAATGCAGACAAATTTTAACATGGACCTACAATAAGGTCATGCCCCTGTGTCAGGACTTTGAACATTTTGATTACCTTTTGTGCATTACTGCCCTTTTCCAAGATGGCGTCTTTGGTCTCATGTGCACTGTGTCTTCCTGCTATATAACTCCACCCCAGCCTTCAGTCTGTGCTAGAGTATTCTGCCTTGCATCCAGCTCCTGACGACTCCCTGGCTTTGCACCTGCTCCTGTGAACCTGTGTGTTGATCCTGCTACTCAGCTCTGAGTTTCTGCTGCATACATCGGTTTCCAGTAATCCTCCATCTGGCTGCTTGTGTTTGTTTCCATCTGCATTTGCTGGACATGTAAGCTGTTGCTGCTCTGCTTAAACCTGAGACTTTTACCCAGGCCTCCCTGGTTGTGCTAAGATATTATTTGAACTGCCTTATAAGCGTATCTATCTGTGTTGGGACTACCAAGGACTTATTCGTGTCAAGTATCCTCAAGAATAACTGTGCTTCATAGACGTTCTGCTTGATTGCATTTTCCTCTGAAGTTTCCTATAGACTGTTAAGCTGCGTTTAAAATTTACACCAAGTGTTGTGGACTTGAGTTTCTCTCTGCACCTGTTTGAATCACCGTGTGATAATATAGACTTTACTGTTGTGAATTTACCTTTTGGCTCCCTCTAGTGGCTACTAGTGATTTGACTCTGGGTATGTCTGTCATTCCTTGTATGCTCACCTGGGTCGTTAGGTCAGGGGTGTTGCTATATAAGCTCCCTGGACCTTCAGTTCAATGCCTGGCAACGTTGATATCAGAGCTAATCTGTAGTGCTCTTGTCTACTGATCCTGGTTCCTGCTTGATTAAGCTAAGTCTGCTTTCTTGCTTTTTGTTATTCATTTTTGTTTGCATTTTTGTCCAGCTTGTATATAATCTGTATCCTGACCTTGCTGGAAGCTCTAGGGTGGCTGGTGTTCTCCCCCCGGGCCGTTAGACGGTTCGGGGGTTCTTGAATCTCCAGCGTGGATTTTTGATAGGGTTTTTGTTGACCATATAAGTTATCTTACTACATTCTGCTATTAGTAAGTGGGCCTCTCTTTGCTAAACCTAGTTCATCTCTGTGTTTGTCATTTCCTCTTACCTCACCGTTATTATTTGTGGGGGGCTTGTATCCTACTTTTGGGGTCTTTTCTCTGGAGGCAAGAGAGGTCTTTGTTTTCCTCTTCTAGGGGTAGTTAGTCCTCCGGCTGGCGCGAGACATCTAGCGACCAACGTAGGCATGTTCCCCAGCTACTTCTAGTGTTGGCGTTAGGAGTAGATATATGGTCAACCCAGTTACCACTGCCCTATGAGCTGGATTTTTGTCCTTCGCAGACTTGCTGATATCTCTGAGACCCTCGCCATTGGGGTCATAACAGTTTGCCAGGCCAGTATTAAATGTTAAATGCATTGCAGAAGCGGGATTATAAGAAAGAAAGTTCTGAGTTTTTTTTTCTCTCTCTCATTTTTTTTTTTCTTTTCCCCTTTACCTCTGAGTGGCTTGTGATTGCTGCAGACATGAATGTCCAGACCTTGATTACAAGTGTGGACCAGCTTGCTGCTCGTGTGCAGGGCATACAAGATTATGTTACCAGAAATCCTATGTCAGAACCTAAGATACCGATTCCTGAACTGTTTTCCGGAGACCGATTTAAGTTTAGAAATTTCAGGAATAATTGTAAATTGTTTTTGTCCCTGAGACCCTGTTCCTCTGGAGACTCCGCTCAGCAAGTGAAAATTGTTATTTCTTTTTTACGGGGCGACCCTCAGGATTGGGCTTTCTCGCTGGCGCCAGGAGATCCGGCATTGGCTGATATTGATGCGTTTTTTCTGGCGCTCGGTTTGCTTTATGAGGAACCCAATCTTGAGATTCAGGCAGAAAAAGCCTTGCTGGCTATGTCTCAGGGCCAGGACGAGGCTGAAGTGTATTGCCCAAAATTTCGGAAATGGTCCGTGCTGACCCAGTGGAACGAATGTGCATTGGCTGCAAATTTTAGAAATGGCCCTTCTGAAGCCATTAAGAATGTGATGGTGGGTTTTCCCATTCCCACAGGTCTGAATGATTCCATGGCCCTGGCAATACAAATTGACCGGCGGTTGCGGGAGCGCAAAACCGCAAATTCCCTCATGGTGTTATCTGAACAGGCACCTGATTTAATGCAATGTGATAGAATCCTGACTAGAAATGAGCGGAAAATTCATAGACGCCAGAATGGCTTGTGTTACTACTGTGGTGATTCTACACATGTTATCTCAGCATGCTCTAAGCCAGAGGTCCCCAACCGCCGGTCCGCGGACCAGGACCGGGCCGTTGGGGTTTTTCAGCCGGTCCGCGGCGCCCCTGTTCAGCGGTCACGTGGGACCGCTCATTAGAGAAATGAATAGGCGGCTCCACCTCCCATAGGGGCGGAGCCGCATAATTCATTTCTCTAATCAGCGGTGCCGGTGACCGCTGACAGAGGAAGAGGCTGCGGCACCGAAGACCAGCTGTCCGGGGGAAGGAGCGGGACGTCGGGAGCAGGTAAGTATCGCATATTTACCTGTCCTCGTTCCACACGCCGGGCGCTGTCTCCATCTTCCCGGCGTCTCTCCGCACTGACTGCAGGCAGAGGGCGCGATGACGCATATAGTGTGCGCGCCACCCTCTGCCTGATCAGTCAGTGCAGAGAGACGCCGGGAAGATGGCGCCGAGGAGCTGCAAGCAAGACAGGTGAGTATGTGTTTTATTATTTTTATTGCAGCAGCAGCAGCACAGCTATGGGGCAATAATGGACGGTGCAGAGCACTATATGGCACAGCTATGGGGCAATAATGGTGCAGAGCACTATATGGCACAGCTATGGGGCAATGGTGCAGAGCACTGTATGGCACAGCTATGGGGCAATGGTGCAGAGCACTGTATGGCACAGCTATGGGGCAATAATGGTGCAAAGCACCAGGGAAACAAGCATGGTGCTCCCACTCATTCTGAACCTATGGTAAGTTGAATCACATTCTCATTATAAATGTCATAATTATATGATAAGTATGCACTAAGCTCCATCCCTCCATAACCCCACCCCCATATGACCAAAGCCCCGCCCCTGCCCCACCGGGCCATGGAAAACTGGTCTTGCTTAAAGCCGGTCCCTGGTGCAAAAAAGGTTGGGGACCTCTGCTCTAAGCGTCTTACTAAGGTTGTTAGTCCTGTCGCCATTGGTAATTTGCAACCTAAGTTTATTCTATCTGTAACTTTGATTTGCTCACTGTCATCGTATCCTGTCATGGCGTTTGTGGATTCAGGTGCTGCCCTGAGTCTTATGGATCTGTCATTTGCCAAGCACTGCGGTTTTGTTCTTGAGCCATTAGAAAATCCTATCCCTCTTAGGGGTATTGATGCTACGCCATTGGCAGAAAATAAACCGCAGTTTTGGACACAGGTTACCATGTGCATGACTCCTGAACATCGAGAGGTGATACGTTTTCTTGTTCTGCATAAGATGCATGATTTGGTTGTTTTGGGTTTGCCATGGTTACAGACCCATAATCCAGTCTTGGACTGGAAGGCAATGTCAGTTTCAAGTTGGGGCTGTCATGGAATTCATGGAGATTCCCTGCCCGTGTCTATTGCTACTTCTACGCCTTCGGAAGTTCCGGCGTATTTGTCTGATTATCAGGATGTCTTCAGCGAGTCTAGGTCAAGTGCATTACCTCCTCATAGGGAATGTGACTGTGCAATAGATTTGATTCCAGGCAGTAAGTTTCCTAAGGGAAGACTTTTTAATCTGTCGGTACCTGAACATACCGCGATGCGTTCATATATCAAGGAGTCTCTGGAGAAGGGGCATATCCGTCCTTCTTCTTCCCCTCTTGGTGCGGGATTCTTTTTTGTGGCCAAAAAGGACGGATCTTTGAGGCCTTGTATTGACTATCGGCTTTTAAATAAGATCACTGTCAAATTTCAGTATCCTTTGCCGCTGTTGTCAGACTTATTTGCCCGGATTAAAGGTGCCAAGTGGTTCACCAAGATAGACCTTCGTGGTGCGTACAACCTTGTGCGCATTAAGCAAGGAGATGAATGAAAAACCGCATTCAATACGCCCGAAGGTCATTTTGAGTACTTGGTGATGCCATTTGGGCTCTCTAATGCACCTTCAGTTTTTCAGTCCTTTATGCATGACATTTTCCGGAAGTATCTGGATAAATTTTTGATCTTTTATCTGGATGATATTCTGGTTTTTTCTGATGATTGGGACTCGCATGTGGAGCAGGTCAGGATGGTTTTCAAGATTTTGCGTGAAAATTCTTTGTTTGTTAAAGGCTCAAAGTGTCTCTTTGGTGTACAGAAGGTTCCCTTTTTAGGCCTGACTCTTGTCCACCTGACAGATTGTTTGTGCCTGCTAAATGGACCAGCAGAGTCATTTCCGAGGTTCATTCCTCAGTGTTGGCAGGGCACCCGGGAATTTTTGGCACCAGAGATCTGGTGGCCAGGTACTTTTGGTGGCCTTCCTTGTCAAGGGATGTGCGGTCATTTGTGCAGTCCTGTGGTACCTGTGCTCGAGCTAAGCCTTGCTGTTCTCGTGCCAGCGGGTTGCTCTTGCCCTTGCCTGTCCCGAAGAGACCTTGGACACACATCTCTATGGATTTCATTTCGGATCTTCCGGTGTCTCAGGGCATGTCTGTCATCTGGGTGATATGTGATCGTTTCTCCAAGATGATCCATCTGGTTCCTTTGCCTAAGCTGCCTTCCTCTTCTGATCTGGTTCCTGTGTTCTTCCAGAACGTGGTTCGTTTGCACGGCATTCCTGAGAATATTGTGTCGGACAGAGGATCCCAGTTTGTTTCCAGGTTCTGGCGATCCTTTTGTGGTAGGATGGGCATTGATTTGTCGTTTTCGTCCGCTTTTCATCCACAGACTAACGGACAAACGGAACGAACTAATCAGACTCTGGAGGCGTATTTGAGGTGTTTTGTCTCTTCTGATCAGGATGATTGGGTGACCTTCTTGCCGTTGGCTGAATTTGCCCTTAATAATCGGGCTAGTTCTCCACCTTGGTTTCGCCATTTTTCTGCAACTCTGGTTTCCATCCTCGTTTTTCCTCGGGACATGTGGAGCCTTCTGACTGTCCTGGAGTGGATTCTGTGGTGGATAGGTTGCAGCGGATCTGGAATCATGTGGTGGACAACTTGAAGTTGTCACAGGAGAAGGCTCAGCGTTTTGCCAACCGCCGCCGCGGTGTGGGTCCCCGACTTCGTGTTGGGGATTTGGTATGGCTGTCTTCTCGATTTGTTCCTATGAAGGTCTCCTCTCCCAAATTTAAGCCTCGATTCATTGGTCCTTACAAGATATTGGAGATCCTTAATCCTGTATCCTTTCGCCTGGATCTTCCGGTGTCGTTTGCCATTCACAACGTATTTCATAGGTCCTTGTTGCGGCGGTACGTTGTGCCTGTGGTTCCTTCTGCTGAGCCTCCTGCTCCGGTGTTGGTTGAGGGCGAGTTGGAGTACGTGGTGGAGAAGATCTTAGATTCTCGTCTCTCCAGGCGGAGGCTTCAGTACCTGGTCAAGTGGAAGGGCTATGGTCAGGAGGATAATTCCTGGGTGGTCGCCTCTGATGTGCATGCGGCCGATTTAGTTCGTGCCTTTCACGCCGCTCATCCTGATCGCCCTGGTGGTCTTGGTGAGGGTTCGGTGACCCCTCACTAAGGGGGGGGTACTGTTGTGAATTTACCTTTTGGCTCCCTCTAGTGGCTACTAGTGATTTGACTCTGGGTATGTCTGTCATTCCTTGTATGCTCACCTGGGTCGTTAGGTCAGGGGTGTTGCTATATAAGCTCCCTGGACCTTCAGTTCAATGCCTGGCAACGTTGATATCAGAGCTAATCTGTAGTGCTCTTGTCTACTGATCCTGGTTCCTGCTTGATTAAGCTAAGTCTGCTTTCTTGCTTTTTGTTATTCATTTTTGTTTGCATTTTTGTCCAGCTTGTATATAATCTGTATCCTGACCTTGCTGGAAGCTCTAGGGTGGCTGGTGTTCTCCCCCCGGGCCGTTAGACGGTTCGGGGGTTCTTGAATCTCCAGCGTGGATTTTTGATAGGGTTTTTGTTGACCATATAAGTTATCTTACTACATTCTGCTATTAGTAAGTGGGCCTCTCTTTGCTAAACCTAGTTCATCTCTGTGTTTGTCATTTCCTCTTACCTCACCGTTATTATTTGTGGGGGGCTTGTATCCTACTTTTGGGGTCTTTTCTCTGGAGGCAAGAGAGGTCTTTGTTTTCCTCTTCTAGGGGTAGTTAGTCCTCCGGCTGGCGCGAGACATCTAGCGACCAACGTAGGCATGTTCCCCGGCTACTTCTAGTGTTGGCGTTAGGAGTAGATATATGGTCAACCCAGTTACCACTGCCCTATGAGCTGGATTTTTGTACTTCGCAGACTTGCTGATATCTCTGAGACCCTCGCCATTGGGGTCATAACACTTTACCACTTATAAAACTGTGTCCTGTAGTTGTCTTGTTCCATGCAAGGAGTCTCTTGAGTTATCCTTTATAATCATTACACCCTGCTAACCCCCAAGAAAACAGTATTTCCCAAAATTCAACAGCAGTGTTACCTCTATCCAATAATTACAAGGATATTAATGCAAATAGCACCTATGCAATATGTTCAAATAACACAGAGTAGTGCTGTCAGAATAAGATGACTAAATCTTTGGAAGGAATACTGCACAAAGATGAAAAAACAGAAAATAAATAAATAGCGCCGATGCACCACATGACCATAAGGATAAAGGTGCAGGGATTTCCTTCTTTGGGTCAGGGAAAGCTTCTGCCAAAAGACTGTAAAGGCTTCCCCTAAATGCGGGGGTCAGAAGATTTCATACAACCTGAACCTGGGTGTAAAGGAGACCCCAAAAGGAACTGTGCCTACATGGTGCGTCAGCGCAATGTGTGATGGAGGAGAAGGAGGAGGCAAGGGCACAGGGATGCCCAACGTGTGTCGCCAG
The DNA here is from genome assembly GCF_051348905.1 of Ranitomeya variabilis. Taxonomy (NCBI): domain Eukaryota; kingdom Metazoa; phylum Chordata; class Amphibia; order Anura; family Dendrobatidae; genus Ranitomeya; species Ranitomeya variabilis. The sequence goes on from NC_135234.1 coordinate 324,691,289, forward strand.
GAAAACCTGGCTTTGTCAGGGGCAGTATAATGACTTAGCGTCACATTTCACCAGACACTTATTCGTCTCCAACTGAGTATCATCCAACTTCCTCAGGACATCTGTAGTGTACTGGTGGTGTTTTAGGATTTTCATTGATTTTCAGGAGTAAATAAATCCCAGCCACCATTGGTCCGTCAATCAAAAGACCTTCCCTTTGCTTGGTATTAAGGACTCCTTTTTCCACTACATCAGATAGTAATTGTTGTAACTCAGTCCCCCTTTGTCTGGCTTTATGAACATTCCTTTGAGGGATCCCAACTCTTTCAAAGCACATCTCTCCTTTTTGTCTAAATAATAACCTTTATTTTTATATAGCGCTAACATATTCCGCAGTTCTTTACAGTTGACACACATCATCACTGTCCCCTATGTGGCTCACAATCTAAATTCGCTATCAGTATGTCTTTGGAATGTGGGAGAAAACCCACACAAACACGGGGGGAATATGCAAATGGAGCGCCCCCACCGTCGCAGGGCCGAGGGGTACCCGGTACCGGGCCTCTCTGTCTCGATTCTGTGATTGTCACGGTGGCTAGACCCGGCCCGTGACCCTGCTGAGGGGCGTCCAGTGAAAGCTGAGAGTGATAGTGGTGTGGTGCAGGTCGCGATGAATAACGAGGACACCAGGATGCAGTCTCTTTACCTCTTTACTGAAGGCTTCAGGATCCTCAATCCAGAGTACGGTTAACAAGGCTGTCTGAGACCGGCCAGTTCAATGGCACCTCCAGAGTTCCCTTTGCAGGTGTCTTTGTGTCTGTTTCTGAAGTTCCCTCACAACTGATTCTGATGTTCTTCTCCGTCCCCCAGATGATATGGCTAGGACACACCCGTATGACGGGTAGGCCTGGAGTTCTTCCGGGACCCTAGAGTTGCCCCTCTCCCACTGTTGCCCCCTATGTCTGCTTAGGTGATTTAGGTGAGACAGCCCGCCTATAACTGACTGTCCTGCCGTAGGTTTGAAGTATTGCTTGGAGCCTAATACTTCCTCAGCGTTTCCGGCCACCGGCTACGCGCCTCAGTAGGATGTTGCCTCGATCTTACAGCACGACTCCTACTGGTGTTATCTCCTTGTTGCGTTGATCTCTTTTCTCACTCTTCACAATAAACCTTGCTTCTTGTCCTTTCTTGGGGTACCGCCGCAATGAAGTGCAGGCGCGGTCCCATAACGTTCTTTCTGTTCGCTAGGCCTCTGTCAGGATCCCACCCCTGACAGGGACCCCCCTGAATCTTCCCCTGCAACACCCTCTGCCACAGGATGTTGCCTGGTTCCAACCCAGTCAGCTTCTGTCTAACTTCCTATCTAACCCCCAGTTTTACCAGATTGTGAGGAGTGGCCTAATACATAGCACCCTTAGCTCCCCCTGGAGGCCAGACTGTGAAGTGTATTGGTGTCTGTGATACCTGGTCAGGTGAACTCCTTCAGTGCCATCAGACGTACCAACACCCCCTTAGCGGCGGAGCATCAGTACTGCAACGACCAGGACTCTGGGGCGCTGCACAAACTCCTTGAAGATGTTGTCCTCGGTGGGATTTGAACCCAGGACCCCAGCGCTGCAAGGCTGCAGTGCTAACAATTGTGCCACCGTGCTGCCCTATGTTTAAATCATCTTCTTTGATTGTTTCAGGAACTTTTTGGATGTCCTGCATGACCCTAGAGTTGTTTTTTGATTCCCCTGCCAAGTCCTCCAGAATCTGGAGTGCTCCCTTTTTTGCAGTTGATAGAAATTTAGAATCCATTGATTGATTAAAGTATAATTTCCTGTAAATTTGCTTTCTAACAAAAAGCTGAAGATCCTTAACTCCTATATGAACTTGCTGCTATATTTCTTAGTTTACTAACGTTAATATCTTTTTAGTATCTATTTATAACAATTAAAAGTAAAATTAAATTAGGTCTCTAGAACATATTTACAAATCAAATTAATGTAATAAATTGTTACATTAACATACCATCTAAATATGAATTAATATTGTTAGAGCTCTGACCCAGTAATTGGTATATACATACCATGTGACCACATGACGTTTGTAAGTTTAATGATAGGATGGTGAGCAGTAGAGATGAGCAAACCTTTCAAGGTTCAGTTCGATGTGCCGAACGCTTAGACGTTTGCCGAACGATTTGACGGATGTACCCGAGCCCCATTAAATTAAATGGAAGGCCAAATCAAACGTATACACAACACCTTAAGTGGTGACAAAAAGCTTCCCAAACCGTTAAAATTGGGGGAAGACACCATGAAAAGTGGCATCATCTGACCCAGAGTAAAAATTTGCAAATGGCACAGCAGCAGTCAGCCATGGGCCATGCAATAAGTGAGGAATTGAAGTTTCAATGAGTACCTGGTGGATAAGGTAGAGGCTGAAAGCCTTCTTAGGCCGGGTTCAGATTTGTGTTCGGGGGCTTTGCGGAGGGCTGTGTACATCCTCCATTAAGCCCTGCCTACTTCAGCATACTCCTGCGTACCTATCTTTAACATTGGGTACGCAGCACTTGCGGATGTATGCGGATGCGTCGTTTTGACGCTCCCGTCGTCCGCACAAAACGCAACTTGTTGCATTCCCGTGCGGTCGGCGGGCATGTCAAAACAATGCATCCGCATACATCCGCATGTTCTGTGTACCCAATGTTAAAGATAGGTACACAGGATGCATGCAGAAGTATGCAGAAGTACGCAGGGCTTAATGGAGGACATACGCAGCCCTCCGCAGAGCCCCCGAACGCTAATGTGAACTTTGCCTTAGCTGACAGCCCTGATACCTCATGCAACACCTTCATTTTTTTTTTATTTATTCCAGCCACACTTAGATGGCGCAAACTTCAGTTTCATACAGTACTGTTGTTAGAAAAATGTAAGGAAAGTAACGCAGGTAGTTGACTGAAAGAAAATGCAGGCCTGCCTGTCTGGGAGCCCTACTTACACAGGCAACCCAAAAAATGGAGACCCAATTTGGAGTCTCCACATTTCTAAAAATAATTGTCACACACCACTAAAGAGGCATCAATTGCCACAAAGCAGAAACAGCATGATAGGCCTCTGACACGACTTCTACTACAGGCAACCCACCAGATGGAGACCCACCTGGGAGCCTCCACATTTCAAAAAATAACTGTCACACCACTAAAGTGGAATCGATTTCCACAGATTAGAAACAGTGTAATAGGCCTCTAACACACCTTTTACTACAGGTAACCCACCAGATGGAGACCCTACTTGGAGTCTCCACATTTCAAAAAAATATTGTCACAGACCACTAATGTGGCATCAATTTCCACAGAGTAGAAACAATGTAATAGACTTCTTACACATCTTCCACTATAGGCAAACCATCAGATGGTGACAAACTTGGAGTCTCCGCATCTCAAAAAATTATTGTCGCACACCATTAAATTGGCATCAATTTCCCCAGAGTAGAAACTGTTTAATGGGAATCTTACACACCTTTCACTACAGGCAACCAACCAGATGGAGACCCGACTTGGAGTCTCCACATTTCAAAATATTGTCTTTAACATCAGCAGCAGTAGCAACAGCAGGCACAGAAGACACTACAATCATGGCACAGACTGCAATAATACAAGATCAATGCATGACACTAAAAACTACACCATTGCCTAGTCTGCCCAGTGTGTGACTGGGGTGCAAAAGTCATTTAAGGTCCATGACTTATTCATTTTGATGAAAGTTATGTGGTCTAAACTTTCAGGGGACTGCCATATTTGCTTATACATCAGTAAACCACCATCAGCATTGAAGATTCGCTGGCTGCCGGGCATGACAAAACCCCCAAGGCATGACAGGCGAGCCCAGGCCACTCTTCCATTATTGAAGACCAAAAAATGAAAAGGTCAAAATTCCCTCTGATGGCATTGGTATTGAGCTTGAGATACTCCTGCACCATCCACTCCAGTCATTCACAACATGTCAGACTTGTACTCTGTTCTGAAGGGGAACGGGCTGGTCTAAAAAATGTGTGAAGCAACTCTCAGAAATTGCTTATGCCACTTATACTGCTGCTGCTAATGTTTTTGCGATGACGCCTTGATATTCCCGGGGTAGGCCGTCTAGAATTGGGATGCATACTGTGTGCCTCATTGCTGTCTTGGGGAAAACCACTCTTAAGATTGTCTACAAGTGTGTTTTGATACTCCAGTACATGCCCGTCCCTTTCCAGGGGAGGAAGCATCTGGCTAAATTTACTCAAGTACCGTGGATTTAACAGAGTGGCAACCCAGTAGACTGCACTATTTCTAACACTAAGAATATGGGCATTATGTTGAAAACAGTGCAGCAAGAAGGCGCTCATGTGTTGGGCGCTTACATGAGGTCCAGTGTTATGATCCGGTGGTAGGATCTCAAAACTGACCTGACACATATGACCAGAATATAGGACAAGTTCTGGGGAGGTGGAAGCTATACTGACCGCAATCCTGATCCTATCCACAAACACTAAAGGCAGCCGTGGAGCGTTCCTAAAATCCTAGATGCCTCGTTCACAGCCTGAGAAACTGACTACCCCTAGAGAGAAAGCAAAGACCTCACTTGCCTCAGAGAAATAACCCCAAAGTTTTAGTCAGCCCCCCACAAATAATAACGGTGAGTTAAGGGGAAAAGACAAACGTAGAAATGAAATAGATTTAGCAAATGAGGCCCGCTAACACTAGATAGACTGAAAATAGATAGGAGTCTGTGCGGTCAGTACAAAAACTATCAAAAATAAACCACGCAGAGAATACAAGAACCCCCACACCGACTCACGATGTGAGGGGCGCACTCTGCACCCCAGAACTAACCAGCAAGCGAAAAATCACATATAAGCAAGCTGGGCTGAACTCATCATATACAGAGAAACGTTTTCAAGGAAATAATGAGCAAAATGAAACAAACAAACTTAAGTTCTCCAGCAGGAGACTGGTCACAAGGAATATTCAGGAGCTCTCAGAAACAGGACTGAATACACCGACAGCAGGCAACAAATGAAGGGCCAGGTGAATTAAATAGGCCCAGCATAGCAGGAAATGAAGCAGCTGAGCCCAGCCATATCGCTAAAGGCCACCAGAGGGAGCCCCAGAACAAACTCACACAGTACCACTCATGACCACAGGAGGGAGCCCGAGAACGGAATTCACAACAGTACCCCCCCCCTTGAGAAGGGGTCACCGAACCCTCACCAGAGCTCCCAGGCCGATCAGGATGAGCCGAATGAAAGGCACGAACCAAATCGGCCGCATGGACATCGGAGGCGACAACCCAGGAATTATCCTCCTGACCATAGCCCTTCCATTTAACTAAGTACTGAAGCTTCCGTCTTGAAATACGAGAATCCAAGATCTTCTCCACCACATACTCCAACTCCCCCTCGACCAAGACCGGAGCAGGAGGATCAACAGAAGGGACCACAGGCACCACGTATCTCCGCAACAATGACCTATGGAACACATTATGAATGGCAAACGATGTTGGGAGGTCCAACCAAAATGACACAGGGTTGAGGATTTCCAAAATCTTATAAGGACCGATGAAACGAGGCTTGAACTTAGGAGAGGAAACCTTCATCGGGACATAACGAGAAGACAACCATACCAAATCCCCCACACAAAGTCGGGGACCCACACAGCGACGGCGGTTAGCAAAGCGCTGAGCCTTCTCCTGGGACAACGTCAAATTGTCCACCACATGGTTCCAAATCTGCTGCAACCTATCCACCACAGAATCCACCCCAGGACAGTCAGAGGGCTCAACCTGACCCGAGGAAAAATGAGGATGAAACCCAGAATTGCAAAAGAACGGTGAAACCAAAGTAGCAGAACTAGCCCGATTATTGAGGGCGAACTCAGCCAATGGCAGAAAAGTCACCCAATCATCCTGATCAGCAGAAACAAAACATCTCAAATAAGTTTCCAAGGTCTGATTAGTTCGTTCGGTTTGGCCATTCGTCTGAGGATGGAAGGCCGATGAAAAAGACAATTCAATGCCCATCTTAGCACAAAAGGACGGCCAAAATCTGGACACAAACTGTGATCCTCTGTCAGACACAATGTTCTCCGGAATACCATGTAAACGAACCACATTCTGAAAAAATAGTGGCACCAAATCGGAGGAGGAAGGCAGCTTAGGCAAGGGTACCAAATGGACCATTTTAGAAAAACGATCACAAACCACCCAGATGACAGACATCCTCTGAGAGACAGGAAGATCCGAAATAAAATCCATGGAAATATGCGTCCAAGGCCTCTTCGGGACAGGCAAAGGCAAAAGCAATCCACTGGCACGAGAACAGCAAGGCTTAGCCCGAGCACAAATCCCACAGGACTGCACAAAGGAACGCACATGCCGCGACAAGGAAGGCCACCAAAAGGACCTCGCCACCAAATCCCTGGTACCAAAAATCCCAGGATGACCCGCCAACACTGAAGAATGAACCTCGGAAATAACTCTACTGGTCCATCTGTCTGGGACAAACAGTCTCTCCGGAGGACAACGGTCAGGTCTATTGGCCTGAAACTCCTGCAACACCCGTCGCAGATCAGGAGAGATGGCAGACAAAATCACCCCCTCTTTGAGGACACCAGTCGGTTCAGAAACTTCCGGGGAGTCAGGTACAAAACTCCTAGAAAGGGCATCAGTCTTCACGTTTTTCGAACCCGGAAGATATGAAACCACGAAATCGAAACGAGAGAAAAACAGCGACCATCGAGCCTGTCTCGGATTCAACCATTTGGCAGACTCGAGATAAGTCAAATTCTTGTGATCAGTCAAGACCACCACATGATGCTTGGCTCCCTCAAGCCAATGACGCCACTCCTCAAATGCCCACTTCATTGCCAACAACTCACGATTACCGACATCATAATTCCGCTCGGCAGGCGAAAACTTTCTTGAAAAGAAAGCACATGGTCTCATCACAGAGCCATCAGAGCTTCTCTGCGACAAGACAGCCCCTGCTCCAATCTCAGAAGCATCAACCTCGACCTGAAAGGGAAGAGAGACATCGGGCTGGCGCAAGACAGGAGCCGAAGAAAACCAACGTTTCAGCTCCTGAAAGGCCTCCACGGCCGCAGGAGACCAATTCGTCACATCAGAACCCTTCTTGGTCAAATCCGTCAAAGGCTTAACCACGCCAGAAAAATTATTGATGAAGCGACGGTAAAAATTAGCAAAACCCAAGAACTTCTGAAGACTCTTCACAGATGTAGGTTGAGTCCAGTCATGAATAGCCTGGACCTTGACTGGATCCATCTCAATAGTAGAAGGAGAAAAAATAAAGCCCAAAAAGGAAATTTTCTGGACTCCGAAGAGACATTTAGAGCCCTTCACAAACAAGGCATTGGCACGCAGGACCTGAAATACCATCCTGACCTGCTTCACATGAGACTCCCAATCATCAGAAAAGACCAAAATATCATCCAGGTACACAATCATAAATCTATCCAGATACTCTCGGAAGATGTCGTGCATGAAGGACTGAAACACAGAGGGGGCATTAGAAAGCCCAAAAGGCATCACCAAGTACTCAAAATGGCCTTTGGGCGTATTAAATGCTGTTTTCCATTCATCGCCCTGCTTTATGCGCACAAGATTATACGCTCCTCGAAGATCTATCTTGGTGAACCAACTGGCCCCCCTAATCCGGGCAAACAGATCGGACAACAGTGGCAAGGGGTACTGAAATTTGACCATGATGTTATTTAGAAGGCGATAATCTATACAGGGTCTCAGAGAACCATCCTTCTTGGCCACAAAAAAGAACCCCGCACCCAAAGGGGACGAGGACGGGCGAATATGCCCCTTCTCCAAGGACTCCTTTATATAACTCCGCATAGCGGCATGTTCTGGTACAGATAAATTAAAAAGTTGTCCCTTAGGGAACTTACTACCAGGAATCTGATTTATAGCACAATCACAATCCCTATGAGGAGGTAGGGCACTGGATTTGGGCTCATCAAATACATCCTGGTAGTCCGACAAAAATTCAGGGACTTCAGAAGGAGTAGAAGAAGCAATTGACACCAACGGAGCATCGCCATGAATTCCCTGGCAACCCCAACTTGACACAGACATAGCTTTCCAATCCAAGACTGGATTATGAGCCTGCAGCCATGGCAGACCCAACACGACAACATCATGCAAATTATGTAGCACAAGAAAGCGAATCACCTCCTGATGTGCAAGAGCCATGCACATGGTCACTTGAGTCCAGTACTGAGGTTTATTCTTGGCCAATGGCGTAGCATCAATTCCCTTTAGTGGGATAGGGAATTGTAAAGGCTCCAAGATAAAACCACAGCGCCTGGCAAATGACAAATCCATCAAATTCAGGGCGGCACCTGAATCCACAAAAGCCATAACTGAGTAGGATGACAGAGACCAAATCAAAGTAACAGACAAAATGAATTTAGGTTGTACAGTACCAATGGTGACAGACTTGGCGAACCTTTTTGTGCGCTTAGAACACTCTGAGATAACATGAGCAGAATCACCACAGTAAAAGCACAACCCATTCTGACGTCTGTGGTTTTGCCGTTCAACTCTGGTCAGAATGCTGTCGCATTGCATAGGCTCAGGTTTCTGCTCAGAAAATACCGCCAGATGGTGCACAGGTTTGCGCTCCCGCAAACGCCGATCAATCTGAATGGCCAAAGACATTGACTCATTCAGACCCGCAGGCGTGGGGAACCCCACCATAACATCTTTAAGGGCTTCAGAAAGACCCTTTCTGAAAATCGCCGCCAGGACGCACTCATTCCATTGAGTGAGCACAGACCACTTCCTAAACTTCTGACTTTATTGTCAGAAGTTTAGGAAGTGGTCTGTGCTCACTCAATGGAATGAGTGCGTCCTGGCGGCGATTTTCAGAAAGGGTCTTTCTGAAGCCCTTAAAGATGTTATGGTGGGGTTCCCCACCTCTGCTTCATCTTGACCCTGAGAGAGAGCCAGCAAAACCTTCTCTGCTTGGTCTACCAGATTTGGTTCCTCATAAAGCACTCCAAGAGCCAGAAAAAACGCATCCACATTTAGCAATGCAGGATCTCCTGGCGCCAGAGAGAATGCCCAATCTTGAGGGTCACCACGTAACAAAGAAATAATAATTTAACTTGCTGAACAGAGTCACCAGAGGAGCGAGGTCTCAGAGAAAGGAATAACTTACAATTATTCTTAAAGTTCAAAAACCTAGATCTATCTCCGGAGAACAGCTCAGGAACTGGTATTTTAGGCTCTGACATAGGACTGCGGACTACATAATCCTGAATGCCCTGTACCCTTGCAGTGAGATGATCCACACTAGAAGACAGACTCTGAATGTCCATATCTGCAGCTGAATTCAGAACCACCCAGAGATTAAGGGGAGGAGAGAAGCTAAACACAGTGCAGAAAAAAAAAAAATGACTTCAGGATTTCTCTTCTCCCTCTTCTGCTGCATTAACACTTTGTGGGCCTGCTGTACTGTTATGATCCGGTGGTAGGATCTCAAAACTGACCTGACACATATGACCAGAATATAGGACAAGTTCTGGGGAGGTGGAAGCTATACTGACCGCAATCCTGATCCTATCCACAAACACTAAAGGCAGCCGTGGAGCGTTCCTAAAATCCTAGACGCCTCGTTCACAGCCTGAGAAACTGACTGCCCCTAGAGAGAAAGCAAAGACCTCACTTGCCTCAGAGAAATAACCCCAAAGTTTTAGTCAGCCCCCCACAAATAATAACGGTGAGTTAAGGGGAAAAGACAAACGTAGAAATGAAATAGATTTAGCAAATGAGGCCCGCTAACACTAGATAGACTGAAAATAGATAGGAGTCTGTGCGGTCAGTACAAAAACTATCAAAAATAAACCACGCAGAGAATACAAGAACCCCCACACCGACTCACGATGTGAGGGGCGCACTCTGCACCCCAGAACTAACCAGCAAGCGAAAAATCACACATAAGCAAGCGGGGCTGAACTCATCATATACAGAGAAACGTTTTCAAGGAAATAATGAGCAAAATGAAACAAACAAACTTAACTTCTCCAGCAGGAGACTGGTCACAAGGAATATTCAGGAGCTCTCAGAAACAGGACTGAATACACCGACAGCAGGCAACAAATGAAGGGCCAGGTGAATTAAATAGGCCCAGCATAGCAGGAAATGAAGCAGCTGAGCCCAGCCATATCGCTAAAGGCCACCAGAGGGAGCCCCAGAACAAACTCACACAGTACCGCTCATGACCACAGGAGGGAGCCCGAGAATGGAATTCACAACAGTCCAGGACCATGGTGTGTTGGTGGTGGGGTAACACTGATGGTTGCAACCTCTGCCCCCTCCCGTCAACCACTGACAACAGAGAGGGGATTATTATCCTCATTGCCTGAATGTTGCATGTCCACCACCTTATCATACTCCATTTGTTCATCGGCTCCTACACCTTCACTAACAATTTGTCTGGTACCATGAGCAACCCTCGTTCACTGTAAGCCAGCATACCTTGGCACCCACCTGTGTGACGACAGTCTGGAGATTTGTGACATTGCTATACCTTTCGCATCCTCCTCTGATTCCACCTGTTCATCTGGGACAACCACCTCCTCACTCAGATTATGCCAAGTGTTCTCGAGATGTAGATAGTGATGTTGATGACAGCATTGTCAGTGCTAACCATCTTAATAGCAATTTCAAAACTGGGCAGAAGGGCGCATAGGTCCTTCATCTGTGCCCACTCCGCAAACATGATTTGTACCACGTCCATACTGTGTTGGCAAAGGGTATGCAAAAGGACATACTGCACCACGGATCATCATTGCTGCCACAGTTGTTGCAACATGTGCAGAATGGAATTACACCTTGTCGCAACATCACAAGTCAAATGGTTAACCAGTAAGCCGAAAAACCTCTGTAGCGATTCAAATCGATGATCTGTGGGATGTGATTGCCAGAAGTGAGCATAAAGCAATCGTGCTTTCTGCAGCAGTGCATCCAGATGAGGATAGTGGCAGAGAAATTGCTGTATCACCAGGTTGAGGATGTGAGACATGCAAGGCACGTGTGTGAGCTTGCCCCGACATAGGGCCGACACCAGGCTATCGCACACAGCCTTCCCTGGCTTCAGGTTTGGTGGAGACAGCCATTGTTCTAACTTGGCCTGAATAGCTGTCCACAACTATTGGTACTTTTGGCAGTGTGGATAAGTGCCAAGTCCTGCTGTAGAATTAAATTTCCATCTCCAAAAAGCTTGATGGCAGAGGGAAGCATGAAGTGCTCTAAAATTTCCTGGTAGACGGCTGGGCTGACTTTGGTCTTCATAAAACACACTGTACCTATACCAGCAGATGCGTAATGTCCAGGCTCCTTTTCTCCCGCAAGTCGGACTGACCCGCTGCCCAACACGGCATATAATTCCCATTTAAGCTCGTTCTATGTGGATGCAAACTAAGTAATTTACTACCGGGGTTCTACCAAGTATTTCACTATATTTAGTTGTACTAGTTTGTCTTTAGCACACTGATGAAGGTCCAGTGCAGACCGAAACGTTTGTTGTGACTACTGCCTTTATGAGGTAATAACTCAAGAATGCTTCAACGGATCCTAGCGATTCTGAGAATGTTTTTTCATGACATATTGGGCTTCATGATGGTGGTAAATTTAGGTTGATAATTTTTGCGTTTATTTGTGAAAAAAATGGAAATTTGGCGAAACTTTTGAAAATTTTGCAATTTTAAAATTATGAATTTTTATTCTGTTAAACCAGAGAGTTATGTGACACAAAATAGTTAATAAATAACATTTACCACATGTCTACTTTACATCAGCTCAATTTTGGAAACAAAATTTTTTTTTGCTAGGAAGTTATAAGGGTTAAAATTTGACCAGAGATTTCTCATTTTTACAACAAAATTTACAAAACCATTTTTTTAGGGACCACTTCACATTTGAAGTCAGTTTGAGGGGTCTATATGGCTGAAAATACCCCAAAGTGACACCATTATTAAAACTGCACCGCTCAAGGTGCTGAAAACCACATTCATGAAGTTTATTAACCCTTCAGGTGTTTCACAGCAGCAGAAGCAACATGGAAAGAAAAAATGAACATTTAAATATTTAGTCACAAAAATTATATTTTAGCAACAATTTTTTTATTTTCCCAAGGGTAAAAGGAGAAACTGGACCCCGAAAGTAGTTGTCCAATTTGTCCTGAGTACGCTGATACCCCATATGCCATTTGACTTTTTGAATAAAAAATTGGCTCCAATCTTTAGCGGACACCATGTTGCGTTTAGAGAGACCCTGTGTGCCTAAACATTGGAGCTCCCCCACAAGTGACCCCATTTTGGAAACTAGACCCCCCAAGGAACTTATCTAGATGCATAGTGAGCACTTTAAACTCTCAGGTGCTTCACAAATTGATCCGTAAAAATGAAAAAGTACTTTTTTTTCACAAAAAATTTATTTCAGCCTCAATTTTTTCATTTTCACATGGGCAACAGGATAAAGTGGATCCTAAAATTTGTTGGGCAATTTCTCCTGAATACACTGATACCTCCCATGTGGGGGTAAACCACTGTGTGGGCACACGGTAAGGCTCGGAAGGGAAGGAGCGCCATTTGACTTTTTGAATGAAAAATTAGCTCCAATTGTTAGCGGACACCATGTTGCGTTTGGAGAGCCACTGTGTGCCTAAACATTGAAGCCCCCCCACAAGTGACCCAATTTTAGAAACTAGACCCCCCAAGGAACTTATCTAGATGCATAGTGAACACTTTAAACCCTCAGGTGCTACACAAATTGATCCGTAAAAATGAAAAAGTACTTTTTCTTTCAGAAAAAATTTCTTTCAGCCTCAATTTTTTCATTTTCACATGGGCAACAGGATAAAATGGATCCTAAAATTTGTTGGGCAATTTCTCCTGAGTACGCTGATACCACATATGTGGGGGTAAACCACTGTTTGGGCGCACGGCAGGGCTCGGAAGGGAAGGCACGCCATTTGGCTTTTTGAATGGAAAATTAGCTCCAATCGTTATCGGACACCATGTCGCGTTTGGAGAGCCCCTGTGTGCCTAAACATTGGAGCTCCCCCACAAGTGACCCCATTTTGGAAACTAGACCTCCCAAGGAACTAATGTAAACCACTGTTTGGGCACACGTCGGGGCTCGGAAGGGAAGTAGTGACGTTTTGAAATGCAGACTTTGATGGAATGCTCTGTGGGCATCACGTTGTGTTTGCAGAGCCCCTGATGTGCCTAAACAGTAGAAACCCCCCACAAATGACCCCATTTTGGAAACCAGACCCCCCAAAGGAACTTATCTAGATGTGTGGTGAGCACTTTGAACCCCCAAGTGCTTCACAGAAGTTTATAACGCAGAGCCGTGAAAATAAAAAATAATTTTTCTTTCCTCAAAAATATTTTTTTAGCCCAGAATTTTTTATTTTCCCAAGGGTAAAAAGAGAAATTTGACCCCATCCATTGTTGTCCAGTTTCTCCTGAGTACGCCGATACCCCATATGTGGGGTAAACTACTGTTTGGGCACACGTCTGGGCTCGGAAGGGAATTAGTGACGTTTTGAAATGCAGACTTTGATGGAATGCTCTGTGGGCGTCACGTTGCGTTTGCAGAGCCCCTGATGTGCCTAAACAGTAGAAACCACCCACAAGTGACCCCATTTTAGAAACTAGACCCCCAAAGGAACTTATCTAGATGTGTGGCGAGCGCTTTTAACCCCCAAGTGTTTCACAGAAGTTTATATCGCAGAGCTGTGAAAATAAAAAATAATTTTTCTTTCCTGAAAAATAATTTTTTAGCCCGCAATTTTTTATTTTCCTAAGGGTTACAGGAGAAATTGGACCCCAAAATTTGTTGTCCCGTTTGTCCCGAGTATGCTGGTACCCCATATGTGGGGTAAACCACTGTTTAGGCACACGGGGCTCGGAAGGGAGAGAGCCCCATTTGACTTTTTCAACGCAAGATTGGCTGGAATCAATGATGGCGCCATGTCGCGTTTGGAGACCCCCTGATGTGCCTAAACAGTGGAAACCCCTCAATTCTAACTCCAACACTAACCCCAACACACCCCTAACCCTAATCCAAACTCTAACCATGACCCCAATCACAACCCTAACCCCAACACACCCCTAACCCTAATCCCAACCCTAACCATAACCCTAACCACAAGCCTAACCCTAATCTTAACCCTAATTCCAACCCTCACCACAACACACCCTTAACCCTAATCCCAACCATAACCCTAACCACAAGCCTAACCCTAACCCCAAAACACCCCTAATCTTAACCCTAATTCCAACCCTAACTCTAATTCCAACCCTAAGGCCATGTGCCCACGTTGCGGATTTGTGTGCGGATTTTTCCGCACTGGTTTTGAAAAATCCGCAGGTAAAACGCACTGCGCTTAACCTGCGGATTTACCGCAGGTTTCCAGTGTTTTTTGTGCGGATTTCACCTGCGGATTCCTTGTTATGGTGCAGGTGTAAAACGCTGTGGAATCCGCACAAAGAATTTACATGAATTGACGCGTTGTATTTTCCGCACCATGGGCACTGCAGTTTTGGTTTTCCATAGGTTTACGTGGTACTATAAACGTGATGGAAAACTGCTACGAATCCGCAGCGACCAATCCGCTGCAGATCCCCAGCCAAATCTGCACCGTGTGCACATAGCCTAATTCTAACCCTAACCCTAATTGTAACCCCAACCCTAATTGTAACCCTAATTCTAACCCTAACCCTAATTGCAACCCTAACCCTAATTCTAACCCTAAGTGCAACCCTAACCCTAATTCTAACCCTAATTGCAACCCCAACCCTAATTGCAACCCTAACCCTAATTGCAACCCTAACCCTAATTCTAACCCTAACCCTAAGTGCAACCCTAACCCTAAGTGCAACCCTAGCCCTAAGTGCAACCCTAACCCTAAGTGCAACCCTAACCCTAAGTGCAACCCTTAGTGCAACCCTAACCCTAAGTGCAACCCTAACCCTAAGTGCAACCGTCAGTGCAACCCTAACCCTAAGTGCAACCCTAAGTGCAACCCTAACCCTAAGTGAAACCCTAAGTGCAACCCTAACCCTAAGTGCAACCCTAAGTGTAACCCTAACCCTAAGTGCAACCCTAACCCTAAGTGCAACCCTAACCCCAAGTGCATCCCTAACCCCAAGTGCAACCCTAACCCTAAGTGCAACCCTAACCCTAGTGGAAAAATAAAAATAAATATATTTTCTTTATTTTTTTATGTTCCCTACCTATGGGGGTGATAAAGGGGGGGTTTATTTACTATTTTTTTTATTTTGATCGCTGTGATAGAACCTATCACAGTGATCAAAATGTACCTGGAAAGAATCTGCCGGCTGGAAGATGGCGGCACCCATGGAGAAGACGGACGGACACCGGGAGGGACATCGGAGCTCGGTAAGTATGGGGGGGTGGGATCGGAGCACGGGGGGGGATCGGAGTATGGGGGGAGCAGACAGGAGGACGGGGGGAGCAGACAGGAGGACGGAGGGGAGCAGGGGACATGACAGGACGGAGAGGAGATCGGTGGTGGTGGGGGGGGCAGATCGGGGTCTTCAGCCATTGCAGATGTTATTGCAGCATCGGCCATGGCTGGATTGTAATATTTCACCAATTTTCATATGTGAAATATTACAGATTGCTCTAATTGGCTGTTTCACATTCAACAGCCAATCAGAGCGATCGTAGCCACGGGGGGGTGAAGCCACCCCCCCTGGACTGAAGCACCACTCCCCCTGTCCCTGCAGATCGGGTGAAATTGGAGTTAACCCTTTCACCCGATCTGCAGGGACGCGATCCCTCCATGATGCCACATAGGCGTCACAGGTCGGATTGGCACCGACTTTCATGATGCCTACGTGGTGTCAAAGGTCGGGAAGGGGTTAAATATTATAGAGCTGCTATGCTCACTAGAGTAGTTGATTGGATCAGAAAACCCCCTGGAAAATTATGGTTATCTATTGAGGAACACCTGGCCCCCGCTCCCTTGAGATCTATGAATCTATTATACGATTATATTAATTTGCCCCAATTAACCACAAATGAGATTACGATAGCTATTCTTAAAATATGGAGGTTGGAATTTCTTAGAACAACTCCCCCTTTATCTCCAATCTTAACATTACAAGATATCACAGGTCCTATTCCCTCCAAATTGCCTAATGATCCTGCCATCACTACTTGTGAGTTGACTAATCTGCCAATACTGATAGACCAAGTGTTCATAGATGGTTCCTTGATGACTCTTTTGGAGCTCCAGGCATTCAAACCGCAACTTAAGTCTTTTCTTCATTTTAGCACAGTAAATGATTACTGTTACAAATATAAAGGCCAGTTTTACTTGCTTCGTCCAATCACACATTTTGGACAACTCTGTACGCAGCAAAGTCCACCAAATAAAGTTTTTTCTAAAATTAATAATTTTTTGGTTGTTTTGGTTCTGGAAAGGCTTGGTACAAAAAGGGCATGTATAGAGCTTTGGGAAAGGGATCTTAATATTAATTTTACAGAAGAACAGATTACCTCTATTTATAACAGAACCCATGGACCTTCCCAATGTGTAAAAATGCAAGAAAATTCTTATAAGGTGATATCCCGCTGGTACCGCACTCCATCTCAACTGAACCAATGGTACCCTTCTACTTTGGAGATATGTTGGAGATGTAATGCAGCACCAGGAACCTATTTGCACATTTGGTGGTCTTGCCCCCAAATTATGTCCTATTGGCAATTGGTGGCTAGTAGGGTTGAGCGAAACGGGTCGTTCATTTTCATAAGTCGCCGACTTTTGGCAAAGTCGGCGTCTCATGAAACCCGATCCGATCCCAGTGTGGGTCGGCCACGTGGAACGCGAACTTGGCACCAAAGTCGCGTTTCGAATGACGCCTTCCCCGCCATTTTTTTGAGCCAATTAATTGTGGGCAGCGTGATGACATAGGTTCCGGCTCCTGCGGCATCATAGTGCTATGTTACGTTTTCGGACGTAGTAATTTCCGGAGTCAAAAAATAACATATGCCTTGCACGGAGGAGAGAGAGAGAGAGAGAGAGAGAGAGAGAGAGAGAGAATATAAAAAAAAATAATTTCATTGACATACATTGGGTTTCGTGTTCCGGGTCCGGAACCCGACTTTACAGTAGAATCGGCTGATTCCATACGATCCGACATCCGAGAAGGTCGGGTTTCACAAAACCCACCTCGATCCTAAAAAAGCTAAGGTCGCTCAACCCTAGTGGCTAGGATAATTTCAGATGTACTGGGTCAGGTTCCTGTACTGCAGCCCCAATCCACTCTACTTAATCTACCTTTATGGCCAGAGAACACTTTAGCCTCAAAAATGGCTAGTAATATAATAGCAGCTGGTAAGTTCTAAATTCCCACTCTGTGGAAGTCAACCCAAACTCCCACTAAAAATCAAATTCTTGAGAAACTTAATTTACTATATTATTCTACAGAATTAGTAGCCAATACACAAGAATCACTCAATTCTTTCCAGATTATATGGGATCCTTGGGTTTAATTCAGATCTAATCCCGAGTTTATTCTTGAAGCCTCAGATACTGGAGGAGACTAGTAGAAATACTTGTACAACAGCTACTTTTCTTTGGATTACGCTCCATCGGATCGTCCTTCCCCCTCTATTCTGGTTTTACTATCGCGCTCCCACCTTCAAACTTCTATCCCCATACTTTACCTATGTGATTAGCTTGATTTAGTGATTATACCTGCGTCAACAAATATTCCTCCTGGTTTACTACGTTTTGCTTCTTATATACATTGCTTGATGAGAAATTATGTTTTCTAGGTATGTTTCAAAATAACTAATTCTATGTGATTCCTTCTGATATGTCTTTTCTTTTTTGCATTCCTGTTCATCTGTTATACTTCTCAATAAAAAGAATGTTGAAAGAACGAAAGAGTTAAGATTAGGGTTAGGGGTGTGATGGGGTTAGGGTTGGAGTTAGAAGCGCGACATGGCATCCGATCTCAATTCCAGCAAATTCTGCGCTGAAAAAGTCAAACAGTGCTCCTTTCCTTCCGAGCTCTGTTGTGCGCCCAAACAGTGATTTACCCTCACATATGGGGTAACGGCATACTCAGGACAAATAAGACAAACAATAACTTTTGGGGTCCAATTTCTCCTGTTACCCTTGAGAAAAAAAAATTGGGGCGAAAAGATCATTTTTGTGAAAAAATATCATTTATTTTTTATATCATTATAAACGTCCATGAATCATTTGGGGGTTCAAAGTGCAACCACACATCTAGATAAGTTCCATCGGGGGTCTAGTTTCCAAAATGGTGTCACTTCCACTGTTTATGCATATCAGGGGCTCTCCAAACGTGACATGGTATCCGATCTCAATTCCAGTCAATTCTGGATTGAAAAAGTTAAACGGCGCTCCTTCCTTTCCCAGCTCTTCCGTGCTCCCAAACAGTTGTTTACCCCCACATATGGGGTATCAGCATATTCAGGAGAAATTCCAAGTTTTTTGGTTCATTTTCTCTGTTTACACTTGGGAAAATAAAAAAAATTGGTTCTGATGTAAAATGTTTGTGAAAAAAAGTTAAATGTTAATTTTTTCCTTCCACATTGCTTCAATTCCTGTGAAGCACGTAAAGGGTTAATAAACTTCTTGAATATGGTTTTGAGCACCGTGAGAGGTGCAGTTTTTAAAATGGTGTCAGTTTTGGGTATTTTCTGTCATGTACACCCCTCAAAGTGACTTCAAATGTGATATGGTCCCTAAAAATATGGTTTTATAAATTGTGTTGTAAAAATGAGAAATTGCTGGTCAACTTTTAACCCTTATAACTTCCTATAAAAAAAAATTGTTCGAAAATTGTGCTGATGTAGACATGTGAAAAACATTATTTATTAAGTATTTCGTGTGACATATCTCTCTAATTTAAGGGCATAAAAATTAAAAGTTTAAAAATTGCAAAATTTTAACAGTTTTCACCATATTTCTGTTATTTTCATAAATAAACGCAAGTCATATAAAAAAAATGTTACCACTATCATGAAGCTCAATATGTCATGAAAAAAAAATCTCAGAATCAGTGGGATCCGTTAAAGCATTCCAGAGTTATAAGCACATAAAATGGCAGTGGTCAGAATTATAAAAATTGGCTTGGTCATTAAGTACATAATTGGCTCTGTCACTAAGGGGTTAATGCTGAACGCATCTGGAGCGTCCGCTAGGACAGTGGGCTACTCGGCACTGGACCAGTTCTGTTCTTAAAGGGGTGGTCACGGTGGCAGTGACCTGGTCAGTGGCCCTGGGCGTCCACTAAAAAGGGGGTTAATGGAAATGAGAATAACGTCTAATGTAGTATGTTCGTGATGCCACCGGTGGTATTTGGCCTGGGGTGGCCGCTGCTGCTTAAAGGGGTCCTCTGGGACTCATGGTATTGCAGCAGAGTTGGTATAGCTCCTCATGGGTAGAGCTTGGTCCCCAGGGCTCAAGGTATAGTTGGTAAGAGGGATGATTGACAGTGGGGTGCAGGACTGAGGGTGCAGGAAATAATTGCAGGACACAAGGATAGCAGTTTCCTTTACCTTTTACTGGTAGAATTCAGGTACAGTCCAGGGTACAGGTAACAGGTGATGGTGGGGTATGGGCTGCCTGTAAACAGCTTGGGATCCACTTAGCCAGATGGGTTCGGAAGCCTTCCCTCTGCACTGTATATTTGACCCTTGCTGCCTGAAGCTCTGCACCAGTCCTCTCAGTGTCTGTATTCTCAACCTGTATGGCTGACAGCTTGAACCTTTCATAGGCACTGTCCTCTCTCTACGGCAGCCCCAGGCTCCTCACTTGCTGTGGTACCTGCAGGTGTTAGATGGGTCAGGAGACTTACAATCTCCTGCCCTCCATGTTCAGTGGCTGTGTCTGCAATTCCCACACCACCATGGACCTTGGTGTCCGGTCCCTTGGTGCTTTCATCTGGGGTGAGCCCACTCGCAGCTCCAGACCCGAGGCTCCTCTCCTTTGCCTCTTCTCCTCTCACTCTCCCTGCATACACTCTCTCTCAGACTCCTTAGAAGACTCCCTAACCCCTCCCCCAGGCCAGAATTTTATAGGGAAGTTCCCCTGAAACTGGGTTTAGAGCTCCCCCTTCTGGTCTGGAGTCAGTGTTGCATGTCTGTATTACCTGACTAAGGGATCACTCCTTGTTTCCAGGCATAATATCACCTCCCCCATGAGGAAGGCAATACCATTGTGGCATCTAGACTCCTGGAGTGCCACAGTCACCCCTAGTACAATTCGTTACTACCGGACTGAAGAAAAGAAAACATGTTAACAGGTGAACAATGGTAAAAGGGCTACAGAGTTTTAAAAATATAAAAATTACAAAAAAACAAATAAACTGTCAGGATTGACCAATTAAGTTCCTAGGGGCAACACTGGTCCATTTGTGTTCCCTCCAGACTTTTGAGTTGCCTAGGTGGGAACCACCACAACCCACCTTTGCTTCGCAACGCCCGAGACTCTCTGTTGATGGGCCTGATCTTTGGCCACGCCAGCGGTTTATTTACTAGGCCAAACCAGGGTAACTTTGTACAAGAAAAGTGTCCTGACCACACATAGTCCTGCGGCCCAATTGTCCTTTAACCCCTTAACTCCAAAGGGTGGTTTGCATATTAATGACCAGGCCAATTTTTACCAATTTTACCAATTTTTACGATTCTGACCACTGTCTCTTTATGAGGTTATAACTCTGGAATTTTTTAATGGATCCTGGTGATTTTGACAATGTTTTCTCAAGACATATTGTACTTCATGGTAGTGGTAAAATTTCCTTGACATTAATTGCATTTCTTTGTGAAAAAAATGGAAATTTGGTGAAAATTTTGAAAATTTTGCAATTTTTCAACTTTTAATTTTCATGCCCTTAAATCACAGAGATATGTCACACAAAATACTTAATAAGTAACATTTCTGATATGTCTACTTTATATCAGCACAATTTTGGAACCAAAATTTTTTTCTGTTAGAAAGTTATAAGGGTTAAAATTTGAGCAGCGATTTCTCATTTTTACAACACCATTTTTTTTTAGGGACACATCAAATTGAAAGTCACTTTGAGAAGTCTATATGATAGAAAATACCCAAAAGTGACACCATTCTAAATACTGCACACTTCTACGTGCTCAAAACCACATTCAAGAAGTTTATTAACCCTTCAGATGCTTCACATGAATTTTTGGAATGTTTAAAAAAGTAAACTAAGCAGGGTGTGACTAATACAAGACTATAAAATTTAACTTTTAATAAATATAATTAAAATAACAAAAATACAAAAAGCAAAAACTGACAAGGACTCACATGAAAATCACATTCACAGGAATGTCTAATACCACAAACAATCCCCGAGACCTAGGGAAACCAAATAAACATATGTCTCCAGGGGAGGTAGATGCTAACCAAAACTATGTATGTCAGCACAATTTACCAGTCGCATGTTCTATCTAATCAATATCCATGATCGGATGTGCTGCATGAACCACGACTGGAATGTAAAAAATCAGAACGATCTCACCTCTTTTACTTTCATCTAATGTGGTTGAGATCCTTGGTTATTGGTGCTGTAATCGGAGAGGGGGCACATTCCAGCCACACACAAGTCCACGCTACCGATAGCAGGTTTTACCCCAAGGTAAACAAAGCATTTCCCTACGCGTTTCGTTTTTTCAACTCATCAGGGGAAACTCCATATTGTTTCTCCAACTCCGTGGAGGAAACCAGATGCAGGGGTGTAAAAATGGCTCTCATAAATCAGCGGCAAATCACCGCTGTTAAATAACCCGCCGAGCTCATACCTATGCTCCCGGGCTTACGTCATTTCCTGAGTGCCCAGCATGGTACGTGACGCTGGGCTGCATACGTCACTTCCAGTGACGCGCTGTTCGCTTCCATAGCAACGCACCACATGACCGCACATCACTGGTCTGGGCGTCTCCGTTGCTAAGTAACTTCCAGAGTCCCAAAAACAGCGCTGCAGTGGACAAATATATTCTCCAAAGCGGCACTTACAGTGAGGGAAATTTATTAACCCTTGAGCAGTTAGAAAATAACAGAACCAGTGCCATTCCCTACTGAATTATACAAGGGCATTCCTTATCATACAAAATGATTCTACCTAAACCTCCTCACAGGGAGGGGAATCTTAATATTGATATCTGGCATATACGGGTTAGGAAAAAAGGGGGAAAAATTCCAAGTCAAGGGACGAGTGGCAAAAAAGTTTGCCATACTTAAAAGATGTGTTGTAGAAAAAATTATCAGATTCAGAAAAAAAAAATATATATATTATAGGCCATCGAGGATGGGCTTTTTGGAGAGATGGCGGGGGTAGGTTTACTAAAGGTCAACCAGGGGTGATGGGAGGGAAAAAAATGATGAACTGATGCACCGAAAAATCAACGGGGACGGTGGCACCTCAGAGCTCCAGAGTCCTTTCAGGTAAATTACTTTCAGCATCCAGTCACTTTACTGTTTTCTTGCTCAACTTGCATGGGTGGTATACAGCCCCTTTGTACCCTATTTGCTGTTTATGCTTTTTTGCACAATTATTGGTGAATTATTCTTGAGCATGTATATTGCACTTTCAATACATACCTGAATGGACCTGTTCTCGCCTGTGGTGCCATCTACTTTTGGCTTACCTTGTCACATCCCTGTTATACTTTGCTGTATCTTTTTGTTTTTTTATTTTTCCTTATTTCTAATAAACTTTTGTAATTTTTATCATTATTGGTATTTATGGTGCTTTTTTCTCATATGATTTTCAGAAGGAAGAATAGAGTATATCTCGTATGGTTCCAATAACTTGTGTTTAGTTTTCCAGGAAACAACTGTATGTTAACATTTCATTCAAGCCTCTCGGTGTTTGTGTCTTGAGGCGAAAAATCCACTTTGTTTCACACTGTAATAGCAACTGGTCCCAATTGCCTCCTCTCCTTGGTGCACCAATTCTGTCAATTCCCATGAATCTCAAATCCCGCCTGTCACCGTTATGTTCATTATTTATGTGCCTGGCTAAGGGTGTATCCCTTTTCAGAGCTATGTCCCTTAGGTGTTCACCAACACGTCTTCTAAATTCTCGTATTGTTTTCCCTATATATTCCAAACCACAAGGGCATACAGCTCTATATATTACCCCCTTGGATCTGCAATTAATGAAGTGATAGATCTGGTATTCTTTCCCAGTGATTCTACTGGAAAATTTCGATCCTACTGTCATCACAGGACACGCCACACAACCACTACATTTATAACACCAATTCGGTGGACTCGAAAGCCAAGTATCTTTCACTGGTGGTGAGTAATGGCTGTGTATTAATCTATCACCCACTGATTTGCCTTTTTTAAAAGTGATTTTGGGGGTATCCCCCACCATCTCTCCAATGTCCTCATCCATTTTTAAAATAGGCCAATGTTTCTGTAAAATGGTTCGTACTTTCTGGGTCCCGTTATTTTAAGTAGTGACGTATCTGCATGAAGATGTATCTTCCCTTTTTCGAGCTGGTACCAGAAGGCTATTTCTGTCTACCTTCCTAACCTCATTATAGGCTTTCTTTAAGATGCCCTCAGGGTAACCCCTGGCCAAAAGCGCCTCTGCAGATCATCTGCTTGTTTTTGGTATTCCTCATCCGAGGAACAATTGCGCCGTGCTCTCAAATACTGGCCCTTAGGAATGCCCTTCTTCAGAGGTACTGGATGTTGACTTTCCCATCTGAGAAGGGCATTCGTTGAGGTTGGTTTCCTGTAGGTCTTAGTACTCAAGTGTCCGTCTGGCATTTTCTGGACACATAGATCCAAGAATGGTAGCTGTTCTTTGTGATACTCAAAAGTGAAAAGTAGGCCCAATTTGTTATTATTCAATTTTGCCACAAAATTGGTCAGGCCTCCGACGTCCCCATTCCAAATCAGCAGTACGTCGTCAATATAGCGCGACCAAAACGCTATATTGACTTGCTCTTCCGCAAAGGAATCTCCAAAAACAATGGTCTCCTCCCACCAGCCCAGGAGCAAATTTGCATACGTAGGTGCGCAGGAATTACCCATCGCGGTGCCCCTGAGCTGGTGGAAGATAGAGCCATTAAACAAAAAGAAATTCATGGTCAAACAGAATTTAAGTAAATCCAAAATGAACCTATTATGTCCCCGATATTGTTGGCCCCTGCTCCTAATGAAGTACTCTACCGCCCTCAGGCCATCATGGTGTTGTATAGATGAATAGAGTGCCTCTACGTCGATACTACAGAGCAGGGCCCCTGGCTCTAAAATTAGGCCATCTATTTTTCTTAATAGGTCCATCGAATCTCTGGTGTATGAATTCAAAGATGTTACATAGTCCTTTAGGACTTCGTCAAGGTATATGCCAACGTGGTGACATAAACTGTTGATCCCAGAGACTATAGGTCTCCCCTTGAGGGGGACCAGTCAACCTTTGGAAGGCAATAAAACGTAGCCGTTACTGGGTACTGCGGAAAAAGGTAATCATACTCATGTTTATCAATCAGACAATCAATTAGGCCCTTGTCCAGAATCATTTTGAGTTGTTTCTTATATAGAGAGATGGGATTTGAGGCGACTTTCTCATAATTTTTGGGGTCTTTGAGGATCTTTTCACACATAGCCACATAGTCCTCATGATTCATAATGACCGTGTTTCCCCCCTTATCTGAGGGTTTAATTATGATCTTGGGGTCCTTCTCTAGGCCCTTTAAAGTCTCCATCTCAATTTTAGAGAGATTATATTTACCACCCATTGGTTCTTTTTCCAATCTCTCTAAGTCCCTGGTTACCAGCTCTTCAAATATTTCTATTGCAGATCGATCACTCTGTATTGGGGGCATTTTTTTACTTTTATTTTTGAGTTTGGTACCGGGGCCCACACCTGTGTGTTCTGGAGTGGAGTCTGCTAGATCATATAAAAATCTCACATCTGCTAACAGAGAATCTGGTATATCCATATCTCTACACGTCCATTTGTCCTCCCTAATGAAAAACTTTTTCCATTTAAGTTTTTTTGTGAAAAGATGTAAATCTTTTATACTGTCAAAACTTTGGAAGTTGGAGGTTGGTATAAAGATGAGGCCCTTATTCAGGACCTCAATCTCTAAGCCGTTAAGATTTCTAGAAGAGAGGTTTATCACTTGTGGGGCCGAGGGTTGTATCAGTTCTTGTGGAGTCAAGGGTTGTGCCAATTCCTGTTGGGTTGGAGGTTGTATCTGTTTTCTACGAGTCCAAGATTGTGTCAACTGTTGTTGGACTGAAGGTTGTGTCAGTTCCCGTTGGGTTTGGATCTGTTCCTTAAAAAATATTCCCGATCTAAAAAACGGGCCCCTCCTGATCTATCATTTGTGCGTCCTCGTAGGTTACCCCTCCCTCTCTGTTTTCCTCTGGTGTTTCTTGGGCGTGTGTCGGAGTCGGATATATCAGTATCTGTAGAAGAAATGTCAGTCTCAAAAGTCCTATTAGATGGTCTATTTTGTGGCACCTGGTACGCCTTATTATCTTTGAACTCTTGCAAGTCCCTTACAAAATTTCGATGCTTCCTTTCTTTAAGGTGAAATTGGTACCGTTCCACAGAATTCTGTAGGACCGTCTCTTTAGAGGAAAAATCAGGCTCTGCAGAAAATTTTTTTGTGATTTCTATCTGCTCACTAAGACTTGCATTTAAAGTAGCCAACGTTTTTTTCTCCTCTATTAAGAGGATATTCATAAATCTTAGGGAGCTAAGAGTTGCCTCTTTTTCCCATTGCTCATTAAAGCCAGAATTCCTGTATCTAAAGCCAGGTTGGCAGGGGCCAACAATATCGGGGACATAATAGGTTCATTTTGGATTTACTTGAATTCTGTTTGACCAGGATTTTCTTTTTGTTTAATGGCTCTATCTTCCACCAGCTCAGGGGCACCGCGATGGGTAATTCCTGCGCGCCTACGTATGCAAATTTGCTCCTGGGCTGGTGGGAGGAGACCATTGTTTTTGGAGATTCCTTTGCGGAAGAGCAAGTCAATATAGCGTTTTGGTCGCGCTATATTGACGACGTACTGCTGATTTGGAATGGGGACGTCGGAGGCCTGACCAATTTTGTGGCAAAATTGAATAATAACAAATTGGGCCTATTTTTCACTTTTGAGTATCACAAAGAACAGCTACCGTTCTTGGATCTATGTGTCCAGAAAATGCCAGACGGACACTTGAGTACTAAGACCTACAGGAAACCAACCTCAACGAATGCCCTTCTCAGATGGGAAAGTCAACATCCAGTACCTCTGAAGAAGGGCATTCCTAAGGGCCAGTATTTGAGAGCACAGCGCAATTGTTCCTCGGATGAGGAATACAAAAAACAAGCAGATGATCTGCAGAGGCGCTTTTTGGCCAGGGGTTACCCTGAGGGCATCTTAAAGAAAGCCTATAATGAGGTTAGGAAGGTAGACAGAAATAGCCTTCTGGTACCAGCTCGAAAAAGGGAAGATACATCTTCATGCAGATACGTCACTACTTATAATAACGGGGCCCAGAAAGTACGAACCATTTTACAGAAACATTGGCCTATTTTAAACATGGATGAGGACATTGGAGAGATGGTGGGGGATACCCCCAAAATCACTTTTAAAAAAGGCAAATCAGTGGGTGATAGATTAATACACAGCCATTACTCACCACCAGTGAAAGATACTTGGCTTTCGAGTCCACCGAAGGGGTGTTATAAATGTAGTGGTTGTGTGGCGTGTCCTGTGATGACAGTAGGATCAAAATTTTCCAGTAGAATCACTGGGAAAGAATACCAGATCTATCACTTCATTAATTGCAGATCCAAGGGGGTAATATATAGAGCTGTATGCCCTTGTGGTTTGGAATATACAGTATAGGGAAAACAATACGAGAATTTAGAAGACGTGTTGGTGAACACCTAAGGGACATAGCTCTGAAAAGGGATACACCCTTAGCCAGGCACATAAATAATGAACATAACGGTGACAGGTGGGATTTGAGATTCATGGGAATTGACAGAATTGGTGCACCAAGGAGAGGAGGCAATTGGGACCAGTTGCTATTACAGTGTGAAACAAAGTGGATTTTTCACCTCAAGACACAAACACCGAGAGGCTTGAATGAAATGTTAACATACAGTTGTTTCCTGGAAAACTAGACACAAGTTATTGGAACCATACGAGATATACTCTATTCTTCCTTCTACCTGCTTCTCTCATTAGGGTCAGTTAGGGCCTTTAACAGGGCTAGCCGCCGCGGAATGGGGGCGCCATTCTTTGCGTTATCAATCCTAGGGTGCCAACCTACATTGATAGGTAGGCGCTAGTTTCTAGGAGTCGGCATAGGGCTAACTCTGGGTACTGGACACATAATGCTATCCCTCTGACTTGATTTTTCGGTGCATCAGTTCGTCATTTTTTTCCCTCCCATCACCCCTGGTTGACTTTTAGTGAACCTACCCCCGCCATCTCTCCAAAAAGCCCATCCTCGATGGCCTATAATATATATATATTTTTTCTGAATCTGATAATTTTTTCTACAACACATCTTTTAAGTATGGCAAACTTTTTTGCCACTCGTCCCTTGACTTGGAATTTTTCCCCCTTTTTTCCTAACCCGTATATGCCAGATATCAATATTAAGATTCCCCTCCCTATGAGGAGGTTTAGGTAGAATCATTTTGTATGATAAGGAATGCCTTATTATATTATTATATATTATATATTATTATACAAATAATTCAGTAGGGAATGGCACTGGTTCTTTTATTTTCTAACCGCTCAAGGGTTAATAAATTTCCCTCACTGTAAGTGCCGCTTTGGAGAATATATTTGTCCACTGCAGCGCTGTTTTCGGGACTCTGGAAGTTACTTAGTAACGGAGACGCCCAGACCAGTGATGTGTGGTCATGTGGTGCGTTGCTATGGAAGCAAACAGCGCGTCACTGGAAGTGACGTATGCAGCCCAGCGTCACGTACCATGCTGGGCACTCAGGAAATGACGTAAGCCCGGGAGCATAGGTATGAGCTCGGCGGGTTATTTAACAGCGGTGATTTGCCGCTGATTTATGAGAGCCATTTTTACACCCCTGCATCTGGTTTCCTCAACGAAGTTGGAGAAACAATATGGAGTTTCCCCTGATGAGTTGAAAAAACGAAACGCGTAGGAAAATGCTTCGTTTATCTTGGGTTAAAACCTGCTATTGGTAGCGTGGACTTGTGTGTGGCTGGAATGTGCCCCCTCTCCGATTACAGCGCCAATAACCAAGGATCTCAACCACATTAGATGAAAGTAAAAGAAGTGAGATCGTTCTGATTTTTTACATTCCAGTCGTGGTTCATGCAGCACATCCGATCATGGATATTGATTAGATAGAACATGCGACTGGTAAATTGTGCTGACATACATAGTTTTGGTTAGCATCTACCTCCCCTGGAGACATATGTTTATTTGCTTTCCCTAGGTCTCGGGGATTGTTTGTGGTATTGGACATTCCTGTGAATGTGATTTTCATGTGAGTCCTTGTCAGTTTTTGCTTTTTGTATTTTTGTTATTTTAATTATATTTATTAAAAGTTAAATTTTATAGTCTTATATTAATCACACCCTGCTTAGTTTACTGCTATTGGATTGGTGGATATCGGTTAATATTCCTGATTTAACTTTTTTTCACAAAAAATTTATTTCAGATCCAATTTGTTGAGTATGCTGATAATCCCATATGTGGGGGTAAACCACTGTTTGGGCGCATGGCAGAGCTCGGAAGGGAAGGAAAGCCGTTTGACTTTTCAATGTAAAATTGACTGGAATTGAGATTGGACACCATGTCGCATTTGGAGAGCCCCTGATATGCTTAAACAGTGGAAACCCCTCACAAGTGACACCATTTTGGAAAGTAGACTCCCTAAGAAACTTATCTAGATGTGTGGTGAGCACTTTAAACCCACAAGTGCTTCACAGAAGTTTATAATGTAGAGCCAAAAAATAAAAAATCATATTTTTGCACAAAAACGATCTTTTTGCCTCCATTTTTTTTATTTTCCCAAGGCTAACAGGAGAAACTGGACCCAAAAGTTGTTGGGCAATTTTTTCCTGAGTACGCTGATACTACATTTGTGGGGGTAAACCACTGTTTGGGTGCATGGCAGTGCTCGGAAAGGAAGGAGCGCTTTTTTACTTTTCAATGCAAAATTGACTGGAATTGAGATCGGACACCATGTCGCATTTGGAGAGCCCCTGATGTACCTAAATAGTGGAAACCCCCCACAAGTGACACCATTTTGGAAAGTAGTCTCCCTAAGGAACTTATCTAGATGTGTGATGAGCACTTTGACCCTCCAAGTGCTTCACAGAGGTTTATAATGTAGAGCCGAAAAAATAAAAAATCATATTTTTTCACAAAAATGATTTTTGCCCCCAATTTTTTATTTTCCCAAGGGTAACAGGCAAAATTGGATCCCAAAAATTGTTGTTCATTTTGTCCTGAGTACACTGATACCCCATATGTGGGGGTAAACCACTGTTTGGGTGCATGGCAGAGCTCAGAGGGGAAGGACCGCCTTTTGACTTTTCTATGCAAAATTGACTGGAATTGAGATCAAACGCCATGTCGTGTTTGGAGAACCCCCCAGATATGCATCAACAGTGGAAACCCCCCAAAAGTGACACCATTTTGTAAACTAGACCCCCCATGGAACTTATCTAGATGTGTGGTGAGAACTTTAAACCCCCAAGTGTTTCACTACAGTTTATAACGCAGAGCCGTGAAAATCAAAAATAATTTTTTATCACACAAATATGATTTTTTTAGCCCCACATTTTTATTTTCCCAAGGTTAACAGAAAAAATTGGACCACAAAAGTTGTTGTCCAATTTGTCCTGAGTACGCTGATACCCCATATGTGGGGGTAAACCACTGTTTGGGCGCACGGCAGAACTCGGAAGGGAAGGAGCACTGTTTTACTTTTTCAACGCAGAATTGGCTGGAATTGAGATCGGATGTAATGTCTCGTTTGGAGAGCCCCTGATGTGCCTAAACAGTGGAAATCCCCCAATTCTAACTCCAACCCTGACCCCAACACACCCCTAGCCCTAATCCCAACCCTAACCATAAGCACACCCCTAACCCTAACATGCCCCTAACCCTAATTCCAAACCTAACCACACCCCTAACCCCAACACACCCCTAACCCCAACACACCCCTAACCCTTATCCCAACCCTAACCATAACCCTAACCACACCCCTAACCCTGACACACCCCTAACCCTAATCCCAAACCTAATCCCTACTGTAAACGTAATCCAAACCCTAACTCAATCTCTAGCCCTATCCCTAACCCTAACTTTTATCCCAGCCCTAACCCTAACTTTATCCCCCATCCCTAACCCTAACTTTAGCCCCAACCCTAATCTTAACTTTAGCCCCAACCCTAACCCTAATGTAAGGATTCCAGACTTCCCTTGTGCCTGTTCGCCCTGATCCAAGATGGAGTCCTGGATCTCACCCTGTCATGGAACTTCCTGTCTGTCCTGATTATTTAAGTCCGGGACATGTGTTCTCCTGTGACTGAGTAGTTTGTGCTGCTGGCTCCGGAGCGTCTGCCTGTTTGCTGGTTAACTCCCTGCTCCTGCTGCTCACTACTCGGTTGTCTGCCTCACCCCATTCTGCTGCCTCTTACTTCTGGAACTGCAGCGACGAGTAGCACATCAGTGGAAGGATCTCCTTTGTTTGGAAAACTTTTCCCAGTGTTTCCCAGTGCCTCTTTGCACAACCACACCAGGTGAGCAAGATTCAAGCTGTGCTTTTCTCTCCAAGAAAGATCTACTCATCTACTAGGCTTAGATAGCGCTCTCCCTCTTTCTCACCTCGTCCTCTCTTTCCCAGGACGTCATTCACACAACGCACCATCTGTGAATTATTGGACTCCCACTAACAAGTACTGTGCGCACGTGTGATCAAGTTTTGCTGGACTTCCTCATTTAAATACTGTGTGCATTGGCAATAATAACCTTATTGGACTTCCTCATTTAAGTGTCTTGTTTGCTTTCATATCATCTTTTTGCTGGACTGGTTCATATTAGAGGTCGCGCCCCACTACTCAGTATGCTGTGATTTTCTATATAGAGCTGAGGACCTCTTTACTATTGCAGAAATATCTGTTAGTTCTGTTTACATTTCTGTTTTGAGTAAATACATCTTTTGCCTAACTTTGAGCTCGGACTGGCTTTATCCCATGCTATCAGATTCCTTAGTACCCATATAATTATTACACCTAATTTTAGCCCCAGCTCTAACCCTAACGTTAGCCCCAACCCTAACCCTAACTTGAGCCCCAACCCTAACTTTAGCCCCAACCCTAACTTTAGCCCTAACCCTAACCCCAATGGGAAATCAGAAATAAATACAGTTTTTTAATTTTATTATTTTTTGCTAGCTAAGGGGGTGATGAAGGGGGGTTTGATTTACTATTTATAGCAGGTTTTTATAGCGGGTTTTTGTTTGGCAGCTGCACACACACTAAAAGATTCTTTTAATTGCAAAAAATAGTTTTTGCATCACCACATGTTGAGAGCTATAATTTTTCCATATTTTGGCCAACAGAGTCATGTGAGGTGTTATTTTTTGCGGGACGAGTTGACGTTTTTATTGGTACCATTTTCGGGCACATTACATTTTTTGATCGGTTTTTATTATGATTTTTGAGAGGCAGAATAAACAAAAACCAGCAATTCATGAATTTCTTTTGGGTGGGGCGTTTATACCGTTCCGTGTGTGATAAAATTGATAAAGCCGTTTTATTATTCGGGTCAGTACAATTACAGCGATACGTCATGTATATAATTTTTTATGTTTTGGCGCTTTTACACAGTAAAAACTATTTTATAATAAAAATTATTATTTTTGCATCGCTTTATTCTGAGGGCTATAACTTTTTTATTTTTTTTGCTGATGATACTGTATGACAGCTCGTTTTTTGCGGGACAAGATTACATTTTCAGCGGTACCGTTTTTATTTATATCCATCTTTTTAATCGCATGTTATTCCACTTTTTGTTCGGCGGTATTATGATAAAGCATTGCTTTTTGCCTCATTTTTTTATTTTATTTTATGGTGCTCATTGAAGGGGTTAATTAGGGGGACAGTTTTATCGGTCGGGTTGTTACGGATGCGGCGATGCTAAATATGTGTACTTTTATTGTTTTTTTACACCAAGAAATGTATTTATTGGAACAATATTTTTTTTTCTTTGTTTAGGAATTTAAAAAAATATATTTTTACACATGTTAACTTTTTTTTTTTTACATTGTCCCAGGAAGGGACATCATTAGTGTAAGATCGCTGATCTGACACTTTGCACAGCACTGTGTCAGATCAGCGATCTGACAGGCAGTGCAGGAGGCTTGCGGGCCATCTCCCTGCAGGACACGGAAGGACCCCGTGGCCATCTTGAATCCTGGGTCTGCAGGAAGGAGAACAGAGGATACCCTCGGAACAACACGGTCACATTGCGTTGTTCTGAGGGTTTCAGGGAAGCGCGTAGGGGAGGAGGCTTCCCTATGCCGCCGAAACACTGCAATATCGTTTGAACGGAATGTTCTGGGGGTTAATGTGCTGGGAGCGGTCCATGACCACTCCTGGCACATAGTCCTGGATGTCAGCTGTGAAAATCAGCTGACACCCGGCCACGATCGTCCGTTCTCCCCTCGTGATCGCGGCTGATCGCGTATGACGTACTATCCCATCCATGGGAATTAAGTCCTAGGTCACATGGACGAGATAGTATGTCCGATGGCAGAAAGGGGTTAACAGGTTATTATGCATTTTTGAAAGTTCATACAGTAGTCTCTCTAGGTACTCATGCTTAGTGGTTGCAATTATAACTTATTTACACATTTTACACATCTCTTGCTCCACTGCTGGTGTTGCATCTGCTGCTTAAGCCCACTGGTCTTCAGATTGATCTTGAGTCTCTCCTGCTTCAGGTGCTGTAGTTTAAGGAAAGAGCAGAACAGGTACTACCTTGGCTTGGTTTACCTATGTCCATGACTGAGGAAAATCTCCAAGAACGGTATGGATTTACTTATCCTTTCCTTCCATGGATTGAGGGGTATCTTGGTCTCTCTCTCTGTCTCTCAGTTGGTCAGGGCATACCTTCAGATGATCCCTCGATACTGCTGTTGAGGTTTCTCCTCCATCTTTACTGATGAGACATACCTTGGTGTTATCAAAGTTTGAGGGCATGACGGTGTATGGTTCAACCTCCCATTGATCATCAAATTTGTGCATTCTTCTTTTTCTCTTTAGAAGTTGTTCTCCAGGTGACAAGGGAACTGCAGGGGCGTAGTGATTATAGTTTCTCTCCTGCCTCTGTCTTGCTTGGGACAAACTTCTTTCCACGCATTCCTGTACTTTGCAGGATTGCTGCTGCCGCTCTGTATCCTAATCTGCATCTGGTGATGTTGTTTCAGGTGTTAGGACTCCCATGTCAAAGTCAACAGGTAACTTTCCAGGTCTTCCTCTCATTATGTAGGCAGTTGTTGGAATTCACCGGGATATGATTGTACAGATCCACCAAGTCCGGCAACTTCTCTGGCCATTGGTTTCTCTCTTCCAGGGACAAGGTTTTCAATAGGTCAATTACCACCTGATTCATCTTCTCACACATGCCATTTGTCTGTGGATGGTATGGGGTTGTCCTGAACAGCATCTGTACAGGTTACAGAACTCCTGGAACACTTCTGCTTCAAAGGCTGGGCCTTGGTCGGTGAGCACCTTTTCAGGGTAACCATGTGGTCGACAAAAATGTTGTTGAAATGAATTAGCTGCAGTCTTTTGCTGTTTGGTCTTTGACAGGCACAACTACCAGGAACCTTGAATAATGGTCCACTATAGTGAGGGCGTAGATATAGCCTGGCTGGCTTGGGGTTAGCTTCACATGATCCAAATCTACCAGTTTAAGTGGCTGTTTGGTGACTATGGGCTGTAGGGGAGCCCTCTGGCTGTTACGGTCTTTCCTGTGCAGATTGCAGGGGCTGCATTCTCGGCACCACATCTCAATGGCTTTCCTCATGCCAATCCAGTAGAATCTTTCAGGAAGTAGAACCTCTAATTTCTTCCATCCAAAGTGTCCTGCTCCACCGTGGTACGCTTCCAAGACCATTGGCGCATCTTGCCTCGGGACTACCATTTGCCAGACCAGCCTGAGAGTACGTGGATCAATGTTCCTCCGACACAATTTACCTTCATAGATGAACCGTTTGCTCTTCTCCTTCCACAACTATTGGGTCTCTTGTGGAGCATCTGGACCAGGGTGTGAATCAGCCTGTGTCAGCAATTCCTTTACCAGGCGGACTGCTGGATTACTATCCTGCGTTTCTGCCCATCCATGGTGGGGCAATGGGATCAGCGTGACTTCTCGCCTGTCATTGCACTTTTTCATCACACAATGGGAGTACTGGGTCGCTTCGGAGCGGTGGAAGGCTGGTAACTCAATCTCTTCGAGTGCTTCTGGATCTTTTCCCTCTTCTGGTAAATTAGGCATCCTGTAGTTGGACAACCAGGCCATCCATCGCTGTTCCAAAGCACCTAGTTTTCAGGTGGGTAGGCAGATTGTTTTCCGTGTAGATGGTAAACTTTGCTGAAGCCAGGTAGTGTTTGAAGCACTGCGTTACAGCCCAGACTATGGTGAGAAACTCTAACTTAAAGGAACTATAGTTGTCGGGGTTCCTTTCTGTAGGACGAAGTTTCCTGCTGGCGTAGGCAATCAATCTCGCTCTACTTTTCTGCACCTGAAACAGCACTGCTCCCAATCCCATGTTGCTGGCATCTGTGTAGAGTACAAATGGTTGGTCATAGTCAGGATATGCCAGGACTTCATCTCCCGTGAGAGGCAACTTCAACCAAGTGAAGGATTCTTCTAGTCCATTGTTCCACTCAAACAGAGGACTCTTGTTCTTAGTCTTCTTGGATTGGCCCACTAGCAAGTCTTGCAGGGGTGCGGCTATCTTGGTGAAATCTTTAATAAATCTTTGGTAGTAGCCTACCAACCCGAGGAACTGTCGTACTTCATTAATGGTGCTGGGTTTTGGCCAGTCCCTGATAACGGTGACTTTGTCAGAGTCTGGTGCCACAACTGTATCGCTTAACACGTGATCTAGGTACTGCACCTTGGGCTTCAGCAGGTGGCATTTGGATGGCTTCACCTTCAGGCCAAAGTTGGAAAGGGCTTTAAACACCTCGGCCAGGTGCATCAAATGGTTTTCATAGGTCTTGGAGAAGATGATGACGTCATCCAGGTACAACAGAATGGTCTCAAAGTTCTTGTGCCCGAGGCAACACTCCATCATCCTCTGAAACATCCCTGGTGCGTTGTACAGCCCGAATGGCATGTAGCTGTACTCAGAGAGGCCCATCGGTGTCGTGAAGGCGGTCTTCTGTTTGTCCGACTCTGCCCCTGGAACGTGCCAATACCCACCGGTGAGATTTAAGGTGGAGAAATAGTGAGCGGATTTCAGTGCAGCTAGTGACTCCTAAATTCTAAGTTCTGGGTAGGTGTTATGGTTCTCAATGGCAAGAGAACATAGCCCAGCATACATAGGAACTAGCTCTTGGAAGGATGGAAACTTAAACTGACCATGAACTAAACCTGCCGCACAACTAACAGTAGCCGGGTAGCGTAGCCTGCGTTTTATCCCTAGACGCCCAGCGCCGGCCGGAGGACTAACTAATTCTGGCAGAGGAAAATATAGTCCTGGCTCACCTCTAGAGAAATTTCCCCGAAAGGCAGACAGAGGCCCCCACATATATTGGCGGTGATTTAAGATGAAAATGACAAACGTAGTATGAAAATAGGTTTAGCAAAATCGAGGTCCGCTTACTAGATAGCAGGAAGACAGAAAGGGTACTTTCATGGTCAGCTGAAAACCCTATCAATACACCATCCTGAAATTACTTTAAGACTCTAGTATTAACTCATAACATCAGAGTGGCAATTTCAGATCACAAGAGCTTTCCAGACACAGAAACGAAACTGCAGCTGTGAACTGGAACAAAATGCAAAAAACAAACAAGGACAAAAGTCCGACTTAGCTGGAAGTAGTCTGGTAGCAGGAACATGCACAGAAAGGCTTCTGATTACAATGTTGACCGGCATGGAAGTGACAGAGGAGCAAGGTTAAATAGCGACTCCCACATCCTGATGGGAACAGGTGAACAGAGGGGATGATGCACACAAGTTCAATTCCACCAGTGGCCACCGGGGGAGCCCAAAATCCAATTTCACAACAGTACCCCCCCCTCAAGGAGGGGGCACCGAACCCTCACCAGAACCACCAGGGCGATCAGGATGAGCCCTATGAAAGGCACGGACCAGATCGGAGGCATGAACATCAGAGGCAGTCACCCAAGAATTATCCTCCTGACCGTATCCCTTCCATTTGACCAGATACTGGAGTTTCCGTCTGGAAACACGGGAGTCCAAGATTTTTTCCACAACGTACTCCAACTCGCCCTCAACCAACACCGGAGCAGGAGGCTCAACGGAAGGCACAACCGGTACCTCATACCTGCGCAACAATGACCGATGAAAAACATTATGAATAGAAAAAGATGCAGGGAGGTCCAAACGGAAGGACACAGGGTTAAGAATCTCCAATATCTTGTACGGGCCGATGAACCGAGGCTTAAACTTAGGAGAAGAAACCCTCATAGGGACAAAACGAGAAGACAACCAAACCAAGTCCCCGACACAAAGCCGAGGACCAACCCGACGCCGGCGGTTGGCAAAAAGCTGAGTCTTCTCCTGGGACAACTTCAAATTGTCCACCACCTGCCCCCAAATCTGATGCAACCTCTCCACCACAGCATCCACTCCAGGACAATCCGAAGATTCCACCTGACCGGAGGAAAATCGAGGATGAAACCCCGAATTACAGAAAAAAGGAGACACCAAGGTGGCAGAGCTGGCCCGATTATTGAGGGCAAACTCCGCTAAAGGCAAAAAAGCAACCCAATCATCCTGATCTGCAGACACAAAACTCCTCAAATATGTCTCCAAAGTCTGATTCGTCCGCTCGGTCTGGCCATTAGTCTGAGGATGGAAAGCAGACGAGAAAGACAAATCTATGCCCATCCTAGCACAGAATGCCCGCCAAAATCTAGACACGAATTGGGTTCCTCTGTCAGAAACGATATTCTCCGGAATACCATGCAAACGAACCACATTTTGAAAAAACAGAGGAACCAACTCGGAAGAAGAAGGCAACTTAGGCAGGGGAACCAAATGGACCATCTTAGAGAAACGGTCACACACCACCCAGATGACAGACATCTTCTGAGAAACAGGAAGATCCGAAATAAAATCCATCGAGATGTGCGTCCAAGGCCTCTTCGGGATAGGCAAGGGCAACAACAATCCACTAGCCCGAGAACAACAAGGCTTGGCCCGAGCACAAACGTCACAAGACTGCACAAAGCCTCGTACATCTCGTGACAGGGAAGGCCACCAGAAGGACCTTGCCACCAAATCCCTGGTACCAAAGATTCCAGGATGACCTGCCAACGCAGAAGAATGAACCTCAGAAATGACTTTACTGGTCCAATCATCAGGAACAAACAGTCTACCAGGTGGGCAACGATCAGGTCTATCCGCCTGAAAATCCTGCAAGGCCCGCCGCAGGTCTGGAGAAATGGCAGACAATATCACTCCATCCTTAAGGATACCTGTAGGTTCAGAATTACCAGGGGAGTCAGGCTCAAAACTCCTAGAAAGGGCATCCGCCTTAACATTCTTAGAACCCGGTAGGTATGACACCACAAAATTAAACCGAGAGAAAAACAACGACCAGCGCGCCTGTCTAGGATTCAGGCGTCTGGCGGACTCAAGATAAATTAAATTTTTGTGGTCGGTCAATACCACCACCTGATGTCTAGCCCCCTCAAGCCAATGACGCCACTCCTCAAAAGCCCACTTCATGGCCAAAAGCTCCCGATTCCCAATATCATAATTCCGCTCGGCGGGCGAAAATTTACGAGAAAAAAAAGCACAAGGTTTCATCACGGAGCAGTCGGAACTTCTTTGCGACAAAACCGCCCCAGCTCCGATTTCAGAAGCGTCGACCTCAACCTGAAAAGGAAGAGCAACATCAGGCTGACGCAACACAGGGGCGGAAGAAAAGCGGCGCTTAAGCTCCCGAAAGGCCTCCACAGCAGCAGGGGACCAATCAGCAACATCAGCACCCTTCTTAGTCAAATCAGTCAATGGTTTAACAACATCAGAAAAACCAGCAATAAATCGACGATAAAAGTTAGCAAAGCCCAAAAATTTCTGAAGACTCTTAAGAGAAGAGGGTTGCGTCCAATCACAAATAGCCCGAACCTTGACAGGATCCATCTCGATGGAAGAGGGGGAAAAAATGTATCCCAAGAAGGAAATCTTTTGAACCCCAAAAACGCACTTAGAACCCTTCACACACAAGGAATTAGACCGCAAAACCTGAAAAACCCTCCTGACCTGCTGGACATGAGAGTCCCAGTCATCCGAAAAAATCAGAATATCATCCAGATACACGATCATAAATTTATCCAAATAATCACGGAAAATGTCATGCATAAAGGACTGAAAGACTGAAGG
Source organism: Ranitomeya variabilis (assembly GCF_051348905.1). Lineage (NCBI taxonomy): Eukaryota > Metazoa > Chordata > Amphibia > Anura > Dendrobatidae > Ranitomeya > Ranitomeya variabilis. The sequence continues at coordinate 324,729,981 of NC_135234.1, forward strand.
GGCATTTGAAAGGCCAAAAGGCATCACCAAATACTCAAAGTGGCCCTCGGGCGTATTAAATGCGGTTTTCCACTCATCCCCCTGCTTAATTCGCACCAAATTATACGCCCCACGGAGATCTATCTTAGAGAACCACTTGGCCCCCTTTATGCGAGCAAACAAATCAGTCAGCAGTGGCAACGGATATTGATATTTAACCGTGATTTTATTCAAAAGCCGATAATCAATACACGGCCTCAAAGAGCCATCTTTTCTTAGACACAAAGAAAAAACCGGCTCCTAAGGGAGATGACGAAGGACGAATATGTCCCTTTTCCAAGGACTCCTTTATATATTCTCGCATAGCAGCATGTTCAGGCACAGACAGATTAAATAAACGACCCTTAGGGTATTTACTACCCGGAATCAAATCTATGGCACAATCGCACTCCCGGTGCGGAGGTAATGAACCAAGCTTAGGTTCTTCAAAAACGTCACGATAGTCAGACAAGAATTCAGGAATCTCAGAGGGAATAGATGACGAAATGGAAACCACAGGTACGTCCCCATGCGTCCCCTTACATCCCCAGCTTAACACAGACATAGCGTTCCAGTCGAGGACTGGGTTATGAGATTGAAGCCATGGCAATCCAAGCACCAACACATCATGTAGATTATACAGCACAAGAAAGCGAATAATCTCCTGATGATCCGGATTAATTCGCATAGTTACTTGTGTCCAGTATTGTGGTTTATTACTAGCTAATGGGGTGGAGTCAATCCCCTTCAGAGGTATAGGAGTTTCAAGAGGCTCTAAATCATACCCACAGCGTTTGGCAAAGGACCAATCCATAAGACTCAAAGCGGCGCCAGAGTCGACATAGGCATCCGCGGTAATAGATGATAAAGAACAAATCAGGGTCACAGATAGAATAAACTTAGACTGAAAAGTGCCAATTGAAACTGACTTATCAAGCTTCTTAGTACGCTTAGAGCATGCTGATATAACATGAGTTGAATCACCACAATAAAAGCACAACCCATTTTTTCGTCTAAAATTCTGCCGTTCGCTTCTGGACAGAATTCTATCACATTGCATATTCTCTGGCGTCTTCTCAGTAGACACCGCCAAATGGTGCACAGGTTTGCGCTCCCGCAGACGTCTATCGATCTGGATAGCCATTGTCATGGACTCATTCAGACCCGCAGGCACAGAGAACCCCACCATAACATCCTTAACGGCATCAGAGAGACCCTCTCTGAAATTCGCCGCCAGGGCGCACTCATTCCACTGAGTAAGCACAGACCATTTACGGAATTTTTGGCAGTATATTTCAACTTCATCTTGCCCCTGAGATAGGGACATCAAGGCTTTTTCCGCCTGAAGCTCTAAATGAGGTTCCTCATAAAGCAACCCCAAGGCCAGAAAAAACGCATCCACATTGAGCAACGCAGGATCCCCTGGAGCCAAAGCAAAAGCCCAATCTTGAGGGTCGCCCCGGAGCAAGGAAATCACAATCCTGACCTGCTGAGCAGGATCTCCAGCAGAGCGAGATTTCAGGGACAAAAACAACTTGCAATTATTTTTGAAATTTTGAAAGCAAGATCTATTCCCCGAGAAAAATTCAGGCAAAGGAATTCTAGGTTCAGATATAGGAACATGAACAACAAAATCTTGTAAATTTTGAACTTTCGTGGTGAGATTATTCAAACCTGCAGCTAAACTCTGAATATCCATTTTAAACAGGTGAACACAGAGCCATTCCAGGATTAGAAGGAGAGAGAGAGAGGAAGGCTGCAATATAGGCAGACTAGCAAGTGATTCAATTGAAAGCACACTCAGAACTGAAGGAAAAAAAAAAAAGAAAAAATTTTTTCAGCAGACTTCTTTTTTCTCTCCTTTCTCTGCCAATTAATTTAACCCTTTGTGGGCCGGTCAAACTGTTATGGTTCTCAATGGCAAGAGAACATAGCCCAGCATACATAGGAACTAGCTCTTGGAAGGATGGAAACTTAAACTGACCATGAACTAAACCTGCCGCACAACTAACAGTAGCCGGGTAGCGTAGCCTGCGTTTTATCCCTAGACGCCCAGCGCCGGCCGGAGGACTAACTAATTCTGGCAGAGGAAAATATAGTCCTGGCTCACCTCTAGAGAAATTTCCCCGAAAGGCAGACAGAGGCCCCCACATATATTGGCGGTGATTTAAGATGAAAATGACAAACGTAGTATGAAAATAGGTTTAGCAAAATCGAGGTCCGCTTACTAGATAGCAGGAAGACAGAAAGGGTACTTTCATGGTCAGCTGAAAACCCTATCAATACACCATCCTGAAATTACTTTAAGACTCTAGTATTAACTCATAACATCAGAGTGGCAATTTCAGATCACAAGAGCTTTCCAGACACAGAAACGAAACTGCAGCTGTGAACTGGAACAAAATGCAAAAAACAAACAAGGACAAAAGTCCGACTTAGCTGGAAGTAGTCTGGTAGCAGGAACATGCACAGAAAGGCTTCTGATTACAATGTTGACCGGCATGGAAGTGACAGAGGAGCAAGGTTAAATAGCGACTCCCACATCCTGATGGGAACAGGTGAACAGAGGGGATGATGCACACAAGTTCAATTCCACCAGTGGCCACCGGGGGAGCCCAAAATCCAATTTCACAACAGGTAGGCATCCTTGTGTGTAATGCTGTTAATTCGCCTGTAGTCAACACATATCCTCATTGTACCATCTTTATTTCTAACAAGGACTAATGGAGCTGCCCAGGGGCTCCAACTATCTCTGATCACCCCAGTCTCCTTCATCTCCCATAACACATCTTTGGCACATTGATAGTAACCTGGGGGTACAGGCCGGTACCTCTCTTTAATGGGGGGATGATCTCCAGTGGGGATATGATGTTGGACCCCTTTTACCTGCCTAAAGTCTAGTGGGTGTTTGGTAAATACCCGCTCATACTCATGGACCACCCGGTCGGCTCCATGTTTTTGATGCAAAGGAGTGGAATCAGTGCCTACGTGTAACTGTTGACACCAATCCTCCAACTGTCCTGTAGAGCCATTGTCCTCCGCCTGGTCAGTCGGGACCAAGGGTTCTGTTGCTTGTATTGCATTGTTACTGGCAGTAAACAATTTAGCAAGGGTGGCATATCTTTCTCCCCACAATTCAGGATGCATACTGGTACCCTACCCTTGTGGACATCAACTACACCTCTGGCTGTGAGGCTAGTGGGCCTATTACCAGAATACACAGGTTCTACCAGGGCCTGGTAGTCTTGACCCCTAAGGCCTATTGCTGCTCGACACCAGATTAACATTTCACTCCTGGGAGTATTTCAATAGGGATTGGATCACTCACTCTAATGCTGACAACTTCTCCACCAGACAGTTCTACCTGTTGTCTCTGCATCAGGTCTTTGATCTCTGTTTGCAGGACACGCTGCTCACTGGAACCAGCAGTTTCGGACACCTGTTGCAACAACACAAAAACCTCTCCAAGACAGATTTCTATTACATTAGTAACTAAGCTCATCATTGGGTTGCATTCTTTCTGATCGATATCTACAATTCCAAGCCTTGGGCTTTCAACTCTTCCCGCCCCACCTTAACGGTCACCTCTTTGTACCCCACTTGTGGCAAAGGCTGACCATTGCTGGCTACTATTGTCAAATCACTATCTTTGCCACAGGTAATGTCTGAGTCAGCCCTGTACCTTTTGTAAAGAATATATGGCATAGTCATCACCTGAGAGCCAGTGCCCAGTAAAGCGTTCATCGGGATGCCGTCAATCACAATTGGGAAGACCTGTCGGCCTCCAATGTACTTGGCTCACCAGCTTTGTGGGCCTGGTCATCTTACTCCTGGGGGTTGGCCCTCTGCCTCAGGGGTTGCTCGTATAAAATTGCAGAATCTTGCAGGGTTTTGCAAGGCCAGGATGCGCAGCTGTGTCCTGTGGGTGCTGGAAGTGGCAGTGGCCAGGATAGTTTCCAACCCTGACATGCTCCCTGCACGTCTAGAGGATTTGTCCCAAAAGTTCAGGGAAAGACATTACCCCCAACACCTACTTGATCATGAAAAGTCACGGGCTCTTCAACCCCAATCACCACTCCAGAGGCAAACCAACAGTGACAGGGTTCCTTTTGTTCATACCTTTCATCCCTTCATGCCCAAAATAGAGTCCATCATCAAAAAACATTGGCCACTACTTACCAAGGCTTACCCCAACTTCACAAGCTTTTCAACACCAGCCCTTATGTGTAATAGGAGAGCCCCTAATATCAAGGACAGATTAGTTCGGGTGAACATAGGCAGCTCACACCCATCCACTAGCCAAAGTGTTATCAACACGCCGCCACAATACCATACCATATATGTGATTCCAATTTCGTGGTCTATGTCATAAAATGTCCCTGCGGCCTTCTTTACGTGGGTGAAACGACACAACACGTCAAGGATCGTATAGCAAGCCACAACCCTACCATCCACTGTGGCAAAACATGGCTACCTATCCCTGAGCATTTCATCAAATTTAGACACACGGTGGCACAGTTGAAATACCAAGTTATCGAGCAGGTACCCAGACCGAGGAGTGGGGGCAATCATGTCAAGTTACTTAAATTAAGGGAAACATTCTTGATCCACAAATTGGAGACCCTTACCCCTAAGGGCCTTAACCCCTTAATCCCGTATGACGTACTATCCCGTCAAGGTGACCTGGGACTTAATTCCCGGTGACGGGATAGTACGTCATACGCGATCGGCCGCGCTCACGGGGGGAGCGCGGCCGATCGCGGCCGGGTGTCAGCTGCCTATCGCAACTGACATCCGGCACTATGTGCCAGGAGCGGTCACGGACCGCCCCCGGCACATTAACCCCCGGCACACCGCGATCAAACATGATCGCAGTGTACCGGCGGTATAGGGAAGCATCGCGCAGGGAGGGGGCTCCCTGCGGGCTTCCCTGAGACCCCCGGAGCAACGCGGTGATCGCGTTGCTGCGAGGGTCTCCTACCTCCTTCCTGGCTGCAGGTCCCGGATCCAAGATGGCCGCGGCATCCGGGTCCTGCAGGGAAGGAGGTGGCTTACCGAGTGTCTGCTCAGTGCAGACACTTGGTAAGCCTGCAGCCCTGCACAGCAGATCGCCGATCTGATAGAGTGCTGTGCACACTATCAGATCATCGATCTGTGATGTCCCCCCCTGGGACAAAGTAAAAAAGTAAAAAAAAAAAATTTCCACATGTGTAAAAAAAAAATAAAAAAATTCCTAAATAAATAATAATAAAAAAATATATATTATTCCCATAAATACATTTCTTAATCTAAATAAAAAAAAAAAAACAATAAAAGTACACATATTTAGTATCGCCGCGTCCGTAACGACCCAACCTATAAAACTGCCCCACTAGTTAACCCCTTCAGTAAACACCGTAAGAAAAAAAAAAAAAAACGAGGCAAAAAACAACGCTTTATTACCATACCGCCGAACAAAAAGTGGAATAACATGCGATCAAAAAGACTGATATAAATAAGCATGGTACCGCTGAAAACGTCATCTTGTCCCGCAAAAAACAAGCCACCATACAGCATCATCAGCAAAAAAATAAAAAAGTTATAGTCCTGAGAATAAAGCGATGCAAAAATAATTATTTTTTCTATAAAATAGTTTTTATCGTATAAAAGCGCCAAAACATAAAAAAATGATATAAATGAGATATCGCTGTAATCGTACTGACCCGAAGAATAAAACTGCATTATCAATTTTACCAAACGTGGAATGGTATAAACGCCTCCCCCAAAAGAAATTAATGAATAGTAGGTTTTTGGTCATTCTGCCTCACAAAAATCGGAATAAAAAGTGATCAAAAATGGTCACGTGTCCGAAAATGTTACCAATAAAAACGTCAACTCGTCCCGCAAAAACAAGACCTCACATGACTCTGTGGAGCAAAATGTGGAAAAATTATAGGTCTCAAAATGTGGAGACGCAAAAACTTTTTTGCTATAAAAAGCGTCGCTGGTTTCACACTTGCGTTTTTGTCTGCAGCGTTTTTTGCACAAAAAAACGCATGCGTTTTTTCCCTATATTTAACATTGAAAACGCATGCATTTTTTGTACGCGTTTGGTCGCGTTTTCAAACGCATGCATTTTTTTCTGCATGCGTTCATTTTCAGAAATACAACCTGCAGTATTTTCTTGCGTTTTTAAGCACATGCGTTTGCGTTAAAAACGCATGCGTTTTTATCGAAAAAAATCAGAAAACACACTGAAAAGCCACCCACCACCATCAAGGTGATAAAGGGATCCAAACCCTAACCCTAACTCTACCCCTAACCTCACCCCTAACCGTTTAATGAACATTTTTTGACAGTCATAGTGCCACGTATTTCAGTGCCACGTATTTCAGTGCCACGTATTTCAGTGCCACGTATTTCAGTGCCACGTATTTCAGTGCCACGTATTTCAGTGCCACGTATCACGTATTTCAGTGCCACGTGTTTCAGTGCCACGTATTTAAGTGCCACGTATCACGTATTTCAGTGCCACATATTTAAGTGCCACGTATTTAAGTGCCACGTATTTCAGTGCCACGTATTTCAGTGCCACGTATTTCAATGCCACGTATCACGTATTTCAGTGCCACGTATTTAAGTGCCACGTATTTAAGTGCCACGTATTTCAGTGCCACGTATTTCAGTGCCACGTATTTCAGTGCCACGTATCACGTATTTCAGTGCCACGTATTTCAGTGCCACGTATTTCAGTGCCACGTATTTCAGTGCCATGTATTTCAGTCACGTTTAGGGTTAGGGGTAGGGTTAGGGTTAGGGCTAGGGTTGGAGGTAAAGTTAGGGTTAGGGTTGGGGCTAAAGTTAGGGTTGGGGCTAAAGTTAGGGTTAGGGTTTGGATTACATTTACGGTTTGGATTAGGGTTGGGATTAGAATTATGGGTGTGTCAGGGCTAGGGGTGTGGTTAGGGTTACCGTTGGGATTAGGGTTAGGGGTGTGTTTGGGTTAGGGTTTCAGGTAGAATTGGGGAGTTTCCACTGTCCAGGCACATCAGGGGCTCTCCAAGCGCGACATGGCGTCCAATCTCAATTCCAGCCAATTCTGCGTTGAAAAAGTAAAACAGTGCTCCTTCCCTTCCGAGCTCTCCCGTGCGCCCAAAAAGGGGTTTACCCCAACATATGTGTTATCAGCGTACTCGGGACAAATTGAACAACAACTTCTGGGGTCCAAGTTCTCTTGTTATCCTTAGGAAAATAAAAATTTGGGGGGCTAAAAATCATTTTTGTGGGAAAAAAAAGATGTTTTATTTTCACGGCTCTGCGTTATAAACTGTAGTGAAACACTTGGGGGTTCAAAGTTCTCACAACACATCTAGATAAGTTCCTTGAGAGGTCTAGTTTCCAATATGGGGTCACTTGTGGGGGGTTTGTACTGTTTGGGTACATCAGGGGCTCTGCAAATGCAACGTGACACCTGCAGACCAATCCATTTAAGGCTGCATTCCAAATGGCGCTCCTTCCCTTCCGAGCTCTGTCATGCGCCCAAACAGTAGTTCCCCCCCACATATCAGGTATCAGCGTACTCAGGACAAATTGGACAACAACTTTTGGGGTCTAATTTATCCTGTTACTCTTGTGAAAATACAAAACTGGGGGCTAAAAAATCATTTTTGTGAAAAAAAAAAAGAATTTTTATTTTCACGGCTTTGCGCTATAAACTTTAGTGAAACACTTGGGGGTTCAAAGTTCTCAAAACACATCTAGATAAGTTCCTTGGGAGGTCTAGTTTCCAATATGGGGTCACTTGTGGGGGGTTTGTACTGTTTGGGTACATCAGGGGCTCTGCAAATGCAACGTGACGGCTGCTGACCAATCCATTTAAGTCTGCATTCCAAATGGCGCTCCTTCCCTTCCGAGCTCTGTCATGCGCCCAAACAGTGGTTCCCCCCCCCCACATATGGGGTATCAGCGTACTCAGGACAAACTGGAAAACAAATTTTGGGGTCCAATTTATTCTGTTACCCTTGTAAAAATACAAAGCTGGGGGCTAAAAAATCATTTTTGAGAAAAAAAATATATATATTTTCACGGCTCTGCGTTATAATCTGCAGTGAAACACTTGGGGGTTCAAAGCTCTCAAAACACATCTAGATAAGTTCCTTAGGGGGTCTACTTTCCAAAATGGTGTCACTTGTGGGGGGTTTCAATGTTTAGGCACATCAGGGGCTCTCCAAACGCAACATGGCGTCCCATCTCAATTCCAGTCAATTTTGCATTGAAAAGTCAAATGGCTCTCCTTCCCTTCCAAGCTCTGCCATGCGCCCAAACAATGGTTTACACCCACATATGGGGTATCAGCGTACTCAGGACAAATTGCACAACATTTTTTGGGGTCCAATTTCTTCTCTTACCCTTGGGAAAATAAAAAATTGGGGGCGAAAAGATCATTTTTGTGAAAAAATATGATTTTTTATTTTTACGGCTCTGCGTTATAAACTTCTGTGAAGCACTTGGTGGGTCAAAGTGCTCACCACACATCTAGATAAGTTCCTTAGGGGGTCTACTTTCCAAAATGGTGTCACTTGTAGGGGGTTTCAATGTTTAGGCACATCAGGGGCTCTCCAAACGCAACATGGCGTCCCATCTCAATTCCAGTCAATTTTGCATTGAAAAGTCAAATGGCGCTCCTTCCCTTCCAAGCTCTGCCATGCGCCCAAACAATGGTTTACACCCACATATGGGGTATCAGCGTACTCAGGACAAATTGCACAACATTTTTTGGGGTCCAATTTCTTCTCTTACCCTTGGAAAAATAAAAAATTGGGGGCGAAAAGATCATTTTTGTGAAAAAATATGATTTTTTATTTTTACGGCTCTGCATTATAAACTTCTGTGAAGCACTTGGTGGGTCAAAGTGCTCACCACACATCTAGATAAGTTCCTTAGGGGGTCTACTTTCCAAAATGGTGTCACTTGTAGGGGGTTTTAATGTTTAGGCACATCAGGGGCTCTCCAAATGCAACATGGCGTCCCATCTCAATTCCAGTCAATTTTGCATTGAAAAGTCAAATGGCGCTCCTTCCCTTCCAAGCTCTGCCATGCGCCCAAACAATGGTTTACACCCACATATGGAGTATCAGCGTATTCAGGACAAATTGCACAACATTTTTTGGGGTCCAATTTCTTCTCTTACCCTTGGGAAAATAAAAAATTGGGGGTGAAAAAATCATTTTTGTGAAAAAATAAGATTCTTTTTTTTTACGGCTCTGCATTATAAACTTCTGTGAAGCACTTGGTGGGTCAAAGTGCTCACCACACATCAAGATAAGTTCCTTAGGGGGTCTACTTTCCAAAATGGTGTCACTTGTAGGGGGTTTCAGTGTTTAGGCACATCAGGGGCTCTCCAAACGCAACATGGCGTCCCATCTCAATTCCAGTCAATTTTGCATTGAAAAGTCAAATGGCGCTCCTTTCCTTCCGAGCTCTGCCATGCGCCCACACAGTGGTTTACCCCCACATATGGGGTATCAGCGTACTCAGGACAAATTGTACAACAACTTTGGGGGTCCATTTTCTCCTGTTACCCTTGGTAAAATAAAACAAATTGGAGCTGAAATACATTTTGTGTGAAAAAAAGTTAAATGTTCATTCTTATTTAAACATTCCAAAAATTCCTGTGAAACACCTGAAGGGTTAATAAACTTCTTGAAAGTGGTTTTGAGTACCTTGAGGGGTGCAGTTTTTAGAATGGTGTCACACTTGGGTATTTTCTATCATATAGACCCCTCAAAATGACTTCAAATGAGATGTGGTCCCTAAAAAAAAATGGTGTTGTAAAAATGAGAAATTGCTGGTCAACTTTTAACCCTTATAACTCCGTCACAAAAAAAAATTTTGGTTCCAAAATTGTACTGATGTAAAGTAGATATGTGGGAAATGTTACGTATTAAGTATTTTGCGTGACATACGTCTGTGATTTAAGGGCATAAAAATTCAAAGTTGGAAAATTGCGAAATTTTCAAAATTTTCGCCAAATTTCAATTTTTTTCACAAATAAACGCAAGTTATATCGAATAAATTTTACCACTATCATGAAGTACAATATGTCATGAGAAAACAATGTCAGAATCGCCAAGATCCGTCAAAGCGTTCCAGAGTTATAGCCTCATAAAGGGACAGTGGTCAGAATTGTAAAAATTGGCCCGGTCATTAACGTGCAAACCACCCTCGGGGCTTAAGGGGTTAATAGGGAAATTGATTGGCTGCTGTAATGTTATACTAAGTCTTCGCTTTATTTTCCAGACGCGTTGAGCCCACGTCCCGCTAGGTGAGTTTCCAACCACTAATTTTCTCTACTAGTTCTACTCCATCCTATCAAAACTCATAATCCGCATATGATACATTCCATCACATCCCCTCTTTTTTATATACAGCTTCATCATGCCTGACAATTCTGGCCTGACCTTATATAGTAGCCCTGTTTATGTGTACCCATTAGTACCATATACATAATCAGCTGTTTCATATAGATTTATACATTGCATTCCTGGGCGCATATATAGGACCTTTACAGGCACCTATTGCGGTTCTATCTATACAGTTGTACATATGACAACATATTGTTATAAACAGGTGCTTACAGCAACCCTATCGATGCAGCCACCCATATGACCATAGGAATATGCATCACGGCCCCGGGCATATACGTAGAGACATGTACGGACACTTGGTGCAGTCCCATCTATGCAGTTATGCATATGGCCACTTAGGTATGCACAGACACTTACAGCAAGACATGTGCGGACATTTAGTGCAGTTCCATCTATGCAGTTATACATATGGCCACATAGGTATGTACAGGCGCTGACAGCAACCCCATTGGTGTAACTACACATGTGACCAGAGTTGGTCACACCTACCTCCTGGCATCCTGGTGTCCATACACGCACACAGCACTTAGTGCGCATGCGCGGTGTCTCTGGAACAGAGCGCCGCGTCACTTCCGGTCGGAGGGGCCGTACTTCCGGTATGGCGGTGCCCGCTGTGGCATTTAAACCCGCCGCTTTTCCACCCTCCTCACATGCCGCAACAGCAGGGCGCGGGAGCGCCGCTCATACAGATCACCCTCCTTCCTTGCATGCCAGGCTTCACAGGACACGGGAGCGCTGCCCACACAGGTCGTCCAGGAATATACAGGTACTCTATTTGTCCTCCTCTAGCCCATTCTTTACTCTGCGCCACCATTGCCTTTTCAGACTCCCTTAAACCTTTTCCATATATATCTTCCACAGGCCCACCACGAACGTGACGGCCTCTCTATTTGACTACCACGTTTCATTGAGAATCTATATATCCACAGCTTATTCCCTGTCAAGGTAATGGCACTAACTAACTAATTACACCACTATCATTTGTGGGAATCAATCCGCTACCCCGTAAATCACATCTTTGCTATTATGCCCCCCCTAACATGACCAACTACATCAGGGATGAATTGGGTCCTTGTTAGTATATCTTGACACACCATATATATATTTATATTTTATTCATGTGTATCTATATATAACCCTGCTATCCCATTATCCATCACAGCGACAGTTTACATGCCAAGGGATTTATCCTCCTGCCCCAGGCCTGCCACTCGTATATGTATCTAATTGTGCATCAAGCTAACTAGCTTATGCCTCATCTTTATTCCGAGTACCTACTATTTCGATCAATGTTGTAGATGTTTTGTAGCAAAGATTTTTGCTCTTTACCAGTAGTCTCTAACCATCTCTGGCTCCTCTTTTTGTAAATATTTGTAGATATCATTTAGGTATGCTTACCTATATTTTACATATTGGTGTGTATTTTTTTGTATATTTTAGTCTATTCACATGATACATCATTGTCTTTACCTTTGTTGATGATGCTAGACTTAAATTTGATTTCTTTATTTCCGTAGTAACCCCATGAATAAGACCCGGGAGGGTCGAAACGCTGGGTTTCTATCTGCACTTTTTTCTTTTGTGGCAATCTGGTTTGTGAACACAATAAACTTGTAAAATACTTTTGCATCACATCAGTTCTGATTGTGCGGTAATTTTTGATACATTCCTGTGGGTGCTGGACAGGAGTCCTTCAATAAACTGTTTCTTTAATAATCTGTTCCCATTTTGCACGTTGTCAGAGTCAATCTGCTTAATGGCCCGCAGTGCTTCCTGGAGATTAAGGGCATAGTCCCTTATACTGTCCTGCACCCTTTGTTTGCATCCAAAGAATCTCATTTTTATTTCTGCTGCAGTGCGAGTGTCAAAAGTCCTTCAGCCCAGCCAAGATTTGTTTGACAGTCCCTTTATCAGTGTTCGGCCAGGACTTTAATTCCCTCTGGGTCGCACCAGTTAACTGACAAATGAGGAAATTAACTTTTTGCTCCTCAGACAGGGGGTACACTTTAAACAAACTGCAGAGTCTCTCCTTAAAATCACTCAGGGTGTGTGACTCCCCTGAATACTGTTGTAGCCATGCCGCTCATGCTATGTACGGCATTGTTAGAGGCATTATGGGGACTGCGGTGGCTGTTGCCAGATCTTGCTGCACTCTGGAGGCTGCAGCTGCGTTTGCCGCCGGATTCTGCTGTACTATGGGGGCTGCAGCTGCGTCTTCCACAGAAACTTGCGGCGCTATGGGGGCTGCGGCTGTGGCCGCTTCTGCATCTCCACCCAGGCTGGACATGTTCCCTCTCCGTACCAGTTAACCTCAGCCAGGCCCCGCGTTCCATTACCGGTGTGATTGACTGCTCCACTGTCGATCTGGATGGTGCTCCTTCTGGTTCTCAAGCCCGGGGCCTCCTGCTTTTTCATCCGCACACCCCAGAGCATGGAGCACAGCTTCCTTTCACGCTCTTTCCTCTGGCTCCACCCACGAAGACACACCTCCTCTGTTCTTGGTGCGCCACACGGCGTAGCAATGGCGATTATCACTCAGTGTAACAAAGTCTATGGCACACAGCACCCAGCAATGCCGGGGTACTAATCCTGTTCATGATGCCATGTTGGAGTGCCCGCTAGGACCATGGGGTACTTGGTACTGGGCCAGTTCTGTTCTTAAAGGGGTGGTAATGGTGGTAGTGACCCGGTCAGTGGCCCTGGGTGTCCACTAAAAAAGGGGTTAATGGAAATGGGAATAAAGTCTAATGTAGTATGTTCGTGACGCCACCGGTGATATTCGGCCAGGGGTGGCCGACGCTGCTTAAAGGGGTTCTCTGGGACTCATGGTATTTCAGCAGAGTTTGTATAGCTCCCCAGAGGTAGAGCTTGCTCCCCAGGGCTCCCGGTGTAGTTGGTAAGGTGGATGATTGATGGTGGGGTGCAAGACTGAGGGTGCAGGAAATAATTGCAGGACACAGCGATACAGTTTCCTTTACCTTTTACTGGTAGAATTCAGGTACAGTCCAGGGTACAGGTAACAGGTGATGGTGGGGTACGGGCTGCCTGTAAACAGCTTGGGATCCACTTAGCCAGATGGGTTCGGAAGCCTTCCCTCTGCACTGTATATTTGACCCTTGCTGCCTGAAGCTCTGCACGAGTCCTCTCAGTGTCTGTATTCTCAACCTGTATGGCTGACAGCTTGAACCTTTCATAGGCACTGTCCTCTCTCTCCGGCAGCCCCAGGCTCCTCACTTGCTGTGGTACCTGCAGGAGTTAGATGGGACAGGAGACTTGCACTGTACATGCCCATCAATATATTACAGAAAGGGATAATGTAGCAAACCTCCAAGTCATAGTCGAGCTAAGGAACTGGTGAGCAAGGGATTTATGAATGGCTGTTACTACTCCGCATGATCTGGAGTGTGAGTTGCTAGCAAAGTGCCATTGTGTGTAATGTGTGTAATGATTGTGTCTACTGACTGTGTCCACTCCCTACTTCTTGAAATCTGTTTCTTGAGAACATATAATGTGCATCTTACAAGAGTGAACCTAGCAGAGAATCTGGGCTCATTCTTATGCTATATCTAACCTGTTTAGAATGAAAGAAGCTATGTGTTGTTCCTTTATTTGAGTTTGAGACATAGTTTCAGTGACATCTTAATATGTTGAGGTCAGCCTTCCAGGCCCTCTATGGTCAGAGAAAAGGGAAGAAAACTAAGCGAGTACTAAAAAAGCAGAATACATAACAACTAGCAAGCAACATTTAAAATTGCAAAAGTAGTAAGAGCTAGGAAACGGGAAGAATAAAATGGCAATACAATGAAGCTCAATCATTATTGCTTATGGGTACAAGAAAAAATCCAACACTAAAAAAAAAATGATTAAAAGGGGTAGGCTTTTTTATTTCAGTAATCATTTCCAGACATATTGATTATGACAATAAAAGTGTAAAAGTAAAGAACATAGCAGCCAATACAACAGTATATTGTAAGAAGTGATCCAATCGAAAACATTAGTTGTTCAGTTCGTAAGCATACTCAACCAAGTTCCTTATGATCGATATGAGCCATTTCCAGAGAAGCTTTAGGCAAAGTGCTGCCTAATTTATCCCGAGTCAGTATTAGGGTGAGGTCCTTGTCGTTGTAGGTCCCCTAATTTATCGACACGTGCCAGTTCGAAAAGGTAATATTTTGGTGTCTAATGTCCTAAACGAAGAACTAGTGGTTGTCTGCAAATACAAGTTTGATGAACAGTCACTATGATATTATGAAAGGTCAAGGGAAAACCCCAATGATATGGGATTGAGCATATGCATAATCACATAATACTGTGACAGTGTGTGACAAGAATGGTCAGGTAAAATGCATATAAGCATGACAGTGAAAGTTTTGGAAAGATATATATCTTGGTACCGTGTTAGCCAGAAGATAGAAAAATATTTAGAATTGAAAGCTCTCAGTGGTTGATAACTTTTACTGGCTAGCTGAAAAGATGGTAACAAATTGCAAGCTTTCTGGACTACTTAGGTCCCTACATCAGGCATAGACTAAAATAAATTCACATATCACATATTTATGCACAATACAGCCCAGAAATAATGCCCTAGATGACACAGGTGATGTGAAGCAGAATTACCATTATGTGAGAGTGATAAATATTGGAACAGTTCATAGATAAGGAAGTCTTAATGTTTTGTGGTCTTCTGAATGGGTCTAGTACTGTGTTATGATGCCCCACATGGTCTGAGGAGCAAATTCCTTAACCCCTTCATGACCCAGCCTATTTTGGCCTTAATGACCTTGCCGTTTTTTGCAATTCTGACCAGTGTCCCTTTATGAGGTAATAACTCAGGAACGCTTCAACGGATCCTAGCGATTCTGAGATTGTTTTTTCGTGACATATTGGGCTTCATGGTAGTGGTAAATTTAGGTCGATAATTTCTGAGTTTATTTGTGAAAAAAACGGAAATTTGGCAAAAATTTTGAAAATTTCGCAATTTTCACATTTTTAATTTTTATTCTGTTAAACCAGAGAGTTATGTGACACAAAATAGTTAATAAATAACATTTCCCACATGTCTACTTTACATCAGCACAATTTTGGAAACAAATTTTTTTTTTTTGCTAGGAAGTTATAAGGGTTAAAATTTGACCAGTGATTTCTCATTTTTACTACAAAATTTACAAAACCATTTTTTTTAGGGACCACCTCACATTTGAAGTCAGTTTTAGGGTTCTATATGGCTGAAAATACCCAAAAGTGACACCATTCTAAAAACTGCACCCCTCAAGGTGCTCAAAACCACATTCAAGAAGTTTATTAACCCTTCAGGTGTTTCACAGCAGCAGAAGCAACATGGAAGTAAAAAATGAACATTTAACTTTTTAGTCACAAAAATGATCTTTTAGCGAAATTTTTTTTATTTTCCCAAGGGTAAAAGGAGAAACTGGACCACGAACATTGTTGTCCAATTTGTCCTGAGTACGCTGATACCTCATATGTGGGGGTAAACCACTGTTTGGGCGCACGGCAGGGCTCGGAAGGGAAGGAGCGCCATTTGACTTTTTCAATGAAAAATTGGCTCCAATCTTTAGCGGACACCATGTCGCGTTTGGAGAGCCCCCGTGTGCCTAAACATTGGAGCTCCCCCACAAGTGACCCCATTTTGGAAACTAGACCCCCCAAGGAACTTATCTAAAAGCATAGTGAGCACTTTAAACCCCCAGGTGCTTCACAAATTGATCCGTAAAAATGAAACAGTACTTTTTTTTCACAAAAAAATTATTTTAGCCTCAATTTTTTCATTTTCACATGGGCAACAGGATGAAATGGATCCTAAAATTTGTTGTACAATTTCTCCTGAGTACACCGATACCTCACATGTGGGGGTAAACCACTGTTTGGGCACATGGTAAGGCTCGGAAGGGAAGGAGCGCCATTTGACTTTTTGAATGAAAAATTATCTCCATCGCTAGCAGACACCATGTCACGTTTGGAAAGCCCCTGTGTGCCTAAACATTGGAGCTCCCCCACAAGTGACCCCATTTTGGAAACTAGACCCCCCAAGAAACTTATCTAGAAGCATAGTGAGCACTTTAAACCCTCAGGTGCTTCACAAATTGATCCGTAAAAATGAACAAGTACTTTTTTTTCACACAAAATTTCTTTTAGCCTCAATTTTTTCATTTTCACATGGGCAACAGGATAAAATGGATCCTAAAATTTATTGCGCAATTTCTCCTGAGTACGCCGATACCTCATATGTGGGGGTAAACCACTGTTTGGGCACACGTCAGGGCTCGGAAGGGAAGTAGTGACATTTGAAATGCAGACTTTGATGGAATGGTCTGCGGGCGTCACATTGCATTTGCAGAGCCCCTGATGTGCCTAAACAGTAGAAACACCCCACAAGTGACCCCATTTTGGAAATTAGACCCCCCAAGGAACTTATCTAGATGTGTGATGAGCACGTTCAACCCCCAAGTGCTTCACAGAAGTTTACAACGCAGAGCCGTGAAAATAAAAAATCATTTTTCTTTCCTCAAAAAAGATGTTTTAGCAAGCAATTTTTTATTTTCACAAGGGTAACAGGAGAAATTGGGCCCCGTTATTTGTTGCCCAGTTTGTCCTGAGTACGCTGGTACCCCAAATGTGGGGGTAGACCACTGTTTGGGCGCATGTCGGTGCTTGGAAGGGAGGGAGCACCATTTGACTTTTTGAACGCAAGATTGGCTGGAATCAATGGTGGCGCCATGTTGCGTTTGGAGACCCCTGATGTGCCTAAACAGTGGAAACCCCTCAATTCTAACTTCAACACTAACCCCAACACACCCCTAATCCTAATCCCAACTGTAGCCATAACCCTAATCACAACCCTAACCCCAACACACCCCTAACCACAACCCTAACCCCAAAACACCCGTAACCCTAATTCCAACCCTAACCCTAATCCTAACCCTAATCCCAACCCTAACCCTAATCCCAACCCTAACCACAACTGTAACCCCAACACACCCCTAACCCTATCCGTAACCCTAACCACAAGCCTAAACTTAACCCTATTTCCAACCCTAGCCCTAATTCCAACCCTAACTCTAATTCCAACCCTAACCCTAAGGCTATGTGCCCACGTTGCAGATTCGTGTGAGATTTTTCAGCACGATTTTTGAAAAATCTGCAGGTAAAAGGCACTGCGTTTTACCTGCGGATTTACAGCAGATTTCCAGTGTTTTTTTGTGCGGATTTCACCTGCTAATTACTATTGAGGAACAGGTGTAAAACGCTGCGGAATCCGCACAAAGAATTGACATGCTGCGGAAAATACAACACAGCATTTCTGCACGGAATTTTCCGCACCATGGGCACAGCAGATTTGGTTTTCCATAGGTGTACATGGTACTGTAAACCTGATGGAAAACTGCTACGAATTCGCAGCGGCAAATCCGCTGCGGATCCACGGCCAATCCGCTGCAGATCCGCGGCCAATCCGCTGCGGATCCGCGGCCAATCCGCTGCGGATCCGCAGCCAAATCCGCACTGTCTGCACATGCCATAACCCTAACCCTACCCCTAACCCTAACCCTACCCCTAACCCTACCCCTAGTTCTAACCCTAGTTCTAACCCTAACCCTAGTGGAAAAAGAAAAAAAAATATTTTCTTTATTTTATTATTGTCCCTACCTATGGGGGTGATAAAGGGGGGGTTTATTTATTATTTTTTTTATTTTGATCGCTGTGGTAGAACCTACCACAGCGATCAAAATGTACTTGTAACGAATCTGCTCAGTGCGCCCGCCATTTTGGAAGATGGCGGCGCCCATGGAGAAGACGGACCGACACCGGGGGCCTCGGTAAGTATAAGGGGGGGAGATCGGGGCACGGGGGGGCGTCGGAGCACGGGGGGGTGGCATAGGAGCACGGGGGGAGCGGACAGGAGGACGGGGGAGCGGAGCACAAGACGGAGGGGAGCGGAGCACAGATCGGTGGCTTGGGGGGGTGATCGGTGGGGTGGGGGGGTCACATCAGTGTTTCCAGCCATGGCCGATGATATTGCAGCATCGGCCATGGCTGGATTGTAATATTTCACCAGTTTTTTAGGTGAAATATTACAAATCGCTCTGATTGGCAGTTTCACTTTCAACAGCCAATCAGAGCGATCGTAGCCACGGGGGGGTGAAGCCACCCCCCCTTGGGTGAAGTACCACTACCCCTGTCCCTGCAGATCGGGTGAAATTGGAGTTATCCCTTTCACCCGATCTGCAGGGACGCGATCATTCCATGACGCCACATAGGCGTCATGGGTCGGATTGGCACGGGTTTTCATGACGCCTACGTGGCGTCATGGGTCGGGAAGGGGTTAATTGATGTAAAAATACATAAATCCACGCAGCAACACATTCGTTCCTGCACTGAGTTTGTCAAAGGTCATCATCAGTTTATACTCCCGAAGTAATCTCATGTCCATGGTGCTATGATCAGGGAGACAAAAATGTATTGCCACAGGTACATATATTCTTTTTTCTCTTATTGTGTGGCGATGAGAGTTCATCCTTGTTCTCAGCTTCTGTCCTGTCTCCCCTACATACAGACCCCCAGTTAGACATGTAGTACAAATAATTAGGTACACCACGTTAGATGTGATGCATCTGAAAGTACCTGGGATCTTGTAGTCCTGATGTGAATTGGGGATCTTTATTTTGTCCGTGGTTATTATGAATGGACAGATTTTACATTCTTTCTGGTTGCAAGGTAAGGTTCCTGCAGTTGTTTGAGACGACAGAGAGCTTCTGACAATGATACTTCTTAAATTTGGGGGCTGCCTAAAACACAGTAGTGGGGGGGTCTGGAAAAATGGATTGTAAGTGGGCATCTTTTTGTTGTAAAGGTTGTAATTTCCGTGCAGCTCACCTTAGCACCTTCAGATTTGGATTGTAGGTGACTACTAGAGGCACTCGATTATTTTCTTCTTTAGCTTTGTAATGTAGCAGGTGATTCCTTGATGTTCTAGTTGCTCTTGTAATTTGGTTTTGAATTGTTCTTGGATGATAGCTCTGATTTAAAAAGGTCTTTCTGAGACGATCAAGGTGTTCATCTCTATCCATGGGGTTGGAACATATTAGGTTGTATCTGATGGCTTGGCTGTAGACAATAGAGTTTTTTATGTGTTTTGGATGGAAACTGTCCCATTTGAGGTATGTTGGACGGTCGATTGGCTTCTGATACAGTGATGTCTCTATTTCATTGTTCTGCAGCTTAATGATGGTGTCCAAAAAGTTAATTTCAGTGCTGGAGTAGTTGAGTGTTAAGTTGATGGTGGGATGAAATTGATTAAACTGTTCATGACAGACTCCGTCCAGATGATTAAAATATCATCAATGTAGCGGTAGTAGGCCAGAAGACTGATGGAACATGAGGACAAAAGTCGCTTTCAAGCTTGGCCATGAAAAGATTAGCATATTGTGGGGCCATTTTACTTCCCATTGCTGTGCCAGTCTCCTGTAGATAAATCTTTTAAAATTCAAAGAAATTGCGGGTGAGGATGAATTTTATAAGTTTCACCACAAAATCAGCATCAGTCCCTGTGTTTTCCAGGTAGAATTTGTAGGCATTTAATCCATCCTGGTGTGGGATATTAGAGTACAAATATTCCACATCCATGGTAGCCAGGATGGTTCCATCTGGTAGAGGACCTATTGCTGATAGTTTATTCAATAGGCCAGTTGTGTCCTGAATGTAGCTGTGTGTATACGTTACCAGTGGTTTAAGAATACCCTCTACCCATTCAGATACCTGCTCAGTAAGGGTGCCCACACATTAAATAATTGGTCTTCCTGGATTTCCAGATTTGTGGATTTTGGGAACCATGTAGAATGCCCCCATTCTTGGACTTTCTGGTATCAGGTCATCGGCTCTTGAAAGTAAGTATTTGTTGCCTTTGGACTTTTGCATTTTCTCCTTTATAACCTAGAATGAATGCAGAAAACATTATTGAGACACTGATCACTTGAACTAGGAGGTTGCTCTGCTCTGTTAATTTTATTAAGAGTGTTTCATGGGTGACCCAGCAGTCCATTGACGATGGAAGCTAAAGTAGTGAATAAATTAAGACAGGGCATTTTAGAAGACATTGGACTCAAATGTTGTTTCTTTGGTTCCTATTTTTGATATTATCTTTGTTTTGCTGAAGTAGAAATAGTTGGTCAGCATGTTGCTACTTGTCCTGCTTAGGGCAAAAGTATTATTTCCCAGTTCCCAGTTTAGGATGTATATAATCTTATATATAATCTTTATTTTTATGTATAAATTACAGTGGCTTGGAAAGTGTTCACCGCCTTGGCTTTTTCCTATTTTGCTACATTACAATCTGTGTTTAAATATTTTTGTAATCGTAACATTGGCAGAAGAAAAGACCCCTTAAAATATAATTTTTTTTAGAGAGCTTTTTAAACAGAATTGCATGTATTGGTAAATGATACAGTACATATGTTATCAAACCAACAAGCAAATTAACAAAATAAATCCACAGAAAGTGATGCAATGCCACTACTGAAAAAGTTTAAAAATGAATAAAATGAAAAAAATAAATAAATAAATGGGGCAATAGTGAAGCAGAAGCCACCACGGGAGCTCAGGAGAAAAAAAACACAATATGTGGGCTATTATGCCCTAGAAATCCCTAATGGATGCCCTACCTATCAGAGGGATTTCTAGAGCATAACAGCTCACATATTGTGTGTTTTTTTTCCTGTGCTCCCGTGGTGGCCTCTGCTTTCCTATTGCCCGACCTTTTTTACATTTTTAAATTTTTATACTTTTTCAGTGGTGGCATTGTATCAATTTTTGTTGATTTCTTTGTTAATTTGTTTGATAACATATGTACTGTATCCAGTGGCGTAACTACAAAGTTATGAGCCCCGAACTTTCAAATGGGGGCCCCCCATGCCAAAATATATAGGTGAATTAGAAATGCACCATTACAGAATTAGTTGTATGCTGGCTTCACAAGAGTGAAGTTCACGGTCTGTATACAGACCACAACCTCCAGCCTTGCAGATGGTTTCCCGATCCGAACTCACACCCTCCTGTGTCTATGATAATACGCTCCTGTAAACCCAGCCTGACAGGGATGACCCCTTACAAATGGAAGTGTGCCCCTCTAAACCCTGCAATCACCTGGTGGGGAGAGTCGTATCCTGACTAGTAATACTGCCAATTTTCCTACCATAAGTTGTGCATTTCTAGAGCTGGGAAATGGGAATTCAATACTAGAACACTTCAACTATGGTTCTCGTCCCGCCTCAAGGAAGTATGGCAGACAGGTGTGATAAGACTAATAAAAAAAACTACTGCCACAAACACAGCTGTACATACTGGCGGAAGTGTGAGGGCATTAGTGCCTGTGTATGTACATGTTAGAGGCTAGAGAGAAGAAAGCTTGGTCCCTCTTAGCTTCTGGCAATGTTTTAGCTCAACTCACATGTGGGCTATACCATTGTAAACCAGGTAGACACATTTATCCACTGATCTTACTATTCATAAGGAACTGCTGTCTACACTTTAGTTGCCCACTGTATACAACCCCTGGCAAAAATGATGGAATCACCGGCCTTGGAGGATGTTCATTAAGTTGTTTAATTTTGTAGAAAAAAAGCAGATCACAGACATGGCACAAAACTAAAGTCATTTCAAATGGCAACTTTCTGACTTTAAGAAACACTAAAAGAAATCAAGAACAAAAAATGTGGTAAAGATTTAAAGATTTTTCTGTATTTTCAGGACGATGAAAATTGTACATTCATACTAAAGGCATCAAAACTATGAATTAACACATGTGGAATTATATACTTAACAAAAAAGCGTGAAACAATTGAAATTATATCTTATATTCTAGGTTCTTCAAAGTAGTCACCCTTTGCTTTGCACACTCTTGGCATTCTCTTGATGAGCTTCAAGAGGTGTCACCGGGAATGGTTTTCACTTCACAGGTGTGCCCTGTCAGGTTTAATAAGTGGGTTTTCTTGCCTTATAAATGGGGTTGGGACCATCAGTTGTGTTATACAGAAGTCTTGTGGATATATAGCTGGTAGTCCTACTGAATAGACTGTTAGAATTTGTATTATGGCAAGAAAAAAACAGCTAAGAAAAATGAGTGGCCATCATTACTTTAAGAAATGAAGGTCAGTCAGTCTGAAAAATTGGGAAAACTTTGAAAGTGTCCCCAAGTGCAGTGGCAAAAACCATCAAGCGCTACAAAGAAACTGAGGACCACCCCAGGAAAGGAAGACCAAGAGTCACCTCTGCTTCTGAGGATAAGTTTATCCGAGTCACCAGCCTCAGAAATCGCAGGTTAACAGCAGCTCAGATTAGAGACCAGGTCAATGCCACACAGAGTTCTAGCAGCAGACACATCTCTATAACAACTGTTAAGAGGAGACTTTGCAGCCGGCCTTCATGGTAAAATAGCTGCTAGGAAATCACTACTAAGGACAGGCAACAAGCAGAAGAGACTTGTTTGGGCTAAAGAACACAAAGAATTGACATTAGACCAGTGGAAATCTGTGCTTTGGTCTGATGAGTCCAAATTTGAGATCTTTTGTTCCAACCACTGTGTCTTTGTGCGAAGCAGAAAAGGTGAACGGATGGTTCCCACCGTGAAGCATGGAGGAGGAGGTGTAATGGTGTGGGGGTGCTTTGCTGGTGACACTGTTGGGGATTTATTCAAAATTGAAGGCATACTGAACCAGCATGGCTACCACAGCATCTTGCAGCGGCATGCTATTCCATCTGGTTTGCGTTTAGTTCAACGATCATTTATTTTTCAACAGGGCAATGACCCCAAACACACCTCCAGGCCATGTAAGGGCTATTTGACCAAGAAGGAGAGTGATGGGGTGCTACGCCAGATGACCTGGCTTCCACAGTCACCAGACCTGAACCCAATCGAGATGGTTTGGGGTGAGCTGGACCGCAGAGTGAAGGTAAAAGGGCCAACAAGTGCTAAGCATCTCTGGGAACTTCTTCAAGATTGTTGGAAGACCATTCCTGGTGACTACCTCTTGAAGCTCATCAAGAGAATGCCAAGAGTGTGCAAAGAAGTCATCAAAGCAAAAGGTGGCTACTTTGAAGAACCTAGAATATAAGACATAATTTCAGTTGTTTCACACTTTTTTTGTTAAGTATATAATCCCACATGTGTTAATTCATAGTTTTGATGCCTTCAGTGTGAATGTACAATTTTCATAGCAAATAGATAATGGCTGCACTCAATTGTACTGTGCTAAAGCAAGGAAATATGCAATACATGAAATGTGAATAGCATACTGGCTTGTGAAATCTATGAAAAAACACATGAGATGCTTAGCACAAGATTTGGCCAAAAATTGTGAGCCCATCCACCAAACGTCAAGGTAATCTGAGATCGGATGGGTAACTAACCTGTCTGCCTAGTGTGAACACTTACCTATGGCTAATAACATGGTAAAGCCTGCATTTATAAGAAGGTCAGAACCAACTGTGTTTGGATGTAATTAAAATCACAGCATGGTGAAGGGCGGGGCGTTCAAGTCAGAAAAAACAGTACATAGTAAATATAGGAAAACTGACTGAACAGCTATAGTCTGAACTGGTGCATAACCAAAAAAGTCTTACATAGCAAATAGATAATGGCTGCACTCGATTGTACTGTGCTAAAGCAAGGAAATGTGCAATACATGAAATGTGAATAGCATACTGGCTTGTGAAATCTATGAAAAAACACATGAGATGCTTAGCACAAGATTTGGCCAAAAATTGTGAGCCCATCCACCAAACGTCAAGGTAATCTCAGATCGGATGGGTAACTAACCTGTCTGCCTAGTGTGCGCAGCATCGCCGCAAGGAACACAGACATGCTGTGATCTTAAAAGACGCGCAGCATGTCCGGAGTCGCAGGGCCGACGGATGCGTGTTTCCACGCATAGTGGACACGGGATTTCATAAAATCCCCTCCACTATGCTGGAACATCTGGACGCTGCGTGTTTGACGCTGCGGCCCCACGCAGCGTCAAACACGCAGCGTTTCCTGAACGTGGACACGTTCCCTTAGCCATAGGTAAGTGTTCACACTAGGCAGACAGGTTAGTTACCCATCCGATCTCAGATTACCTTGACGTTTGGTGGATGGGCTCACAATTTTTGGCCAAATCTTGTGCTAAGCATCTCATGTGTTTTTTCATAGATTTCACAAGCCAGTATGCTATTCACATTTCATGTATTGCACATTTCCTTGCTTTAGCACAGTACAATTGAGTGCAGCCATTATCTATTTGCTATGTAAGACTTTTTTGGTTATGCACCAGTTCAGACTATTGCTGTTCAGTCAGTTTTCCTATATTTACTATGTACAATTTTCATAGTCATGAAAATACAGAAAAATCTTTAAGTGAGAAGGCGTGTCCAAACTTTTGGTCTGTACTGTATATATTTTTTTATTCTCCCAAAAGTATTCCTGAAAATAATAAGCCAATATTAACCCTCCCAAAGACCAATGTCGCCTCCCCGAGGGCAGGACAGGAAAAGTGGTACTGTGCAGTGTGTATATATACAGGACAGGAGGAGTAGTACTATGCAGTGTATATATACAGGACAGGAGGAGTGATACTGTGCAGCATATATATATATATACAGGAGAGGAGGAGTGGTACTATGCCGTGTATATATACAAGACAGGAGGAGTGATACTGTGCAGTGTACATATACAGGACAGAAGTGGTACTGTGAAGTGTATGTATACAGGTCAGGAGAAGTGGTACTGTGCAGTGTATATATACAGAACAGGAAGAGTGGTACTGTGCAGTGTATATATACAGGACAGGAGGAGTGGTACTGTGCAGCAGGGCCGGACTGGGATAAAAAAGCACCCCTGCCACACAAACCCCACCAGCCCACTATAACACTCCCCACTCACGATCAGTGAGTTACTTTGTCATGTCCATCACTCTCCTAAAAGGAGATATTTGAAGAGCCACATGTGAATGCTGCCACAGTGCATATGATCGAGCACAGCTGCCTTTACATGGTGCTCTACAGAGCTCCGATTTTCAGGATCATGGGGGTCCCAGCAGTCGGATCTCCAGAAATTGGAAAGTTATCCCCTATCCAGAGGAGCGCAGATTACTTGGGATAATCCATTTAAAAAGCTTTTTCAATATTTTATTTTTATTTGGCCATAGTATTATTGAAAATATTAAACCAATATTGACGCTCCCAAAGTCCAATGTCACCTCTTCGACAACAAGACAGGATAAGTGGTACTATGCAGTGCATACAGGGCCGGCTCCAGGTTTTTGTGGGCCCCGGGTGAAAGAGGCTCAGTGGGCCCCTTTAACAAATACCACAATTCGTAATGCACAGATACGGCAGAGAAATATTGGTATAGCACGATGCCAAAGATTTCACTTCTTACATTATATGAGTGATATCTATTGTATATTGTACAATAGGCTAGAAGCCAGACATACAGTCCTACATACAGTATTATAGGCACCACATAGTGCTCCATACAGAATAATGAGCCCCATATAATGCTCCATACAGAATAATGAGCCCCATATAATGCTCCATACAGTATAATGAGCCCCATATATTTCTCCATACAGAATAATGAGTCCCATATAATGCTCCATACAGTTTAATGAGCCTGATATATTGCTCCATACAGAATGAGCCCCATATAGTGCTCTATACAGAATAATGAGCCCCATATATTGTTCCATACAGTATAATGAGCCCCATATAATGCTCCATACAGTATAATGAGCCCCATATATTGTTCCATACAGTATAATGAGCCCCACATAATGCTCCATACAGTATAATGAGCCCCATATATTGTCCCATACAGAATAATAAGCCCCATAGAATGCTATTATGGGTACCACACAGTGTTCCATACATTATAATGAGCCTTGTGTATTGCTCCATACAGATTACTGAACCCCATATATTGTTCCATGCAGAATAATGAGCCTCATATTGCTCTATGCAGTATAATGAGCCACATATAATGTTCCAAACACTATAATGAGCCCCATACCTTGCTCCATACAGAATGGGCCCCATATAATGCTCCATACAAAATAGGTCCCATATAATGTTCCAGAATAATGAGCCCCATATATTGCTCCATACAGAATAATGGCTCCATAAAATGTTCCATACAGTATATCATGGGCCCTATATATTGTTCCATACAGAATGAGCCCCATATAATGTTCCATACAGAATAAGCCCCATATAATGCTCCATACAGTATTATGGGTACCACATAGATTCCATACAGTATAATGAGCCCTGTGTATTGCTCCATACAGATTAACGAACAGCAGAATAATGAGCCCTATATAATACTCCATACAGAATAATGATCCTCATATATTGCGCCATGCAGTATAATGAGCCCCATATAATGCTGCAAACACTATAATGAGCCCCATATAAATCTCCATACAGTATAATGAGCCCCATACCTTGTTCCATACAGAATGGGCCCCATACACTGTGTGCAGAATTATTAGGCAAGTTGTATTTTAGAGGATTATTTTTATTATTGAACAACAACTATGTTCTCAATCAACCCAAAAGACTCATAAATATCAAAGCTTAATATTTTTGGAAGTTGGGGTGTTTTTTTTTTTAGATTTGACTATCTTAGGAGAATATCTGTTTGTGTGGGTGACTATTACTGTGCAGAATTATGAGGCAATTTAATAAAAAACAAATATATTCCCATCTCAGTTGTTTATTTTTGCCAGGTAAACCAATATAACTGCACGAAATTTAGAAATAAACATTTCTGACATGTAAAAACAAAACCCCCCAAAATTAGTGACCAATATAGCCACCTTTCTTTAGGATGACACTCAACAGCCTTCCACCTATAGATTCTGTCAGTTGCTTGATCTGTTTATGATCAACATTGCATGCAGCAGCCACCACAGCCTCCCAGACACTGTTCCGAGAGGTGCACTATTTTCCCTCCCTGTAGATCTCACATTTTATGAGGGACCACAGGTTCTCTATGGAGTTCAGATCAGGTGAACAAGGGGGCCATGTCATTATTTTTTCTTCTTTGAGACCTTTTCTGGCCAGCCACGCTGTGGAGTAGTTGAAGGCATGTGATGAAGCATTGTCCTGCATGAAAATCATGTTTTCCTTGAACGATACCGACTTCTTCCTGTACCACTGCTTGAAAAAGTTGTCTTCCAGAAACTGGCAGTAGGTCTGGGAGTTGATCTTCACTCCATCCTCAACCCGAAAAGGCCCCACAAGTTTCTTAAGATATTTCTTGGCCCAGTCTTGACATTTTATCTTATGTTTCTTGTTCAAAGGTGGTGGTTTTTCAGCCTTCCTTACCTTGGCCATGTCCCTCAGTATCGCACACCTTGTGCTTTTTGTTACTCCAGTAGCATTGCAGCTCTGAAATATGGCAAAACTGGTGGCAAATGGCATCTGGGCAGCTTCACGCTTGATTTTCCTCAATTCATTGGCAGTTATTTTGCGCCTTTTTGCCCAACACGCTTCTTGCGACCCTGTTGGCTATTTGCCATGAAACGTTTGATTGTTCGGTGATCACGCTTCAAAAGTTTGGCAATTCAAAGATTGCTGCATCCCTCTGCATCCCTCTGCAAGACATCTCACAATTTTGGACTTTTCAGAGCCCGTCAAATCTCTCTTCTGACCCATTATGCCAAAGGAAAGGAAGTTGCTTAATAATTAAGCACATCTTATATAGGGTTTTGATGTCATTAGACAACACCCCTCCTCATTACAGAGATGCACATCACCTGATTTACTTAATTGGTAGTTGGCTCGCAAGCCTGAACAGCTTGGAGAAGGACAACATGTATAAAAAGTATCATGTGATCAAAATACAACTTGCCTAATAATTCTGCACATAGTGTACTAGCTATTGAACCCGTTCTACGCCCGGGTGGCGAGCATTTATATTGGAATATGGTCTCCATCCTGGTATGTGCTGCTCCTATCCTGTCATATGCTGCTCCATCCTGCGCCCCCATCCTGTCATGTGCTGCTCCACCGTGTCATGTGCTGCTCCATCCTGCGCCCCCATCCTGTCATGTGCTGCTCCACCGTGTCATGTGCTGCTCCATCCTGCATCCCCATCCTGTCATGTGCTGCTCCACCGTGTCATGTGCTGCTCCATCCTGCGCCCCCATCCTGTCATGTGCTGCTCCACCGTGTCATGTGCTGCTCCATCCTCATCCCCATCCTGTCATGTGCTCCCATCCTGCGCCCCCATCCTATCACGTGCTGCTCCATCCTGTGCCCCCATCAGTGCGGGCGGCTGTGCTGAGTGCGGGCGGCTGTGCTGAGTGCGGGCGGCTGTATGTGGCTGTGCTGAGTGCGGGCGGCTGTATGTGACGTGGCTGTGCTGGGTGCGGGCGGCTGTGCTGGGTGCGGCAGCTGTGGACGGCTGTGCTGGGTGCGGTGGCTGTGCTGGGTGCAGCGGCTGTGCTGGGTGCAGCGGCTGTGCGTGGCTGTAGGCGGCTGTGCGTGGCTGTGGGAGGCTGTGCTGGGTGCGGCGGCTGTGCGTGGCTGTGGGCGGCTGTGCTGGGTGCGGTGGCTGTGCTGGGTGCGGTGGCTGTGCTGGGTGCGGCGGCTGTCCGTGGCTGTAGGCAGCTGTGCTGGGTGCGGAGGCTGTGCATGGCTGTGGCGGCTGTGCGTGGCTGTGCTGGGTGCGGCGGCTGTGCTGGGTGCGGCGGATGTGCTGGGTGCGGCGGCTGTGCTGGGTGCGGCGGCTGTGGGTGGCTGTGCTGGGTGCAGCGGTTGTGCGTGGCTGTGGGCGGCTGTGCTGGGTGCGGCGGCTGTGGGCGGCTGTGCGTGGCTTTGCTGGGTGCGGCGGCTGTGCGTGGCTGTGGGCGGCTGTGCGTGGCTGTGGGCGGCTGTGCTGGGTGCGGCGGCTGTGCTGGGTGCGGCGGCTGTCCGTGGCTGTGGGCGGCTGTGCGTGGCTGTGGGAGGCTGTGCGTGGCTGTAGGCGGCTGTGCGTGGCTGTGGCGGCTGTGCATGGCTGTGCTGGGTGCGGCGGATGTGCTGGGTGCGGCGGCTGTGCTGGGTGCGGCGGCTGTGGGTGGCTGTGCTGGGTGCGGCGGCTGTGCGTGGCTGTGGGCTGTGCGTGGCTGTGGGCGGCTGTGCTGGGTGCGGCGGCTGTGGTTGGCTGTGCTGGGTGCGGCGGCTGTGCGTGGCTATGGGTGGCTGTACGTGGCTGTGGGCGGCTGTGCTGGGTGCGGCGGCTGTGCGTGGCTGTGGTCGGCTGTGCTGGGTGCGGCTGTGCGTGGCTGTGGGCGGCTGTGCGTGGCTGTGGGCGGCTGTGCGTGGCTGTGGGCGGCTGTGCTGGGTGCGGCGGCTGTGGTCGGCTGTGCTGGGTGCGGCGGCTGTGCGTGGCTGTGGGCGGCTGTGCTGGGTGCGGCGGCTGTGGTCGGCTGTGCTGGGTGCGGCTGTGCGTGGCTGTGGGCGGCTGTGCGTGGCTGTGGGCGGCTGTGCTGGGTGCGGCGGCTGTGGTCGGCTGTGCTGGGTGCGGCGGCTGTGCGTGGCTGTGGGCGGCTGTGCTGGGTGCGGCGGCTGTGCGTGGCTGTGGTCGGCTGTGCTGGGTGCGGCGGCTGTGCGTGGCTATGGGTGGCTGTACGTGGCTGTGGGCAGCTGTGCTGGGTGCGGCGGCTGTGCGTGGCTGTGGGCGCCTGTGCGTGGCTGTGGGCGGCTATGGTCGGCTGTGCTGGGTGCGGCGGCTGTGCGTTGCTGTGGGCGGCTGTGCGTGGCTGTGCTGGGCGTGGCGGCTGTGCTGGGTGTGGCCATGTTCTTGGTCCTGCTCCCGGAGTCGGCGCCTGCGCAGTCCGCGCTTTCCGGCGCCATTTTCTTGAAGACACTGCAATGTGTCTTCAAGAAAATGGCGCCGGAAAGCGCGGACTGCGCAGGCGCCGATTCCGGGAGCAGGGGGACAGTCACGGCCCGGAAGCGCGTCGGTGGAACGGGTCAGGTAAGTATACTCACCCTCCGCCTCCTGGCTCGTCCCTGCTTGTCCGGTGGAGATCGCGGTGTGCGTTCAGCGCTTACGCATACCGCGATCTCCTGGGAGCGTCGCTCTGTGCGGTCCAGACTGCGCCGGCGCTTGCGCTTGCGCAGTCTATAGAGGCTTCGGACAGAGTGACGCTCCCAGCGTTATATTATAGATAATTCTCCGTACAGAATATGTTGGGCCCCATATAATGCTCCAGTATATGGTGGTCCCTTTATATTGCTCCAAAGTCCGAACAGAATGGTCACCATATAATTCTCCATATAGTATATGATGGGCCCTACATACTGCTCCAAACAGAATGGGCCCCATATAAGGCTCCATATATAATGGGCCCCATATGATGCTCCATATATAATGGGACCCAATATGATGCTCCAGTATATAATGGGCCCCATATTATGCTCCATACATAATGTTCCTCATATAATGCTCCAGTATATAATAGGCCCCATATATTGCTCAAAACAAAAAAAAACTGAAATCCTCACCTCTCCTCGCTGGCCGCTGCTCTGTTCCGGACTCCTCAGCGTCTGCGCCTTCCGGCTCTCTGCACTGTGGCTGTTCAGGCAGAGGGCGCACAGATGTGATGTCACTGCACCTTCTGACCTGAAACGTCACAGTCAGGAGACGCCGCAGCAGAGGAGCAGGAAGAGGTAAATATCTCAAGTGCTGGGGCCCTGAGCAAGCGTGGGAGGGGTGGACTCTTTATTAGTTCACGTGGCAACATTTCAGGCCCTCCGCAGAGAAAGGTTATGTTATTGCCACATAGGCTAAGAAAGAGTCCGCCACTTTTTTCACAATTTATTGGAGTGATATATATATATATATATATATATATATACACACACACAGCATACATAGCTCCACAATATATACTGTGGTAAGGAATATAGAGTGGAGCTGTGTATATAGTATATAGTGTAGAGATGTGCCAGTGTATATAGTGTGGATTCCACACTATATACTATATACACAGCAACATACTATATGAACATCTGTACATTATATACTGTCATGGTTCACACAGTGCTGCCAACAATATGTTACGCATCCCAGCAATATGTCAGGGATCCCGGGGAAGATACCTCTATCACCCCACCACTCACACCAATTTGTCATGAACCGGGGTTGTTTGGTTACCCCTGGTTCCTTCTGAAGGGATTTATCTATATCCCACTTCCCAGTTCCGGTTTGCAACTTGCAGCTCTCTGGCGCCCCCCTTACCCTCAGGTCAGTCAGGGTACTTCACCTAGGGTAATTAGTTGCCAGAAAGGCTGCCTACTATGTACTGGCTATTGGGCACGCTGCAGCGAGGGCGATTTAACTACTCCCACTCAGGAACAATAATTTCAATGCCGCCATCGCTACAAAGCCTCCCAAATGCACAAAACAAAGTATGGTGCCACCAGCTCCGATTAACGGGTCCGGAGCCAACCCAAATCAGTAGCGTAATTCGCTACAGAGGACATGACAATTCGTTTAGAGCACGAAGACACAAGCTAGTAACTTTATATTTCACTGCAAAAAAAGATAGGCAGTGTTTACAAAGTATAAAAATATATTTTAAAAGGAGACAATATCATATGTACAAGACAGATTACAAATAAACTGGGATTAAAATTGAAAAGAACACTTCCAGGTCGCTCAGATCATTTAATCTCCAGTTTGCCCATGTGCTCAGGAGATACATCAAGATGCATGTCATATCTATAGAGCATCAGGACCCCGGATAAAAGACACTGCAAAAATGCTGTCTCACTAAGTTATTCCTAGCCCAAAACCCCACCACTCCCCCTGCGGTGACATCACTTAGAGGCTGACACCTCCCCTTTACTTAGAATATGAAAACTATTTTTATGCATATCTCGCTGTATGAACCTCGTATATGAAATACACCTGGTTCCCGAGGTGCACCACGTTGAACCAATTCTTTTAACTGTAAGCACAGCGTACTTACATGAACCACTTAAGGAGCAATCCACGCTTTGCCCTCGTTGCGTTTAGCTGCTAGCGGTTTCAGTGAGTGATAGATCTATCGATGGACATCCGGAATATATAATCTTATATCTCTAGCCTGGATCGGTGCCAGAATATGTCACTTTAATGGAGCAAAGAATCTCATGGTGGCTACACAAGTTTCAACTAGTACCATGTGGGAGGGAGAATGAGTAGTTTCCACAGAGTCTGGTATTTGCAGCGTAGAACCATAAAACTTCTTCAGTGATTCTAGTGAGGGTTTTGAATTACACACATACACAAGCAGCAGGCAGAGAGAGAAAAGGGGGGTTGGAATAGCCCACAGTATGACTCTGGAAAGCCATGTAACCTTCTGAAACCAAACTTACAATATGAGATTTTTATATTAGTGTGACACCTCCCCTTTTGGACTGTGCTACGGAGGCAGAACCTCTTGGTACTTCTCCATGCGCACGTCAGCAGGTTCACCCTGGCGGGACAACCCATCTGCATTGCTATGCTTCCTGCCCGGTTTGTGTTCGATGGTAAAGTTGTACTGCTGGAGGGCAAGGCTCCAACGTAGCAACCTTCCGTTAGTTCCACACATGGCTTGCAGCGAGCGCAGAGTGTTGTAGTCAGTCACCACAGTGAAGGTGCACCGGTACAGGTAGGGCTGCAAATGTTGCAGGGCCCAGACTATGGCCAGGCACACCTTCTTGATGGTGGAATAGACCACTTCCCTCGGCAGAAGCTTCTGGCCCAGGTACAACACGGGGTGCTTTTGGTTTCCCGGGTCGACCTGGCTGAGCACAGCACCGAGGCCAAACTCACTGGCGTCGGTCTGCACCAAGAACAGTCGACTGCTGTTGACAGCTTTCAACACAGGAGCATTGCACAGGGCTGTTTTCAAAGCCTGGAAGGCCCCCTCACAGCCGTCAGTTCAGTTGACTATGTGGGGTAGCTTTTTCCTGGTGAGGTCCGGCAAGGGTTTTGCCAGGGTACTATAGTTCTGTACGAAGAGCGTATAGTACCCTGCATTGCCCAGGAAGGACATCACCAGATTCTTGGTCCTGGGGGTGGGCCAAGACGCAATTGCGACCACTTTCCCAGGCCCTGGTTTTATGGAGTTCCCACCTACCCGGTGCCCCAGGTACTGGACCTCTCTCATGCCCATCTGGCACTTTCCCGCCTTGATGGTCAGACCTGCTTGGTGAATTCGCCTGAGCACTTCCTGAAGATGCTGCAGGTGTTCATCCCAGGAGGAACTGAAGATGGCAATGTCATCCAGGTATGCCACCGCAAACTTCTCCAGTCCCTGAAGCAGGTGGTTGATTATCCGCTGGAAAGTGGCAGGAGCATTCTTCATGCCGAAGGGCATGACTGTGGACTCGTACAGTCCAAAGGGTGAGATAAAAGCGGACTTCTCCTGCACCTCGGGGCTCAGGGGAACCTGCCAGTATCCTCGACTCAGATCCATTATGGTCAGATATTTTGCGCCAGCTAACCGTTCAAGCAGCTCCTCGATGCGTGGCAATGGGTGCGCGTCAGAGGCTGTGATGGTGTTGAGCCCCCTGTAGTCCATGCAGAACTGGGTGGTTCGATCCTTCTTTGGCACGAGAACTACAGGTGAGGCCCATGCTCTCTTTGACCATACAATCACCCCCAGCTGTAACTTCTCATCGATCTCCTGGCGCATAACCTGCTGCACCTCGTCGGAGATCTGATAGGGTGTTAGCCATAGTGGGGCATGATTCCCGATGTCCACATCGTGGACCGCTAACATAGTCCTTCCAGGTTGGTTGGAGAAAACGGACCGGAAGGGTTCCAGCGTGGTCCGCAACTGCGACTGCTGGGGTTCTGTTAACAAGGCGCTTATTTTCACGTTCTCAATGGACCCACCGGCCTTGGCTTGGGTCAGCATGTCCAGGAGGGGGTCATCCTCCCTGTCTTCGGGCAGGCTGCAGACCGTTGGGACGTAAGGTTCTCGTTCGTGATGAGCCTTCATCATGTTGACGTGAAGGCCTTTTGCCTACCCCGAGCGTGGTCACGCGTGACCACATAGGTGACCGGGTTGAGCTGTTGGTGGATGACATACTGGCCTTCCCACGCTGCCCGAAGCTTATCCTTTGGTATGGGGACCAGCACCCACACCTTTTGACCCACATGGTAGGTCCGCTCCCAGGCATTCTGGTCGTACCAGTGCTTCTGATCAGCCTGAGTCTGCATCATGTTGCCATGCACCAATTGCATCAAGGTCTGCATTTTGTCACGGAAGTGCATGACATACTCCGCTATGGACACTTCAGAAGGGTTCGGCTCCTCTTCCCAGTATTCCCTTACCAACCCAAGGGGTCCCCAGATTCGCCTGCCATATAGGAGCTTGAATGGGGAGAACCCCGTCGAGGCCTGCGGAACCTCTCTGTAAGCGAATAGCAGATGTGGGAAGTACCACTCCCAGTCGCGTCCTTGGGTCTCAATCAGCATGCGTAGCATCTGAGTTGAGTTTTGAGGGTACCATTGAAGCGCTCACTCAAGACATTGGTCTGTGGGTGATACGCACTCGATACCAGACGCTTCACCTGCATTTTCTTACAGAGAGCTGCCATCAGGCGAGACATGAATTTGGTCCCTTGATCGGTAAGCATCTCCCTGGGAAATCCTACCCTTGAAAAGATGGCCAACAGTGCATCCGCCACCTTATCTGCCCTAGTTGAGGACAGAGCCACTGCCTCTGGGTACCAGGTAGCGTAGTCTACCACATTGAGGACGTATTGCTTCCCAGAGCTGCTGGGGACTGCCAGCGGGCCCACAATGTCAACCACAATCCTCTGGAAAGGCTCCTCTGTCACTGGCAAAGGGATCAGGGAACCTTAAGAGCAGGCCTCAACTTCCCCACTCTTTGGCAGGTGATACAGGAGCGACAGTAGTTTGTCACATCGGTCCCCATCTTGGACCAAGAGAAGTGTTGAGACAGCCGGGCCTTCGTTTGGCTGATCCCCAAGTGTCCAGCGAACGGGATCTCATGACCAGCTGTCTTTCCCTCAACAACTTCTTTTGGGATTTTCCTGGTACTGTCTCCCGGTACAACCTCCCTCGTTCCCAGAACACCTTCTCCTTATCCGTCACGGAGGTGAGCGTCTCGGCGAGGTGTCTCAAATTTTCCAGGCTCGCATCTAAGTGCAGAGGGGACTGGAACTCCTGGCTAGGGGCAGCCAGAAGCGACGTCAGGGTCCCTTCCCCACGGGAACCCTCTGAGACCTGCTCTGGGTCCATCTCTGGTTCAGTCACACCTGTGACTGAGGAGGGTCCAGAAGGCAGAACGTTATTTGCGTTCCAGGCAGAGTTGAGCGACTTTTACTTTTTTAGGATCGAGTCGGGTTTCGCGAAGTCGGGTGAAATCGGCCGATTATTGTGTAAAGTCGGGGGCCGACTGAAACACGAAACCCAATGCAAGTCAATGGGGAATCAAAGTCGTCAGAGAGTGGAGGACAGGAAAACACCTACAGTGCCCATTTTAATGCCAAAAACATCAATTCTTATTACTGAAGCTTGTCAATCTTAATTTACTTTATAATAATAGTTAGGCATTGAAAACTTGGGGTCATTTGACTAAAGTTGTGTGGGGGTAGGGCTGGCTCAAGTTTTTCGTGGGCCCAGGAAACGCGGAATACGTCACGGCGGTGGAGCAGGGAGAGGTAAGTATTTCAACTTTGGAAGTGCTGTGATCCTGAGCAAGCAGTGGGGGCCCACTCGTTGGCATTGGCACTGGCACAGGGCCCCTCATAGTACGGTGGTATGTTTGATGGCGGGTGGTGCCTCCCACCGGCAGAGACACTTTTGTGTACTATGAGGGGCCCTGTGCTAGTCACGTCACCAACGAGTATGCCCCCCCACCTAATGAAGGAACCTGCACTTTCATCTGCACCTTCCTCTTTGTCCCCGTGTAAGGTGGTATAGTATGTGGGAAGGGGAACCTGACTTTCAGCAGGGTCAAATTCTGGCTGTGTAGAGTGCAAGGGGAATGTAGTGGTCTGGGTCAATGTACCAGCAGACTCATCTAGCTGTGGCTGGGCAATGGGCAGGATGAGGAGGAAACACAGATATAGGCCCAAATAATAAAGTGGGCTAAATGCAGTTCAAATGTGGTAACAGGACTAAACTGGCGGCATTGCTTTGTTCAGGGGAGGACAACTGTAATGAGAGGCTGACACAGTGAGTAGGCCCAAATAAGTAAGTAGGCTAAAAGCAGTTCAAAATTGGTAACAGGACTAACCAGGCGGCATTGCTTTGTTCTGCGGAGGACAACTGTAATGAGAGGCTGACACAGTGAGTAGGCCCAAATAAGTAAGTAGGCTAAATGCAATTCAAAATTGGTAACAGGACTAAACTGGCAGGGTTGCTTTGTTCAGCGGAGGACAATTCTAAGGAGTGGCTG
Source organism: Ranitomeya variabilis (assembly GCF_051348905.1). Lineage (NCBI taxonomy): Eukaryota > Metazoa > Chordata > Amphibia > Anura > Dendrobatidae > Ranitomeya > Ranitomeya variabilis. The sequence continues at coordinate 324,766,849 of NC_135234.1, forward strand.
ACACAGTGAGTAGGCCCAAATAAGTAAGTAGGCTAAATGCAATTCAAAATTGGTAACAGGACTAAACTGGCGGCGTTGCTTTGTTCAGCGGAGAACAATTGTAAGGAGCGCTGACACAGTGAGTAGGCCCAAATAAGCAAGTAGGCTAAAAGCAGTTAAAAATTGATAACAGGACTAAACTGGCGGCGTTGCTTTGTTCAGAGGAGGACAATTGTAAGGAGTGGCTGACACAGTGAGTAGGCCCTAATAATAAAGTAGGCTAAATGTCTGCCAAAATTTTTTTCAGAAATAACCAGGTGGCATAGCTAGGTACAGGGGTGGGCTCCTCTGCTGAGTAGCAGACAGTGGTAGTAGGCGCAAAGTATTAACTGGTCTAAATGGAGGCCTGGGCCCCTGTATATTTAAACTATCATCTATCATTTCAACAAATTTGTATTGGCAGTGCCATTGAAGGATTTAACAGCACCGACTACACAGTGGTGGAGCAGGGAGAGGTAAGTATTGCAAGTGGTAGAGCACTGTTCGAGCTGGGGGGAACACTCTAGTGGGCTGCGGTACTGACACAGGGCCCCTCATATTACGACGGTGTGTCTGACGTTGATTGTGCACCACCACCATCAGAGACACTTCATAGTACTATGAGGGACCCAGTGCCAGTGCCGTCGCCCAAGAGTGGGCACACCCACCTGTCCAGGCAAACGGCACTTGCACGGGTGCTTGCACCAGGTGGTGACCACGGCCCTGTGGTGGGAGTCAGCCCAATTAGGGAGGTATAAAAATGGCCTATGGTGGACATTCAGCAGCTGCAAATGGATGAATTGGAGAAGTCAGTAAGAGGAGGCCAAAAGCAAGACATTTTTCAGGCAAGCTATGTGTCAGCAGGGGAAGGTGGGGCCAAATAATTAGAAATCCATGATTGGTTCATTTTAATGAAGGTTAGATCATCAAAATTTTGGGTAGCCAGACGTGTCCTTTTTTCGGTCAGTATTGAACCAGCAGCACTGTATACTCTTTCTGATAGCACACAAGCAGCAGGGCATGCAAGCTCCAGTAATGCATATTCTGCCAATTCAGTCCAGGTGTCTATTTTAGATGCCCAGTAATCAAAGGGGAATGACCTGTGAGAGAGAACATCGATAAGGGCGGAAAAGTAGTTCGTAACCATACTGGAAAAATGCTGTCTCCTGTCACTATGAATCGATGCAGCAGTACCAGTCGTATCAGCGGTCGTTGTGAAATCACTCCACAACCTGGTCATAAAACCCCTCTGTCCAACGCCACTTCGGATTGGTGCACCTCTAACACCTCTGCCATGTTGCCCACTACGGCTCGTGTGAGAACCATCACCGCCTCTGTGTGCTGGGAATACCTGAACCAAACGGTCTACAAGAGTTGCTTGTTTGGTAGCCAATATTTGCTCAAGGTTCTCATGTGGCATGATATTTTGTAATTTTCCTTTGTATCGTGGATCCAGGAGGCAGGCCAACCAGTAATCGTCATCGGTCATCATTTTGATAATGCGGGGGTCCCTTTTTAGGATACGCAAGGCATACTCAGCCATGTGGGCCAATGTTCCAGGTGTCAATTCACTGCTTGTGCTGGGATGAGGAGCACTTTCTTGCAAATCAACATCACTTGTGTCCCGCAAAAACTCTGTACCTGACCTTGCAACGCCACCAGTTTCTATTGCCCCCTGAGAAGCATCCTCCTCCCATAATTATTCATCATCCTCTTTGTCCGCCACCTCGTCCAGGAGAGTTCCCTGAGCTGACAATGGCTGACTGTCATCAAGGCTTCCCTCCTCTTCGGCTGCAGATGCCTGCTCCTTAATGTGCATCAAACTTTGCATCAGCAGACGCATTAGTGGGATGCTCATGCTTATGATGGCGTCATCTGCACTTACCAGCCGTGTGCATTCCTCAAAACACTGAAGGACTTGGCAGAGGTCTTGTAGCTTCGACCACTGCACACCAGACAACTCCATGTCTGCCATCCAAGTGCCTGCCTGTGTATGTGTATCCTCCCACAAATAAATTACAGCACACCTCTGTTCGCACAGCCTCTGAAGCATGTGCAGTGTGGAGTTCCACCTTGCTGCAAAGTCAATTATTAGGCGGTGCTGGGGAAGATTCTGCGATCGCTGATCGTTCAGCATACGGCTGGAGTGTACGGGCGACCGGCGGATGTGCGAGCAAAGTCTTCGCACCTTCAGGAGCAGGGCTGGTAACCCCGGATAATTTTTCAGGAAGCACTGCACCACCAGGTTCAAGGTGTGAGCCAGGCAAGGTATGTGTTTCAGTTCTGAAACGGCTATGGTAGCCATAAAATTCCTTCCGTTATCACTGCCTACCTTGCCTGCCTCAAGATGTACACTGCCCTGCCATGACTGAGTTTCTTGCTGCAAGTACTCGGCCAGTACTTCCGCGGTGTGTCTGTTGTCGCCCAAACACTTCATTTGTAACACAGCCTGCTGACGCTTACCACTAGCTGTTCGATAATGGGACACCTCGTGTGCAACACTGGCAGCTACGTATGGAGTTGTCGTGCGACTGCGCTGTGTGGACGAGCTTTCGCTTAAAGAGGAGGAGGAGGAGGGGTGGCGAATGCCTACAGCCAACTGTTTCATAGACCATGGGCTAGGCAGAACTGTCCCACTATGGCTGTCCGCTGTGGACCCTGCATCCACCACATTAACCCAGTGCGCCGTGAGGGACACGTAACGTCCCTGGCCATGCCTACTGGTCCATGCATCTGTTGTGAGGTGCACCTTTCCACTGACTGATTGCCTCAGTGCATGGACAATGTGGTCTTTGACATGCTGGTGGAGGGCTGGGATGGCTTTTCTCGCAAAGAAGTGCCGACTGGGTAGGTCATAGCATGGTACTGCATATGCCATCATCTCTAACGAGATTAGTCTAGCAATATGGGCGTTCAAACCCTGTGTACACGGATGAAAGGGTGAGTACTTTCTTTTCCTAATGAGAGTCTCTTGTAGGGTGAGCTGGACTGGAGAGCTGCATATGGTGGAACTAGCGGTGGTGGTGGACATGGCGGATTGAGAGAAGGTTGGTGATGGTATTCTTGATGTTGGCCTACCAAAAACCTTGTGATTCCCTGACTGCTTTGGCCTTGCGACGATACCTCCACATTTTCTGCTGGTGGTGTCCTAACCGGTAGGCTTACAGTGAGGGAAGCAATGTAGCGTTGCTGATTACCTTCATTCTGAGCAGGTACACCAACGGTACGGGATGTTTGGTAGTTAGTCCAGGCATGCTGGTTAAATGTCTAAGCATGCACGTTGTATTTAAATTTTGGAGATTCTTCCCTCTGCTAAAGGTATTTGAGAATTTCTTACAGATAACTTTGCACTGATCATTCGGATCTTGGTTAAAAAATTGCCACACTCCACTCTTCCTACTATGGAATATCTTTTCAGGCATTGCACGCTGTGCTACTTTCACCGGATGGCCACGCTGTCCTAAAACTGTTTTTGTTTTTGACAAACGTTTTTGCCCAGATACGGGCCTGCCAGATGAAAGCTGTTGCGATGTAGATGGCTGCTGCCGATCATCCTCCTCCGCTTCTGAGCTACTGGCAGCGGCAACCTCTTCCCCCAATGGCTGTCAACAACTGGGTCATCTATCACCTCCTCTTCAGTGTCATGTGCACCTTCCTCTGTGTCACCTGCACCTTCCTCTGTGTCACCGTGTAAGGTGCTATAGCGTTTGGGACGGGGCACCATAGTCTCATCAGGGTCAGATTCTGGCTCAGTACACTGTGAGGGCAATGTAGTGATCTGAGTCAATGGAACAGCATAGTAATCTAGCTGTGGCTGTGCATCAGTGCACTCCATGTCCGATTCATCTTGTAATGGGCTGTTAACAATTTCCCTTTCTAAACCAGGCACGGTATGTGTAAAGAGCTCCATGGAGTAACCTGTAGTGTCGCCTGCCGCATCCTTCACTTTTGGTTTGGGTGAAGGACACAAGGAAGCGACTTGTTCCTGACCGGGAGCATCCACTGACAACTCGCTGCTTTTATATTTGGAACTTTCGGAAGAGGAGGCGAAAGAGCTAGAGGCTGAGTCAGCAAGGAAAGCCAAAACTTTTTCCTGCTGCTCTGGCATTAAAAGCGGTTTTCCAACTCCCAGATAAGGGAGCCTTCGAGGCCTTGTGTAGCCAGACGATGACGCTGGCTCAACACCTCCAGCCTTAGGTGCTATTTTGCTTTTCCCACCAGATGCTCCACCACCACCACCACCATCAGTACCAGCTGGCAACGACCACCCACGGCCTCTTCCACCAGACTTCCTCATTTTTGGGAAAATGTAACCAAAAAACCAACCGTTATATGGTACTGTAAAACAAGGTAGAAGGTGTATATAAACTTGTTGAGAATTTAAATCTCCCTTTTTTGGGGGGAAGACTGCACCAAAACTCAGCCCCAGTGTATAAAACAATGCAATGTGAGAATTTGAATCTCACTTTTTTTTTTAGGAGACTGAACCAAAACTCAGGCCCTGTGCATAAAACAACACAATGTAAGTGGCAGAAAGTGGCTGGCTGATATACGACAAACTAACAGCACTGAGGTATATCCACTTTGTGAGAATTTCAATCTCACTTTTTTTTTTTGGACACAGAACCCAAACTCAGGCCCAGTGTATTAAAAAACGCAATGTGAGTGGCAGCAAGTGGCTGGCTGATACACCACAAACTAAAAGGACTGAGGTATATCCACTTTGTGAGAATTTCAATCTCACTTTTTTTTTGGGACACAGAACCCAAACTCAGCCCCAATGTATAAAACAACGCAATGTGAGTGGCAGCAAGTGGCTGGCTGATACACAACAAACTAAGAGGACTAAGGTATATCCACTTTGTGAGAATTTCAATCTCACTTTTTTTTTTGGACACAGAACCCAAACTCCGGCCCAGTGTGTAAAACAACGCAATGTGCGTGGCAGCAAGTGGCTGGCTGATACACCACAAACTAAGAGGACTGAGGTATATCCACTTTGTGAGAATTTCAATCTCACTTTTTTTTGGGACACAGAACCCAAACTCAGCCCCAGTGTATAAAACAACGCAAAGTGAGAGGCAGCAAGTGGCTGGCTGATACACCACAAACTAAGAGGACTGAGGTATATCCACTTTGTGAGAATTTGAATAGCACTTTTTTTTTTTGGACACAGAACCCAAATTCAGCCCCAGAGTATAAAACAACGCAATGTGAGAGGCAGCAAGTGGCTGGCTGATACACCACAAACTAAGAGGACTGAGGTATATCCACTTTGTGAGAATTTCAATCTCACTTATTTTTTTTGGACACAGAACCCAAACTCAGGCCCAGTGTATAAAACAACGCAATGTGAGTGGCAGCAAGTGGCTGGCTGATACACCACAAACTAAGAGGACTGAGGTATATCCACTTTGTGAGAATTTCAATCTCACTTATTTTTTGGGAGACTGAACCAAAACTCAGGCCCTGTGCATAAAACAACACAATGTAAGTGGCAGAAAGTGGCTGGCTGATATACGAAAAACTAACAGGACTGAAGTATATCCACTTTGTGAGAATCTGAATCTCACTTTTTTTTTTTTTGGACAAGGAACCCAATCTCAGCCCCAGAGTATAAAAGAACGTAATGTGAGTGGCAGCAAGTGGCAGGCTGATACACCACAAACTAAGAGGACTGAGGTATATCCACTTTGTGAGAATTTGAATCTCACTTTTTTTTTGGACACAGAACCCAAACTCAGCCCCAATGTATAAAACAACGCAATGTGAGTGGCAGCAAGTGGCTGGCTGATACACCACAAACTAAGAGGACTGAGGTATATCCACTTTGTGAGAATTTCAATCTCACTTATTTTTTGGGAGACTGAACCAAAACTCAGGCCCTGTGCATAAAAACAACACAATGTAAGTGGCAGAAAGTGGCTGGCTGATATACGACAAACTAACAGGACTGAAGTATATCCACTTTGTGAGAATTTGAATCTCACTTTTTTTTTTTTGGACACGGAACCCAATCTCAGCCCCAGAGTATAAAACAACGTAATGTGAGTGGCAGCAAGTGGCAGGCTGATACACAACAAACTAAGAGGACTGAGGTATATCCACTTTGTGAGAATTTCAATCTCACTTTTTTTTTTGGGACACAGAACCCAAACTCAGGCCCAGTGTATAAAACAACGCAATGTGAGTGGCAGCAAGTGGCTGGCTGATACACCACAAACTAAGAGGACTGAGGTATATCCACTTTGTGAGAATTTCGATCTCACTTTTTTTGGACATAGAACCCAAACTCAGCCCCAGTGTATAAATCAACGCAATGTGAGTGGCAGCAAATGGCTGGCTGATACACCACAAACTAAGAGGACTGAGGTATAACCACTTTGTGAGAATTTCAATCTCACTGTTTTTTTTTGGACACAGAACCCAAGCTCAGGCCCAGTGTATAAAACAACGCAATGTGAGTGGCAGCAAGTGGCTGGCTGATACACAACAAACTAAGAGGACTGAGGTATATCCACTTTGTGAGAATTTCAATCTCACTTTTTTTGGGGGACTGTTGTGATTTTGCTTTTTGCTCCCTCTAGTGGTCATTAGTGATTTGACTCTGGAGCTTCTGTTTTTTCCTTTGTCCTCACCTGGGCCGTTAGTTCAGGGCCGTTGCTATATAAGCTCCCTGGACCTTCAGTTCAATGCCTGGCATCGTTGAATTCAGAGCTAATCTGTTTTGCTCTTGTCCTATGATCCTGGTTCCTGTATTTCAAGCTAAGTCTGCTTCCTTGCTTTTTGCTTTTGTTTTGTTTTGTATTTTTGTCCAGCTTGTTACAATCTGTATCCTGACCTTTGCTGGAAGCTCTAGGGGGCTGGTGTTCTCCCCCCGGACCGTTAGACGGTTCGGGGGTTCTTGAATCTCCAGCGTGGATTTTTATAGGGTTTTTGTTGACCAGATAAGTTATCTTGCTTTATTCTGCTATTAGTTGTTAGCTGGCCTCTCTTTGCTGAACCTGGTTCATTTCTGTGTTTGTCATTTCCTCTTACCTCACCGTTATTATTTGTGGGGGGCTTGTATCTTGCTTTGGGGTCCCTTTCTCTGGAGGCAAGAGAGGTCTTTGTTTTCTTCTCCTAGGGGTAGTTAGATTCTCCGGCTGGCGCAAGTCATCTAGCGATCACCATAGGCATGATCCCCGGCTACTTCTAGTGTTGGCGTTAGGAGTAGCTATTTGGTCAACCCAGTTACCACAGCCCTATGAGCTGGATTTTTGTATCTCGCAGATTTACACGTTCCTCTGAGACCCTGTCCACTGGGGTCATAACAGTATGCCAGGCCAGTATTAAATGTTTGATGCATTGCAGAAGTGGGATTATAAGAAAGAAAATTTTGAGTTTTTTTTTTTTTCTTCCTCTCTCATTTTTTTTTTTTCTTTTCCCCTTTACCTCAGAGTGGCTTAAGCTTGCTGCAGACATGAATGTCCAGACCTTGATTACAAGTGTGGACCAGCTTGCCGCTCGTGTGCAAGGTATACAAGATTATGTTACCAGAAATCCTAGGTCTGAACCCAAGATTCCGATTCCTGAACTGTTTTCAGGAGACCGATTTAAGTTTAGGAATTTCAGGAATAATTGTAAATTGTTTTTGTCCCTGAAACCTTGTTCGTCTGGAGACTCTGCTCAACAAGTAAAAATTGTTATTTCATTCTTACGGGGTGACCCTCAAGATTGGGCTTTTTCGTTGGCGCCAGGAGATCCGGCATTGGCTGATATTGATGCGTTTTTTCTGGCGCTCGGTTTACTTTATGAGGAACCCAATCTTGAGATTCAGGCAGAGAAAGCCTTGCTGGATATGTCTCAGGGCCAGGACGAGGCTGAGGTGTATTGCCAAAAATTTCGGAAATGGTCCGTGCTGACACATTGGAACGAGTATGCACTGGCCGCTAATTTTAGAAATGGCCTTTCTGAGGCCATTAAGAATGTTATGGTGGGTTTTCCCATTCCCACAGGTCTGAATGATACCATGTCCCTGGCTATTCAAATTGACCGGCGGTTGCAGGAGCGCAAAACCGCAAATTCCCTCATGTTGTTGTCTGAACAGACACCTGATGTGATGCAATGTGATAGAAAAACCGCAAATTCCCTCACGGTGTTGTCTGAACGGACACCTGATTTGATGCAATGTGATAGAATCCTGACTAGAAATGAGAGGAAAATTCATAGACGCCGGAATGGCTTGTGCTACTACTGTGGTGATTCTACACATGTTATCTCAGCATGCTCTAAACGTATATCTAAGGTTGTTAGTCCTGTCACCGTTGGTAATTTGCATCCTAAGTTTATTCTGTCTGTAACTTTGATTTGTTCACTGTCATCTTATCCTGTCATGGCATTTGTAGATTCAGGTGCTGCCCTGAGTCTTATGGATCTCTCATTTGCTAAGCGCTGTGGTTTTATTCTTGAACCATTAGAAAATCCTATCCCTCTTAGGGGTATTGATGCTACGCCATTGGCAGAAAATAAGCCACAGTATTGGACACAGGTTACCATGTGCATGACTCCTGAACACCGCGAGGTGATACGTTTTCTCGTTCTACATAAAATGCATGATTTGGTTGTTTTGGGGCTGCCATGGTTACAGACCCATAATCCAGTCCTTGACTGGAAGGCTATGTCAGTGTCTAGTTGGGGCTGTCGTGGTATTCATGAGGATTCCCTGCCTGTGTCTATTGCTTCTTCTACGCCTTCGGAAGTTCCGGAGTATTTGTCTGATTATCAGGATGTCTTTAGCGAGTCCAGGTCCAGTGCATTGCCTCCTCATAGGGAATGTGACTGTGCGATAGATTTGATTCCGGGCAGCAAATTTCCTAAGGGAAGACTGTTTAATCTGTCGGTACCTGAGCATGCCGCTATGCGTTCATATATCAAGGAGTCTCTGGAGAAAGGACACATCCGTCCGTCTTCTTCCCCTCTTGGTGCGGGATTCTTTTTTGTGGCTAAAAAGGACGGATCTTTGAGGCCTTGTATTGACTATCGGCTTTTAAATAAGATCACTGTCAAATTTCAGTATCCTTTGCCGCTGTTGTCTGACTTGTTTGCCCGGATTAAAGGTGCCAAGTGGTTTACCAAGATAGACCTTCGTGGTGCGTACAACCTTGTGCGCATTAAGCAAGGGGATGAATGGAAAACCGCATTCAATACGCCCGAAGGTCATTTTGAGTACTTGGTGATGCCTTTTGGGCTCTCTAATGCCCCTTCAGTTTTTCAGTCCTTTATGCATGACATTTTCCGGAACTATCTGGATAAATTTTTGATCGTTTATCTGGATGATATTCTGTTTTTTTCTGATAATTGGGACTCGCATGTGGAGCAGGTCAGGATGGTCTTTAAAATTTTGCGTGAAAATTCTTTGTTTGTCAAGGGCTCAAAGTGTGTTTTTGGTGTACAGAAGGTTCCCTTTTTGGGGTTCATTTTTTCCCCTTCTGCTGTGGAGATGGACCCAGTCAAGGTCCGAGCTATTCTTGATTGGACTCAGCCCTCGTCAGTTATGAGTCTTCAGAAGTTCTTGGGTTTCGCTAACTTCTACCGTCGTTTTATCGCTAACTTTTCTAGCATTGTGAAACCTTTGACGGATATGACCAAGAGGGGCTCCGATGTGGTTAATTGGGCTCCTGCTGCCGTGGAGGCTTTCCAGGAGTTGAAACGTCGGTTTACTTCGGCGCCTGTTTTGTGCCAGCCTGATGTCTCGCTTCCCTTTCAAGTTGAGGTGGATGCTTCAGAGATCGGAGCAGGGGCCGTTTTGTCGCAGAGAGGCCCTGGTTGCTCTGTTATGAGACCTTGCGCCTTTTTCTCTAGGAAGTTTTCGCCTGCGGAGCGAAATTATGATGTGGGCAATCGGGAGTTGTTGGCCATGAAGTGGGCATTTGAGGAGTGGCGTCATTGGCTCGAGGGTGCTAAGCATCGTGTGGTGGTCTTGACTGATCACAAAAATCTGATGTATCTCGAGTCTGCTAAACGCCTGAATCCTAGACAGGCCCGCTGGTCATTGTTTTTCTCCCGTTTTGACTTTGTTGTCTCGTATTTACCAGGTTCAAAGAATGTGAAGGCCGATGCTCTTTCCAGGAGCTTTGTGCCTGATGCTCCTGGAGTCGCTGAACCTGTTGGTATTCTTAAGGATGGTATTATCTTGTCAGCTATTTCTCCAGATCTGCGACGTGTGTTGCAGAGATTTCAGGCTGATAGGCCTGATTCTTGTCCACCTGACAGACTGTTTGTGCCTGATAAGTGGACCAGCAGAGTCATTTCCGAGGTTCATTCCTCGGTGTTGGCAGGTCACCCAGGAATTTTTGGCACCAGAGATCTGGTGGCCAGATCCTTTTGGTGGCCTTCCTTGTCTAGGGATGTGCGGTCATTTGTACAGTCCTGTGGGACTTGTGCTCGAGCTAAGCCTTGCTGTTCTCGTGCCAGCGGGTTGCTCTTGCCCTTGCCTGTCCCTAAGAGACCTTGGACACATATCTCCATGGATTTCATTTCTGATCTTCCGGTGTCTCAAGGCATGTCTGTTATCTGGGTGATATGTGATCGCTTCTCCAAGATGGTCCATTTGGTTCCTTTGCCTAAGCTGCCTTCCTCTTCCGATCTGGTTCCTGTGTTTTTCCAGAACGTGGTTCGTTTGCATGGCATCCCTGAGAATATTGTGTCAGACAGAGGATCCCAGTTCGTTTCCAGATTCTGGCGATCCTTTTGTAGTAGGATGGGCATTGACTTGTCGTTTTCGTCTGCTTTCCATCCTCAGACTAATGGACAGACGGAGCGAACTAATCAGACTTTGGAGGCTTATTTGAGGTGTTTTGTCTCTGCTGATCAGGACGATTGGGTGACCTTCTTGCCGTTAGCTGAGTTTGCCCTTAATAATCGGGCTAGTTCCGCCACCTTGGTTTCGCCGTTTTTCTGCAACTCTGGTTTCCACCCTCGTTTTTCTTCGGGTCATGTGGAGCCTTCTGACTGCCCTGGGGTGGATTCTGTGGTGGATAGGTTGCAGCGGATCTGGAATCTTGTGGTGGACAACTTGAAGTTGTCACAGGAGAGGGCTCAGCGCTTTGCCAACCGCCGCCGCGGTGTGGGTCCCCGACTACGTGTTGGGGATTTGGTGTGGCTTTCTTCCCGCTTTGTTCCTATGAAGGTTTCCTCTCCCAAATTTAAACCTCGTTTTATTGGTCCTTACAAGATATTGGAAATTCTTAATCCTGTATCCTTTCGCCTGGATCTTCCTGTGTCGTTTGCTATCCACAACGTGTTTCATAGGTCCTTGTTGCGGCGGTACGTTGTGCCTGTGGTTCCTTCTGCTGAGCCTCCTGCTCCGGTGTTGGTTGAGGGCGTGTTGGAGTACATGGTGGAGAAGATCTTGGATTCTCGTCTCTCCAGGCGGAGGCTTCAGTACCTGGTCAAGTGGAAGGGTTATGGTCAGGAAGATGATTCCTGGGTGGTTGCCTCTGATGTTCATGCGGCCGATTTAGTTCGTGCCTTTCACGCCGCTCATCCTGATCGCCCTGGTGGTCGTGGTGAGGGTTCAGTGACCCCTCACTAAGGGGGGGGTACTGTTGTGATTTTGCTTTTTGCTCCCTCTAGTGGTCATTAGTGATTTGACTCTGGAGCTTCTGTTTTTTCCTTTGTCCTCACCTGGGCCGTTAGTTCAGGGGCGTTGCTATATAAGCTCCCTGGACCTTCAGTTCAATGCCTGGCATCGTTGAATTCAGAGCTAATCTGTTTTGCTCTTGTCCTATGATCCTGGTTCCTGTATTTCAAGCTAAGTCTGCTTCCTTGCTTTTTGCTTTTGTTTTGTTTTGTATTTTTGTCCAGCTTGTTACAATCTGTATCCTGACCTTTGCTGGAAGCTCTAGGGGGCTGGTGTTCTCCCCCCGGACCGTTAGACGGTTCGGGGGTTCTTGAATCTCCAGCGTGGATTTTTATAGGGTTTTTGTTGACCAGATAAGTTATCTTGCTTTATTCTGCTATTAGTTGTTAGCTGGCCTCTCTTTGCTGAACCTGGTTCATTTCTGTGTTTGTCATTTCCTCTTACCTCACCGTTATTATTTGTGGGGGGCTTGTATCTTGCTTTGGGGTCCCTTTCTCTGGAGGCAAGAGAGGTCTTTGTTTTCTTCTCCTAGGGGTAGTTAGATTCTCCGGCTGGCGCGAGTCATCTAGCGATCACCATAGGCATGATCCCCGGCTACTTCTAGTGTTGGCGTTAGGAGTAGCTATTTGGTCAACCCAGTTACCACAGCCCTATGAGCTGGATTTTTGTATCTCGCAGATTTACACGTTCCTCTGAGACCCTGTCCACTGGGGTCATAACAGGGGACACAGAACCCAAACTCAGCCCCAGTGTATAAAACAACGCAATGTGAGTGGCAGCAAGTGGCTGGCTGATACACCACAAACTAAGAGGACTGAGGTATATCCACTTTGTGAGAATTTCAATCTCACTTTTTTTTTTGGACACAGAACCCAAACTCAGGCCCAGTGTATAAAACAACGCAATGTGAGTGGCAACAAGTGGCTGGCTGATACACCACAAACTAAGAGGACTGAGGTATATCCACTTTGTGAGAATTTCAATCTCACTTTTTTTTGGGACACAGAACCCAAACTCAGCCCCAGTGTATAAAACAACGCAATGTGAGAGGCAGCAAGTGGCTGGCTGATACACCACAAACTAAGAGGACTGAGGTATATCCACTTTGTGAGAATTTGAATAGCACTTTTTTTTTTTTGGACACAGAACCCAAACTCAGCCCCAGAGTATAAAACAACGCAATGTGAGTGGCAGCAAGTGGCTGGCTGATACACCACAAACTAAGAGGACTGAGGTATATCCACTTTGTGAGAATTTCAATCTCACTTATTTTTTTTGGACACAGAACCCAAACTCAGGCCCAGTGTATAAAAAAACGCAATGTGAGTGGCAGCAAGTGGCTGGCTGATACACCACAAACTAAGAGGACTGAGGTATATCCACTTTGTGAGAATTTCAATCTCACTTATTTTTTGGGAGACTGAACCAAAACTCAGGCCCTGTGCATAAAACAACACAATGTAAGTGGCAGAAAGTGGCTGGCTGATATACGAAAAACTAACAGGACTGAAGTATATCCACTTTGTGAGAATCTGAATCTCACTTTTTTTTTTTTTGGACACGGAACCCAATCTCAGCCCCAGAGTATAAAAGAACGTAATGTGAGTGGCAGCAAGTGGCAGGCTGATACACCACAAACTAAGAGGACTGAGGTATATCCACTTTGTGAGAATTTGAATCTCACTTTTTTTTTGGACACAGAACCCAAACTCAGCCCCAATGTATAAAACAACGCAATGTGAGTGGCAGCAAGTGGCTGGCTGATACACCACAAACTAAGAGGACTGAGGTATATCCACTTTGTGAGAATTTCAATCTCACTTATTTTTTGGGAGACTGAACCAAAACTCAGGCCCTGTGCATAAAAACAACACAATGTAAGTGGCAGAAAGTGGCTGGCTGATATACGACAAACTAACAGGACTGAAGTATATCCACTTTGTGAGAATTTGAATCTCACTTTTTTTTTTTTGGACACGGAACCCAATTTCAGCCCCAGAGTATAAAACAACGTAATGTGAGTGGCAGCAAGTGGCAGGCTGATAAACCACAAACTAAGAGGACTGAGGTATATCCACTTTGTGAGAATTTGAATCTCACTTTTTTTTGGACACAGAACCCAAACTCAGCCCCAATGTATAAAACAACGCAATGTGAGTGGCAGCAAGTGGCTGGCTGATACACAACAAACTAAGAGGACTGAGGTATATCCACTTTGTGAGAATTTCAATCTCACTTTTTTTTTTGGGACACAGAACCCAAACTCAGGCCCAGTGTATAAAACAACGCAATGTGAGTGGCAGCAAGTGGCTGGCTGATACACCACAAACTAAGAGGACTGAGGTATATCCACTTTGTGAGAATTTCGATCTCACTTTTTTTTGGACATAGAACCCAAACTCAGCCCCAGTGTATAAATCAACGCAATGTGAGTGGCAGCAAATGGCTGGCTGATACACCACAAACTAAGAGGACTGAGGTATAACCACTTTGTGAGAATTTCAATCTCACTGTTTTTTTTTGGACACAGAACCCAAGCTCAGGCCCAGTGTATAAAACAACGCAATGTGAGTGGCAGCAAGTGGCTGGCTGATACACAACAAACTAAGAGGACTGAGGTATATCCACTTTGTGAGAATTTCAATCTCACTTTTTTTGGGGGACACAGAACCCAAACTCAGCCCCAGTGTATAAAACAACGCAATGTGAGAGGCAGCAAGTGGCTGGCTGATATACGAAAAACTAACAGGACTGAAGTATATCCACTTTGTGAGAATCTGAATCTCACTTTTTTTTTTTTTGGACACGGAACCCAATCTCAGCCCCAGAGTATAAAAGAACGTAATGTGAGTGGCAGCAAGTGGCAGGCTGATACACCACAAACTAAGAGGACTGAGGTATATCCACTTTGTGAGAATTTGAATCTCACTTTTTTTTTGGACACAGAACCCAAACTCAGCCCCAATGTATAAAACAACGCAATGTGAGTGGCAGCAAGTGGCTGGCTGATACACCACAAACTAAGAGGACTGAGGTATATCCACTTTGTGAGAATTTCAATCTCACTTATTTTTTGGGAGACTGAACCAAAACTCAGGCCCTGTGCATAAAAACAACACAATGTAAGTGGCAGAAAGTGGCTGGCTGATATACGACAAACTAACAGGACTGAAGTATATCCACTTTGTGAGAATTTGAATCTCACTTTTTTTTTTTTGGACACGGCACCCAATTTCAGCCCCAGAGTATAAAACAACGTAATGTGAGTGGCAGCAAGTGGCAGGCTGATAAACCACAAACTAAGAGGACTGAGGTATATCCACTTTGTGAGAATTTGAATCTCACTTTTTTTTGGACACAGAACCCAAACTCAGCCCCAATGTATAAAACAACGCAATGTGAGTGGCAGCAAGTGGCTGGCTGATACACAACAAACTAAGAGGACTGAGGTATATCCACTTTGTGAGAATTTCAATCTCACTTTTTTTTTTGGGACACAGAACCCAAACTCAGGCCCAGTGTATAAAACAACGCAATGTGAGTGGCAGCAAGTGGCTGGCTGATACACCACAAACTAAGAGGACTGAGGTATATCCACTTTGTGAGAATTTCGATCTCACTTTTTTTTGGACATAGAACCCAAACTCAGCCCCAGTGTATAAATCAACGCAATGTGAGTGGCAGCAAATGGCTGGCTGATACACCACAAACTAAGAGGACTGAGGTATAACCACTTTGTGAGAATTTCAATCTCACTGTTTTTTTTTGGACACAGAACCCAAGCTCAGGCCCAGTGTATAAAACAACGCAATGTGAGTGGCAGCAAGTGGCTGGCTGATACACAACAAACTAAGAGGACTGAGGTATATCCACTTTGTGAGAATTTCAATCTCACTTTTTTTGGGGGACACAGAACCCAAACTCAGCCCCAGTGTATAAAACAACGCAATGTGAGTGGCAGCAAGTGGCTGGCTGATACACCACAAACTAAGAGGACTGAGGTATATCCACTTTGTGAGAATTTCAATCTCACTTTTTTTTTTGGACACAGAACCCAAACTCAGGCCCAGTGTATAAAACAACGCAATGTGAGTGGCAACAAGTGGCTGGCTGATACACCACAAACTAAGAGGACTGAGGTATATCCACTTTGTGAGAATTTCAATCTCACTTTTTTTTGGGACACAGAACCCATCTCAGCCCCAGTGTATAAAACAACGCAATGTGAGAGGCAGCAAGTGGCTGGCTGATACACCACAAACTAAGAGGACTGAGGTATATCCACTTTGTGAGAATTTGAATAGCACTTTTTTTTTTTTGGACACAGAACCCAAACTCAGCCCCAGAGTATAAAACAACGCAATGTGAGTGGCAGCAAGTGGCTGGCTGATACACCACAAACTAAGAGGACTGAGGTATATCCACTTTGTGAGAATTTCAATCTCACTTATTTTTTTTGGACACAGAACCCAAACTCAGGCCCAGTGTATAAAACAACGCAATGTGAGTGGCAGCAAGTGGCTGGCTGATACACCACAAACTAAGAGGACTGAGGTATATCCACTTTGTGAGAATTTCAATCTCACTTATTTTTTGGGAGACTGAACCAAAACTCAGGCCCTGTGCATAAAACAACACAATGTAAGTGGCAGAAAGTGGCTGGCTGATATACGAAAAACTAACAGGACTGAAGTATATCCACTTTGTGAGAATCTGAATCTCACTTTTTTTTTTTTTGGACACGGAACCCAATCTCAGCCCCAGAGTATAAAAGAACGTAATGTGAGTGGCAGCAAGTGGCAGGCTGATACACCACAAACTAAGAGGACTGAGGTATATCCACTTTGTGAGAATTTGAATCTCACTTTTTTTTTGGACACAGAACCCAAACTCAGCCCCAATGTATAAAACAACGCAATGTGAGTGGCAGCAAGTGGCTGGCTGATACACCACAAACTAAGAGGACTGAGGTATATCCACTTTGTGAGAATTTCAATCTCACTTATTTTTTGGGAGACTGAACCAAAACTCAGGCCCTGTGCATAAAAACAACACAATGTAAGTGGCAGAAAGTGGCTGGCTGATATACGACAAACTAACAGGACTGAAGTATATCCACTTTGTGAGAATTTGAATCTCACTTTTTTTTTTTTGGACACGGAACCCAATTTCAGCCCCAGAGTATAAAACAACGTAATGTGAGTGGCAGCAAGTGGCAGGCTGATAAACCACAAACTAAGAGGACTGAGGTATATCCACTTTGTGAGAATTTGAATCTCACTTTTTTTTGGACACAGAACCCAAACTCAGCCCCAATGTATAAAACAACGCAATGTGAGTGGCAGCAAGTGGCTGGCTGATACACAACAAACTAAGAGGACTGAGGTATATCCACTTTGTGAGAATTTCAATCTCACTTATTTTTTGGGAGACTGAACCAAAATTCAGGCCCTGTGCATAAAACAACACAATGTAAGTGCAGCGCCCCAGAGTCCTGGTCGTTGCAGTACTGTGGCTCCGCCACTATGGGGAGCTATGGTGCGTCTGATGGCACTGAAGGAGTTCATCTGATCAGGTATCACAAACACGAATACATTTCACAGTCGGGCCTCCGGGGGGAGCTAAGGGTTCTATTCACTAGGCCACTCCCCACCATAGTGGGTAAACTGGGGGTCAGGCAGGAAGTTAGATCAGAAAGCTGACTGGGTTGGAACCAGGCAACACCTTGTGGCAGAGGGTGTTGTGGGGGAAGATACAGTAGGGTCTCTGTCAGGGGTGGGATCCTGACAGAGGCTTGGCAACTTGAACGAACGTAACGGGACCGTGCCTGCTCAGGATAGCGGCGGTGCCCAAGGAAGGATTAGAAGCAAGATAGATTGTGCTGAGTGAGAAACGAGATCAAGCAAAAGGAGAAATACCAGTAGGAGTCGTGCTGTAAGCCCGAAGCAACATCCTACTGAGGCGCACTACCGGTGGCCGGAACGCCGAGGGAGTATCATAACATTCAGCTTCAAGCAATACTCCAAACAGCGGCAGGACAGTCAGTTTAAGGCGGGCTGTCTAACTTTAATCACCTATGCAGTCTTGGGGGGCAACTTGTGGAGAGGGGCGACTCTAGGGTCCCGGAAGAGCTCCGAGCCTTCCCGTCAAACGGGTGCCGTCCCAACCAGAACACCAGGGAGGGACGGAGGATTAGCAGAACATCATCTAATCGAGTTGTGAGGGAACTTAAGAAACAGACACAACAGTTGTGGGGACTTTCTGTAAGCACAGCAGGGAAGGACCACAACACCTAGCGCTAGTAGGAAGGCACAGATTTCCACCTGCTAAGAGAACTCTGGAAGTGCTATTGGGCCGGCCGGACTTGCGCAGCCTGGTTATCCGGATTCCGGACTGAGGACCGAGAAATCTTCAGTAAAGAGGTAAAGAGACTGCAACCTGGTGTCCTCGTTATTTACTGCACCGCACCACCACAGACTCACCACCACTACCATCATCCATCATATCTATCACTGTACGCCCCTCGGCAGGGTCACGGATCGGGCCTAGCCACCGTGACAACCCCAGAGCAGAGACTCAGAGGCCCGGTACTGGGAACCCCTCGGCCCTGTGGCAGTGGGGGCGCTACAACTTGGCGTCACGAACAGGATCTACTTAAGCCTGAAGAATCAGGTCATGTGTGCCTTGAGACTGTGATTTATTGTGCTTGGACTGTATTTTATTGCAAAGACTGTGTGCTGCGCCATTTGCCGCCAAAATCCGCCGCTATTGCAGCGCCGGGGAGAGCGCCAGAAAAGAAGAGGGGCGTGGAGTGGGCGTAGGCAAGCTGGAGAGCGCGAACAACAATGGCCGCCCAGTCTAAATATTTCTGTGTCCTGAGGACGTGTCTGTCAACAGCTGAGGTCCGCCTCCTGATCCTGTTTGGAGGGTGGAGACCATGGAGACGGGGCCGCCCACGAAAGAGACCGCGGGAAGAGGACACTGGAGAAGAAGAAAAGATGGCGACATCGGGAACACTGCGTGGGACTGACCCGATCCAGCCTGAGGCTGCGCCACTCGACACAGCCCCAGATGCGCCAACGTTGCGGGGATTGGCCCTTACGGAGCCACCGATGGGCCGACCCCCCTTGCCACCGTCTGAGGAGTGTGTAGCTGCAGCTGAGGCCCGCCGGGTAGCATGCCGCCTGGAGGCTGATGCCCGCGTGCTCGCTCGGCTGGGCCAGCCCACGGAGGTCCGTTTGTGTCAGGTGTCCCCTGCTCCTCTCAACCCGGCCGCGGCTGAAAGTGCGCTGCAGACGCAGGGCCTGAAGATCATGCCAGAGGCCGAACACCTGCGGCGTTTGATGGCTGCATGGCGAGATCGACCACAACCGGCAACCCAGGTTGATCTGACCAGCGTCGCAGAGGTCCCATCGTCCCACTGGGGTGTAGTGGTCTCCTTCAACCCCCGATATGGAAGAGGGGTTATACAGGAGATCGGGGAGCCGCTACAAGTCCACGTGGACCGAGAGGAGGTAGAGACCTGCGGAGGAAGGTTCGCTCGCGACCTGGAGCCAGGTGATGCTGTAACCTACACCAGGTGGAGGAGAGCAACAGGCGAAGCTGGCTGGATGGCGCGGGGCATCCAGCGGTGCGTCGCGCTCCAGGCCGCCGCTGCAACCTCCGAAGATGGACCTCCCGCCGAAAAGGCAACGGAACCTGACCCTGCGGAGCAGCGGGGAACCCGGACCTACCATGTACCTTGGGGGCGTGCCGGATCATCCGTGAAAAGAGCATCACGGCGAGGGATCCTGTCGTTGCTGGGACCAGAACCGCTCCCTGGATCGGCAGCACGACCCGTTGGTCAGGTGAGGCCCGGAAGGAGACCACCTTCTTCCCCGAAAAATGAGTGAGCATGAATGCTTTAAATATGTAAATAGTTCCTTAACTGTTTGTTTGTTTCCTGTTCTGCTGCTAAACCCGTTTAGGGTTAACTCTTAAAGGGGATCCTTTTTGTTGACCCGGGCTTCCTATTGTTTTGTTTGATTTTTCTAAAGTTTTTGCACAAAGTTTCCAGAACTGCCGCAATCATGAACAGTGCATGATACAAACTTTTTGTACATAGTTTGCACCTTATTAAAGGTGCTCCCTACTGGTTTTACTTAAAGAAGGACTCTTTGTGAAGATACCACACTGGAACCTTTGCTGAGTATGGACTGGTAGCTTGAGAAGATATGCTACCTCATAGAGACTTGGTCCCCTCTTAAAGGGGATGTTCACTTGTTGCACTTAAAAGAATGGCATTGCTTTAAGACTGAGAGATAGCAATGATGTTTTGATAAAGAGAACGTGATGATAATGTTTATGTGAGAAAGTTATACGTACCCAACTAGTTAATTGTAAAGAAATGCTGATGATGTTCCCAGAAAGAAAGTGAAAGCTAGAAGAAGGATGCAGTGGGCCCGTAGGGGTAGACGTGGTGTCCAGCATGCATGTTAGTGAGAAAGATAATGAGAAGGTTTAATGTTCGATAGAAACTGTTTTTGATAATGTTGATAGATAATGGGGATAGAAGGTGAACCCTGAGTCCTCATAGGAGCCATATAGGGGTGGCTCAGTGCTCTTAAACTGAAAGTAATGTTATGTTCTATACTGTGTATAGTAGTTGAAAAGGCAGTAGGCCCGGGCTGAACGGGGCGGTCCTGCATAGAAAGGAGAGGCAGTAGGTCTGGTGCCGTTAGGACAGGCGGTCCTGCAGATTTAAAGAAGGAGAATGAAAAAGTTAAATTGCCTTATAATGTGATTATAAGAAGGTCTTTAGTGGATTCTGAGTGTATGTCCTTAAAGGCAATGTTAAATTATTGTTCAAAAGTTTGTACTAGTAGAATACCCGGTTGGGTAAGAAAAAGTTATTTATAGCATGTTGCTATGATATTTAACCATGTTTGTAACGTTCAAGTGTCCTCACCTCCCATAAAGGGAAGCTCTGTTTAAGTATACTTATTGTTATTGCACTCAACAAAACTGTATGTCCTTTTTGCTAACTTGTATTGTTGTTTTCTTCTCAGTCCCGGAGTACTGTGTTTAACCAGGGAGGAGTGCAGCGCCCCAGAGTCCTGGTCGTTGCAGTACTGTGGCTCCGCCACTATGGGGAGCTATGGTGCGTCTGATGGCACTGAAGGAGTTCATCTGATCAGGTATCACAGACACCAATACATTTCACAGTCGGGCCTCCAGGGGGGAGCTAAGGGTTCTATTCACTAGGCCACTCCCCACCATAGTGGGTAAACTGGGGGTCAGGCAGGAAGTTAGATCAGAAAGCTGACTGGGTTGGAACCAGGCAACACCTTGTGGCAGAGGGTGTTGTGGGGGAAGATACAGTAGGGTCTCTGTCAGGGGTGGGATCCTGACAGAGGCTTGGCAACTTGAACGAACGTAACGGGACCGTGCCTGCTCAGGATAGCGGCGGTGCCCAAGGAAGGATTAGAAGCGAGATAGATTGTGCTGAGTGAGAAACGAGATCAAGCAAAAGGAGAAATACCAGTAGGAGTCGTGCTGTAAGACCGAAGCAACATCCTACTGAGGCGCACTACCGGTGGCCGGAACGCCGAGGGAGTATCATAACATTCAGCTTCAAGCAATACTCCAAACAGCGGCAGGACAGTCAGTTTAAGGCGGGCTGTCTAACTTTAATCACCTATGCAGTCTTGGGGGGCAACTTGTGGAGAGGGGCGACTCTAGGATCCCGGAAGAGCTCCGAGCCTACCCGTCAAACGGGTGCCGTCCCAGCCAGAACACCAGGGAGGGACGGAGGATTAGCAGAACATCATCTAATCGAGTTGTGAGGGAACTTAAGAAACAGACACAACAGTTGTGGGGACTTTCTGTAAGCACAGCAGGGAAGGACCACAACACCTAGCGCTAGTAGGAAGGCACAGATTTCCACCTGCTAAGAGAACTCTGGAAGTGCCATTGGGCCGGCCGGACTTGCGCAGCCTGGTTATCCGGATTCCGGACTGAGGACCGAGAAATCTTCAGTAAAGAGGTAAAGAGACTGCAACCTGGTGTCCTCGTTATTTACTGCACCGCACCACCACAGACTCACCACCACTACCATCATCCATCATATCTATCACTGTACGCCCCTCGGCAGGGTCACGGATCGGGCCTAGCCACCGTGACAACCCCAGAGCAGAGACTCAGAGGCCCGGTACCGGGAACCCCTCGGCCCTGTGGCAGTGGGGGCGCTACAACAGTGGCAGAAAGTGGCTGGCTGATATACGACAAACTAACAGGACTGAAGTATATCCACTTTGTGAGAATTTGAATCTCACTTTTTTTTGGGGGGACACAGAACCCAAACTCAGGCCCAGTGTATAAAACAACGCAATGTGAGTGGCAGCAAGTGGCTGGCTGATTTACGACAAACTAACAGGACTGAAGTATATCCACTTTGTGAGAATTTGAATCTCACTTTTTTTTTTTTGGACACGGAACCCAATCTCAGCCCCAGAGTATAAAACAACATAATGTTAGTGGCAGCAAGTGGCAGGCTGATACACCACAAACTAAGAGGACTGAGGTATATCTAAATTGTGAGAATTTGAATCTCACTTTTTTTTTGGACACAGAACCCAAACTCAGCCCCAATGTATAAAACAACGCAATGTGAGTGGCAGCAAGTGGCTGGCTGATACACAACAAACTAAGAGGACTGAGGTATATCCACTTTGTGAGAATTTCAATCTCACTTTTTTTTTTTGGACACAGAACCCAAACTCAGGCCCAGTGTATAAAACAATGCAATGTGAGTGGCAGCAAGTGGCTGGCTGATACACCACAAACTAAGAGGACTGAGGTATATCCACTTTGTGAGAATTTTGATCTCAGTTTTTTTTTGACATAGAACCCAAACTCTGCCCCAGTGTATAAAACAACGCAATGTGAGTGTCAGCAAATGGCTGGCTGATACACCACAAAGTAAGAGGACTGAGGTATAACCACTTTGTGAGAATTTCAATCTCACTTTTTTTTTTTGGACACAGAAACCAAACTCAGGCCCAGTGTATAAAACAACGCAATGTGAGTGGCAGCAAGTGGCTGGCTGATACACAACAAACTAAGAGGACTGAGGTATATCCACTTTGTGAGAATTTCAATCTCACTTGACATTGGTATTGTCGACTACCCCCCTTTATTAAGTACCTTCCCAAGGGATCACCGACCCCTTTTCCTTCCAACCTCCGAATAACGACATGAGTCTCAAGTTGGATATAATTGGCCACAGCGGCCTTTATTATTACAAACAAAACATATAACCATAAACAGCTGGGAAGGGGTCCTTAAAGCTGAAATCTGGTGTCACTCAAAGTATGAACAGGTGGACAAGAGATCAACCGTAGATTACTCTCAGCCGTTACCCCACAGGCTCGAGAGCACCAAAATACCCCGAAGGGTTCCCATTGTCCACCTCCAACTTAGGAATCTGGCCCACCATTACCAAGATTCCCCCAGATCACCAGACCCGCAACCAAAACTTAAACCAACTGGAGAGTCCGTATCCCGACGGACCCCCCAGGCCAATTTAGCACCAACTCCAAGGACCCCTCCCCCCGCCTACAGCCACTATGACCCGAAAATAAGGACAAAAAACCCATGAACACAACAAAAAAGGGGAGGGCGGGCGGGACTGCTTCAGGTCCTGTAGAGCGGGAAGTGAACCGCTCCACCCCCGCTCCCATCATCCCCTTCACCACCGCTAACCCCTCCCCCTGGAACGTGCAACACGCCCCCCAACCCCTTGTCCCCTGCGCCAAAGCCCCTGTCATGGCGGCCTCCACGTACGCCGCCCGGGGGGGGGGGGGGCGGGCGGCTCGCTCCAGCCTGTCTTGACATTGGTATTGTCGACTACCCCCCTTTATTAAGTACCTTCCCAAGGGATCACCGACCCCTTTTCCTTCCAACCTCCGAATAACGACATGAGTCTCAAGTTGGATATAATTGGCCACAGCGGCCTTTATTATTACAAACAAAACATATAACCATAAACAGCTGGGAAGGGGTCCTTAAAGCTGAAATCTGGTGTCACCCAAAGTATGAACAGGTGGACAAGAGATCAACCGTAGATTACTCTCAGCCGTTACCCCACAGGCTCGAGAGCACCAAAATACCCCGAAGGGTTCCCATTGTCCACCTCCAACTTAGGAATCTGGCCCACCATTACCAAGATTCCCCCAGATCACCAGACCCGCAACCAAAACTTAAACCAACTGGAGAGTCCGTATCCCGACGGACCCCCCAGGCCAATTTAGCACCAACTCCAAGGACCCCTCCCCCCGCCACCATGAGGATACTTGACCCCCTCAAGTAGCCGAAACCCCACCAACCTTAACCGCTATGGCCCGTTCGATTCCTGACTGCAACCCCAGAGCCCACAAATCCATGCCTACCGCGTTTAGATGAACCCCATCTCCCAATAGAAATTGGTCACCACCACGCTCCAACTCAAAATGGCGCACGGCCATTCCTCCGTTTCGCACAATAAAACCCGACACGGCCCGGTTCACCTTAATACGGGCCCTATTTATCTTGTCTACCGACCTGGCATGCCTCCAAACTGTACGAGGAACAATCTCGGACCACACAATCGACATCTCCCGAAACGAAACCCATAACCGGAGCATGTCGTGTTTTATGTCGCGTATCAACTCTCGACAAGGACGAATTCCCAAGTCGTTTCCCCCAACGTGCAGAACCAAAATGTCCGGAGGCCTATCCAGCTGAATAGCTTTGTGTACCTCCTCCAGGACTCTGTTCCAACTTAAACCCCGAAACCCCAACCATCTGAGGACGGCCACGTCCCTGGAAAACCCAAGCTGTCTTCCATCCTGCCTGACGTCGGCCCGTCTCGCACCCCAGTACACATATGAATGGCCGACGATCCACACCAACAACGAGGATGGACCTGAAAAACAAAAACAACTTAGACAAAAGCCCACGCACACCAATTACCAACCATTCCCCGATACTCAAGGCCTCACATAACTCCGATAGCGGCCGGATTCCCACCGCCCAATCCTCTGTACCACGTCCGGAGCTAAACCATGTCGCGCCGCCTCGGTGGCAGCCCCAATCCGAAAAGAATGGGAAGCGAACCTGGCCGCATCTACCCCGATGGCCTTTAAACACTGCCGAAAAACCGCTACAAACTGATATTTGGACAGGAAAGACCCATCCTCGTGACACAACAAAGGCCCATCACCACGCGGATGCAACCTAACAAAAGCCTGCCAGCAACGAATAGGACACATCACAGAACCAGGAACTGTGCCCAACACAACTCTTTTACCCCGCCCCATCTGATCTGTCTTAGATTTCCGAATCCAAAACTGCATAGACCCCTCGGAAACAAAAACGTCCACCGCCCACAGGCCCCCTTGACGAACCGTAGTGGGAGACACCAATTCCCCAATCCTCAACGCTCCATAAAAAGCCAACGAAAAAGCTAAACGAAACAGCGCAACCTCAAAATTGGAAACGCATACATCACCCAAACGTGCCCCCAACCGCTCCAACATTTCAAAGGACACCGGGCGCCTACAATCTCCTCGGCTGCCTGATCTTCTCAGCCCCTTCACGGCCTGCTTTACCAGAAAGGACTTTGTCATGTCCTGAAAACCCCGAATCCTGAAACCGAAGGCTAAAGCCGCAATCGTCCTATCCACCTTCGCTGCCGACCATCCCTGATCCGCCCCATATCTCAACCACAGTAACAACGCCCCCACCTGATCCAAACCCGAACACCCGACACCACAAGCCGCCAACCAACTCTCCCAACTGTTCCATACCGCCTGATAAACCGACCACGTACTCGGGGCTAAGGACGCTTGGATTAAAGGCTCTGCAGCCCGGACACCACGTTCCAGAGTTCCGCCGGGCATTCCAGGCCCGTCTCCTCGGCATACGGCGCCAGCGACCGGAAACGCTCCCACTGGAAACGAGACAAAGAATCGGCAATGCAATTATTAACACCAGGCACATGCGAAGCTGTGAAATAAGCATTCAAGTGTAAACAAGACAAAACCAACTGCCGAAGCACTCTGATCACCGGGGGAGACGCCGTCGTCAAACTGTTAATGGCGCACACCACCGCCATATTATCACAGTGAAAGCGCACCCTTTTGTTCCGAAATTCGCCGCCCCAAATCTGCACCGCTACTAAGATCGGAAAAATTTCCAACAACGTGATGTTCCGCACCAAACCCGTTTCAACCCAGGCTTCTGGCCACCTGGCCGCACACCAACGGCCCCCAAAAAAGGCCCCAAAACCAATACCGCCTGAAGCGTCGGTAAACAAGTCCAAATCAGCATTGGCCACTGCCTCCTCGATCATCAATGAACGCCCGTTGTAACAAGACAAAAAACGGTCCCAAACCTCCAAGTCAGCCTTGTGCTCAGCTGACAAACGCACAAAATGATGCGGGGCGGTGACCCCAGCCGTAGCACTGGCCAATCTACGTGAAAAAATTCTCCCCATGGGAATAATTCGGCACGCAAAGTTCAATTTTCCCAAAAGCGACTGCACTTCACGCAGTGGCAATTTTTTCACACGCCGAGCTCGCGCTACTTCGTCTCTCAATCCCAGCACCTTGTCAACTGGCAACCTAAACTCCCACTTCTCAGAGTCGATGACAATGCCCAAAAATGACAAGCTCGTACACGGGCCCTCAGTCTTGCCCGGTGCCAACGGGACCCCGAAGCGCTCCGCTACCCAAACAACCGTCCTTAACAGGATCTCACAACATTGAGACTGCTCCGGGCCTATACACAAGAAGTCATCCAAATAATGAATTATTGAGTCTAAACCGGACACATCCCGCACCGCCCACTCCAGAAAGGAACTGAAAGCCTCAAAATAAGCACACGACAGTGAACAGCCCATCGGCAAACAACGATCAACGTAGAACGCACCGTCCCAGTAACAGCCTAACAACCTCACGCTATCGGGATGAACGGGCAACAAACGAAAGGCCGACTCAATATCAGTCTTAGCCAACAACGCTCCCTTACCGCAAATGCGCACCCACCTGGCTGCTTCATCAAACGAAGTATAAGCTACCGAACAAAGCTCCGGATCAATCCCATCATTAACCGACCTCCCCTTCGGGTATGACAAATGCTGAATGAGCCGGAACTTATTCGGCTCCTTCTTGGGCACAACGCCCAGGGGGGACACAACCAAATCCTCCAAAGGGGGAGTAAAAAACGGACCAGACATCCTACCCAACGCCACCTCTTTTCCTAACTTTTCAGACACCACCGAAGCGTGCAACCCGGCCGATTTCAGGTTCTTCAGCGTAGGCGGTATCACGAAACCCGGAGCCGGTATAGAAAAACCCACATCAAACCCAGCCCGAAGCAACTCTGCCCCCTCCCTATCAGGATACCTACTTAGATAGGGGGCCATCGCGTCCAACTTCACCGGAGTCGCCCCCTTTGGGATTACCCTCTGGCCTCCCTTTCTTCTTAAAGCATTTGGAGGCTCCGTGGGAGGCGCCATTGCAGTGCGAGCACAGATGCTTGAACTTGCAAGTCGCCCCGAACTTACATTGGCCCTCGTTGAACTGCCAACAGACGCCATGCTTCTGGCTTCCGGATTGACCCGCCTGACCCCCGGCTCCCGCAGAGGAGCCCTGTCCAAAGCCTTGGCCGGAAGATCCGGCCCCCCCTTGAAAGGATTGACCAAACTTCGTCGGCGCCATTACACGTAACCACAAACCAATGTCCTTCTGATCCCATCTGATCACTGGACGAACCGCCTTCCGCTGCCGGAACTGCTCATCGTATCTTAACCACGCCTGACCACCATAGGCCCTATGCGCCTCCCCTATGGAATCCATGTAGCAAAACAAGGCTGAGCAATTCTCGGGAGCCTTTTCGCCAATAACACTTGCCAAAATCGCAAATGCCTGAAGCCAGTTCATAAACGTCTGAGGAATAAGTCGCCAACGCCGCTTCTCCTCATCCTCCTTCTTACTATCCTCTTTCTTATTCTTGTCCAAGTTAAATTTCTCCAATGGTAACAGTGAAAATATCTCCACGTACTCGTCTTTCCAGATCTTCTCACGCACTTCCTTCTTCAAGTGCGCCCCCAACGGCCCTTCAAAGCAAACATACACCTCACCACGTGCCTTATCATCTAGCCGAACACCCCCTTCCTTCTCCTTTTCCGTTTGTACTGACACCGAGACCGGCTCGGCCGACCTACCCTGATCACCCAAACCGCTACCTGACAACGTTAAACCTGATTCGGCCGATCCAACCCAAGCTGACAAAGGGGACGGCCCCAACCTTCCGCTGCTCAACCGTGACAACAGCTCTCGTACCCCCGATAACAATTCGCCCACCCCTTCCCGCGTTGCGTCCGCGCGTACCGTGACTCCCTCGCCGCGCTCCACACCCCCCCCCACCCGATCAACCGAAGTCAAAATCGGCGTTGACCACGCCGGGGACAAACAAAACATAGAGTGGTTCTCACCAGGCTGCAGGGGCGCAGCAGTCCCCCCAGCCGCCGACGTCGTCCCGCCGTCTCTTGCCTGCGAAGTCGTCTGAGCGTCCACCCGGACGTGGACCTCGCTCCTCACCGATCCAGCTGCTCCGCCACCAGCAGAGGGGACCGTGCCGGCTCCGTTATTCTGGAAGGCCGCCAGGAATCTGTCGTGCCCCGACCCGGACCCGCCGACCACAGCGCTACCATCTGTCGCCGTCCCCTGGAGTGGTGCAGGCCCGGTCGCAG
The DNA here is from genome assembly GCF_051348905.1 of Ranitomeya variabilis. Lineage (NCBI taxonomy): Eukaryota > Metazoa > Chordata > Amphibia > Anura > Dendrobatidae > Ranitomeya > Ranitomeya variabilis. The sequence continues at coordinate 324,795,264 of NC_135234.1, forward strand.
TTGCATGAGGGGAATGGGGTACCCCGGCTGAGCCTGGCAGCCCCGCCGAGTCTGGGGCGCCGCCTGCTGCTGGAATGCTCCCCCGCCGTCTCATGTTGCCGCCGGAACCAGGCCGCCCAGGACGGGCATAACCGCCGCGGCCCGCCGTGCTCACACCGCGCACAGCTGCTGTTCTGGCGCGCATGGGCCCACCCCCCCTGGCAGATGAGGGAGAGGGGCCAACTGCCGCCGCATGCCCCAGCGCGGCAGGTGGATTCCTCCCGGACCGCGGCCTGCTGGGGCGCCTGCAAGCAGGCACGCGGCCCGGAGGGTCCGGTGACGGGCTCCTGCGCCGCCGCTGGGGCGCCGGGGCAGCATCCGGTGACAGCCGCTGAGGGGGGCGCACTCGCCTAGAGCGCCGCTCACCAGGCCCAGCCGCCGATGGGTCAGGGGAAACCGCTCCGCTTCCACTTGGGCCTCCCAGGATGGACGCTAGCTGCCCTTCCAGCCAGCCGGGTGGCTGCGCTGCCGCCGCCGCCCGCAGCTGGGCCAGAATCCGGTCGATGTCGGACATAGTCACCGCAGGTACCAGCGTTCGTGACTGCTTCAGGTCCTGTAGAGCGGGAAGTGAACCGCTCCACCCCCGCTCCCATCATCCCCTTCACCACCGCTAACCCCTCCCCCTGGAACGTGCAACACGCCCCCCAACCCCTTGTCCCCTGCGCCAAAGCCCCTGTCATGGCGGCCTCCACGTACGCCGCCCGGGGGGGGGGGGGGCGGGCGGCTCGCTCCAGCCTGTCTTTTTTTTTGGGACACAGAACCCAAACTCAGCCCCAGTGTATAAAACAACGCAATGTGAGTGGCAGCAAGTGGCTGGCTGATACACCACAAACTAAGAGGACTGAGGTATATCCACTTTGTGAGAGTTTCAATCTCACTTCTTTTTTTGGACACAGAACCCAAACTCCGGCCCAGTGTATAAAACAACGCAATGTGAGTGGCAGCAAGTGGCTGGCTGATACACCACAAACTAAGAGGACTGAGGTATATCCACTTTGTGAGAATTTCAATCTCACTTTTTTTTTGGACACAGAACCCAAACTCAGCCCCAGTGTATAAAACAACGCAATGTGAGAGGCAGCAAGTGGCTGGCTGATACACCACAAACTAAGAGGACTGAGGTATATCCACTTTGTGAGAATTTTAATCTCACTTTTTTTTGGGACACAGAACCCAAACTCAGCCCCAGTGTATAAAACAACGCAATGTGAGAGGCAGCAAGTGGCTGGCTGATACACCACAAACTAAGAGGACTGAGGTATATCCACTTTGTGAGAATTTGAATAGCACTTTTTTTTTGGGACACAGAACCCAAACTCAGCCCCAGAGTATAAAACAACGCAACGTGAGTGGCAGCAAGTGGCTGGCTGATACCCAACAAACTAAGAGGACTGAGGTATATCCACTTTGTGAGAATTTCAATCTCACTTTTTTTTTGGACACAGAACCCAAACTCAGGCCCAGTGTATTAAACAACGTAATGTGAGTGGCAACAAGTGGCTGGCTGATACACCACAAACTAAGAGGACTGAGGTATATCCACTTTGTGAGAATTTCAATCTCACTTTTTTTTTTGGACACAGAACCCAAACTCAGCCCTAGTGTATAAAACAACGCAATGTGAGTGGCAGCAAGTGGCTGGCTGATACCCAACAAACTAAGAGGACTGAGGTATATCCACTTTGTGAGAATTTGAATCGCTCTTTTTTTTTTTTTGGACACAGAACCCAAACTCAGCCCCAGTGTATGAAATAATGCAACGTGAGTGGCAGCAAGTGGCTGGCTGATACCCAACAAAGTAAGAGGACTGAGGTATATCCACTTTGTGAGAATTTCAATCTCACTTTTTTTTGGGGACGCAGAACCCAAACTCTGGCCCAGTGTTTAAAACAACGCAATGTAAGTGGCTGGCTGATACACAACAAACTAAGAGGACTGAGGTATATCCACTTTGTGAGAATTTCAATCTCACTTTTTTTTGGGGACACAGAACCCAAACTCAGGCCCAGTGTATAAAACAACGCAATGTGAGTGGCAACAAGTGGCTGGCTGATACACAACAAACTAAGAGGACTGAGGTTTATCCACTTTGTGAGAATTTCAATCTCACTTTTTTTTTGGACACAAAACCCAAACTCAGGCCCAGTGTATAAAACAACGCAATGTGAGTGGCAACAAGTGGCTGGCTGATACACCACAAACTAAGAGGACTGAGATATATCCACTTTGTGAGAATTTGAATTGCACTTTTATTTTTTTGGACACACAACCCAAACTCAGCCCCAGAGTATAAAAAAACGCAATGTGAGTGGCAGCAAGTGGCTGGCTGATACACCACAAACTAAGAGGACTGAGGTATATCCACTTTGTGAGAATTTGAATCTCACTTTTTTTTTAGACACAGAACCCAAACTCAGCCCCAATGTATAAAACAACGCAATGTGAGTGGCAGCAAGTGGCTGGCTGATACACCACAAACTAAGAGGACTGAGGTATATCCACTTTGTGAGAATTTCAATCTCACTTTTTTGTGGGACACAGAACCCAAACTCAGCCCCAGTGTATAAAACAACGCAATGTGAGACGGAGCAAGTGGCTGGCTATACACCACAAACTAAGAGGACTGAGGTATATCCACTTAGTGAAAATTTGAATAGCACTTTTTTTTTTTTTGGACACAGAACCCAAACTCCGCCCCAGAGTATAAAACAACGCAATGTGAGTGGCAGCAAGTGGCTGGCTGATACACCACAAACTAAGAGAACTGAGGTATATCCACTTTGTGAGAATTTCAATCTCACTTATTTTTTTTGGACACAGAACCCAATCTCAGCCCCAGAGTATAAAACAACGTAATGTGAGTGGCAGCAAGTGGCAGGCTGATACACCACAAACTAAGAGGACTGAGGTATATCCACTTTGTGAGAATTTCAATCTCACTTTTTTTTTGGACACAGAACCCAAACTCAGCTCCAATGTTTAAAACAACGCAATGTGAGTGGCAGCAAGTGGCTGGCTGATACACAACAAACTAAGAGGACTGAGGTATATCCACTTTGTGAGAATTTCAATCTCACTTTTTTTTTTTTGGACACAGAACCCAAACTCAGGCCCAGTGTATAAAACAACGCAATGTGAGTGGCAGCAAGTGGCTAGCTGATACACAACAAACTAAGAGGACTGAGGTATATCCACTTTGTGAGAATTTTAATCTCACTTTTTTTTGGGACACAGAACCCAAACTCAGCCCCAGTGTATAAAACAACGCAATGTGAGAGGCAGCAAGTGGCTGGCTGATACACCACAAACTAAGAGGACTGAGGTATATCCACTTTGTGAGAATTTGAATAGCACTTTTTTTTGGGGACACAGAACCCAAACTCAGCCCCAGAGTATAAAACAACGCAATGTGATTGGCAGCAAGTGGCTGGCTGATACACCACAAACTAAGAGGACTGAGGTATATCCACTTTGTGAGAATTTCAATCTCACTTTTTTTTTGGGACACAGAACCCAAACTCCGGCCCAGTGTATAAAACATCGCAATGTGAGTGGCAGCAAGTGGCTGGCTGATACACAACAAACTAAGAGGACTGAGGTATATCCACTTTGTGAGAATTTCAATCTCACTTTTTTTTTGGACACAAAACCCAAACTCAGGCCCAGTGTATTAAACAACGTAATGTGAGTGGCAACAAGTGGCTGGCTGATACACCACAAACTAAGAGGACTGAGGTATATCCACTTTGTGAGAATTTCAATCTCACTTTTTTTTTTTTGGACACAGAACCCAAACTCAGGCCCAGTGTATAAAACAACGCAATGTGAGTGGCAGCAAGTGGCTGGCTGATACACCACAAACTAAGAGGACTGAGGTATATCCACTTTGTGAGAATTTCAATCTCACTTTTTTTTGGGGACACAGAACCCAAACTCTGGCCCAGTGTTTGAAACAACGCAATGTAAGTGGCTGGCTGATACACAACAAACTAAGAGGACTGAGGTATATCCACTTTGTGAGAATTTCAATCTCACTTTTTTTGGGGGACTTAGAACCCAAACTCAGGCCCAGTGTATAAAACAACGCAATGTGAGTGGCAACAAGTGGCTGGCTGATACACAACAAACTAAGAGGACTGAGGTTTATCCACTTTGTGAGAATTTCAATCTCACTTTTTTTTTGGACACAAAACCCAAACTCAGGCCCAGTGTATAAAACAACGCAATGTGAGTGGCAACAAGTGGCTGGCTGATACACCACAAACTAAGAGGACTGAGATATATCCACTTTGTGAGAATTTGAATTGCACTTTTATTTTTTTGGACACACAACCCAAACTCAGCCCCAGAGTATAAAAAAACGCAATGTGAGTGGCAGCAAGTGGCTGGCTGATACACCACAAACTAAGAGGACTGAGGTATATCCACTTTGTGAGAATTTCAATCTCACTTTTTTTTTTGGACACAGAACCCAAACTCAGCATCAGTGTATAAAACAACGCAATGTGAGTGGCAGCAAGTGGCTGGCTGATACACCACAAACTAAGAGGACTGAGGTATATCCACTTTGTAAGAATTTCAATCTCACTTTTTTTTGGGACACAGAACCCAAACTCAGCCCCAGTGTATAATACAACGCAATGTGAGTGGCAGCAAGTGGCTGGCTGATACACCACAAACTAAGAGGACTGAGGTATATCCACTTTGTGAGAATTTGAATCTCACTTTTTTTTGGACACAGTACCCAAACTCAGCTCCAGTGTATAAAACAACGCAATGTGAGTGGCAGCAAGTGGCTGGCTGATACACCACAAACTTAAGGTACCTTCACACGAAACGACTTTGTAACGATATCGCTAGCGATCCGTGACGTTGCAGCGTCCTCGCTAGCGATATCGTTTAGTTTGACACGCAGCAGCGATCAGGATCCTGCTGTGATGTCGCTGGTCGCTGAATAAAGTCCAGAACTTTATTTGGTCGTCCGATCGCCGTGTATCGTTGTGTTTGAAAGCAAAAGCAACGATACCAGCGATGTTTTACACTGGTAACCAGGGTAAACATCGGGTTACCAAGCGCAGGGCCGCGCTTAGTAACCCGATGTTTACCCTGGATACCAGCGTAAAAGTAAAAAAAACAAACAGTACATACTCACCTGCACGTCCCCCAGCGTCTGCTACCTGACACTTACTGAGCGCCGGCTCGAAAGTGAAAGCACAGCGGTGACGTCACCGCTGTGCTGTTAGGGCCGGAGCTCAGTCAGTGTCAGGAAGCAGATGCTGGGGGACGCGCAGGTGAGTATGTACTGTTTGTTTTTTTTACATTTTACGCTGGTAACCAGGGTAAACATCGGGTTACTAAGCGCGGCCCTGCGCTTAGCAACCCGATGTTTACCCTGGTTACCCGGGGACCTCGGCATCATTGGTCGCTGGAGAGCGGTCTGTGTGACAGCTCCCCAGCGATCAAACAGCGACGCTGCAGCGATCGGCATCGTTGTCGCTATCGCTGCAGCGTCGCTTCGTGTGAAGGTACCTTAAGAGGACTGAAGTATATCCACTTCGTGAGAATTTCAATCTTACTTTTTTTTTTTGGGACACAGAACCCAAACTCAGCCCCAGTGTATAAAACAACGCAATGTGAGTGGCAGTAAGTGGCTGGCTGATACACCACAAACTAAGAGGACTGAGGTATATCCACTTTGCGAGAATTTCAATCTCCCTTTTTTTTTTTGGACACAGAACCCAAAACTCAGGCCCAGTGTATAAAACAACGCAATGTGAGTGGCAACAAGTGAATGGCTGATACACCACTAACTAAGAGGACTGAGGTATATACACTTTGTGAGAATTTCAATCTCACTTTTTTTTGGGGACACAGAACCCAAACTCAGCCCCAGTGTATAAAACAACGCAATGTGAGTGGCAGCAAGTGGCTGGCTGATACACCACAAACTAAGAGGACTGAGGTATATCCCCTTTGTGAGAATTTCAATCTCACTTTTTTATTTTGGACACAGAACCCAAACTCAGGCCCAGTGTATAAAACAACGCAATGTGAGTGGCAGCAAGTGGCTGGCTGATACACCACAAACTAAGAGGACTGAGGTATATCCCCTTTGTGAGAATTTCAATCTCACTTTTTTATTTTGGACACAGAACCCAAACTCAGGCCCAGTGTATAAAACAACGTAATGTGAGTGGCAGCAAGTGGCTGGCTGATACACAACAAAATAAGAGGACTGAGGTATATCCACTATGTAAGAATTTTAATCTCACTTTTTTTTGGGACACAGAACCCAACCTCAGCCCCAATATATACAAGAACGCAATGTGAGTGGCGACAAGTGGCTGGCTGGTACACCACAAACTAAGAGGACTGAGGTATATCCACTTTGTGAGAAGTTCAATCTCACTTTTTTTTTTTTAGAGACAGAACCCAAACTCAGCCCCAGTGTGTAAAACAATGCAATGTGAGTGGCAGCAGGTGGCTGGCTGATACACCACAAACTAAAAGGACTGAGGTATATCCACTTTGTGAGAATTTCGATTTCACTTTTTTTTGGACATAGAACCCAAACTCAGCCCCAGTGTATAAAACAACGCAATGTGAGTGGCAGCAAGTGGCTGGCTGATACACCACAAACTAAGAGGACTGAGGTATATCCACTTTGTGAGAATTTCAATCTCACTTTTTTTTTTTGGACACAGAACCCAAACTCAGCATCAGTGTATAAAACAACTTAATGTGAGTAGCAGCAAGAGGCTGGCTGATACACCACAAACTAAGAGGACTGAGGTATATCCACTTTGTAAGAATTTTAATCTCACTTTTTTTTGGGACACAGAACCCAAACTCAGCCCCAGTGTATAAAACAACGTAATGTGAGTGGCAGCAAGTGGCTGGCTGATACACCACAAACTAAGAGGACTGAGGTATATCCACTTTGTGAGAATTTGAATCTCACTTTTTTATTTTGGACACAGAACCCAAACTCAGGCCCAGTGTATAAAACAACGTAATGTGAGTGGCAGCAAGTGGCTGGCTGATACACAACAAACTAAGAGGACTGAGGTATATCCACTTTGTGAGAATTTCAATCTCACTTTTTTTTTTGGACACAGAACCCAAACTCTGGCCCAGTGTATAAAACAACGCAATGTGAGTGGCAGCAAGTGGCTGGCTGATACACCACAAACTAAGAGGACTGAGGTATATCCACTTTGTGAGAATTTCAATCTCACTTTTTTTTTTGGACACAGAACCCAAACTCAGCATCAGTGTATAAAACAACTTAATGTGAGTAGCAGCAAGAGGCTGGCTGATACACCACAAACTAAGAGGACTGAGGTATATCCACTTTGTAAGAATTTTAATCTCACTTTTTTTTGGGACACAGAACCCAAACTCAGCCCCAGTGTATAAAACAACGCAATGTGAGTGGCAGCAAGTGGCTGGCTGATACACAACAAACTAAGAGGACTGAGGTATATCCACTTTGTGAGAATTTCAATCTCACTTTTTTTTTGGACACAGAACCCAAACTCAGCCCCAGTGTATAAAACAACGCAATGTGAGTGGCAGCAACTTAATGTGAGTAGCAGCAAGAGGCTGGCTGATACACCACAAACTAAGAGGACTGAGGTATATCCACTTTGTAAGAATTTTAATCTCACTTTTTTTTGGGACACAGAACCCAAACTCAGCCCCAGTGTATAAAACAACGCAATGTGAGTGGCAGCAGGTGGCTGGCTGATACACCACAAACTAAAAGGACTGAGGTATATCCACTTTGTGAGAATTTCGATTTCACTTTTTTTTGGACATAGAACCCAAACTCAGCCCCAGTGTATAAAACAACGCAATGTGAGTGGCAGCAAGTGGCTGGCTGATACACCACAAACTAAGAGGACTGAGGTATATCCACTTTGTGAGAATTTCAATCTCACTTTTTTTTTTTGGACACAGAACCCAAACTCAGCATCAGTGTATAAAACAACTTAATGTGAGTAGCAGCAAGAGGCTGGCTGATACACCACAAACTAAGAGGACTGAGGTATATCCACTTTGTAAGAATTTTAATCTCACTTTTTTTTGGGACACAGAACCCAAACTCAGCCCCAGTGTATAAAACAACGTAATGTGAGTGGCAGCAAGTGGCTGGCTGATACACCACAAACTAAGAGGACTGAGGTATATCCACTTTGTGAGAATTTGAATCTCACTTTTTTATTTTGGACACAGAACCCAAACTCAGGCCCAGTGTATAAAACAACGTAATGTGAGTGGCAGCAAGTGGCTGGCTGATACACAACAAACTAAGAGGACTGAGGTATATCCACTTTGTGAGAATTTCAATCTCACTTTTTTTTTTGGACACAGAACCCAAACTCTGGCCCAGTGTATAAAACAACGCAATGTGAGTGGCAGCAAGTGGCTGGCTGATACACCACAAACTAAGAGGACTGAGGTATATCCACTTTGTGAGAATTTCAATCTCACTTTTTTTTTTGGACACAGAACCCAAACTCAGCATCAGTGTATAAAACAACTTAATGTGAGTAGCAGCAAGAGGCTGGCTGATACACCACAAACTAAGAGGACTGAGGTATATCCACTTTGTAAGAATTTTAATCTCACTTTTTTTTGGGACACAGAACCCAAACTCAGCCCCAGTGTATAAAACAACGCAATGTGAGTGGCAGCAAGTGGCTGGCTGATACACAACAAACTAAGAGGACTGAGGTATATCCACTTTGTGAGAATTTCAATCTCACTTTTTTTTTGGACACAGAACCCAAACTCAGCCCCAGTGTATAAAACAACGCAATGTGAGTGGCAGCAACTTAATGTGAGTAGCAGCAAGAGGCTGGCTGATACACCACAAACTAAGAGGACTGAGGTATATCCACTTTGTAAGAATTTTAATCTCACTTTTTTTTGGGACACAGAACCCAAACTCAGCCCCAGTGTATAAAACAACGCAATGTGAGTGGCAGCAAGTGGCTGGCTGATACACAACAAACTAAGAGGACTGAGGTATATCCACTTTGTGAGAATTTCAATCTCACTTTTTTTTTGGACACAGAACCCAAACTCAGCCCCAGTGTATAAAACAACGCAATGTGAGTGGCAGCAAGTAGCTGGCTGATAAACCACAAACTAAGAGGACTGAGGTATATCCACTTTGTAAGAATTTTAATCTCACTTTTTTTTGGGACACAGAACCCAAACTCAGCCCCAGTGTATAAAACAACGCAATGTGAGTGGCAGCAAGTGGCTGGCTGATACACCACAAACTAAGAGGACTGAGGTATATCCACTTTGTGAGAATTTGAATCTCACTTTTTTTTTTGGACACACTACCCAAACTCCGCTCCAGTGTATAAAACAACGCAATGTGAGTGGCAGCAAGTGGCTGGCTGATACACCACAAACTAAGTGGACTGAAGTATATCCACTTTGTGAGAATTTCAATCTTACTTTTTTTTTTGGGACACAGAACCCAAACTCAGCCCCAGTGCATAAAACAACGCAATGTGAGTGGCAGCAAGTGGCTGGCTGATACACAACAAACTAAGAGGACTGAGGTATATCCACTTTGTGAGAATTTCAATCTCACTTTTTTTTGAACACAGAACCCAAACTCAGCCCCAGTGTATAAAACAACGCAATGTGAGTGGCAGCAAGTAGCTGGCTGATAAACCACAAACTAAGAGGACTGAGGTATATCCACTTTGCGAGAATTTCAATCTCCCTTTTTTTTTTTGGACACAGAACCCAAACTCAGGCCCAGTGTATAAAACAACGCAATGTGAGTGGCAACAAGTGAATGGCTGATACACCACAAACTAAGAGGACTGAGGTATATACACTTTGTGAGAATTTCAATCTCACTTTTTTGGGGGGACACAGAACCCAAACTCAGCCCCAGTGTATAAAACAACGCAATGTGAGTGGCAGCAAGTGGCTGGCTGATACACCACAAACTAAGAGGACTGAGGTATATCCCCTTTGTGAGAATTTCAATCTCACTTTTTTATTTTGGACACAGAACCCAAACTCAGGCCCAGTGTACAAAACAACGTAATGTGAGTGGCAGCAAGTGGCTGGCTGATACACAACAAACTAAGAGGACTGAGGTATATCCACTTTGTGAGAATTTCAATCTCACTTTTTTTTTTGGACACAGAACCCAAACTCTGGCCCAGTGTATAAAACAACGCAATGTGAGTGGCAGCAAGTGGCTGGCTGATACACAAAAAACTAAGAGGACTGAGGTATATCCACTTTGTGAGAATTTCAATCTCACTTTTTTTTTTGGACACAGAACCCAAACTCAGGCCCAGTGTATAAAACAACGCAATGTGAGTGGCAACAAGTGGCTGGCTGATACACCACAAACTAAGAGGACTGAGGTATATCCACTTTGTGAGAATTTGAATTGCACTTTTATTTTTTTGGACACAGAACCCAAATTCAGCCCCAGAGTATAAAAAAACGCAATGTGAGTGGCAGCAAGTGGCTGGCTGATACACCACAAACTAAGAGGACTGAGGTATATCCCCTTTGTGAGAATTTCAATCTCACTTTTTTATTTTGGACACAGAACCCAAACTCAGCCCCAATGTATAAAACAACGCAATATGAGTGGCAGCAAGTGGCTGGCTGATACACCACAAACTAAGAGAACTGAGGTATATCCACTTTGTGAGAATTTCAATCTCACTTTTTTTTTTGGACACAGAACCCAAACTCAGCCCCAATGTATAAAACAACGCAATGTGAGTGGCAACAAGTGGCTGGCTGATACACAACAAACTAAGAGGACTGAGGTTTATCCACTTTGTGAGAATTTCAATCTCACTTTTTTTTTGGACACAAAACCCAAACTCAGGCCCAGTGTATAAAACAACGCAATGTGAGTGGCAACAAGTGGCTGGCTGATACACCACAAACTAAGAGGACTGAGATATATCCACTTTGTGAGAATTTGAATTGCACTTTTATTTTTTTGGACACACAACCCAAACTCAGCCCCAGAGTATAAAAAAACGCAATGTGAGTGGCAGCAAGTGGCTGGCTGATACACCACAAACTAAGAGGACTGAGGTATATCCACTTTGTGAGAATTTCAATCTCACTTTTTTTTTTGGACACAGAACCCAAACTCAGCATCAGTGTATAAAACAACGCAATGTGAGTGGCAGCAAGTGGCTGGCTGATACACCACAAACTAAGAGGACTGAGGTATATCCACTTTGTAAGAATTTCAATCTCACTTTTTTTTGGGACACAGAACCCAAACTCAGCCCCAGTGTATAATACAACGCAATGTGAGTGGCAGCAAGTGGCTGGCTGATACACCACAAACTAAGAGGACTGAGGTATATCCACTTTGTGAGAATTTGAATCTCACTTTTTTTTGGACACAGTACCCAAACTCAGCTCCAGTGTATAAAACAACGCAATGTGAGTGGCAGCAAGTGGCTGGCTGATACACCACAAACTTAAGGTACCTTCACACGAAACGACTTTGTAACGATATCGCTAGCGATCCGTGACGTTGCAGCGTCCTCGCTAGCGATATCGTTTAGTTTGACACGCAGCAGCGATCAGGATCCTGCTGTGATGTCGCTGGTCGCTGAATAAAGTCCAGAACTTTATTTGGTCGTCCGATCGCCGTGTATCGTTGTGTTTGAAAGCAAAAGCAACGATACCAGCGATGTTTTACACTGGTAACCAGGGTAAACATCGGGTTACCAAGCGCAGGGCCGCGCTTAGTAACCCGATGTTTACCCTGGATACCAGCGTAAAAGTAAAAAAAACAAACAGTACATACTCACCTGCACGTCCCCCAGCGTCTGCTACCTGACACTTACTGAGCGCCGGCTCGAAAGTGAAAGCACAGCGGTGACGTCACCGCTGTGCTGTTAGGGCCGGAGCTCAGTCAGTGTCAGGAAGCAGATGCTGGGGGACGCGCAGGTGAGTATGTACTGTTTGTTTTTTTTACATTTTACGCTGGTAACCAGGGTAAACATCGGGTTACTAAGCGCGGCCCTGCGCTTAGCAACCCGATGTTTACCCTGGTTACCCGGGGACCTCGGCATCATTGGTCGCTGGAGAGCGGTCTGTGTGACAGCTCCCCAGCGATCAAACAGCGACGCTGCAGCGATCGGCATCGTTGTCGCTATCGCTGCAGCGTCGCTTCGTGTGAAGGTACCTTAAGAGGACTGAAGTATATCCACTTCGTGAGAATTTCAATCTTACTTTTTTTTTTTGGGACACAGAACCCAAACTCAGCCCCAGTGTATAAAACAACGCAATGTGAGTGGCAGTAAGTGGCTGGCTGATACACCACAAACTAAGAGGACTGAGGTATATCCACTTTGCGAGAATTTCAATCTCCCTTTTTTTTTTTGGACACAGAACCCAAAACTCAGGCCCAGTGTATAAAACAACGCAATGTGAGTGGCAACAAGTGAATGGCTGATACACCACTAACTAAGAGGACTGAGGTATATACACTTTGTGAGAATTTCAATCTCACTTTTTTTTGGGGACACAGAACCCAAACTCAGCCCCAGTGTATAAAACAACGCAATGTGAGTGGCAGCAAGTGGCTGGCTGATACACCACAAACTAAGAGGACTGAGGTATATCCCCTTTGTGAGAATTTCAATCTCACTTTTTTATTTTGGACACAGAACCCAAACTCAGGCCCAGTGTATAAAACAACGCAATGTGAGTGGCAGCAAGTGGCTGGCTGATACACCACAAACTAAGAGGACTGAGGTATATCCCCTTTGTGAGAATTTCAATCTCACTTTTTTATTTTGGACACAGAACCCAAACTCAGGCCCAGTGTATAAAACAACGTAATGTGAGTGGCAGCAAGTGGCTGGCTGATACACAACAAAATAAGAGGACTGAGGTATATCCACTATGTAAGAATTTTAATCTCACTTTTTTTTGGGACACAGAACCCAACCTCAGCCCCAATATATACAAGAACGCAATGTGAGTGGCGACAAGTGGCTGGCTGGTACACCACAAACTAAGAGGACTGAGGTATATCCACTTTGTGAGAAGTTCAATCTCACTTTTTTTTTTTTAGAGACAGAACCCAAACTCAGCCCCAGTGTGTAAAACAATGCAATGTGAGTGGCAGCAGGTGGCTGGCTGATACACCACAAACTAAAAGGACTGAGGTATATCCACTTTGTGAGAATTTCGATTTCACTTTTTTTTGGACATAGAACCCAAACTCAGCCCCAGTGTATAAAACAACGCAATGTGAGTGGCAGCAAGTGGCTGGCTGATACACCACAAACTAAGAGGACTGAGGTATATCCACTTTGTGAGAATTTCAATCTCACTTTTTTTTTTTGGACACAGAACCCAAACTCAGCATCAGTGTATAAAACAACTTAATGTGAGTAGCAGCAAGAGGCTGGCTGATACACCACAAACTAAGAGGACTGAGGTATATCCACTTTGTAAGAATTTTAATCTCACTTTTTTTTGGGACACAGAACCCAAACTCAGCCCCAGTGTATAAAACAACGTAATGTGAGTGGCAGCAAGTGGCTGGCTGATACACCACAAACTAAGAGGACTGAGGTATATCCACTTTGTGAGAATTTGAATCTCACTTTTTTATTTTGGACACAGAACCCAAACTCAGGCCCAGTGTATAAAACAACGTAATGTGAGTGGCAGCAAGTGGCTGGCTGATACACAACAAACTAAGAGGACTGAGGTATATCCACTTTGTGAGAATTTCAATCTCACTTTTTTTTTTGGACACAGAACCCAAACTCTGGCCCAGTGTATAAAACAACGCAATGTGAGTGGCAGCAAGTGGCTGGCTGATACACCACAAACTAAGAGGACTGAGGTATATCCACTTTGTGAGAATTTCAATCTCACTTTTTTTTTTGGACACAGAACCCAAACTCAGCATCAGTGTATAAAACAACTTAATGTGAGTAGCAGCAAGAGGCTGGCTGATACACCACAAACTAAGAGGACTGAGGTATATCCACTTTGTAAGAATTTTAATCTCACTTTTTTTTGGGACACAGAACCCAAACTCAGCCCCAGTGTATAAAACAACGCAATGTGAGTGGCAGCAAGTGGCTGGCTGATACACAACAAACTAAGAGGACTGAGGTATATCCACTTTGTGAGAATTTCAATCTCACTTTTTTTTTGGACACAGAACCCAAACTCAGCCCCAGTGTATAAAACAACGCAATGTGAGTGGCAGCAACTTAATGTGAGTAGCAGCAAGAGGCTGGCTGATACACCACAAACTAAGAGGACTGAGGTATATCCACTTTGTAAGAATTTTAATCTCACTTTTTTTTGGGACACAGAACCCAAACTCAGCCCCAGTGTATAAAACAACGCAATGTGAGTGGCAGCAGGTGGCTGGCTGATACACCACAAACTAAAAGGACTGAGGTATATCCACTTTGTGAGAATTTCGATTTCACTTTTTTTTGGACATAGAACCCAAACTCAGCCCCAGTGTATAAAACAACGCAATGTGAGTGGCAGCAAGTGGCTGGCTGATACACCACAAACTAAGAGGACTGAGGTATATCCACTTTGTGAGAATTTCAATCTCACTTTTTTTTTTTGGACACAGAACCCAAACTCAGCATCAGTGTATAAAACAACTTAATGTGAGTAGCAGCAAGAGGCTGGCTGATACACCACAAACTAAGAGGACTGAGGTATATCCACTTTGTAAGAATTTTAATCTCACTTTTTTTTGGGACACAGAACCCAAACTCAGCCCCAGTGTATAAAACAACGTAATGTGAGTGGCAGCAAGTGGCTGGCTGATACACCACAAACTAAGAGGACTGAGGTATATCCACTTTGTGAGAATTTGAATCTCACTTTTTTATTTTGGACACAGAACCCAAACTCAGGCCCAGTGTATAAAACAACGTAATGTGAGTGGCAGCAAGTGGCTGGCTGATACACAACAAACTAAGAGGACTGAGGTATATCCACTTTGTGAGAATTTCAATCTCACTTTTTTTTTTGGACACAGAACCCAAACTCTGGCCCAGTGTATAAAACAACGCAATGTGAGTGGCAGCAAGTGGCTGGCTGATACACCACAAACTAAGAGGACTGAGGTATATCCACTTTGTGAGAATTTCAATCTCACTTTTTTTTTTGGACACAGAACCCAAACTCAGCATCAGTGTATAAAACAACTTAATGTGAGTAGCAGCAAGAGGCTGGCTGATACACCACAAACTAAGAGGACTGAGGTATATCCACTTTGTAAGAATTTTAATCTCACTTTTTTTTGGGACACAGAACCCAAACTCAGCCCCAGTGTATAAAACAACGCAATGTGAGTGGCAGCAAGTGGCTGGCTGATACACAACAAACTAAGAGGACTGAGGTATATCCACTTTGTGAGAATTTCAATCTCACTTTTTTTTTGGACACAGAACCCAAACTCAGCCCCAGTGTATAAAACAACGCAATGTGAGTGGCAGCAACTTAATGTGAGTAGCAGCAAGAGGCTGGCTGATACACCACAAACTAAGAGGACTGAGGTATATCCACTTTGTAAGAATTTTAATCTCACTTTTTTTTGGGACACAGAACCCAAACTCAGCCCCAGTGTATAAAACAACGCAATGTGAGTGGCAGCAAGTGGCTGGCTGATACACAACAAACTAAGAGGACTGAGGTATATCCACTTTGTGAGAATTTCAATCTCACTTTTTTTTTGGACACAGAACCCAAACTCAGCCCCAGTGTATAAAACAACGCAATGTGAGTGGCAGCAAGTAGCTGGCTGATAAACCACAAACTAAGAGGACTGAGGTATATCCACTTTGTAAGAATTTTAATCTCACTTTTTTTTGGGACACAGAACCCAAACTCAGCCCCAGTGTATAAAACAACGCAATGTGAGTGGCAGCAAGTGGCTGGCTGATACACCACAAACTAAGAGGACTGAGGTATATCCACTTTGTGAGAATTTGAATCTCACTTTTTTTTTTGGACACACTACCCAAACTCCGCTCCAGTGTATAAAACAACGCAATGTGAGTGGCAGCAAGTGGCTGGCTGATACACCACAAACTAAGTGGACTGAAGTATATCCACTTTGTGAGAATTTCAATCTTACTTTTTTTTTTGGGACACAGAACCCAAACTCAGCCCCAGTGCATAAAACAACGCAATGTGAGTGGCAGCAAGTGGCTGGCTGATACACAACAAACTAAGAGGACTGAGGTATATCCACTTTGTGAGAATTTCAATCTCACTTTTTTTTGAACACAGAACCCAAACTCAGCCCCAGTGTATAAAACAACGCAATGTGAGTGGCAGCAAGTAGCTGGCTGATAAACCACAAACTAAGAGGACTGAGGTATATCCACTTTGCGAGAATTTCAATCTCCCTTTTTTTTTTTGGACACAGAACCCAAACTCAGGCCCAGTGTATAAAACAACGCAATGTGAGTGGCAACAAGTGAATGGCTGATACACCACAAACTAAGAGGACTGAGGTATATACACTTTGTGAGAATTTCAATCTCACTTTTTTGGGGGGACACAGAACCCAAACTCAGCCCCAGTGTATAAAACAACGCAATGTGAGTGGCAGCAAGTGGCTGGCTGATACACCACAAACTAAGAGGACTGAGGTATATCCCCTTTGTGAGAATTTCAATCTCACTTTTTTATTTTGGACACAGAACCCAAACTCAGGCCCAGTGTACAAAACAACGTAATGTGAGTGGCAGCAAGTGGCTGGCTGATACACAACAAACTAAGAGGACTGAGGTATATCCACTTTGTGAGAATTTCAATCTCACTTTTTTTTTTGGACACAGAACCCAAACTCTGGCCCAGTGTATAAAACAACGCAATGTGAGTGGCAGCAAGTGGCTGGCTGATACACAAAAAACTAAGAGGACTGAGGTATATCCACTTTGTGAGAATTTCAATCTCACTTTTTTTTTTGGACACAGAACCCAAACTCAGGCCCAGTGTATAAAACAACGCAATGTGAGTGGCAACAAGTGGCTGGCTGATACACCACAAACTAAGAGGACTGAGGTATATCCACTTTGTGAGAATTTGAATTGCACTTTTATTTTTTTGGACACAGAACCCAAATTCAGCCCCAGAGTATAAAAAAACGCAATGTGAGTGGCAGCAAGTGGCTGGCTGATACACCACAAACTAAGAGGACTGAGGTATATCCCCTTTGTGAGAATTTCAATCTCACTTTTTTATTTTGGACACAGAACCCAAACTCAGCCCCAATGTATAAAACAACGCAATATGAGTGGCAGCAAGTGGCTGGCTGATACACCACAAACTAAGAGAACTGAGGTATATCCACTTTGTGAGAATTTCAATCTCACTTTTTTTTTTGGACACAGAACCCAAACTCAGCCCCAATGTATAAAACAACGCAATGTGAGTGGCAGCAAGTGGCTGGCTGATACACCACAAACTAAGAGTACTGAGGTATATCCACTTTGTAAGAATTTCAATCTCACTTTTTTTTTGGACACAGAATCCAAACTCAGCCCCAGTGTATAAAACAACGCAATGTGAGTGGCAGCAAGTGGCTGGCTGATACACCACAAACTAAGAGGACTGAAGTATATCCACTTTGTGAGAATTTCAATCTTACTATTTTTTTGGGACACAGAACCCAACCTCAGCCCCAATATATAAAAGAACGCAATGTGAGTGGCGACAAGTGGCTGGCTGATACACCACAAACTAAGAGGACTGAGGTATATCCACTTTGTGAGAATTTGAATCTCACTTTTTTTTTTGGACACAGTACCCAAACTCAGCTCCAGTGTATAAAACAACGCAATGTGAGTGGCAGCAAGTGGCTGGCTGATACACCACAAACTAAGTGGACTGAAGTATATCCACTTTGTGAGAATTTCAATCTTACTTTTTTTTTTGGGACACAGAACCCAAACTCAGCCCCAGTGCATAAAACAACGCAATGTGAGTGGCAGCAAGTGGCTGGCTGATACACAACAAACTAAGAGGACTGAGGTATATCCACTTTGTGAGAATTTCAATCTCACTTTTTTTTTTTGGACACAGAACCCAAACTCTGGCCCAGTGTATAAAACAACGCAATGTGAGGCCGGCGTCACACTGGCGAGTTTTACGGACGTAAGAGCGCAGAAATTACGTCCGTAAAACTCGCAAAATAAACGGCACAATTATTCTCAATGGGGCTGCTCCTATCAGCCGTATATTACGGTTCAGTATTATACGGCTTTCTACGGCCGTACAAAATCGCAGCATGCTGCGTTTGTCAGCGTATTGCGCAAAAAATTCGCCAATGAAAGTCTATGGGGGCGAGAAAAATACGGATTCCACACGGACCTGCAGTGTGACTTGCGAGAAATACGCAGCGCTGTTAGTGAAAAGTCGGTAATTCAATTGCCGGCTTTTCATTTCTCCTGCACAAACCCGACAGGATATGAGACATTGTATACATACAGTAAACCATCTCATATCCCCATTTTTTTTGCATATTCCACACTACTAATGTTAGTAGTGTGTATGTGCAAAATTTCAGCGCTGTAGCTGCTGAAATAAAGGGTTAAATGGCGGAAAAAATTGGCGTGGGCTCCCGCGCAATTTTCTCCGCCAGAATGGTAAAGCCAGTGACTGAGGGCCGATATTAATAGCCAGGAGAGGGTCCATAGTTATTGGCCCCTCCGTGGCTACAAACATCTGCCCCCAGCCACCCCAGAAAAGGCACATCTGGAAGATGCGCCTATTCTGGCACTTGGCCACTCTCTTCCCACTCCCTGTAGCGGTGGGATATGGGGTAATGAAGGGTTAATGCCACCTTGCTATTGGAAGGTGACATTAAGCCAGATTAATAATGGAGAGGCGTCAATTATGACACCTATCCATTATTAATCCAATTGTTGGAAAGGGTTAAAAAACACACACACACACACATGATTTAAAAGTAGTTTAATGAAATAAACACAGCGGTTGTTGTAATAATTTATTGTTCTCTCAATCCATCAGGAACACCCTCGCTTGGAAAAATAATAAACGCACAAGATACATACCTTCTGGTGAACCGTCTCGTCCCACGAAGTAATCCATCTGAAGGGGTTAACTAATATTACAGGCACGAGCTGCAATAAACCACTCGCTCCTGCCTGTAATCCCCGGGTGCTGAAAGGAAAGCAGGATCTGTACTTACATTGAGTCGCGGTGAGGCGCCCTCTGGTGGATGTTCTCATGAACTGCAGCCTGGGAACTTTTTCCCACGCTCCAGGTCATATGAGGACATCCACCAGGGGGCGCATCACCGCGACTGAAGGAAATGTAGGTCAATGACCTACATTTCATTCATTCGCCGGGGAATTACAAGCACGAGCACAGCTGCATTTAGCAGGGCTCCTGCCTGTAATATTAGTTAACCCCTTCAGATGGATTACTTCGTGGGACGAGACGGTTCACCAGAAGGTATGTATCTTGTGCGTTTATTATTTTTCCAAGCGAGGGTGTTCCTGATGGATTGCGAGAACAATAAATTATTACAACAACCGCTGTGTTTATTTCATTAAACTACTTTTAAATCATGTGTGTGTGTGTGTTTTAACCCTTTCCAACAATTGGATTAATAATGGATAGGTGTCATAATTCACGCCTCTCCATTATTAATCTGGCTTAATGTCACCTTCCAATAGCAAGGTGGCATTAACCCTTCATTACCCCATATCCCACCGCTACAGGGAGTGGGAAGAGAGTGGCCAAGTGCCAGAATAGGCGCATCTTCCAGATGTGCCTTTTCTGGGGTGGCTGGGGGCAGATGTTTTTAGCCAGGGGGGGCCAATAACCGTGGACCCTCTCCTGGCTATTAATATCTGCCCTCAGTCACTGGCTTTACCATTCTGGCGGAGAAAATTGCGCGGGAGCCCACGCCAATTTTTTCCGCGATTTAACCCTTAAAATTAATAGCTACAGCGCTGAAATTTTGCACATACACACTACTAACATTAGTAGTGTGGAATATGCAAAAAAAATGGGGATAT
Organism: Ranitomeya variabilis; assembly: GCF_051348905.1. Lineage (NCBI taxonomy): Eukaryota > Metazoa > Chordata > Amphibia > Anura > Dendrobatidae > Ranitomeya > Ranitomeya variabilis. The sequence continues at coordinate 324,815,387 of NC_135234.1, forward strand.
GAGATGGTTTACTGTATGTAAACCATGTCTCATATCCTGTCGGGTTTGTGCAGGAGAAATGAAAAGCCGGCAATTGAATTACCGGCTGTTCACAGATATCGCGCTGAATGAAATCTAAATACAGAATATATATATATGTGTCTCAATGACATATATATATATATATATATATATATACTGTATATATGTTTTCCCGAACATTTGAGCACATAAATCCATTAGATGTCGGTTTTGCAAGCCTGCGCGAAAATCTCGCAGTACGGATGCCATACGGATTACATACGGAGGATGCCATGCGCAAAATACGCTGACACACCCTGACTACGGATCACTATTTTGGGAACATTTCTCCGTATTACGGCCGTATTACGGCCGTAAAATACGGACCGTATTGTCTTACGCTGAGTGTGACGCCGGCCTGAGTGGCAGCAAGTGGCTGGCTGATACACAACAAACTAAGAGGACTGAGGTATATCCACTTTGTGAGAATTTCAATCTCACTTTTTTTTTTGGACACAGAACCCAAACTCTGGCCCAGTATATAAAACAACGCAATGTGAGTGGCAGCAAGTGGCTGGCTGACACACAAAAAACTAAGGGGACTGAGGTATATCCACTTTGTGAGAATTTCAATCTCACTTTTTTTTTTGGACACAGAACCCAAACTCAGGGCAAGTGTATAAAACAACGCAATGTGAGTGGCAACAAGTGGCTGGCTGATACACCACAAACTAAGAGGACTGAGGTATATCCACTTTGTGAGAATTTGAATTGCACTTTTATTTTTTTGGACACAGAACCCAAATTCAGCCCCAGAGTATAAAAAAACGCAATGTGAGTGGCAGCAAGTGGCTGGCTGATACACCACAAACTAAGAGGACTGAGGTATATCCCCTTTTTGAGAATTTCAATCTCACTTTTTTATTTTGGACACAGAACCCAAACTCAGCCCCAATGTATAAAACAACGCAATGTGAGTGGCAGCAAGTGGCTGGCTGATACACCACAAACTAAGAGAACTGAGGTATATCCACTTTGTGAGAATTTCAATCTCACTTTTTTTTTTGGACACAGAACCCAAACTCAGCCCCAATGTATAAAACAACGCAATGTGAGTGGCAGCAAGTGGCTGGCTGATACACCACAAACTAAGAGGACTGAGGTATATCCACTTTGCGAGAATTTGAATCTCACTTTTTTTTTTGGACACAGTACCCAAACTCAGCTCCAGTGTATAAAACAACGCAATGTGAGTGGCAGCAAGTGGCTGGCTGATACACCACAAACTAAGAGGACTGAAGTATATCCACTTTGTGAGAATTTCAATCTTACTATTTTTTTGGGACACAGAACCCAACCTCAGCACCAATATATAAAAGAACGCAATGTGAGTGGCGACAAGTGGCTGGCTGGTACACCACAAACTAAGAGGACTGAGGTATATCCACTTTGTGAGAAGTTCAATCTCACTTTTTTTTTTTAGAGACAGAACCCAAACTCAGCCCCAGTGTGTAAAACAATGCAATGTGAGTGGCAGCAGGTGGCTGGCTGATACACCACAAACTAAAAGGACTGAGGTATATCCACTTTGTGAGAATTTCGATCTCACTTTTTTTTGGACATAGAACCCAAACTCAGCCCCAGTGTATAAAACAACGCAATGTGAGTGGCAGCAAGTGGCTGGCTGATACACCACAAACTAAGAGGACTGAGGTATATCTCCACTTTGTGAGAATTTCAATCTCACTTTTTTTTTGGGACACAGAACCCAAACTCAGCATCAGTGTATAAAACAACTTAATGTGAGTAGCAGCAAGAGGCTGGCTGATACACCACAAACTAAGAGGACTGAGGTATATCCACTTTGTAAGAATTTCAATCTCACTTTTTTTTGGGACACAGAACCCAAACTCAGCCCCAGTGTATAAAACAACGCAATGTGAGTGGCAGCAAGTGGCTGGCTGATACACCACAAACTAAGAGGACTGAGGTATATCCACTTTGTGAGAATCTGAATCTCACTTTTTTTTTTGGACACAGTACCCAAACTCAGCTCCAGTGTATAAAACAATGCAATGTGAGTGGCAGCAAGTGGCTGGCTGATACACCACAAACTAAGTGGACTGAAGTATATCCACTTTGTGAGAATTTCAATCTTACTTTTTTTTTGGGACACAGAACCCAAACTCAGCCCCAGTGCATAAAACAACGCAATGTGAGTGGCAGCAAGTGGCTGGCTGATACACAACAAACTAAGAGGACTGAGGTATATCCACTTTGTGAGAATTTCAATCTCACTTTTTTTTTGGACACAGAACCCAAACTCAGCCCCAGTGTATAAAACAACGCAATGTGAGTGGCAGCAAGTAGCTGGCTGATAAACCACAAACTAAGAGGACTGAGGTATATCCACTTTGCGAGAATTTCAATCTCCCTTTTTTTTTTGGACACAGAACCCAAACTCAGGCCCAGTGTATAAAACAACGCAATGTGAGTGGCAACAAGTGAATGGCTGATACACCACAAACTAAGAGGACTGAGGTATATACACTTTGTGAGAATTTCAATCTCACTTTTTTTGGGGGACACAGAACCCAAACTCAGCCCCAGTGTATAAAACAACGCAATGTGAGTGGCAGCAAGTGGCTGGCTGATACACCACAAACTAAGAGGACTGAAGTATATCCCCTTTGTGAGAATTTCAATCTCACTTTTTTATTTTGGACACAGAACCCAAACTCAGGCCCAGTGTATAAAACAACGTAATGTGAGTGGCAGCAAGTGGCTGGCTGATACACGACAAACTAAGAGGACTGAGGTATATCCACTTTGTGAGAATTTCAATCTCACTTTTTTTTTTGGACATAGAACCCAAACTCTGGCCCAGTGTATAAAACAACGCAATGTGAGTGGCAGCAAGTGGCTGGCTGATACACAACAAACTAAGAGGACTGAGGTATATCCACTTTGTGAGAATTTCAATCTCACTTTTTTTTTTGGACACAGAACCCAAACTCTGGCCCAGTGTATAAAACAACGCAATGTGAGTGGCAGCAAGTGGCTGGCTGATACACAAAAAACTAAGAGGACTAAGGTATATCCACTTTGTGAGAATTTCAATCTCACTTTTTTTTTTGGACACAGAACCCAAACTCAGGCCCAGTGTATAAAACAACGCAATGTGAGTTGCAACAAGTGGCTGGCTGATACACCACAAACTAAGAGGACTGAGGTATATCCACTTTGTGAGAATTTGAATTGCACGTTTATTTTTTTGGACACAGAACCCAAATTCAGCCCCAGAGTATAAAAAAACGCAATGTGAGTGGCAGCAAGTGGCTGGCTGATACACCACAAACTAAGAGGGCTGAGGTATATCCCCTTTGTGAGAATTTCAATCTCACTTTTTTATTTTGGACACAGAACCCAAACTCAGCCCCAATGTATAAAACAACGCAATGTGAGTGGCAGCAAGTGGCTGGCTGATACACCACAAACTAAGAGAGCTGAGGTATATCCACTTTGTGAGAATTTCAATCTCACTTTTTTTTTTGGACACAGAACCCAAACTCAGCCCCAATGTATAAAACAACGCAATGTGAGTGGCAGCAAGTGGCTGGCTGATACACCACAAACTAAGAGTACTGAGGTATATCCACTTTGTAAGAATTTCAATCTCACTTTTTTTTTGGACACAGAACCCAAACTCAGCCCCAGTGTATAAAACAACGCAATGTGAGTGGCAGCAAGTGGCTGGCTGATACACCACAAACTAAGAGGACTGAGGTATATCCACTTTGCGAGAATTTGAATCTCACTTTTTTTTTGGACACAGTACCCAAACTCAGCTCCAGTGTATAAAACAACGCAATGTGAGTGGCAGCAAGTGGCTGGCTGATACACCACAAACTAAGAGGACTGAAGTATATCCACTTTGTGAGAATTTCAATCTTACTATTTTTTTGGGACACAGAACCCAACCTCAGCCCCAATATATAAAAGAACGCAATGTGAGTGGCGACAAGTGGCTGGCTGGTACACCACAAACTAAGAGGACTGAGGTATATCCACTTTGTGAGAAGTTCAATCTCACTTTTTTTTTTAGAGACAGAACCCAAACTCAGCCCCAGTGTGTAAAACAATGCAATGTGAGTGGCAGCAGGTGGCTGGCTGATACACCACAATCTAAGAGGACTGAGGTATATCTCCACTTTGTGAGAATTTCAATCTCACTTTTTTTTTGGGACACAGAACCCAAACTCAGCATCAGTGTATAAAACAACTTAATGTGAGTAGCAGCAAGAGGCTGGCTGATACACCACAAACTAAGAGGACTGAGGTATATCCACTTTGTAAGAATTTCAATCTCACTTTTTTTTGGGACACAGAACCCAAACTCAGCCACAGTGTATAAAGCAACGCAATGTGAGTGGCAGCAAGTGGCTGGCTGATACACCACAAACTAAGAGGACTGAGGTATATCCCCTTTGTGAGAATTTCAATCTCACTTTTTTATTTTGGACACAGAACCCAAACTCAGGCCCAGTGTATAAAACAACGTAATGTGAGTGGCAGCAAGTGGCTGGCTGATACACCACAAACTAAGTGGACTGAAGTATATCCACTTTGTGAGAATTTCAATCTTACTTTTTTTTTTGGGACACAGAACCCAAACTCAGCCCCAGTGCATAAAACAACGCAATGTGAGTGGCAGCAAGTGGCTGGCTGATACACAACAAACTAAGAGGACTGAGGTATATCCACTTTGTGAGAATTTCAATCTCACTTTTTTTTTGGACACAGAACGCAAACTCAGCCCCAGAGTATAAAACAACGCAATGTGAGTGGCAGGAAATAGCTGGCTGATAAACCACAAACTAAGAGGACTGAGGTATATCCACTTTGCGAGAATTTCAATCTCCCTTTTTTTTTTTGGACACAGAACCCAAACTCAGGCCCAGTGTATAAAACAACGCAATGTGAGTGGCAACAAGTGAATGGCTGATACACCACAAACTAAGAGGACTGAGGTATATACACTTTGTGAGAATTTCAATCTCACTTTTTTGGGGGGACACAGAACCCAAACTCAGCCCCAGTGTATAAAACAACGCAATGTGAGTGGCAACAAGTGGCTGGCTGATACACCACAAACTAAGAGGACTGAGGTATATCCACTTTGTGAGAATTTGAATTGCACTTTTATTTTTTTGGACACAGAACCCAAATTCAGCCCCAGAGTATAAAAAAACGCAATGTGAGTGGCAGCAGGTGGCTGGCTGATACACCACAAACTAAAAGGACTGAGGTATATCCACTTTGTGAGAATTTCGATCTCACTTTTTTTTGGACATAGAACCCAAACTCAGCCCCAGTGTATAAAACAACGCAATGTGAGTGGCAGCAAGTGGCTGGCTGATACACCACAAACTAAGAGGACTGAGGTATATCTCCACTTTGTGAGAATTTCAATCTCACTTTTTTTTTGGGACACAGAACCCAAACTCAGCATCAGTGTATAAAACAACTTAATGTGAGTAGCAGCAAGAGGCTGGCTGATACACCACAAACTAAGAGGACTGAGGTATATCCACTTTGTAAGAATTTCAATCTCACTTTTTTTTGGGACACAGAACCCAAACTCAGCCCCAGTGTATAAAACAACGCAATGTGAGTGGCAGCAAGTGGCTGGCTGATACACCACAAACTAAGAGGACTGAGGTATATCCACTTTGTGAGAATCTGAATCTCACTTTTTTTTTTGGACACACTACCCAAACTCAGCTCCAGTGTATAAAACAATGCAATGTGAGTGGCAGCAAGTGGCTGGCTGATACACCACAAACTAAGTGGACTGAAGTATATCCACTTTGTGAGAATTTCAATCTTACTTTTTTTTTGGGACAGAGAACCCAAACTCAGCCCCAGTGCATAAAACAACGCAATGTGAGTGGCAGCAAGTGGCTGGCTGATACACAACAAACTAAGAGGACTGAGGTATATCCACTTTGTGAGAATTTCAATCTCACTTTTTTTTTGGACACAGAACCCAAACTCAGCCCCAGTGTATAAAACAACGCAATGTGAGTGGCAGCAAGTAGCTGGCTGATAAACCACAAACTAAGAGGACTGAGGTATATCCACTTTGCGAGAATTTCAATCTCCCTTTTTTTTTTGGACACAGAACCCAAACTCAGGCCCAGTGTATAAAACAACGCAATGTGAGTGGCAACAAGTGAATGGCTGATACACCACAAACTAAGAGGACTGAGGTATATACACTTTGTGAGAATTTCAATCTCACTTTTTTTGGGGGACACAGAACCCAAACTCAGCCCCAGTGTATAAAACAACGCAATGTGAGTGGCAGCAAGTGGCTGGCTGATACACCACAAACTAAGAGGACTGAAGTATATCCCCTTTGTGAGAATTTCAATCTCACTTTTTTATTTTGGACACAGAACCCAAACTCAGGCCCAGTGTATAAAACAACGTAATGTGAGTGGCAGCAAGTGGCTGGCTGATACACAACAAACTAAGAGGACTGAGGTATATCCACTTTGTGAGAATTTCAATCTCACTTTTTTTTTTGGACATAGAACCCAAACTCTGGCCCAGTGTATAAAACAACGCAATGTGAGTGGCAGCAAGTGGCTGGCTGATACACAACAAACTAAGAGGACTGAGGTATATCCACTTTGTGAGAATTTCAATCTCACTTTTTTTTTTGGACACAGAACCCAAACTCTGGCCCAGTGTATAAAACAACGCAATGTGAGTGGCAGCAAGTGGCTGGCTGATACACAAAAAACTAAGAGGACTAAGGTATATCCACTTTGTGAGAATTTCAATCTCACTTTTTTTTTTGGACACAGAACCCAAACTCTGGCCCAGTGTATAAAACAACGCAATGTGAGTGGCAACAAGTGGCTGGCTGATACACCACAAACTAAGAGGACTGAGGTATATCCACTTTGTGAGAATTTGAATTGCACGTTTATTTTTTTGGACACAGAACCCAAATTCAGCCCCAGAGTATAAAAAAACGCAATGTGAGTGGCAGCAAGTGGCTGGCTGATACACCACAAACTAAGAGGGCTGAGGTATATCCCCTTTGTGAGAATTTCAATCTCACTTTTTTATTTTGGACACAGAACCCAAACTCAGCCCCAATGTATAAAACAACGCAATGTGAGTGGCAGCAAGTGGCTGGCTGATACACCACAAACTAAGAGAGCTGAGGTATATCCACTTTGTGAGAATTTCAATCTCACTTTTTTTTTTGGACACAGAACCCAAACTCAGCCCCAATGTATAAAACAACGCAATGTGAGTGGCAGCAAGTGGCTGGCTGATACACCACAAACTAAGAGTACTGAGGTATATCCACTTTGTAAGAATTTCAATCTCACTTTTTTTTTGGACACAGAACCCAAACTCAGCCCCAGTGTATAAAACAACGCAATGTGAGTGGCAGCAAGTGGCTGGCTGATACACCACAAACTAAGAGGACTGAGGTATATCCACTTTGCGAGAATTTGAATCTCACTTTTTTTTTTGGACACAGTACCCAAACTCAGCTCCAGTGTATAAAACAACGCAATGTGAGTGGCAGCAAGTGGCTGGCTGATACACCACAAACTAAGAGGACTGAAGTATATCCACTTTGTGAGAATTTCAATCTTACTATTTTTTTGGGACACAGAACCCAACCTCAGCCCCAATATATAAAAGAACGCAATGTGAGTGGCGACAAGTGGCTGGCTGGTACACCACAAACTAAGAGGACTGAGGTATATCCACTTTGTGAGAAGTTCAATCTCACTTTTTTTTTTAGAGACAGAACCCAAACTCAGCCCCAGTGTGTAAAACAATGCAATGTGAGTGGCAGCAGGTGGCTGGCTGATACACCACAATCTAAGAGGACTGAGGTATATCTCCACTTTGTGAGAATTTCAATCTCACTTTTTTTTTGGGACACAGAACCCAAACTCAGCATCAATGTATAAAACAACTTAATGTGAGTAGCAGCAAGAGGCTGGCTGATACACCACAAACTAAGAGGACTGAGGTATATCCACTTTGTAAGAATTTCAATCTCACTTTTTTTTGGGACACAGAACCCAAACTCAGCCACAGTGTATAAAGCAACGCAATGTGAGTGGCAGCAAGTGGCTGGCTGATACACCACAAACTAAGAGGACTGAGGTATATCCCCTTTGTGAGAATTTCAATCTCACTTTTTTATTTTGGACACAGAACCCAAACTCAGGCCCAGTGTATAAAACAACGTAATGTGAGTGGCAGCAAGTGGCTGGCTGATACACCACAAACTAAGTGGACTGAAGTATATCCACTTTGTGAGAATTTCAATCTTACTTTTTTTTTTGGGACACAGAACCCAAACTCAGCCCCAGTGCATAAAACAACGCAATGTGAGTGGCAGCAAGTGGCTGGCTGATACACAACAAACTAAGAGGACTGAGGTATATCCACTTTGTGAGAATTTCAATCTCACTTTTTTTTTGGACACAGAACCCAAACTCAGCCCCAGTGTATAAAACAACGCAATGTGAGTGGCAGCAAATAGCTGGCTGATAAACCACAAACTAAGAGGACTGAGGTATATCCACTTTGCGAGAATTTCAATCTCCCTTTTTTTTTTTGGACACAGAACCCAAACTCAGGCCCAGTGTATAAAACAACGCAATGTGAGTGGCAACAAGTGAATGGCTGATACACCACAAACTAAGAGGACTGAGGTATATACACTTTGTGAGAATTTCAATCTCACTTTTTTGGGGGGACACAGAACCCAAACTCAGCCCCAGTGTATAAAACAACGCAATGTGAGTGGCAACAAGTGGCTGGCTGATACACCACAAACTAAGAGGACTGAGGTATATCCACTTTGTGAGAATTTGAATTGCACTTTTATTTTTTTGGACACAGAACCCAAATTCAGCCCCAGAGTATAAAAAAACGCAATGTGAGTGGCAGCAAGTGGCTTGCTGATACACCACAAACTAAGAGGACTGAGGTATATCTCCACTTTGTGAGAATTTCAATCTCACTTTTGTTTTGGGACACAGAACCCAAACTCAGCATCAGTGTATAAAACAACTTAATGTGAGTAGCAGCAAGAGGCTGGCTGATACACCACAAACTAAGAGGACTGAGGTATATCCACTTTGTAAGAATTTCAATCTCACTTTTTTTTTTTAGAGACAGAACCCAAACTCAGCCCCAGTGTGTAAAACAATGCAATGTGAGTGGCAGCAGGTGGCTGGCTGATACACCACAAACTAAAAGGACTGAGGTATATCCACTTTGTGAGAATTTCGATTTCACTTTTTTTTGGACATAGAACCCAGACTCAGCCCCAATGTATAAAACAACGCAATGTGAGTGGCAGCAAGTGGCTGGCTGATACACCACAAACTAAGAGGACTGAGGTATATCCACTTTGTGAGAATTTCGATTTCACTTTTTTTTGGACATAGAACCCAAACTCAGCCCCAGTGTATAAAACAACGCAATGTGAGTGGCAGCAAGTGGCTGGCTGATACACCACAAACTAAGAGGATTGAGGTATATCCACTTTGTGAGAATTTCAATCTCACTTTTTTTTTTGGACACAGAACCCAAACTCAGCATCAGTGTATAAAACAACGCAATGTGAGTAGCAGCAAGAGGCTGGCTGATACACCACAAACTAAGAGGACTGAGGTATATCCACTTTGTGAGAATTTGAATCTCACTTTTTTTTTTGGGACATAGAACCCAAACTCAGCCCCAGTGTATAAAACAACGCAATGTGAGTGGCAGCAAGTGGCTGGCTGATACACCACAAACTAAGAGGACTGAGGTATATCCACTTTGTGAGAATTTCAATCTCACTTTTTTTTTTGGACACAGAACCCAAACTCTGGCCCAGTGTATAAAACAACGCAATGTGAGTGGCAGCAAGTGGCTGGCTGATACACAAAAAACTAAGAGGACTGAGGTATATCCACTTTGTGAGAATTTCAATCTCACTTTTTTTTTTGGACACAGAACCCAAACTCAGGCCCAGTGTATAAAACAACGCAATATGAGTGGCAACAAGTGGCTGGCTAATACACCACAAACTAAGAGGACTGAGGTATATCCACTTTGTGAGAATTTGAATTGCACTTTTATTTTTTTGAACACAGAACCCAAATTCAGCCCCAGAGTATAAAAAAACGCAATGTGAGTGGCAGCAAGTGCCTGGCTGATACACCACAAACTAAGAGGACTGAGGTATATCCACTTTGTGAGAATTTGAATCTCACTTTTTTTTTAGACACAGAACCCAAACTCAGCCCCAATGTATAAAACAACGCAATGTGAGTGGCAGCAAGTGGCTGGCTGATACACCACAAACTAAGAGGACTGAGGTATATCTCCACTTTGTGAGAATTTCAATCTCACTTTTGTTTTGGGACACAGAACCCAAACTCAGCATCAGTGTATAAAACAACTTAATGTGAGTAGCAGCAAGAGGCTGGCTGATACACCACAAACTAAGAGGACTGAGGTATATCCACTTTGTAAGAATTTCAATCTCACTTTTTTTTTTTAGAGACAGAACCCAAACTCAGCCCCAGTGTGTAAAACAATGCAATGTGAGTGGCAGCAGGTGGCTGGCTGATACACCACAAACTAAAAGGACTGAGGTATATCCACTTTGTGAGAATTTCGATTTCACTTTTTTTTGGACATAGAACCCAAACTCAGCCCCAATGTATAAAACAACGCAATGTGAGTGGCAGCAAGTGGCTGGCTGATACACCACAAACTAAGAGGACTGAGGTATATCCACTTTGTGAGAATTTCGATTTCACTTTTTTTTGGACATAGAACCCAAACTCAGCCCCAGTGTATAAAACAACGCAATGTGAGTGGCAGCAAGTGGCTGGCTGATACACCACAAACTAAGAGGATTGAGGTATATCCACTTTGTGAGAATTTCAATCTCACTTTTTTTTTTGGACACAGAACCCAAACTCAGCATCAGTGTATAAAACAACGCAATGTGAGTAGCAGCAAGAGGCTGGCTGATACACCACAAACTAAGAGGACTGAGGTATATCCACTTTGTGAGAATTTGAATCTCACTTTTTTTTTTGGGACATAGAACCCAAACTCAGCCCCAGTGTATAAAACAACGCAATGTGAGTGGCAGCAAGTGGCTGGCTGATACACCACAAACTAAGAGGACTGAGGTATATCCACTTTGTGAGAATTTCAATCTCACTTTTTTTTTTGGACACAGAACCCAAACTCTGGCCCAGTGTATAAAACAACGCAATGTGAGTGGCAGCAAGTGGCTGGCTGATACACAAAAAACTAAGAGGACTGAGGTATATCCACTTTGTGAGAATTTCAATCTCACTTTTTTTTTTGGACACAGAACCCAAACTCAGGCCCAGTGTATAAAACAACGCAATGTGAGTGGCAACAAGTGGCTGGCTAATACACCACAAACTAAGAGGACTGAGGTATATCCACTTTGTGAGAATTTGAATTGCACTTTTATTTTTTTGAACACAGAACCCAAATTCAGCCCCAGAGTATAAAAAAACGCAATGTGAGTGGCAGCAAGTGGCTGGCTGATACACCACAAACTAAGAGGACTGAGGTATATCCACTTTGTGAGAAGTTCCATCTCACTTTTTTTTTTTAGAGACAGAACCCAAACTCAGCCCCAGTGTGTAAAACAATGCAATGTGAGTGGCAGCAGGTGGCTGGCTGATACACCACAAACTAAAAGGACTGAGGTATATCCACTTTGTGAGAATTTCGATTTCACTTTTTTTTGGACATAGAACCCAAACTCAGCCCCAATGTATAAAACAACGCAATGTGAGTGGCAGCAAGTGGCTGGCTGATACACCACAAACTAAGAGGACTGCGGTATATCCACTTTGTGAGAAGTTCAATCTCACTTTTTCTTTTTTAGAGACAGAACCCAAACTCAGCCCCAGTGTGTAAAACAATGCAATGTGAGTGGCAGCAGGTGGCTGGCTGATACACCACAAACTAAAAGGACTGAGGTATATCCACTTTATGAGAATTTCGATTTCACTTTTTTTTGGACATAGAACCCAAACTCAGCCCCAGTGTATAAAACAACGCAATGTGAGTAGCAGCAAGTGGCTGGCTGATACACCACAAACTAAGAGGACTGAGGTATATCCACTTTGTGAGAATTTCAATCTCACTTTTTTTTTTGGACACAGAACCCAAACTCAGCATCAGTGTATAAAACAACGCAATGTGAGTAGCAGCAAGAGGCTGGCTGATACACCACAAACTAAGAGGACTGAGGTATATCCACTTTGTAAGAATTTCAATCTCACTTTTTTTTGGACATAGAACCCAAACTCAGCCCCAGTGTATAAAACAACGCAATGTGAGTGGCAACAAGTGGCTGGCTGATACACCACAAACTAAGAGGACTGAGGTATATCCACTTTGTGAGAATTTCAATCTCACTTTTTTTTTTGGACACAGAACCCAAACTCAGGCCCAGTGTATAAAACAACGCAATGTGAGTGGCAACAAGTGGCTGGCTGATACACCACAAACTAAGAGGACTGAGGTATATCTGCAGCGCCCCAGAGTCCTGGTCGTTGCAGTACTGTGGCTCCGCCACTATGGGGAGCCATGGTGCATCCGATGGCACTGAAGGAGTTCATCTGATCAGGTATCACAGACACCAATACATTTCACAGCCGGGCCTCCGGGGGGAGCTAAGGGTGCTATTCATTAGGCCACTCCCCACCATAGTGGGTAAACTGGGGGTCAGGCAGGAAGTTAGAGAGAAAGCTGACTGGATTGAACGAAGCAACACCTTGTGGCAGAGGGTGTTGTGGAGGAAGAGACAGTAGGGTCTCTGCCAGGGGTGGGATCCTGGCAGAGGCTTGGCATTGGAAAGAACGTAACGGGTCCGCGCCAGCTCCGGGAAGCGGCGGGATTCAAGAAAGGACTAGAAGCGAGATAGATTGTGCTGAGTGAGAAACGAGATCAAGCAATAGGAGAATTCCAGTAGGGGTCGTGCTGTAAGACCGAAGCAACACCCTACTGAGGCGCACTACCGGTGGCCGGAACGCCGAGGGAGTATTATAACATTCAGCTTCAAGCAATACTCTAAACAGCGGCAGGACAGTCAGTTTAAGGCGGGCTGTCTAACACATATCACCTATGAAGTCTTGGGAGGCAATTGCGGGAGAGGGGCGTCTCTAGGGTCCCGGAAGAACTCCAGGCCTACCCGACAAACGGGTGCCGTTCTAACCGTAACATCAGGGAGGGACGGACGATTAGAAGAACATCATTTAATCGAGTTGTGAGGGAACTTAAGAAACAGACACAACAGTTGTGGGGTACTTTCCGTAAGCACAGCAGGGGAGGACTACAACACATAGCGCTAAGAAGGAAGGCACCGATTTCCACCTGTGAAGTGAACTCTGGAGGTGTCATTGGACCGGCCGGACTTGCGCAGCCTGGTGAACCGTATTCTGGACTGAGGACGCAGAGATCTCCAGTAAAGAGGTAAAGAGACTGCAACCTGGTGTCCTCGTTATTTACCGCGACCTGCACCCCACAACTGCACCGTTACAACACCACTTATTGCACCGGACGTCCCCCACTGACAGACAGGGCCACGGACCGGGTCTAGCCACCGTGACAACCCCAGGACTGAGACTCAGAGGCCCGGCTCCGGGTACCCCTTGGCCCTGCGGCGGTGTGGGGGCGCTCCAGATTCTTGGCGTCACGAACAGGATCTACTTAAGCCTGAAGAATCAGGTCATGTGTGCCTTGGAACTGTGATTTGTTGTGCTTGGACTGTACTTTATTGAGAGGACTGTGTGTTGTGCCATTTGCCGCCAAAATCCGCCGCCATTGTAGCGCTGAGGAGAGCGCAGGAAGAGAAGAGGGGCGTGAAGGGGGCGTAGGCAAGCTGGAGAGCGCGAACAGCAATGGCCGCCCAGTCTAAGTATTTCTGTGTCCTGAGGACGTGCCCGTCAACAGCCGAGGTACGCCTCCTGATCTTGGTCGGAGGGTGGAGACCATGGGGACGGGGCCGCCCACGGAAGAGACCGCGGGAAGAAGACGCGGGAGAAGCGACAAAGATGGCCGCACGAGAAGCCCCGCATGAGAAGGATCGGGCGCGGAGAAAGGTTGGACAGCCCAATGTAGCCCAGGGTACGCCGTCGCTGCGGGGACTGACCCTAGCAGGACCAACGATGAGCCGACCTCCCCGGCCGCTGTCGGAAGAGAGCATGGCCGCGGCCGAGGCCCGGCAGATTGGCGCCCGCCTGGAGGCCGATGCCCGCGTGGTTGCTAGGCTGGGCCAGCCCACGGAGATCTGCTTGGCTCCAGTGTCCTCTGCTTCTCCCAACCCGGCCGCGGCTGAAAATGCGCTGCAGACATCAGGTCTGAAGATAATGCCCGCGGCCGAACACCTGCGGCGCTTGATGACTGCATGGCGAACCCGACCCCAGCCGGCCGTGCAGGTTGACCTGACCATCAACGCGGAGGTTCCTTCATCCCACTGGGGGGTAGTGGTCTCATTCAACCCCCAACACGGACGCGGGGTCATCCAGGAGATTGGGGAGCCGCTGCAAATCCACGTGGAACGGGAAGAAGTGGAGCCCTGCAGCGGAAGATTTCCCCGCGACCTGGAGCCAGGTGATGCGGTGACGTACACCCGATGGAGGAGGGCTACGGGAGAAGCTGGCTGGGTGGCGCGAGGTGTTCAGCGGTGCATCGCCCTCCAGGCTGCTGCTGAAGCACCGGAAGAAGGTGATCCCAAGGGAAAAGCAGCGGAGCCCGGCCCCGCGGAACCACAAGAAGCCCGACCCCGCCGTGCCCCGGAGGAACGTGTGCGCCTGCCAGTAAGAAGGGCCTCCCGGCGAGGGATTTTATCACTGCTGGGACCGGAACGGCGTCCTGGCTCACCAGTGCGATCTGTTGGCCTGGTGAGGCCGGATAGGAGACCACCTTCCGCTTCACCACAGTAAGGTTTTACTGTTTCTTTTGAAAATGTAAATAGTTCTCCTTTTAACTGTTTGTTTACTGTTTGCTGCTAAACCCGTCCAGGGTTAATTCTTTATGGATCCCTCTGCTGATCCGGGATCCTTATTGTTTGTTTTTCTACAAGTTTGCACAAGTTTTACAAACTGAGAAATCATGAACAGTGCATGATCCAAACTTTCTTGTAAATAGTTTGCACCTTATTAAAGGCGCTTCCTACTGGTTTTATTTAAAGACTCTTTGCGAAGATACCGTTCTGGAACCTTTGCTGAACAAAGACTGGTAGGCTGAGAAGACGAGCTACCTCAGAAAGACTTGATCCTCTTTTAAAGGGGATGTCCAACAGCGTACTTACGAGAGATACTGTTTTAAGAACAGTAATGCCATGGTAATGTTGGAATGAGAAAAGTTGTATGTGTTTTAACTGGTTAAATGTGAAGAAATACTGATGATGATGCTCTGGAAGAAATGTAACTGTTTTGCATATAGGAAAGTTATGTGTGTTCAATTTGTTTAAAATGTGAAACCTAGATAATGTTCTTTAAAAGGAAAGATGCAGAAAGCCCGTAGGGGTAGATTTAGAGTTCTGCTTAAGTGAAAGTAAGAAAGTAATAATGAAGGTGAGGATAGAAGGTAAACCCTGAGTCCCCATAGAAAGTTAATAATGTGTTAATAAGGACAGAAAGTGAACCCGTAGGGGTTAGTGAGTGAGTCCTAATAGGAGCCAAGTAGAGCCGGCTCCATGTTCTCTAATTGAAAGGAATGTTATGTCTATACCATGTATAGTAGAGAAAGGCAGTAGGCCCTGGCTGAACGGGGCGGTCCTGTAAAAGAAAGGAGAGGCAGTAGGTCTGGTGCCATAGGGACAGGCGGTCCTGCAGGTTCAAAGTAGGAGAATGAAAAGTTAACTTGCCCTGTAATGTGATTATGGGAAGGCCTTTAGCGAGCTAGGAGTGTATGTTCCTTGAAGGCAATGTTAAATTATTGTTCATTAAATTGCACTTAGTAGAATACCCAGTTGGGTAATGAGAGTTAATTGTAGCCTGTTGCTATGATATTTAATTATGTTTGTAACGTTAAAGTGTCCTCACCTCCCATAAAGGGAAGCCTGTTCAAGTATACTTATTGTTTTGCACTCAACAAAATTGTATGTCTTTTTGCTAACTTGTATTGTTGTTTTCTTCCCAGTCCCGGAGTACTGTGTTTAACCAGGGGGGAGTGCAGCGCCCCAGAGTCCTGGTCGTTGCAGTACTGTGGCTCCGCCACTATGGGGAGCCATGGTGCATCCGATGGCACTGAAGGAGTTCATCTGATCAGGTATCACAGACACCAATACATTTCACAGCCGGGCCTCCGGGGGGAGCTAAGGGTGCTATTCATTAGGCCACTCCCCACCATAGTGGGTAAACTGGGGGTCAGGCAGGAAGTTAGAGAGAAAGCTGACTGGATTGAACGAAGCAACACCTTGTGGCAGAGGGTGTTGTGGAGGAAGAGACAGTAGGGTCTCTGCCAGGGGTGGGATCCTGGCAGAGGCTTGGCATTGGAAAGAACGTAACGGGTCCGCGCCAGCTCCGGGAAGCGGCGGGATTCAAGAAAGGACTAGAAGCGAGATAGATTGTGCTGAGTGAGAAACGAGATCAAGCAATAGGAGAATTCCAGTAGGGGTCGTGCTGTAAGACCGAAGCAACACCCTACTGAGGCGCACTACCGGTGGCCGGAACGCCGAGGGAGTATTATAACATTCAGCTTCAAGCAATACTCTAAACAGCGGCAGGACAGTCAGTTTAAGGCGGGCTGTCTAACACATATCACCTATGAAGTCTTGGGAGGCAATTGCGGGAGAGGGGCGTCTCTAGGGTCCCGGAAGAACTCCAGGCCTACCCGACAAATGGGTGCCGTTCTAACCGTAACATCAGGGAGGGACGGACGATTAGAAGAACATCATTTAATCGAGTTGTGAGGGAACTTAAGAAACAGACACAACAGTTGTGGGGTACTTTCCGTAAGCACAGCAGGGGAGGACTACAACACATAGCGCTAAGAAGGAAGGCACCGATTTCCACCTGTGAAGTGAACTCTGGAGGTGTCATTGGACCGGCCGGACTTGCGCAGCCTGGTGAACCGTATTCTGGACTGAGGACGCAGAGATCTCCAGTAAAGAGGTAAAGAGACTGCAACCTGGTGTCCTCGTTATTTACCGCGACCTGCACCCCACAACTGCACCGTTACAACACCACTTATTGCACCGGACGTCCCCCACTGACAGACAGGGCCACGGACCGGGTCTAGCCACCGTGACAACCCCAGGACTGAGACTCAGAGGCCCGGCTCCGGGTACCCCTTGGCCCTGCGGCGGTGTGGGGGCGCTCCATATCCACTTTGTGAGAATTTCAATCTCACTTTTTTTTGGGACACAGAACCCAAACTCAGCCCCAGTGTATAAAACAACGCAATGTGAGAGGCAGCAAGTGGCTGGCTGATACACTACAAACTAAGAGGACTGAGGTATATCCACTTTGTGAGAATTTCAATCTCACTTATTTTTTTTGGACACAGAACCCAAACTCAGGCCCAGTGTATTAAACAACGCAATGTGAGTGGCAGCAAGTGGCTGGCTGATACACCACAAATTAAGAGGACTGAGGTATATCCACTTTGTGAGAATTTCAATCTCACTTATTTTTTGGGAGACTGAACCAAAACTCAGGCCCTGTACATAAAACAACACAATGTAAGTGGCAGAAAGTGGCTGGCTGATATACGACAAACTAACAGGACTGAAGTATATCCACTTTGTGAGAATTTGAATCTCACTTTTTTTTTGGACACAGAACCCAAACTCAGCCCCAATGTATAAAACAACGCAATGTGAGTGGCAGCAAGTGGCTGGCTGATACACAACAAACTAAGAGGACTGATGTACAGTATATCCACTTTGTGAGAATTTCAATCTCACTTTTTTTTTTTGGACACAGAACCCAAACTCAGGCCCAGTGTATAAAACAACGCAATGTGAGAGGCAGCAAGTGGCTGGCTGATACACCACAAACTAAGAGGACTGAGGTATAACCACTTTGTGAGAATATCAATCTCACTTTTTTTTTTTGGACACAGAACCCAAACTCAGGCCCAGTGTATAAAACAACGCAATGTGAGTGGCAGGAAGTGGCTGGCTGATACACAACAAACTAAGAGGACTGAGGTATATCCACTTTGTGAGAATTTCAATCTCACTTTTTTTTGGGGACACAGAACCCAAACTCAGCCCCAGTGTATAAAACAACGCAATGTGAGTGGCAGCAAGTGGCTGGCTGATACACCACAAACTAAGAGGACTGAGGTATATCCACTTTGTGAGAATTTGAATAGCACTTTTTTTTTTTTGGACACGGAACCCAATCTCAGCCCCAGAGTATAAAACAACGTAATGTGAGTGACAGCAAGTGGCAGGCTGATACACCACAAACTAAGAGGACTGAGGTATATCCACTTTGTGAGAATTTCAATCTCACTTTTTTTTGGACACAGAACCCAAACTCAGCCCCAGTGTATAAAACAACGCAATGTGAGTGGCAGCAAGTGGCTGGCTGATACACAACAAACTAAGAGGACTGAGGTATATCCACTTTGTGAGAATTTCAATCTCACTTTTTTTTGGACATAGAACCCAAACTCAGCCCCAGTGTATAAAACAATGCAATGTGAGTGGCAGCAAGTGGCTGGCTGATACACCACAAACTAAGAGGACTGAGGTATATCCACTTTGTGAGAATTTGAATCTCACTTTTTTTTTGGACACAGAACCCAAACTCAGCCCCAATGTATAAAACAACGCAATGTGAGTGGCAGCAAGTGGCTGGCTGATACACCACAAACTAAGAGGACTGAGGTATATCCACTTTGTGAGAGTTTCAATCTCACTTTTTTTTTTTGGACACAGAACCCAAACTCAGGCCCAGTGTATAAAACAACGCAATGTGAGTGGCAGCAAGTGGCTGGCTGATATACGGCAAACTAACAGGACTGAAGTATATCCACTTTGTGAGAATTTGAATCTCACTTTTTTTTTTTTGGACACGGAACCCAATCTCAGCCCCAGAGTATAAAACAACGTAATGTGAGTGGCAGCAAGTGGCAGGCTGATACACCACAAACTAAGAGGACTGAGGTATATCCACTTTGTGAGAATTTGAATCTCACTTTTTTTTGGACACAGAACCCAAACTCAGCCCCAATGTATAAAACAACGCAATGTGAGTGGCAGCAAGTGTCTGGCTGATACACAACAAACTAAGAGGACTGAGGTATATCCACTTTGTGAGAATTTCAATCTCACTTTTTTTCTTTGGACACAGAACCCAAATTCAGGCCCAGTGTATAAAACAACGCAATGTGAGTGGCAGCAAGTGGCTGGCTGATACACCACAAACTGAGAGGACTGAGGTATATCCACTTTGTGAGAATTTCAATCTCACTTTTTTTTGGGACACAGAACCCAAACTCAGCCCCAGTGTATAAAACAACGCAATGTGAGAGGCAGCAAGTGGCTGGCTGATACACCACAAACTAAGAGGACTGAGGTATATCCACTTTGTGAGAATTTCAATCTCACTTATTTTTTTTGGACACAGAACCCAAACTCAGCCCCAGTGTATAAAACAACGCAATGTGAGAGGCAGCAAGTGGCTGGCTGATACACCACAAACTAAGAGGACTGAGGTATATCCACTTTGTGAGAATTTCAATCTCACTTATTTTTTGGGAGACTGAACCAAAACTCAGGCCCTGTGCATAAAACAACACAATGTAAGTGGCAGAAAGTGGCTGGCTGATATACGACAAACTAACAGGACTGAAGTATATCCACTTTGTGAGAATTTGAATCTCCCTTTTTTTTTGGACACAGAACCCAAACTCAGCCCCAATGTATAAAACAACGCAATGTGAGTGGCAGCAAGTGGCTGGCTGATACACAACAAACTAAGAGGACTGAGGTATATCCACTTTGTGAGAATTTCAATCTCACTTTTTTTTTTTGGACACAGAACCCAAACTCAGGCCCAGTGTATAAAACAACGCAATGTGAGAGGCAGCAAGTGGCTGGCTGATACACCACAAACTAAGAGGACTGAGGTATATCCACTTTGTGAGAATTTCGATCTCACTTTTTTTTGGACATAGAACCCAAACTCAGCCCCAGTGTATAAAACAACGCAATCTGAGTGGCAGAAAATGGCTGGCTGATACACCACAAACTAAGAGGACTGTGGAATAACCACTTTGTGAGAATTTCAATCTCACTTATTTTTTTGGGACACAGAACCCAAACTCAGGCCCAGTGTATAAAACAACGCAATGTGAGTGGCAGCAAGTGGCTGGCTGATACACCACAAACTAAGAGGACTGAGGTATATCCACTTTGTAAGAATTTTAATCTCACTTTTTTTTGGGACACAGAACCCAAACTCAGCCCCAGTGTATAAAAAAACGCAATGTGAGTGGCAGCAAGTGGCTGGCTGATACACCACAAACTAAGAGGACTGAGGTATATCCACTTTGTGAGAAGTTCAATCTCACTTTTTTTTTTGGACACAGTACCCAAACTCAGCTCCAGTGTATAAAACAACGCAATGTGAGTGGCAGCAAGTGGCTGGCTGATACACCACAAACTAAGTGGACTGAAGTATATCCACTTTGTGAGAATTTCAATCTTACTTTTTTTTTTGGGACACAGAACCCAAACTCAGCCCCAGTGCATAAAACAACGCAATGTGAGTGGCAGCAAGTGGCTGGCTGATACACAACAAACTAAGAGGACTGAGGTATATCCACTTTGTGAGAATTTCAATCTCACTTTTTTTTGGGACACAGAACCCAAACTCCGCCCCAGTGTATAAAACAACGCAATGTGAGTGGCAGCAAGTAGCTGGCTGATAAACCACAAACTAAGAGGACTGAGGTATATCCACTTTGCGAGAATTTCAATGTCCCTTTTTTTTTTGGACACAGAACCAAAACTCAGGTCCAGTGTATAAAACAACGCAATGTGAGTGGCAGCAAGTGAATGGCTGATACACCACAAACTAAGAGGACTGAGGTATATACACTTTGTGAGAATTTCAATCTCACTTTTTTGGGGGGACACAGAACCCAAACTCAGCCCCAGTGTATAAAACAACGCAATGTGAGTGGCAGCAAGTGGCTGGCTGATACACCACAAACTAAGAGGACTGAGGTATATCTCCTTTGTGAGAATTTCAATCTCACTTTTTTATTTTGGACACAGAACCCAAACTCAGGCCCAGTGTATAAAACAACGTAATGTGAGTGGCAGCAAGTGGCTGGCTGATACACAACAAACTAAGAGGACTGAGGTATATCCACTTTGTGAGAATTTCAATCTCACTTTTTTTTTTGGACACAGAACCCAAACTCTGGCCCAGTGTATAAAACAACGCAATGTGAGTGGCAGCAAGTGGCTGGCTGATACACAAAAAACTAAGAGGACTGAGGTATATCCACTTTGTGAGAATTTCAATCTCACTTTTTTTTTGGACACAGAACCCAAACTCAGGCCCAGTGTATAAAACAACGCAATGTGAGTGGCAACAAGTGGCTGGCTGATACACCACAAACTAAGAGGACTGAGGTATATCCACTTTGTGAGAATTTGAATTGCACTTTTATTTTTTTGGACACAGAACCCAAATTCAGCCCCAGAGTATAAAAAAACGCAATGTGAGTGGCAGCAAATGGCTGGCTGGCTGATACACCACAAACTAAGAGGACTGAGGTATATCCCCTTTGTGAGAATTTCAATCTCACTTTTTTATTTTGGACACAGAACCCAAACTCAGCCCCAATGTATAAAACAACGCAATGTGAGTGGCAGCAAGTGGCTGGCTGATACACCACAAACTAAGAGGACTGAGGTATATCCACTTTGTGAGAATTTGAATTGCACTTTTATTTTTTTGGACACAGAACCCAAATTCAGCCCCAGAGTATAAAAAAACGCAATGTGAGTGGCAGCAAGTGGCTGGCTGATACACCACAAACTAAGAGGACTGAGGTATATCCACTTTGTGAGAAGTTCAATCTCACTTTTTTTTTTTAGAGACAGAACCCAAACTCAGCCCCAGTGTGTAAAACAATGCAATGTGAGTGGCAGCAGGTGGCTGGCTGATACACCACAAACTAAAAGGACTGAGGTATATCCGCTTTGTGAGAATTTCGATTTCACTTTTTTTTGGACATAGAACCCAAACTCAGCCCCAGTGTATAAAACAACGCAATGTGAGTGGCAGCAAGTGGCTGGCTGATACACCACAAACTAAGAGGACTGAGGTATATCCACTTTGTGAGAATTTCAATCTCACTTTTTTTTTGGGACACAGAACCCAAACTCAGCATCAGTGTATAAAACAACGCAATGTGAGTAGCAGCAAGAGGCTGGCTGATACACCACAAACTAAGAGGACTGAGGTATATCCACTTTGTAAGAATTTCAATCTCACTTTTTTTTGGGATACAGAACCCAAACTCAGCCCCAGTGTGTAAAACAACGCAATGTGAGTGGCAGCAAGTAGCTGGCTGATACACCACAAACTAAGAGGACTGAGGTATATCCACTTTGTGAGAATTTGAATCTCACTTTTTTTTTTGGACACAGAACCCAAACTCAGCCCCAGTGTATAAAACAACGCAATGTGAGTGGCAGCAAGTGGCTGGCTGATACACCACAAACTAAGAGGACTGAAGTATATCCACTTTGCGAGAATTTCAATCTCCCTTTTTTTTTTGGACACAGAACCCAAACTCAGGCCCAGTGTATAAAACAACGCAATGTGAGTGGCAACAAGTGAATGGCTGATACACCACAAACTAAGAGGACTGAGGTATATACACTTTGTGAGAATTTCAATCTCACTTTTTTTTGGGGACACAGAACCCAAACTCAGCCCCAGTGTATAAAACAACGCAATGTGAGTGGCAGCAAGTGGCTGGCTGATACACCACAAACTAAGAGGACTGAGGTATATCCCCTTTGTGAGAATTTCAATCTCACTTTTTTATTTTGGACACAGAACCCAAACTCAGGCCCAGTGTATAAAACAACGTAATGTGAGTGGCAGCAAGTGGCTGGCTGATACACAACAAACTAAGAGGACTGAGGTATATCCACTTTGTGAGAATTTCAATCTCACTTTTTTTTGGACACAGAACCCAAACTCAGCACCAGTGTATAAAACAACGCAATGTGAGTGGCAGCAAGTGGCTGGCTGATAAACCACAAACGAAGAGGACTGAGGTATATCCACTTTGCGATAATTTCAATCTCCCTTTTTTTTTTTGGACACAGAACCCAAACTCAGCCCCAGTGTGTAAAACAACGCAATGTGAGTGGCAGCAAGTGGCTGGCTGATACACCACAAACTAAGAGGACTGAGGTATATCCCCTTTGCGAGAATTTCAATCTCACTTTTTTATTTTGGACACAGAACCCAAACTCAGGCCCAGTGTATAAAACAACGTAATATGAGTGGCAGCAAGTGGCTGGCTGATACACAACAAACTAAGAGGACTGAGGTATATCCACTTTGTGAGAATTTCAATCTCACTTTTTTTTTTGGACACAGAACCCAAACTCTGGCCCAGTGTATAAAACAACGCAATGTGAGTGGCAGCAAGTGGCTGGCTGATACACAACAAACTAAGAGGACTGAGGTATATCCACTTTGTGAGAATTTCAATCTCACTTTTTTTTCTGGACACAGAACCCAAACCCAGGCCCAGTGTATAAAACAACGCAATGTGAGTGGCAACAAGTGGCTGGCTGATACACCACAAACTAAGAGGACTGAGGTATATCTCCACTTTGTGAGAATTTGAATCTCACTTTTTTTTTAGACACAGAACCCAAACTCAGCCCCAATGTATAAAACAACGCAATGTGAGTGGCAGCAAGTGGCTGGCTGATACACCACAAACTAAGAGGACTGAGGTATATCCACTTTGTGAGAATTTCAATCTCACTTTTTTTTTGGACACAGAACCCAAACTCAGCCGCAGTGTATAAAACAACGCAATGTGAGTGGCAGCAAGTGGCTGGCTGATACACCACAAACTAACAGTACTGAGGTATATCCACTTTGTAAGAATTTCAATCTCACTTTTTTTTTGGACACAGAACCCAAACTCAGCCCCAGTGTATAAAACAATGCAATGTGAGTGGCAGCAAGTGGCTGGCTGATACACCACAAACTAAGAGGATTGAGGTATATCCACTTTGTGAGAATTTGAATCTCACTTTTTTTTTTTGACACAGTACCCAAACTCAGCTCCAGTGTATAAATCAACACAATGTGAGTGGCAGCAAGTGGCTGGCTGATACACCACAAACTAAGTGGACTGAAGTATATCCACTTTGTAAGAATTTAAATCTTACTTTTTTTTTTGGGACACAGAACCCAAACTCAGCCCCAATGTATAAAAGAACGCAATGTGAGTGGCGACAAGTGGCTGGCTGGTACACCACAAACTAAGAGGACTGAGGTATATCCACTTTGTGAGAAGTTCAATCTCACTTTTTTTTTTTTGGAGACAGAACCCAAACTCAGCCCCAGTGTGCAAAACAATGCAATGTGAGTGGCAGCAGGTGGCTGGCTGATACACCACAAACTAAGAGGACTGAGGTATATCCACTTTGTGAGAATTTGAATCTCACTTTTTTTTTTGGACACAGAACTCAAACTCAGCCCCAGTGTATAAAACAACGCAATGTGAGTGGCAGCAAGTGGCTGGCTGATACACCACAAACTAAGAGGACTGAAGT
Organism: Ranitomeya variabilis; assembly: GCF_051348905.1. Lineage (NCBI taxonomy): Eukaryota > Metazoa > Chordata > Amphibia > Anura > Dendrobatidae > Ranitomeya > Ranitomeya variabilis. The sequence goes on from NC_135234.1 coordinate 324,840,285, forward strand.
ATATCCACTTTGCGAGAATTTCAATCTCCCTTTTTTTTTTTGGACACAGAACCCAAACTCAGCCCCAGTGTATGAAACAATACAACGTGAGTGGCAGCAAGTGGCTGGCTGATATGCAGCGCCCCAGAGTCCTGGTCGTTGCAGTACTGTGGCTCCGCCACTATGGGGAGCCATGGTGCGTCCGATGGCACTGAAGGAGTTCATCTGATCAGGTATCACAGACACCAATACATTTCACAGCTGGGCCTCCGGGGGGAGCTAAGGGTGCTATTCATTAGGCCACTCCCCACCATAGTGGGTAAACTGGGGGTCAGGCAGGAAGTTAGATCAGAAAGCTGACTGGGTTGGAACCAGGCAACACCTTGTGGCAGAGGGTGTTGTGGGGGAAGATACAGTAGGGTCTCTGTCAGGGGTGGGATCCTGACAGAGGCTTGGCAACAAGAAAGAACGTTACGGGACCGTGCCAGCTCCGGGTAGCGGCAGTCCCCAAGAAAGGATTAGAAGCGAGATAGATTGTGCTGAGTGAGAAACGAGATCACGCAAAGGAGAAATACCAGTAGGAGTCGTGCTGTAAGACCGAAGCAACATCCTGCTGAGGCGCACTACCGGTGGCCGGAACGCCGAGGGAGTAGAATAATATTCAGCTTCAAGCAATACTCCAAACCGCGGCAGGACAGTCAGTTTAAGGCGGGCTGTCTAACACATATCACCTATGCAGTCTTGGGGGGCAACTTGTGGAGAGGGGCGACTCTAGGGTCCCGGAAGAGCTCCGAGCCTACCCGTCAAACGGGTGCCGTCCCAACCAGAACATCAGGGAAGGACGGAGGATTAGCAGAACATCATCTAATTCGAGTTGTGAGGGAACATCAGAAACAGACACAACAGTTGTGGGGTACTTTCCGTAAGCACAGCAGGGAAGGACCACAACACATAGCGCTAGTAGGAAGGCACCGATTTCCACCTGTGAAGAGAACTCTGGAGGTGCCATTGAACCGGCCGGACTTGCGCAGCCTGGTGAACCGTGCTCCGGACTGAGGACCCAGAGATCTTCAGTAAAGAGGTAAAGAGACTGCAACCTGGTGTCCTCGTTATTTTCCTGCGACCTGCACCCTACAACTGCACCACCACTATCATCTCACTCCATACCTATTGACTGTGCGCCCCACGGCAGGGTCACGGATCGGGGCCTAGCCGCCGTGACAACCCCAGAGCAGAGACTCGTAGGCCCGATACCGGGTACCCCTCGGCCCTGCGGCGGTGGGGGCGCCGCAACTTGGCGTCACGAACAGGATCTACTTAAGCCTGAAGAATCAGGTCATGTGTGCCTTGGGACTGTGATTTACTGTGCTTGGACTGTACTTTATTGAGAGACTGTGTGCTGTGCCATTTGCCACCAAAATCCGCCGCCATTACAGCGCTGAGGAGAGCGCAGGAGAAGAGGAGGGGCGTGAAGTGGGCGTAGACAAGCTGGAAAGCGCGAACAACAATGGCCGCCCAGTCTAAGTATTTCTGTGTCCTGAGGACGTGCCCGTCAACAGCCGAGGTCCACCTCCTGATCCTGGTTGGAGGGTGGAGACCATGGGGACGGGGACGCCCACGAAAGAGACCGCGGGAAGAAGACATTGGAGGAAAGGCAAAGATGGCGGTACCAGGAACACCGCGTGGGGCTGACCCAATCCGGTCTGAGGCTGCACAACCTGGCACAGCCCCAGAAGCGCCAACGCTGCGGGGTCTGACCCTCACGGAGCCACAGATGGGCCGACCCCCTTTACCGCTGTCTGAGGAGTGTGCGGCTGCAGCCGAGGCTCGACAGCTAGCCCGCCGGCTGGAGGCCGATGCCCGCGTGCTTACTCGGCTAGGCCAGCCCACGGAGATCCGTTTGTCCCCAGTGTCCCGTGTTCCCTCCCGCCTGGCCGCAGCTGGAGGTACGCTACAGACGCCGGACCTGAAGATCTTGCCAGACGCCGAACATCTACGGCGTCTGATGGCAGCATGGCGGAGCCGGCCCCAGCCTGCAGCGCCGATTGACTTGGTCAGAGCCCCGGAGATCCCGCTGTCCCACTGGGGTGTGGTGGTCTCCTTCAACCCCCGATATGGACGCGGGGTTATCCAGGAAATTGGGGAGCCGCTACAAATCCACGTGGATCGGGAGGAAGTGGAGCCCTGCAGCGGAAGATTTCCCCGCGATCTGGAGCCCGGTGATGCGGTGACTTACACCAGATGGAAGAGGGCTACGGGAGAGGCTGGCTGGATGGCGCGAGGCATGCAGCGATGCATTGCCCTCCAGGCTGCTGCCGGAACACCGGAAGAAGATGATCCCGTGAAGGAGGCAGCAGAGCCCGGCCCTGCGGAACCTCGAGAAGCCCGGCCTCGCCGTGCCCCGGAGGGACGTGTGCGCCTACCAGTGAGAAGGGCCTCCCGGCGAGGGATCTTATCGCTGCTGGGACCGGAACCGCGTCCTGGCTCACCAGTGCGATCCGTTGGCCTGGTGAGACCGGATCGGAGACCACCACAGTAAGATTTTACTGTACTTTCTTACTTGTAAATAGTTACTGTTTTATTGCTTTTATGTTGCTGCTAAAACCCGTCCAGGGTAAACTCTAAAGGGGATCCTTCTATGGACCTGGGATCCCTATTGTTTTGTTTTCTTGTTTGTTTTCCAAGTTTTTACACAAAGTTTACAGAACTGCTGAAATCATGAACAGTGCATGATCCGAACTTCTTGTACATAGTTTGCACCTTATTAAAGGCGCTCCCTACTGGTTTTGCTTAAAGAAGGACTCTTTGTGAAGATACCACACTGGAACCTTTGCTGAGTATGGACTGGTAGCTTGAGAAGATACGCTACCTCATAGAGACTTGGTCCCCTCTTAAAGGGGATGTTCATTTGTTGCGCTTAAACCGTGATATTGCTTTAAGACTGGAAGCAATAATGTCTTGACCAAAGAAAGTGATGATAATGTTTACATGAGAAAGTTACATGTATTTAACTAGTTAATTGTGAAGAAATACTGATGATGTTCTCTGAGAAGGAAAAGTGAAAGATAGAAGAAAGATGCAGTGGACCCGTAGGGATAGATGTGGTGTCCAGTATGCATGATAGAAAGATAATTAGAAGGCTTAATGTTCGATAGAAACTGTTTTAATAATGCTGATAGATAGTTAGGATAGAAGGTAAACCCTGAGTCCTTATAGGAGTCATGTAGAAATGGCTCAGTGCTCTTAACCCGAAAATAGTGTTATGTTCTATACTGTGTATAGTAGTTGAAAAGGCAGTAGGCCCTGGCTGAACGGGGCGGTCCTGTAACTGAAAGGAGAGGCAGTAGGTCTGGTGCCGATAGGACAGGCGGTCCTGCAGATTTAAAGAAGGAGAATGAGAAAGTTAAATTACCTTATAATGTGATTATAGGAAGGTCTTTAGTGGATTTAGAGTGTAAGTCCTTAAAGGCAATGTTAAATTATTGTCCAACAATTTTGCACTTAGTAGAATACCCGGTTGGGTAACAGGAGTTATTTATAGCCTGTAATTTATAATGTTAACCATGTTTATAACGTTCAAGTGTCCTTACCTCCCATAAAGGGAAGCCTGTTCAAGTATACTTATTGTTATTACACTCAACAAAATTGTATGTCTTTTTGCTAACTTGTATTGTTGTTTTCTTCCCAGTCCCGGAGTACTGTGTTTAACCAGGGGGGAGTGCAGCGCCCCAGAGTCCTGGTCGTTGCAGTACTGTGGCTCCGCCACTATGGGGAGCCATGGTGCGTCCGATGGCACTGAAGGAGTTCATCTGATCAGGTATCACAGACACCAATACATTTCACAGCTGGGCCTCCGGGGGGAGCTAAGGGTGCTATTCATTAGGCCACTCCCCACCATAGTGGGTAAACTGGGGGTCAGGCAGGAAGTTAGATCAGAAAGCTGACTGGGTTGGAACCAGGCAACACCTTGTGGCAGAGGGTGTTGTGGGGGAAGATACAGTAGGGTCTCTGTCAGGGGTGGGATCCTGACAGAGGCTTGGCAACAAGAAAGAACGTTACGGGACCGTGCCAGCTCCGGGTAGCGGCAGTCCCCAAGAAAGGATTAGAAGCGAGATACATTGTGCTGAGTGAGAAACGAGATCACGCAAAGGAGAAATACCAGTAGGAGTCGTGCTGTAAGACCGAAGCAACATCCTGCTGAGGCACACTACCGGTGGCCGGAACGCCGAGGGAGTAGAATAATATTCAGCTTCAAGCAATACTCCAAACCGCGGCAGGACAGTCAGTTTAAGGCGGGCTGTCTAACACATATCACCTATGCAGTCTTGGGGGGCAACTTGTGGAGAGGGGCGACTCTAGGGTCCCGGAAGAGCTCCGAGCCTACTCGTCAAACGGGTGCCGTCCCAACCAGAACATCAGGGAAGGACGGAGGATTAGCAGAACATCATCTAATTCGAGTTGTGAGGGAACATCAGAAACAGACACAACAGTTGTGGGGTACTTTCCGTAAGCACAGCAGGGAAGGACCACAACACATAGCGCTAGTAGGAAGGCACCGATTTCCACCTGTGAAGAGAACTCTGGAGGTGCCATTGAACCGGCCGGACTTGCGCAGCCTGGTGAACCGTGCTCCGGACTGAGGACCCAGAGATCTTCAGTAAAGAGGTAAAGAGACTGCAACCTAGTGTCCTCGTTATTTTCCTGCGACCTGCACCCCACAACTGCACCACCACTATCATCTCACTCCATACCTATTGACTGTGCGCCCCACGGCAGGGTCACGGATCGGGGCCTAGCCGCCGTGACAACCCCAGAGCAGAGACTCGTAGGCCCGGTACCGGGTACCCCTCGGCCCTGCGGCGGTGGGGGCACCGCAGATACACAACAAACTAAGAGGACTGAGGTATATCCACTTTGTGAGAATTTCAATCTCACTTTTTTTTTTGGACACAGAACCCAAACTCAGCCCCAGTGTATAAAACAACGCAATGTGAGTGGCAGCAAGTGGCTGGCTGATACACCACAAACTAAGAGGACTGAGGTATATCCACTTTGTGAGAATTTCAATCTCACTTTTTTTTTGGGACACAGAACCCAATCTCGGGCCCAGTGTATAAAACAACGCAATGTAAGTGGCTGGCTGATACACAACAAACTAAGAGGACTGAGGTATATCCACTTTGTGAGAATTTCAATCTCACTTTTTTTTTTGGGACACAGAACCAAAACTCAGCCCTAGAGTATAAAACAACGCAATGTGAGTGGCAGCAAGTGGCTGGCTGATGCACCACAAACTAAGAGGACTGAGGTATATCCACTTTGTGAGAATTTGAATCGCACTTTTTTTTTTTTGGACACAGAACCCAAACTCAGCCCCAGTGTATGAAACAATACAACGTGAGTGGCAGCAAGTGGCTGGCTGATACACAACAAACTAAGAGGACTGAGGTATATCCACTTTGTGAGAATTTCAATCTCACTTTTTTTTTTGGACACAGAACCCAAACTCAGCCCCAGTGTATAAAACAACGCAATGTGAGTGGCAGCAAGTGGCTGGCTGATACACCACAAACTAAGAGGACTGAGGTATATCCACTTTGTGAGAATTTCAATCTCACTTTTTTTTTTTGGACACAGAAACCAAACTCTGGCCCAGTGTATAAAACAACGCAATGTGAGTGGCAGCAAGTGGCTGGCTGATACACCACAAACTAAGAGGTCTGAGGTATATCCACTTTGTGAGAATTTCAATCTCACTTTTTTTTTTGGACACAGAACCCAAACTCAGGCCCAGTGTATAAAACAACGCAATGTGAGTGGCAACAAGTGGCTGGCTGATACACCACAAACTAAGAGGACTGAGGTATATCCACTTTGTGAGAATTTGAATTGCACTTTTTTTTTTTGGACACAGAACCCAAACTCAGCCCCAATGTATAAAAGAACGCAATGTGAGTGGCGGCAAGTGGCTGGCTGGTACACCACAAACTAAGAGGACTGAGGTATATCCACTTTGTGAGAAGTTCGATCTCACTTTTTTTTGGACATAGAACCCAAACTGAGCCCCAGTGTATAAAACAACGCAATGTGAGTGGCAGCAAGTGGCTGGCTGATACACCACAAACTAAGAGGACTGAGGCATACCCACTTTGTGAGAATTTCAATCTCACTTTTTTTTTTGGACACAGAACCGAAACTCAGCATCAGTGTATAAAACAACGCAATGTGAGTGGCAGCAAGTGGCTGGCTGATACACCACAAACTAAGAGGACTGAGGTATATCCACTTTGTGAGAAGTTCAATCTCACTTTATTTTTTTGAGACAGAACCCAAACTCAGCCCCAGTGTATAAAACAATGCAATGTGAGTGGCAGCAGGTGGCTGGCTGATACACCACAAACTAAAAGGACTGAGGTATATCCACTTTGTGAGAATTTCGATCTCACTTTTTTTTGGACATAGAACCCAAACTCAGCCCCAGTGTATAAAACAACGCAATGTGAGTGGCAGCAAGTGGCTGGCTGATACACCACAAACTAAGAGGACTGAGGTATACCCACTTTGTGAGAATTTCAATCTCACTTTTTTTTTTGGACACAGAACCCAAACTCAGCATCAGTGAATAAAACAACGCAATGTGAGTGGCAGCAAGTGGCTGGCTGATACACCACAAACTAAGAGGACTGAGGTATATCCACTTTGTAAGAATTTCAATCTCACTTTTTTTTTTTGGACACAGAACCCAAACTCCGGCCCAGTGTATAAAACAACGCAATGTGAGTGGCAGCAAGTGGCTGGCTGATACACAACAAACTAAGTGGACGGAGGTATATCCACTTTGTGAGAATTTCAATCTCACTTTTTTTTTGGACACAGAACCCAAACTCAGCCCCAGTGTATAAAACAACGCAATGTGAGTGGCAGCAAGTGGCTGGCTGATACACCACAAACTAAGAGGACTGAGGTATATCCACTTTGTGAGAATTTGAATCTCACTTTTTTTTTTGGACACAGTACCCAAACTCAGCTCCAGTGTATAAATCAACACAATGTGAGTGGCAGCAAGTGGCTGGCTGATACACCACAAACTAAGAGGACTGAAGTATATCCACTTTGTGAGAATTTCAATCTTACTTTTTTTTGGGGACACAGAACCCAAACTCAGCCCCAGTGTATAAAACAATGCAATGTGAGTGGCAGCAAGTGGCTGGCTGATACACCACGAACTAAGAGGACTGAGGTATATCCACTTTGTGAGAATTTCAATCTCACTTTTTTTGTTTTTGGACACAGAACCTAAACTCAGCCCCAGTGTATAAAACAACGCAATGTGAGTGGCAGCAAGTGGCTGGCTGATACACCACAAACTAAGAGGACTGAGGTATATCCACTTTGTGAGAATGTGAATCTCACTTTTTTTTTGGACACAGAACCCAAACTCAGCCCCAATGTATAAAACAATGCAGTGTGAGTGGCAGCAAGTGGCTGGCTGATACACCACAAACTAAGAGGACTGAGGTATATCCACTGTGTGAGAATTTCAATCTCACTTTTTTTTTTGGAGACAGAGCCCAAACTCAGCCCCAGTGTATAAAACAATGCAATGTGAGTGGCAGCAAGTGGCTGGCTGATACACCACAAACTAAGAGGACTGAGGTATATCCACTTTGTGAGAATTTCAATCTCACTTTTTTTTTTGGACACAGAACCCAAACTCTGGCCCAGTGTATAAAACAACGCAATGTGAGTGGCAGCAAGTGGCTGGCTGATACACAACAAATTAAGCGGACTGAGGTATATCCACTTTGTGAGAATTTCAATCTCACTTTTTTTTTTGACACAGAACCCAAACTCAGGCCCAGTGTATAAAACAACGCAATGTGAGTGGCAACAAGTGGCTGGCTGATACACCACAAACTAAGAGGACTGAGGTATATCCACTTTGTGAGAATTTGAATTGCACTTTTTTTTTTTAGACACAGAACCCAAACTCAGCCCCAATGTATGAAACAATGCAATGTGAGTGGCAGCAAGTGGCTGGCTGATACACCACAAACTAAGAGGACTGAGGTATATCCACTTTGTAAGAATTTCAATCTCACTTTTTTTTTGGACACAGAACCCAAACTCAGCCCCAGTGTATAAAACAACGCATAGTGAGTGGCAGCATGTGGCTGGCTGATACACCACAAACTAAGAGGACTGAGGTATATCCACTTTGTGAGAATTTGAATCTCACTTTTTTTTTTTTTTGAAAATAGTACACAAACTCAGCTCCAGTGTATAAAACAACGCAGTGTGAGTGGCAGCAAGTGGCTGGCTGATACACCACAAACTAAGAGGACTGAGGTATATCCTCTTTGTGAGAATGTGAATCTCACTTTTTTTTTTGGACACAGAACCCAAACTCAGCCCCAATGTATAAAAGAACGCAATGTGAGTGGCGGCAAGTGGCTGGCTGGTACACCACAAACTAAGAGGACTGAGGTATATCCACTTTGTGAGAAGTTCAATCTCACTTTTTTTTTTTTGAGACAGAACCCAAACTCAGCCCCAGTGTATAAAACAATGCAATGTGAGTGGCAGCAGGTGGCTGGCTGATACACCACAAACTAAAAGGACTGAGGTATATCCACTTTGTGAGAATTTCGATCTCACTTTTTTTTGGACATAGAACCCAAACTGAGCCCCAGTGTATAAAACAACGCAATGTGAGTGGCAGCAAGTGGCTGGCTGATACACCACAAACTAAGAGGACTGAGGCATACCCACTTTGTGAGAATTTCAATCTCACTTTTTTTTTTGGACGCAGAACCGAAACTCAGCATCAGTGTATAAAACAACGCAATGTGAGTGGCAGCAAGTGGCTGGCTGATACACCACAAACTAAGAGGACTGAGGTATATCCACTTTGTGAGAAGTTCAATCTCACTTTATTTTTTTGAGACAGAACCCAAACTCAGCCCCAGTGTATAAAACAATGCAATGTGAGTGGCAGCAGGTGGCTGGCTGATACACCACAAACTAAGAGGACTGAGGTATATCCACTTTGTGAGAATTTCGATCTCACTTTTTTTTGGACATAGAACCCAAACTCAGCCCCAGTGTATAAAACAACGCAATGTGAGTGGCAGCAAGTGGCTGGCTGATACACCACAAACTAAGAGGACTGAGGTATACCCACTTTGTGAGAATTTCAATCTTACTTTTTTTTTTGGACACAGAACCCAAACTCAGCATCAGTGAATAAAACAACGCAATGTGAGTGGCAGCAAGTGGCTGGCTGATACACCACAAACTAAGAGGACTGAGGTATATCCACTTTGTAAGAATTTCAATCTCACTTTTTTTTTTTGGACACAGAACCCAAACTCTGGCCCAGTGTATAAAACAACGCAATGTGAGTGGCAGCAAGTGGCTGGCTGATACACCACAAACTAAGAGGACTGAGGTATATCCACTTTGTGAGAATTTGAATCTCACTTTTTTTTTTGGACACAGTACCCAAACTCAGCTCCAGTGTATAAATCAACACAATGTGAGTGGCAGCAAGTGGCTGGCTGATACACCACAAACTAAGAGGACTGAAGTATATCCACTTTGTGAGAATTTCAATCTTACTTTTTTTTGGGGACACAGAACCCAAACTCAGCCCCAGTGTATAAAACAACGCAATGTGAGTGGCAGCAAGTGGCTGGCTGATACACAACAAACTAAGAGGACTGAGGTATATCCACTTTGTGAGAATTTCAATCTCACTTTTTTTTGGGACACAGAACCCAAACTCAGCCCCAGTGTATAAAACAACGCAATGTGAGTGGCAGCAAGTGGGTGGCTGATACACCACAAACTGAGAGGACTGAGGTACATCCACTTTGTGAGAATTTCAATCTCACTTTTTTTGGGGACACAGAACCCAAACTCAGCCCCAGTGTATAAAACAATGCAATGTGAGAGGCAGCAAGTGGCTGGCTGATACACCACAAACTAAGAGGACTGCGGTATATCCACTTTATGAGAATTTCAATCTCACTTTTTTTTTGGGACACAGAACTCAAACTCAGGCCCAGTGTATAAAGCAACGTAATGTGAGTGGCAGCAAGTGGCTGGCTGATACACAACAAACTAAGAGGACTGAGGTATATCCACTTTGTGAGAATTTCAATCTCACTTTTTTTTTGGACACAGAACCCAAACTCAGCCCCAGTGTATAAAACAACGCAATGTGAGTGGCAGCAAGTGGCTGGCTGATACACCACAAACTAAGAGGACTGAGGTATATCCACTTTGTGAGAATTTGAATCTCACTTTTTTTTTTGGACACAGTACCCAAACTCAGCTCCAGTGTATAAAACAACACAATGTGAGTGGCAGCAAGTGGCTGTCTGATACACCACAAACTAAGAGGACTGAAGTATATCCACTTTGTGAGAATTTCAATCTTACTTTTTTTTTGGGACACAGAACCCAAACTCAGCCCCAGTGTATAAAACAACGCAATGTGCGTGGCAGCAAGTGGCTGGCTGATACACAACAAACTAAGAGGACTGAGGTATATCCACTTTGTGAGAATTTCAATCTCACTTTTTTTTTGGACACAGAACCCAAACTCAGCCCCAGTGTATAAAACAACGCAATGTGAGTGGCAGCAAGTGGCTGGCTGATACACCACAAACTGGGAGGACTGAGGTACATCCACTTTCTGAGAATTTCAATCTCACTTTTTTTGGGGGACACAGAACCCAAACTCAGCCCCAGTGTATAAAACAATGCAATGTGAGAGGCAGCAAGTGGCTGGCTGATACACCACAAACTAAGAGGACTGAGGTAATTTCAATCTCACTTTTTTTTTGGGACACAGAACTCAAACTCAGGCCCAGTGTATAAAACAACGCAATGTGAGTGGCAGCAAGTGGCTGGCTGATACACAACAAACTAAGAGGACTGAGGTATATCCACTTTGTGAGAATTTCAATCTCACTTTTTTTTTGGGACACAGAACCCAAACTCAGCCCCAGTGTATAAAACAACGCAATGTGAGTGGCAGAAAGTGGCTGGCTGATACACCACAAACTGAGAGGACTGAGGTACATCCACTTTGTGAGAATTTCAATCTCACTTTTTTTTGGGGACACAGAACCCAAACTCAGCCCCAGTGTATAAAACAATGCAATGCGAGAGGCAGCAAGTGGCTGGCTGATACACCACAAACTAAGAGGACTGAGGTATATCCACTTTGTGAGAATTTCAATCTCACTTTTTTTGGGGACACAGAAATCAAACTCAGGCCCAGTGTATAAAACAACGTAATGTGAGTGGCAGCAAGTGGCTGGCTGATACACAACAAACTAAGAGGACTGAGGTATATCCACTTTGTGTGAATTTCAATCTCACTTTTTTTTTGGTACACAGAACCCAAACTCAGCCCCAGTGTATAAAACAACGCAATGTGAGTGGCAGCAAGTGGCTGGCTGATACACAACAAACTAAGAGGACTGAGGTATATCCACTTTGTGAGAATTTCAATCTCACATTTTTTTTGGACACAGAACCCAAACTCAGCCCCAATGTATAAAACAACACAGTGTGAGTGGCAGCATGTGGCTGGCTGATACACCACAAACTAAGAGGACTGAGGTATATCCACTTTGTGAGAATTTCAATCTCACTTTTTTTTTGGGACATAGAACCCAAACTCAGGCCCAGTGTATAAAACAACGCAATGTGAGTGGCAGCAAGTGGCTGGCTGATACACCACGAACTAAGAGGACTGAGGTATATCCACTTTGTGAGAATTTCAATCTCACTTTTTTTGTTTTTGGACACAGAACCTAAACTCAGCCCCAGTGTATAAAACAACGCAATGTGAGTGGCAGCAAGTGGCTGGCTGATACACCACAAACTAAGAGGACTGAGGTATATCCACTTTGTGAGAATGTGAATCTCACTTTTTTTTTGGACACAGAACCCAAACTCAGCCCCAATGTATAAAACAATGCAGTGTGAGTGGCAGCAAGTGGCTGGCTGATACACCACAAACTAAGAGGACTGAGGTATATCCACTGTGTGAGAATTTCAATCTCACTTTTTTTTTTGGAGACAGAGCCCAAACTCAGCCCCAGTGTATAAAACAATGCAATGTGAGTGGCACAGGTGGCTGGCTGATACACCACAAACTAAAAGGACTGAGGTATATCCACTTTGTGAGAATTTCAATCTCACTTTTTTTTTTGGACACAACCAAAACTCAGGCCCAGTGTATAAAAGAATGCAATGTGAGTGGCAGCAAGTGGCTGGCTGATACACCACAAACTAAGAGGACTGATGTTTATCCACTTTGTGAGAATTTGAATCTCACTTTTTTTTTGGACACAGAACCCAAACTCAGCCCCAATGTATAAAACAATGCAATGTGAGTGGCAGCAAGTGGCTGGCTGATATACAACAAACTAAGAGGACTGAGGTATATCCACTTCGTGAGAATTTCAATCTCACTTTTTTTTTGGACATAGAACCCAAACTCAGGCCCAGTGTATAAAACAACGCAATGTGAGTGGCAACAAGTGGCTGGCTGATACACCACAAACTAAGAGGACTGAGGTATATCCACTTTGTGAGAATTTCAATCTCATTTATTTTGTTTTTGGACACAGAACCCAAACTCAGCCCCAGTGTATAAAACAACGCAATGTGAGTGGCAGGAAGTGGCTGGCTGATACACAACAAACTAAGAGGACTGAGGTATATCCACTTTGTGAGAATTTCAATCTCACTTTTTTTTTTTTGGACACAGAATCCAAACTCAGCCCCAATGTATAAAACAACGCAATGTGAGTGGCTGGAAGATATATGAAAAAATACAAGGACTGTAGTACAATTTCAATCTCCCTACAATGATCTCAGGACAAGTATGGCAGCAATAAAAAGGACTGCTGCACACAAAAGTGTGGATAAATAAACAAGATAACTGTGCAGAAAGGAGCAGCAGGATTTTTGCTTTTAAAAAATCAGTTATTTTGCACAGCAGCGGTGCAAACAGCAATGCAGCTATCAGGGAGCCTTATAAGCTACAGAGCTGATGCACAAAGATATAGCCTCCACTGTCCCTGCAAAAAAAGGTGATGTTGGACAGTGGAAATCGCTACAGCACAAGCAGTTTGGGGGTTAATCTTCCCTCCCTAACTATGTCCCTGCTTCTGACGAAGCTGCAGCAACTTCTCCCTATGCTAAGATCGGCAGAAGTAAGATGGCGGTCGGCGTGCATGCCCCTTTATAGCCCCTGTGACACCGCAGAAAGCAAGCCAATCAGTGTCATGCCCTTCTCTAAGATGGTGGGGACCGAGACCTATGTCATCACGCTGCCCACACTCTGCGTCCTCCTTCATTGGCTGAGAAATGGCGCTGAACGTGTCATATGAAACGCGACTTTGGCGCGAAGATCGCCGACATCATGGTCGATCCCATACTAGGATCGGGTCGGGTTTCATGAAACCCGACTTTGTCGAAAGTCGGCGATTTTTGAATTTGTCCGATCCGTTTCGCTCAACCCTAGTTCCGGGCACTCTGACTGCATGTGACAGCAGCTACGAAGGCTGTCTCCCCGGGGATTTCCACAGACCCATCACCCGTGCTGCTATGGGTACTACCTCCCATCCACCCCCAACATCCCAGGAGCAGTGCCACTTATGGGGCAGTTACCTTCCTCTGTGGCACTGGTCAGTTGCACGGCATCACCTTCCTCACGATTCCCATGCATCTCCCCATTTCCCTGAGCAACATCGTTTGCTCCTGTTAGCAGTTCCTCAGCTATCTCACCCTGCAGAGTGACGTGGCTGAGCACTCCTGCACCTGTGAACACATCATTCCTAGGAAATAAATGGTTATAAGGTAAAACATGCTTATTTTCATCATCAGCATTATCGGTATTACCCTCGGCATTTTCAGAAAAATGATTATCAGGTACATCATTAATCGGTAAAGCATTGCCAGCTAACACTTGCAATTTCCCATCGCTGTGATCAGCATTCGATCGGGGATGGGAGTCAGGGACATTGTATGCAACCATCCACCCCAAATCAGTCCCCAATAAAACATCAGTGGGCAAGTTATCAGACAGCCCCACTTCCTTCACCCTGCTCCCGGCACCCCAATCTATATACACCCGGGCCATTGGCAGGAGACAGCTGATGCCCCCAATCCCGGTGGCAGTCAGGGTTTAACCCGGAATAATCTCTTCAGGGGCCGACAGTTCGGGTCGAATGAGGGTTCGTTCAGCCCCAGTGTCCTTGAGGCCTGTGGTGACTGGCACACACCCTCCCATCCACCTCACCCACCAAAAGAACTGCTGTATTAGGCCCTTGGGCCTTGGCTGGGGGGTTCTTCTGCTTCTCTGGACAGTGGGCGTTGATATGACCAGTCTGTTTGCAGAAAAACCACTGGCGAGGGTCGGTGATAGGTCTGGTGCTGTTGGCAACAGGGACAAGGCCTTTGGTGAGTTGGCTGGCAGAGGTACTGGTGTTGATTGCAGGCTTACCCCCTCTCCAGCTGGCGGTGACTGGCTTCCGCACTTCCGATTTACAGTTGGCCTTATAGGCATCGGCAATCTGCGCTGCTTTAGTCACATCTTTGGGCTTTCTGTCCATCACGAACTGTCGCACCTCAGCTGGGCACAGATGTAGAAAGTTGGTTACTGACAGTCCTTGGATCCACTGGTTAAAGTGGGTCCTGAGTCTATGCACCACATCGCCATAGCTGTTGTGTGGGCCACGTTGGAGGTTCCGTAACTTTCTACGGTAAACCTCAGGTGTAAGCTGGTACTTGGTTATCAGGGCCTTCTTGATGGCCTGATAATCTTCATCTTGGGCTGGCGGGAGAGAAGCAAATGCCTCCAGAGCTTTGCCTTTTAGTCCTGGGGTCAGGTATCGGGCCCATTCGCCATCTGGCAGCCGATACTGTCTGCAGGCCTTCTCAAGGGCCCACAAAAAAGTGTACAAGTCCCTGTCCTTTTCCATCACAGGAAAGTGTTCTGGCTGGGGTTTAGGGTTCTGAGTGCTGTTGGGCTCGCCCCTGGACTGGGATGACCTCGGTCCCTGGAGTCGGGATAACTCCAGCTGGTGCACCCGCACCACTTGTCGCTCAGCTCTCTCTGCCTCCCTCTCGGCTCTGTCCACCTCCCGCTCGGTTCTGGCCTCCTGCTGGTATTGCTGGATCAGCCTCACGGTCATTGGCGGGGAGTTGTTCTAAGGCCCCAGCAGGTTGACGTCCAATCGGCCCTGATTGCAAGTAGGGCCAGCATTTAGTGATTGGACCTCTGCTGCCGCACCATTTTCACTTGTGCTGGCTTCTGCAGCCACTGGGCTCTGAGACCGGGCTTGGTCTGCTTCAAATTGCACCAGTTCTGTGACCATTTGAGCCTTGGTTTTGCCATGGGGGTCCAGGCCATGATATGTGCATACTCCAACAAGAGTGTCCTTCTTCTGCTGGGTGTACCAGGCTTCTCCTTTTGCGGCCATCATTGCCAAATAAAAGATAGGATATAAAAACAAAGAGAAAGGGAGGGTGCAAGCGCAAGTACACACAATTGTCTCAGGACTAGTAAACACTGAGCTTGTTCTCCAAACCTTACCATATTTTCCAGCATATTAGGCTTCTTTCACACTTCAGTTGTTTGGCGTCAGTTTGAATCCGCCGTTTTCATCAAATAGCGGATCCGCCATTTTTTTAATTAGCGGATCCGCTATTTTCCCATAGACTTGCATTAGCGACGGATTGTGACGGATGGTCGTTCGTTCCATCCGCCATGTGACGGATCCGTCGAAATTTGGCGGACGTCATCTAGACATAGACGGACATTATAACGTTTTTTGTCTGCGCCGAAATGGCGGTTCGCGACGGATCCGTCGCGTCCGCCATTCCATAGAATGGTGGCCTATGGGCGACGGATCTGTTGCGACCGTCATTTTCGGCGGATCCGTCGCCCCAATCCGCTTTTTCAATTGCGCATGCTCCAAAAAGTAGATACTTTTCCCAGACAACCCCCAAGTAACGGATCCGTCAAAAAAACGGATCCGTTAGAACCGTTTTCTCAACAATTGTGACAGATCCGTCGATCCGTCACTATGTCGGAGCAGACTGACGCCAAACAACTGAAGTGTGAAAGAAGCCTAAGATGACTTTTTAACCCCCGAAAATCTTCTCAAAAGTCGGGGGTCGTCTTATACGCCGGGTACAGCATGTGCGGAGCTCTGAAGTCGCCGCATATGGTGCAGGGAGTGGTCCCGGATGGTTCCCAGGGTCTGGAGGAGAGGAGACTCTCCTTCAGGCCCTGGAATCCATATTCGTGTAAAAAAAAAAGAATAGTGATCGGGTTTGAGCAATCATTCCTTTCAGTAAAAACTTGCACAATTCTGGAGAGTAATCTGCGCAAATACCGTATTTTTCAGCGTATAAGACGACTGGTCGTATAAGACGACCCCCAACTTTTCGAGGTCATCTTAAAAGAATAAAAATATAAAATATGGATATACTTACCTTCCGACGGCCCCTGGAGTTCTCCCATTCTCTCCGAGATGCATTCGGTGGCTTCCATTCCCAGGGATGCATTGCACGCCGTGAAGGACCTTTGTGACATCGCAGTCACAATGCATCCCTGGGAACGGAAGCCGCCGCATGCATCGCGGAGAGTCGGGAGAACTCCGGGGGCCGTCGGAAGGTAAGTATATTCATATTTTTTATTTTTATTCTTTTTTTTTACATGATTCCAGGGCATGAAGGAGAGTTTCCTCTCCTCCAGACCCTGGGAACCATCCGGGACCGCTCCCTGCACACGCCATATTAGACGACACCCGGTGTATAAGATGACCTCGAAAAGTTGGGGGTCGTCTTATACGACCAGTCGTCTTATACGCTGAAAAATACGGTATTTGCGCAGATTCCTCTCCAGAATTGTGCAAGTTTTTAGTGAAAGGAATGATTGCTCAAACCCGATCACTGATGCTCTATTATCCCACCGCTGCCACCAATATGTCACGGTTCCCACCGTGCTGCCAATAATATGTCATGAATCCCAGCAATATGTCAGGGATCCCTGGGAAGATACCTCTATTATCCCCACCATTCACGCAAATTTGTCACGAACCTGTATTGATTGGTTACCCCTGGTTCCTTCTGAAGAGGATTTATCTGTATCTCACTTCCCAGTTCTGGTTTGGAACTTGCAGCTCTCTGGCGCCCCCCTTACCCTCAGGTCAGTTGGGGTACTGCACCTAGGGTAATTAGTCGCCAGAAAGGCTGCCTGCTATGTACTGGCTATTGGGCACTCTGCAACGATGGCGTTTTAACTACTCCCACTCAGGCGGGAACAATAATTATCAATGCCGCCATCGCTACAAAGCCTCCCAAATGCACAGAACAAAGTATGCTGCCACCAGCTCTGATTAATGGGCCCGGAGCCAACCCAAATCAGTAGCGTAATTTGCTTCAGAGGATGCGACAATTCGTTTAGAGCAAGGAGAAACAAGCTAGTAATTTTATATTTTCTCCAAAAAAAGGTAGGCAGTGTTTACAAAGTATAAAAAGAAATTATAAAGGAGACAATATCATATGCACAAGACAGATTGCAAATAAAATGGGATTAAACTTGAAAGGAACACTTACAGGTCGTTCAGATCATTTCATCTCCAGTTTGCCCATGTGCTCAGGAGATAAATCAAGATGCATGTCACATCTGTAGAGCATCAGGACCCCGGACAAAAGACACTGCAAAAATGCTGTCTCACTAAGTTATTCCTAGCCCAAAACCCCGCTGACACCTCCTCTTTATTTAGAATATGAAAACTATTTTTATGCATATCACGCTGTATGAACCTCGTATATGAAATACACCAGGTTCCTGGGGTGCACCACATCGGGGCGATTCTTTTAAGTGTAAGCATGGCGTACTTACATGAACCTCTTAAGGAGAAATCCACACTTTGCACTCGTTGCGTTTAGCTGCTAGCAGTCTCAGTGAGTGATAGATCTATTGATGGACATCCGGAATATATAATTCTTATATCTCTAGCTCGGATCAGTGCCAGAATATGTTGCTTAAATGGAAAAAAGAATCTCATGGTGGATACACCAGTTTCAACTAGTACCATGTGGGAGACGGAATGAGTAGTTTCCACAGGGTCTGGTATTTGCAGCATAGAACCATAAGGGTATGTGCACACGTTGCGGATTTTGCTGCGGATCCACAGCAGTTTTGATGCTGTGGATTCGCAGCTGTTTTCCCTGAGTTTACATTACCATGCAAACCTATAGAAAACAAAATCCACAGTGCACATGCTGTGGAAAAAAACGTGTGGAAATGTAGCATTGTTTATTCCGCAGCATGTCAATTCTTTGTGCAGCTTCCGCAGCAGTTTACACCTGCTCCATAATAGGAATCCGCAGGTGTAAAAGCGCAGGTGGAATCCGCACAAAAAACGCATAAAATCCGCGGTAAATACGCAGTGCTTTTTAGCTGTGGATTTCTCAAAACAGGTGTGGAAAAATCTGCAGAGGTTTCATCTATGTGTACACATACCCTAAAACTTCTTCAGTGATTCTAGTCAGGGTTCAGAATTATGCACATACACAAGAAGCAGGCAGAGAGAGAAGAGGAGGGGTCGGAATGGCCCACAGCGTGACTTTGGAAAGCCATGTAACCTTCTGAAACCAAGCTCACAATATGACATTTTTATATTATCATGATATATATATATATATATATATATATATATATATATATATATATATATATGTATATATAACATATGCACAACTCTATGTTATACACTATATGGAGACAGCATTATACGATATTATGTTGCATATATCATATAGGTGATTCTGCTGTATATACATTATACAGGTGATACTGTGACTGGTGTGTATAGTCGCAGTATCACCTATGTAACATATATACTACACTATCACCCATATATTGTATTTATAAGTCGCAGTATCACCTGTATACTGTATATAGACTTCTGTATATACATTATATAGGTGATATTGTGTTTATACACAGATTTAGCAGCCAGTATCACCCATATAATTTATATCCAGCAGTCACAATATCACCTATATAATATACAATATATACAGCAATCTACTGCATATATATTATATAGGGGATAATGTGACTTATAAATACAATATACAGATGATACTGCTGTATATATGTTACATAGGTCATACTGCAGCTATACACACCAGTCACAGTATCACCTATATAATGTATAGACAGCTGTATATATATTATACAGGTGATACTGTGATTATACACAGAATTAGCAGCCAGTATCACCTATATATTGTATATTCAGCAAACATAACTCATAACTTAAGCCCCAGTCCCAACAGGCAGCCTGCCTGTAGCCAGTTCTGGACCAGGAAAAAAGCCAGGGAATAACATATTTAAATTTACACATGTTTCTGGGCTGGGAACAGTCACTCACCCACCAGGCTGAAATATACAGCCCCCCGAGATTGCAGGTGCACGTGAGTAGGAGCCCCGGACTCCCTGTGTGACAGTGTCCCTGATACATTCAGGCTGCAGCCAGGGGCAGGAGAGCAGAGCATGCTCTCTCAGTCCTCGTTCTTAACCCTTGCTATGTGCAGATTTAAAGGGCCGGCGGCAGGAAAAACGAGCTGGTGGCCGCATCAGCGGGCGAGTGGCCAGATGAGCAGCTGTCGCCATCCCGCAGCCCACAAAGCATCGTGGCTCAAGCCCGCGGATCAAGCAGCTCATCCTGGACTTCCTATTCATGTTTAGTTTGCCCGAAGATGGAGACAGTGACACCAGCGCTAATTGGTGCCGGGCATCAAAACAGCACATCACAACCCCCAGATGGTCATCACAGCCACTGTGGGAACGGCGCCTGCGCGGGAGGCGAGTATAGGCTTTATTAATATATCGGGGCCGAACATTTAGTTTAAGATGAGGTTGTCCTAGTGGGAGACAAACCCTTTAAGCAGTGGACTCTTTATTACCCCATGTGGCAACATTTCAGTTCCATATCAGAGAAATGTTCTGTTATTAATCCGAAACGTTGCCACTTGGGCCAATAAAGAGTCCGACACTTTTATCTCGATGAATCAGAGTGCGGGTGTGTGTGTGTATGTGTGAGTGTGTGTGTGTGTGTGTGTGTGTGTGTGTGTATATATATATATATATATATATATATATATATATATGTAGACTGTGTATATATATATAGCCCCCGCGTATGCAAATCTGGTCATGGAAGTCCTGGAGGAGGACCTCATCTATGTGTCCCACCACTTCCGACATGTTTTGGTGTGGTGGAGATACATAGATGATGTCTTCCTCCTGTGGACAGGGTCTCAGAGTGAACTGGAGAACTTTCATGAATATTTGAACACTATTAATGACACCATTAAATTCACTTTGGTTATGTCTGAGGAAAGTATTCAGTTTCTTGATGTATTAGTCAGTTTAGATAAGGGAGAATTGAGTACTACACTTTTCGTAAAAAATACGGATAAAAACAATCTACTAGTATTTGATAGTCAACACCCACGGTCTATGATAAGATCTATTCCGCTAAGTCAGATGCTGAGAGTAAAGGTACCGTCACATTAAGCGACGCTGCAGCGATAGCGACAACGATGCCGATCGCTGCAGCGTCGCTGTTTGATCGCTGGAGAGCTGTCACACAGACCGCTCTCCAGCGACCAACGATGCCGAGGTCCCCGGGTAACCAGGGTAAACATCGGGTTGCTAAGCGCAGGGCCGCGCTTAGTAACCCGATGTTTACCCTGGTTACCAGCGTAAAAGTAAAAAAAACAAACAGTAGATACTCACCCAGCGTCCCCCAGCGTCTGCTTCCTGACACTGACTGAGCTCCGGCCCTAACAGCACAGCGGCTTTCACTTTCACTTTAGGGCCGGCGCTCAGTCAGTGTCAGGAAGCAGACGCTGGGGGAGGTATGACGCTGGGTGAGTATGTACTGTTTGTTTTTTTTACTTTTACGCTGGTAACCAGGGTAAACATCGGGTTACTAAGCGCGGCCCTGCGCTTGGTAACCCGATGTTTACCCTGGTTACCAGTGTAAAACATCGCTGGTATCGTTGCTTTTGGTGTCAAACACAACGATACACGGCGATCGGACGACCAAATAAAGTTCTGGACTTTATTCAGCGACCAGCGATATCACAGCAGGATCCTGATCGCTGCTGCGTGTCAAACTAAACGATATCGCTAGCCAGGACGCTGCAACGTCACGGATCGCTAGCGATATCGTTTAGTGTGACGGTACCTTAAGGCGCATTGTTAAAAAGGAAGAAAATCTAGATATGGCGGTAGACTTGATGGTTAAGAAATTCATGAATAGAGGTTACCCTAGAAATCTGCTGGAAATGACTAAGAGGAAGGTATTACAAAAAAGTCGAACTGAACTCATACAGAAGGATATGAGAGAGAAGGATAAAAGTAAAAATAGGCGTATTCCATTCGTCACCACATATGGAGAGGAAAGTAAGTTGGTGGCGAATGTAATAATGAAGCATTGGGGGATGTTGGGGAAATGCATGCCGGATATTAAAGAGTTGAGATTGCCACCTCTATTTTCATACAAAAGGAATAAAAATATAAAAGACTATTTGATCAAATCAGATATAGGCCCCAGCAAGGTGAGTAGACAAATGTTCCTAACAGGTTCTCGTAAAAACGGTTGTTTTCCGTGCCTTAGTTGTGTGAATTGTACGCATATGGACAAGGGGGATACTTTTGAGCACCCCATAACAAGAAAGGAGTACACAATTAGGCATTATCTGACATGCAACTCGGACTATGTTATTTATCTTTTAAGTTGTCCTTGCAATCTATGGTATATCGGGGAAACGACCTGCGAATTTAAAGTCAGGATGAATCAGCACCGATATACCATTAGAAAAAAGAGAACTGATCTACCTGTACCAAAGCACTTTATTGACTGTAATCACTCTGAAAGAGATTTAAGATTTAGAATTATAGATAGGGTGCCATTAAATAGAACAGAGAACAAGTGTTGAAGAAAAGGGAATTAATGTGGATCTACAAATTAAATACACTTAGACCCTCAGGATTGAATGTAGATTTTAAAATGCATGCAATTGTATAAAGAATAGTTTTTCATTCCATTATAATGTTGTTGAAGGCTCTGATATGTTGTTTTTATATTTTTGAACTAATCTGTTAGGATGTGTTCCTAATTTTATGTATATGTTTTTACCTAGGTCATTCTGCTACCTATGATTGACTATAAGATTCTGCCCTAGGAGATATGCGAAGATGGGGAGATATTAGGCGCTCTGCTGAAAAATGCTAAAAATGTTTAAAAATATGTATTTTTTGTTAAAGCCTATGAGCCATGGTTATGAAGTTAAGAGGCTAATGTATTAATAAAATATAATATTATATATCAATAATTTCTGGTATCACTATATTAAGCTACCATTTTTTTCAAATGGAATAATGACATGCCTGAGTGTGTAGATATGGTATAAATGGTAGCCGGGACTATATGGCTAACGCTATACAGGGGTCATAAGGTGAGGCAATTTTGCCAGGAATGGCGTAATGCACCCTATTGACACTGTGTGACCACTGGAGGGGGTCTGTAATAAGGTCTGCTCTGGTGGTCAAGGCGAGATGAAGCATAAAAAAAGTCCGTGTGGCATATATGGAGCTTGAATGAGTTATTCCGTTTGAAATAATATTTCCTTTAAAGTAATATAATAATAGGCTAATCGGCGGCATAAACGCATATATATGTGTAAATTCCGCTGTCTGTAGCTTTATATTGTGGTAATATCTAAAAATTAGGATGTTCCACAACCAAGATGGCGATAATGAATTGATGTGTAGTTGCCACACACAACATGGCGCTTTTAGACGCTACAGCGCATGCGCCGGATGCAAAATACCGCCCTTTGCATCCGATTGGCCCCTAGCCGCTCACATGGCCGTGATGTATGAGGAAATACTGGGACATGCGCAGTGTGCAAGGTAGAACGCTGATGTCCCCCATTACCAGCATGTCTCCTCGTGGGTAAGCAGAAGTAACTGTGGATAAGAACAATAAATCACTAAGTATTAATATGAACACTTAAGCACAGTAGCACTTTATATAATAATGTATGTTAACATAAGTATAATATGGCACCTTAATTGGATGATGAGAATATCCCTATATATATGCACTAAGATGTAACACTCACTGCTTGAGAAAGGCTCAGTTGAGCCGAAACGTCGCTGAGACATGTGGGTTCATTAAAAGTCCTGCATTTTTTCTGAAAACGGAGTGCTGCCTGCTTTTTTTGTATATTGATTGGAAGACAACCGGTGGACGAGTGGTCTATGGGCATTGCACCCGAAGCTAAGTATAAGAAGTTGTGCTGTTCCATTTTTTTGGGTATTATATATATATATATATATATATATATATATATATATATATATATATACACACACACGTATGCAGACACACACACATACATACACACTCACACATACATTATATAGGTGAAACTGCGACTGCGGTATGTACGATATACAGGTCCTTCTCAAAAAATTAGCATATAGTGTTAAATTTCATTATTTACCATAATGTAATGATTACAATTAAACTTTCATATACTATAGATTCATTATCCACCAACTGAAATTTGTCAGGTCTTTTATTGTTTTAATACTGATGATTTTGGCATACAACTCCTGATAACCCAAAAAACCTGTCTCAATAAATTAGCATATCAAGAAAAGGTTCTCTAAATGACCTATTACCCTAATCTTCTGAATCAACTCATTAACTCTAAACACATGCAAAAGATACCTGAGGCTTTTAAAAACTCCTTGCCTGGTGCATTACTCAAAACCCCCATCATGGGTAAGACTAGCGACCTGACAGATGTCAAGAAGGCCATCATTGACACCCTCAAGCAAGAGGGTAAGACCCAGAAAGAAATTTCTCAACAAATAGGCTTTTCCCAGAGTGCTGTATCAAGGCACCTCAATGGTAAGTCTGTTGGAAGGAAACAATGTGGCAGAAAACGCTGTACAACGAGAAGAGGTGACCGGAACCTGAGGAAGCAGTGGACTGAGTCTGGTGTGGAAACATCCAGAGCCACCGTGCACAGGCGTGTGCAGGAAATGGGCTACAGGTGCCGCATTCCCCAGGTAAAGCCACTTTTGAACCATAAACAGCGGCAGAAGCGCCTGACCTGGGCTACAGAGAAGCAGCACTGGACTGTTGCTAAGTGGTCCCAAGTACTTTTTTCTGATGAAAGCAAATTTTGCATGTCATTCGGAAATCAAGGTGCCAGAGTCTGGAGGAAGACTGGGGAGAAGGAAATGCCAAAATGCCTGAAGTCCAGTGTCAAGTACCCACAGTCAGTGATGGTGTGGGGTGCCATGTCAGCTGCTGGTGTTGGTCCACTGTGTTTCATCAAGGGCAGGGTCAATGCAGCTAGCTATCAGGAGATTTTGGAGCACTTCATGCTTCCATCGGCTGAAATGCTTTATGGAGATGAAGATTTCATTTTTCAGCACGACCTGGCACCTGCTCACAGTGCCAAAACCACTGGTAAATGGTTTACTGACCATGGTATTACTGTGCTCAATTGGCCTGCCAACTCTCCTGACCTGAACCCCATAGAGAATCTGTGGGATATTGTGAAGAGAAAGTTGAGAGACGCAAGACCCAACACTCTGGATGAGCTTAAGGCCGCTATTGAAGCATCCTGGGCCTCCATAACATCTCAGCAGTGTCACAGGCTGATTGCCTCCATGCCACGCCGCATTGAAGCAGTCATTTCTGCCAAAGGATTCCCGACCAAGTATTGAGTGCATAACTGAACATTATTATTTGATGGTTTTTTTGTTTGGTATTAAAAAACACTTTTATTTGATTGGTCGGGTGAAATATGCTAATTTATTGAGACAGGTTTTTTCGGTTATCAGGAGTTGTATGCCAAAATCATCAGTATTAAAACAATAAAAGACCTGACAAATTTCAGTTGGTGGATAATGAATCTATAGTATATGAAAGTTTAATTGTAATCATTACATTATGGTAAATAATGAAATTTAACACTATATGCTAATTTTTTGAGAAGGACCTGTATAGGTTATATCACTGTGTGTAATATACTGCGACCGCTGTGTATAGCCCATATAGACCAGCCGCCAGCATCGGACTGGAGCACCTTGGGCCCACCAGGAAAAATCATTCTTGGGGCCCACTATGTAGCTACATAGAAATAGATACAATACCACCAATTGTGGCGTAAAAAGCGCTAATATCAGGGTATAATACAATAAATAATAATAATAATAATAATATAAGGTAGTTCACGTCTTAATTATGTAGCAGCATCGGACTGGAGCACCTTGGGCCCACCAGAAAAAATCATTCTTGGGGCCCACTATGTAGCTACATAGAAATAGATACAATACCACTAATTGTGGCGTAAAAAGCGCTAATATCAGGGTATAATACAATAAATAATAATAATAATATAAGGTAGTTCACGTCTTAATTATGTAGCAATGGTTTGGGTAGCCCCCTCACAGAATATAATGCAGCCCCCTCGTAAAATATAATGCAGTCCCCCTCATAGAATATAATGCAGCACCCCACAAAATATAATGCAACCCCCTCAGGTATAACACAGTTCCCACCATAGAATATAATGTAGCACCCTCATAGGGTATAATGCAGCCCCCCTCATATAGTATAATGCAACCCACCACAGAATATAATTTATTCCCCTGAGAGAATGCAGCCCCACCACAGAATATAATGCAGCTCCCCATAGAGTATACTGTAGCCCCCTCATATAGTATGATGTAGCCCCATAATATAATGTAGTCCCCTGAGAGAATAATGCAGCCCTACTACAGAATATAATGCAGCCCCCCATAGTGTATACTGTAACCCCTCATATAGTATGATGTAGCCCCCCATATTATAGTGTACCCTGAGAATAATGCAGTCCCCCACAGAATATACTGTAGCCCCCTCATAAAGTATAATGCAGCCCCTCTCCACCCCCATCACTGTCCTCATCACCACCTCCATCATTGCCTTCTCCCCCTCCACCCCTATCATTCTCCCCCACCACCTCCATCACTGCCCATTCCACCACCTGCATCATTGCTTCCTCCCTCACTATCATTGTCCATTTCAGCACCTCCTTCATCACCTCCATCATCACCTACATCATTACCTCCCCCACCACCATCATTGCCCATTTCATCACCTCCATCATTGCCTCCCACCACCACCATTGCCCATCACCTCCATCATTGCCTCCCTCCACCACCATCATTGCCCATCACCTCCATCATTGCTTATCACCTCCATTGCCAATCACCTCCATCATTACCCATCACCTCCATCATTGCCTCCCCCACCACCATCATTGCCCATCACCTCCATCATTGCCTATCACCTCCTATGCCTATCACCTCCATCATTACCCGTCACCTCCATCATTGCCTCCCCCCACCACCATCATTGCCCATCACCTCCATCATTGCCTATCACCTCCATTGCCTATCACCTCCATCATTGCCTCCCCCACCACCATCATTGACCATCACCTCCATCATTGCCTCCCCACCATCATTGCCCCCCCACCATCATTGCCTATCACCTCCATCATTGCCTCCCCCACCACCATCATTGCCCATCACCTCCATCATTGCCTCTTGACCATCATTGCCTATCACCTCCATCATTGCCCATCACCTCCATTGCCTATCACCTCCATCATTGCCCATCACCTCCATCATTGCCTATCACCTCCACTGCCTATCACCTCCATCATTGCCCATCACCTCCATTGCCCATCACCACCATCATTGCTCCCCCACCATCATTGCCTATCACCTCCATCATTGCCTCCCACCACCACCATTGCCCATCACCTCCATCATTGCCTCCCCCACCACCATCATTGCCCATCACCTCCATCATTGCCTATCACCTCCATTGCCTATCACCTCCATCATTGCCCATCACCTCCATTGCCTATCGCCACCATCATTGCCCATCACCTCCATCATTGTCTCCCCCCACCACCTCCATCATTGTCTCCCCCCACCACCACCATTGCCCATCACCTCCATCATTGCCTCCCTCCACCACCATCATTGCCCATCACCTCCATCATTGCTTATCACCTCCATTGCCAATCACCTCCATCATTACCCATCACCTCCATCATTGCCTCCCCCACCACCATCATTGCCCATCACCTCCATCATTGCCTATCACCTCCTATGCCTATCACCTCCATCATTACCCGTCACCTCCATCATTGCCTCCCCCCACCACCATCATTGCCCATCACCTCCATCATTGCCTATCACCTCCATTGCCTATCACCTCCATCATTGCCTCCCCCACCACCATCATTGACCATCACCTCCATCATTGCCTCCCCACCATCATTGCCCCCCCACCATCATTGCCTATCACCTCCATCATTGCCTCCCCCACCACCATCATTGCCCATCACCTCCATCATTGCCTCTTGACCATCATTGCCTATCACCTCCATCATTGCCCATCACCTCCATTGCCTATCACCTCCATCATTGCCCATCACCTCCATCATTGCCTATCACCTCCACTGCCTATCACCTCCATCATTGCCCATCACCTCCATTGCCCATCACCACCATCATTGCTCCCCCACCATCATTGCCTATCACCTCCATCATTGCCTCCCACCACCACCATTGCCCATCACCTCCATCATTGCCTCCCCCACCACCATCATTGCCCATCACCTCCATCATTGCCTATCACCTCCATTGCCTATCACCTCCATCATAGCCCATCACCTCCATTGCCTATCGCCACCATCATTGCCCATCACCTCCATCATTGTCTCCCCCCACCACCTCCATCATTGTCTCCCCCCACCACCATCATTGCCCATCACCTCCATCATTGTCTCCCCCCACCAATATCATTGTCCTTCACCACCACACACACACACACACCTCACCACAGCAGCTCATCACACACACACGCAGGCACACACACTCTCTCACACACACACACAGGCACACACACACTCAGGCACAGGCACACACACAGGCACACATGCAGGCAGACACACAGCACAGCTCACCTCCTCGCAACAGCAGCTCATCCAGCAGCCTCTTCCTCGCTGGAAGCTTTCTGACTGAGACAGCATGCTGGATGATGACGTCATCCAGCTGGGCTGTCTCAGACAGGAAGCAGGACGCCGGGAGCTGAGCTGCTCTGTGTGAGTCTGTGTGCGTGCATGTGTGTGTATGTGTGCCTGCATGTGTGTATGTGGTGCGGTGTAGTGGTGTGGCTTTACATGCGGGCAGTGTTAGCTGCCTATTAAAGAGAAATGGTATTCATGCCTCTCCACGCCCATAGGGGCGTGGGGAAGCGTGAATATTCATTTTGCTTTAGCAGCGGGGACAGGATCCTGTCTCCAGCTGCTGCTACTGGCATAGGGCGGGCCCCCTTGACTCAGGGGCCCCATAGCCACTGGCTGGGGGCCCCTGGAGCAGTGGGGGCCCTAGGCAGCTGCTGGCCAGTATGCCACCAGGTGTCAGTGCCTGGGCCCACCGGAGAATCCTCTGGTTCTCCGGTGGGCCAGTCCGAGCCTGCCAGCCGCAGTGTGTGTGTGTGTGTGTGTGTATGGGCTATAGACAGCAGTCGCAGTATATTACACACAGTGGTATGACTTATATAGCGTACATACCGCAGTCGCCGTTTCACCTGTATAATGTATATAGACTGCTGTACATACATTACATAGGTGATAATGCTACTGCGGTATATAATCTATAAATTTATCAAAAGTCCCAAAACAGTGTGTATCACACCTCAAAATCATGACATCAAACCAAAATTCCCCAAAACATAATCAGGGAAAAAGAGGCATAAACTACACATATTTAAAAACCATTTTTAATGAATAAAGTAAAATACAACATGTAAAAAAACAGGGTGAAGCTCAAGAAACGTGCAGCTGGGAACAATGACCACACCAGGTAATTCTAATAAATAATGGTTCGTTACATCAACAGAAAGCAAGCAAAGGTAGAGGTATGTTTGCAATTGTAACAATTATAAAGGAAACCCAGTTCCTAAAGTGCTTAGTCTGAACAACCTCTATTATCCCCTGTAGCCTGCAAAACATAAAGTGCTCAAGTGCCTCAAGTAATACGCATATTTATGTGCTAATATCTACTGCGCTAACATCTACTACGCTAACATCTAACATGTTGATGCAAGAAGTGAACTTACATGTAACTTTCCTGGTGGGAGATGCTCCACAGTGACCCCGACAGCGCCGTTTCGCCTGACTGGCTTCCTCAAATAGGGGGCATATGTGTC
Organism: Ranitomeya variabilis; assembly: GCF_051348905.1. NCBI lineage: Eukaryota > Metazoa > Chordata > Amphibia > Anura > Dendrobatidae > Ranitomeya > Ranitomeya variabilis. Next base: position 324,869,687 of record NC_135234.1, read on the forward strand.
TACAGCAAGCTACTCTATCCTTATAAATACTTAAACCAGCTGTAACCGGCGTCAGCATGATTGATGTGTTACGGCGCATGCGTCAATCTCTGGACTCCCAAAACATCAATGTGACTTCTGGACTTCCGCGCCTGGGACGCGAGCGTGGAACGCTTCGCCTCCCAATGTGCGCAGAGCCGGAAATCAAAGGGACGCCACTGACCAGCGCATGCGCTCTCATATCACCGAGGCCGGAAAACAGAAAACTGATGACAAAGCCGGGAGGCGTGTGCAAGAAAAGACGTAAGCAAAGATAAGTGACATAATGACTGAACGGGAATGCCGCAGCATAACCTCAAATTTTAAATAGACCGTGCACTAACTATGTGAATTACAAGTACTAAGTGGAAAAGAATAGCAAAACTAAAAAATAATAAATAAATAAATAAATGTACAGCAGCTATATTAGCAGAATAATAAGAAGGCGGCTACAAATAACCTACAATGTACCGCTATAGGAACGATAGATCCAAGGTAATTAATTTATCTGAACATGTGCTTACTGAACCACAAAAATTGTTATTAGAAAAGGGGTTAACCTTCTCACCTTCTTCACATCTAGATAAGTTCGAGGTAGTGAAAGATCTACATCTCTTCGCGCGCAAGATTATCTTGCAGAAATTACATCACAGAACAGATATAGATGAGATATTTTCTACTGAGGCGAAGAAGGAAACCTTGAGGAATTTAGAGGAGTTATTGGATGAGAATGAATTGGAGGTGGAGGGTAAGTTTCCTGTACATTTGTTAGGGAAATCGAAGAAATTTCCAAGTCTGAGCACTTGTTCAGCCGTAGAGATTTTTACCAAAATGGTTACGAAGGAAATCGAGAGTTTGCCACCCATTCCCAATTGGGTTTCCAATTTAAATGTGAATGAGAGAAGGGCATTGAAGGAGCTTCAAACATAGGATGATATAGTCATCAAGCAGGCCGATAAAGGGGGTAATACGGTGTTATGGCCAAATATAATGTATGAGAAACAGGCTAATAAGATCTTGGGTAATGCCAGTTGTTATAAAAAACTCTGCTATAATCCATTAATTGAATTTCAACAAGATCTAGTGGGTATTTTAGAGTCAGCTTTTGATGATGGAATTATTCCTAAGAAATTGGTTGAAGTCATTAGCAAGTTGCAACCCAAGTTAGCAACATTCTATTTGTTGCCTAAACTACACAAAAATCCGTTAGATCCTCCTGGTAGGCCGATAGTGTCAGGGAATGGTAGTCTTTGTGAGATCATCTGTACAGTCATTGACTACTATTTGCAGCCACTAGTCCAGACGCTACCTTCTTACATTAAAGACACCACAATGATGTTGAAAAGACTAGATTCTTTACACCTGGAAAAAGGAGCGGTTCTAGTAACAGCCGATGTAGAGGCGCTCTATTCCTCCATTAAGCATTCTCATGGGTTAACAGCTGTTTCGCATTATTTACGAGAAAGTAATTTAGAGTCTTCCCTTACTGATCTCATTCTGACCTTATTGAAGTTTGTATTAGAACACAATGTGTTCTTATTTGGTAACGATATTTACCTTCAAAAGCAGGGTACTGCGATGGGGGCCACTTGTGCCCCCGCGTACGCAAACCTGTTTATGGGGTACTGGGAACGGCTTATTTTCCATGATGATGATTGGGGGAATGAGGCCATACAAGGATGGAGTCGTTACATAGACGACATCCTGTTTATATGGGAAGACTCTTCTGATAAATTGCCTGATGTTATGAATAAACTGAATTAAGAATAAATTCAATATCAAACTGACATATAAATTTGGGAGAGCAGTGGACTTTCTGGATTTAAAAATTGTGGCGTTGGAGGATGGTAAAATTGTTACGGACGTGTTTAGAAAGCCCACAGCAACTAACACTTTGTTGCATGCCTCTTCTGCCCATCATAGATCTACCATTAATGGTATACCTACGGGGCAATTTCTTCGAGTTAAGAGGATTTGTACTCATGTGGAAGACTATGACAATCAAGCGTCTGATCTTGTCAGATTTACTGAGAGAGGGTACAGCAATAGACAAATTAAAAAAGGGATAAAAAAAGCTACATGTGTCTCCAGAGAAGAACTTCTATATGGGAATAAAAGAAATGACAACAAAAAGACTGTTAAGAATTAAATTAGATTTATTACTAAATTTAATAAACAGTGGCCGTAATTGACGAAGAATATGTACAAATCATTGGGGTATTCTGCAATCAGATCCAATATTGAAGCAATTTCTTCCGAGTCGCCCGCTATTGGTCCCTAGGAGAGCTAGAAATTTAAAAGATTTGCTTGTACACAGTCACTATTCTTCAACCAAGCCCAGTCTTGCATCTTCAGGAGGTAATGTCTTTTTTCCATGTAACATGTGTAAGGGCTGTTATAATTTAGTCAGGAGTAAAACATTTGTTAATTTTGATGGTTGTAAAACTTTTGAAATACGTAAAAGACTTACGTGCACCTCTAAGGGCGTAATTTATCATGCACTCTGTCCATGTAAGAAAGTATATATTGGTCTTACCACTCGGGAGTTAAGGATTAGGACAAGGGAGCATGTTAGAGACATAGAGAAGTCAATAAGTGTTGAAGATCCTAGCACTTTGAAAACCCTGCCTAGGCATTTTAAGTTATACCATCATTCTGATCCCAAAGGTTTAAAGATCCGAGCAATTGATCAGATCCATTTAGGGGCCAGAGGGGGCAATTTAGCCAAAGTTTTAGCCCAAAAGGAGAGTAAGTGGATCTACCTGTTGGGAACCTTGGCCCCCCATGGTCTGAATGAGACCTTGGCCTTTAATTCCTTTTTATAGAATAAATTTCTGGGTGGGTCCTTTTGTTTAAGCAGTAATTTCCATCATGGATCTCCATCTTTGATTTTCATTAGTGTCTTGGCATATTTGGTCAGTTTATATCTGGGTCCCTATTTTTGAGTTGCGTTCCTCCTGTTTTCCTGGTTTTTATTATGTGTCTTTTTGTTTATTAATTGTGAATTTTTATTTATTTATTTATTTAGATTTTAGGATTTATCATTACGGGTGGCAACTTACCTTCTTGCTACTGGATGCTGATGATCCTCATCTTGTAACTATTTGGGAAGAGAAGATACACCAGTGAAGATTACAGCTGAATATCTCATCCTGTAGCTTTGTCTGTTGTTCTGCATGTCAGCATGGATGTACTGCTGTTATTATGCTGCTTATATATATATTTATTATATTATATGTATTTTATGTGTGTTTTTATTGATTATTTATGGCATTCACTTATTTATTCACTTTATTGCTATTTTATATTAGGCTATAGATTTATTCATTGTTATTGCATTTATATAGTATGTATTACTGCACATCCAATTGCTTCAGCCAATGGAGCTTTATTAGATTAATTTCACTATAGCGGTACATTGTAGGTTATTTGTAGCCGCCTTCTTATTATTCTGCTAATATAGCTGTTGTACATTTATTTATTTATTTATTATTTTTTAGTTTTGCTATTCTTTTCCACTTAGCACTTGTAATTCACATAGTTAGTGCACGGTCTATTTAAAATTTGAGGTTATGCTGCGGCATTCCCGTTCAGTCATTATGTCACTTATCTTTGCTTACGTCTTTTCTTGCACACGCCTCCCGGCTTTGTCATCAGTTTTCTGTTTTCCGGCCTCAGTGATATGAGAGCGCATGCGCTGGTCAGTGGCGTCCCTTTGATTTCCGGCTCTGCGCACATTGGGAGGCGAAGCGTTCCACGCTCGCGTCCCAGGCGCGGAAGTCCGGAAGTCACATTGATGTTTTGGGAGTCCAGAGATTGACGCATGCGCCGTAACACATCAATCATGCTGACGCCGGTTACAGCTGGTTTAAGTATTTATAAGGATAGAGTAGCTTGCTGTAGACACATATGCCCCCTATTTGAGGAAGCCAGTCAGGCGAAACGGCGCTGTCGGGGTCGCTGTGGAGCATCTCCCACCAGGAAAGTTACATGTAAGTTCACTTCTTGCATCAACATGTTAGATGTTAGCGTAGTAGATGTTAGCACAGTAGATATTAGCACATAAATATGCGTATTACTTGAGGCACTTGAGCACTTTATGTTTAGCAGGCTACAGGGGATAATAGAGGTTGTTCAGACTAAGCACTTTAGGAACTGGGTTTCCTTTATAATTGTTACAATTGCAAACATACCTCTACCTTTGCTTGCTTTCTGTTGATGTAATGAACCATTATTTATTAGAATTACCTGGTGTGGTCATTGTTCCCAGCTGCACGTTTCTTGAGCTTCACCCTGTTTTTTTACATGAAGACACAAAAGAGCACAGTGAGGTCAAAAATACTCTGTTGTAAAAAAAAATCAAAAAAAAAAATCACAGTAATCAGCAAGTGCTAGTCAAAAGATGTAGAGAAAACAGGGTATTTAGTTGATACGTTTTTTTGCAAAAAAATGTATACTAAGCTGCTCCACCAAATCGTCAAGGTATACCCTTATAGAGCAGTCCTAACTAATGTATAGAATCCCTATCTGATGTATTTAAAACCTGATCATCTGTATAGTACCTGTATAAGCAGGGTTCAGAGAAGGACTATCCATGTGGACATGCAGGATGGAACAGCTTAAATGCAAACCTCACTGTGCTCTTTTGTGTCTTCAAGTTTTCTGGTGGTGTGAACAGGTTCCTACAGACTTGTTCAATGTGCAAGTGGCCCATGTGTTTCTGGTTCTGTTTTTTTACATGTTGTATTTTACTTTATTCATTAAAAATGCTTTTTAAATATGTATAGTTTATGCCTCTTTTTCCCTGATTATGTTTTGGGGAATTTTGGTTTGATGCGGTATATAATCACAGCATCACTTATACCGTATATTGTACAGTATATACAACAGTCAATATACATTAGACAGGTCAAACTGCAAATGCTGTATATATAATATATAGGTGATACTGTGATTGCACTGTATAGTCGCAGTATATATATATATACAGCAGTATCACCTATATACAGGTCCTTCTCAAAAAATTAGCATATAGTGTTAAATGTCATTATTTACCATAATGTAATGATTACAATTAAACTTTCATATACTATAGATTCATTATCCACCAACTGAAATTTGTCAGGTCTTTTATTGTTTTAATACTGATGATTTTGGCATACAACTCCTGATAACCCAAAAAACCTGTCTCAATAAATTAGCATATTTCACCCGACCAATCAAATAAAAGTGTTTTTTAATACCAAACAAAAAAACCATCAAATAATAATGTTCAGTTATGCACTCAATACTTGGTCGGGAATCCTTTGGCAGAAATGACTGCTTCAATGCGGCGTGGCATGGAGGCAATCAGCCTGTGACACTGCTGAGATGTTATGGAGGCCCAGGATGCTTCAATAGCGGCCTTAAGCTCATCCAGAGTGTTGGGTCTTGCGTCTCTCAACTTTCTCTTCACAATATCCCACAGATTCTCTATGGGGTTCAGGTCAGGAGAGTTGGCTGGCCAATTGAGCACAGTAATACCATGGTCAGTAAACCATTTACCAGTGGTTTTGGCACTGTGAGCAGGTGCCAGGTCGTGCTGGAAAATGAAATCTTCATCTCCATAAAGCATTTCAGCCGAGGGAAGCATGAAGTGCTCCAAAATCTCCTGATAGCTAGCTGCATTGACCCTGCCCTTGATGAAACACAGTGGACCAACACCAGCAGCTGACATGGCACCCCACACCATCACTGACTGTGGGTACTTGGCACTGGACTTCAGGCATTTTGGCATTTCCTTCTCCCCAGTCTTCCTCCAGACTCTGGCACCTTGATTTCCGAATGACATGCAAAATTTGCTTTCATCAGAAAAAAGTACAGCTTCTGCCGCTGTTTATGGTTCAAAAGTGGCTTTACCTGGGGAATGCGGCACCTGTAGCCCATTTCCTGCACACGCCTGTGCACGGTGGCTCTGGATGTTTCCACACCAGACTCAGTCCACTGCTTCCTCAGGTTCCCCAAGGTCTGGAATCGGTCCTTCTCCACAATCTTCCTCAGGGTCCGGTCACCTCTTCTCGTTGTACAGCGTTTTCTGCCACATTGTTTCCTTCCAACAGACTTACCATTGAGGTGCCTTGATACAGCACTCTGGGAACAGCCTATTTGTTGAGAAATTTCTTTCTGGGTCTTACCCTTTTGCTTGAGGGTGTCAATGATGGCCTTCTTGACATCTGTCAGGTCGCTAGTCCTAAGGTACCGTCACACTAAGCGACGCTGCAGCGATAGCGACAACGATGCCGATCGCTGCAGCGTCGCTGTTTGATCGCTGGAGAGCTGTCACACAGACCGCTCTCCAGCGACCAACGATGCCGAGGTCCCTGGGTAACCAGGGTAAACATCGGGTTGCTAAGCGCAGGGCCGCGCTTAGTAACCCGATGTTTACCCTGGTTACCAGAGTAAAATGTAAAAAAAACAAACAGTACATACTTACATGCGTCCCCCGGCATCCGCTTCCTGCAATGACTGAGCGCCGGCAGTAGCAGGGCACAGCGGTGACGTCACCGCTGTGCTGTGGTTTCACTTTCACTTTGCGGCGCTCAGTCAGTGTGGGAAGCGGACGCCGGGGGACGCATGTGAGTATGTGCTGTTTGTTTTTTTTACATTTTACGCTGGTAACCAGGGTAAACATCGGGTTACTAAGCGCGGCCCTGCGCTTAGTAACCCGATATTTACCCTGGTTACCAGTGTAAAACATCGCTGGTATCATTGCTTTTGCTGTCAAACACAACGATACACGGCGATCGGACGACCAAATAAAGTTCTGAACTTTATTCAGCGACCAGCGACATCACAGCAGGATCCTGATCGCTGCTGCGGGTCAAACTAAACGATATCGCTAGCCAGGACGCTGCAACGTCACGGATCGCTAGCGATATCGTTTAGTGTGACGGTACCTTTACCCATGATGGGGGTTTTGAGTAATGAACCAGGCAGGGAGTTTTTAAAAGCCTCAGGTATCTTTTGCATGTGTTTAGAGTTAATTAGTTGATTCAGAAGATTAGGGTAATAGGTCATTTAGAGAACCTTTTCTTGATATGCTAATTTATTGAGACAGGTTTTTTGGGTTATCAGGAGTTGTAGGCCAAAATCATCAGTATTAAAACAATAAAAGACCTGACAAATTTCAGTTGGTGGATAATGAATCTATAATATATGAAAGTTTAATTGTAATCATTACATTATGGCAAATAATGAAATTTAACACTATATGCTAATTTTTTGAGAAGGACCTGTATAATGTATATACACATGAGTAGCAGAATCACCTATATAATGAATATAGACTGCTGTACATACATTATTGGTGATACAGGGATTATATACAGCAGTGTCACCTATATATTGTACATACAGCAGTCTATACACATTATACAGGTCAAACTGCAAATGTTGTATGTACATAAAAAAGCTTTCATCCTGATACTCACCTGAGATGGAGGAGAATGAGGAGGGTCCACTGTCCAGCCAGATTCGTAGGTGCTGAAGACTTGGCGCAGATGCCAGCTGGGGATTGGTGAGTAGTGCACTGTTCAGAGTTAGGCTGGCGTCAAACCAGTAGTGGGTGATAAATGCAGAAGTGGTGCATATGTTTCTATTATACTTTTCCTCTATTTGTTCCACTCCTGGTTTTGGCTTAGAAATACTGATGTAAAATACTGACCAAATACTGCTAGTGTGACGCCAGCCTAAGGCCCAGGCGTCTGTGCAGTCTTTTAAAACTTCTGCACAGGCCCTGGTGTGCGCGCGCTCTCCTGTTTGCCCGCACTGACCAGGGCTGCAGACGCACACGCAAGCACGAATGAGGGCCGCACTCACGTGAGCCTCCTTAGCCTTGGTCAGCGCGTGCACCGAGAGAGCATGGGCGAGCCCCAGGGCCTGTGCAGAAGATTTAATGTATGGGTGGGGAACATTTTTCACAGGGGGGCATATAGCTGAAGTGCACAGAAATCACAGGGGGGCATATAGCTTGGGGCACAGAAATCACAGGGGGCATATAGCTAGGGGGCACAGAAATCACAGGGGGGCATATGTTATGACCCCAATGGCGAGGGTCTCAGAGGAACAAGTAAGTCTGCGAAGTACAAAAATCCAGCTCATAGGGCAGTGGTAACTGGGTTGACCATATATCTACTCCTAACGCCAACACTAGAAGTAGCCGGGGAACATGCCTACGTTGGTCGCTAGATGTCTCGCGCCAGCCGGAGGACTAACTACCCCTAGAAGAGGAAAACAAAGACCTCTCTTGCCTCCAGAGAATAGACCCCAAAAGTAGGATACAAGCCCCCCACAAATAATAACGGTGAGGTAAGAGGAAATGACAAACACAGAGATGAACTAGGTTTAGCAAAGAGAGGCCCACTTACTAATAGCAGAATGTAGTAAGATAACTTATATGGTCAACAAAAACCCTATCAAAAAATCCACACTGGAGATTCAAGAACCCCCGAACCGTCTAACGGCCCGGGGGGAGAACTCCAGCCTCCCTAGAGCTTCCAGCAAGGTTAGGATACAGATTATGTACAAGCTGGACAAAAATGCAAACAAAAACAAATAGCAAAAAGCAAGAAAGCAGACTTAGCTTAATTTAGCAGGAACCAGGATCAGTAGACCAGAGCACAACAGATTAGCTCTGATTACAACGTTGCCAGGCATTGAACTGAAGGTCCAGGGAGCTTATATAGCAAACCCCTGACCTAACGACCCAGGTGAGCATACAAGGGATGGCAGACATTCCCAGAGTCAAATCACTAGTAACCACTAGAGGGAGCCAAAAAGGTAAATTCACAACAGGCATATAGCTGGAGTGGCAGAGAGATCACAGTGGGGCACATAGCTGGGGGCACAGACATCACAGGGGGCATATAACTGGAGGGCACAGAAATCACAGGGGCATATAGCTGCGGGGGCAGAGAGATCACAGGGTGGACAGAAATCACTGGGGGCACAGAAATCACAGGAGGCACATAGCTGGGGGCACAGGGATCACAGGGGCACACAGCGGGGGGCACATAGATCACAGGGGGACAGAGCTGAGGAGCACAGAGCTGAGGGGCACATATCACCTGCAGACAGGCACAGAGCTGCCAGCACAGAGATCGTTCTGGACTCTCTGTCTGGCAGCTTCTCCTATTCCGGGACAGGAGGACGGGATAGCATTGGACGGTAACTCCGCCCACCCCGATGACATTGGAGCGCCCCCACGTTAAGGGCAATGGGGTACTCGGTACCGGGTCCTTCAGTACTCGACGGTGTAGATGGTGATGGTGTAAGGCGCAGTGAATAACGAGGACACAAATGGTGCAGTCTCTTTACCCTTTACTGAAGACTTCAGCATCCACAGTCCAGGGTACAGATCACAGGGCAGGCAGAGTCCGGCCGGTCCGAAGGCAAATCCAGAGTTCCCTTATCCAGGTTGAAATCAGTAGCCTTCCTACTAGCGCCTGGGTGTTGTAGTACCTCCCTGCTGAGCAACTCGGGATAATCCTCACAACCTTTGTAGATGTTCTAGATGTTATTTCTTCCTCTCTGTCCCCCAGATGGTATGGATAGGACAAACCCGTATGGCCTGAAGCTTGTTTATAGGGACCCTAGAGACGCCCCGACCTCCACAATTTGCCACCGTGTCTTCTTAGGTGTTTAGGTCAGGCAGCCAACTTGGAATTGACTGTCCTGCCGGTCTCTGAAGTAAAGCGTAGAGTCAATTACTCCCTCGGTGTTCCGGCCACCGGCTATGCGCCTCAGAATGAGGCAGCCTTTACAGGGCAGAACTTCTCCCGGTGTTTTCTCCTTGTGTTGTGACTTCGTTTCTCACTCTCCACAATACAATTCCTTTCTTGTCCTTTCTTAGGATGCTGCCGCACGTGGGGCAGGTGCCACTCCGTATCTTTCTGTCTCGTGCTAGGCCTCTGCCAGGATCCCACCCCTGACAGGGACCCTCTGTCTGCAGCTCAGATGTTCCTCCTTTCCCCCTGTCTGCCTGACAGGTGTTGCTTGGGCCGAGCCCAGTCAGCTTCTGACTAACTTCCTGTCCAACCCACCAGTTTTACCCTAATGTGAGGAGTGCCCTAATAGATAGGAGCAAGGCTCCCCCTGGTGGACTGGAGTGTGAAGTGTAGTGTGTGTTTTGTGATACCTGGTAAGGTGAACTCCTTTAGTGCCATCAGACGTAATATCACTCCCCCTGGTGGAATAATGACATTACTGCAACGACCTGTAATCCTGGGCAGATTCCTGCACAGACCGACGCAGGAAGGCGGGGAACCTGGGGGAGCGTCTGACAAGCGCAGTGCGCATGCCCAGGAATCCCAGCCCCGCACTGTGCATAATGCATAACACAGTGCGGGGTGGGGATTCAGTAACAGGGTGGCCGCACTGCCCGCACAGGCGCAGTCAGGCACCCGGCATCTGAGCTATGACAGCCAATGAACACTGCGCCTGCCCTAGGCAGGCACGCACAGCGCAGGCGCCGGATTTAAGAAGAACATCGCTCAGGGGGCGGCGACCATTGCCCCAGAAGAGATGAGTGACGGCAGTTGGGCGCTTCACAGAGGAGGCTTCAGACCTGCCTCCAGGTACAAAGACAGGTATTTAGGGAAAATTATAAAACGCTTTATTGAGGGAATAACAGAAGCAAAAACTAAGAGAGCCACCTTGTTAGACTGCAGCATTACTGCTGCACAAGGTGGCTCTTTTAGCTTATAACGGCTGGAGGGGGTGACAGTGGCCCTTTAAGAGGAATCCCAAGTCTCTTCGAGGTAGTGCAAAAGAATCACATCAGCAATATGCAAGTTTACTTAAAGGCAACATGACGTGATAGGAGATGAGGGACCCGTTACGAACCCCTGAACATTGTTCTTGGGTGGGCTACAAGACGTGTAATCCTGACCCGGAATTCTGCCGCACCAACGGGTTTTTCTTCAGGTCTGTAAGGCAAAGCAGTTATTTTACAGCATAATTAACAGCAGTTTCTTTAAGAAGCAGTCTCTGTAAAAGCCTCCTATGTAAAACCAGTAGAGAGCACCCTTAAGAAGGTGCAAACTATGTACAGGCAGTTTGTGAATCATTCACCGTCCATGATTCCAATGTTCTTTAAAAGCAATGATGAACTTGTGCAAACTTGAAACAACAGGGATCCCGGGTAAACAAAGGGATCCCTTTAAGAGTTAACCCTAGACGGGTTTAAGCAGCAAGGAACGAACGGTTAACTATTTACATATTCGGTGTCTTCGAGGTTTATTGCAGCTCTGGAGGTAGCACTGGTGGAGGTAGCCCGGTTGGATACTGGCGACTACCAGGTGCTACATAGGGTGGTCCCTCACTCCAGATGGGGATCTGAGTACCCACAGTGTTCCGTTCAGGGGTAACCTGGGCACCGGTTACCATTGGAGTTGGCTCTGTGGCCACGACAGTTTCAGTATTTGTGACCAGCGTCAGACTGGGGTGTCTGGGGCCCACCAGAGGAATGGACTCTAGGGGCCCACCCTACAGCTATATGCAAATATCTGTCATTATAGTGGAGCATCGGCTGTAAAACACCGGCGGCTGCTGCACATCTACCGTGTACCCCAATAACTGGGATGTATAATTACGGTAGTTTACATTAATGGGGTTCTTGGTTAAAACAAGTTATCACTGATCCATGGGCTCCACAGGATAGGTGATCGCTTAGATCCGACCATTAGAAATTGCACCGATCGGAAGAATGGGGAAGTTTTATCCCTGACAGGACACTTTTATCACTATTTTAAAATGCAGCGGCAGGTAGGATTTCTGACTGCAGCTCCATTCATTCTCTTTGGGGCTTCCAGAAAAAAACAAGTGCAGCCACTGAGGGAATGAATGGATCAGTGATCTAGTCGGACATGCCACTCCAGTCTAATGGGGATAAAAAGTTCCACATTTTGCGGAGTGGGTCCAAGCAGTCAGACCCCCACCAATCAATACGTTATCACTTATCCTGTGGAGAGGTGATTACTTTTTTCCACAGGAAACCCCTGTAAGTGCATCTCCGCCGCTGTGTACAAAGCATTACAACTCTAATAGAAATAAAGAATCTTCTCCTAATTAATATCAGAGAGAACAAATGACCGCCATACACAACACAATCCACTATACCAAGACCAATAATACCACATACAGGAAGAAATACCACCACACCATGACCAGACCACATAGTGACCGAATAATACTACATACAAGGGACAAATACCACCGCACCATGTCAAGACCACATATTATCACCACTTGGTGACCAAATAGCACATACAAGGGACAAATACCACCGTACCATGTCAAGACCACATATTATCACCACTTGGTGACCAAATGGCACATACAAGGGACAAATACCACAACACCATTTCCAGACCACATATTACCACCACTTGGTGACCAAATAGCACATACAAGGGACAAATTTCACAACACCATTTCCAGACCACATATTACCACCACATAGTGACTGAATACTACAATACTGATCAGAAATAAAAAAAACAAACAAAACACAATACTATCATCATAAGGCTGCCGTTACACTAGCAGTATTTGGTCAGTATTTTACCTCAGTATTTGTAAGCCAAAGCCAGGAGTGGAACAATCAGAGGCAAAGTATAATAGAAACATATGCACCAATTCTGCATTTATCACCCACTCCTGGTTTTGGCTTACAAATACTGATGTAAATTACAGACCAAATATTGAATGTGTGATGGCAGCCTAAAGGTACCGTCACATTAAGCGACGCTGCAGCGATAGCGACAACGATGCCGATCGCTGCAGCGTCGCTGTTTGATCGCTGGAGAGCTGTCACACAGACCGCTCTCCAGCGACCAACGATGCCGAGGTCCCCGGGTAACCAGGGTAAACATCGGGTTGCTAAGCGCAGGGCTGCGCTTAGTAACCCGATGTTTACCCTGGTTACCAGCGTAAAAGTAAAAAAAACAAACAGTACATACTCACCCAGCGTCCCCCAGCTTCTGCTTCCTGACACTGACTGAGCTCCGGCCCTAACAGCACAGCGGCTTTCACTTTCACTTTAGGGCCGGCGCTCAGTCAGTGTCAGGAAGCAGACGCTGGGGGAGGTATGACGCTGGGTGAGCATGTACTGTTTGTTTTTTTTACTTTTACGCTGGTAACCAGGGTAAACATCGGGTTACTAAGCGCGGCCCTGCGCTTGGTAACCCGATGTTTACCCTGGTTACCAGTGTAAAACATCGCTGGTATCGTTGCTTTTGGTGTCAAACACAACGATACACGGCGATCGGACGACCAAATAAAGTTCTGGACTTTATTCAGCGACCAGCGACATCACAGCAGGATCCTGATCGCTGCTGCGTGTCAAATTAAACGATATCGCTAGCGAGGACGCTGCAACGTCACGGATCGCTAGCGATATCGTTTAGTGTGACGGTACCTTAAGTGACATTATACACAGGAGATCTGTACTTAGTATGCAGTGTCTGTGTAGAGGTAATACAGAGATCACTGGTGACATTATACACAGGAGCTCTGTATATAATGTATAGGTAATACAGTGATCACTGGTGACATTATACACGGGAGCTCTGTATATAGTATACAGTGTATAGTGTCAGTGTATAGGTAACACTGACTCACCAGTGACGTCTCTAGGTGAAGTCCTTCATCTTTCATCCAGCACAGACCGCCGTCACTTCATCCAGCCAGGACTCGTTTCTGCAGGAAATAAAACAGTTATCTCGAGCTCCGCTTGCAGAACACATTACTTAATTTTTCACAACTTCTACATTACACCACATGAAGAAAAAAAGGAGATATAGTGTCACTCTGCTCACTAACAGGACCGCCCCCCCATTTAAAACAGTGTCCTCAAAAAATAAAATAAACACATCACTGCAGTAATAATATCCCTTAATTAGCCCCTATGGTAATAATATTCCCCACCCTGGCCCCGTTTATCTCATTCCTGGCTCCAGCCATATGTTCTCGCATCCTGCCCTCATGAGTATCCATTCTACCCCATATGATCTCCCCATCCTGCCCCATTCTGTCTCCTTCGTATCCATCCTGCCCCATGATCCAATCCTGCCCCATGTCTTTCATTCTGCCCCGTGTCTCCAATCATGCCCGTGTCTACATTCTGCCCATGCCTCCAGTCCTGCCCCCAGTGTGTCCAGCAATCTTCCCCAGTATGTCCAGCATTGCCCCCAGACAGTGTGTCCAGCAATCTTCCCCAGTATGTCAAGCATATTGCCCCAGTGTGTCCCGCATTTCCCCCAGTGTGTCCAGAAATCTGCCCCAGTGTGTCCAGCATATTACCGCAGAGTGTCCAGCATTGCCCCCAGACAGTGTGTCCAGCAATCTGCCCCAGTGTGTCCAGCATATTACCCCCAGTGTGTCCAGCAATCTGCCCCAGTATGTCCAGCAATGCCCCCAGTGTGTCCACCAATCTGCCCCAGTGTCCAGCATTGCCCCCAGACAGTGTGTCCAGCAATCTTCCCCAGTATGTCAAGCATATTACCCCCAGGTTGTCCAGCAATCTGCCCCAGTATGTCCAGCAATCTGCCCCAGTGTCCAGCACTGCCCCCAGTGTGTCCAGCACTGCCCCTAGTGTGTCCAGCAATCTGCCCCAGTGTCCAGCATTGCCCCCAGTGTGTCCAGCAATCTGCCCCAGTGTGTCCAGCAATCTGCCCCAGTGTCCAGCATTGCCCCAGTGTACAGCACTGCCCCCAGTGTGACCAGCAATCTGCCCCAGTGTCCAGCATTGCCCCAGTATGTCCAGCAATCTGCCCCAGTGTCCAGCACTGCCCCCAGTGTGTCCAGCAATCTGCCCCAGTGTCCAGCATTGCCCCCAGTGTGTCCAGCAATCTGTACCAGTGTCCAGCATTGCCCCCAGTGTGTCCAGCAATCTGCCCCAGTGTCCAGCATTGCCCCCAGTGTGTCCAGCAATCTGCCCCAGTGTCCAGCACTGCCCCCAGCGTGTCCAGCAATCTGCCCCAGTGTCCAGCATTGCCCCAGTGTCCAGCACTGCCCCCAGTGTGTCCAGCAATCTGCCCCAGTGTCCAGCATTGCCCCCAGTGTGTCCAGCAATCTGCCCCAGTGTCCAGCATTGCCCCCAGTGTGTCCAGCAATCTGCCCAAGTGTCCAGCATTGCCCCCAGTGTGTCCAGCAATCTGCCCCAGTGCCCAGCACTGCCCCCAGTGTGTCCAGCAATCTGCCCCAGTGTCCAGCAATCTGCCCCAGTGTCCAGCACTGCCCCCAGTGTGACCAGCAATCTGCCCCAGTGTCCAGCATTGCCCCAGTATGTCCAGCAATCTGCCCCAGTGTCCAGCACTGCCCCCAGTGTGTCCAGCAATCTGCCCCAGTGTCCAGCATTGCCCCCAGTGTGTCCAGCAATCTGCCCCAGTGTCCAGCATTGCCCCCAGTGTGTCCAGCAATCTGCCCCAGTGTCCAGCATTGCCCCCAGTGTGTCCAGCAATCTGCCCCAGTGTCCAGTATTGCCCCAGTGTCCAGCACTGCCCCCAGTGTGACCAGCAATCTGCCCCAGTGTCCAGCAATCTGCCCCAGTGTCCAGCATTGCCCCAGTGTACAGCCCTGCCCCCAGTGTGACCAGCAACCTGCCCCAGTGTCCAGCAATCTGCTCCAGTGTCCAGCATTGCCCCAGTGTACAGCACTGCCCCCAGTGTGACCAGCAATCTGCCCCAGTGTCCAGCATTGCCCCCAGTGTGTCCAGCAATCTATCTGTCCCATTGTCCAGCAATCTGCCCCAGTGTCCAGCATTGCCCCAGTGTACAGCACTGCCCCCAGTGTGATAAGCAATCTGCCCCAGTGTCCAGCATTGCCCCAGTATGTCCAGCAATCTGCCCCAGTGTCCAGCACTGCCCCCAGTGTGTCCAGCAATCTGCCCCAGTGTCCAGCATTGCCCCCAGTGTGTCCAGCAATCTGCCCCAGTGTCCAGCATTGCCCCCAGTGTGTCCAGCAATCTGCCCCAGTGTCCAGCATTGCCCCCAGTGTGTCCAGCAATCTGCCCCAGTGTCCAGCATTGCCCCAGTATCCAGCACTGCCCCCAGTGTGTCCAGCAATCTGCCCCAGTGTCCAGCATTGCCCCCAGTGTGTCCAGCAATCTGCCCAAGTGTCCAGCATTGCCCCCAGTGTGTCCAGCAATCTGCCCCAGTGTCCAGCATTGCCCCCAGTGTGTCCAGCAATCTGCCCCAGTGTCCAGCACTGCCCCCAGTGTGTCCAGCAATCTGCCCCAGTGTCCAGCAATCTGCCCCAGTGTCCAGCATTGCCCCAGTGTACAGCACTGCCCCCAGTGTGACCAGCAATCTGCCCCAGTGTCCAGCATTGCCCCAGTATGTCCAGCAATCTGCCCCAGTGTCCAGCACTGCCCCCAGTGTGTCCAGCAATCTGCCCCAGTGTCCAGCATTGCCCCCAGTGTGTCCAGCAATCTTCCCCAGTGTCCAGCATTGCCCCCAGTGTGTCCAGCAATCTGCCCCAGTGTCCAGCATTGCCCCCAGTGTGTCCAGCAATCTGCCCCAGTGTCCAGCAATCTGCCCCAGTGTCCAGCATTGCCCCAGTATACAGCACTGCCCCCAGTGTGACCAGCAATCTGCCCCAGTGTCCAGCAATCTGCCCCAGTGTCCAGCATTGCCCCAGTGTACAGCACTGCCCCCAGTGTGACCAGCAATCTGCCCCAGTGTCCAGCATTGCCCCCAGTGTGTCCAGCAATCTATCTGCCCCATTGTCCTGCAATCTGCCCCAGTGTCCAGCATTGCCCCAGTGTACAGCACTGCCCCCAGTGTGACCAGCAATCTGCCCCAGTGTACAGCACTGCCCCCAGTGTGAAAAGCAATCTGCCCCAGTGTCCAGCAATCTGCGCCAGTGTCCAGCATTGCCCCAGTGTACAGCACTGCCCCCAGTGTGACCAGCAGTCTTCCCCAGACTTACCCCCACACCGCCGCACCCGCACCCGCACCGGCTTATGTCCTCCTTCAGCCCCCAGTACCCCCCGTCCTCATACTCACCTGTCCCACACACTGCACGGCTGTGCCGACATCCCTCGCGCTCTGTCCCGACTCCCGGCGGCGGCGGCGCAGCATCGCATCTGCTTCCTGCTTGTGCGGTCATGTGATACTGTCATTAAGGTCATGAATATGCGCATATTCATGGCCTTAATGAGCGGTACCACGTGACCGCACAAGCAGGACGAGCTGCAGTGCAGACGCCGAGACCATCGCTGGAGCAGGGTCCTGGTGAGTATCGACTTCAAGGGGGGGCGGGCGGGGGCCCTGGAGCAGTGGGGGCCCTGGAGCAGTGGGGGCCCTACCAGCAGGTGTCTGTGCCTGGGCCCACCGGAGGATCCTCCGGTTCTCTGGTGGGCCAGTCCGAGCCTGTTTGTGACAGTGCACACAGTTGTCTTAGTAAAGGTACAAGTAGGCGTAATAGTCGTAGTGGTAGTAGTGTTGGGACCCGCTAGTTCAGAGACTAGGGGGTCTATCAGCAGTCCTTCAGTCACCGGGGCAGGGGCAGCGTTCTTACCTGCTGCAGCGGTGTCTTCGACGTCGACTGGCTCTGCTGGCAGCGGCGTCTGCAGCGGTGTTGGCAGCGGCTCCTGGAGTGATGTCGGCGGCGGTGCTGGTTGATCCTCCTCAGACAGTGTCCAGTACGGGGGCCTTGGTCTTCACCCGCAGCTGCAGAAGTTGTTCAATCAGCTCGTCCACTCCAGCCTGCAGGGACTCGGCATCAGCGGTGGAGGCCTGATTGCGGTGTCTCTGCGGGTAGCTGGGGGAGTCCTCTGCTCCAACCCCATGCTCTGGCTCCGGGCGGCTGGTCATGGCATCCTCCACGTGGCTCGCTCCGTCCTCTTCTTTTTCCCGCTCTCTCCTCCTGGGGCTGTTTCGCTTTTGTTGTCTCCGCCCGCCATTGAGGATCAGGAGGTGGATCTCGGCTGCTGACGGACACGTCCTCAAGGTACAGAAATATTTAGACTGGGAGGCCATTATTCTTCACGCTTCTCAGTTCGTTCACGCCCACAAATCCACGCCCTTCTTCTTCTCCTGCGCTCCTCGTGGCGCGGTAATGGTGGCGGTTTTGGCGGGAATCTTTGGCGGCAAATTGTAATACACAGTCTTTGCAATAAATCACAGTTCAATTACAATTCTGGCACAGTTCCTAGGCGCACATGACCCGATTTTCAGGCTTAAGTAGATCCTGTTCGTAACACCAAAAGATGGAGCGCCCCCACGTTAAGGGCAATGGGGTACTCGGTACCGGGTCCTTCAGTACTCGATGGGGATGTCACGGTGGCCCGACCCGGCCCATGGCCCTATGAGGGGCGTACAATAAAAGGCAGAGTGTTATATGGAAAATGTTTGTGACGCCACCTGTGGTATTCGGTCAGGGTGACCGACGCTGCTTAGGGGTCCGCTGGGGTGATGGAATGGCAGCTAGATGGTATACCTTCCCACAGGTGAAGTGTATCCCCAGGGCTTCCCAGAGGTGTAGATGGTGATGGTGTAAGGCGCAGTGAATAACGAGGACACAAATGGTGCAGTCTCTTTACCTTTTACTGAAGACTTCAGCATCCACAGTCCAGGGTACAGATCACAGGGCAGGCAGAGTCTGGCCGGTCCGAAGGCAAATCCAGAGTTCCCTTATCCAGGTTGAAATCAGTAGCCTTCCTACTAGCACCTGGGTGTTGTAGTACCTCCCTGCTGAGCAACTCGGGATAATCCTCACAACCTTTGTAGATGTTCTAGATGTTATTTCTTCCTCTCTGTCCCCCAGATGGTATGGATAGGACAAACCCGTATGACTGATGGCCTGAAGCTTGTTTATAGGGACCCTAGAGATGCCCCGACCCCCACAATTTGCCACCGTGTCTTCTTAGGTGTTTAGGTCGGGCAGCCAACTTGGAATTGACTGTCCTGCCGGTCTCTGAAGTAAAGCGTCAATTACTCCCTCGGTGTTCCGGCCACCGGCTGCGCGCCTCAGAGGGAGGCAGCCTTTACAGGGCAGAACTCCTCCCGGTGTTTTCTCCTTGTGCTGTTGCAGCACCCCAGAGTCCTGGTCATTGCAGTACTGTTGCTCCGCCACTAAGGGGGGCTATGGTATGTCTGATGGCACTGAAGGAGTTCACCTGACCAGGTATCACAGACACCAATACACTTCACAGTCTGGCCTCCAGGGGGAGCTAAGGGTGCTATGTATTAGGCCACTCCTCACAATCTGGTAAAACTGGGGGTTAGATAGGAAGTTAAACAGAAAGCTGACTGGGTTGGAACCAGGCAACATCCTGTGGCAGAGGGTGTTGCAGGGGAAGATTCAGGGGGGTCCCTGTCAGGGGTGGGATCCTGACAGAGGCCTAGCGAACAGGAAGAACGTTATGGGACTGTGCCTGCACTTCATTGCGGCGGTACCCCAGAAAGGACAAGAAGCGAGGTTTATTGTGAAGAGTGAGAAACGAGATCAACGCAACAAGGAAATAACACCAGTAGGAGTCGTGCTGTAAGACCGAGGCAACATCCTACTGAGGCGCGTAGTCGGTGGCCGGAAACACCGAGGAAGTATTAGGCTCCAAGCAATACTTCAAACCTACGGCAGGACAGTCAGTTATAGGCGGGCTGTCTCACCTAAATCACCTAAGCAGACATAGGGGGCAACAGTGGGAGAGTGGCGACTCTAGGGTCCCGGAAGAACTCCAGGCCTACCCGTCATACGGGTGCGTCCTAGCCATATCATCTGGGGGATGGAGAAGAACATCAGAATCAGTTGTGAGGGAACTTCAGAAACAGACACAACAGTTGTGAGGACTATCCCGTGGTGCTGAGCAGGGAAGGACTACAACACCCAAGCGCTAGAAGGAAGGCACAGATTTCCACCTGCAAAGGGAACTCTGGAGGTGCCATCGGACCGGCCAGTCTCAGATATCCCAGTTAACCGTACTTTCGATTGAGGATCCTGAAGCCTTCAGTAAAGAGGTAAAGAGACTGCAACCTGGTGTCCTCGTTATTCATCGCGACCTGCACCACACCACTATCCCTCTCCACTTTCATTGGACGCCCCTCAGCAGGGTCACGGGCCGGGTCTAGCCACCGTGACAATCCCAGAATCGAGACAGAGAGGCCCAGTACCGGGTACCCCTCGGCCCTGCGACGGTGGGGGCGCTCCACTGTGACTTCGTTTCTCACTCTCCACAATGCAATTCCTTTCTTGTCCTTTCTTAGGATGCTGCCGCACGTGTGGCAGGCGCAGCTCCGTGTCTTTCTGTCTCGTGCTAGGCCTCTGCCAGGATCCCACCCCTGACAGGGACCCTCTGTCTGCAGCTCAGATGTTCCTCCTTTCCCCCTGTCTGCCTGACAGGTGTTGCCTGGGCCGAGCCCAGTCAGCATCTGACTAACTTCCTATCCAACCCACCAGTTTTACCCTAATGTGAGGAGTGCCCTAATAGATAGGAGCAAGGCTCCCCCTGGTGGACTGGAGTGTGAAGTGTAGTGTGTGTTTTGTGATACCTAGTAAGGTCAACTCCTTTAGTGCCATCAGACGTAATATCACTCCCCCTGGTGGAATAATGACATTACTGCAACGACCAGGACTCTGGGGCGCTGCAACATCATTCCTGTGCAGCGCAGGCAGCGTTCTCTTAATGAATTCTGCGGACCCTGCACTTGGGGGTTAAATGGCTGGCAGCTGGCAGGATACTGCTGCCGCCTGAGCATTGCGGACTCCGGGGACCTTGCCACGGGCCGCATGAAAAGCCACTCCCTGATTTCTGGGCTGGGCGGGCCCCTAAGCACTCCAGGCCCCATCGCAGCTGCGACCCCAGCGACCGCGATAGTTCCGCCCCTGACTGTATTCTTTAACTATACATGCAATACATTTTTAAAAACTTTCCAATAAAAGTTATATTTTAAACGGTCTTTTTTTCTGCTTTTGGTTTTTGATCAATTGGGACCTCATCCTATAGCTCTTTTTTGTTTTTGTGGTTCGAAACACAGGGATATTCTGCAGCAAAACCTTTTTCAGTCTGTCAGTGATTTGAGACTGAGACGGAAGTTCACCTTCCAACAAGACAATGACCCAAAGCATACTGTTACAGCAATACTCTAGTGGTTTAAGGGGAAACGTGCAAATGTTTTGGAGTGGCCTAGTCAAAGCCCAGACCATAACTCAATTGAGAATCTGTGGTCAGATTTAAAGATTGCTGTTCACCATCTAACTTGAAGGAGCTGGAGCAGTTTTGACTTGCGGAATGAACATAAATACCAGTGGCAAGATGTGGAAAGCTCACATAGACTTATCCAGATTTGTGGCTGTAATTGCCGCAAAAGGAGGCTCTGCAAAGTACTAACTTTAAGGGGTGAATAGTTATGCACTCTAAAGCATTCAGTTATTTTGTCCTGTTTGTTGTTTGTTTCATAATGAAAAGAAAACCTAATGTTCACAGTTGTAGGCATGATCTTAACATGAAATGATGCAAGACCTAAAAACAGTGAAATTCCATGTTGTGATGTAGCAAGATACGGAAAATGCCGAGGGGTTTCTTTCACAAGCCAATGTAGGTATCAACAAAGAGAGCTCTGAGTAAAATTGTCAACATTCCTATTCACATTTATATATCTTCATACAGTCAAATTGATATGTCAATTCCTGTAGGTTATAATTGGAGGTCATCAAGTGAAGTTACTCTGTAATCATTTATGCTGAAAGATAATGCCACGCGTGTCTGACAGAACACCTATTACCAGAGGCATCAGTGCTGGTGCAGCCCAGTGAGGTTTCTAATTATTTTTGAAGTTCAATATGGATTTTGTGAGCCATTTTCAGGACAAATATGGATGGGAAGACACCTGGATTAATAATGGTCTAAGAAATTATGGTACCACACTATGGCTATAATTTGAAAGGGGAAGAAAATGATGGGAGAAGATGCCCCATGAGGAGCCAAAAGACCATTGAAAAGAGTGATCTCTGGAGACAATACTGTCCAGCTGTGCTGGGAATGGAAGAACCTATTGGCATGATTGGGAAAACATCACTGTTGTGGAAAATATGTCACCCTGAAGAAGTCATCACCGCCTACTTTGGTAAGTTGTTAAATGTTGATATTTTCAGAAGAGAGGCCTTTTGTAATTTGTGCAAGAATTGGTTGTGCTGCAGGCTATGTCTGAAGCACATATTTAGCTGAAGTAAATCCCATGGCACTGTAAGGATGCAGGTGATGAACCTTGTAGGTCAGAGCTAACCACAGTCTATACAGAGCTTATATGCTAAAAGGAGAGAGATAGAGAACCTTGCTTACCATGAGCGCTTAAATGCTAAAAGGAGAGAGAGACCTTGATGACCATAAGAGCTTACACACCACAGTAGAGAGGAACCCATTGATCAAAAGAGCTTACACATGGCCCAATTCAATATAAATAAATACATAGAGTGTTAACTAAAATAAATACACCGACAAATTAATTGGATAAAATAGGACACAATATTTATTAAGGGCTACCAATACAAATTAATTTAATAATAAATAAAAACAATTAAGAATTCATCAATAAATAAATAATTAGATAAATAATTCATCAAATTATTTATATTACCTTTAAAAAGAACCAAGTCCACCCAGCAATTAGGTGGGTGACTATACAATCTAACAAATACCAAGACAAAACATTTTGAGGAGGGCAAGAGGGGCACTTTTCTGACTTGCTGCACACCAACTGACCGGCCCCATCTTACCACATTTTTTCCTGGTGGTTACTGGAGATCTGTAGATGACCTCAAGTATAGGTAGGCACCATTCAAATTTGGTGATAAAAAAGGGGAGTAGGGGAAACCAATAGAGAGGAGAAAAAGGAGGGTGCAAAAAACAAAACAGTAATTCATTCTAAAATGAATGACCCTTTGACCCCATGTGTCCCCCTAGCTATGCGCTTTGGGGGGCCTTGACATTCTACATGACCTCGAGATAGAGAGCCCCACTGATGATCATAAGAGCATACTCTATAAAGTAGACAATGAGAGAACCCTGCTGACCACAAGAGCTTACCAACCACAGAAACGAGAGACCTACAAAGTGACTGAAGATTGAAGACAACTCTGCTGCACAAACTGTGCTCCAGTGGGAACCGCTGATTTCTGAGGGTACTGACCACCACGGTACAAAATCTGATAATTCACTAGATATCATAGATGAAGGGCTTAATGGGGAACTTCGCACAGCCACACAAAAATACATTAGCCCACTCTCTGATGCCTCAGCAGTGTAGGAAATGGTGCTAGTACATTTATTTATTTTTTTGCAAACTGGAAATTTGTGTTTTAATTCTTGTGAAACTGTGAATTTCAGGGAATTAAACTCAAATGTCATCCTTCAGAGATTGATACGCTCATCTCTATTGCTAAGGACTGCTGATTGTGCCTTTTAGTGTTGATCTAGCAATCAGGATGTAATGTCACTGATAATATTGGGTGAAGGCCACGTAGATAGAAATCCTGGCAGAATTACAGTAAGAATACTTTTGGCAGCAGATGCAGAGGAGACAAAAACATCTGCAGGTGGGTGACTGAGAGTGATGTTAGGTTTCCTATGCAAGCTCTTGCTCTGCACAGGTGGGAAATGTTGTGGCTGTACACCCATCTTCAGATTTAGGGGTTATAGAGCAAGTCACGAATGGGTCTGAAGATGGCTTCAATATCCACCTTGTGGAGAAAAAAATGGAGGGTAGTAAATCATTTCCTCTTTGAAAGGTTTTTATAAACTCTAATAGTAGGATGATAGCGGATTCTGATTACATAATAATAAATTTGGCTTCAGCCTTCTTCAAGTTATCTTTTCTAACCAGGCCACTTTGCCACTCAAGTGTGCATGTTTATATAGAGGGTGATAGATTTTGATAGTTTTCGATCAATTTTTTGAAGTATGCTCTTTACTTTCACAGCAGACATATTTATAAAAAACATTTAGAAATTCATCTATAACCTGCTACATAGGGATTGGGGGGATTTGAAGTCTGTTGCAGCATGCTATCACAAGAATATTAGTGAACTGGAGGTCATTCCCTATGAGGAACTGGGTAAGATTCATCAGAACATTGCGAGAAGCTGATATTTGTCTATTCATCATTTTTGAAGCAGGTCATACTCATAACAGCCAAGCTCCTAAACACTTGTCATGAAGTGGCTAATAAAACTGACTGAAATATAATGCTGTCTGCAGGAAATGCAGGGCAAACATTAGAAGAGCTAAAGCCAGCAATGAATTGAAGCTTGCAAGGGAGACCAAAGTTGATAAAAAGGATTTTATGTCAAAAGCAAAAGAAAAGTCAAAGATGTTATGGGATTTTTACAGGATGAAAAGGGCGAAGTGGTTAAAAATGATGTTGAGAAGGGAGAACTTTTAACTTCCTATTTTGCATCTATGTTCTCTAAGAAAGTAAATATAACATCAACTGATCTTCATTGTGCTATTGAAGGAATAAACTAATCCATACTATCTATAAACAGAAAGATGTGAGGGGACAATTGGCTAACTTAAATTAATTTAAATTTCCTGGTCCAGATGAATTACATCTTAGGGTACTGTTAGAAATAGCAGAGGAAATTGCAGAACCCCTAGCCAAAATCTTTGAAAATTCCTGCAGAACAGATGTTCCAGAAGATATGAGAAGGGCAAATTTTTTCAACATCTTCAAAAAAGGAAAGAAGATGGTGTTAGGGCTAGCAGAATGCACCGTGTATAGGTAGGAAGCAACAAGGCGCGTTCGCAGCCCGGGTCCACCGTGCAGAGATATCTGCTGCAAAGTAATGCTGGATAACCTCTGAGCTCACACGTGGGTTAAGCTTCACCCCGTGTAAACTGAAAGCGATCTCTGTTGCCGCACAGAGTCGCGCTGTACACAAAAACTATTGCCCTAACTAGGGTTGTGCTTGCAAGCAAGCCAACGGCTAATTGCCCCCACTGACGCTAACTGCCTGCCTGAGTGTACAGTCCCTGGGCTACAGTCTCACACCACATATATATAAAGAGTGGTAAAGTATCCACTGGCATAAGCCAAATACATTTGATACTAGCACATGGCCATGCGGCCATGCAAACCTTTTATAGTTGCAGCTCTTTCAGGACCCTCCTGTAGGACCAATAGGAGCTGCTACAGGGCCTGAGAATGTGACCCCCGACCTCCAATGAGAGGTCCTCCCGTGGGCATGCTCAGTGTGTGCAAAGCAGGACTTAGTCCCAGAAAAGCTGGTCACTGCTGACCAGTGCTTGCTACAAAGGGAGAGCCTGGAAAGGCCGCAGCAACCCTTTGCACAGTATCAGGCTGAGCCAGACGCTGGGACCGACGTCTCCGCTGACCAGGCTCCACTGCGGCCGATGTAGAATGGGAGACCGCAGCAGACATGGTTCAAGATTCCCTCTGTGCAGGGGCGGGAACTCAACACCTAACATTACCCCCCTTACTTGGACCTCGCTGCGCTCAAAGGCTGCAATGAGCAGCGGAGCCTGAATGTGCTCCACAGGTTCTGTCCTCTGGGACGTGAGCCTTCCAGTCCACCAGATAGTATTTTTTTGCCACGTACCACCTTGCACCCCAAGATAGAGTTCACCTCGTACTCATCCGTGGATGAACTCGATGTCCCGGCAGATGACTCGGAAAACCGAGACATATAGACGGGTGTCATGATTCTCAATGGCGAGAGAACATAGCCCAGCATATATGAGAACTAGCTCTTGGAAGATGGAAACTATACTGACCATGAACTAAACCTGCCGCACAACTAGAAGTGGCCGGGTAGCATGCCTACGTTTTTTTATCCCTAGATGCCCAGCGCCAGCCGGAGAACTACCTAATCCTAGCAGAGGAAAAGACAGTCCTGGCTCACCTCTAGAGAAATTTTCCCAAAAGGCAGACAGAGGCCCCCACATATATTGGTGGTGATTTTAGATGAAATGACAAACGTAGTATGAAAATAGGTTTAGCAAAATCGAGGTCCGCTTACTAGATAGCATGAAGACAGAAAGGGCACTTTCATGGTCAGCAGAAAACCCTATCAAAACACCATCCAGAAATTACTTTAAGACTCTAGCATTAACTCATAACACCAGAGTGGCAATTTCCGCTCACAAGAGCTTTCCAGACACAGTAACGAAACAGCAGCTGTGAACAGGAACAAAATGCAAAAACACACAAGGACAAAAGTCCAACTTAGCTGGGAGTTGTCTAGTAGCAGGAACATGCACAGAAAGGCTACTGATTACATTGTTGACCGGCATGAAACTGACAGAGGAGCAAGGTTATATAGCGACTCCCACATCCTGATAGGAGCAGGTGAACAGAGGGGATGATGCACACAAGTTAAATTCCACAAGTGGCCACCGGGGGGAGCCCAGAATCCAATTTCACAACAGTACCCCCCCCTCAAGGAGGGGGCACCGAACCCTCACCAGAACCACCAGGGCGATCAGGATGAGCCCTATGAAAGGCACGGACAAGATCGGAGGCATGAACATCAGAGGCAGTGACCCAAGAATTATCCTCCTGACCGTATCCCTTCCATTTGACCAGATACTGGAGCTTCCGTCTGGAAACACGAGAGTCCAAGATCTTTTCCACAACGTACTCCAACTCACCCTCAACCAACACCGGAGCAGGAGGCTCAACGGAAGGCACAGCTGGTACCTCATACCTGCGCAACAATGACCGATGAAAAACATTATGAATCGAAAAGGATGCAGGGAGGTCCAAACGGAAGGACACAGGGTTAATAATCTCCAATATCTTGTACGGGCCGATGAACCGAGGCTTAAACTTAGGAGAAGAAACCCTCATAGGGACAAAACGAGAAGACAACCACACCAAGTCCCCAACACAAAGCCGAGGACCAACACGACGACGGCGGTTGGCAAAAAGCTGAGTCTTCTCCTGGGACAACTTCAAATTGTCCACCACCTGCCCCCAAATCTGATGCAACCTCTCCACCACAGCATCCACTCCAGGACAATCCGAAGATTCCACTTGACCGGAGGAAAATCGAGGATGAAACCCCGAATTACAGAAAAACGGGGACACCAAGGTGGCAGAGCTGGCCCGATTATTGAGGGCGAACTCCGCCAAAGGCAAAAAAGCAACCCAATCATCCTGATCCGCAGACACAAAACACCTCAAATATGTCTCCAAGGTCTGATTAGTCCGCTCGGTCTGGCCATTAGTCTGAGGATGGAAAGCAGACGAAAAAGACAAATCTATGCCCATCCTAGCACAGAATGCCCGCCAAAATCTAGACACGAATTGGGTCCCTCTGTCAGAAACGATATTCTCCGGAATACCATGCAAACGAACAACATTTTGAAAAAACAGAGGAACCAACTCGGAAGAAGAAGGCAACTTAGGCAAGGGAACCAGATGGACCATCTTAGAGAAACGGTCACACACCACCCAGATGACAGACATCTTCTGAGAAACAGGCAGATCCGAAATAAAATCCATCGAGATGTGCGTCCAAGGCCTCTTCGGGATAGGCAAGGGTAACAACAATCCACTAGCCCGAGAACAACAAGGCTTGGCCCGAGCACAAACGTCACAAGACTGCACAAAGCCTCGCACATCTCGTGACAGGGAAGGCCACCAGAAGGACCTTGCCACCAAATCCCTGGTACCAAAGATTCCAGGATGACCTGCCAACGCAGAAGAATGAACCTCAGAGATGACTCTACTGGTCCAATCATCAGGAACAAACAGTCTACCAGGTGGGCAACGATCAGGTCTATCCGCCTGAAACTCCTGCAAGGCCCGCCGCAGGTCTGGAGAAACGGCAGACAATATCACTCCATCTTTAAGGATACCTGTGGGCTCAGAATTACCAGGGGAGTCAGGCTGAAAACTCCTAGAAAGGGCATCCGCCTTAACATTCTTAGAACCCGGTAGGTAAGACACCACAAAATTAAACCGAGAGAAAAACAACGACCAGCGCGCTTGTCTAGGATTCAGGCGCCTGGCAGACTCAAGGTAAATTAAATTTTTGTGGTCAGTCAATACCACCACCTGATGTCTGGCCCCCTCAAGCCAGTGACGCCACTCCTCAAAAGCCCACTTCATGGCCAAAAGCTCCCGATTCCCAATATCATAATTCCGCTCGGCGGGCGAAAATTTACGGGAAAAAAAAGCACAAGGTCTCATCACGGAGCAGTCGGAACTTCTCTGCGACAACACCGCCCCAGCTCCGATTTCAGAAGCGTCGACCTCAACCTGAAAAGGAAGAGCAACATCAGGCTGACGCAACACTGGGGCGGAAGAAAAGCGGCGCTTGAGCTCCCGAAAGGCCTCCACAGCATCAGGGGACCAATCAGCAACATCAGCACCCTTCTTAGTCAAATCAGTCAATGGTTTTACAACATCAGAAAAACCAGCAATAAATCGACGATAAAAGTTAGCAAAGCCCAAAAATTTCTGAAGACTCTTAAGAGAAGAGGGTTGCGTCCAATCACCAATAGCCTGAACCTTGACAGGATCCATCTCGATGGAAGAGGGGGAAAAAATGTATCCCAAGAAGGAAATCTTCTGAACCCCAAAAACACACTTAGAACCCTTCACACACAAGGAATTAGACCGCAAAACCTGAAAAACCCTCCTGACCTGCTGGACATGAGAGTCCCAGTCATCCGAAAAAATCAGAATATCATCCAGATACACAATCATAAATTTATCCAAATAATCGCGGAAAATGTCATGCATAAAGGACTGGAAGACTGAAGGGGCATTTGAAAGACCAAAAGGCATCACCAAATACTCAAAATGGCCTTCGGGCGTATGAAATGCGGTTTTCCACTCATCCCCCTGCTTGATTCGCACCAAATTATACGCCCCACGGAGATCAATCTTAGAGAACCACTTGGCCCCCTTTATACGAGCAAACAAATCAGTAAGCAGTGGTAACGGATATTGATATTTAACCGTGATTTTATTCAAAAGTCGATAATCAATACACGGCCTCAAAGAGCCGTCTTTCTTAGACACAAAGAAAAAACCGGCTCCTAAGGGAGATGACGAAGGACGAATATGTCCCTTTTCCAAGGACTCCTTTATATATTCTCGCATAGCAGCGTGTTCAGGCACAGACAGATTAAATAAACGACCCTTAGGGTATTTACTACCCGGGATCAAGTCTATGGCACAATCGCACTCCCGGTGCGGAGGTAGTGAACCAACCTTGGGTTCTTCAAAAACGTCACGAAAGTCAGACAAGAATTCAGGAATCTCAGAGGGAATAGATGATGAAATAGAAACCAAAGGTACGTCCCCATGAGTTCCTTTACATCCCCAGCTTAACACAGACATAGCTCTCCAGTCGAGGACTGGGTTATGAGATTGCAGCCATGGCAATCCCAGCACCAAAACATCATGTAGATTATACAGCACCAGAAAGCGAATAACCTCCTGGTGATCCGGATTAACACGCATAGTCACTTGTGTCCAGTATTGTGGTTTATTACTAGCCAATGGGGTGGAGTCAATCCCTTTCAGAGGTATCGGAGCCTCCAATGGCTCCAAATCATACCCACAGCGTTTGGCAAAGGACCAATCCATAAGACTCAAAGCAGCGCCAGAGTCGACATAGGCGTCCGCGGTAATAGATGACAAAGAACAAATCAGGGTCACAGATAGAATAAACTTAGACTGTAAAGTGCTAATTGAAACAGACTTGTCAGGCTTCTTAGTACGCTTAAAGCATGCTGATATAACATGAGTTGAATCACCACAATAGAAGCACAACCCATTTTTTCGTCTAAAATTCTGCCGCTCGCTTCTGGACAGAATTCTATCACATTGCATATTTTCTGGCGTTTTCTCAGTAGACACCGCCAAATGGTGCACAGGTTTGCGCTCCCGCAGACGCCTATCGATCTGAATAGCCATCGTCATGGACTCATTCAGACTCGCAGGCACAGGGAACCCCACCATAACATCCTTAATGGCATCAGAGAGACCTTCTCTGAAAATCGCCGCCAGGGCGCACTCATTCCACTGAGTAAGCACAGACCATTTGCGGAATTTTTGGCAGTATATTTCAGCTTCATCTTGCCCCTGAGACAAGGACATCAAGGCCTTTTCCGCCTGAAGCTCTAAATGAGGTTCCTCATAAAGCAACCCCAAGGCCAGAAAAAACGCATCCACATTGAGCAACGCAGGATCCCCTGGTGCCAATGCAAAAGCCCAGTCTTGAGGGTCGCCCCGGAGCAAGGAAATTACAATCCTGACCTGCTGTGCAGGGTCTCCGGCAGAGCGAGACTTCAGGGACAAAAACAATTTGCAATTATTTTTAAAATTTTGAAAGTGAGATCTATTCCCCGAGAAGAATTCAGGCAAAGGAATTCTAGGCTCAGACATAGGTGCATGAACAACAAAATCTTGCAAATTTTGTACCTTTGTGGCGAGATTATTCAAACCTGTAGCTACACTCTGAAGATCCATTTGAAACAGGTGAACACAGAGCCATTCAAGGATTAGAAGGAGAGGAAGAGAGGAAGGCTGCAGTATAGGCAGACTAGCAAGTGATTCAATTAAGAGCACACTCAGAACTAGAGGGAAAAAAAAAAAAAAAAAATTGTAGCAGACTTCTTTTTTCTCTCCTTTCTCAGCCAGTAATTTAACCCTTTTTTTTGGGCCGGTCAAACTGTCATGATTCTCAATGGCGAGAGAACATAGCCCAGCATATATGAGAACTAGCTCTTGGAAGATGGAAACTATACTGACCATGAACTAAACCTGCCGCACAACTAGAAGTGGCCGGGTAGCATGCCTACGTTTTTTTATCCCTAGATGCCCAGCGCCAGCCGGAGAACTACCTAATCCTAGCAGAGGAAAAGACAGTCCTGGCTCACCTCTAGAGAAATTTTCCCAAAAGGCAGACAGAGGCCCCCACATATATTGGTGGTGATTTTAGATGAAATGACAAACGTAGTATGAAAATAGGTTTAGCAAAATCGAGGTCCGCTTACTAGATAGCATGAAGACAGAAAGGGCACTTTCATGGTCAGCAGAAAACCCTATCAAAACACCATCCAGAAATTACTTTAAGACTCTAGCATTAACTCATAACACCAGAGTGGCAATTTCCGCTCACAAGAGCTTTCCAGACACAGTAACGAAACAGCAGCTGTGAACAGGAACAAAATGCAAAAACACACAAGGACAAAAGTCCAACTTAGCTGGGAGTTGTCTAGTAGCAGGAACATGCACAGAAAGGCTACTGATTACATTGTTGACCGGCATGAAACTGACAGAGGAGCAAGGTTATATAGCGACTCCCACATCCTGATAGGAGCAGGTGAACAGAGGGGATGATGCACACAAGTTAAATTCCACAAGTGGCCACCGGGGGAGCCCAGAATCCAATTTCACAACAGACGGGCTTTAAGAGGGATACATGGAAAGTGTCGGTGATACCTAGGCGCAGAAGAATAGCCAAACGGTAGACCACAGGGTTAACCTGTTCCAGAACCTTGGAAGGACCTATGTAGCGAGGCGCAAACTCGCAGCATGATTTTACGGGCGGAGAGCCACACTAAGTCGCCAGGAGCAAAGGTCGGAGTGGGGTACCGATGTGCATTGGCAGAAACCCTCATTCTCTCCTTGGAGGCCCGGATGGCATCCTGTGTGCAGTCCCAAATGTCACATGCCTCCACAACCCAGTCTGCCACTCTAGAATTGGTGGATCACACGGGCATGGGCACAGGGACACATGGATGCTGTCCGTAATTAACCCCTTTCTGACATTAGACGTACTATCCCGTCGAGGTGGGGTGGGCCCGTATGACTACAGACAGGATAGTACGTCATATGCGATCGGCCGCGCTCACAGGGCTGAATATCGCAGCTGACATCCGGCACTATGTGCCAGGAGCGGTCACGGACCGCCCCCGGCACATTAACCCCCGGCACACTGTGATCAAACATGATCGCATCGTTCTGGCGGAATAGGGAAGCATCGTGTAGGGAGGGGGCTCCCTGCGTGCTTCCCTGAGACCCCGGAGCAACGCGATGTGATCGCGTTGCTCCGAGGGTCTCTTACCTCCTCCTCGCTGCAGCAGGCCCAGATCCAAAATGGAAATGGCCGCTGCATCCGGGTCCTGCAGGGAGGTGGCTTCACAGCGCTTGCTCAGAGCAGGCGCCGGGAAGCCTGGAGCTGTGCACATCAGATCGCTGATCTGACACTGTGCACAGCAAAGTGTCAGATCAGCGATCTTACACTATAACATGATGCCACACCCTGGGGCAATGTTATAGTGTAAAAAAAAATATTCACATGTGTAAAAGAAAAAAAAAAAATTCCAGAAAAAAAAAATATATATATATATATTGTTCCTATAAATACATTTCTTTATCTAAATAAAAAAAAACAATAAAAGTGCACATACTTAGCATCGCTGCGTCCGTAACGACCCGAACTATAAAACTGTCCCACTAGTTAACCCCTTCAGTGAACACTGTAAAAAAAACGAGGAAAAAAACAACACTTTATTATCATACCGCCAAACAAAAAGTGGAATAACACGCGATCAAAAAGTTGGATATAAATAACCGTGGTACCGCTGAAAACGTCATCTTGTCCCACAAAAAACAAGCTGCCATACAGCATCATCAAAGAAAAAATAAAAAAGTTATAGTCCTCAGAATAAAGCGATGCAAAAATAATTATTTTTTCTATAAAATAGTTTTTATCGTATAAAAGAGCCAAACATAAAAAAATGATATAAATGAGGTATCGCTGTAATCAAACTGACCCGAAGAATAAAATTGCTTTATCCATTTTAACAAACGCGGAACGGTACAAACGCCTCTCCCAAAAGAATTTCATGAATAGCTGGTTTTTGGTCATTCGGCCTCACAAAAATAGGAATAAAAAGCGATCAAAAAATGTCACATGCCTGAAAATGTTACCAATAAAAACGTCAACTCGTCCCACAAAAAACAAGACCTCACATGACTCTGTGGACCAAAACATGGAAAAATTATAGGTCTCAAAATGTGGTAACGCAAAAAATATTTTTTGCAATAAAAAGCGTCTTTCAGAGTGTGACGGCTGCCAATCATAAAAATCTGCTAAAAACCACGCTTTAAAAGTAAATCAAACCCCCCTTCATCACCCCCTTAGTTATGGAAAAATAAAAAAATTAAAAAAATGTATTTATTTCCATTTTCCTATTAGGGTTAGGGCTAGGGTTAGGGTTAGGGCTAAGGCTAGGGCTAGGGTTAGGGCTAGGGTTAGGGTTAGGGTTAGGGTTAGGGTTAGGGCTAGGGCTAGGGTTAGGGCTAGGGTTAGGGTTAAGGCTACAGTAAGGGTTGGGGCTAAAGTTAGGGTTAGGGTTTGGATTACATTTACCATTAGGAATAGGGTTGGGATTAGGGTTAGGGGTGTGTCAGGGCTAGGGGTGTGGATAGGCTTACCGTTGGGATTAGGGTTAGGGATGTCTTTGGATTAGGGTTTCAGTTATAATTGGGGGTTTCCACTGTTTAGGTACATCAGGGGCTCTCCAGACGCGACATGGCATCCGATCTCAATTCCAGCCAATTCTGCGTTGAAAAAGTAAAACAGTGCTCCTTCCCTTCTGAGCTCTCCCGTGTGCCCAAACAGGGGTTTACCCCAACATATGGGGTATCAGCGTACTCAGGACACATTGGACAATAACGTTTGAGGTCCAATTTCAACTGTTACCCTTGGAAAAATACAAAACTGGGGGCTAAAATATAATTTTTGTGGAAAAAAAAGGATTTTTTATTTTCACGGCTCTGTGTCATAAACTGTAGTGAAACACTTGGGGGTTCAAAGTTCTCACAACACATCTAGATAAGTTCCTTGGGGGGTCTAGTTTCCAATATGGGGTCACTGGTGGGGGGTTTCTACTGTTTAGGTACATTAGGGGCTCTGCAAATGCAATGTGATGCCTGCAGACCAATCCATCTAAGTCTGCATTCCAAATGACGCTCCTTCCCTTTTGAGCTCTGCCATGCGCTCAAACGGTGGTTCCCCCCCACATATGGGGTATCAGCGTACTCAGGACAAATTGGACAACAACTTTTGGGGTCCAATTTCAACTGTTACCCTTGGAAAAATACAAAACTGGGGGCTAAAAAATAATTTTTGTGGAAAAAAAAGATTTTTTATTTTCACGGCTCTGCGTTATAAACTGTAGTGAAACACTTGGGGGTTCAAAGTTCTCACAACACATCTAGATAAGTTCCTTGGGGTTTCTAGTTTCCAATATGAGGTCAGTTGTGGGGGGTTTCTACTGTTTAGGTACATTAGGGGCTCTGCAAACGCAATGTGAAGCCTGCAGACCAATCCATCTAAGTCTGCATTCCAAATGACGCTCCTTCCCTTCCGAGCTCTGCCATGCGCTCAAATGGTGCTTTCACCCACATATGGGGTATCATCGTACTCAGGACAAATTGGACAACAACTTTTAGGGTCCAATTTCAACTGTTACCCTCGGAAAAATACAAAACTGGGGGCTAAAAAATAATTTTTGTGGAAAAAAAAAGAATTTTTATTTTCACGGCTCTGCGTTATAAACTGTAGTGAAACACTTGGGGGTTCAAAGCTCTCACAACACATCTATATGAGTTACTTAGGGGGTCTACTTTCCAAAATGGTGTCAGTTGTGGGAGGTTTCAATGTTTAGGCACACCAGTGGCTCTCCAAACGCAATATGGCGTCCCATCTCAATTCCTGTCAATTTTGCATTGAAAAGTCAAACGGCGCTCCTTCCCTTCCGAGTACTCCCATGCGCCCAAACAGTGGTTTACCCCCACATATGGGGTATCAGCGTACTCAGGACAAATTGTACAACAACTTTTGTGGTCCAATTTCTTCTCTTACCCTTGGGAAAATAAAAAATTGTGGGCGAAAAATCATTTTTGTGAAAAAATATGATTTTTTATTTTTATGGCTCTGCATTATAAACTTCTGTGAATCACTTAATAGGTCAAAGTGCTCACCACACATCTAGATAAGTTCCTTAGGGGGTCTACTTTTCAAAATGGTGTCACTTGTGGGGGGTTTTCAATGTTTAAGCACATCAGAGGCTCTCCAAACGCAACATGGCATCCCATCTCAATTCCAGTCAATTTTGCATTGAAAAGTCAAATGGCGCTCCTTCGCTTCTGAGCTCTGCCATGCACCCAAACAGTGGTTTACCCCCACATACATGGTATCAGTGTACTCAGGACAAATTGTACAACCACTT
The DNA here is from genome assembly GCF_051348905.1 of Ranitomeya variabilis. Lineage (NCBI taxonomy): Eukaryota > Metazoa > Chordata > Amphibia > Anura > Dendrobatidae > Ranitomeya > Ranitomeya variabilis. The sequence goes on from NC_135234.1 coordinate 324,904,965, forward strand.
TTGGGGTCCATGTTCTCCTGTTACCCTTGGTAAAATAAAACAAATTGGAGCTGAAATAAATTTTTTGTGAAAAAAAGTTAAATGTTCATTTTTATTTAAACATTCCAAAAATTCCTGTGAAACACCTGAAGGGTTAATAAACTTCTTGAATGTGGTTTTAAGCACCTTGATGGGTGCAGTTTTTAGAATGGTGTCATACGTGGTTATTTTCTATCATATAGACTCCTCAAAATAACTTCAAATGAGATGTGGTTCCTAAAAAAAAATGGTGTTGTAAAAATGAGAAATTGCTGGTAAACTTTTAACCCTTATAACTCCCTAACAAAAAAAAAAATTGGTTCAAAATTGTGCTGATGTAAAGTAGATATGTGGAAAATGTTATTTATTAAGTATTTGGTGTGACATATCTTTGTGATTTAATTGCATAAAAATTCAAAGTTGGAAAATTGCAAAATTTTCAAAATTTTTGCCAAATTTCCATTTTTTCCACAAATAAACACAAGTAGTATCAAAGAAATTTTACCACTATCATGAAGTACAATATGTCATGAGAAAACAGTGTTAGAACCACCAGGATCCGTTGAAGCGTTCCAGAGTTATAACCTCATAAAGGGACAGTGGTCAGAATTGTAAAAATTGGCCTGGTCATTAACGTGCAAACCACCCTTGGGGGTAAAGGAGTTAAGGAGAAGTGGAGTCTACCGGGTGGAGTTGGCTACGGCGTTGTTCAAAGCAAATTCTATGCTGAGAACTGAATCTCTCTTCTGCATATCATTCCGAGACGAATGGGTTGGTAGAGAGGGTCAACCAGACTCTGGTGACATATTTGCGACATTTTGTCTCTGCTTGGCAGGATGACTGGGCACCTTTGCTACCTTGGGCAGAATTTGCTTTGAACAACGCCGTAGCTGACTCCACTTGGTAGACTCCATTTCTCCTTAATTACGGCCAGCATCCGCATGTCCTTGTGCCCATGCCCGTGTTATCCACCAATTCTAGGGTGGCAGACTGGGCTGTGGAGGCACGTGACATTTGGGACCACACACAGGATGCCATCCTGGCCTCTAATGAGAGAATGAGGGTTTCTGCCGATGCACATAGGTACCCCACTCCGCCACCGGCAGGGGGTAAAGTAGCCCAGCAGGCCGTTGCCGAGGAGAACGATTCTTGACGCAGGAGACACACCCAAATATAGTCCCCAATGTCAATGCCATATACGCCAAAAACTCAGATGTTCTCTTGGTCCCAAAATGTCCACCCACCCTGGACGAGTGAGCCCAAGAGAGAACCTCCGGTCACAAATTAGATGGAAAGAAAGTATTGCCTGGGGACACAGACTCTAGAGAAACCAGAGCCACAGTTCTCAGGCTCTCAGAATGGACAATAAGCCGAGGCTCCTCCTCCTCTTCAGATGATACTACAGAGCGAGAGACAGCGTCGGCACGAATTTTCTTCTCCCCGGAGAGAATATGGAGGGTGAAATGGAGCCAGGAGAAGAACAGGGACCATCTGGCCTGGCGAGAATTCAGCCGCTGGGCTGTCTGTAAGTACACCAAATTTTTGTGGTCAGTAAAAACTTGGAAGGGAAAACGAGCCCCCTCCAGGAGATGTCTCCACTCTGAGAAAGCCAACTTCATAGCTAGCAACTACCTGTCCCCGATGGAATAATTCCTCTCCACAGGTGAAAAGTTCTTGGAAAAGAAGAAGCAAGGATGATTCCAAACTTAAGCATCCTGTTGGAAGAGGAGTGATCCAGCACCAACGGATGAGGCATCCACCTCCATTACAAATGGCTTATCTACATCGGGGCGATGTAGAATGGGAGCGCTAGCGAAGTGTGACTTAATACAGAGAAAAGCCTTGGAGACCTCCTTCGACCACAATTTGGGATTTGCTCCTTTCTTGGTGAGGGCAACCAAGGGAGCTACCAAAGTTGAGAAGTGGGGAATGAACTGGCAATAGTAATTATAATGAACCCCATAAAGCGCTGCACCGCATTAAGAGAATGGGGTTCCTGCCAGTCCATCACAGCCTGTAGCTTGACAGGATTCATAGCCAATCCCTGGGCAGAGATGACATAGCCAAGAAAAGGCAAGGACTCCTGCTCAAACACACACTTCTCTAACTTGGCATAGAGGGAGTTTGCCCATAAGAGGTCAAAGACTTTGCAAACATCTCTCCGGAGGGAGTCAATATCTGGAGAGTAGATGAGAATATCATCCAGATAGACTACGACCGAAGTGGTGAGCATATCCCGGAAGATGTCGTTCACAAAGTCTTGGAAAATGGCTGGGGCATTACAGAGCCCGAAGAGCATCACCAGATATTCATAGTGCCCATCCCTGGTGTTAAATGCCATCTTCCATTTGTCCCCCTCACGGATGCGAATCAGGTTGTAAGCACCCTGCAGATCTAATTTAGTAATTACTCTTGCTCCTGTAGCCTATCAAAGAGCTCAGATATCAGGGGTAGCGGGTACTTATTCTTAACGGTGATGGCGTTAAGACCCCTGTAGTCTATGCATGGACGTAGTTCCTCACTCTTCTTCTGCATGAAGAAGAACCCAGCCCCTGCAGGTTACACTGACTTCCTAATGAATCCTCTTGCCAGATTTTCTCGGATGAACTGGGACATAGCCTCCATCTCTGGAAGAGATAATGGATAGACTCGACCCCGGGGAGGCTCAGTACCAGGCAAGAGGTCAATAGGACAGTCATAGGGTCCGTAAGGCGGAATGGTCTCTGCAGCCCTTTTGGAGAACACGTCCTCATAGGGCCAATATTGCTTGGGGAGACAGGAGAGATCTGCGGGTACCTCAGTTGTAGCAACCTGAACGCACTCCCTCTGACATCTACCCTCACAGAATTTACTCCATCCCAGAAATCTCCCAGAGGACCACTCTGTATGAGGAGAGTGGTAGTGTAGCCATGGTATCCCCAACAGGACCTCATCAATTCCCTCAGGAATGACTAATAGGGAAACAATCTCCTGATGAGATGAAGACATGGAAAGAGTAAATGGAATGGTTTGGTGAGTAATCTGTGAGGGTAGTGTCGACCCATTTACCACTCGAACGGTCACTGGTTTGGCGAGCATCACCAGGGGTATTGTGTGTCGTTGGGCAAAAGCAGATGACATAAAATTGTCCTCCGCCCCAGAGTCCACGCAGAGCTCTACCATAAGAGTGGATGGGGCTATGGTAATTGTCCTCTTGAAGGACAATTTGGAGGAAAACGTCGCCGTGTCTAGTTTACCTCCTCCAACTACCACTAGACACTGACGTTTTCCTGACCGCTGAGAACACCTGGAGGCAAGATGTCCTGACTGCCGGCAAACATGACAGACCTTAAGTGCACGAGGGTCCGGGACTTAGACCCTGATTGTGACACCTCCATGACCTCATGTGACTCGGACGCCTGGACCGGAGATTCCTAAGGTTTGGCGAAGTTGGAAACCAGCCGAAACCTCTGCCTACACTGGGCTCACTCCAACCTTCACTCGTTAAAACGAAGGTCGATGTGAGTTGATACAGCTATGAGCTCCTCCAGTGTGGCGGGAATCTCCCCAGTGGCCAAAGCGTCCTTCACATGGTCAGCCAGCCCCCTCCAAAATACCGGGATGAGGGCTTTATCCGGCCACTCCAGCTCAGATGCCAAAGTCCAGAAATGGATGGCAAAATGGCTGACCATGGACATACCCTGAGTCAATGCCAGCAGTTGGAGCGCCATATCATGGGTGACTTGAGGTCCTAAAAAGACCTGTTTCAGAGTGCTCAAAAACCGAGGAGCACTCTGCACCACATGATCGTCGCGCTCCCACAGCATCGTAGCCCACTCCAATGCCCTGTCCGACAGAAGAGAAATAATGAATCCCACCTTTGCCCGCTCTGTGGGAAAACGTGCAGCTAGGAACACAAGGTGAATACCGCACTGGCTCACGAAACCATACATGACTTACTGTCACCAGAGTATTTCTCTGGCAGTGGGAGGTGGGATAAGGTCGGAACAGAGGTGGCAGTGGGTAAAGCTGCTGCAGCCACGCTAGCAGCCTGAACAGCTATTGCGGCAACATCCACCGCCGAGCTTGCACGCTCGAGAGCCGCCAACCTACCCTTCAGCAGCTGGATGTACCCCTGCAATCACTGTTCGTCCGCCATTACTTATCCAGACCCTGGCGCTAGTATACTGTTAGGACTAGCAGAACGCACCGAGTATAGGTAGGAAGCAACAAGGTGCATTCGCTGCCCGGGGTCCACCGTGCAGAGATATCTGCTGCAAAGTAATAGCGGATAACTTCTGAGCTCACACATGGGTTAAGCTTCACCCCGTGTGAACTGAAAGCGATCTCTGTTGCCGCACAGAGTCGCGCTGTACACAAAAACTATAGCCCTAACTAGGGGCCAACGGCTAATTGCCCCCACTGATGCTAACTGCCTGCCTAAGTGTACAGTCCCAGCGCAGTCTCACACCACATATATATAAAGAGTGGTAAAGTATGCACTGGCATAAGCCAAATACATTTGATACTAGCGCATGGCCGTGCGGCCATGCAAACCTTTTATAGTTGCAGCTCTTTCAGGACCTTCCTGGAGGACCAAAAGGAGCTGCTACAGGGCCTGAGCCTGTTACCCCTGACCTCCAATGAGAGGTCCTCTCATAGACATGCTCAGTGTGTGCAAAGCAGGACTTAGTCCCAGAAAAGCCTGCTCACTGCTGTCCAGTGCTGGCTACAAAGGGAGAGCCTGGAAAGGCATCAGTAACCCTTTGCACAGTATCAAGCTGAGCCAGACGCTGGGACTGACGTCTCCGCTGAGCAGGCTCCACTGCGGCTGATGTAGAATGGGAGACCGCAGCAGACATGGTTTGAGATTCCCCCTGTGCAGCCATGGGAGCTCAACACCTAACAGATGGAGCCAGGAAATTACAGTCCAGCGAGCCTTACTTCTATACCAGATAAAATATTTGAACAAATTATTAAACAGGATGTACAGTATGTAAGTACTTAGATAAGAATGCAGTAATTAATCAGAGCCAGCATGGGTTTGTAGCAAACATGTCATACCAGACGAATCTAAATTCCTTCTATGATAGAATCACTGACTGGGTGGATCAGGGAAATGCAGTAGGTATAATATATCTAGACTTCAGCAAAGCATTTGATAAAGCATCTCATATGGTTCAATGATCATACTTAGAGTAGTAATAGATGGTTGCACATCCAATTTTTAAGAGTGCTTCAAGTGGGGTACCACAAGGCTCTGTCCTGGCCCCAGTGTTTAACATTTTTATAAATGTTCTAGAAAAAGGAAGTGAAGGTAAACTAATCAAAGTTGCATACAATGCAAGCCTAGGAGGGCTAGTAAACACTAGAGAGGACAGAGAAATGATTCAGTAGGATCTAGAAAGGCTCGAATGATGGGCAGCGACTGATAGAATTGCATTTAACAGGGAGAAATGCAAAATTCTACATTTGGGTAAAAAACTGAAAATGACATACACAAAATGGGAAGACTAGAACTAAGCAAAAGCACGTCTGAAAAAGACTTGGGTATACTAATAGATCACAGACTGCACATGAGTTCACAGCGTGATTCAGCAGCAAAAAAGGCAAACACAGTTCTGGGTTGTATTAAGAGAAGCATAGAGCCTATAATTCATTATGTTTATTTTTGATAACAGGCCAAGATAAAGCTCACATCTGAAGGCTGCAGCCCACAGCTGTCAGCTCTGCCTGCGCTGGTTATCAAGAATAGAGGGGACTGCACCTTTTTTTTGATTTATTAAATACATGTACAGTAAGCTACACACGCACTTTACTAATTATCTTACTGACATATTTATTGCTATAGACCAGTGCAGGCTTGTGAATACTGTAATCAACCTTACCTGCTCTTACTGTTATCAGTGAGACCAGGGGTAGGCTAATGAGAGTAGTACTCATATCAGCCAATGCCTGACCAGTGGTAATCTTTTCACTGCTGGTCAGAGCTGTTGGCTTACACGCTGTCATCTGTGTGACAAATTATAGCGTGGGAACTGCAGCACTCTGACCATCAGTAACGTGAAAGGTTACCGCCTATCAAAACTGGCGTTTACAACATTGTCACACAGATTGCAGCATGGAGAATGACAAATGTTCTGGACCCCATTCATTTGAATGGGGTCCAGGTTCAGGTTTAAGCTTGGGTACCATTCTGGTACTGGAACAGAACTGGTTTCTAAGGTTTGGTCGATCCTGAGGGACCCGAACATCCCTGGGTCTGCCCATCACTAATTAAAATGGCATAAGACTTTTCTGTGTATGTTTATAATGCTAAGCATCTACCTCCCTCATGGATGATACATATATTAACCCCTCTCTGACATCAGACGTACTATTCCGTCCATGTGACCCGGACAAATTTGACTATGGACGGAATAGTACATCTGAGCAATCGGCCGCGATCACGGGGGAAGTGTGGCCGATCACCGCCGGGTGTCAGCTGATTCTAACAGCTTGCACCCAACACTAGGTGTCAGGAGCAGTCACAGACCGTTCCCGGCACTTTAACCCCTGAAATACTGTGATCAAACACGATTGCAGCATCCAGATTCCAGCATTCCGGAATCCAGCGCAGGGGACGGCAGCCCCACTGCCTTTGCATCGGAGACCCGTTGGTGTGACGTGGCATGGTGACCCAATGTCATCTTGATGACATCTGGGTCACCAGAGCTAGGAAACTTGGTGATCATGCACAGTGTATGATCACTAAGTCTCCCTGTCAGTGCAGCGCTGACAGCTTATATGGCATGCAGATGCTGTTTCATCTGCATGCCATAGAAGCGATCAGCCTGCAAAAAATGATTGTCCCATAGTGGACAGTAAAAAAGTAAGAAAAAAGTAAAGAATTTTTTAAAATAAATAAATATTTTAAAAAAATAATTAAAAAAATCAATATTTATTCTATCTCTAAATAAATATTTTAATGAAAAAAAAATCTGAACAATAAAAGTACACTTATGTGGTATCTCCGCATCTGCAACAACCCGACCTAAAACAGTATACCACTAGTAAACCCCTTTAGTGAACACCATAAAAAATAAGGTAAAAAACAATGCTTTATCATCATACACCAATCATAAAGTGGAATAACACGCGATCAAAAAGATGGATATAAATAAACATGGTACTGCTGAAAACAACATCTTTTCCTGCAAAAACCAAGCCCCCATACAGCTCCTTCAGCGGAAAAATAAAAAAGTTATAGCTCCTAGAATAAAGGGATGCAACAATAATTATTTTTTATATAAAATAGTTTTTATTGTATAAAACACCAAAAGATAACAAAATTATACAAGTGAGGTATCCCTGTAATCGTACTAACCCAAAGAATAAAACTGCCTTATCAATTTCACCACACATGGAATGGTATAAACGCCACCCCAAAAGAAATTCATGAATTGCTGGTTTTTGCTCATTCTGCCTCCCAAAAATCAGAAGAGAAAGCGATCAAAAAATGTCATGTGCCCGAAAATGGTACCAATAAAAACATCAACTCATCCTGCAAAAAACGAGACCTCACATGACTCTGTCGGCCAAAATGTCAAAAAATTATGGCTCTCAAAATATGGTGATGCAAAAACTATTTTTTGCAATAAATACCGTCTTTTAGTGTGTGACAGGTAGTACAAGAAATGTGGTGCACTCCGCATGGAAAAAAGGTGCAGGCTGAACAAAAAGTCACAGTGTCTATAGAAAAAACAGCCGCACACTCAAGGCTTGAAAGTTTTTACGTGAAAGTTATATTTTTTATTAGTACAGGCATCACCAAATGCTTATTAGTAGGGTTGAGCGAAACGGGTCGATCATTTTCAAAAGTCGCCGACTTTTGGCTAAGTCGGCGTCTCATGAAACCCGATCCGACCCCTGTGCTTGTCGGCCATGCGGTACGCGACTTTCGCGCCAAAGTCGCGTTTCAATGACGCGAAAAGCGCCATTTCTCAGCCAATGAAGGTGAACGCAGAGTGTGGGCAGCGTGATGACATAGATCCTGGTCCCCACCATCTTAGAGAAGGGCATTGCAGTGATTGGCTTGCTGTCTGCGGCGTCACAGGGGCTATAAAGGGGCGTTCCCGCCGACCGCCATCTTACTGCTGCTGATCTGAGCTTAGGGAGAGGTTGCTGCCGCTTCGTCAGAAGCAGGGAGAGCGTTAGGCAGGGTCCACTAACCACCAAACCGCTTGTGCTGTAGCGATTTCCACTGTCCAACACCACCTTCGGTGTGCAGGAACAGTGGAAGCTATTTTTTTTTTTTTTCCTCAGCGCTGTAGCTCATTGGGCTGCCCTAGAAGGCTCCGTGATAGCTGTATTGCTGTGTGTACGCCACTGTGGAAACCAACTGCTTTTTTCAAAGCACATATCCTCTTGTTCCTTTCTGCACAGCTATCTTTTTTGTTTGTCCACACTTTTTATTTAATTTGTGCATCAGTCCACTCCTATTGCTGCCTGCCATACCTGGCTTAGATTACTGCAGGGAGATAGTAATTGTAGGACAGTCCCTGTTTTTTTTTTTTTTTTTTTTTTTTTTGTGGGAGATTAAGATTGGCATTTCTGCTACAGTGCCATCCCTGTGTGTGCCATCTCTCACTGAGTGGGCCATAGAAAGCCTATTTATTTTTTCCGTGATTTGTGTTCTAAATTCTACCTCAACACAAAAACACTACATCAATCAGTGGGAGAAAAATATTGGCCTCAGTCAGGGCTTGTGTGCCACTGCTGTGTGTGCTATCTCTTATTCAGTGGGCTATAGAAAGCCTATTTATTTATTTTTTTTTTTTCTTATTATTTGGTTTCTAAAGTCTCCCTGAAAAAAATAAAAATAAATAAAAAAACAGTGGGAGAGTAATATTGCCCTTTCAGCTTGTGTGCCAGTCTTGACTCCTGGGTGTGCCACCTCTCTCTCTAATTGTGGGCCATAGAAAGCCTTTTTTTTTTTTTTTTTTAATATTATTGGGTTTCTAAAGTCTCCCTTAAAAAACAAAAAATACATAAAAAAACAGTGGGAGAGTAATATTGCCCTTTCAGCTTGTGTGCCAGTCTTGACTCCTGGGTGTGCCACCTCTCTCTCTAATTGTGGGCCATAGAAAGCCTTTTTTTTTTTTTTTTTAAATATTATTGGGTTTCTAAAGTCTCCCTTAAAAAACAAAAAATACATAAAAAAACAGTGGGAGAGTAATATTGCCCTTTCAGCTTGTGTGCCAGTCTTGACTCCTGGGTGTGCCACCTCTCTCTCTCATTCAGTGGGCCATAGAAAGGCTATTTATTTTTTTGGTTTTTTTAATATTATTTGGTTTCTAAAGTCTCCCTGAAAATAAAAAAAAAAAAACTTAAAAAAACAGTGGGAGAGTAATATTGCCCTTTCAGCTTGTGTGCCAGTCTTGACTCCTGGGTGTGCCACCTCTCTCTCTAATTGTGGGCCATAGAAAGCCTTTTTTTTTTTTTTTTTAAATATTATTGGGTTTCTAAAGTTTCCCTTAAAAAACAAAAAATACATAAAAAAACAGTGGGAGAGTAATATTGCCCTTTCAGCTTGTGTGCCAGTCTTGACTCCTGGGTGTGCCACCTCTCTCCCTCTCATTCAGTGGGCCATAGAAAGCCTATTTATTTATTTTTTTAAATATTATTGGGTTTCTAAAGTCTCCCTTAAAAAACAAAAAATACATAAAAAAACAGTGGGAGAGTAATATTGCCCTTTCAGCTTGTGTGCCAGTCTTGACTCCTGGGTGTGCCACCTCTCTCTCATTCAGTGGGCCATAGAAAGCATTTATTTTTTTTTTCCTTGATTTGTGTTCTAAAATCTACCTCAACACAAAAACACTACATCAATCAGTGGGAGAAAAATATTGGCCTCAGTCAGGGCTTGTGTGCCACTGCTGTGTGTGCTATCTCTCATTCAGTGGGCTATAGAAAGCCTATTTATTTATTTATTTTTTTTCTTATTATTTGGTTTCTAAAGTCTCCCTGAAAAAAAAAAATACCTAAAAAAACAGTGGGAGAGTAATATTGCCCTTTCAGCTTGTGTGCCAGTCTTGACTCCTGGGTGTGCCACCTCTCTCTCTCATTCAGTGGGCCATAGAAAGGCTATTTATTTTTTTGGTTTTTTTAATATTATTTGGTTTCTAAAGTCTCCCTGAAAATAAAAAAAAAAAAACTTAAAAAAACAGTGGGAGAGTAATATTGCCCTTTCAGCTTGTGCGCCAGTCTTGACTCCTGGGTGTGCCACCTCTCTCTCTCTAATTGTGGGCCATAGAAAGCCTTTTTTTTTTTTGTTTTTTTTTAAATATTATTTGGTTTCTAAAGTCTCCCTTAAAAAACAAAAAATACATAAAAAAACAGTGGGAGAGTAATATTGCCCTTTCAGCTTGTGTGCCAGTCTTGACTCCTGGGTGTGCCACCTCTCTCTCTCATTCAGTGGGCCATAGAAAGGCTATTTATTTTTTTGGTTTTTTTAATATTATTTGGTTTCTAAAGTCTCCCTGAAAATAACAAAAAAAAAAACTTAAAAAAACAGTGGGAGAGTAATATTGCCCTTTCAGCTTGTGTGCCAGTCTTGACTCCTGGGTGTGCCACCTCTCTCTCTCATTCAGTGGGCCATAGAAAGGCTATTTATTTTTTTGGTTTTTTTAATATTATTTGGTTTCTAAAGTCTCCCTGAAAATAACAAAAAAAAAAACTTAAAAAAACAGTGGGAGAGTAATATTGAACTTTCAGCTTGTGCGCCAGTCTTGACTCCTGGGTGTGCCACCTCTCTCTCTCTAATTGTGGGCCATAGAAAGCCTTTTTTTTTTTGTTTTTTTTTTAATATTATTTGGTTTCTAAAGTCTCCCTGAGAAAAAAAAAAAAATAAATTAGGTGGGAGATTAATATTGACATTAGTGCTTGAGTGACAGTCCTGCGTGTGTGTCATCTCTGTGATTTTGTGCCACAGAAAACAGAGTGTGTAACATTGTGCCTGATTTTCCTTGTGGTCTCACCAACCTGTTAAGGAATATTGAAATCATACTGAAGTTATAGCTCACCGTGTAAGTTGTTTGACAGCAACAAATAAAGTTACTTTGGTTAAGATTTTAAAACAATGAGGAAGTCTGGTGCAAGAGGTCGTCGTGGGCGTTCATTGTCAGCTGGTAATGATGGTAGTGGTAGTGGAGCATCAGGTGGTCGTGGGGATAAAAATATTCCACCTAAGTCTGGAGCTGTGGAGCCAGTTTCGTCATCAGGCTACACAAGGCCTCGAACGCTCTCTTTTCTGGGAGTAGGAAAACCGCTTTTAAAGGCGGAGCAGCAACAGCAAGTTTTGGCTTACATTGCAGACTCAGCCTCTAGCTCTTTTGCCTCCTCTTCTGAAACTGGTAAATGTAAAAGCAGCGCGTCGCTTGTGGATGTTCACGGTCAGGGACAAGTCGCTTCCTTGTCCTCCTCAGCAAAAACTACAACAAGAGAGAAGGATGCAGCAGGCGACACAACGGGTCACTCCATGGAGCTCTTTACACATACCGTCCCTGGCTTAGAAAGTGAAACACTTAACAGGCCATGCCCATTACAAGTAGAATCTGACATGGAGTGCACTGATGCACAGCCACAGCCAGAGTACTATGCTGCTCCTTTGACTCAGACCACCACATTGCCCTCTCAGGGTACAGATCCACAATCAGACCCTGATGAGACTATGTTGCCCCTCCACGAACGCTATACCACCGACCGACACAGTGACACAGACGAAGTTGCACACGAGCTCGAAGAGGAGGTAATAGATGACCCAGTTATTGACCCCGATTGGCAGCCATTGGGGGAACAGGGTGCAGGCGGCAGTAGTTCAGAAGCGGAGGTGGAGGAGGGGCCACAGCAGGCATCAACATCGCAACAGGTTCCATCTGCCGGGCCCGTATCTGGCCCAAAACGCGTGTCAAAGCCAAAACCTGTTGGAGGACAGCGTGGCCATCCGGTTAAAGCTCAGTCTGCAATCCCTGAAAAGGGATCCGAGTCTAGGAAGAGTGCAGTCTGGCATTTTTTTAAACAACATCCAACTGATCAGCGCAAAGTCATCTGTCAAAAATGTTCAACTAGCTTAAGCAGAGGTCAGAATCTGAAAAGTCTAAATACTAGTTGCATGCATAGACACTTAACCACCATGCATTTTCAAGCCTGGACTAACTACCAAACGTCCCTTAAGGTTGTAGCACCCTCGGCCAATGAAGCTAGTCAGCAACGCAACATCCCTTCTGTCACTGTAAGGCCACCATTTTCCGCACCACCGGCAGTATCTGTGCAGGTTTCTTTGCCAGCCAAAAGCAGTCAGGGTCAGGGAACCACCAGTTTTGTAGGAGGAAATATTGCATCTAGGGCACCGGCGGAAACAATACCGTCTCCAACCATCTCTCAGTCTGCCATGTCCACCGGCACACCCGAAAGTTCCACGATCTCCAGCTCTCCAGTCCAGCTCACCCTACATGAGACTCTGGTTAGAAAAAGGAAGTACTTATCCTCGCATCCGCGTACACAGGGTTTTAACGCCCACATAGCTAGACTAATCTCGTTAGAGATGATGCCCTACCGGTTAGTTGAAAGCGAAGCTTTCAAAGCCCTGATGGAGTACGCTGAACCACGATACGAGCTACCCAGTCGACACTTTTTTTCCAGAAAAGCCATCCCAGCCCTGCACCAGCATGTTAAACAGCGCATCGTCCATGCACTCAGGCAATCTGTGAGTACAAAGGTGCACCTGACTACAGATGCATGGACCAGTAGGCATGGCCAGGGACGTTATGTGTCCATCACGGCACACTGGGTGAATGTGGTGGATGCAGGGTCCACAGGCGACATCAATTTAGGGACAGTTGTGCCTAGCCCACGGTCTAGGAAACAGTTGGCTGTAGGCGTTCGCACCCCCTCCTCCTCCTCCTCGTCCTCCTGCAGAAGCTACAGCTCTTCCACAGAACGCAGTCTGCCAACCACTCCATCGGCAGATGACACTGTTGCACACCAGTTGTCCCATTATGGGCCAGCTACTGCCAAGCGTCAGCAGGCTGTATTGGCTATGAAGTGTTTGGGCGACAACAGACACACCGCGGAAGTTCTGTCCGAGTTCTTGCAACAAGAAACGCAGTCGTGGCTGGGCACAGTAGATCTTGAGGCAGGCAAGGTAGTGAGTGATAACGGAAGGAATTTCATGGCTGCCATCTCCCTTTCCCAACTGAAACACATTCCTTGCCTGGCTCACACCTTAAACCTGGTGGTGCAGTGCTTATTGAAAACTTATCCTGGGTTCTCCGACCTGCTCCTCAAAGTGCGTGCACTTTGCTCACATATCCGAAGTTCGCCTGTACACGCCAGCCGTATGCAGACCTATCAGCGGTCTTTGAACCTTCCCCAGCATCGCCTAATCATAGACGTTGCAACAAGGTGGAACTCAACACTGCACATGCTTCAGAGACTGTGCGAACAGAGGCGTGCTGTTATTTATTTGTGGGAGGATACACGGGCAGGCAGTAGGATGGCAGACATGGAGTTGTCAGGTGTGCAGTGGTCTAAGATACAAGACATGTGTCAAGTCCTTCAGTGTTTTGAGGAATGCACACGGCTGGTTAGTGCAGACAACGCCGTAATAAGCATAAGCATCCCCCTAATGCGTCTGCTGATGCAAAGTTTGACGCACATAAAGGAGCAGGCGTCTGCACCAGAGGAAGAGGAAAGCCTTGATGACAGTCAGCCATTGTCTGGTCAGGGCAGTGTACAGGACGAGGTAGCGGGCGAAGAGGAGGTGGAGGACGAGGAGGATGATGGGGATGAGTATATTTTTAATGCCGAACCTTTCCCGGGGGCACAGGAAATTGGTTGCGTGTCACGGCCGGGTTCTGTTTTTTTGAGGGACACAAGTGACGTAGATTTGCCTGCAACTGCCCCTCAACCAATCACAACCGGAGATTTGACAACTGGAACTTTGGCCCACATGGCGGATTATGCCTTACGTATCCTAAAAAGGGACACACGCATTACGAATATGATGAACGATGACGATTACTGGTTGGCCTGCCTCCTTGATCCACGCTATAAAGGCAAATTGCTAAATATTATGCCACATGAGAACTTGGAACTAATATTAGCAACCAAACAATCAACTCTTGTTGACCGTTTGCTTCAGGCATTCCCAGCACACAGCGCACGTGATCGTTCTCACACGAGCTCCAGGGGGCAGCAGACTAGGAGTGTTAGGGGTGCACACATCAGAAGTGGCGTTGGACAGAGGGGTTTTCTGACCAGGTTGTGGAGTGATTTTGCTATGACCGCAGACAGGACAGGTACTGCTGCATCAATTGAAAGTGACAGGAGACAACATTTGTCCAGTATGGTTACTAACTATTTTTCATCCCTTATCGATGTTCTCCCTCAACCGTCATTCCCATTTGATTACTGGGCCTCCAAATTAGACACCTGGCCAGAATTGGCAGAATATGCATTGCAGGAGCTTGCTTGCCCGGCAGCAAGTGTCCTATCAGAAAGAGTATTCAGTGCTGCAGGTTCAATATTAACCGAAAAAAGGACTCGTCTGGCTACCCAAAATGTTGACGATCTAACATTCATTAAAATGAACCACAACTGGATTTCGAAATCTTTTGCACCCACCTTGCCCGGCCGACACCTAGCTTTCCTATGAAAAGCTCTTGCCTGTGAATTACTTTTCTAATGTCTAATTTGCTGCAGCTGATTGTACAGCATACGACATGTTTACACCTCCCTAAATGGCAAAACTCCCCACACGGGGCCGTGGTATCGCGACTTGGCGCAAGCACCCGTGAGACTGCTGTTTGTCTGAAGAGGTGGGTGTGCTCGCTTTTGGTTGACGGCATTGCTACTGGGTCCCTCATAGTACAATGTAGTGTCTCTGGCGGTGGTGGTGCGCACCCAACGTCAGACACACCGTTGTAACATGAGGGGCCCTGGGGCGGTCCCGCCGGCCTCAAGAGAGTTCCCCCCTACCCCAGCTCAAAATGTGCTCTACCACGTGCAAAATTATGTCGCACAGCTCCACCAATCTTTAGTCTATTCGCTGACATCATTCAATGTCTGGCACTGACAATACAAATTTGTAGACATCTATGATGCAACTTAAAGTAGTCTGTGTCTGTGTCCTATATTGGCACCATTAAATAGTTACTGCCAAATTACTATGTCAGTAACTCAGTAGATGAGCCCACCCCTGTACCTAAGTATGCCACCTTTTTTTTGTTTTGGTTGTTTTGCGAGACATTAACATCTATTTATATTTTGGGAGTACTGGGACAGACACTCCTTGCACTACTCCTCCACTCACCACCAAGCTGCCTGTGTATCCATGTAACCGCTGTAAAGCTGCCATGAGCCTATTGTTTGTTATTTTAGGCCTTTGATAGCCTGTCTGCGGTCCCTACTTTAAATACTCCTCCACTCACCACCAAGCTGCCTGCCCGTGTATCCATGTAACCGCTGTAAAACTGCCATGAGCCTATTGTTTGTTATTTTAGGCCTTTGATAGCCTGTCTGCGGTCCCTACTTTAAATACTCCTCCACTCACCACCAAGCTGCCTGCCCGTGTATCCATGTAACCGCTGTAAAACTGCCATGAGCCTATTGTTTGTTATTTTAGGCCTTCGAAGCCTGTCTGCGGTCCCTCCTTCCACTAGGCCTCCACTGACCAGACCACTGCTGCCCGTGTACCCCTGGAACCAATTTTAAAGTGCTTACAGCCAGCCCATTTTATTGTGTTAGGCCTTCGAAGCCTGTCTGCGGTCCCTCCTTCCAATAGGCCTACACTGACAAAGGTACACCTGACAACAGACACATGGACCTGTAGGCATGGCCACGGAAGGTTACGTGTCCTTTGTGGCTCAATGGGTTAATGTATTGGATGCATGGTCCACACAGGGGACAGCCTGCTAAGTCTGTATGCAGTCCCTAATTCAAGTTGTCCTCAACTGAATAAAGCTGAGCTTCTACCTTCTGGCTCTCATTAAGTGTTTTTTAAAAAACAAAATGGTGGTTAGGGCCTACTAACGGCTTCTGCCCCTCCCTGGTGTTGCCCTCAACTGAATAAAGCTGAGCTTCTACCTTCCGGCTCTGATTAACTGCTGTTTTTAAACACATTGCTGGTTCCGGCCTACTAACGGTGTCTGCCCCTGCCTGGTGTTGCCCTCAACTGAATAAAGCTGAGCTTCAACCTTCTGGCTCTCATTAAGTGTTTTTTAAAAAACAAAATGGTGGTTAGGGCCTACTAACGGCTTCTGCCCCTCCCTGGTGTTGCCCTCAACTGAATAAAGCTGAGCTTCTACCTTCCGGCTCTGATTAACTGCTGTTTTTAAACACATTGCTGGTTCCGGCCTACTAACGGTGTCTGCCCCTGCCTGGTGTTGCCCTCAACTGAATAAAGCTGAGCTTCAACCTTCTGGCTCTCATTAAGTGTTTTTTAAAAAACAAAATGGTGGTTAGGGCCTACTAACGGCTTCTGCCCCTCCCTGGTGTTGCCCTCAACTGAATAAAGCTGAGCTTCTACCTTCCGGCTCTGATTAACTGCTGTTTTTAAACACATTGCTGGTTCCGGCCTACTAACGGTGTCTGCCCCTGCCTGGTGTTGCCCTCAACTGAATAAAGCTGAGCTTCAACCTTCTGGCTCTCATTAAGTGTTTTTTAAAAAACAAAATGGTGGTTAGGGCCTACTAACGGCTTCTGCCCCTCCCTGGTGTTGCCCTCAACTGAATAAAGCTGAGCTTCTACCTTCCGGCTCTGATTAACTGCTGTTTTTAAACACATTGCTGGTTCCGGCCTACTAACGGTGTCTGCCCCTGCCTGGTGTTGCCCTCAACTGAATAAAGCTGAGCTTCAACCTTCTGGCTCTCATTAAGTGTTTTTTAAAAAACAAAATGGTGGTTAGGGCCTACTAACGGCTTCTGCCCCTCCCTGGTGTTGCCCTCAACTGAATAAAGCTGAGCTTCTACCTTCTGGCTCTGATTAACTGCTGTTTTTAAACACATTGCTGGTTCCGGCCTACTAATGGTGTCTGCCCCTGCCTGGTGTTGCCCTCAACTGAATAAAGCTGAGCATCAACCTTCTGGCTCTCATTAAGTGTTTTTTAGAAAACAAAATGGTGGTTAGGGCCTACTAACGGCTTCTGCCCCTCCCTGGTGTTGCCCTCAACTGAATAAAGCTGAGCTTCTACCTTCCGGCTCTGATTAACTGCTGTTTTTAAACACATTGCTGGTTCCGGCCTACTAACGGTGTCTGCCCCTCCCTGGTGTTGCCCTCAACTGAATAAAGCTGAGCTTCTACCTTCCGGCTCTGATTAACTGCTGTTTTTAAACACATTGCTGGTTCCGGCCTACTAACGGTGTCTGCCCCTGCCTGGTGTTGCCCTCAACTGAATAAAGCTGAGCTTCAACCTTCTGGCTCTCATTAAGTGTTTTTTAAAAAACAAAATGGTGGTTAGGGCCTACTAACGGCTTCTGCCCCTCCCTGGTGTTGCCCTCAACTGAATAAAGCTGAGCTTCTACCTTCCGGCTCTGATTAACTGCTGTTTTTAAACACATTGCTGGTTCCGGCCTACTAACGGTGTCTGCCCCTGCCTGGTGTTGCCCTCAACTGAATAAAGCTGAGCTTCAACCTTCTGGCTCTCATTAAGTGTTTTTTAAAAAACAAAATGGTGGTTCCGGCCTACTAACGGTGTCTGCCCCTGCCTGGTGTTGCCCTCAACTGAATAAAGCTGAGCTTCAACCTTCTGGCTCTCATTAAGTGTTTTTTAAAAAACAAAATGGTGGTTAGGGCCTACTAACGGCTTCTGCCCCTCCCTGGTGTTGCCCTCAACTGAATAAAGCTGAGCTTCTACCTTCCGGCTCTGATTAACTGCTGTTTTTAAACACATTGCTGGTTCCGGCCTACTAACGGTGTCTGCCCCTGCCTGGTGTTGCCCTCAACTGAATAAAGCTGAGCTTCAACCTTCTGGCTCTCATTAAGTGTTTTTTAAAAAACAAAATGGTGGTTAGGGCCTACTAACGGCTTCTGCCCCTCCCTGGTGTTGCCCTCAACTGAATAAAGCTGAGCTTCTACCTTCCGGCTCTGATTAACTGCTGTTTTTAAACACATTGCTGGTTCCGGCCTACTAACGGTGTCTGCCCCTGCCTGGTGTTGCCCTCAACTGAATAAAGCTGAGCTTCAACCTTCTGGCTCTCATTAAGTGTTTTTTAAAAAACAAAATGGTGGTTAGGGCCTACTAACGGCTTCTGCCCCTCCCTGGTGTTGCCCTCAACTGAATAAAGCTGAGCTTCTACCTTCCGGCTCTGATTAACTGCTGTTTTTAAACACATTGCTGGTTCCGGCCTACTAACGGTGTCTGCCCCTGCCTGGTGTTGCCCTCAACTGAATAAAGCTGAGCTTCAACCTTCTGGCTCTCATTAAGTGTTTTTTAAAAAACAAAATGGTGGTTAGGGCCTACTAACGGCTTCTGCCCCTCCCTGGTGTTGCCCTCAACTGAATAAAGCTGAGCTTTTACCTTCCGGCTCTGATTAACTGCTGTTTTTAAACACATTGCTGGTTCCGGCCTACTAACGGTGTCTGCCCCTGCCTGGTGTTGCCCTCAACTGAATAAAGCTGAGCTTCAACCTTCTGGCTCTCATTAAGTGTTTTTTAAAAAACAAAATGGTGGTTAGGGCCTACTAACGGCTTCTGCCCCTCCCTGGTGTTGCCCTAAACTGAATAAAGCTGAGCTTCTACCTTCCGGCTCTGATTAACTGCTGTTTTTAAACACATTGCTGGTTCCGGCCTACTAACGGTGTCTGCCCCTCCCTGGTGTTGCCCTCAACTGAATAAAGCTGAGCTTCTACCTTCCGGCTCTGATTAACTGCTGTTTTTAAACACATTGCTGGTTCCGGCCTACTAACGGTGTCTGCCCCTGCCTGGTGTTGCCCTCAACTGAATAAAGCTGAGCTTCAACCTTCTGGCTCTCATTAAGTGTTTTTTAAAAAACAAAATGGTGGTTAGGGCCTACTAACGGCTTCTGCCCCTCCCTGGTGTTGCCCTCAACTGAATAAAGCTGAGCTTCTACCTTCCGGCTCTGATTAACTGCTGTTTTTAAACACATTGCTGGTTCCGGCCTACTAACGGTGTCTGCCCCTGCCTAGTGTTGCCCTCAACTGAATAAAGCTGAGCTTCAACCTTCTGGCTCTCATTAAGTGTTTTTTAAAAAACAAAATGGTGGTTCCGGCCTACTAACGGTGTCTGCCCCTGCCTGGTGTTGCCCTCAACTGAATAAAGCTGAGCTTCAACCTTCTGGCTCTCATTAAGTGTTTTTTAAAAAACAAAATGGTGGTTAGGGCCTACTAACGGCTTCTGCCCCTCCCTGGTGTTGCCCTCAACTGAATAAAGCTGAGCTTCTACCTTCCGGCTCTGATTAACTGCTGTTTTTAAACACATTGCTGGTTCCGGCCTACTAACGGTGTCTGCCCCTGCCTGGTGTTGCCCTCAACTGAATAAAGCTGAGCTTCAACCTTCTGGCTCTCATTAAGTGTTTTTTAAAAAACAAAATGGTGGTTAGGGCCTACTAACGGCTTCTGCCCCTCCCTGGTGTTGCCCTCAACTGAATAAAGCTGAGCTTCTACCTTCCGGCTCTGATTAACTGCTGTTTTTAAACACATTGCTGGTTCCGGCCTACTAACGGTGTCTGCCCCTGCCTGGTGTTGCCCTCAACTGAATAAAGCTGAGCTTCAACCTTCTGGCTCTCAGTAAGTGTTTTTTAAAAAACAAAATGGTGGTTAGGGCCTACTAACGGCTTCTGCCCCTCCCTGGTGTTGCCCTCAACTGAATAAAGCTGAGCTTCTACCTTCCGGCTCTGATTAACTGCTGTTTTTAAACACATTGCTGGTTCCGGCCTACTAACGGTGTCTGCCCCTGCCTGGTGTTGCCCTCAACTGAATAAAGCTGAGCTTCAACCTTCTGGCTCTCATTAAGTGTTTTTTAAAAAACAAAATGGTGGTTAGGGCCTACTAACGGCTTCTGCCCCTCCCTGGTGTTGCCCTCAACTGAATAAAGCTGAGCTTTTACCTTCCGGCTCTGATTAACTGCTGTTTTTAAACACATTGCTGGTTCCGGCCTACTAACGGTGTCTGCCCCTGCCTGGTGTTGCCCTCAACTGAATAAAGCTGAGCTTCAACCTTCTGGCTCTCATTAAGTGTTTTTTAAAAAACAAAATGGTGGTTAGGGCCTACTAACGGCTTCTGCCCCTCCCTGGTGTTGCCCTCCACTGAATAAAGCTGAGCTTCTACCTTCCGGCTCTGATTAACTGCTGTTTTTAAACACATTGCTGGTTCCGGCCTACTAACGGTGTCTGCCCCTGCCTGGTGTTGCCCTCAACTGAATAAAGCTGAGCTTCAACCTTCTGGCTCTCATTAAGTGTTTTTTAAAAAACAAAATGGTGGTTAGGGCCTACTAACGGCTTCTGCCCCTCCCTGGTGTTGCCCTCAACTGAATAAAGCTGAGCTTCTACCTTCCGGCTCTGATTAACTGCTGTTTTTAAACACATTGCTGGTTCCGGCCTACTAACGGTGTCTGCCCCTGCCTGGTGTTGCCCTCAACTGAATAAAGCTGAGCTTCAACCTTCTGGCTCTCATTAAGTGTTTTTTAAAAAACAAAATGGTGGTTAGGGCCTACTAACGGCTTCTGCCCCTCCCTGGTGTTGCCCTCAACTGAATAAAGCTGAGCTTCTACCTTCCGGCTCTGATTAACTGCTGTTTTTAAACACATTGCTGGTTCCGGCCTACTAACGGTGTCTGCCCCTGCCTGGTGTTGCCCTCAACTGAATAAAGCTGAGCTTCAACCTTCTGGCTCTCATTAAGTGTTTTTTAAAAAACAAAATGGTGGTTCCGGCCTACTAACGGTGTCTGCCCCTGCCTGGTGTTGCCCTCAACTGAATAAAGCTGAGCTTCAACCTTCTGGCTCTCATTAAGTGTTTTTTAAAAAACAAAATGGTGTTTAGGGCCTACTAACGGTGTCTGCCCCTCCCTGGTGTTGCCCTCAACTGAATAAAGCTGAGCTTCAACCTTCTGGCTCTCATTAAGTGTTTTTTAAAAAACAAAATGGTGGTTAGGGCCTACTAACGGTGTCTGCCCCTCCCTGGTGTTGTCCTCAACTGAACAAAGCTGAGCTTCCACATTCTGGCTTTCGGCCTATACTATCAGATATTAAACTGCATTTGGCCTACTAGTGTGGTTAGGCCCTTGAAACAGTGTCTGCTGCTCTTGGGTTTGCTACTCCACTGAACAAAGCAATGCCGCCTGTTTAGTCCTGTTACCAATTTTGATCTGCATTTAGCCTACTTTATTCTTTGGCCCTATATCTGTTTCCTCATCATTCTGCCCATTGCCCAGCCACTGCTAGATGAGTCTGCTGGTACATTGACCTAGACCACTACATTCCCCTTGTACTCTACACAGCCAGAATCTGACCCTGCTGAAAGTAAGGTTCCCCTTCCCGCATATTATACCACCTTACACAGGGACAAAGAGGAAGGTGCAGATGAAAGTGCAGGTTCCTTCATCAGGTGGGGGGGCATACTCGTTGGCGACGTCACTGGCACAGGGCCACTCAGAGTACGCAAAAGTGTTGCTGCTGGTGGGAGGCGCCCCCGCCATGCAAACACACCGCCGTACTTTGAGGGGCCCTGTGCCAGTGCCAATGCGAACGAGTGGGCCCCCCCTGCTTGCTCAGGATCACAGCACTTGCAACGTTGAAATACTTACCTCTCCCTGCTCCACCGCCATGACGTAGTCCATGTTTCCTGGGCCCACTAAAACCTTGAACCAGCCCTACCCCCACAACTTTTGCCAAATGACCCCCAATTTCCAGTGCCCAACTATTATTATAAAGTTAATTAAGATTGACAAGCTTCAGAAAACAAGAATGGATGTTTTTGGCAGTAAAATGTGCACTGTAGGTGTTTTCCTGGCCTCCACTCACTGCCGGCTATGCTTCCCCATTGACTTGCATTGGGTTTCGTGTTTCGGTCGATCCCCGACTTTTAGCGATAATCGGCCGACTTCACTCGACTCGACTCTGGACTAAATCGGGTTTCACAAAACCAGACTCGATCTTAAAAAAATGAAAGTCGCTCAACCCTACTTATTAGTGTTCAGAGAAAATGACGGATACTTTAAGTTACGGTTAACGTTTCGACCAAGGCTGGTCTTTGTCAAAACTACACTTCTAATGGAGGGTAGAGTAAGTACAAAAGCAGTCCGGAGTGGGCGGAGTCTGCAGGGGTCCTGTAGCACTGAGTCCGTCACAGTGGTGACAGCAGCCGAACATAAAAACCTGCTATAAGGTCTCTTTCACATGTCCTGATATTTCCGGTACCGGAGATGTCAGTGTCCATGCCTGTAATACTTGCAGCACACATGTGGCATGCGTGTGTGGCATCAGTACCACACGGATGGGAGTCAGTGAAGAAGCCTTACAGTAAGCACTGTTCCCCGGCAGCGGGTGCTGAACACGGCTTTCATCATTCTCCCTGCTCTGCCGGCGATCGGCGTGAGCAGGGCAGAATGATGAGAGTTACATTTAAGTAATAAAAGAGACAGCAGGCGATGGCTGCTGGGAGTATTACTCCCATCAGCCTATCCCTGCTGCTGCTAATAACAATGACATCAGGATTGGCGGATGGGAGTATTCATCTGCCGCTCCTGCACTGTAAATAAATACGGTAATTAAAAAAAAAAGGCATGGGTTCCCCCTATTTTTGATAACCAGCAAGACAAAACTCACAGCTGGGGGCTGCAACCCTCAGCTGTCAGCTTCAGCAAAGTAGGATATCAAGAATAGAGGGGTCCCCACTGTTATTAGCAGCAGCAGGGGTAGGCTGATGTGAGTAATAGTCCCATCAGTTGCCACCTGTTGTCTTTTTATTATTTAAATTTAACTCTCATCATTCTCCCCTGCTCGCGTCGAATGCCAGCAGAGCAGGGAAGAATGAGGAGAGCCGTGTTCAGCACCTGATGCCGGGGAACATCGCTTACTGTAATGCTTCTTCCCCTGCACCGATGCGTGTCACATGGATGACATCCATGTGTGTTATGTGTATACATAGGACGTTTTATGGCCCATGCTGACATTAAAAAATTGACATGTCAGTGTGTTTTGCCCATGTACACATGGTCCTTAGAAACACACTAACGTGAACAGACCGATTCACTTGAAAAGGCAAATAGCGCTCCGTTCCTCCCGAGTCTCTCCGCATGGCTAAGTAACACTGTACAGCCACATGTGGGGTATTGCCATGTTCAGTAGAAATTGTGGGACAAATTTTGCTGCCATTTTTACCCATTTCTTGTGTGAAAATGTAAAATCTTTGGCTAAAACAAAATTTTGTTGATAAAAATGTAGTTATTTTGTCCTCACTGCCCAATGGTATAAAATTCTGTGACACACCCATGGTGTCAATATGATCACTGTATCCCTAGAATAATTCATTGAGAGGCGTAGTTCGTAAAATGGGGTCACTTATGGGGGGTTCTGCTGTTTTGGCACCTCATGGGCTCTCCCAGTAGGTCATGGCACCTGCAAACCATAACAGTAAAATCTGGCGTCCGATCTCAATTGCAGCCAATTCTGTGTTGAAAAAGTTAAACGGTGCTCTTTCCCTTCCGTGCTCTGTCATGCGCCCAGTGGTTTACCCCCGCATATGGGGTATCAGCATACTCAGGACAAATTGCACAATAACTTTTGGGGTCCAATTTCTTCTGCTACCCTTGGGAAAATAAAAAATTGGGGGCAAAAAGACTATTTTTGTGAAAAGAATATGATTTTTTATTTTTACTGCTCTACGTTATAAACTTCTATGAAGCACTTGGGGGTTCAAAGTGCTCACCACACATCTAGATAAGTTCCGTAGGGGGTCTAGTGTCCATAATGGTGTCATTTGTGGGGGATGTCCAATGTTTAGGCACATCAGGAGCTCTCCAGACGCGACATGGCGTCCAATCTTAATTCAAGCCAATTTTGAGTTGAAAAAGTAAAACGGCGCTCCTTTCCTTACGAGCTCTGCCATGCGCCCAAACAGTGGTTTACCCCCACATATCGGGTATCAGCGTACTCAGGACAAATTGCACAACAACGTTTGGAGGCCAATTTCTCCTGGTACACTTGGTAAAATAAAAATATTTTGGTCTGAATTAATTCTTTGGTGAACAAAGTTAAATATTCATTTTTTAAACATTCCAAAAATTCTTGTGAAGCCCCTGAAGGGTTAGTAGACTTCTTGAATGTGGTTTTGAGCACCTTGAGGGGTGCAGTTTTTTGAATGGTGTCACTTTTGGGTATTTTCTATCATATAGACCCCTCAAAGTGACTTCAAATGTGAGGAGGTCCCTCTTTAAAAAATATGGTGTTGTAAAAATGAGAAATCGCTGTTTAATTTTTAACCCTTATAACTTCCTAACAAAAAAATGTAAGCTCCAAAATTGTGCTGATGTAAAGAAGACATGTGGAAAATGTTACTTATTAAGTATTTTGTCTGACATATCTCTGTGATTTAAGGGTATGAAAATTCAAAGTTGAAAAATTGGAAATGTTCAAAATTTTCCCCAAATTTCCATTTTTTTCACAAATAATTGCAAATCATATCAAAGAAATTTTACCACTAACATGAAGTACAATATGTCACAAAAAACAGTGTCAGAATCACTGGGATTCATTGAAGCATTCCAGAGTTATTGCCTCATAAAGGGACAGTGGTCAGAATTGTAAAAATTGGCTTGGTCATTAACATACAAACCACCCTCGGGGTAAAGGGGTTAATTGATATTCATTGGTAATTTCAACTTGTGCTTGCTCATCATCCCATCATATATGATCAGCACTGGCAGTCACAGACAGAAGAGCGCCCCTGTGCAAGAACAATAAGGGTATGTGCACACGCTGCGGATTTTGCGGCGGATCCGCAGCGTTTCCGCAGCTGCGGATCCGCAGCAGTTTCCCATGCATTTACAGTACCATGTAATGCTATGGGAAATGAAATCCGCAGTGCACATGCTGCGGAAAAAAACGCGCAGAAACACAGCGGTTTATTTTCCGCAGCATGTCAATTCTTTGTGCGGAATCCGCAGCGGTTTTTCACCTGCTCCAATAGGAAACTGCAGGTGAAAAACCGCAGCGGAAACCGCAGTAAAAACCACGATAAATCCGCAGTAAAAACCGCAGCGGTTTTGCACTGCGGATTTATCAAAACAACTGCGGAAAATTCCGCAATGGAATCCGCAGCGTGTGCACATGGCCTAAATGGGCCCTTTGCGATCCAATAATGCACAATTCCACCTGTTTTGTAGGTGGAAGTGGGCCCTCTTATCTTTTGGGTCCCTGTGTGGCTTGACAGGTTGCACCAATGATATGCCTGACCCTGATGATCAAGGCCCATCTGCATCCTGCAGTAAATTTAGTTTTTTAACAATGTGTTGGTAGCATGGTATTTCTTTATTTGATGTGTAGAGGATTTGATTTTTATTTTCAGAGAATTGCTTTTAGTCTTATAACTTAAAATAAGCAAAGGAAGTTTTATTAAAAATCTTTAGTGATATTTCTATCATGATCTTCAAGCTCATATCGGAAGCATTAATACGTGTTTGCAGTGTGCTTACTAATAGTTTCATTTATCTCATTTGCAGGACCATACAGTTCCTCTCTTGTAGTTTCAGTTTTTATAGCTGTAGGATGTGATGTGGACAGGAAACTCTTTATGTATCTTGGGGTTGAGCAATCATACACTTGTTGTCGCAGTCAGTGAGGAGCTCAATTGATTACCCAAACTTTCATTGCCCTGTACATAAATTATGGACAATTCAGAAAATTCTGTAACATTGAATGACTTTATTGCATCAATACCTGTTTATTCATTGCCAAGGATTTTGCAAATCACATCAGGAGTCTATTTGCAGAGTAAGTAATACCAATCAAATATAATTTTACAAGAGTGATAAAATGAGTGATTGTAAGGAGGTTCATGGCTCCCAAGTTGTACCTGATTGCCATGTATAGAATTATGAATCATTAACTATCTGAAAGTTGTATTTATTTTATGTCACTATCAGGGATCCCTACTTTTTAAGTATTATCATGTAGCTATGTAAGAAGCAGCTGATAATAAACATTGATTAAAATCATGTATCGATATATAAATAGTATTTATATAGACACCAATATTTGTTGTAGATATTTATAGAGATACTTTGCACCAAACATGCATTACTTATCTTTGCAGAAACATTTTCTCGCAAGTTGCTTTTGCTGGAAGTTTCTTTTACTGTATCACATAAAAATAAATATTTCTTTAACCACTAATGGCTATGGCTGATTGGACCTTAAACAGTAGTGGCATTTTCAGTAAACTTGCACTTGTCTTAAATTTTGGCGTAGGTGCTGAATTCTAAAGATAAGCAAATCTTTCAAGGTTCGATTTGGTTCAGCGAAATTAGGGGCAGACACCAGGAAAAGTGGCATTAATTGACCCAGAGTACACATGGTATAATTGTGCAGCATGGATGCATGGGACAGGGCTCAGACTAGCATTTCTAGCTGAAACATTGATCAGTAACTGGTGGATGAGTGACAGATGTAGGTCTGGTGCTCTAAGGTGTCCGCTAAATTCAGGAAACACACATGAAGGAGACCCAACAAAGATTTCCAAAAATTAGGGGCAGACACGAGGAAAAGTGGCATCAATTGACTGACAGTACAAATTTGATAATGGCACAGCAGAGGTCAGCCATGGACCATGCACGATGTATCAGGGTCTGGGCCAGCATTTAGAGCTTTGAATTGAAGTTTCAATTAAGAAGAGGTGGGTGAGGGACCAGTGTAAACCTTCTTTGCTGGAAACCCTGATACCTCATGCAACAGCTCAAAATGCTTTTTTTTCCCAGCCACACTCTGGTGGCACAAATATCAGCTTGGTAGAGCACTAATGTTGTAAAAATGTAAGGATAGTAACATAAGTAGTTGACTGATCAATTGACCCACAGTAGAACATTTTATAATATCACAGAAGCAGTCAGTCATAGGCATGCATGAGGTATCATTGACCCCCATAAAGAAGAAGCTAACACGAAACGTGCGTCGGGGCGTCTTCTGCAGCCAGGTTATGTATTATTTAGTACTTTCTCTCATCTTTGTCACTATTTAATGATTGAATAGCACTATGCACCTTAAATCTATGTACTGTGTTGATTATACTTTGGTACAAATACTACATACAACTACATACAGTACTAGTGAGCACTGAAAACAGCACCATTATTATATGAAAGGTGCATAAGGTTTTGTATGAGGAGTGTTCTTATTAGTTCTTTGGCTCTCTTAATACTATGTGATTCATCTTGCTTTATTGGAAACTATCAGCCACTTGGTTAACACTTCCCTACACTATTAGACCTTTTACAATATTTTATTATTTGGTGAATAGACTAGCACTAATGGCTTACTGACCCTCCTTTAATATTATTTCATCACTTCATTTATTACCCTAAAAGGTCTAATGGTATAGGGAGTTATTATTTATTTGAAAATCCTGCATTTACGTATTTATATCGAAATTTACAAGCACCAACCGCATGAACTTTTTTTTCAAAAATGGATTTTATCAATGTTGATTCTTCCTCTGTTCTAACTTAGCAACTAGAGACCAATTTATCTACAAAGAAAATAATAGTGTACATATATATTTTAGCAATAATATTCCTGTGTTTGCAGATCCATTTGGTGTTTACCCACTGAAAAAATATATATATTTTGTTAAAAAGTGTATGTTTTATAGAGTCCAATAAAGATTCTTGTAATTTTTTTATTTACTTGGGTTCACCGCAATTGGGCAGTGTTTAAATTAATATGCCTTGGAGATCGCAGTCACCCAGCTCAAGAGTTGTTGGCAGCTATCCATGCTGAATTTGAGCAATGGCTGTCCCCAGTGAACCGTGATTTGTGATATGCAGACATGGTGGAATTCCACTCTGCACTTGTTGCAGTGGCTGTGGCAGCAGCGATGAGCCCTGGTTCAGTATGTCCTTCTGCATAGCCTGGGCCAACACAGTACGGTCATGGTGCAAATCACACTTGCTGGGTTGGCACAGATGAAGGACCTCTGCACCCTTTTATACAGTTTCAAAATTGTTACTAAGATGGATAGCACTGTTGATGCCATCATCAGCATCACTATTCTGGTCATCTACATGCTGCAGGACACTTGAATAGTCTGCAAGAAGAAGTGGGTGGCCCTGTGATGGAAGCCTGGGCATGTTTTGCTCAGCAGATCTAGTGCTGAGGGATTTGTTTTACATTGGGAAGGCTTCCAGGTGACGTGGAGAGATGGGTGGGTCCAGTCACCTACAAACCCACCCAAAGTGCTGTGTCTGAACACCTAAGATGGTTGTGTGTTTGAGGACCTGTGGTGATGTCACGATCACCAGACTAGCCATGTGATAGGTACCTGCAGCGCCCCAGAGTCCTGGTCGTTGCAGTACTGTGGCTCCGCCGCTAAGGGGGGCTATGGTACGTCTGATGGCACTGAAGGAGTTCATCTGACCAGGTATCACAGACACCAATACATTTCACAGTCTGGCCTCCAGGGGGAGCTAAGGGGTACTATTCATTAGGCCACTCCTCACAGTCTGGTAAAACTGGGGGTTAGGCAGGAAGTTAGAGAGAACGCTGACTGGGTTGGAACCAGGCAACACCTTGTGGCAGAGGGTGTTGTAGGGGAAGATTCGGTAGGGTCCCTGTCAGGGGTGGGATCCTGACAGAGGCCTGGCAAACAGAGAGAAAGCTACGGGACCGCGCCTGCACTTCATAGCGGCGGTGCCCTAAGAAAGGACAAGAAGCGAGATTTATTGTGCTGAGTGAGAAACGAGATCAAAGCAAGAAGGAGAATACCAGTAGGAGTTGTGCTGTAAGATCGAGGCAACATCCTACTGAGGTGCAAACAACCGGCGGCCGGAACGCCGAGGAGGTACAGAGCTCTAAGCCATACTTCAAACCAACGGCAGGACAGTCAGTCACAGGCGGGCTGTCTCACCTAAATCACCTACGCAGACATAGGGGGCAACCTTTGGAGAGGGGCGACTCTAGGGTCCCGGAAGAGCTCCGAGCCTACCCGTCATACGGGTGCATCCCAACCATAACACCAGGGAGGGACGGAGGATTAGCAGAAGATCATCTAATCGAGTTGTGAGGGAACACGAGAAACAGACACAACAGTTGTGGGGACTATCCCGTAAGCTCAGCAGGGGAGGACCACAACACATAGCGCTTGTAGGAAGGCACAGATTTCCACCTGCAAAGGGAACTCTGGAGGTGCCATCAAACTGGCCGGACTTGCGCAGCCTGGTTAACCATATTCCGGATTGAGGACTTTGAGACCTTCAGTAAAGAGGTAAAGAGACTGCAACCTGGTGTCCTCGTTATTAACTGCGACCGGCACTACACCGCACCACTACAGCATCACCACCCACATCTATTACTGTACGCCCCTCAGCAGGGTCACGAACCGGGTCTAGCCACCGTGACAACCCCAGAACAGAGACTCAGAGGCCCGGTACCGGGTACCCCTCGGCCCTGCGGCAGTGGGGGCGCTACAAACTTGGCGTCACAAACAGGATCTACTTAAGCCTGAAGAATCAGGTCATGTGTGCCTTGGAACTGTGATTTATTGTGCTTGGACTGTGACTTATTGCAAAGACTGTGGATTGCCACTTGCCGCCAAAAGTTCCCGCCAAAACCGCCGCCATTACAGTGCTAAGGAGAGCGCAGGAGAAGAAGAAGGGCGTGGAAGTGGGCGTGGACAAGCTGGAGAGCGCGAAAGACAATGGCCGCCCAGTCTAAATATTTCTGCCCCTTGAGGACGGGTCCTTCAGCAGCCGAGATCCGCCTACTGATCCTCAATGGGGGGCGGAGACAACAAAAGCGAAACCGCCCACGAAGGAGAGAGCGCGAAAAGGACCAGGAAGAAGAAGTCAGCGACATGGAGGACGCCATGGCGAGCCACCCGGAGCCGGAGCGTGGGGTAGGAGCAGAGGACTCCCCCAGCTACCCAGAGGGGCACCGCAACCAGGCCTCCACCGCTGATATTGACTTCCTGCAGGCCGGAATGGATGAGCTCGGCGACCAACTCCGGCGGACGCAGCTGAGCACTGAGGCCGGGTGGAAGAAGACCATCATCGGGAGCCTCACCAGACATCTGCCGGCAGCCTCGTCTGGTCCGGAGCAAGAAAGAAGTTCCAGCGCTCCAAAGCCAGAAAGCAGTGCCCTGCCGAAAAGCGAGATGCTGCAAACGGAGATGACAACGCCGCAGCGCAAGGCCCTGCAACTAGCGTTCCAGACCCCAGCGGAGACGGAGCAGATCGGCACCGGAGGGACCGCATCTGAAGCAGGTATGAAGAACGACCCTACCTCGCCAGCAGAGGACTTGCTGATAGGCCCCGTCGCGGTACCCCCTCTCCCTGGAACCTATAGACTCCGGCGCCTTACACCCTGGGATCGGGCCACGGGTATGGAGCACTTCTTAAAGGCCTCGATCTCGCCGATCACCTTGCCGAGCGAGGTCTATGCGGAGCTACGGCCGCCAGAGCGAGAGTAAACCTCGATGCCATGGATATGTAAATAGTTAACTGCTTGTTTCCCTGCTTTTTGCTGCTTTAAACCCGACTAGGGTTATTCTTAAAGGAATCCCTTCATTTACCCAGGATCCCTATTGCTTTTATTTTTGCTTTTATTTTCCTTTTTGCTCTCTGTTCACCCATGTTATAAAGACTACCGAATCATGGACGGTGAATGATTCACAAACTGTTTTGTAAATAGTTTGCACCTTCTTAAAGGTGCTCTCTACTGGTTTTATATAAAAGACGGACTCTTTGCGAAGATACGGTTCTTGGAACTTGTACTGGAGTCCTTGCTGCATACGGACTTGCAGCTTGAGAAGTTGCACTACCTCATAGAGACTTGGTCCCCTCTTAAAGGGGATGTTCACATCCTACACTTATGAACAGTGTTGCCTTAAGATGGTTGAATGGCAATAATGTCCTGAAAAGAAAGTATTGATGATGTTGATATGTGAAAGTTAAATGTAACCAATTAGTTGATTGTAAGAAATGTTCAATAATGTTAATAGAGGAATGAGGACAGGAAGTGAACCCATAGGGGTTAGTAGTGAGTCCTCCTAGGAGCCATATAGAGATGGCTCAGTGCTCTTAAACTGAAAGAAAAATGATATGTTCTATACTGTGTATAGTAGTGGAAGGACAGTAGGCTCGGGCGGAAAGGAGCGGTCCTGTAACACAAAGGAGAGGCAGTAGGTCTGGAGCGGTTAGGACAGGCGGTCCTGCAGATTTAAAGAAGGAGAATGCATAAAAGTTAATTAGCCTTATATGTGATATAAGAAGGTCTTTAGTGGATTTAGCGAGTACGTCCTTAAAGGCAAATTGGATTATTGTTCAAAAATGTTGCACTTAGTAGAATACCCGGTTGGGTAAGAAAAGTTATTTATAGTAAAGTAATTTAAAAAGTATTTAACCATGTTTGTAACGTTCAAGTGTCCTCACCTCCCATAAAGGGAAGCTCTGTTAAAAAGTTGACTTGTACTTGCATTTTCAAAATTGTATGTCTTTTTGCTGACATGTATTGTTGTTTTCTTCCCAGTCCAGGAGTACTGGATTTAACCGGGGGGGAGTGCAGCGCCCCAGAGTCCTGGTCGTTGCAGTACTGTGGCTCCGCCGCTAAGGGGGGCTATGGTACGTCTGATGGCACTGAAGGAGTTCATCTGAACAGGTATCACAGACACCAATACATTTCACAGTCTGGCCTCCAGGGGGAGCTAAGGGGTACTATTCATTAGGCCACTCCTCACAGTCTGGTAAAACTGGGGGTTAGGCAGGAAGTTAGAGAGAACGCTGACTGGGTTGGAACCAAGCAACACCTTGTGGCAGAGGGTGTTGTAGGGGAAGATTCGGTAGGGTCCCTGTCAGGGGTGGGATCCTGACAGAGGCCTGGCAAACAGAGAGAAAGCTACGGGACCGCGCCTGCACTTCATAGCGGCGGTGCCCTAAGAAAGGACAAGAAGCGAGATTTATTGTGCTGAGTGAGAAACGAGATCAAAGCAAGAAGGAGAATACCAGTAGGAATCGTGCTGTAAGATCGAGGCAACATCCTACTGAGGTGCAAACAACCGGCGGCCGGAACGCCGAGGAGGTACAGAGCTCTAAGCCATACTTCAAACCAACGGCAGGACAGTCAGTCACAGGCGGGCTGTCTCACCTAAATCACCTACGCAGACATAGGGGGCAACCTTTGGAGAGGGGTGACTCTAGGGTCCCGGAAGAGCTCCGAGCCTACCCGTCATACGGGTGCGTCCCAACCATAACACCAGGGAGGGACGGAGGATTAGCAGAAGATCATCTAATCGAGTTGTGAGGGAACACGAGAAACAGACACAACAGTTGTGGGGACTATCCCGTAAGCTCAGCAGGGGAGGACCACAACACATAGCGCTTGTAGGAAGGCACAGATTTCCACCTGCAAAGGGAACTCTGGAGGTGCCATCGGACCGGCCGGACTTGCGCAGCCTGGTTAACCGTATTCCGGATTGAGGACTTTGAGACCTTCAGTAAAGAGGTAAAGAGACTGCAACCTGGTGTCCTCGTTATTAACTGCGACCGGCACTACACCGCACCACTACAGCATCACCACCCACATCTATTACTGTACGCCCCTCAGCAGGGTCACGGACAGGGTCTAGCCACCGTGACAACCCCAGAACAGAGACTCAGAGGCCCGGTACCGGGTACCCCTCTGCCCTGCGGCAGTGGGGGCGCTACATACCTGGCTGTGGTTACAACCATGTAAGGGAGGTGTGTTTGACACATGTGAGGGAGTGCTGGCTAGTCTGAGCCAGAGCAAGGAGGCCTGTGAGATACCTCTGGAGTGGACGGTCTGATAACCGTGACTGATACTGACCAGGGTCAGTGAGAGATGTCTGTGGGATACCTCTGAGGATAAGAGATATCCGGGAACCTGTGTGGCCAACACCAACAGGTAATAGACAGTGTTATACTGAGTGGGGTCAGAGAGAGAGAGACTGTGTAAACTCTATGGGATACCTCTGAGGATAAGAGGCGTCCGGGAACCTGTGTGATGGACGCCAACAGGTAACAGACTATATTCCGTGTTATGCTGCCCGAGGTCAGAGAGAGACTGTGGTTCCACTGTAAAGCCAAATGTGTACAGACGGTGTTCAGGCTGTTGCATACTACCAAGTTCCTGAGGTTGCGGTTTATGCTGATGTCGAAATAAACCAAATAGACTGTTTTTGTAAGAAAATCATGCCTGTGTGTGTTTATCCCATTGCCAAGCGAGTGTCCCCCAAGACACGCAGTAAGCGCTATCTTACAATTGTTGGTAGACTGCGGGCAACGGTCCAGGAAGCCCATGTGGAGGTGATTGCTGTGGCTCGGCGGGGTCACTCACGAAGATTTTTTTTCTTTCAAGACAGCTTGTGGGTGGATCGGAGGGTCCATGAAGCACTGTCTTACAGTACTCTGAGATAACCAATAGCATATTTATGAAAACACTACAGTATCAGACTTATTAAGCTACCTAAATTGTATAAACGGTCTAAAAATTATTGCTTGGGAAGGCAGATGCATGCATTGCAGTTTTTATTGGCAGGTAGTACAAATGGAAGAAGCCACAACAATTATCCCTGTGTGAGGAGTTCAAAGACCTTTGCACTTTGCTGAATGAAGAAGCTGTCCAACAATTATTGCTTTAATTAGGGAGACAAAAAATGTGTACTCTACTATTTTGAATGTGAAGAAGTAACGGTTTCTCAACTAGAAGTGAAAAAAAAAATCCCTATTTTGGTTCCACCATTGGAATTCTAATCACCAAATGGTTAGAAAATTAAACGAGAATTTTATGAAGCCTTCCAAAAATTATCAATTTTTTTTCAGATGACAAATCAACCAGGGTATAGGGGATTTTTATACATAGACAAAAGAAACTACATACTGCAGATAAAGGTGCATATGGAAACCCAGCTAAGACCGTTATTCGGGGTACTGGGCCAATTCTGTTCTTAAAGGGTTGGTCATTGGTGGCAATGACCAGGTCCATGGCCCTGGGCATCCAGTAAAAAAGGGGGTTAATGGAAATGGGAATAAAGTCTAATGTAGTATGTTCATGACGCCACCTGTGGCATTTGGCCAGGGGTGGCCGACGCTGCTAAAAGAGGTCCTCTGGGGCTGATGGTATTGCAGCAGAGTTGGTATAGCTCCCCACAGGTAGAGCTTGGTCCCCAGGACCCCTGGTGTAGTTGGTAAGAGGGATAATTGACTGTGGGGGTGCAGGACTGAGGATGCAGGAAATAATTGCAGGACACAGGGATAGCAGTTTCCTTTATCTTTTACTGGTAGAATGCAGGTACAGTCCACGGTACAGGTAACAGGTGATGGTGGGGTCCGGGCAGCCTGGAAACAACTTAGGATCCACTTAGCCAGATGGGTTTGGAGGCCTTCCCTCTGCTCTGTATATCTGACCCTTGCTGCCTGAAGCTTTCCAAGAGTCCTCTCAGTGTCAGTATTCTCAACCTGTATGGCTGACAGCTTGAACCTTTCATGGGCACTGTCCTTTCCTCCAGCAGCCCCAGGCTCTTTATTTGCTGTGGTACCTGCAAGTGTTAGATGGGACAGGAGACTTGCAATCTCCTGCCCTCCAGGTTCAGTGGTTGGGTCTACAATTCCCACACCACCACGGACCCTGGTGTCTGGTCTCTTGACGCTTTCCTCTGGGGGAGCCCACTCGAAGCTCCAGACCCCAGGCTCCTCTCCTTGCCTCTGCTTTCTCACCCTAAGCAGTCTCACACTGAACTCACTAACCCTGTCTCCAGACCAGAACTTGTAAGGGAAGTTCCCCTGAAACCGGATGTAGAGCTCCCCCTTCTGGCCTGGACTCAGGACGGTTTTGCATGTCAGTTTTACCTGATTAAGGGATCCCTCCTTGTTTCCAGGCATGACATCATTTTCCCCATAAGGTAAGACATACCACTGTGGCATCTGGACTACTAGGGTGCCACATTTCCCCCTAGTACAATTCAGTACTCCTGGACTGAGGAAACAAAAAAGAACATGTAAACAGGTGAACAACTGTAAAAGGGTTACAGAGTTTCAAAAATAAAAAAAAAATAAAAAAACAAACAGTCAGATTTGACCAAGTAAGTTCCTGGGGGCAACAGTTGTCCATTTGTGTTCCCTCCAGAGTTGCCTAAGTGGGAACCACTCCAACCCACATTTGCTTCGTTCCTGGGCGTGGCTGTGGGACTCTCTGTTGATGGGCCTGATCTTCTGCCACGCCGGTGGTTTATTTTCTAGGCCAAACCAGGATAACTTTGCACAAGAAAAGGGTCCTGACTAGGGTTGAGCGAAACGGGTCGTGCATTTTCATAAGTCGCCGACTTTTGGCAAAGTCGGCGTCTCATGAAACCCGACCCGATCCCTGTGCGGGGTCGGCCATGCGGTACGCGATCTTGGCGGCAAAGTCGCGTGTCGTATGACAGAGGAGGAGGAGGAGGAGTACTGACCACACATAGTCCTGTGGCCCAATTGTCCTTTAAAAGGTTATTATGCATTTTTTGAAAGTTCATAGAGTAGTCTCTGTAGGTAATCATGCTTGGTGGTTCTAATTATAACTTATTTACACATTTTAGTCCTTATACCGAGCTGAGATCTGACCTCTGGTACTACGGGTAAATCTTTGCAGTACATATATTGAGAGTGATCTAACTGGGTTCATTATGCTTGCTACCACTGGTGTAGTGTGCTCACTATTAGCTACGCTACTGGTGATTCTACGTAGCATAGGTATACCTGATTTTCTACGATTACTCCTGCTCACTGTGGGCATGACAGATTCACCGTTTCAGGGGGTGGATTCTCTTGCTCCTCGGCTAGTATGGCATTTGAGCCCGCTGATGTTCGGATTGAACTTGAGTCTCTGCTGCTTCAGGTGCTGTAGGTTTTTCTTACTGTAAGCACTGAAACTTTTTGTATTAAAGCATAAAACTTTAACAAGTTGAACCTTGAATGTTCTAAAAGAATCCATAGCCTTAAACTGTATGATCCGTATGAGTGGTACACAGTATTAGTAATTTCCGGGACTCATCGCCCGTGTATTTGGTGAGTGGTGGCAGCATGTATGAGCGGGTGTGTGGCCTGGGTCGGTGTATGATTTATGCTCCCATTACAGCATAGGACAGAGGTTGAATGCTGGACTGAGAGAGGGGAGATAGATTTACCCTTGCAGGCACAACCCCCAAGTCATGTGCTGAGATCGAGTATGTGACAAATTAGTGACAATTGGATATACCCGCCCACCATTCCAGGAGTAAGCAGCACTGAACATGAACTCCTGAACTTTCAGCACTTTATACCTTGTAATGAGGAAACTTTAGGACACAACCTGGAAAAATTCATCCCTGTGGACTATAGAAGTGAGCTGGACTAAAGATCTTTATGAAAAAGGAGGACAAATAAGTTTTAAAGGACAAAACAAGAATCTCCTGGCAGATAGACAGAAGACACCAGACAACACCAGGTCTGGCATCCAGAGGACAGCACCCTCAGGTAGGACCATCCTCAGCCTCGTCACACTCGTAGACTTGCTAGAACTTACAACTATCAGAAATAAGGATTAGAATTATAAAAATGGAAAATGTAAATTTGGAACAAACCAAACAGAACAAAGTAAATGCAGATAGCAGAGAGCCAGGGACACAAGCCAGCAGGGGGTCAGAAGGGCAGAAGAGCATTCAAGCAAAGAAAGCCATAAAAACTCCCACAATTAGAGAAAATCCAGAGACCCTCTATGCTGACTTTACATCTAGTGAGGAAGATAAAAGAAAAAACAATGTGTTCTTCTTCACAGAATATCTCGTGGCCTGGCACACTGCCCTATGCAAACATTATAATTATACAACCAAGTCTGATATCAATAATGGCCGGCAGATCAGAGTTAGAAACCATTTAGATGATGAGTACAGCTCACTTACCATCACTCTGTATAACAATGGAACCGTCCTGGTACAAGGGACTGAGGACAATCTGGATCAATTTGAAGACAGATTCCCTGATATTAAATTCCAGGCCCAAACTCACAAAGAACAACAAACCCCAGCCACCGCTGGTGTCCGTACCCCTACAGCCACCTTTAATGTCAGCAGCACTACAGAGACCTCCAGAGACACCACTGCCCCCAATACTTCACACCCCTCACCCCAGACCCCCAGAGCCTGTCTATCTCAACTAGAAAGAGATTTTGTACAGTTTCAGGCTAAGTTCACATGTTGCAGACGTGGCAATTCTGCAGCTCCTGCCGCGGGTATATCGCATGCAGAATTAGCATGCATATACCCGCAGAAAACTAGCGTTTTGCAAGCATAATTAGCTTGCAGAATGCTAGAGTTTTCCAAGCGATCTGTAGCATCGCTTGGAAAACTGACTGACAGGTTGGTCACACTTGTCAAACAAAGTGTTTGACAAGTGTGACCAACTTTTTACTATATGCCTATGCAGCATCTATAGTAAAAGATCGAATGTTTAAAAATAATAAAAAAAATAAAAAAAATGGTTATACTCACCTGCAGACCTCAGCGGTCTGACCCCCAGAGCCTGTCTATCTCAACTAGAAAGAGATTTTGTACAGTTTCAGGCTAAGTTCACACGTTGCAGACGTGGCAATTCTGCAGCTCCTGCCGCGGGTATATCGCATGCAGAATTAGCATGCATATACACGCAGAAAACTAGCGTTTTGCAAGCATAATTAGCTTGCAGAATGCTAGAGTTTTCCAAGCGATCTGTAGCATCGCTTGGAAAACTGACTGACAGGTTGGTCACACTTGTCAAACATAGTGTTTGACAAGTGTGACCAACTTTTTACTATATGCCTATGCAGCATCTATAGTAAAAGATCGAATGTTTAAAAATAATAAAAAAATTAAAAAAATGGTTATACTCACCTGCAGACCTCAGCGGCGTCCGTACCTATAGCTGGTGTGCGGTGAAGGGCCTGCGATGACGTCGCGGCTTGCGATTGGTCGCGAGA
This sequence comes from Ranitomeya variabilis, assembly GCF_051348905.1. Classification (NCBI taxonomy): domain Eukaryota; kingdom Metazoa; phylum Chordata; class Amphibia; order Anura; family Dendrobatidae; genus Ranitomeya; species Ranitomeya variabilis. Next base: position 324,943,140 of record NC_135234.1, read on the forward strand.
CCGCATGTGACCGCTCACGCGACCAATCACAAGACAGCGACGTCATCGCAGGTCCTTCACCGCACAGCAGCTATAGGAACCGAAGCGGCAGCGTGCAGCGGAGAGGCCGGAAGACTGCGGGGGACATCGAAGGTGAGTATAGGACTATTTTTTATTTTAATTCTTTTATTTTTTACCAATTATATGGTGCCCAGTCCGTGGAGGAGAGTCTCCTCTCCTCCACCCTGGGTACCAACCGCACATGATCTGCTTGCTTCCCGCATGGTGTGCACAGCCCCGTGCGGGAAGTAAGCAGATCAATGCACTCCTATGGGTGCAGAATCGCCGCGATTCCGCAATTTTAAGGAACATGCTGCGTTTTTTTCTGGAATGCGATTCCGCTCAGGAAAAAAATGCAACATGTGCACAAAAAATGCGGAATGCATTCTATTACATAGGATGCTTAATGTTAGCGTTTTTTTCACGGTTTTATAGCGTTTTTATAGCGAAAAACCGCGAAAAATATGCTACGTGTGCACACAGCCTAAGGAAGAACATCTGAGAAACACTGGAGACAGAAATGCTAATGACCCAGCAATTAAAGAGATAAACAAACTGAAATGTGAATACAGGACCACTCTGCAGGAAATAAGAGCAGCAATGTGTGAACTGCAGCAGGAAAATGCCAGACTGAGGCAGGAGATAGAAAAGCTGAAACCACTGACTCCTGGATATCTGAGCCAGGAGGGGGCCATGGAAATGAGGCTTGCAGAGGACATGACCTCCACTGGCCAGTATGCTGAGAGGCCTAATAAACCCAATATTGAAGAACCTGAGTCTAATAAAAAGGAGAAAGAAATAAGACCCATAGTAGCAGCTACATCACCCGTCCACAACGTCACAAAGTCCTGATACCGTCCTCATAATGGACTCAAATGGGAAATACCTAAATACACGGCGGCTATTCGCAGGGAAAAGAATCAATAAAATCAGCTGTGCAACTATTGAGCAGGTAACAGCGGTCATCAATAATCCACGATTTACCAACCGAAGCCATATCATCATACACACCGGCACAAGCAATCGGCCAGAGCAGCACCAGCAGATCTCAGGGCAACTTTCCCAACTAGCAAGGATGGCACAACTAAAATTCCCCGACAGCAAAATCATTCTGTCATCTCTGCTCCCAAGAAAGGATATATCTAGCCACACCATCCAGAACATTAAGGCTGCAGTCACACTATTAGTATTTGGTCAGTATTTTACCTCAGTATTTGGAAGCCAAAACCAGGTGAGGAACAATCAGAGGAAAAGTATAATAGAAACACATCACCACTTCTTGATTTATCACCCACTCCTGGTTTTGGCTTACAAATACTGATGAGAAATACTGACCAAATACTGATAGTGTGACTGCAGCCTAACACAGACCTAACCGCAAGAATGAAATCTGTGCCAGGAGTGATTCTGGCACAACACCCCTCCATAAATCACCATCACCTCTATGACAGCAAGCACCTGAATAAACTGTGGGTCAGCCTTCTGGCCAAAGAGCTGAAGGACATTGTACTGAACAGGGACCCTTGGCCTGAATCCAATACCAACCACAATCTCATGGAAAGACCCTCAACAATGAAAAGGCAGGAAACCACAACTATATCTAAGAAAGCTGGAAACAAACACCCTCACCCAAAATTTGACCATCAAAGGAGGAGACCACCATGGAGGAAACCACCAAACTCACACAGAGACATACAAAATAGAGGCATCCAGAGCAGAGATATACAGAGCAGAGACATGGAGGAGATAAGGACTCTGCTCAACACATTGTGCAGGAAACTAATGGGACTGGATGGAACCAACATCATTACTAAACCAGTCAGAGATCCGATGTGTCCTACACAGCCACACTCATTACAAAGTATACACACATGAGTGATATATAAAAAAATAGACTTCACTTAAAATTAGCAGCTGGATCATCCAAGGCCTGAACACCTCAGTGTTTGAATGTAAAACAAATTACCCATATTTTTTACAAAGACTGAAAAACAGACATTCAGATTCTCCTAGAAGCATGGACCAGGGCCGAAAATGAATCCCTGGTGCCCATCGGATACAGGGAAATCTGTGTCCCTGCCCTGAAAAATAAAAACATTAAACAGGGCCGCTGCTCAGGAGGAATATTGGTCTGGCATAAAGAAGAGCTCCACCAGTACATCAAGCCGGTGAAGAGAGGAGACAGCCACATATGGTTTAGAATCAGCAGCTCCATCGTCAGCTCTCAGTCTGATGTCTATGTCTGTGCCATCTATATACCACGACCAGAGTCACCCTACTTCTATCCAGAGAGCTTTGAGATCTTACAAGGAGAAGTCGCCCATTTTCAGGCCCTGGGCAAAGTTCTCATCATCAAAGACCTCAACGCAAGAACTGGGAGAGAAAAAGACTTTCTGACCACAGATGGAAACATCTACATTCTTGGAGCAGAGACTGACAGCCATGACTCAATACACATGGAGACAAACAGCTACAACAGTACAGTCAGCAAAAGTGGCAAAAAGATCCTGAACCTATGTAGAAGTTTAGGACTTCATATTCTTAATGGCCGCACCAAGGGAGACTCCCTAGGAAGATATACATTAAACTCCCATGTAGGAAGGAGTGTAGTACACTACGCCATTACAGATATGGACATGAAAAATATCAGCGGCTTCATAGTCACCTCACAAATGCACCTGTCAAATCACAGCCAACTTCTTCTGTACATAAAATCTACAGAGAAACCATCGGCACAAAATCCTCAGCAGAGTGGCCTCTTCAACCTGCCTCCATCTTATAAATAGTCCAAGACATCGGCAATAAAATATCAAGAGGCTCCCAGCAGACCCAGAATACAGGGGATGCTCCACCATTTCTACAACTACGAGTAAAAGCCTAACCCAGAAGGAGTGAGCCAAGCTACAAAAGACCTCAATGATATATTCTACACCATGGTCGAAGTGTCCGACCTTCAAAAAGTCAACTACAGAAGGCCAAAAGAAAAACAGACCAATGGGTGGTTTGAGAATGTAAAGCCATACGGAAGACCCTGAGAACAGCTTAAAACAAGAAACAAAGAGACACAAACCATCCAGGTCTGAGGGATGCCTACGACATCATACAAAGGCAATACTAAACCACCATGAAGAAACAGAGTTACATCTCCACCAAGCTAAACCAACTCCAAGACGCCCTCCAGGACAACTCCTTCTGGGAACTATGGAACCACATGGTCACAAAAAACAAGAAAAACATCATCTATATCCAAAAGGGCAATATCTGGCTTCAGTACTTCAGAGTAGGGTTGAGCGAAACGGGTCGATCATTTTCAAAAGTCGCCGACTTTTGGCTAAGTCGGCGTCTCATGAAACCCGATCCGACCCCTGTGCTTGTCGGCCATGCGGTACGCGACTTTCGCGCCAAAGTCGCGTTTCAATGACGCGAAAAGCGCCATTTCTCAGCCAATGAAGGTGAACGCAGAGTGTGGGCAGCGTGATGACATAGATCCTGGTCCCCACCATCTTAGAGAAGGGCATTGCAGTGATTGGCTTGCTGTCTGCGGCGTCACAGGGGCTATAAAGGGGCGTTCCCGCCGACCGCCATCTTACTGCTGCTGATCTGAGCTTAGGGACAGGTTGCTGCCGCTTCATCAGAAGCAGGGAGAGCGTTAGGCAGGGTCCACTAACCACCAAACCGCTTGTGCTGCAGCGATTTCCACTGTCCAACACCACCTTCGGTGTGCAGGAACAGTGGAAGCTATTTTTTTTTTTTTTTCCCCTCAGCGCTGTAGCTCATTGGGCTGCCCTAGAAGGCTCCGTGATAGCTGTATTGCTGTGTGTACGCCACTGTGGAAACCAACTGCTTTTTTCAAAGCACATATCCTCTTGTTCCTTCCTTTCTGCACAGCTATCTTTTTTGTTTGTCCACACTTTTTATTTAATTTGTGCATCAGTCCACTCCTATTGCTGCCTGCCATACCTGGCTTACATTACTGCAGGGAGATAGTAATTGTAGGACAGTTTTTTTTTTTTTTTTGTTTTTTTTTTGTGGGAGATTAAGATTGGCATTTCTGCTACAGTGCCATCCCTGTGTGTGCCATCTCTCACTGAGTGGGCCATAGAAAGCCTATTTATTTTTTCCGTGATTTGTGTTCTAAAATCTACCTCAACACAGAAACACTACATCAATCAGTGGGAGAAAAATATTGGCCTCAGTCAGGGCTTGTGTGCCACTGCTGTGTGTGCGCTATCTCTCATTCAGTGGGCTATAGCAAGCCTATATTTATTTTTTTTTTTTTTTTTTAATATTATTTGGTTTCAAAAGTCTCCCTGAAAAAAAAAAAAAACCTAAAAAAACAGTGGGAGAGTAATATTGCCCTTTCAGCTTGTGTGCCAGTCTTGACTCCTGGGTGTGCCACCTCTCTCCCTCTCATTCAGTGGGCCATAGAAAGCCTATTTATTTTTTTTTTTAAATATTATTGGGTTTCTAAAGTCTCCCTGAAAAAAACAAAAAATACATAAAAAAACAGTGGGAGAGTAATATTGCCCTTTCAGCTTGTGTGCCAGTCTTGACTCCTGGGTGTGCCACCTCTCTCCCTCTCATTCAGTGGGCCATAGAAAGCCTTTTTTTTTTTTGCTTTTTTTAATATTATTTGGTTTCTAAAGTCTCCCTGAAAAAAACAAAAAAAACATAAAAAACAGTGGGAGAGTAATATTGCCCTTTCAGCTTGTGCGCCAGTCTTGACTCCTGGTTGTGCCACCTCTCTCTCTCTAATTGTGGGCCATAGAAAGCCTTTTTTTTTTTTTTAAATATTATTGGGTTTCTAAAGTCTCCCTGAAAAAACAAAAAATACATAAAAAAACAGTGGGAGAGTAATATTGCCCTTTCAGCTTGTGTGCCAGTCTTGACTCCTGGGTGTGCCACCTCTCTCCCTTTCATTCAGTGGGCCATAGAAAGCCTATTTATTTTTTCCGTGATTTGTGTTCTAAATTCTACCTCAACACAAAAACACTACATCAATCAGTGGGAGAAAAATATTGGCCTCAGTCAGGGCTTGTGTGCCACTGCTGTGTGTGCTATCTCTCATTCAGTGGGCTATAGCAAGCCTATTTTTTTTTTTTTTTTTTTTTTTTTTAATATTATTTGGTTTCTAAAGTCTCCCTGAAAAAAAAAAAAAACCTAAAAAAACAGTGGGAGAGTAATATTGCCCTTTCAGCTTGTGTGCCAGTCTTGACTCCTGGGTGTGCCACCTCTCTCCCTCTCATTCAGTGGGCCATAGAAAGCCTATTTATTTTTTTTTTTAAATATTATTGGGTTTCTAAAGTCTCCCTGAAAAAACAAAAAATACATAAAAAAACAGTGGGAGAGTAATATTGCCCTTTCAGCTTGTGTGCCAGTCTTGACTCCTGGGTGTGCCACCTCTCTCCCTTTCATTCAGTGGGCCATAGAAAGCCTATTTTTTTTTTTTTTAATATTATTTGGTTTCTAATTCTCCCTGAAAAAAAAAAAAAAACCTAAAAAAACAGTGGGAGAGTAATATTGCCCTTTCAGCTTGTGTGCCAGTCTTGACTCCTGGGTGTGCCACCTCTCTCCCTCTCATTCAGTGGGCCATAGAAAGCCTATTTATTTTTTTTTTAAAATATTATTGGGTTTCTAAAGTCTCCCTGAAAAAAACAAAAAATACATAAAAAAACAGTGGGAGAGTAATATTGCCCTTTCAGCTTGTGTGCCAGTCTTGACTCCTGGGTGTGCCACCTCTCTCCCTTTCATTCAGTGGGCCATAGAAAGCCTATTTATTTTTTTTTTTAAATATTATTGGGTTTCTAAAGTCTCCCTGAAAAAAACAAAAAATACATAAAAAAACAGTGGGAGAGTAATATTGCCCTTTCAGCTTGTGTGCCAGTCTTGACTCCTGGGTGTGCCACCTCTCTCCCTCTCATTCAGTGGGCCATAGAAAGCCTATTTATTTTTTTTTTTAAATATTATTGGGTTTCTAAAGTCTCCCTGAAAAAAACAAAAAATACATAAAAAAACAGTGGGAGAGTAATATTGCCCTTTCAGCTTGTGTGCCAGTCTTGACTCCTGGGTGTGCCACCTCTCTCCCTCTCATTCAGTGGGCCATAGAAAGCCTTTTTTTTTTTTGGTTTTTTTAATATTATTTGGTTTCTAAAGTCTCCCTGAAAAAAACAAAAAAAACATAAAAAACAGTGGGAGAGTAATATTGCCCTTTCAGCTTGTGCGCCAGTCTTGACTCCTGGTTGTGCCACCTCTCTCTCTCTAATTGTGGGCCATAGAAAGCCTTTTTTTTTTTTTAAAATATTATTGGGTTTCTAAAGTCTCCCTGAAAAAACAAAAAATACATAAAAAAACAGTGGGAGAGTAATATTGCCCTTTCAGCTTGTGTGCCAGTCTTGACTCCTGGGTGTGCCACCTCTCTCCCTCTCATTCAGTGGGCCATAGAAAGCCTTTTTTTTTTTTGGTTTTTTTAATATTATTTGGTTTCTAAAGTCTCCCTGAAAAAAACAAAAAAAACATAAAAAACAGTGGGAGAGTAATATTGCCCTTTCAGCTTGTGCGCCAGTCTTGACTCCTGGTTGTGCCACCTCTCTCTCTCTAATTGTGGGCCATAGAAAGCCTTTTTTTTTTTTTTTTTTAATATTATTTGGTTTCTAAAGTCTCCCTGAGAAAAAAAAATAAATAAATTAGGTGGGAGATTAATATTGACATTAGTGCTTGAGTGACAGTCCTGCGTGTGTGTCATCTCTGTGATTTTGTGCCACAGAAAACAGAGTGTGTAACATTGTGCCTGATTTTCCTTGTGGTCTCACCAACCTGTTAAGGGATATTGAAATCATACTGAAGTTATAGCTCACCGTGTAAGTTGTTTGATAGCAACAAATAAAGTTACTTTGGTTAAGATTTTAAAACAATGAGGAAGTCTGGTGCAAGAGGTCGTCGTGGGCGTTCATTGTCAGCTGGTAATGATGGTAGTGGTAGTGGAGCATCAGGTGGTCGTGGGGATAAAAATATTCCACCTAAGTCTGGAGCTGTGGAGCCAGTTTCGTCGTCAGGCTACACAAGGCCTCGAACGCTCTCTTTTCTGGGAGTAGGAAAACCGCTTTTAAAGGCGGAGCAGCAACAGCAAGTTTTGGCTTACATTGCAGACTCAGCCTCTAGCTCTTTTGCCTCCTCTTCCGAAACTGGTAAATGTAAAAGCAGCGCGTCGCTTGTGGATGTTCACGGTCAGGGACAAGTCGCTTCCTTGTCCTCCTCAGCAAAAACTACAACAAGAGAGAAGGATGCAGCAGGCGACACAACGGGTCACTCCATGGAGCTCTTTACACATACCGTCCCTGGCTTAGAAAGTGAAACATTTAACAGGCCATGCCCATTACAAGTATATTCTGACATGGAGTGCACTGATGCACAGCCACAGCCAGAGTACTATGCTGCTCCTTTGACTCAGACCACCACATTGCCCTCTCAGGGTACAGATCCACAATCAGACCCTGATGAGACTATGTTGCCCCGCCACGAACGCTATACCACCGACCGACACAGTGACACAGACGAAGTTGCACACGAGCTCGAAGAGGAGGTAATAGATGACCCAGTTATTGACCCCGATTGGCAGCCATTGGGGGAACAGGGTGCAGGCGGCAGTAGTTCAGAAGCGGAGGTGGAGGAGGGGCCGCAGCAGGCATCAACATCGCAACAGGTTCCATCTGCCGGGCCCGTATCTGGACCAAAACGCGTGTCAAAGCCAAAACCTGTTGGAGCACAGCGTTGCCATCCGGTTAAAGCTCAGTCTGCAATCCCTGAAAAGGGATCAGAGTCTAGGAAGAGTGCAGTCTGGCATTTTTTTAAACAACATCCAACTGATCAGCGCAAAGTCATCTGTCAAAAATGTTCAACTAGCTTAAGCAGAGGTCAGAATCTGAAAAGTCTAAATACTAGTTGCATGCATAGACACTTAACCACCATGCATTCTCAAGCCTGGACTAACTACCAAACGTCCCTCAAGGTTGTAGCACCCTCGGCCAATGAAGCTAGTCAGCAACGCAACATCCCTTCCGTCACTGTAAGGCCACCATTTTCCGCACCACCGGCAGTATCTGTGCAGGTTTCTTTGCCAGCCAAAAGCAGTCAGGGTCAGGGAATCACCAGTTTTGTAGGAGGAAATATTGCATGTAGGGCACCGGCGGAAACAATACCGTCTCCAACCGTCTCTCAGTCTGCCATGTCCACCGGCACACCCGAAAGTTCCACGATCTACAGCTCTCCAGTCCAGCTCACCCTACATGAGACTCTGGTTAGAAAAAGGAAGTACTTATCCTCGCATCCGCGTACACAGGGTTTTAACGCCCACATAGCTAGACTAATCTCGTTAGAGATGATGCCCTACCGGTTAGTTGAAAGCGAAGCTTTCAAAGCCCTGATGGAGTACGCTGAACCACGATACGAGCTACCCAGTCGACACTTTTTTTCCAGAAAAGCCATCCCAGCCCTGCACCAGCATGTTAAACAGCGCATCGTCCATGCACTCAGGCAATCTGTGAGTACAAAGGTGCACCTGACTACAGATGCATGGACCAGTAGGCATGGCCAGGGACGTTATGTGTCCATCACGGCACACTGGGTGAATGTGGTGGATGCAGGGTCCACAGGCGACATCAATTTAGGGACAGTTGTGCCTAGCCCACGGTCTAGGAAACAGTTGGCTGTAGGCGTTCGCACCCCCTCCTCCTCCTCCTCGTCCTCCTGCAGAAGCTACAGCTCTTCCACAGAACGCAGTCGGCCAACCACTCCATCGGCAGATGACACTGTTGCACACCAGTTGTCCCATTATGGGCCAGCTACTGCCAAGCGTCAGCAGGCTGTATTGGCTATGAAGTGTTTGGGCGACAACAGACACACCGCGGAAGTTCTGTCCGAGTTCTTGCAACAAGAAACGCAGTCGTGGCTGGGCACAGTAGATCTTGAGGCAGGCAAGGTAGTGAGTGATAACGGAAGGAATTTCATGGCTGCCATCTCCCTTTCCCAACTGAAACACATTCCTTGCCTGGCTCACACCTTAAACCTGGTGGTGCAGTGCTTATTGAAAACTTATCCTGGGTTCTCCGACCTGCTCCTCAAAGTGCGTGCACTTTGCTCACATATCCGACGTTCGCCTGTACACGCCAGCCGTATGCAGACCTATCAGCGGTCTTTGAACCTTCCCCAGCATCGCCTAATCATAGACGTTGCAACAAGGTGGAACTCAACACTGCACATGCTTCAGAGACTGTGCGAACAGAGGCGTGCTGTTATTTATTTGTGGGAGGATACACGGGCAGGCAGTAGGATGGCAGACATGGAGTTGTCAGGTGTGCAGTGGTCGAAGATACAAGACATGTGTCAAGTCCTTCAGTGTTTTGAGGAATGCACACGGCTGGTTAGTGCAGACAACGCCGTAATAAGCATGAGCATCCCCCTAATGCGTCTGCTGATGCAAAGTTTGACGCACATAAAGGAGCAGGCGTCTGCACCAGAGGAAGAGGGAAGCCTTGATGACAGTCAGCCATTGTCTGGTCAGGGCAGTGTACAGGACGAGGTAGCGGGCGAAGAGGAGGTGGAGGACGAGGAGGATGATGGGGATGAGTATATTTTTAATGCGGAAACTTTCACGGGGGCACAGGAAATTGGTTGCGTGTCACGGCCGGGTTCTGGTTTTTTGAGGGACACAAGTGACGTAGATTTGCCTGCAACTGCCCCTCAACCAATCACAACCGGAGATTTGACAAGTGGAACTTTGGCCCACATGGCGGATTATGCCTTACGTATCCTACAAAGGGACACACGCATTACGAAAATGATGAACGATGACGATTACTGGTTGGCCTGCCTCCTTGATCCACGCTATAAAGGCAAATTGCAAAATATTATGCCACATGAGAACTTGGAACTAATATTAGCAACCAAACAATCAACTCTTGTTGACCGTTTGCTTCAGGCATTCCCAGCACACAGCGCACGTGATCGTTCTCACACGAGCTCCAGGGGGCAGCAGACTAGGAGTGTTAGGGGTGCACACATCAGAAGTGGCGTTGGACAGAGGGGTTTTCTGACCAGGTTGTGGAGTGATTTTGCTATGACCGCAGACAGGACAGGTACTGCTGCATCAATTGAAAGTGACAGGAGACAACATTTGTCCAGTATGGTTACTAACTATTTTTCATCCCTTATCGATGTTCTCCCTCAACCGTCATTCCCATTTGATTACTGGGCCTCCAAATTAGACACCTGGCCAGAATTGGCAGAATATGCATTGCAGGAGCTTGCTTGCCCGGCAGCAAGTGTCCTATCAGAAAGAGTATTCAGTGCTGCAGGGTCAATATTAACCGAAAAAAGGACTCGTCTGGCTACCCAAAATGTTGACGATCTAACATTCATTAAAATGAACCACAACTGGATTTCAAAATCTTTTGCCCCACCTTGCCCGGCCGACACCTAGCTTTCCTATGAAAAGCTCTTGCCTGTGAATTACTTTTCTAATGTCTAATTTGCTGCTGCAGATTGTACAGCATACGACATGTTTACACCTCCCTAAATGGCCAAACTCCCCACACGGGGCCGTGGTATCGCGACTTGGCGCAAGCACCCGTGAGACTGCTGTTTGTCTGAAGAGGTGGGTGTGCTCGCTTTTGGTTGACGGCATTGCTACTGGGTCCCTCATAGTACAATGTAGTGTCTCTGGCGGTGGTGGTGCGCACCCAACGTCAGACACACCGTTGTAACATGAGTGGCCCTGGGGCGGTCCCGCCGGCCTCAAGAGAGTTCCCCCCTACCCCAGCTCAAACTGGGCTCTACTACGTGCAAAATTATGTCGCACAGCTCCACCAATCTTTAGTCTATTCGCTGACATCATTCAATGTCTGGCACTGACAATACAAATTTGTAGACATCTATGATGCAACTTAAAGTAGTCTGTGTCTGTGTCCTATATTGGCACCATTAAATAGTTACTGCCAAATTACTATGTCAGAAACACAGCAGATGAGCCCACCCCTGTACCTAAGTATGCCATCTTTTTTTTTGTTTTGGTTGTTTTGCGAGACATTAACATCTATTTATATTTTGGGAGTACTGGGACAGACACTCCTTGCACTACTCCTCCACTCAGCACCAAGCTGCCTGCCCGTGTATCCATGTAACCGCTGTAAAACTGCCATGAGCCTATTGTTTGTTATTTTAGGCCTTTGATAGCCTGTCTGCGGTCCCTACTCCTCCACTGACCACCAAGCTGCCTGCCCGTGTATCCATGTAACCGCTGTAAAACTGCCATGAGCCTATTGTTTGTTATTTTAGGCCTTTGAAGCCTTTCTGCGCTCCCTCCTTCCACTAGTCCTCCACTGACCAGACCACTGCTGCCCGTGTACCCCTGGAACCAATTTTAAAGTGCCTACAGCCAGCCCATTTTATTGTGTTAGGCCTTCGAAGCCTGTCTGCGGTCCCTCCTTCCACTAGGCCTCCACTGACCAGACCACTGCTGCCCGTGTACCCCTGGAACCAATTTTAAAGTGCCTACAGCCAGCCCATTTTATTGTGTTAGGCCTTCGAAGCCTGTCTGCGGTCCATACTTCCACTAGTCCTCCACTGACCAGACCACTGCTGCCCGTGTACCCCTGGAACCAATTTTAAAGTGCCTACAGCCAGCCCATTTTATTGTGTTAGGCCTTCGAAGCCTGTCTGCGGTCCATACTTCCACTAGGCCTCCACTGACCAGACCACTGCTGCCCGTGTACCCCTGGAACCAATTTTAAAGTGCCTACAGCCAGCCCATTTTATTGTGTTAGGCCTTCGAAGCCTGTCTGCGGTCCATACTTCCACTAGGCCTCCACTGACCAGACCACTGCTGCCCGTGTACCCCTGGAACCAATTTTAAAGTGCCTACAGCCAGCCCATTTTATTGTGTTAGGCCTTCGAAGCCTGTCTGCGGTCCATACTTTAAATACTCCTCCACTCAGCACCAAGCTGCCTGCCCGTGTATCCATGTAACCGCTGTAAAACTGCCATGAGCCTATTGTTTGTTATGTTAGGCCTTTGATAGCCTGTCTGCGGTCCCTACTTTAAATACTCCTCCACTCACCACCACCAAGCTGCCTGCCCGTGTATCCATGTAACCGCTGTGAAACTGCCATGAGCCTATTGTTTTTTTATGTTAGGCCTTTGATAGCCTGTCTGCGGTCCCTACTTTAAATACTCCTCCACTCACCACCACCAAGCTGCCTGCCCGTGTATCCATGTAACCGCTGTAAAACTGCCATGAGCCTATTGTTTGTTATGTTAGGCCTTTGAAGCCTTTCTGCGCTCCCTCCTTCCACTAGTCCTCCACTGACCAGACCACTGCTGCCCGTGTACCCCTGGAACCAATTTTAAAGTGCCTACAGCCAGCCCATTTTATTGTGTTAGGCCTTCGAAGCCTGTCTGCGGTCCATACTTCCACTAGTCCTCCACTGACCAGACCACTGCTGCCCGTGTACCCCTGGAACCAATTTTAAAGTGCCTACAGTCAGCCCATTTTATTGTATTAGGCCTTCGAAGCCTGTCTGCGGTCCATACTTCCACTAGGCCTCCACTGACCAGACCACTGCTGCCCGTGTACCCCTGGAACCAATTTTAAAGTGCCTACAGCCAGCCCATTTTATTGTGTTAGGCCTTCGAAGCCTGTCTGCGGTCCATACTTCCACTAGGCCTCCACTGACCAGACCACTGCTGCCCGTGTACCCCTGGAACCAATTTTAAAGTGCCTACAGCCAGCCCATTTTATTGTGTTAGGCCTTCGAAGCCTGTCTGCGGTCCATACTTTAAATACTCCTCCACTCACCACCAAGCTGCCTGCCCGTGTATCCATGTAACCGCTGTAAAACTGCCATGAGCCTATTGTTTGTTATGTTAGGCCTTTGATAGCCTGTCTGCGGTCCTTACTTTAAATACTCCTCCACTCACCACCTAGCTGCCTGTGTATCCATGTAACCGATGTAAAACTGCCATGACTGCCTACTGTTTGTTATTTTAGGCCTTTGATAGCCTGTCTGCGGCCCCTACTTGCAATACTCCTCCACTGACCACAATGCTGCCTGGAGTGCCTGCCTGTGTATCCATGTAACCGATGTAAAACTGCCATGACTGCCTACTGTTTGTTATTTTAGGCCTTTGATAGCCTGTCTGCGGCCCCTACTTGCAATACTCCTCCACTGAGCACAATGCTGCCTGGAGTGCCTGCCTGTGTATCCATGTAACCGATGTAAAACTGCCATGACTGCCTACTGTTTGTTATTTTAGGCCTTTGATAGCCTGTCTGCAGCCCCTACTTGCAATACTCCTCCACTGACCACACCAATGCTGCCCGTGTACCCCTGGAACCTATTTAAAAGTTCATAGAGCCTAGTTATATATTTTATTTACTATTAATAAGGCCATGATGGACTACGCTGTACCACGCTACAAGCTAACCAGTCGACACTTCTTTTGCGAGAAAAGCCATCCCAACCCTCCACCAGCATGTAGAAGACCGCATTGTCCATGCACTCTGGCAATCTGTGAGTACAAAGGTGCACCTGACAACAGACGCATGGACCTGTAGGCATGGCCACGGAAGATTACGTGTCCATTACGGCGCAATGGGTTAATGTGGTGGATGCATGGTCCACAGGGGACAGCCTACTAAGTCTGTCTGCAGTCCCTAATTCAAATTGTCCTCCACTGTCTAAATCGGAACTTCCACCTTCTGGCTTTCGGCCTATAGTATCAGAAATTAAACTGCATTTGGCCTTCAACTTTGGTTAGGGCCTACTAACGGCTTCTGCCCCTCCCTGGTGTTGCCCTCAACTAAATAAAGCTGAGCTTCAACCTTCCGGCTCTCATTATGTGGTTTTAAAAAAAAAAATGGTGGTTAGGGCCTACTAACGGCTTCTGCCCCTCCCTGGTGTTGTCCTCAACTAAATAAAGCTGAGCTTCAACCTTCCGGCTCTCATTATATGGTTTAAAAAAAAAAAATGGTGGTTAGGGCCTACTAACGGCTTCTGCCCCTCCCTGGTGTTGTCCTCAACTAAATAAAGCTGAGCTTCAACCTTCCGGCTCTCATTAAGTGGTTTTAAAAAAAAAATGGTGGTTAGGGCCTACTAACGGCTTCTGCCCCTCCCTGGTGTTGTCCTCAACTAAATAAAGCTGAGCTTCAACCTTCCGGCTCTCATTATGTGGTTTAAAAAAAAAAAATGGTGGTTAGGGCCTACTAACGGCTTCTGCCCCTCCCTGGTGTTGTCCTCAACTAAATAAAGCTGAGCTTCAACCTTCCGGCTCTCATTAAGTGGTTTTAAAAAAAAAATGGTGGTTAGGGCCTACTAACGGCTTCTGCCCCTCCCTGGTGTTGTCCTCAACTAAATAAAGCTGAGCTTCAACCTTCCGGCTCTCATTATGTGGTTTTAAAAAAAAAAATGGTGGTTAGGGCCTACTAACGGCTTCTGCCCCTCCCTGGTGTTGTCCTCAACTAAATAAAGCTGAGCTTCAACCTTCCGGCTCTCATTAAGTGGTTTTAAAAAAAAAATGGTGGTTAGGGCCTACTAACGGCTTCTGCCCCTCCCTGGTGTTGTCCTCAACTAAATAAAGCTGAGCTTCAACCTTCCGGCTCTCATTAAGTGGTTTTAAAAAAAAAAAAAATGGTGGTTAGGGCCTACTAACGGCTTCTGCCCCTCCCTGGTGTTGTCCTCAACTAAATAAAGCTGAGCTTCAACCTTCCGGCTCTCATTAAGTGGTTTTAAAAAAAAAATGGTGGTTAGGGCCTACTAACGGCTTCTGCCCCTCCCTGGTGTTGTCCTCAACTAAATAAAGCTGAGCTTCAACCTTCCGGCTCTCATTAAGTGGTTTTAAAAAAAAAAAAAATGGTGGTTAGGGCCTACTAACGGCTTCTGCCCCTCCCTGGTGTTGCCCTCAACTAAATAAAGCTGAGCTTCAACCTTCTGCTCCAAATTACCATTTTAAAAAATGCAATAGGCTTTTCCGGCCTACTAAAGGTGTCTGCCCCTCCCTGGTGTTGTCCTCAACTGAACAAAGCTGAGCTTCCACATTCTGGCTTTCGCCCTATACTATCAGATATTAAACTGCATTTGGCCTACTAGTGTGGTTAGGCCCTTGAAACAGTGTCTGCTGCTCTTGGGTTTGCTACTCCACTGAACAAAGCAATGCCGCCTGTTTAGTCCTGTTACCAATTTTGAACTGCATGTAGCCTACTTTATTCTTTGGCCCTATATCTGTTTCCTCCTCATCCTGCCCATTGCCCAGCCACTGCTAAATGAGTCTGCTGGTACATTGACCTAGACCACTACATTCCCCTTGTACTCTACACAGCCAGAATCTGTCCCTGCTGAAAGTAAGGTTCCCCTTCCCGCATGTTATACCACCTTACACAGGGACAAAGAGGAAGGTGCAGATGAAAGTGCAGGTTCCTTCATCAGGTGGGGGGGCATACTCGTTGGCGACGTCACTGGCACAGGGCCCCTCAGAGTACGCAAAAGTGTCGCTGCTGGTGGGAGGCGCCCCCGCCATGCAAACACACCGCCGTACTTTGAGGGGCCCTGTGCCAGTGGCAATGCGAACGAGTGGGCCCCCCCTGCTTGCTCAGGATCACAGCACTTGCAACTTTTAAATACTTACCTTTCCCTGCAACACCGCCGTGACGTAGTCCGCATTTCCTGGGCCCACGAAAAACTTGAGCCAGCCCTACTCCCCCCACAACTTTCCCCCAATTCCCTATGCCCAACTATTATTATACAGTTAATTAAGATTGGCAAGCTTCAGAAACAAGAATGGATGTTTTTGGCATTAAAATGGGCACTGTAGGTGTTTTCCTGGCCTCCACTCACTGCCGACTATGCTTCCCCATTGACTTGCATTGGGTTTCGTGTTTCGGTCGATCCCCGACTTTTAGCGATAATCGGCCGACTGCACTCGACTCGACTCTGGACAAAATCGGGTTTCCCAAAACCCTACTCGATCTTAAAAAAATGAAAGTCGCTCAACCCTACTTCAGAGACCTCTACAAAGACATCCCGAAGGAAGAACTAAACCAAGAACAGAAAAACATAATGGAAAAACTAAAAGCTATGTAGGAAAAAGTCAAACATTTCCAAAACCCACTGGATACACCAATCACACTATAGGAAGTTAGAGAGAATCTCTTCCATAAGGTGTAGAAAAGCCAGTGGCCCAGATGGAATCCCACCAGAAATGCTGAAATACAGCCCACTGGAAATACAGGCAGCAATAGTTAAACTGTTCAATATTGCGCTGAGTGCTGGCTACTTCCCTCGTACCTGGAATCAAGGCCTTATCTCACCCATTCACAAGAGTGGGGACAGATACGACCCTGCCAACTACAGAGGAATATGTGTCAGCAGCAACCTGGGGAAACTGTTCAACAGCATCCTGAACAAAAGGATCCTTAATTTCCTCACCGAGCATAATGTCCTCAGCAAAAGTCAAGCAGGGTTCATGCCAAACCACCGCACTACCGACCACATCTACACCCTGCACAGCCTCATTCAGAGCCACGTCCACAACACAAAGCACAGGAATATATACGTTTGTTTTGTGGATTTTAGAAAGGCTTTTGACTCAGTGTGGCACCCGGGCCTGTCACTGAAACTGCTGGAGAGTGGAATAGGAAGAAAGACCTATGATGTCATCAAAAGCTCCTACACCGAGAACCGCTGCAGCGTGAGTGTGAACGGTAGAAGAATGGCTGATTTCCAGCAGAGCCGCGGAGTCATGGCTGCACTCTAAGCCCAACGCTCTTCAATACCTACTGTACATCAATGAGCTGGCCACTGCTTTGGAATCTTCCACAGCACCAGGTCTCACACTCCATGACGCCCAGATGAAATTTTTGCTGTATGCGAATGACCTACTGCTGCTGTCACCAACTGAGAAAGGTCTCCAAGAAAACCTGAAAATCCTGGAGAAATTTAGCTCCACATGGACACTACTGATCAGTGCAAAGAAATCCAACATTATGGTGTTCCAGAAGAGAAAGCCAAGACCGAACCAGCACCTTCCATTTGTGCTAAACAACTGCACTCTTACAGAAACGGACAAATATACCTACCTGGGCCTGGAAATTCACAAGTTAGGGACCTTCAAACAAGCCATAGAGACCCTGAAGGACAAGGCCTGCAAAACCTTCCATGCCAGCCGAAGGAAACTCTACCATCTGAAGCCACCAGTGAGGGTCTGGCTAAAAATCTTCGATGCCATAATCACCTCAATCCTCCTGTATGGCAGTGAAGTCTGGGGCCCTCACACATACCCAGACTGGTCAAAGTGGGATTCCAGTCCAACAGAAATATTCCACCTGGAATTCTGTAAACAGCTTCTCCAGGTCCATCGGAGCACCACCACCAGTGCCTGTCGGGCTGAGCTGGGTAGGTTCCCACTGCACCTAGCAGTCCTGAAGATGGGGCTGTCCTTCCAGGCTTACCTACAGAGTAGCAACCCAAGCTCCCATCACCATAAAGCCTTGCTACATATACATGGTCCCCACAAACCAGGACCCTTAGAACAGCTCACCCAAACCCAACCTGACCGAACCATCAACCAAAACAACCTGACAAAAGCCACAATCAGGAAGATGGTAGAGGAGGGGCAGGAGAGGTACACCAGTGTCTGGAGGATTGAGATCAGCAGCTGACAGAAACTGACCGTATACCAGAGTCTACAGAGATACTACAGAGTGACTCCATATCTGGAGAAACTCTCAGACCCCAGAGACTGCCAGATCCTGAGCCAGTATAGACTCAGTGCCCACAATCTGGTCACCGAGGTCGGTCGGCAAAGACAGAGCTACAAGCCAAGGGAGGACAGACTGTGCCTACACTGTGACCTGGAGGCCCTCGAGGATGACACCCATTTCCTGCTACACTGCACCAAATACTCAGCAGTGAGGGACACTCACTTCAGGAGACTCTCCGATATCTTCCTGGATTTCAGCTCCATGAAGGAGGAAGAGAAAACATATATCCTGCTGGGTGAAGAAGAGAGCGCAGTGGAGATAGCAGCGCAGCATGTGAGTGCGTGCCATAGACTGCGAGAAAGACAACCATAATATGCCAAGGACTTCCTTGCTCCCACCCTGTACCCCATCCATCGTTCCCACAGTCCCTGCTCCCTGTTCCCTACTGAACACATGCTTTGGCAAAACTAATGTTTATTTAGACCTGCCAGTAAAGCTTCTTTGAATTGAGGAAAGAGCAGAACAGGTACTACGGTGGCTTGGTTTACCTGTGTCCATGACTGAGGAAAATCTCCAAGAACGGTATGGATTTTCTTTTCCTTCTCTTCCATGGGTTGAGGGGTATCTTTGTCTTTCTCTCTGTCTCTCAGTTGGTCAAGGCATACCTTCAGATGATCTCTTGGTACTGCTGTTGAGGTTTCGCCTCCATCTTGAGTGATGAGGCACACCTCGATGTTATCAAAGTTTGAGGGCATGACTGTATAGTTCAGCCTCCCACTGATTATCTAATTTGTGCATTCTTCTTTTTCTCTTTAGAACTTGTTCTCCAGGTGACAAGGGAACTGCAGGGGCATGCTAATTATAGTTTCTCTCCTACCTGTCTTGCTTGGTACAAACTTCTTTCCACTCATTCCTGTACTTTGCGGTATTGCTGCTGCCACTCTGTATCCCAATCTGCATCTGGTGATGTTGTTTCAGGTATTAGGACTCCCATGTCAAAGTCAACAGGTAACTTGCCAGGTCTCCCTTTCATTAGGTAGGCTGGAGTACAGTTGGTGGAATTCACTGGGATATGGTTGTATAGATCTACCAAGTCCAGCCACTTATCTGGCCATTGGTTTCTCTCTTCAAGGTGCAAGCTTTTCAACTGGTCAATTACCACCTGGTTCATCTTCTCGCACATGCCATTTGTCTGTGGATGGTACGGCATTGTCCTGATTTTCTTGCATCCGTACAGGTTATAGAACTCTTGGAACACTCCCGCTCCAAAGACTGGGCCTTGGTCAGTGAGTACCTTTTCAGGGTAACCGTGTGGTCGACAAAAGTGTTGTTGAAATGACTTAGCTGCCATCTTTGCTGTTTTGTCCTTGACAGGCATGACTACCAGGAACCTTGAGTAATGGTCCACTATAGTGAGGGTGTAGACATAGCCTGACAGGCTTGGGGTTAGTTTCACATCATGATCCAAAGCTACCAGTTCAAGTGGCTGTTTGATGACTATGGGCTGTAGGGGAGCCCTCTTGCTGTTACGGTCTTTCCTGTGCAGGTTGCAGAGGCCACATTCTCAGCACCATGTCTCAATGGCTTTCCTCATGACAATCCAGTAGAATCTTTCATGAAGTAGAACCTCTAATTTCTTCCATCTGATGTGTCCTGCTCCATCGTAGTACGCTTCCAAAACCATTGGCACATCCTGCCTAGGGACAACCACCAGCTAGTGAGTAGGCGGGTCAATCTTCCTCTGACACAATTTACCTTCATACTGTAGATGAATAGCTTGCCCTTCTCCTTCCACAAATGTTGGGTCTCTTGAGGGGCATCTCGACCAGGGTGTGAGTCAGCTTGCGTCAGTTGCTCTTTTACTAGGCAGACTGCTGGATCACTATCCTACGTTGCTGCCCATCCATGGTGGGGCAATGGGTTCAGCGTGGCTTCTCACCTGTCATTGCACTTGTTCCTTACAGAATGGGAGTACTGGGCTGTCTCGGTGTGGCATAAGGCTGGTAACTCGATCTCTTCGAGTGCTTCTGGATCTTCTCCCTCTTCTGGTAAATTGGGCATCCTGGACAACGCATCAGCATTTGCGTTCTTATGCCCCGCATGGTACTTGATGGTAAACTTGTAGTTGGACAACCGGGCCATCCATCGCTGTTCCAATGCACCTAGTTTTGCCATTTTCAGGTGGGTCAGCGGATTATTGTCCGTGTAGATGGTAAACTCCGCTGATGCCAAGTTGTGCTTGAAGTGCTGAGTTACAGCCCAGACTATGATGAGAAACTCTAACTTAAAGGAACTATAGTTGTCGGGGTTCCTTTCGGTGGGACGAAGCTTCCTGCTGGTGTAGGCAATCACTCTTTCTCTGCCTTTCTGAACTTGTACAGCACTGCTCCCAATCTCACGTTGCTGGCATCTGTGTAGAGTACAAATGGTTGGTCATAGTCAGGATAGGCCAGGACTTTATCTCCTGTGAGGGCCAGCTTAATCCAAGTGAAGGACTCTTCTAGCCTTGTTCTTGGCCTTCTTAGATTGGCCCACTAGCAAGTCTTGCATGGGTGCGGCTAGCTTGGTGAAGTCCTTAATGAATCTTCGGTAGTAGCCTACCAACTCGAGGAACTGCCGTACTTCATGAATGTTGCTGGGTTTTGGCCAGTCCCTGATAACGGTGACTTTGTCAGGGTCTGGTGTCACAACTTCGGCGCTTGGGCTTCAGCAGGGTGCATTTGGACGGCTTCACCTTCAGGCCAAATTTGGACAGGGCTTCCAACACCTCAGCCAGGTGCTTCGAATTGTCTACATAGATCTTGGAGAAGATGATGACGTCATCCAGGTACAACAGAGCGGTCTCTATGTTCTTGAGCCCGAGGTAACACTCCATCATCCTCTGAAACATCCTTGGTGCGTTGCACAGCCCGAATGGCATGTAGTTGAACTTGGAGAGGCCCATTGGTATGTGAAGGCGGTCTTCTCTTTATCCGCCTCTGCCTCGGGAACCTGCCATTACCCACTGGTGAGATCTAAGCTCGAGAAATAGTGAGCGGATTTCAGTGCAGCTAGTGACTCTTCAATTCTAAGTAATGGGTAGGCATCCTTGTGTGTAATGCTGTTAATTCGCCTGTAGTCAACACACATTCTCATGGTACCATCTTTCTTTCTAACGAGGACTAACTGAGCTAAACAGGGGCTACAACTATCTCTCATCACCCCAGCCTCCATCTCCTGTAACATATCTTGGGCACATTGATAGTGAGCTGGTGGTATGTTTCCTTAATGGGCCCAAAGTCTAGAGGGTGTTTGCTGAATACCCACTCATATTCCTGGATTACTCGGTAAGCCCCATGCTTTTGGTGCAAAGGAGTGGAGTCAATGCCTACGTGTAGTTTCTGACACCAATCCTCCAACTGTCTTGCAGAGCAATTGTTCTCCGCCTGGTCGGACGGGACCAAGGGTTCTGTTGCTTGTATTGCATTATTACTGACAGTAAAAAATTTAGCAAGAGTGGCGTATCGGGGTAAAAGGACCTCTTTTTCCCCACAATTCAGGATGCGGCTTGGTACCCTCTCCTTACAGACATCAACTACCCCTCTGGCTGTCTGGATGGTGGGTCTACTATCAGAATACACAGGTTCTACCAGGGCCTGGTAGTCTTGACCCCTAAGGCCTATTGCTGCTCGACACCAGATTAACATTTCACTCCGTCCTGGGGGGTATTGCAATGGGGATTAGATCACTCACTCTGACGCTGCCGACTTCTCCACCAGACAGTTCTACCTGTTGTCTCTGCATCAGTGCTTTGATCTCTTTATGCAGGACACGCTGCTTACTGGAACCAGCAGTTTCGGACACCTGTTGCAGCAACACAATAACCTCGCCAAGACAGTTTTCTATTACATTAGTACCTAAGGTTGTCATTGGGTTGCATTCTTTCTGATCAATATCTACAATTACCAGACCTTGGGCTTTCAACTCTACCCACCCCACCTTAATGGTCACCTCCTTGTACCCCACTTGTGGCAAAGGCTGACCATTGCTGGCTACTATAGTCAAATCACTATCTGGGCCACGGGTAATGTCTCAGTCAGCCCAGTACTGTTTGTAAAGAATATATGGCATAGTCGTCACCTGAGAGCCGGTGTCCAGTAAAGCGTTCATTGGGATGCCGTCAATCACAATTGGGAGAACCAGTCGTCCTCCGACGTACTTGGCTCGCCAGCTTTGTGGGCCTGGTCATCTTACTCCTGGGGGTTGGCCCTCTGCCCCAGGGGTTGCTCGTTTAAATTGCAGAATCTTGTGATGTGTCCTGCCTTGCTGCAGCAGCAAGAAATGGGTCGTCTGTTCTTGTCGTAGCGGTCACTGTCTCTTCCTCTGGTCGGTGGGATCCTCTTCTGCCGTCGCCATGGGACGTCATCTGAACTGGAAGCCAGCTGGATCTTCTCCTTTGGGGACTCTTGCAGGGACTGCATGGTTTTGGCTAGTGCAGCTACCCTTTTGGTCAGCTCCTGGACCTGGATACGCAGTTCTGCAGAGGGGTCATCATCCAGGGTCTGCGTGTCGGCTTCCACCAGGGTCTGTGGAAAGGATGCCGCTTCCTGGTGGTATGGAATTGCTGGGTGCCTAGGGGGCGCTGTGGGGCTGAAATTTGGTTCATGCAGCACCTGGATGGCCCTATATTTAAAGTGTGCAAAGTTCAGGTCAGGGTTTTGCAGGGCCAGGGTGCGTAGCTGTGTCCTGTGGGTGCTGGACAAGAGTCCCTCAATAAACTGCTCCTTTAATAATCTGTTCCCATCTTGCATGCTGTCAGGGTCAACCTGCTTAATGGCCCGCAGTGCCTCCTGGAGATTAAGGGCATAGTCCCGTATACTGTCCTGCACCCTCTGTTTACATACAAAGAATCTGATTTTTACTTCTGCTGCACAGCGAGTGTCAAAAGTGTCCTTCACCCCGGCCAAAATTCGTTTGACAGTCCCTTTATCAGTGTTCGGTCAGGACTTTACTTCCCTCTGGGCCACACCAGTTAACTGACCAATGAGGATGTTGACCTTTTGCTCCTCAGGCTGGGGGTACATTTTAAACAAACTGCAGAGTCTCTCCTTAAAATCACTCAGGGTGTGTAACTCCCCTGAGTACTGTGGTAACCAGGCCGCTCCCAGTATGTACGGCATTGATAGGGCCGGATTCTGCTGTACTATGGGGGCTGCGGCTGCCGCCAGTGCTGCATCTCTACCTGGGCTGGACATGTTCCTTCTCCCCCCCAGTTAACCTCAGTCAGGCCCTGCGTTCCATTACCGCTGTGAGTGGCTGCTCCACTGGCGATCTGGACGGTGATTCTTCCGGTTCTCAAGCCCGGGGCCTCCTGCTTTTCATATGCACACCGCCGAGCATGGAGCACCGCTTACTTTCGCGCTCTTTCCTTAGCTCCTCTGTTCCTCGTGCTACATGTGGTGCAGCAATGGCGGTTATCACTCAGTGTAACAAATTCTATGGCACACAGCATTCGGCAATGCCAGGGTACGAATCCTGTTCGTGACGCAAGTTGGAGCACCCGCTAGGACCATGGGATACTTGGTACCAGGCCGGTTCTGTTCTTAAAGGGGTGGTCATGGTGGCAATGACCTGGTCCATGGCCCTGGGCGTCCAGTAAAAAAGGGGGTTAATGGAAATGGGAATAAAATCTAATGTATGTTCGTGACACCACCTGTGGTATTCGGCCAAGAGTGGCCGACTCTGCTAAAAGGGTCCTCTGGGGATGATGGTATTGTAGCAGAGTTGGTATAGCTCCTCACAGGTAGAGCTTGGTCCCCAGGGCTCCCGGTGTAGTTGATAATAGGGATGATTGACGGTGGGGGTGCAGGCTTGAGGGTGCAGGAAATAATTGAAGCAAACAGGTATAGCAGTTTCCTTTACCTTTTACTGGTAGAATGCAGGTATAGTCCAGGGTACAGGTAACAGGTGATGGTGGGGTCCAGGCAGAAACAGCTTGGGATCCACTTAGCCAGGCGGCTTCGGAGGCCTTCCTTCTGCGCTGTACAATCTGACCCTTACTGCCTGAAGCCCTGCAAAAGTCCTTTCAGTATCTGTGTTCTTAACCTGTATGGCTGACAGCCTGAACCTTTCATGGGCACTGTTTTCTCTCTGGCAGCCCCAGGCTCTTGACTTGCTGTGGTACCTGCAGATGTTAGGTGGAACAGGAGACTTGCAATCTCCTGCCCTCCGGATTCAGTGGCTGGGTCTGCATTTCCCACACCACTACGGACTCCGGTTTCCGGTCTCTTAGCGCTTTCCTCTGGGGTGAGCCCACTCGCAGCTCCAGACCCCAGGCTCCTCTCTTTGCCTCTGCTTCCTCACCATTCGCAGTCTCACACTGAACTCTCTAACTCTGCCTCCAGACCAGAACTTGTAAGGGAAGTTCCTGTCATGAATCCCCAATGGCTAGGGATAGCACAGGACAAGCAAAGTATAACAAATATCGGACGAGCTCTAGGGTGATGGAACCTGGGCTGACCGCTGCCCTACGCCTGACAAACGCAACTAGAGATAGCCAGGGAGCGTGCCTACGTTGGTTCTAGACGCCACGCACCAGCCTAAGAGCTAACTAGTACTGCAGAGTAAACAAAGACCTCACTTGCCTCCAGAGGAATTAACCCCAAAAGGTATAGTTGCCCCCCACATGTATTGACGGTGAAATGAGAGGAAGGCACACACATAGAGATGATGTATATAGCTTTAGCAAATTGAGGCCCGCTGTAAACTAGAAAGCAGAGCGATACAAAAGGGGACTGAGCGGTCAGCAAAAAACCCTAATCAAAAAAACCATCCTGAGATTACAAGAACCCATGTGCCAACTCATGGCACATGGGGAGAACCTCAGTCCACTAGAGCAACCAGCTAGCATAGAGACATTCTAAGCAAGCTGGACCAAAAACCAAACAACTGAAAATCAGCACTTAGCTTATCCTGAAAGATCTGGGAGCAGGTAGGCAGGAACCAAACAGAGCACATCTGAACACATTGATAGCCGGCAAGGGAAATGACAGAAAGGCCAGGTAAAATAGGAAACACCCAGCCTCTGATGGACAGGTGGAAACCAAAGGCCGCAACCCACCAAAGTCACCCAGTACCAGCAGTAACCACCAGAGGGAGCCCACAAACAGAATCCACAACAGTACCCCTCCCTTGAGGAGGGGTCACCGAACCCTCACGAGAACCCCAAGGGCGATCAGGGTGAGCTCTATGGAAGGCGCGGACCAAATCAGTCGCATGAACATCGGAGGCGACCACCCAGGAATTATCCTCCTGACCATAACCCTTCCACTTAACCAAATACTGGAGTTTGCGTCTGGAAACACGAGAATCCAAGATCTTTTCAACAACATACTCCAATTCTCCCTCCACCAGCACTGGAGCAGGAGGCTCGACCGAAGGAACAACGGGCACCTCATACCTCCGCAACAACGACCGATGGAACACATTATGAATAGCAAACGATGCTGGGAGATCCAAACGAAAAGATACAGGGTTAAGAATCTCCGAAATCCTATAAGGACCGATGAACCGAGGCTTGAACTTAGGAGAAGAGACCTTCATAGGGACAAAACGAGAAGACAACCACACCAAGTCCCCAACAAGAAGTCGGGGACCCACGCGGCGACGGCGATTAGCAAACTGCTGAGTCTTCTCCTGAGATAACTTCAAATTGTCCACCACCCGATTCCAAATCTGATGCAGCCTGTCCACCACCACGTCCACTCCAGGACAATCCGAAGATTCCCCCTGACCAGAGGAAAAACGAGGATGAAACCCCGAATTACAAAAAAAAGGAGAGACCAACGTGGCAGAACTAGCCCGATTATTAAGAGCAAATTCGGCCAGTGGCAAAAAAGCAACCCAGTCATCCTGATCAGCAGAAACAAAACACCTCAAATAAGTTTCCAAGGTCTGATTAGTTCGCTCCGTCTGGCCATTCGTCTGAGGATGGAATGCAGATGAGAAAGACAAATCAATGCCCATCTTGGCACAAAACGTCCGCCAAAATCTAGACACAAACTGGGATCCCCTGTCAGAAACGATATTCTCCGGAATCCCATGCAAACGAACCACGTTCTGAAAAAACAAAGGAACCAACTCAGAGGAGGAGGGCAACTTAGGCAAGGGCACCAAATGAACCATCTTAGAAAAGCGGTCACACACAACCCAGATAACGGACATTTTCTGTGAAACCGGGAGATCAGAAATAAAATCCATGGAAATGTGCGTCCAAGGCCTCTTCGGGATGGGCAATGATAACAACAACCCACTAGCCCGTGAACAGCAAGGCTTAGCTCGAGCACACACTTCACAAGACTGCACAAAGGTACGCACATCCCTAGACAAGGAAGGCCACCAAAAAGACCTGGCCACCAAGTCTCTTGTACCAAATATTCCAGGATGACCAGCCAACACAGAAGAATGGACCTCGGAGATGACTCTACTGGTCCAATCATCCGGAACAAACAGTCTTTCTGGTGGACATCGATCCGGTTTATCCACCTGAAACTCCTGCAATGCGCGTCGCAAGTCTGGGGATACGGCGGACAATATTACCCCATCCCTAAGGATACCAGCAGGCCCAGTGTCTCCAGGAGAGTCAGGCACAAAACTCCTGGAAAGAGCATCTGCCTTCACATTCTTTGAACCTGGCAGGTATGAAACCACGAAATTGAAACGAGAAAAAAATAACGACCAACGAGCCTGTCTAGGATTCAAACGCCTGGCAGACTCAAGGTAAATGAGATTCTTGTGATCAGTCAAGACCACCACGCGATGTTTAGCACCCTCAAGCCAATGACGCCACTCCTCAAATGCCCACTTCATGGCCAAAAGCTCCCGATTACCCACATCATAATTGCGCTCGGCAGGCGAGAATTTTCTAGAGAAGAAAGCACATGGCTTCATCACCGAGCCATTAGAACTTCTCTGTGACAAAACCGCCCCCGCTCCAATCTCGGAAGCATCCACCTCCACCTGAAAAGGAAGTGAAACATCTGGTTGACACAACACAGGAGCAGAAGAAAACCGGCGCTTAAGTTCCCGAAAGGCCTCCACGGCCGCAGGAGACCAATCAGCAACATCAGCACCCTTTTTAGTCAAATCAGTCAAAGGTTTAACAATACTGGAAAAATTAGCAATGAACCGACGATAAAAATTAGCAAACCCCAAGAACTTCTGAAGGCTCTTAACAGATGTAGGTTGTGTCCAGTCACAAATAGCCTGAACCTTAACGGGATCCATCTCAATAGTAGAAGGAGAAAAAATGTACCCCAAAAAAGAAATCTTCTGGACTCCGAAGAGACACTTTGAGCCCTTCACAAACAGAGAATTGGCCCGCAAAACCTGAAACACCTTCCTGACCTGTAGAACATGAGATTCCCAGTCATCAGAAAACACCAAAATATCATCCAAATACACAATCATAAACTTATCCAGATATTCACGGAAAATATTGTGCATAAAGGACTGAAAGACTGACGGAGCATTGGAGAGTCCAAAAGGCATTACCAAATACTCAAAATGGCCCTCAGGCGTATTAAATGCGGTTTTCCACTCATCACCCTGTTTTATCCGCACCAGATTATACGCACCACGAAGATCTATTTTAGTGAACCACCTAGCCCCCTTAATGCGAGCAAACAAATCAGTAAATAATGGCAATGGATACTGGTATTTGACTGTAATCTTATTCAGAAGGCGATAATCTATACAAGGCCTCAGGGAACCATCTTTTTTTGCCACGAAAAAAAAACCTGCTCCCAGAGGGGACGAAGATGGACGAATATGTCCCTTTTCCAAGGACTCCTTAATATAATTCCGCATAGCAGTATGCTCTGGCAGTGACAGATTAAATAAACGACCCTTAGGGAACTTACTGCCAGGAATCAATTCTATAGCACAGTCACACTCTCTATGAGGAGGGAGCGAATTGAGCTTAGGCTCCTCAAAAACATCCCTATAATCCGACAAAAACGCAGGGATCTCCGAAGGAGTAGATGAAGCGATAGAAGTCGGAGGTACATCATCATGAACCACCTGACATCCCCAGCTTAGCACAGACATTGTTTTCCAGTCCAGGACAGGATTATGAGTTTGTAACCATGGCAGACCAAGCACTAGTACATCATGTAAATTATACAGTACAAGGAAGCGAATCACCTCCTGATGAACGGGAGTCATGCGCATGGTCACTTGTGTCCAATACTGCGGTTTATTTATAGCCAATGGTGTAGAATCAATTCCCTTCAGAGGAATAGGAACTTCCAGAGGCTCTAGACTAAAACCGCAGCGTTTAGCAAATGACCAATCCATAAGACTCAGGGCAGCGCCTGAATCCACATAGGCATTGACGGAAATGGAAGACAGTGAAAAAATCAGAGTCACAGACAAAATGAACTTAGACTGCAGAGTATCAATGGCAAAAGATTTATCAACCCTTTTTGTGCGTTTAGAGCATGCTGATATAACATGAGCTGAATCACCACAATAAAAACACAAACCATTTTTCCGCCTATAATTTTGCCGTTCACTTCTGGACTGAATTCTATCACATTGCATAGTCTCAGGTGCCTGTTCAGAAGACACCGCCAACTGGTGCATGGGTTTGCGCTCCCGTAAACGCCGATCAATCTGAACGGCCATAGCCATAGACTCATTCAGACCTGTAGGCGCAGGGAACCCCACCATAATATCCTTAATGGCCTCAGAAAGACCATTTCTGAAGTTTGCAGCCAGGGCGCACTCATTCCACTGAGTAAGCACCGACCATTTCCGAAATTTCTGACAATATATTTCCGCTTCATCATGCCCCTGAGAGAGGGCTAATAAAGCCTTTTCAGCCTGAATCTCTAGGTTAGGTTCCTCATAGAGCAATCCCAATGCCAGAAAAAACGCATCCACACTGAGCAATGCAGGATCCCCTGGTGCCAATGCAAATGCCCAATTCTGAGGGTCGCCCCGTAGGAACGATATAACAATCTTAACCTGTTGAGCAGGGTCTCCAGAGGAGCGAGATTTCAAAGAGAGAAACAATTTACAATTGTTCCTGAAATTCAGGAAGGTAGATCTATCTCCAGAAAAAAACTCTGGAATAGGAATTCTAGGTTCAGACATGGGAGTGTGAACAACGAAATCCTGTATGTTTTGAACCTTTGCCGCGAGAATACTCAGGCTGGAAGCCAAACTCTGGACATCCATGATAAACAGCTAAGATCAGAGCCATTCAAGGGTTAAGAGGAGGTAAGAAGCAGCTAGACAGCAATTAAGGGCTAGGCAGCAAAACTCTGAAGGAAAAAAAAAAAAAATAAATTTCCCTTGAACACTTCTTTTTCTCCTGCTTCAGCCCCAACAATTAACACTTTGTGGGCCGGCTATACTGTCATGAATCCCCAATGGCTAGGGATAGCACAGGACAAGCAAAGTATAACAAATATCGGACGAGCTCTAGGGTGATGGAACCTGGGCTGACCGCTGCCCTACGCCTGACAAACGCAACTAGAGATAGCCAGGGAGCGTGCCTACGTTGGTTCTAGACGCCACGCACCAGCCTAAGAGCTAACTAGTACTGCAGAGAAAACAAAGACCTCACTTGCCTCCAGAGGAATTAACCCCAAAAGGTATAGTTGCCCCCCACATGTATTGACGGTGAAATGAGAGGAAGGCACACACATAGAGATGATGTATATAGCTTTAGCAAATTGAGGCCCGCTGTAAACTAGAAAGCAGAGCGATACAAAAGGGGACTGAGCGGTCAGCAAAAAACCCTAATCAAAAAAAACATCCTGAGATTACAAGAACCCATGTGCCAACTCATGGCACATGGGGAGAACCTCAGTCCACTAGAGCAACCAGCTTGCATAGAGACATTCTAAGCAAGCTGGACCAAAAACCAAACAACTGAAAATCAGCACTTAGCTTATCCTGAAAGATCTGGGAGCAGGTAGGCAGGAACCAAACAGAGCACATCTGAACACATTGATAGCCGGCAAGGGAAATGACAGAAAGGCCAGGTAAAATAGGAAACACCCAGCCTCTGATGGACAGGTGGAAACCAAAGGCCGCAACCCACCAAAGTCACACAGTACCAGCAGTAACCACCAGAGGGAGCCCACAAACAGAATCCACAACAAGTTCCCCTGAAACCGGGTTTAGCGCTCCCCCTTCTGGTCTGGAGTCAGGACTGTGTTGCTATAATGGAAGCCTATGGACGCAGGATCCGTCGCTGACCGTCACACACAGGAATCCAGCAATGTATCACATTTTTCCCTCAGCATGTCCGGAAGGATTTTCAAGGCAGGGAAAAAATCTCTCTCTCTCTCTCGTCCCCAGAATACCAATCTACCCCGGAAAAGCTCAGCCCGACGCATGTGTCATAACACTGGATGTGTTGCCTCCGTTGGATCACTATTTTCTCGACATCCGTCGGCACGTCTTGCCAACGCATTAGGACGGGACACTGCCGACGGAAGTGTGAAAGAAGCCTTAGGGATTCCTCCTTGTTTCCAAGCATAACATCACCTCCCCTGTGAGGAAGGCAATACCATTGTGGCATCCGGACTCCTGGGGTACCACACATACACTGTGAAACAAAGCATGCAATGATACAACATGACAATATTTATGAGCAAACTTCATTGTAATCCTATAGGCCTCAGTGCACCTTCTAACTAATGCAAGAATGTCATCATCACGGACTTCTCTGATCTTTGAAGATGCCTCTACTCACATAACTCTTTAAGCACAGACAAATACAACTGTATTGACAACTGAGTTTGTATATTAATTCAACATATTCGCTATTCACTGCAATATAGCACTATGTGCAACTACACCTATTTCATTTAACCTTTTTTGTACTTCTATACTTATTAGTGACACTTATGTTATTTGTGTCTTCATTCTGAGGAGAACTTCAGAAACTGCATCTCATTATTTACAAAGTTAGTTTCCTCAAGTTTGCCCAAGTTGGCTGCTAGGTATGACATGGCTGCTGAGCATATTATGGCTGACCGGTCTCTTATACTTCACTTACTGGATGTTATTCTGGAGAATGGTACTAATAGAAAATGTCATTCGGCAGCTGCTTAAAAATAAGAATCCAAAGGAATCGATTGCACTATTTCTGAAAGCCACTACTTCTAAAGAACAAAAGAACTGAAAAGATAATCAGAATTCTGAAATGGATTATGTGTTTGAAGAACAAATACTGTGAAAAGCAAAACTATTAGAAGTGGCCATCAAAAAGTAGCTCCTGCAATCACAGGGAAAAAGAGCAGTAGATCTGTAGATCCTATGACTGAAGAATAAAGAATGTGTTCCAAATGCTGCAACTTCATCTTGAAGAGTTAAAAGCAAAGGTACAGTTAGAACAAAAAGTAATCTTATTTTTCTCGATACCAAGGCAAAGAAGACACATATACAGTATTCTCCACTAAATACTGCATTGGGGATTCCGTCAAAATACTGAAAAAGACAAACAGGATTCCAATGGAAACCATGTCAGAGCCTTGATAGACATATTCAATACTATATTTCCAATGGAAAGCGTTTGGGACTAGGCCCCGAAATGAAGATCACCGATGACACTTCGTTTCAGAGAGAAGGCAGAGATTGCGGCAGTGACAGCAGCCTCTGCCCCATGATGACACTTTATTTGAGTATCCGAACATGCATTCGCATTCTCAAACGAAACGTCATCAAAGAGGAAGCTGTAAAAAAGAAAGAAAAGCAGTTAGATACTGTAGTTAAGGAAGGACAGGGAATTTTTTTTAAGTATATTAGAATATAGATTAGATTATGATGACATTGAATAGATAGGCATTTAGGATGAAAATTAATTTGCTTTTCGGACCACCCCTTTAATTATAATTTCAGAAAAACAAGTTTAAAAATTTTCATGAATAATAAAATCAAGATGATTAATAGACTTTCTTTGCTTCAAAACACTACTGTTTTTCATATGGTAACTATATCAAGCAGAACGATAATGTAAAGAGTTTTCGCGGAATTATACAAAGATGACTAAGAAAGTTTAAAAATAAAGAAATAGCAATCACCTTAAATTTTGGTCCAATCTACATTCAAATTATTTTCTTAAACAAGCTTTCAGGCTTTACTTTACTTTACCATAAAAAAACTATTTTCTTCAAGTATCTATATATTTTGCATGACGAAACGTGTCGCATTACTTGACTTCAGAAAAGGCTGGATTTCAGAAGTTGCTATTGGGCTTTTTGTTGCTGATCTATTTCAAGTGTTTATTTCTGTTAATGTTGATAATTATGGCTTACAGCCAATGCAAGCCCAAAAGTCATTATCTCAGTAAATTAAAATACTTTATAACACCAACTTGAAAAATTATTTTAAAATCGAAATGTTGGCCTACTGAAATGTATGTTCAGTAAATGCACTCAATACTTGGTCGGGACTCCTTTCGCATCAATTACTGCATCAATGCGGCGTGGCATGGAGGCGATCAGCCTGTGGCACTGCTGAGGTGTTATGGAAGCCCAGGTTGCTTTGATAGCATTCTTCAGCTCGTCTGCATTGTCTCTTATCTTCCTCTTGAAAATACCCCATATATTCTATGTGGGGTTAAGGTCAGGCGAGTTTGCTGGCCAATCAAGCACAGTGATACTGTTGTTGTTAGATCAGGTATTGGTAGTTTTGGCAGTGTGGACTGGTGCCAAGTCCCGCTGGAGATTGAAATTTCCATTTCCAAAAAGCTAGTCAGCAGAGGGAACCATGAAGTGCTCTAAAATTTCCTGGTAGATGGCTGCTCTGACTTTGGTCTTAATAAAACACAGTGGACCTACACCAGTAGTTGACATGGCTCCCAAACCAACATTAGCTGTGGAAATGCAGCGCCCCCACTGCCGCAGGGCCGAGGGGTACCCGATACCGGGCCTCTGAGTCTCTGCTCTGGGGTTGTCACGGTGGCTAGGCCCGGTCCGTGACCCTGCCGAGGGGCGTACGGTGATAGGTATGACTGATGGTGGTGGTGGTGAGGCTGTAGTGGTGCGGTGCAGTAAATAACGAGGACACCAGGTTGCAGTCTCTTTACCTCTTTACTGAAGATCTCTGGGTCCTCAGTCCAGAATCTGGATAACCAGGCTGCGCAAGTCCGGCCGGTCCAATGGCACCTCCAGAGTTCTCTTAGCAGGTGGAAATCTGTGCCTTCCTCCTAGCGCTATGTGTTGCGGTCCTTCCCTGCTGTGCTTACGGAAAGTCCCCACAACTGTTGTGTCTGTTTCTTAAGTTCCCTCACAACTCGATTAGATGATGTTCTGCTAATCCTCCGTCCCTCCCTGGTGTTACGGTTGGGACGGCACCCGTTTGACGGGTAGGCTCGGAGCTCTTCCGGGACCCTAGAGTCGCCCCTCTCCACAAGTTGCCCCCCAAGACTGCATAGGTGATTTTAGTGAGACAGCCCGCCTTAGACTGACTGTCCTGCCGCTGTTTAGAGTATCG
Organism: Ranitomeya variabilis; assembly: GCF_051348905.1. Taxonomy (NCBI): domain Eukaryota; kingdom Metazoa; phylum Chordata; class Amphibia; order Anura; family Dendrobatidae; genus Ranitomeya; species Ranitomeya variabilis. The sequence continues at coordinate 324,976,417 of NC_135234.1, forward strand.
CTTGAAGCTGGATGTTGTAATACTCCCTCGGCGTTCCGGCCACCGGTAGTGCGCCTCAGTAAGGTGTTGCCTAGGTCTTACGGCACGACCCCTACTGGTATTCTCCTTATTGCTTGATCTCGTTTCTCACTCAGCACAATCTATCTCGCTTCTGATCCTTCCTTGGGCACCGCCGCTATCCTGAGCAGGCACGGTCCCGTTACGTTCGCTCTAGTTGCCAAGCCTCTGTCAGGATCCCACCCCTGACAGAGACCCTACTGTATCTTCCCCCACAACACCCTCTGCCACAAGGTGTTGCCTGGTTCCAACCCAGTCAGCTTTCTGATCTCACTTCCTGCCTGACCCCCAGTTTACCCACTATGGTGGGGAGTGGCCTAGTGAATAGAACCCTTAGCTCCCCCCGGAGGCTCGACTGTGAAATGTCTTGGTGTCTGTGATACCTGATCAGATGAACTCCTTCAGTGCCATCGGACGTACCACAGCTCCCCTTAGTGGCGGAGCCACAGTACTGCAACGACCAGGACTCTGGGGCGCTGCAGAAACTTCACACTAGACCTCAAGCAGCTTGAATTTTGTGCATCTCCACTCTTCCTCCACACTCTGGGACCTTGATTTCCTAATGAAATGCAAAACTTACATTCATCTGAAAACAATACCTTGGACCACTGAGCAACAGTCAAGTTCTTTTTCTCCTTGGCTCAGGTAAGACACTTCTGACGTTGTCTATCGGTTATCAGTGGCTTGACACAAGGAACGTGACACCCGTAGCACATGTCCTGGATATGTTTCTGTGTGGTGGATCTTGAAGCAATGACTCCAGCAGCAGTCCACTCCTTGTGAATCACCCCAAAATTTTTGAATGGCCTTTTCTTAACAATCTTTTCAAGGCTGCGGTTATCATCGTTGCTTGTGCACCTTTTTCTACCACACTTTTTCCTTCCACTCATCTTTCCATTAATATGCTTTGATACAGCACTTTGTGAACAGTCCGCTTTTTAAGCAATGACCTTTTGTGGCTTACCCTCCTTGTGGAGTGTGTCAGTGACTGCCTTCTGGACATTTAGATTGTGAGCCCCAACGGGGACAGCAATGATAATGTGTGCAACCTGTAAAGCGCTGCGGAATATGTTAGCGCTATATAAAAATATAGATTATTTATTATATATATTATTATCTGTCAAGTCAGCAGTCTTCCCCATGATTGTGGAGCCTACTGAAACAGACTAAGTGACCCTTGTAAATGCTTAGGAAGCCTTTGCGGGTGTTTTTTGTTAATTATTCTAATTTACTGAGATAATGACTTTTGAGTTTTCATTGGCTGTAAGCCATAATCAAAATTAACAGAAATAATCACTCTGTTTGTAATGACTATATAATATATGGGTTTCACTTTTTGTATTGAAGAACTGAAATAAATTAACTTTTTGATGATATTCTAATTTAGGGATAAACACTTGTAGGTGTTAAAGTAGATTTAGACATGTATGACACTTCCAGACTTTGCAAAGCTGTATTATTTTAGACTGCATTTTGTGCGTAGTTCACAAACTTTATATTTTAGAAACTTACAAGCTTGCATGAAATTACTATTTTCTACTTTCTTCTTATTGTTGTTTCTTCTTCATTCCCACACTTAATAGCACTCTGTGCTGGTGACCGGTTTATACAGTGTTATTTGAATAGAGAGAAAAATCCACTGATACATACTGTTAGGTGCCAGGATTCTCCCGCTGCAAGGGGTAGATCCCAAGCCTTGCCTGCATTTGCGGTCTCCCATTCTGCTTTGACTGCTGTGGGTGCTGCTGAGTATAGACGTCGGTCCCAGCATCTTGCTCAGGATCGTGCTATTTGTCTGGTTACTGTCAAGCCTTTGGTAATTAGCGGTAGTCAGCGACAAGCGAACACTCTGGAAACCCTGTTGAAAAAGCCATTTGGCAAAACGTGCGTTCGGGGGTGCTGAGAAGGAGGGGGTACTATTCCTGACAACTGAAATGGGTAAGCCTGCAATATGTTATACATAACTCTTGCCAGTTATGTTCATGGGATACCTGGGACCCTTTGTAGATTAATGCTACTGGCTTACTTCCACTGATATTAGGATATATTGAAGTACCTTTCCCTCCTTACTCAATTTCCGTCATGTTTGAGCATGCTCGTGATGTGGGGACTTCTCATTGGTGGTTGGTTGTCAGCTGCTCTGGTGATGTGGCAGCTCCGGATTGGTCCACGGGCAAGGTCCTGTCCAACTGGACTTGAGCTGTACGTATAAAAGGTTCTCAGAGGCATATGCCAGTGCGCTAGTATCAATCTAATTTAGAATTCCGGCACCTCCATATAGGAGTTTGTTGGTGTGGATTAAGGGCTGGCATAATGCCACTAGAATTCTGGCACCTTCGGAGAGGAGTTGTTTGAGTGCTGTTGCTGACTGTCTTACCACTGTTGCTACCTGCTCCATTAGTGGGCTTCTATCCTCTGTGAAGTTAACAGGGATCGTGTCTAGTGTCATATCTTTTGTTACTGTGTGCAAGACTTTATTGCTGAGTTTCTGCTTCACTACTGTGTGTGACTGACACAGCTCTATTGCAGAGCATCTGCTTTTTACTGTGTGAAAGTAGCACTACCTCATGTGCTGCTCACTGAGTGACGTGAAACTCAGTAGGAGCTAGCAATCATTCACTGCATTCATCACATTAGTTGCAGTTTTACATCTCTGGATGGTGGACCCCGGTTTGTGATTGCACTTCCTCATTTAATCTATTTAGTGAAATCCGCCAACCTTAACAGTATACTAGAGCCAGGGTCTGGCTAGCAATGGTGGATGAGTAGCAACTACAGTGGTACATCCAGCAGCTGGAGGGCAGGTTGTCCACTCTTGAGCAGACAACTTCAGTATTGGATTTTACCGCAGTTGCGGCACGAGCTGCCAGTGAGGCCGCTACCAGGATCGCTGCTACAACACCTGTTCTGTCTTTCCTACATATCCCGCTCCTTGATAAGTTCTTGGGTGAAAGCAAGGCAGGGGATTCGTGAACCAGTGCGCTATTCAGTTGGAGCTGCTGGTCTCACGTTTCCCTTCTGAACGGGTCAAAGTGGGATTCGTAACATCTCTATTGACAGGCAGGGAGTTTGAGGGGGCAATGCTGCTGTGGGAGCGTAATGAACAGCTGATTCAGGGCATTTCTCATTTTCTGGATGCTCTGAAACAACAGGTCTTTCTGGGTCCCCAAATGACTCATGACACCGCGCTTCAATTCTTGGTGTTGACTCAGGGCTCTTCCATGGTCAGCCAGTTCCCCATCCTTAGCAACCGAGATGCAGTGGTTGGATAAGGTCCTTATCCCCGTGTTTTGGAGGGGCCTAGATGACCATGTAAAAGATGGACTGGCCACTAGGGAGATACCTATCACACTGGAGAACTTAATAACGGTGTCCACTATCATCGATTTTTGGCATGCCGAACGAAGATTGAAGTGATATCAGTGTAGGCAAAGGATTCAGCAAGGTCCTAATTATTTAAATCCTTTGGAATCATTGACTCAGACTAGCGAGCCTGAGGAGTCCATGGGGGTATCTCGGCAAAAACCTAAATCCCATCCAGTGCGCGTCAAACTGACCTGTTTTACAAGCAGGCTGGACCGTACGTCAATAATTGTCCCAGATGTTCTGAGAGACAACCGCTTCCGGTGGCTGTCATGGGAGGTTCTTTAGACCTGGCAGATATGTCTTCCAAGATTACCTTTAAGGTATCCTTATCCTATGGGCCGACTACCCTCTCTGCAGAGGCCTGTGTGGAATCAGGAGCCAAGGGCAATTCTGTGTCTTCTGCCTTTGTTTTGCGGCACGCCATTCCTTTAGTCAGGCTCTATATCCCTGTCACCATTCGCGTAGTAAATGTGTCCGCACTCCCCAATCAAATTACACATCAGACGATACCCCTTTTCCTTAAGGTGCCCCCTGAGCATCAGGAGAAGATCTTGTTTATGGTGCTCTCTGAGGGCATAGATGAGGTACTGTTGGGCTTATCCTGGTTGCACCGCCATTCACCTCATATAGATTGGGCAAGTGGAAGCATATTGGGATGGAGTAAGTCATGCGAGGGACAGTGTCTTAGGCTCCTCATTGAAGTTGGGTCCTCTGAGATCCCTTCAGACCTAACTACTCTTCCTGAGCACTATTTGTAATACCCAGACGTGTTCTCAAAAAAGGTGGCGGAGACTCTTCCATCCCATCGCCTCTACGATTGCTCTATTGACCTCATTCCGGGGGCACAGCCTCCTCAGGGGGCGTGTTTACCTGTCATCTCTCCCGGAGACTGAGGCTATGTACGAACGAATATACCAGGAAGAACCTGGCGAGAAGGTTTATTAGGAAGTCAGTGTCTCCTGCGGGGGGCTGGGTTCTTCTTTGTCCAGAAGAAGATCAGAGAACTTCGTCCTTGTATAGACTATAGGAGTTTGAATGTCATTAGCATAAAAAATAAATACCCTTTGCCATCTCCGAGCTCTTCGATAGGCTACAAGGTGCTAGGATTTTCACTAAATTAGATCTACGTGGGGCCTATAATTTAATTCACATACAAGAAAGGGACAAATGGAAGACTGCATTTAATACTCGGCATGGTCATTATGAGTACTTAGTGATGCCGTTTGGTCTTTGTAATGCTCCCGCAGTCTTCCAGGATTTCGTTAATGACATCTTTTGGGAGCTGTTATCCTCTTCTGCAGTGGTGAATCTGGATGACATCCTTATCTACTCCCCTGACCTTGACACTCACCGAAAAGATGTCTGTAGGGTCTTCAAGCTCTTACGCGCCAATTTGCTTTATGAAAAATTGGAAAAGTGCCCATTTGAACAGGAGTTTCTACCATTTCTAGGGTATATTATTTCTGCCTAGGGCTTGGCAATGGACCCCGCCTAGGGCTTGGCAATGGACCCCACCAAGCTAGAGTCGGTGATCAACTGGCAGGAACAACATTCCCCTAAAGCGGTTCAGTGCTTCATGGGATTTATCAACTATTACCGCCAGTTCATTCCCTACTTTTCTACCCTAGCAGCTACATTGGTAGCCTTCACCAAGAAGGGACCTAACCCTAAGCAGAGGTCCAAGGAGGTTTCTAAGGCCTTTATGTCCCTAAAGTCCTAATTCACTGGGGCGCCAGTGCTACAATGGCCCGATGTGGATAAGCCCTTTATCCTGGAAGTTGATGCCTCTTCCATCGGTGCAGGAGCAGGCCATGAAATTAGCCTTCTCGGAGTGGAGTAATCTTCTTGAGGGGGCTCGGCACCCCTTCAAGGTCTTCACGGATCACAAGAATCTGCTCTATTTGCAGACGGCTCAATGGCTGAATTCTCGCCAGGCCAGGTGGTCCTTATTCGTCTCCAGATTTAACTTCACTATCCATTTTTTGTCTGGGGAGAAGAATTTACGTGCTGATGTCCTGTCACGTTCTGTAGTCTCATCCGAAGAGGGTGACGAGCTATGGCTACTTGTCCTTTAGGAGAGTCTCTGAATGGTGGTGCCATTGTCACTAGAGAAGGTGCCTCCAGGCAAATCCTATGTACCACCTAACTTGCTGCCGCAGGTACTCTCTTGGGCACACACTTCCAAGCTGGGTGGACATTTTGGCAAAAGAGGACCACTGAGCTTCTGGCGAGGTCTTATTGGTGGCCTTGGATGGCACGTGATGTAAGGGACTATGTTCAAGCCTGAGTCTCATGTGCCAGAAATCTGTCTTCTAGGCAGAGACCTGCAGGCTTGCTGCATCCTTTACCCATTGCAGATAGGTCCTGGGAGATGGTTGGGATGGATTTTATTGTGGATCTATCCAAGTTTCGTAGCAACAGGGTTATTTGGTTGGCCACGGACCATTTCTCCAAAATGGTTCATCTGGTTCCTCTTCCGTGAGTGCCATCTGCGTGGGCCTTGGTGGTATTATTCGTGAAACATATATTTCGCCTTCATGGGAAGCCTGACAAGATTGTCAGTGACTGAGATCCACAGCTCGCATCTCGGTTCTGGTGAGAGCTTTGTCGGCTGCTTAGTATTGAGCTCAATCTCTCCTCTGCATACCATCCCGAGACAAATGGGCTGGTGGAGAGGGGTGAACCAGACTCTGATCACATACTTACGGCATTTTGTGTCTGCAGGTATGATGACTGGTCTTTCTGTCTTGGGTGGAGTTTGCTCTTAATAATGCTGTCTCCCACTGTACGGATCAGATGCCATTTCTCTTAAACTACGGTCAGCATCCACATGTCCCCATGCCCATGCCCATCTCCTCTTTGGACCCTAGGGTGGATGCCATCAAGGTTTCCAAAGAGAGAATGAGATTCTCTGCTGACACGTGTTGTCGTCCTGCCCGGTCTTTGCCCCTGGCAATTTAGTGTGGCTGTCAGCTCGTAACATCAAGCTGAGAGTAGAGTCCTCTAAATTTGCTCCCCGCTATGTGGGTCCTTTCAAGGTCCTTGAACAGGTGAATCATGTAGTATATCATCTCAGCCTTCCACCACATGTCAACATTACGGACACCGTCCATGTCTCTTTGTTAAAGCCCGTATATATGTCTCGGTCTTCTGAGACTCCTGCTAGGAGTTTGGATACATCCTCTGATGATTTTGAGGTTAATGCCATTGTTGTGTCCAAGGTGGTGCGTGGTAAAATTTTTTTGGTGGACTGGAAGGGTCATGGGCCAGGACCTGGGAACCTTTAGAGCATATTCGTGTCCCCCAGCTTATTGCGGCTTTCGAATTTGGCCAGGGAGATGCTAGTGAGGGGATAATGTTAGGTGCCGGGATTCTCCCACTGCACAGGGTAGATCCCAAGCCTTGCCTGCATCTGTGGTCTCCAATTCTGCTTTGACCGCCGCGGGTGCTACTGAGCATAGATGTCGGTCCCAGCGCATTGCTCAGGCTTGTGCTATTTGTCTGGTTACTGCTGGCTCTTCAGCCAACCTTTTGGTAACCAGCGGTAGTCAGCGAAAAGCAAACACTCTGGAGACTAAACTCAGACATCACCTTACTGAGCATGCTCGTGATGTGGCGACGTCTCATTGGTGGTCGGTCGTCAGCTGCTCTGGTGACGTGGCAGCTCCGGATTTGTCCATGGGAAAGGTCCTGTCCGACTGGACTTGAGCTGTATGTTTAAAAGGTTCTCAGAGGCACATGCCGGTGCACAAGTATCAATCTAATTTCATGAGTGAATGTACTTTGCAACAGTGAAGTCTATGTCAGCATGTGCTCAGGGTCGGCTGTTAGTCATTAGAATTCTGGCACCTCTGGAGAGGAGTTTGTTCGTGTGCATTCAAGGCTGGCGTAATACCACTAGAATTCCGGCACCTCCAGAGAGGAGTTTCTTGAGTGCTGTTGCTGACTGTCTTGCCACTGTTGCTACCTGCTCCATTAGTGGGCTTCAATCCTCTATGAAGTTAACAGGGATCGTGTCTAGTGCCATACCTTTCATTACTGTGTGTGAGTGACATAGCTTTATTGCTGAGCATCTGCTTTGTTACTGTGTGCGAGTGATACTACCTCATGTGTTGCTCACTGAGTAACATGAAACTCAGTGGGAGCTAGCAATCGCTCGCTGCATTCTCCGCCATTGTTCACATTAGCTGCAGTTTTACATCTCTGCACGGTGGACCCCGAGTTACGATTGCACTTCCTCATTTAATCTATTTAGTGCAATCCACCAACTCTAACATATACTATATGTAGATCAAATTGGCCATATGCCTACCTCAATGACCAGAATCAGTATATATGGACACTCCAAAACAACATTAATTCTACATGAGTCATTGTCCAAACCATCATGATAAAAATTAACAAATTTTATCAAAAAGCAATTTATAAAAATATAACACATATATTAAAGAGCTAAAGAGGCAAGGTACATAGAAGATTCATGTGTGAAGGACAAACAACCATTGGTTATATCACAGGGAGGGAGCAAAAGACAGACCTGAATAAACGGGTTAGTAGCTCTTGCCCACCTAGTCTCCCCGTGACATTAAATCGGCCTTTAAAACAAAACAAAAAAAGAAAAAAAAAAAGGGGTTTCCTTTTTTTGTTTTGTCATGGATCCCATGACTTCCATAACCCGCCAGTTGGAGGCGCTGTCCCTACAGGTCACGGAGTTGAGGGGGGCAGTGCAGCAACAAGGACTAGCAGTATCTAATGTGCAAGCTGGAGCGACAGGTAGAGTTGCTGAGCCTAAGTTTCCTTTGCCTGAAAAATTTGCTTGGGGACGCAATAAATTTGTTTCTTTTCGTGAAGCTTGCAAACTATATTTCCATATGCGCCCAATCTCCTCAGGTAATGAGGCTCAGCGTGTGGGCCTGGTGTTGTCATTGTTAAGCGGGGATCCCCAAGCATGGGCGTTTTCTTTGCCATCTAATTCTGCTGCATTTGAATCTGTAGAGAGTTTTTTTTCCTTTCTTGGAGATATTTATGATGAGCCAGACAGAATGGCTTTAGCAGAATCTAAGATACGCACTATTCGCCAGGGGGAGCGAGTTGCAGAGGATTACTGTTCTGAATTTCGTCGCTGGGCGATCGATACACAGTGGAATGATCCAGCGCTGCGGAGTCAGCTTATTCATGGGGTTTCTGGAAGGGTTAAAAAAGCCCTTCTGATGTACGCGACTCCTACTTCTCTAGATTCCGCTATGAGTCTGGTTGTCCGCATTGATCGACGTTTGCATCAGGGGGAGTATGAGACACCGCCTATGGGAGAGGGTTTAGGTTCACGTGTGGTTGCTGCAGGTGAGCCCACGGAGCCTATGCAAATCGCAGGGGTGTCACATGTGAAGCGTCGAGCCCCTGAGCTCAGGAAGCAGGGAGCCTGTTTTTACTGCGGTAAGACTGGTCATTTTATTAATATCTGTCCTCTACTGTCTAAGAAAAACGCAACGGCGGAAAACTTCTAAGCTCAGAGGGTGTGGAGGAGACCAATCTGAGCTTATGTATATCCTCCATGGAGGTTTATCAATGCATGCTCCCTGCTAAGGTTATAATCGCTGGCGGTGAACTGCCAATTACTGTGTTTTTGGATAGTGGTTCAGCCACAAATCTCATTGATGAGGAGTTTGCGCGCACAGCAGGTTTTAGGATTGAAAAACTGCCTCATCCTATCCGCGTGGTCACCATCAATGCTGCTCCTCTCTCACAGGGGGAGATTACTGAATTTGTGGCTGAGGTGAAATTCCACATTGGGGTTCTACATTCCGAGCAGGTTACATGTAAGGTGCTCAGGAATCTTCCTGCTCAGGTGGTTTTGGGTTTTCCATGGTTGTCTATGCACAACCCGGTAATTGACTGGAAAACTCAGGACATAATTCAGTGGAGCGAATTCTGCCAGGAGAATTGCCTGGCCACATGTGTGTCTGCTGTGACTTCAAGCGTTCAGGGGTCACTTCTGGATTTTGTGGATGTGTTCTCTGAGAAGGGTTGTTCAGAGTTGCCGCCACATCGCCCCTATGACTGTACTATCAGATTTAAACCAGGGGCCAAATTGCCTAAAGCAAGGATGTATAACATCTCCGGTCCGGAGAGACAAGCATTAAAGGATTACATTGCTGAAAGTTTGAGCAAAGGGCACATCAGGCCTTCATCCTCGCCTGTGGCAGCAGGGTTCTTCTTCGTGAAGAAGAAAGATGGCGGATTACGCCTGTGTTTGGATTTCAGGGAATTGAACCAGATTACGGTTCGTGATCCATACCATATGCCACTAATACCAGATTTGTTCAACCAGGTGGCAGGTGCTAAGTGGTTTACCAAGCTTGACCTCAGGGGGGCGTACAACCTCATAAGAGTCCGTCAAGGTGATGAGTGGAAGACGGCTTTTAATACCCCTGAGGGTCATTTTGATGCCATTTGGGTTGACTAACGCACCTGCAGTGTTCCAACATTTCATTAATGATGTGTTTTCGCATGTTTTGGGGAAATTCGTTATCGTGTACCTAGATGACATCCTCATTTATTCTTGCGACCGTGATACTCATTTAGATCATGTCAGGCAGGTGTTACAGCTTCTCAGAGAGAATAAGCTGTATGCTAAACTTGAGAAATGTGTATTTTCTGTTCAAGAGTTGCCTTTCTTGGGTTATATTGTGTCTGCTTCTGGTTTTAAAATGGACGCCGCTAAGGTGCAAGCGGTGTTGCATTGGGAATGGCCTGATAACCTGAAAGCACTTCAGCGGTTCCTTGGGTTTTCTAACTACTATAGGAAATTTATCGAGGATTTTTCCATCATTGCTAAACCGCTAACTGACATGACTAAAAAGGGTACCAATTTCTCCGTTTGGCCTGAGGCTGCTGTGCGCGCATTTGAATTTCTTAAGAACAGTTTTGTTTCAGCCCCCATTCTTGTGCAGCCAGACGTATCAAAAACTTTTGTTGTGGAAGTCGATGCGTCTCAGTTTGGTGTGGGGGCAGTACTATCACAAGGATCATCTTTGAGTGATTTGCATCCATGCGCCTATTTCTCCAAGAAACTGTCGTCCGCCGAACGTAACTACGATATCGGCAACAGGGAGTTGTTGGCAATCAAGTTGGCCTTTGAGGAATGGCGACACTTCTTGGAGGGGTCGGTACATCAGGTTACTGTTATTACCGATCATAAGAATCTGCTGTATTTGGAGTCAGCCAAGCGTCTGTCCCCCAGGCAGGCTCACTGGGCATTGTTTTTCACGCGGTTCAATTTTGTTGTCACTTACAGACTGGGGTCTAAAAACACTAAGGCGGATGCTCTGTCCAGGTGTTTTCTGGGGGGAGAACCTCGGGAGGATCCAGTACCCATCCTCCAAAAGGGTGTTGTGGTTTCGGCTCTCAGTACTGAGGTTGAGGCTGAGATTGCCGAGGCTCAGGAGGAGGTACCATCTGAGCTTCCCATCAACAAATCTTTTGTACCGCTTCATCTCCGATTAAAGGTTTTGGCGGAGCATCATGATGGTGTCCTGGCTGGCCACCCAGGGGTTAGAGGTACCTTGGAGTTGGTGTCACGTCGGTTTTGGTGGCCCAAGTGTTGTGAATTCCGTTCTTGGGCTCCCTCCGGTGGTTGTAAATGGCACTTTTGTGAATTCTGCCCTTGGGCTCCCTCCGGTGGTTTTAAGTGGAACTGCTGCTCCTTGGGTTTAGCATTAGCAGCTGCTTCCACTGATCGTCTCTCCTGGCTCTGCTATTTAGCCTGGCTCTAGTCTTCAGCCAGTGCCAGCTGTCAATGTTTCTTGGTTGGATTCAGATCTCTCCTTGGATTTCTCTGATAGCCTGTCCATTTCAGCAAAGATAAGTCCTTGCTTGTTCTTTTGGTTGTCCACTTGCTGTGGACTTAATCGTTCAGTTCATGTTATGTTTTTTCTTGTCCAGCTTGTCAGTGTGATATGTTTAGCTTAGCTGGAAGCTCTGGGGAAGCAGATTTGCCCTCCACACCGTGAGTCGGTGTGTAGATTTTTTGTAAACTCTGTGTGGATTTTTTAGCTTTTAATACTGACCGCACAGTATTCTTTCCTGTTCTGTCTATCTAGTTAGAATTGGCCTCCTTTGCTAAATCCTGTTTTCATTCTGTGTATGTAATTTCCCTCTCCACTCACAGTCAATATTTGTGGGGGGGCTATCTTTCCTTTGGGGATTTTCTCTGAGGCAAGATAGCTTTCTGTTTCCATCTTTAGGGGTAGTTAGTTCTCAGGCTGTGACGAGGTGTCTAGGGAGTGACAGGAACATCCCACGGCTACTTCTAGTGTTGGTGTTAGGATCAGGAACTGCGGTCAGTACAGATACCACCTCCTCAGAGCTCGTCCCATGTTGCTCCTTAACCACCAGGTCATAACAGTACAGCTGGCTCACAATGTGTTGAATGCATCTCAAAAGAGGGAAAAAAAAAGTTCTGAGCCTTTCTTTTCTGCAGCCTGTTTTATCTTTTTTTCCCCTTAATCTCTGGGTGGTTCAGGATTTTGGCGCTGACATGGAGGTTCAGGATTTGTTCTCTTGTGTGGATCAACTCGCTGCAAGGGTACAGAGTATCCAAGATTATGTTGTTCAGACTCCGGCTTTAGAGCCTAGAATTCCTACTCCTGATTTTTTTTTTGGGGATGGATCCAAATTTTTGAACTTTAAAAATAACTGCAGATTGTTTTTTGCTTTGAGACCCCGTTCCTCTGGTGACCCCATTCAGCAGGTGAAGATTGTCATTTCTCTGCTGCGTGGAGACCCTCAGGATTGGGCATTCTCCCTTGAGTCAGGGGATCCTGCATTGCTTAATGTAGACGCATTTTTTCAAGCACTCGGATTGCTGTATGACAAACCTAATTCTGTGGATCAGGCAGAAAAAACCTTGCTGGCTCTATGTCAGGGTCAGGAAGCGACAGACGTATACTGCCAGAAAGTGGTCTGTGCTCACTAAATGGAATGAGTATGCCCTGGCATCAATTTTCAGAAAGGGTCTTTCTGAAGCCCTTAAAGATGTTATGGTGGGGTTCCCCACGCCTGCTGGTTTGAGCGAATCAATGTCTCTAGCCATTCAGATTGATCGGCGCCTGCGCGAGCGCAAGGTTGTGCACCATATGGCAGTGTCCTCTGAGCAGAGTCCTGAGCCTATGCAATGTGATAGGATTTTGACTAGAGCAGAACGGCAGGAATTCAGATGTCAGAATGGGCTGTGTTTTTACTGTGGTGATTCTGCTCATGTTATTTCTGATTGCCCTAAGCGTACTAAGAGGGTCGCTAGGTCTATCACCATTAGTACTGTACAGCCTAATTTTCTCTTGTCTGTTACCCTGATTTGCTCATTATCGTCCTTTTCTGTTATGGCATTTGTGGATTCAGGCGCTGCCCTGAACTTAATGGACTTAGAGTTCGCCAGATGCTGTGGTTTTTTCTTGCAGCCTTTGCAGATCCCTATTCCCTTAAGGGGGATTGATGCTACACCATTGGCCAAGAATAAACCTCAGTACTGGACACAGACGACCATGTACATGGCTCCAGCACATCAGGAAGATTGTCGTTTTCTGGTGTTGCATAATTTGCATGATGTTGTTGTGCTGGGTTTTCCATGGTTACAGGTACATAATCCGGTGCTGGATTGGAAATCTATGTCTGTGACTAGTTGGGGTTGTCAAGGGATACATAGTGATGTTCCTTTAATGTCAATTTCCTCTTTCCCCTCTTCTGAAGTTCCTGAGTTTTTGTCGGATTTCCAGGATGTATTTGATGAGCCCAAGTCCAGTTCCCTTCCTCCTCATAGGGACTGCGATTGTGCTATTAACTTGATTCCTGGCTGTAAGTTCCCTAAGGGCCGACTTTTCAATCTGTCTGTGCCAGAGCATGCCGCCATGCGGAGTTATGTTAAGGAGTCTTTGGAGAAGGGGCATATTTGCCCGTCTTCGTCACCATTGGGAGCGAAAGTTTTTTTTGTTGCCAAGAAGGATGGCTCCTTGAGACCCTGTATTGATTATCGCCTTCTCAATAAGATCACAGTCAAATTCCAGTACCCTTTACCTTTGCTTTCTGATTTGTTTGCTCGGATTAAGGGGGCTAGTTGGTTTACTAAGATTGACCTTCGAGGGGCGTATAATCTTGTTCGTATTAAACAGGGTGACGAATGGAAAACAGCATTTAATACGCCCGAAGGCCATTTTGAATACCTTGTGATGCCATTCCGGCTCTCTAATGCTCCATCTGTGTTTCAGTCCTTTATGCATGATATCTTCCGGAATTATCTTGATAAATTCATGATTGTATATCTGGATGATATTTTGATTTTTACTGATGATTGGGAGTCTCATGTGAAACAGGTCAGGATGGTATTTCAGATCCTTCGTGCTAATGCTTTGTGAAGGGGTCTAAGTGCCTTTTTGGAGTTCAGAAGTTTTCTTTTTTGGGTTTCATTTTTTCTCCCTTGGCTATAGAAATGGATCCTGTTAAGGTCCAGGCCATTCATGATTGGATTCATCCCACATCTGTGAAGAGCCTTCAGAAATTTTTGGGCTTTGCTAATTTTTATCGCCGTTTCATTGCTTTTCCAGTGTGGTTAAGCCCCTGACCGATTTGACGAAGAAAGGCGCTGATGTGATGAATTGGTCCTCTGCGGCTGTTGAGGCCTTTCAGGAGCTTAAACGTCAATTTACTTCTGCCCCTGTGTTGCGTCAGCCAGATGTTTCTCTTCCTTTTCAGGTTGAGATTGACGCTTCTGAGATTGGGGCAGGGGCCGTTTTGTCTCAGAGAAGTTCTGAGGGTTCTTTGATGAAACCGTGTGCCTTCTTCTCCAGAAAGTTTTCGCCTGCCGAGCGTAATTATGGTGTTGGCAATCGGGAGTTGTTGGCTATGAAGTGGGCATTCGAGGAGTGGCGACATTGGCTTGAGGGAGCCAAGCATCGCGTTGTGGTCTTGACCGATCATAAGAATCTGATTTACCTCGAGTGTGCCAAGCGGTTGAATCCTAGACAAGCTCGATGGTCCCTGTTTTTCTCCCGTTTTGATTTTGTGGTCTCGTATCTTCCGGGATCTAAGAATGTGAAGGCTGATGCCCTCTCTAGGAGTTTTTTGCCTGATTCTCCGGGAGTCCTTGAGCCGGTTGGTATTCTCAAGGAGGGGGTAATTCTTTCTGCCATCTCCCCTGATTTACGGCGGGTGCTTCGGGAATTTCAGGCTGATAAACCTGACCGCTGTCCTGTGGGGAAACTGTTTGTTCCTGATAGATGGACTAGTAAGGTAATTTCTGAGGTTCATTCTTCGGTGTTGGCTGGTCATCCTGGGATTTTTGGTACCAGAGATTTGGTTGCTAGGTCCTTTTGGTGGCCTTCCTTGTCACGGGATGTGCGTTCTTTTGTGCAGTCCTGTGGGACTTGTGCCCGGGCCAAGCCTTGCTGTTCCCGCGCTATTGGGTTGCTTTTGCCTTTGCTGGTCCCTGAGAGGCCCTGGACGCATATTTCCATGGATTTTATTTCGGATCTTCCTGTTTCCCAGAAGATGTCTGTTATCTGGGTGGTTTGTGACCGGTTTTCTAAGATGGTCCATTTGGTACCTTTGCCTAAGTTGCCTTCCTCCTCTGATTTGGTTCCATTGTTTTTTCAGCATGTGGTTCGTTTGCATGGCATTCCGGAGAATATTGTGTCTGACAGAGGTTCCCAGTTTGTTTCTAGGTTTTGGCGGTCCTTTTGTGCTAGAATGGGCATTGATTTGTCATTTTCTTCAGCATTTCATCCTCAGACAAATGGCCAAACTGAGCAAACCAATCAGACCTTGGAAACCTATTTGAGATGCTTTGTGTCTGCTGATCAGGATGATTGGGTGACCTTCTTGCCGTTGGCCGAGTTTGCCCTTAATAATCGGGCTAGTTCGGCTACTTTGGTTTCGCCTTTTTTTTGTAATTTTGGTTTTCATCCTCGTTTTTCTTCAGGGCAGGTTGAGCCTTCTGATTGTCCTGGTTTGGATTCTGTGGTGGACAGGTTACAGCAGATTTGGACTCATGTGGTGGACAATTTGACGTTGTCTCAGGAAAAGGCTCAACGTTTTGCTAACCGTCGTCGGTGTGTTGGTCCCCGGCTTCGTGTTGGGGATTTAGTCTGGTTATCTTCTCGTCATGTTCCTATGAAGATTTCTTCCCCTAAGTTCAAGCCTCGCTTTATTGGTCCTTATAAGATTTCTGAGATTATCAATCCGGTATCTTTTCGTTTGGCCCTTCCAGCTTCTTTTTCCATCCATAATGTTTTCCATAGATCTTTGTTGCGGAGATATGTGGTGCCCGTGGTTCCCTCTGTTGATCCTCCTGCTCCAGTGTTGGTTGAGGGGGAGTTGGAATATGTGGTGGAGAAGATTTTGGATTCTTGTTTTTCGAGGCGGAAGCTTCAGTATCTGGTCAAGTGGAAGGGTTATGGCCAGGAGGATAATTCTTGGGTTGTTGCTTCCGATGTCCATGCTGCCGATTTGGTTCGTGCTTTTCACTTGGCTCGTCCTGATCGGCCTGGGGGCTCTGGTGAGGGTTCGGTGACCCCTCCTCAAGGGGGGGGGGGTACTGTTGTGAATTCCGTTCTTGGGCTCCCTCCGGTGGTTGTAAATGGCACTTTTGTGAATTCTGCCCTTGGGCTCCCTCCGGTGGTTTTAAGTGGAACTGCTGCTCCTTGAGTTTAGCATTAGCAGCTGCTTCCACTGATCGTCTCTCCTGGCTCTGCTATTTAGCTTGGCTCTAGTCCTCAGCCAGTGCCAGCTGTAAATGTTTCTTGGTTGGATTCAGATCTCTCCTTGGATTTCTCTGATAGCCTGTCCATTTCAGCAAAGATAAGTCCTTGCTTGTTCTTTTGGTTGTCCACTTGCTGTGGACTTAATCGTTCAGTTCATGTTATGTTTTTTCTTGTCCAGCTTGTCAGTGTGATATGTTTAGCTTAGCTGGAAGCTCTGGGGAAGCAGATTTGCCCTCCACACCGTGAGTCGGTGTGGAGATTTTTTGTAAACTCTGTGTGGATTTTTTAGTTTTTAATACTGACCGCACAGTATTCTTTCCTGTTCTGTCTATCTAGTTAGAATTGGCCTCTTTTGCTAAATCCTGTTTTCTTTCTGTGTATGTAATTTCCCTCTCCACTCACAGTCAATATTTGTGGGGGGGCTATCTTTCCTTTGGGGATTTTCTCTGAGGCAAGATAGCTTTCTGTTTCCATCTTTAGGGGTAGTTAGTTCTCAGGCTGTGACGAGGTGTCTAGGAAGTGACAGGAACATCCCACGGCTACTTCTAGTGTTGGTGTTAGGATCAGGAACTGCGGTCAGTACAGATACCACCTCCTCAGAGCTCGTCCCATGTTGCTCCTTAACCACCAGGTCATAACACCCAAGATCCGACAGGATGTAGTCTCATACGTGTCAGCTTGTACCACGTGCGCTAGGGCTAAGACGCCCTACTCCCATCCTGTTGGCACACTACTTCCTCTTGAGGTACCTAGTAAGCCATGGACGGAAATCTCCATAGATTTCATCACTGATTTGCCCTCCTCAGCTGGGAACACGGTCATCTTGGTGATTGTTGATCGGTTTTCAAAAATGTCGCACTTTGTGTCTTTGCCTTCGTTGCCTAACGCTAAGACTCTGGCTCAGGTATTTGTGCAGGAGGTGGTCAGACTTCATGGGGTTCCGTCTGATATCGTGTCTGATTGGGGTACTCAGTTTGTGGCAAAATTTGGAAAAGCATTTTGCTCACGGCTGGGGATCAAGTTGTCTCATTCTTCGGCGTTTTATCCTCAGTCAAATGGTCAGACTGAGCGTATGAACCAAAATTTGGAACAGTACTTACGCTGCTTTGTCTCTGATAACCAGGAGGAGTGGTCTACCTTTCTTCCTTTGGCTGAGTTTGCCATCAATAATCACCGCCAGGAGTCGTCTGGGGAGTCTCCATTTTTTTGTGTGTACGGGCTACGTCCTCAATTTTGTACTTTGAGTCAGAGGGGATCTTCCGGCGTTCCGGAGGAGGACCAGTTAGGAGTAGGGTTGAGCGACTTTCATTTTTTTAAGGTCGAGTCGGGTTTTGTGAAACCCGACTTTGTCCAGAGTCGAGTCGAGTGCAGTCGGCCGATTATCGCTAAAAGTCGGGGATCGACCGAAACACGAAACCCAATGCAAGTCATTGGGGAAGCATAGTCGGCAGTGAGTGGAGGCCAGGAAAACACCTACAGTGCCCATTTTAATGCCAAAAACATCCACTCTTGTTTCTGAAGCTTGTCAATCTTAATTAACTTTATAATAATAGTTGGGCATTGGAACTTGGGGGGCATTTTGCAAAAGTTGTGGAGGGTAGGGCTGGTTCAAGCTTTTAGTGGGCCCAGGAAACATGGACTACGTCACGGCGGTGGAGCAGTGAGAGGTAAGTATGTCAAGTTTGCAAGTGCTGTGATCCTAAGCAAGCAGGGAGGCCCCCTCGTTGGCATTGACACTGGCACAGGGCCCCTCAAAGTACAGCGGTGTGTTTGCACGGCGGGGGCGCCTCCCACCAGCAGTGACACTTTTGCGTACTCTGAGGGGCCCTGTGCCAGTGACGTCGCCAATGAGTATGCCCCCCCCACCTGATGAAGGAACCTGCACTTTCATCTGCACCTTCCTCTTTGTCCCTGTGTAAGGTGGTATAACATGCGGGAAGGGGAACCTTACTTTCAGCAGGGTCAGATTCTGGCTGTGTAGAGTGCAAGGGGAATGTAGTGGTCTAGGTCAATGTACCAGCAGACTCATCTAGCAGTGGCTGGGGAATGGGCAGGATGAGGAGGAAACAGATATAGGGCCAAAGAATAAGGTAGGCTAAATGCAGTTCAAAATTGGTAACAGGACTAAACAGGCGGCATTGCTTTGTTGAGTGGAGTAGCAAACCCAGGAGCAGCAGACACTGTTTTAAGGGCCCAAACACACTAATAGGCCAAATGCAGTTTAATATTTGCTACTGTAGGCCAAAAGCCAGAAGGTAGAAGCTCAGCTTTATTCAGTTGAGGACAACACCAGGGAGGGGCAGACCGTTAGTAGGCCGGAACCACCAATTTTTTAAAAAACAGCACTTAATGAGAGCCAGAAGGTAGAAGCTCAGCTTTATTCAGTTGAGGACAACACCAGGGAGGGGCAGACCGTTAGTAGGCCGGAACCACCAATTTTTTAAAAAACAGCACTTAATGAGAGCCAGAAGATAGAAGCTCAGCTTTATTCAGTTGAGGACAACACCAGGCAGGGGCAGACACCGTTAGTAGGCCGGAACCACCAATCTTTTAAAAAACAGCACTTAATGAGAGCCAGAAGGTAGAAGCTCAGCTTTATTCAGTTGAGGACAACACCAGGCAGGGGCAGACACCGTTAGTAGGCCGGAACCACCAATCTTTTAAAAAACAGCACTTAATGAGAGCCAGAAGGTAGAAGCTCAGCTTTATTCAGTTGAGGACAAACACCAGGGAGCAGCAAACAGAGGTATTAGGCCCCATCCAGCAATTTAAAAAAAAAAAAAAAAAAAAAAAAAAAAAAGCTTAATCAGAGCCAGAAGGTAGAAGCTCAGCTTTATTCAGTTGAGGACAACACCAGGCAGGGGCAGACACCATTAGTAGGCCGGAACCACCAATCTTTTAAAAAACAGCACTTAATGAGAGCCAGAAGGTAGAAGCTCAGCTTTATTCAGTTGAGGACAACACCAGGCAGGGGCAGACACCGTTAGTAGGCCGGAACCACCAATCTTTTAAAAAACAGCACTTAATGAGAGCCAGAAGGTAGAAGCTCAGCATTATTCAGTTGAGGACAACACCAGGCAGGGGCAGACACCGTTAGTAGGCCGGAACCACCAATCTTTTAAAAAACAGCACTTAATGAGAGCCAGAAGGTAGAAGCTCAGCTTTATTCAGTTGAGGACAAACACCAGGGAGCAGCAAACAGAGGTATCAGGCCCCATCCAGCAATTTAAAAAAAAAAAAAAAAAAAGCTTAATCAGAGCCAGAAGGTAGAAGCTCAGCTTTATTCAGTTGAGGACAACACCAGGCAGGGGCAGACACCGTTAGTAGGCCGGAACCACCAATCTTTTAAAAAACAGCACTTAATGAGAGCCAGAAGGTAGAAGCTCAGCTTTATTCAGTTGAGGACAACACCAGTCAGGGGCAGACACCGTTAGTAGGCCGGAACCACCAATCTTTTAAAAAACAGCACTTAATGAGAGCCAGAAGGTAGAAGCTCAGCTTTATTCAGTTGAGGACAAACACCAGGGAGCAGCAAACAGAGGTATTAGGCCCCATCCAGCAATTTAAAAAAAAAAAAAAAAAAAAAAAAAAGCTTAATCAGAGCCAGAAGGTAGAAGCTCAGCTTTATTCAGTTGAGGACAACACCAGGCAGGGGCAGACACCGTTAGTAGGCCGGAACCACCAATTTTTTAAAAAACAGCACTTAATGAGAGCCAGAAGGTAGAAGCTCAGCTTTATTCAGTTGAGGACAACACCAGGGAGGGGCAGACTGTTAGTAGGCCGGAACCACCAATTTTTTAAAAAACAGCACTTAATGAGAGCCAGAAGATAGAAGCTCAGCTTTATTCAGTTGAGGACAACACCAGGCAGGGGCAGACACCGTTAGTAGGCCGGAACCACCAATCTTTTAAAAAACAGCACTTAATGAGAGCCAGAAGGTAGAAGCTCAGCTTTATTCAGTTGAGGACAACACCAGGCAGGGGCAGACACCGTTAGTAGGCCGGAACCACCAATCTTTTAAAAAACAGCACTTAATGAGAGCCAGAAGGTAGAAGCTCAGCTTTATTCAGTTGAGGACAAACACCAGGGAGCAGCAAACAGAGGTATCAGGCCCCATCCAGCAATTTAAAAAAAAAAAAAAAAAAGCTTAATCAGAGCCAGAAGGTAGAAGCTCAGCTTTATTCAGTTGAGGACAACACCAGGCAGGGGCAGACACCGTTAGTAGGCCGGAACCACCAATCTTTTAAAAAACAGCACTTAATGAGAGCCAGAAGGTAGAAGCTCAGCTTTATTCAGTTGAGGACAACACCAGTCAGGGGCAGACACCGTTAGTAGGCCGGAACCACCAATCTTTTAAAAAACAGCACTTAATGAGAGCCAGAAGGTAGAAGCTCAGCTTTATTCAGTTGAGGACAAACACCAGGGAGCAGCAAACAGAGGTATTAGGCCCCATCCAGCAATTTAAAAAAAAAAAAAAAAAAAAAAAAAAGCTTAATCAGAGCCAGAAGGTAGAAGCTCAGCTTTATTCAGTTGAGGACAACACCAGGCAGGGGCAGACACCGTTAGTAGGCCGGAACCACCAATTTTTTAAAAAACAGCACTTAATGAGAGCCAGAAGGTAGAAGCTCAGCTTTATTCAGTTGAGGACAACACCAGGGAGGGGCAGACTGTTAGTAGGCCGGAACCACCAATTTTTTAAAAAACAGCACTTAATGAGAGCCAGAAGATAGAAGCTCAGCTTTATTCAGTTGAGGACAACACCAGGCAGGGGCAGACACCGTTAGTAGGCCGGAACCACCAATCTTTTAAAAAACAGCACTTAATGAGAGCCAGAAGGTAGAAGCTCAGCTTTATTCAGTTGAGGACAACACCAGGCAGGGGCAGACACCGTTAGTAGGCCGGAACCACCAATCTTTTAAAAAACAGCACTTAATGAGAGCCAGAAGGTAGAAGCTCAGCTTTATTCAGTTGAGGACAAACACCAGGGAGCAGCAAACAGAGGTATTAGGCCCCATCCAGCAATATAAAAAAAAAAAAAAAAAAAAAAAAAAAAAAAAAGCTTAATCAGAGCCAGAAGGTAGAAGCTCAGCTTTATTCAGTTGAGGACAACACCAGGCAGGGGCAGACACCGTTAGTAGGCCGGAACCACCAATCTTTTAAAAAACAGCACTTAATGAGAGCCAGAAGGTAGAAGCTCAGCTTAATTCAGTTGAGGACAACACCAGGCAGGGGCAGACACCGTTAGTAGGCCGGAACCACCAATCTTTTAAAAAACAGCACTTAATGAGAGCCAGAAGGTAGAAGCTCAGCTTTATTCAGTTGAGGACAACACCAGGCAGGGGCAGACACCGTTAGTAGGCCGGAACCACCAATCTTTTAAAAAACAGCACTTAATGAGAGCCAGAAGGTAGAAGCTCAGCATTATTCAGTTGACGACAACACCAGGCAGGGGCAGACACCGTTAGTAGGCCAGAACCACCAATCTTTTAAAAAACAGCACTTAATGAGAGCCAGAAGGTAGAAGCTCAGCTTTATTCAGTTGAGGACAACACCAGGCAGGGGCAGACACCGTTAGTAGGCCGGAACCACCAATCTTTTAAAAAACAGCACTTAATGAGAGCCAGAAGGTAGAAGCTCAGCATTATTCAGTTGAGGACAACACCAGGCAGGGGCAGACACCGTTAGTAGGCCAGAACCACCAATCTTTTAAAAAACAGCACTTAATGAGAGCCAGAAGGTAGAAGCTCAGCTTTATTCAGTTGAGGACAACACCAGGCAGGGGCAGACTGTCATGGATCCCAATGGCTAGGGATCGCACTGGACAAGCAAAATAACATAAATAACGGACGAGCTCTAGGGTGATGGAACCTGGGCTGACCGCTGCCCTTCTCCTGACAAACACAACTAGAAATAGCCAGGGAGCGTGCCTACGTTGATTCTAGACGCCACGCGCCAGCATAAGAGCTAACTAGCACTGCAGAGGAAATAAAGACCTAGCTTGCCTCCAGAGGAATGAACCCCAAAAGGTATAGTTGCCCCCCACATGTATTGACGGTGAAATGAGAGGAAGGCACGCACATAGAGATGAAAATAGATTTAGCAAATTGAGGCCCGCTATAACTAGAAAGCAGAATTGTTGTGAAATTGGATTTTGGGCTCCCCCGGTGGCCACTGGTGGAATTGAACTGGTGTGCATCATCCTCTCTGTTCACCTGTTTCCATCAGGATGTGGGAGTCGCTATTTAGCCTTGCTCCTCTGTCACTTCCATGCCGGTCAACATTGTAATCAGAAGCCTTTCTGTGCATGTTCCTGCTGCTAGACAACTCCCAGCTAAGTTGGACTTTAGTCCTTGTTTGTTTTTGCATTTTGTTCCAGTTCACAGCTGTAGTTTCGTTTCTGTGTCTGGAAAGCTCTTGTGATCTGAAATTGCCACTCTGATGTTATGAGTTAATACTAGAGTCTTAAAGTAATTTCAGGATGGTATTTTGATAGGGTTTTCAGCTGACCATGAAAGTGCCCTTTCTGTCTTCCTGCTATCTAGTAAGTGGACCTCAATTTTGCTAAACCTATTTTCATACTACGTTTGTCATTTCATCTAAAATCACCGCCAATATTTGTGGGGGCCTCTGTCTGCCTTTCGGGGAAATTTCTCTAGAGGTGAGCCAGGACTATATTTTCCTCTGCCAGGATTAGTTAGTCCTCCGGCCGGCGCTGGGCGTCTAGGGATAAAACGCAGGCTACGCTACCCGGCTACTGTTAGTTGTGCGGCAGGTTTAGTTCATGGTCAGTTTAGTTTCCATCCTTCCAAGAGCTAGTTCTTATGTTTGCTGGGCTATGTTCTCTTGCCATTGAGAACCATAACAGTTTGACCGGCCATAAAGGGTTAAATTAATTGACAGAGAAAGGAGAGAAAAGAGAAGTCTGCTGAAGATTTTTTTTTTTTTTTTTTTTTCCTTCAGTTCTGAGTGTGCTTGTAATTTAATCTCTTGCAGGTCTGCCTATATTGCAGCCTTTCTCTCTCTCTCTCCTTCTAATCCTGGAATGGCTCTGTGTTCACCTGTTTAAAATGGATATTCAGAGTTTAGCTGCAGGTTTGAATAATCTCACCACGAAAGTTCAAAATTTACAAGATTTTGTTGTTCATGTTCCTATATCTGAACCTAGAATTCCTGTGCCTGAATTTTTCTCGGGGAATAGATCTTGCTTTCAAAATTTCAAAAATAATTGCAAGTTGTTTTTGTCCCTGAAATCTCGCTCTGCTGGAGATCCTGCTCAGCAGGTCAGGATTGTGATTTCCTTGCTCCGGGGCGACCCTCAGGATTGGGCTTTTGCATTGGCTCCAGGGGATCCTGCGTTGCTCAATGTGGATGCGTTTTTTCTGGCCTTGGGGTTGCTTTATGAGGAACCTCAGTTAGAACTTCAGGCGGAAAAGGCCTTGATGTCCCTATCTCAGGGGCAAGACGAAGCTGAAATATACTGCCAGAAATTCCGTAAATGGGCTGTGCTTACTCAGTGGAATGAGTGCGCCCTGGCGGCGAATTTCAGAGAGGGTCTCTCTGATGCCATTAAGGATGTTATGGTGGGGTTCCCTGTGCCTGCGGGTCTGAATGAGTCCATGACAATGGCTATCCAGATCGATAGGCATCTGCGGGAGCGCAAACCTGTGCACCATTTGGCGGTGTCTACTGAGAAGACGCCAGAGAATATGCAATGTGATAGAATTCTGTCCAGAAGTGAACGGCAGAATTTTAGACGAAAAAATGGGTTGTGCTTCTATTGCGGTGATTCAACTCATGTTATATCAGCATGCTCTAAGCGTACTAAGAAGCTTGATAAGTCTGTTTCAATTGGCACTTTACAGTCTAAGTTTATTCTATCTGTGACCCTGATTTGTTCTTTATCATCTATTACCGCGGATGCCTATGTCGACTCTGGCGCCGCTTTGAGTCTTATGGATTGGTCCTTTGCCAAACGCTGTGGGTATGATTTGGAGCCTCTTGAAACTCCTATACCCCTGAAGGGGATTGACTCCACCCCATTGGCTAGCAATAAACCACAATACTGGACACAAGTAACTATGCGGATTAATCCGGATCACCAGGAGATTATTCGCTTTCTTGTGCTGTATACCTACATGATGTGTTGGTGCTTGGATTGCCATGGCTGCAATCTCATAACCCAGTCCTTGACTGGAAAGCTATGTCTGTGTTAAGCTGGGGATGTAAGGGGACGCATGGGGACGTACCTATGGTTTCCATTTCATCATCTATTCCCTCTGAGATTCCTGAATTCTTGACTGAATATCGTGACGTTTTTGAAGAACCTAAGCTTGGTTCATTACCTCCGCACCGGGAGTGCGATTGTGCCATAGATCTGATTCCGGGTAGTAAATACCCTAAGGGTCGTTTATTTAATCTGTCTGTGCCTGAACATGCTGCTATGCGAGAATATATAAAGGAGTCCTTGGAAAAGGGACATATTCGTCCTTCGTCATCTCCCTTAGGAGCCGGTTTTTTCTTTGTGGCTAAGAAAGATGGCTCTTTGAGGCCGTGCATTGATTATCGGCTTTTGAATAAAATCACGGTTAAATATCAATATCCGTTGCCACTGCTGACTGATTTGTTTGCTCGCATAAAGGGGGCCAAGTGGTTCTCTAAGATAGATCTCCGTGGGGCGTATAATTTGGTGCGAATTAAGCAGGGGGATGAGTGGAAAACCGCATTTAATACGTCCGAGGGCCACTTTGAGTATTTGGTGATGCCTTTTGGTCTTTCAAATGCCCCTTCAGTCTTTCAGTCCTTTATGCATGACATTTTCCGTGATTATTTGGATAAATTTATGATTGTGTATCTGGATGATATTTTGATTTTTTCGGATGACTGGGACTCTCATGTCCAGCAGGTCAGGAGGGTTTTTCAGGTTTTGCGGTCTAATTCCTTGTGTGTGAAGGGTTCTAAGTGCGTTTTTGGGGTTCAAAAGATTTCCTTTTTGGGATATATTTTTTCCCCCTCTTCCATCGAGATGGATCCTGTCAAGGTTCAGGCTATTTGTGATTGGACGCAACCCTCTTCTCTTAAGAGTCTTCAGAAATTTTTGGGCTTTGCTAACTTTTATCGTCGATTTATTGCTGGTTTTTCTGATGTTGTTAAACCATTGACTGATTTGACTAAGAAGGGTGCTGATGTTGCTGATTGGTCCCCTGCTGCTGTGGAGGCCTTTCGGGAGCTTAAGCACCGCTTTTCTTCCGCCCCTGTGTTGCGTCAGCCTGATGTTGCTCTTCCTTTTCAGGTTGAGGTCGACGCTTCTGAAATCGGAGCTGGGGCGGTTTTGTCGCAGAGAAGTTCCGATTGCTCCGTGATGAGACC
The DNA here is from genome assembly GCF_051348905.1 of Ranitomeya variabilis. Taxonomy (NCBI): domain Eukaryota; kingdom Metazoa; phylum Chordata; class Amphibia; order Anura; family Dendrobatidae; genus Ranitomeya; species Ranitomeya variabilis. The sequence goes on from NC_135234.1 coordinate 325,001,955, forward strand.
TTGTGCTTTTTTCTCGCGTAAATTTTCGCCCGCCGAGCGGAATTATGATGTTGGGAATCGGGAGCTTTTGGCCATGAAGTGGGCTTTTGAGGAGTGGCGTCATTGGCTTGAGGGGGCTAGACATCTTGTGGTGGTATTGACTGACCACAAAAATCTAATTTATCTTGAGTCCGCCAGACGCCTGAATCCTAGACAGGCGCGCTGGTCGTTGTTTTTCTCTCGGTTTAATTTTGTGGTGTCCTACCTGCCGGGTTCTAAGAATGTTAAGGCGGATGCCCTTTCTAGGAGTTTTGAGCCTGACTCCCCTGGTAATTCTGAACCTACAGGTATCCTTAAGGACGGAGTGATATTGTCTGCCGTTTCTCCAGACCTGCGGCGGGCCTTGCAGGAGTTTCAGGCGGATAGACCTGATCGTTGCCCACCTGGTAGACTGTTTGTTCCTGATGATTGGACCAGTAAAGTCATTTCTGAGGTTCATTCTTCTGCGTTGGCAGGTCATCCTGGAATCTTTGGTACCAGGGATTTGGTGGCAAGGTCCTTCTGGTGGCCTTCCCTGTCTCGAGATGTGCGAGGCTTCGTGCAGTCTTGTGACGTTTGTGCTCGGGCCAAGCCTTGTTGTTCTCGGGCTAGTGGATTGTTGTTGCCCTTGCCTATCCCGAAGAGGCCCTGGACGCACATCTCGATGGATTTTATTTCGGATCTTCCTGTTTCTCAGAAGATGTCTGTCATCTGGGTGGTGTGTGATCGTTTCTCTAAGATGGTCCATTTGGTTCCCCTGCCTAAGTTGCCTTCTTCTTCCGAGTTGGTTCCTCTGTTTTTTCAAAATGTGGTCCGTTTGCATGGTATTCCGGAGAATATCGTTTCTGACAGAGGTACCCAATTCGTGTCTAGATTTTGGCGAGCATTCTGTGCTAGGATGGGCATAGATTTGTCTTTCTCGTCTGCTTTCCATCCCCAGACTAATGGCCAGACCGAGCGGACGAATCAGACCTTGGAGACATATTTGAGGTGTTTTGTGTCTGCAGATCAGGATGATTGGGTTGCTTTTTTGCCTTTAGCGGAGTTTGCCCTCAATAATCGGGCCAGCTCTGCCACCTTGGTGTCTCCCTTTTTCTGTAATTCGGGGTTTCATCCTCGATTTTCTTCTGGTCAGGTGGAATCTTCGGATTGTCCTGGAGTGGATGCTGTGGTGGAGAGGTTGCATCAGATTTGGGGGCAGGTAGTGGACAATTTGAAGTTGTCCCAGGAGAAGACTCAGCTTTTTGCCAACCGCCGGCGTCGGGTTGGTCCTCGGCTTTGTGTTGGGGACTTGGTGTGGTTGTCTTCTCGTTTTGTCCCTATGAGGGTTTCTTCTCCCAAGTTTAAGCCTCGGTTCATCGGCCCGTACAAGATATTGGAGATTCTTAACCCTGTGTCCTTCCGTTTGGACCTCCCTGCATCTTTTTCTATTCATAATGTTTTTCATCGGTCATTATTGCGCAGGTATGAGGTACCGGTTGTGCCTTCCGTTGAGCCTCCTGCTCCGGTGTTGGTTGAGGGCGAGTTGGAGTACGTTGTGGAAAAAATCTTGGACTCCCGTGTTTCCAGACGGAAACTCCAGTATCTGGTCAAATGGAAGGGATACGGTCAGGAGGATAATTCTTGGGTGACTGCCTCTGATGTTCATGCCTCCGATTTGGTCCGTGCCTTTCATAGGGCTCATCCTGATCGCCCTGGTGGTTCTGGTGAGGGTTCGGTGCCCCCTCCTTGAGGGGGGGGTACTGTTGTGAAATTGGATTTTGGGCTCCCCCGGTGGCCACTGGTGGAATTGAACTGGTGTGCATCATCCTCTCTGTTCACCTGTTTCCATCAGGATGTGGGAGTCGCTATTTAGCCTTGCTCCTCTGTCACTTCCATGCCGGTCAACATTGTAATCAGAAGCCTTTCTGTGCATGTTCCTGCTGCTAGACAACTCCCAGCTAAGTTGGACTTTAGTCCTTGTTTGTTTTTGCATTTTGTTCCAGTTCACAGCTGTAGTTTCGTTTCTGTGTCTGGAAAGCTCTTGTAATCTGAAATTGCCACTCTGATGTTATGAGTTAATACTAGAGTCTTAAAGTAATTTCAGGATGGTATTTTGATAGGGTTTTCAGCTGACCATGAAAGTGCCCTTTCTGTCTTCCTGCTATCTAGTAAGTGGACCTCAATTTTGCTAAACCTATTTTCATACTACGTTTGTCATTTCATCTAAAATCACCGCCAATATTTGTGGGGGCCTCTGTCTGCCTTTCGGGGAAATTTCTCTAGAGGTGAGCCAGGACTATATTTTCCTCTGCCAGGATTAGTTAGTCCTCCGGCCGGCGCTGGGCGTCTAGGGATAAAACGCAGGCTACGCTACCCGGCTACTGTTAGTTGTGCGGCAGGTTTAGTTCATGGTCAGTTTAGTTTCCATCCTTCCAAGAGCTAGTTCTTATGTTTGCTGGGCTATGTTCTCTTGCCATTGAGAACCATAACACAGAATGATACAAAAGAGGACTGAGCGGTCAGCAAAAAACCCTAATCAAAAACCATCCTGAGATTACAAGAACCCATGTGCCAACTCATGGCACATGGGGAGAACCTCAGCCCACTAGAGCTACCAGCTAGCATAGAGTCATAATTAGCAAGCTGGACAAAAAACCCAAACAACTGAAAAACAAAACTTAGCTTATCCTGAGAAATCTGGGAGCAGGTAGTCAGGAACCAAACTGAGCACATCTGAGTACATTGATAGCCGGTAAGGGAATGACAGGAAAGCCAGGTTAAATAGGAAACACCCAGCCTCTGATGGACAGGTGGAAACCAGAGGCCGCAACCCACCAAAGTCACCCAGTACCAGCCGTAACCACTAGAGGGAGCCCAAAAACAGAATCCACAACAGTACCCCCCCCTTGAGGAGGGGTCACCGAACCCTCACGAGAACCCCCAGGGCGATCAGGATGAGCTCTATGGAAGGCGCGGACCAAATCAGTCGCATGAACATCAGAGGCGACCACCCAGGAATTATCCTCCTGACCATAACCCTTCCACTTAACCAAATACTGGAGTTTACGTCTGGAAACACGAGAATCCAAGATCTTCTCAACAACATACTCCAATTCTCCCTCCACCAGCACCGGAGCAGGAGGCTCAACCGAAGGAACAACGGGCACCTCATACCTCCGCAATAACGACCGATGGAACACATTATGAATAGCAAACGATGCTGGGAGATCCAAACGAAAAGACACAGGGTTAAGAATCTCCAAGATCTTATAAGGACCGATGAACTGAGGCTTGAACTTAGGAGAAGAGACCTTCATAGGGACAAAACGAGAAGACAACCACACCAAGTCCCCAACAAGAAGTCGGGGACCCACGCGGCGACGGCGATTAGCAAACTGCTGAGTCTTCTCCTGAGACAACTTCAAATTGTCCACCACCTGATTCCAAATCTGATGTAGCCTGTCCACCACCACGTCCACTCCAGGACAATCCGAAGGCTCCACCTGACCAGAGGAAAAACGAGGATGAAACCCCGAATTACAAAAGAAAGGAGAGACCAAAGTAGCAGAACTAGCCCGATTATTAAGGGCAAATTCGGCCAGTGGCAAAAAGGCAACCCAGTCATCTTGATCAGCAGAAACAAAACACCTTAAATAAGTTTCCAAGGTCTGATTAGTTCGCTCCGTCTGGCCATTCGTCTGAGGATGGAATGCAGACGAGAAAGACAAATCAATGCCCATCTTAGTACAAAACGTCCGCCAAAATCTAGACACAAACTGGGATCCCCTGTCAGAAACGATATTCTCCGGAATCCCATGCAAACGAACCACGTTCTGAAAAAATAAAGGAACCAACTCAGAGGAGGAAGGCAACTTAGGCAAGGGTACCAAATGAACCATCTTAGAAAAGCGGTCACACACAACCCAGATAACGGACATTTTCTGTGAGACAGGGAGATATGAAATAAAATCCATGGAAATGTGCGTCCAAGGCCTCTTCGGGATAGGCAAAGATAACAACAACCCACTGGCCCGAGAACAGCAAGGCTTAGCCCGAGCACACACTTCACAAGACTGCACAAAGATGCGCACATCCCTTGACAAAGAAGGCCACCAAAAAGACCTGGCCACCAAGTCTCTAGTACCAAATATTCCAGGATGACCAGCCAACACAGAAGAATGGACCTCGGAGATGACTCTACTGGTCCAATCATCCGGAACAAACAGTCTTTCTGGTGGACAACGATCAGGTTTATCCGCCTGAAACTCCTGCAATGCACGTCGCAAGTCTGGGGAGACGGCGGACAATATTACCCCATCCCTAAGGATACCAGTAGGCCCAGAGTCTCCAGGAGAGTCAGGCACAAAACTCCTGGAAAGAGCATCTGCCTTCACATTCTTTGAACCTGGCAGGTATGAAACCACAAAATTGAAACGAGAAAAAAAACAACGACCAACGAGCCTGTCTAGGATTCAGACGCCTGGCAGACTCAAGGTAAATCAGATTTTTGTGATCAGTCAAGACCACCACACGATGTCTAGCACCCTCAAGCCAATGACGCCACTCCTCAAATGCCCACTTCATGGCCAAAAGCTCCCGATTACCCACATCATAATTGCGCTCGGCGGGCGAGAATTTTCTAGAAAAGAACGCACATGGCTTCATCACCGAGCCATTGGAACTTCTCTGTGACAAAACCGCCCCCGCTCCAATCTCGGAAGCATCAACCTCAACCTGAAAAGGAAGTGAAACATCAGGTTGACATAACACAGGAGCAGAAGAAAACCGGCGCTTAAGTTCCTGAAAGGCCTCCACAGCCGTAGGAGACCAATTCGCAACATCAGCACCCTTTTTAGTCAAATCAGTCAAAGGTTTAACAACACTGGAAAAATTAGTAATGAACCGACGATAAAAATTAGCAAAACCCAAGAACTTCTGAAGACTCTTAACAGATGTAGGTTGTGTCCAGTCACAAATAGCCTGAACCTTGACGGGATCCATCTCAATAGTAGAAGGAGAAAAAATGTACCCCAAAAAAGAAATTTTCTGGACTCCGAAGAGACATTTTGAGCCCTTCACAAACAGAGAATTGGCCCGCAGGACTTGAAACACCTTCCTGACCTGTAGGACATGAGACTCCCAGTCATCAGAAAACACCAAAATATCATCCAAATACACAATCATAAACTTATCCAGATATTCACGGAAAATATTGTGCATAAAGGACTGAAAGACTGAAGGAGCATTAGAAAGTCCAAAAGGCATTACCAAATACTCAAAATGGCCCTCAGGCGTATTAAATGCGGTTTTCCACTCATCACCCTGTTTTATCCGCACAAGATTATACGCACCGCGAAGATCTATCTTAGTGAACCACCTAGCCCCCTTAATGCGAGCAAACAAATCAGTCAATAATGGCAATGGATACTGATATTTGACTTTAATCTTATTCAGAAGGCGATAATCTATACAAGGCCTCAGGGAACCATCTTTTTTTGCCACGAAAAAAAAACCTGCTCCCAGAGGGGACGAAGATGGACGAATATGTCCCTTTTCCAAGGACTCCTTAATATAATTCCGCATAGCAGTATGCTCTGGCACTGACAGATTAAATAAACGACCCTTAGGGAACTTACTGCCAGGAATTAATTATATAGCACAGTCACAATCCCTATGAGGAGGGAGCGAATTGAGCTTAGGCTCCTCAAAAACATCCCGATAGTCAGACAAAAACGCAGGGACCTCAGAAGGAGTAGATGAAGCTATTGAAATCAGAGGTGCATCATCATGAACCCCCTGACATCCCCAGCTTAACACAGACATTGTTTTCCAATCCAGGACAGGATTATGAGTTTGTAGCCATGGCAGACCAAGCACTAGTACATCATGTAAATTATACAGTACAAGGAAGCGAATCACCTCCTGATGAACGGGAGTCATGCGCATGGTCACTTGTGTCCAGTACTGCGGTTTATTCATAGCCAATGGTGTAGAGTCAATTCCCTTCAAAGGAATAGGAACTTCCAGAGGCTCCAGACTAAAACCGCAGCGTTTGGCAAATGACCAATCCATAAGACTCAGGGCAGCGCCCGAATCCACATAGGCATCGACGGAGATGGAAGACAGTGAACAAATCAGAGTTACAGACAAAATGAACTTAGACTGCAGAGTACTAATGGCAAAAGATTTATCAACCTTTTTTGTGCGTTTAGAGCATGCTGATATAACATGAGCTGAATCACCACAATAAAAACACAATCCATTTTTCCGCCTATAATTTTGCCGTTCACTTCTGGACTGAATTCTATCACATTGCATAGTCTCAGGTGCCTGTTCAGAAGACACAGCCAACTGGTGCACAGGTTTGCGCTCCCGTAAACGCCGATCAATCTGAATGGCCATAGCCATAGACTCATTCAGACCTGTAGGCGCAGGGAACCCCACCATAATATCCTTAATGGCCTCAGAAAGACCATCTCTGAAGTTTGCAGCCAGGGCGCACTCATTCCACTGAGTAAGCACCGACCATTTCCGAAATTTTTAACAATATACTTCCGCTTCATCATGCCCCTGAGAGAGGGCTAATAAAGCCTTTTCAGCCTGAATCTCCAGGTTAGGTTCCTCATAGAGCAATCCCAGGGCCAGAAAAAACGCATCCACACTGAGCAATGCAGGATCCCCTGGTGCCAATGCAAATGCCCAATTCTGAGGGTCACCCCGCAGGAAAGATATTACAATCTTAACCTGCTGAGCAGGGTCTCCAGAGGAGCGAGATTTCAAAGAAAGAAACAATTTGCAATTGTTCCTGAAATTCAGGAAGGTAGATCTATTTCCAGAAAAAAACTCTGGAATAGGAATTCTAGGTTCAGACATGGGAGTGTGAATAACAAAATCCTGTATGTTTTGAACTTTTGCAACAAGATTACTCAGGCTGGAAGCCAAACTCTGGATATCCATGTTAAACAGCTAAGGTCAGAGCCATTCAAGGGTTAAGAGGAGGTAAGAAGCAGCTAGACAGCAATTAAGGGCTAGGCAGCAAAACTATGAGGGGAAAAAAAAAAAAATAATTCCCTTAAACACTTCTTTTTCTCCTGCTTCAGCCCAAACAATTAACACTTTGTGGGCCGGCTATACTGTCATGGATCCCAATGGCTAGGGATCGCACTGGACAAGCAAAATAACATAAATAACGGACGAGCTCTAGGGTGATGGAACCTGGGCTGACCGCTGCCCTACTCCTGACAAACACAACTAGAAATAGCCAGGGAGCGTGCCTACGTTGATTCTAGACGCCACGCGCCAGCCTAAGAGCTAACTAGCACTGCAGAGGAAATAAAGACCTAGCTTGCCTCCAGAGGAATGAACCCCAAAAGGTATAGTTGCCCCCCACATGTATTGATGGTGAAATGAGAGGAAGGCACGCACATAGAGATGAAAATAGATTTAGCAAATTGAGGCCCGCTATAACTAGAAAGCAGAATGATACAAAAGAGGACTGAGCGGTCAGCAAAAAACCCTAATCAAAAACCATCCTGAGATTACAAGAACCCATGTGCCAACTCATGGCACATGGGGAGAACCTCAGCCCACTAGAGCTACCAGCTAGCATAGAGTCATAATTAGCAAGCTGGACAAAAAAACCAAACAACTGAAAAACAAAACTTAGCTTATCCTGAGAAATCTGGGAGCAGGTAGTCAGGAACCAAACTGAGCACATCTGAGTACATTGATAGCCGGCAAGAGAATGACAGGAAAGCCAGGTTAAATAGGAAACACCCAGCCTCTGATGGACAGGTGGAAACCAGAGGCCGCAACCCACCAAAGTCACCCAGTACCAGCCGTAACCACTAGAGGGAGCCCAAAAACAGAATCCACAACAGCAGACACCGTTAGTAGGCCGGAACCACCAATCTTTTAAAAAACAGCACTTAATGAGAGCCAGAAGGTAGAAGCTCAGCTTTATTCAGTTGAGGACAACACCAGGCAGGGGCAGACACCGTTAGTAGGCCCATAACCACCTATTTTTAAAAACACAGCACTTAAAGAGAGCCAGAGGTGGAAGCTCAGCTTTGTTCAGTTGAGGACAACACCAGGGAGGGGCAGACACCGTTAGTAGGCCGGAACCACCAATTTTTTAAAAAACAGCACTTAATGAGAGCCAGAAGGTAGAAGCTCAGCTTTATTCAGTTGAGGACAACACCAGGCAGGGGCAGACACCGTTAGTAGGCCGGAACCACCAATCTTTTAAAAAACAGCACTTAATGAGAGCCAGAAGGTAGAAGCTCAGCTTTATTCAGTTGAGGACAACACCAGGCAGGGGCAGACACCGTTAGTAGGCCGGAACCAACAATCTTTTAAAAAACAGCACTTAATGAGAGCCAGAAGGTAGAAGCTCAGCTTTATTCAGTTGAGGACAAACACCAGGGAGCAGCAAACAGAGGTATTAGACCCCATCCAGCAATTTAAAAAAAAAAAAAAAAAGCTTAATCAGAGCCAGAAGGTAGAAGCTCAGCTTTATTCAGTTGAGGACAACACCAGGCAGGGGCAGACACCGTTAGTAGGCCCATAACCACCTATTTTTAAAAACACAGCACTTAAAGAGAGCCAGAAGGTGGAAGCTCAGCTTTGTTCAGTTGAGGACAACACCAGGGAGGGGCAGACACCGTTAGTAGGCCGGAACCACCAATTATTTAAAAAACAGCACTTAATGAGAGCCAGAAGGTAGAAGCTCAGCTTTATTCAGTTGAGGACAACACCAGGCAGGGGCAGACACCGTTAGTAGGCCGGAACCACCTATCTTTTAAAAAACAGCACTTAATGAGAGCCAGAAGGTAGAAGCTCAGCTTTAATCAGTTGAGGACAACACCAGGCAGGGGCAGACACCGTTAGTAGGCCGGAACCACCAATCTTTTAAAAAACAGCACTTAATGAGAGCCAGAAGGTAGAAGCTCAGCTTTATTCAGTTGAGGACAAACACCAGGGAGCAGCAAACAGAGGTATTAGGCCCCATCCAGCAATTAAAAAAATAAAAAAAAAGCTTAATCAGAGCCAGAAGGTAGAAGCTCAGCTTTATTCAGTTGAGGACAACACCAGGCAGGGGCAGACACCGTTAGTAGGCCCATAACCACCTATTTTTAAAAACACAGCACTTAAAGAGAGCCAGAAGGTGGAAGCTCAGCTTTGTTCAGTTGAGGACAACACCAGGGAGGGGCAGACACCGTTAGTAGGCCGGAACCACCAATTTTTTTAAAAACAGCACTTAATGAGAGCCAGAAGGTAGAAGCTCAGCTTTATTCAGTTGAGGACAACACCAGGCAGGGGCAGACACCGTTAGTAGGCCGGAACCACCAATCTTTTAAAAAACAGCACTTAATGAGAGCCAGAAGGTAGAAGCTCAGCTTTATTCAGTTGAGGACAACACCAGGCAGGGGCAGACACCGTTAGTAGGCCGGAAACACCAATCTTTTAAAAAACAGCACTTAATGAGAGCCAGAAGGTAGAAGCTCTGCTTTATTCAGTTGAGGACAACACCAGGCAGGGGCAGACACCGTTAGTAGGCCGGAACCACCAATCTTTTAAAAAACAGCAATTAATGAGAGCCAGAAGGTAGAAGCTCAGCTTTATTCAGTTGAGGACAACACCAGGCAGGGGCAGACACCGTTAGTAGGCCGGAACCACCAATCTTTTAAAAAACAGCACTTAATGAGAGCCAGAAGGTAGAAGCTCAGCTTTATTCAGTTGAGGACAACACCAGGCAGGGGCAGACACCGTTAGTAGGCCGGAACCACCAATCTTTTAAAAACCTGCAATTAATGAGAGCCAGAAGGTAGAAGCTCAGCTTTATTCAGTTGAGGACAACACCAGGCAGGGACAGACACCGTTAGTAGGCCGGAACCACCAATCTTTTAAAAAACAGCACTTAATGAGAGCCAGAAGGTGGAAGCTCAGATTTATTCATGTGAGGACAACACCAGGCAGGGGCAGACACCGTTAGTAGGCCGGAACCATCAATCTTTTAAAAAACAGCACTTAATGAGAGCCAGAAGGTGGAAGCTCAGATTTATTCATTTGAGGACAACTTGAATTAGGGACTGCAGACAGACTTACCAGGCTGTCCCCTGTGTGGACCATGCATCCAATACATTAACCCATTGCGCCACAAAGGACACGTAACCTTCCGTGGCCATGCCTACCGCTCCATGTGTCTGTTGTCAGGTGTACCTTTGGACTCACAGATTGACAGAATGAAAGGACAATGTGGTCTTTAACATGCTGGTGGAGGGGTGGGATGGCTTTTCTCGCAAAAGAATTGTCAACTGGGTAGCTCATAGCGTGGTACAGCGTAGTCCATCATGGCTTTATTAATATTAAATAAAATAAAAAAATAGGCTCTATGCACTGTAAAATAGGTTCCAGGGGTACACGGGCAGCAGTGGTCAGGTCAGTGGAGGACTAGTGGAAGGAGGGACCGCAGACAGGCTTCCAAGGCCTAACATAATAAAATGGGCTGGCTGTAGGCACTTTATAATTGGTTCCAGGGGTACACGGGCAGCAGTGGTCAGGTCAGTGGAGGCCTAGTGGAAGGAGGGACCGCAGACAGGCTTCCAAGGCCTAACATAATAAAATGGGCTGGCTGTAGGCACTTTATAATTGGTTCCAGGGGTACACGGGCAGCAGTGGTCTGGTCATTGGAGGCCTAGTGGAAGGAGGGACCGCAGACAGGCTTCCAAGGCCTAACATAATAAAATGGGCTGGCTGTAGACACTTTATAATTGGTTCCAGGGGTACACGGGCAGCAGTGGTCAGGTCAGTGGAGGCCTAGTGGAAGGAGGGACCGCAGACAGGCTTCCAAGGCCTAACATAATAAAATGGGCTGGCTGTAGGCACTTTATAATTGGTTCCAGGGGTACACGGGCAGCAGTGGTCAGGTCAGTGGAGGCCTAGTGGAAGGAGGGACCGCAGACAGGCTTCCAAGGCCTAACATAATAAAATGGGCTGGCTGTAGGCACTTTATAATTGGTTCCAGGGGTACACGGGCAGCAGTGGTCAGGTCAGTGGAGGCCTAGTGGAAGGAGGGACCGCAGACAGGCTTCCAAGGCCTAACATAATAAAATGGGCTGGCTGTAGGCACTTTATAATTGGTTCCAGGGGTACACGGGCAGCAGTGGTCAGGTCAGTGGAGGCCAAGTGGAAGGAGGGACCGCAGACAGGCTTCCAAGGCCTAACATAATAAAATGGGCTGGCTGTAGGCACTTTATAATTGGTTCCAGGGGTACACGGGCAGCAGTGGTCAGGTCAGTGGAGGTCTAGTGGAAGGAGGGACCGCAGACAGGCTTCCAAGGCCTAACATAATAAAATGGGCTGGCTGTAGGCACTTTATAATTGGTTCCAGGGGTACACGGGCAGCAGTGGTCAGGTCAGTGGAGGCCTAGTGGAAGGAGGGACCGCAGACAGGCTTCCAAGGCCTAACATAATAAAATGGGCTGGCTGTAGGCACTTTATAATTGGTTCCAGGGGTACACGGGCAGCAGTGGTCAGGTCAGTGGAGGCCAAGTGGAAGGAGGGACCGCAGACAGGCTTCCAAGGCCTAACATAATAAAATGGGCTGGCTGTAGGCACTTTATAATTGGTTCCAGGGGTACACGGGCAGCAGTGGTCTGGTCATTGGAGGCCTAGTGGAAGGAGGGACCGCAGACAGGCTTCCAAGGCCTAACATAATAAAATGGGCTGGCTGTAGACACTTTATAATTGGTTCCAGGGGTACACGGGCAGCAGTGGTCAGGTCAGTGGAGGCCTAGTGGAAGGAGGGACCGCAGACAGGCTTCCAAGGCCTAACATAATAAAATGGGCTGGCTGTAGGCACTTTATAATTGGTTCCAGGGGTACACGGGCAGCAGTGGTCAGGTCAGTGGAGGCCTAGTGGAAGGAGGGACCGCAGACAGGCTTCCAAGGCCTAACATAATAAAATGGGCTGGCTGTAGGCACTTTATAATTGGTTCCAGGGGTACACGGGCAGCAGTGGTCAGGTCAGTGGAGGCCTAGTGGAAGGAGGGACCGCAGACAGGCTTCCAAGGCCTAACATAATAAAATGGGCTGGCTGTAGGCACTTTATAATTGGTTCCAGGGGTACACGGGCAGCAGTGGTCAGGTCAGTGGAGGCCAAGTGGAAGGAGGGACCGCAGACAGGCTTCCAAGGCCTAACATAATAAAATGGGCTGGCTGTAGGCACTTTATAATTGGTTCCAGGGGTACACGGGCAGCAGTGGTCAGGTCAGTGGAGGTCTAGTGGAAGGAGGGACCGCAGACAGGCTTCCAAGGCCTAACATAATAAAATGGGCTGGCTGTAGGCACTTTATAATTGGTTCCAGGGGTACACGGGCAGCAGCGGTCTGGTCAACGGAGGCCGATTGTAATGAGTGTCTGCCAGTTAGTAGTCCAAAACAACAAATAAATGTGAATGTCTCGCATTAAAACAAAACAAAAACACTAAAGGGTGCAATCATTAGGTTCAGGGGTGGGATCCTCTGCGTTGTTTCAGACCTACTAATTTAGCGCAAAGTATTTACTGTGGTAAATAGAGGACACTACCCCTGACTATGTTAAGTACCATCATACATGTCAACACAATGGTATTGTCAGTGGCAGGTATGGAAGGATATCAGCGCATAGACTAAACATTGGTGGAAGTGTGAGAGATAACTGCGGAAGTGGTAGAGCAATGTTTGACCTGGGGGTGGGTGAACTCTCTTGTGGCCGGCGGTACAGGCCCAGGGCCCCTCATGTTACAACAGTGTGTCTGACGTTGGGTGCGCACCACCACCGCCAGAGACACTTTATTGTACTATGAGGGACCCAGTAGCCGTCGACCAAAAGCGAGCACACCCACCTCTTCAGACAAACAGCAGTCTCACGGGTGCTTGCACCAAGTCGCGATACCACGGCCCCATGTGGGGAGTTTGGCCATTTAGGGAGGTGTAAACATGTCGTATGCTGGACAATCAGCTGCAGCAAATTAGACATTAGAAAAGTAATTCACAGTAGTCCACAGGCAAGAGCTTTTCATAGGAAAGCTAGGTGTCGGCCGGGCAAGGTGGGGCAAAAGATTTCGAAATCCAGTTGTGGTTCATTTTAATGAATGTTAGATCATCAACATTTTGGGTAGCCAGACGAGTCCTTTTTTCGGTTAATATTGAACCTGCAGCACTGAATACTCTTTCTGATAGGACACTAGCTGCCGGGCAAGCAAGCTCCTGCAATGCATATTCTGCCAATTCTGGCCAGGTGTCTAATTTTGATGCCCAGTAATCAAATGGAAATGATTGTTGAGGGAGAACATCGATAAGGGATGAAAAATAGTTAGTAACCATACTGGACAAATGTTGTCTCCTGTCACTTTCAATTGATGCAGCAGTACCTGTCCTGTCTGAGGTCATAGCAAAATCAGTCCACAACCTGGTCAGAAAACCCCTCTGTCCAACGCCACTTCTGATGTGTGCACCCCTAACACTCCTAGTCTGCTGGCCCCTGGAGCTCGTGTGAGAACGATCACGTGTGCTGTGTGCTGGGAATGCCTGAAGCAAACGGTCAACAAGAGTTGATTGTTTGGTTGCTAATATTAGTTCCAAGTTCTCATGTGGCATAATATTTTGCAATTTGCCTTTATAGCGTGGATCAAGGAGGCAGGCCAACCAGTAATCGTCATCGTTCATCATTTTCGTAATGCGTGTGTCCCTTTTTAGGATACGTAAGGCATAATCCGCCATGTGGGCCAAAGTTCCAGTTGACAAATCTCTGGTTGTGATTGGTTGAGGGGCAGTTTCAGGCAAATCTACGTCCCTTGTGTCCCTCAAAAAACCAGAACCCGGCCTTGCCACGCAACCAATTTCCAGTGCCCCCGGGAAAGCTTCCTCATTAAAAATAAACTCATCCCCATCATCCTCCTCGTCCTCCACCTCCTCTTCGCCCGCTACCTCGTCCTGTACACTGCCCTGACCAGACAATGGCTGACTGTCATCAAGGCTTTCCTCTTCCTCTGGTGCAGACGCCTGATCCTTTATGTGCGTCAAACTTTGCATCAGCAGACACATTAGGGGGATGCTCATGCTTATTATGGCGTTGTCTGAACTAACCAGCCGTGTGCATTCCTCAAAACACTGAAGGACTTGACACATGTCTTGTATCTTCGACCACTGCACACCAGGCAACTCCATGTCTGCCATCCTACTGCCTGCCCGTGTTTGTGTATCCTCCCTCAAAAACATAACAGCCCGCCTCTGTTGGCACAGTTTCTGAAGCATGTGCAGTGTTGAGTTCCACCTTGTTGCAACGTCTATGATAGGTGATGCTGGGGAAGGTTCAAAGACCGCTGATAGGTCTGCATACGGCTGGAGTGTACAGGCGAACGTCGGATAGGTGAGCAAAGTCCACACACTTTGAGGAGCAGGTCGGAGAACCCAGGATAAGTTTTCAATAAGCACTGCACCACCAGGTTTAAGGTGTGAGCCAGGCAAGGAATGTGTTTCAGTTGGGAAAGGGAGATGGCAGCCATGAAATTTCTTCCGTTATCACTCACTACCTTGCCTGCCTCAAGATCTACTGTGCCCAGCCACGACTGCGTTTCTTGTTGCAAGAACTCGGACAGAACTTCCGCGGTGTGTCTGTTGTCGCCCAAACACTTCATAGCCAATACAGCCTGCTGACGCTTGCCAGTAGCTGGCCCATAATGGGACAACTGGTGTGCAACAGTGTCATCTGCCGATGGAGTGGTTGGCCGACTGCGGTCTGTGGAAGAGCTGTCGCTTCTGCAGGAGGACGAGGAGGAGGAGGAGGGGGTGCGAACGCCTACAGCCAACTGTTTCCTAGACCGTGGGCTAGGCACAACTGTCCCGAAATTGATGTCCCCTGTGGACCCTGCATCCACCACATTCACCCAGTGTGCTGTGATGGACACATAACGTCCCTGGCCATGCCTACTGGTCCATGCATCTGTAGTCAGGTGCACCTTTGTACTCACAGATTGCCTGAGTGCATGGACGATGCGCTGTTTAACATGCTGGTGCAGGGCTGGGATGGCTTTTCTGGAAAAAAGTGTCGACTGGGTAGCTCGTATCGTGGTTCAGCGTACTCCATCAGGGCTTTGAAAGCTTCGCTTTCAACTAAACAGTAGGGCATCATCTCTAACGAGATTAGTCTAGCTATGTGGGCGTTAAAACCCTGTGTACGCGGATGCGAGGATAAGTACTTCCTTTTTCTAACCAGAGTCTCATGTAGGGTGAGCTGGACTGGAGAGCTGGAGATCGTGGAACTTTCGGCTGTGCCGGTGGACATGGCAGACTGAGAGATGGTTGGAGACGGTATTGTTTCCGCCGGTGCCCTAGATGCAATATTTCCTCCTACAAAACTGGTGATTCCCTGACCCTGACTGCTTTTGGCTGGCAAAGAAACCTGCACAGATACTGCCGGTGGTGCGGAAAATGGTGGCCTTACAGTGACGGAAGGGATGTTGCGTTGCTGACTAGCTTCATTGGCCAAGGGTGCTACAACCTTAAGGGACATTTGGTAGTTAGTCCAGGCTTGAAAATGCATGGTGGTTAAGTGTCAATGCATGCAACTAGTATTGAGACTTTTCAGATTCTGACCTCTGCTTAAGCTAGTTGAACATTTTTGACAGATGACTTTGCGCTGATCAATTGGATGTTGTTTAAAAAAATGCCAGACTGCACTCTTCCTAGCATCGGATACCTTTTCAGGGATTGCAGACTGAGCTTTAACCGGATGGCCACGCTGTCCTCCAACAGGTTTTGGCTTTGACACGCGTTTTGGCCCAGATACGGGACCGGCAGATGGAACCTGTTGCGATGTTGATGCCTGCTGCGGCCCCTCCTCCACCTCCGCTTCTGAACTACTGCCGCCTGCACCCTGTTCCCCCAATGGCTGCCAATCGGGGTCAACAACTGGGTCATCTATTACCTCCTCTTCGAGCTTGTGTGCAACTTCGTCTGTGTCACCGTGTCGGTTGGTGGTATAGCGTTCGTGGCGGGGCAACATAGTCTCATCAGGGTCTGATTGTGGATCAGTACCCTGAGAGGGCAATGTTGTGGTCTGAGTCAAAGGAGCAGCATAGTACTCTGGCTGTGGCTGTGCATCAGTGCACTCCATGTCAGAATCTACTTGTAATGGGCATGGCCTGTTAAGTGTTTCACTTTCTAAGCCAGGGACGGTATGTGTAAAGAGCTCCATGGAGTAACCCGTTGTGTCGCCTGCTGCATCCTTCTCTCTTGTTGTTGTTTTTGCTGAAGAGGACAAGGAAGTGACTTGTCCCTGACCGTGAACATCCACAAGCGACGCGCTGTTTTTACATTTACCAGTTTCAGAAGAGGAGGCAAAAGAGCTAGAGGCTGAGTCTGCAAGGTAAGCCAAAACTTGCTGTTGGTGCTCCGGCTTTAAAAGCGGTTTTCCTACTCCCAGAAAAGAGAGCGTTCGAGGCCTTGTGTAGCCAGACAACGAACCTGGCTCCACAGCTCCAGACTTAGGTGGAATATTTTTATCCCCACGACCACCTGATGCTCCACTACCACTACCATCATTACCAGCTGACAATGAACGCCCACGTCCACGACCTCTTGCACAAGACTTCCTCATTGTTTTAAAAACTTAACCAAAGTAACTTTATTTGTTGCTGTCAAACAACTTACACGGTGAGCTATAACTTCAGTATGATTTCAATATCCATTTACAGGTTGGTGAGACCACAAGGAAAATCAGGCCCAATGTTACACACTCTGTTTTCTGTGGCACCAAATCACAGAGATGCCACACACGCAGGACTGTCACTCAAGCACAAATGTCAATATTAATCTCCCACCTAATTTATTTATTTATTTTTTTTCAGGGAGACTTTAGAAACCAAATAAGATAAAATGATTTTTTCAGGGACAATTTAGAAACCAAATAATAATAAAAAAAAGGCTTTCTATGGCCCACTGAGTGAGAGATGGCACACACAGGAGTCAGGAGTGGCACACAAGCCCTGAGGCCAATATTTTTCTCCCACTGATTGATGTAGTGATTTTTTTTCAGGTAGATTTTAGAACCCAAATCAAGCAAAAAAATTAATAGGCTTTCTATGGCCCACAATTTGAGAGAGAGAGATGGCACACCCAGGAGTCAAGACTGGCACACAAGCAGAAAGGGCAATATTAATCTCCCACTGTTTTATTTTTTTTTTTTTTTTCAGGGAGACTTTAGAAACCAAATAAGATAAAATGATTTTTTCAGGGACAATTTAGAAACCAAATAATAATAAAAAAAAGGCTTTCTATGGCCCACTGAGTGAGAGATGGCACACACAGGAGTCAGGAGTGGCACACAAGCCCTGAGGCCAATATTTTTCTCCCACTGATTGATGTAGTGATTTTTTTTCAGGTAGATTTTAGAACCCAAATCAAGCAAAAAAATTAATAGGCTTTCTATGGCCCACTGAGTGAGAGATGGCACACACAGGAGTCAGGAGTGGCACACAAGCCCTGAGGCCAATATTTTTCTCCCACTGATTGATGTAGTGATTTTTTTTCAGGTAGATTTTAGAACCCAAATCAAGCAAAAAAATTAATAGGCTTTCTATGGCCCACTGAGTGAGAGATGGCACACACAGGAGTCAGGAGTGGCACACAAGCCCTGAGGCCAATATTTTTCTCCCAATGATTGATGTAGTGATTTTTTTTCAGGTAGATTTTAGAACCCAAATCAAGCAAAAAAATTGATAGGCTTTCTATGGCCCACTGAGTGAGAGATGGCACACACAGGGATGGCACTCTAGCAGAAATGCCAATCTTAATCTCCCACAAAAAAAAAAAAAAAACAGGGACTGTCCTACAATTACTATCTCCCTGCAGTAATCTCAGCCAGGTATGGCAGGCAGCAATAAGGAGTGGACTGATGCACAAATTAAATAAAAAGTGTGGACAAACAAAAAAGATAGCTGTGCAGAAAGGAAGGAACAAGAGGATTTGTGCTTTGAAAAAAGCAGTTGGTTTGTACAGTGGCGTACACACAGCAATGCAGTTATCAGGGAGCCTTCTAGGGCAGCCCAGTGAGCTACAACGCTGAGGAAAAAAAAAAAAAAATGTAGCTTCCACTGTCCCTGCACACCGAAGGTGGTGTTGGACAGTGGAAATCGCTACAGCACAAGCGGTTTGGTGGATAATGGACCCTGCCTAACGCTATCCCTGCTTCTGACGAAGCGGCAGCAACCTCTCCCTAAGCTCAGATCAGCAGCAGTGAGATGGCGGTCGGCGGGAACGCCCCTTTATAGCCCCTGTGACGCCGCAGACAGCAAGCCAATCACTGCAATGCCCTTCTCTAAGATGGTGGGGACCAGGACCTATGTCATCACGCTGCCCACACTCTGCGTTCACCTTCATTGGCTGAGAAATGGCGCTTTTCGCGTCATTGAAACGCGACTTTGGCGCGAAAGTCGCGTACCGCATGGCTGACCCCGCACAGGGGTCGGATCGGGTTTCATGAAACCCGACTTTGCCAAAAGTCGGCGACTTTTGAAAATGAACGACCCGTTTCGCTCAACCCTAGTTAGGAGCACAATTGTCATCAGTCTGGAGGAGAGTTAAACAGCGCCTGTTGAGTGTGGGTGCTAGGTACAAACGTGTGGCTGACAGTAGGCGTGTGCCAGGTCCGGACCTGAGTGTGGATGACTGGGTGTGGTTATCCACAAAAAACATAAGACTCAAAATACCATCCCTTAAATTGGGTCCACGGTGTTGTGAACTCTGTTTTCGGGCTCCCTCTTGTGGTCACACGTGGTATTGTGTGAGTTTTGTTTTTGGGCTCCCCCTGGTGGCTTTGTTTGTTATCCTGCGGATCTGTGGCTGAATCAGCTGCCTCGTTATGCACTAGGGAGTTTCCTATTTAGCACTGCTTCACCTCCACTTGTTGCCGGCTGTCGATGTATTCAGTGCTATTCTGATCTCCCCTGATTATCTTCGTTTTCGGTCTCTTCTGGAGAAGCTAAGTTTCTGTTTGATTATTTTTTGCTCATCAGTCTGCAATATGATTTCAGTGTATTATGAGTTTAGTCCAGCTTGCTAATATGTGAGTTCTTGCGGCTGGTAAGCTCTGGGGTACGGAGTTGCTTCCCCCGCACCGTTAGTTGGTGCGGGGGCTCGAGCAATCTCTGCGTGGATATTTTGCTTAGGTTTTTCTATTGACCGCACAGCTCCCTTCCTATTTTCTGCTATCTAGTGTTAGCGGGCCTCATTTGCTAAATCTATTTCATCTCTGCGTTTGTGCTTTCCCCTTAACTCACCGTTAATATTTGTGGGGGGCTTTTCTATATCTTTGGGGTCATTTCTCTGAGGCAAGTAAGGACTTTACTTTCCCTCTAGGAATAGGTAGTTTCTCAGGCCGTGAAGAGACGTCTAGGATTTTCAGGTAACGTTCCACGGCTGCCTATAGTTGTTTGCGGATAGGATCAGGTTGCGGTCAATCCAGATACCACTTCCCAGAGCTGGTCGTCGGTTTAGTTACTTAGCTAGTCAAACTTGCGATCCTTGCCACTAGGATCATAACAGTACAGCTGGCCCATAAAGTGTTAATTGCATGGCAGAAGCAGAAGAAGAGAAGCCTTGAGGATTTTTTTTTTTTTTTTGCTGCCGTGTGTCTAGCTGCTGTGTGTCTAGCTTCTCTCCTCCTCTTAATCTTGGTGTGGCTCTGAACTCAGCTGCTGATATGGATATTCAGAGTTTGGCCTCCAGTGTAGATCATCTTGCTGCAAGGGTACAAAGTATTCAGGATTTTGTTGTTCACAGTCCTATGTCAGAGCCTAGAATACCTATTCCGGAGTTGTTTTCTGGAGATAGATCTAGGTTCCTGAATTTTAAGAACAATTGTAAATTGTTTCTTTCTTTGAAACCTCGTTCCTCTGGTGATTCCGTTCAGCAAGTTAAGATTATTATTTCTTTCTTGCGCGGCGACCCTCAAGATTGGGCCTTCGCATTGGCGCCAGGGGATCCTGCATTGCTCAGTGTGGATGCGTTTTTTCTGGCCCTTGGATTGCTCTATGAGGAACCTAATCTTGAGAACCAGGCTGAAAAAGCTTTGTTGGCCCTCTCTCAGGGGCAAGATGAAGCAGAGGTGTATTGCCAGAAATTTCGGAAATGGTCGGTGCTTACTCAGTGGAATGAGTGTGCCCTGGCTGCAAATTTCAGAAAGGGTCTTTCTGAAGCCATTAAGAATGTCATGGTGGGGTTCCCTACGCCTGCAGGTCTGAATGTCAATGACTCTGGCCATTCAGATTGATCGGCGTTTGCGGGAGCGCAAACCTGCGCATCATTTGGCAGTGTCTTCTGAACAGACACCTGAGTCTATGCAATGTGATAGAATTCTGACCAGAAGTGAACGGCAAAATTATAGATGGCAAAATGGGTTGTGCTTTTATTGTGGTGACTCAGCTCATGTTATCTCAGCATGCTCTAAGCGCACAAAAAAGATTGATAAATCTGTCACCATCGGTACTTTACAGCCTAAGTTCATTTTGTCTGTTACCCTGATTTGTTCCCTGTCATCTTACCCGGTTATGGCTTTTGTAGATTCAGGTGCTGCCCTGAGCCTGATGGATTTGTCATTTGCCCGGCGCTGTGATTTTGTTTTGGAGCTTTTAAAATTCCCTATTCCACTAAGGGGTATTGATGCTACACCATTGGCTATGAATAAACCTCAGTACTGGACGCAAGTGACCATGTGCATGACTCATGTTCATCAGGAGGTGATTCGCTTTCTTGTTCTGCATAATTTGCATGATGTTGTCGTGTTGGGTCTGCCATGGTTGCAGACTCATAATCCAGTCCTGGATTGGAAAGCAATGTCTGTGTCAAGTTGGGGTTGCCAGGGAATTCATGGTGACGCTCCTGTGGTGTCAATTGCTTCATCCACTCCTTCTGAAGTCCCTGCATTTTGTCGGACTAACAGGATGTATTTGATGAGCCCAAACTCAGTTCTCTACCTCCTCATAGGGATTGTGATTGTGCTATAAATTTGATTCCTGGTAGTAAGTTTCCTAAGGGACGACTTTTCAATTTGTCAGTGCCGGAGCATGCTGCTATGCGGAGTTATATAAAGGAGTCTTTGGAGAAAGGACTTATTCGCCCTTCCTCCTCCCCTCTGGGTGCGGGATTCTTTTTTGTGGCTAAGAAGGATGGTTCCCTGAGACCTTGTATTGATTATCGCCTTCTAAATAAAATCACGGTCAAATTTCAGTATCCTTTGCCATTGTTATCTGATCTGTTTGCTCGCATTAGGGGGTCTAGTTGGTTCACCAAGATAGATCTTCGTGGTGCGTATAACCTTGTGCGTATTAAGCAGGGTGATGAATGGAAAACTGCATTTAATATGCCCGAAGGCCATTTCGAGTACTTGGTGATGCCTTTTGGACTTTCTAACGCTCCTTCTGTCTTTCAGTCCTTCATGCACGACATCTTCCGCGAGTATCTGGATAAATTTATGATTGTGTATCTGGATGATATTCTGTTTTTTTCGGATGACTGGGAGTCCCATGTTAAGCAGGTCAGGATGGTGTTTCAGGTCTTGCATGCCAATGCTTTATTTGTGAAGGGCTCAAAATGTCTTTTTGGAGTCCAGAAGGTTTCTTTTTTGGGTTTCATTTTTTCCCCTTCTACTATTGAGATGGACCCAGTCAAGGTTCAGGCTATTCATGACTGGACTCAGCCTACATCTGTTAAGAGTCTTCAGAAGTTCTTGGGTTTTGCTAATTTTTACCGTCGCTTCATCGCTAATTTTTCTGGTGTTGTTAAGCCTTTGACGGATTTGACCAAGAAGGGTTCTGATGTTACTAATTGGTCTCCTGCGGCTGTGGAGGCCTTTCAGGAGCTGAAGCGCCGGTTTTCCTCGGCTCCGGTCTTATGTCAGCCAGATGTCTCTCTTCCTTTCCAGGTCGAGGTTGATGCTTCTGAGATTGGAGCGGGGGCTGTTTTGTCGCAGAGAAGCTCTGATGGCTCTGTGATGAAGCCATGTGCTTTCTTTTCAAGAAAGTTTTCGCCTGCCGAGCGGAATTATGATGTCGGTAATCGGGAGTTGTTGGCTATGAAGTGGGCATTTGAGGAGTGGCGACATTGGCTCGAGGTAGCTAAGCATCGTGTGGTGGTCTTGACTGATCACAAAAATCTGATTTATCTCGAGTCGGCCAAGCGGCTGAATCCTAGACAGGCTCGTTGGTCGTTGTTTTTCTCTCGTTTTGATTTCGTGGTCTCGTACCTGCCTGGTTCGAAGAATGTGAAGGCTGATGCTCTTTCTAGGAGTTTTGTGCCTGACTCTCCTGGAGATTCTGAGCCGGCTGGTATCCTCAGAGAAGGGGTGATTTTGTCTGCCATCTCCCCAGATTTGCGACAAGTGCTGCAGGAGTTTCAGGCGGATAGACCTGACCATTGTCCACCGGAGAGACTGTTTGTCCCAGATAGATGGACCAACAGAGTTATTTCCGAGGTTCATTCTTCGGTGTTGGCAGGCCATCCTGGAATATTTGGTACCAGAGATTTGGTGGCCAGGTCCTTTTGGTGGCCTTCCTTGTCGCGGGATGTGCGTTCCTTTGTGCAGTCTTGTGGAATTTGTGCTCGGGCTAAGCCTTGCTGTTCTCGTGCCAGTGGTTTGCTGTTACCTTTGCCTGTCCCGAAGAGGCCTTGGACGCACATTTCCATGGATTTTATTTCAGATCTCCCTGTCTCTCAGAGAATGTCTGTCATCTGGGTGGTGTGTGATCGTTTTTCTAAGATGGTCCATTTGGTGCCCTTGCCTAAGTTGCCTTCCTCCTCCGAGTTGGTTCCGCTGTTTTTTCAAAATGTGGTTCGTTTGCACGGGATCCCTGAGAATATTGTTTCCGACAGAGGATCCCAGTTTGTGTCTAGATTTTGGCGGACCTTTTGTGCTAAGATGGGCATTGATTTGTCTTTTTCGTCGGCCTTCCATCCTCAGACGAATGGCCAGACCGAGTGAACTAATCAGACCTTGGAAACCTATTTAAGATGTTTTGTTTCTGCTGATCAGGACGACTGGGTGGCTTTTTTGCCATTGGCCGAATTTGCCCTTAATAATCGGGCTAGTTCTGCTACTTTGGTTTCGCCTTTTTTTTGTAATTCGGGGTTTCATCCTCGTTTTTCCTCGGGTCAGGTGGAGCCTTCTGACTGTCCTGGAGTGGATCTTGTGGTGGATAGGTTGCATCAGATTTGGGATCATGTGGTGGACAATTTGAAGCTGTCACAAGAGAAGGCTCAGCGCTTTGCCAACCGCCGTCGCTGTGTGGGTCCCCGACTTCGCGTTGGGGACTTGGTGTGGTTGTCTTCTCGCTTTGTTCCTATGAAGGTCTCCTCTCCCAAGTTCAAGCCTCGGTTTATCGGTCCTTATAAGATTTTGGAAGTCCTTAACCCTGTGTCATTTCGTTTGGACCTCCCAGCATCGTTTGCTATTCATAATGTGTTCCATCGGTCGTTGTTGCGGAGGTATGTGGTGCCTGTGGTTCCTTCGGTTGAGCCTCCTGCCCCTGTGCTGGTTGAGGGAGAATTGGAATACGTGGTGGAGAAGATCTTGGATTCTCGTATTTCTAGACGGAGGCTTCAGTATTTGGTTAAGTGGAAGGGCTATGGTCAGGAGGATAATTCCTGGGTTGTCGCCTCTGATGTTCATGCGGCTGATTTGGTTCGTGCCTTCCATGTGGCTCACCCTGATCGCCCTGGGGGTTTTTGATGAGGGTTCGGTGACCCCTCCTCAAGGGGGGGTACTGTTGTGAACTCTGTTTTCGGGCTCCCTCTTGTGGTCACATGTGGTATTGTGTGAGTTTTGTTTTTGGGCTCCCCCTGGTGGCTTTGTTTGTTATCCTGCGGATCTGTGGCTGAATCAGCTGCCTCGTTATGCACTAGGGAGTTTCCTATTTAGCTCTGCTTCACCTCCACTTGTTGCCGGCTGTCGATGTATTCAGTGCTATTCTGATCTCCCCTGATTATCTTCGTTTTCGGTCTCTTCTGGAGAAGCTAAGTTTCTGTTTGATTATTTTTTGCTCATCAGTCTGCAATATGATTTCAGTGTATTATGAGTTTAGTCCAGCTTGCTAATATGTGAGTTCTTGCGGCTGGTAAGCTCTGGGGTACGGAGTTGCTTCCCCCGCACCGTTAGTTGGTGCGGGGGCTCGAGCAATCTCTGCGTGGATATTTTGCTTAGGTTTTTCTATTGACCGCACAGCTCCCTTCCTATTTTCTGCTATCTAGTGTTAGCGGGCCTCATTTGCTAAATCTATTTCATCTCTGCGTTTGTGCTTTCCCCTTAACTCACCGTTAATATTTGTGGGGGGCTTTTCTATATCTTTGGGGTCATTTCTCTGAGGCAAGTAAGGACTTTACTTTCCCTCTAGGAATAGGTAGTTTCTCAGGCCGTGAAGAGACGTCTAGGATTTTCAGGTAACGTTCCACGGCTGCCTATAGTTGTTTGCGGATAGGATCAGGTTGCGGTCAATCCAGATACCACTTCCCAGAGCTGGTCATCGGTTTAGTTACTTAGCTAGTCAAACTTGCGATCCTTGCCACTAGGATCATAACACCACGGTTTATTGGTCCATTTAGGGTCACCGCCGTCATTAACCCAGTAGCATACCAATTGGAGCTTCCTGCGGTGTATAAAATACACAACGTGTTCCACAGGTCTCTTTTAAAGAAGGTGGTGGGTTCTGTGGATGCGGCGCCTATGCCACCTCCAGTCTTGGTGGATGGTAATTTGGAATTTGAAGTCTCCAAGGTGGTTGACTCTCGTGTAGTGCGCCGCACTTTACAGTACTTGGTACACTGGCGTGGTTATGGGCCTGAGGAGAGGTCCTGGGTACCAGCCTCGGACATTCATGCGGATCGGCTGGTCAGGTTTTTTCACCGTCGCCATCCGGACAAGCCGGGTCCTATAAGCCGTGAGGGCCCTGGGGTCCCTCGTAGAAGGCGGGGTACTGTTGAGAATTTACCTTTTTGGCTCCCTCTAGTGGTTACTAGTGATTTGACTCTGGGAATGTCTGCCATCCCTTGTATGCTCACCTGGGTCGTTAGGTCAGGGGTGTTGCTATATAAGCTCCCTGGACCTTCAGTTCAATGCCTGGCAACGTTGTTATCAGAGCTAATCTGTTGTGCTCTGGTCTACTGATCCTGGTTCCTGCTAAATTAAGCTAAGTCTGCTTTCTTGTTTTTTGCTATTTGTTTTTGTTTGCATTTTGGTCCAGCTTGTACATAATCTGTATCCTAACCTTGCTGGAAGCTCTAGGGAGGCTGGAGTTCTCCCCCCGGGCCGTTAGACGGTTCGGGGGTTCTTGAATCTCCAGTGTGGATTTTTGATAGGGTTTTTGTTGACCATATAAGTTATCTTACTTCATTCTGCTATTAGTAAGTGGGCCTCCCTTTGCTAAACCTAGTTCATTTCTGTGTTTGTCATTTCCTCTTACCTCACCGTTATTATTTGTGGGGGGCTTGTATCCTACTTTTGGGGTCTATTCTCTGGAGGCAAGAGAGGTCTTTGTTTTCCTCTTCTAGGGGTAGTTAGTCCTCCGGCTGGCGCGAGACATTTAGCGACCAACGTAGGCATGTTCCCCGGCTACTTCTAGTGTTGGCGTTAGGAGTAGATATATGGTCAACCCAGTTACCACTGCCCTATGAGCTGGATTTTTTGTACTGCGCAGACTTACTTGTTCCTCTGAGACCCTCGCCATTGGGGTCATAACAGTTTGCCAGGCCCGTATTAAATGTTAAATGCATTGCAGAAGCGGGATTATAAGAAAGAAAATTCTGAGTTTTTTTTCTCTTTCTCATTTTTTTTTTTTTTTTTTTTCTTTTCCCCTTTACCTCTGAGTGGCTTGTGTTTGCTGCAGACATGAATGTCCAGACCTTGATTACAAGTGTGGACCAGCTTGCTGCTCGTGTGCAGGGCATACAAGATTATGTTACCAGAAATCCTATGTCAGAACCTAAGATACCGATTCCTGAACTGTTTTCCGGAGACCGATTTAAATTTAGAAATTTCAGGAATAATTGTAAATTGTTTTTGTCTCTGAGACCCTGTTCATCTGGAGACTCCGCTCAGCAAGTAAAAATTGTTATTTCTTTTTTACGGGGCGACCCTCAGGATTGGGTCTTCTCGCTGGCGCCAGGAGATCCGGCATTGGCTGACATTGATGCGTTTTTTCTGGCGCTCGGTTTGCTTTATGAGGAACCCAATCTTGAGATTCAGGCAGAAAAAGCCTTGCTGGCTATGTCTCAGGGCCAGGACGAGGCTGAAGTGTATTGCCAAAAATTTCGGAAATGGTCCGTGCTGACCCAGTGGAACGAGTGTGCATTGGCTGCAAATTTTAGAAATGGCCTTTCTGAAGCCATTAAGAATGTGATGGTGGGTTTTCCCATTCCCACAGGTCTGAATGATTCTATGGCCCTGGCTATTCAAATCGACCGGCGGTTGCGGGAGCGCAAAACCGCAAATTCCCTCATGGTGTTGTCTGAACAGGCACCTGATTTAATTCAATGTAATAGAATCCTGACTAGAAATGAGCGGAAAATTCATAGACGCCAGAATGGCTTGTGTTACTACTGTGGTGATTCTACACATGTTATCTCAGCATGCTCTAAACGTCTTACTAAGGTTGTTAGTCCGGTCGCCATTGGTAATTTGCAACCTAAATTTATTCTATCTGTAACTTTGATTTGCTCACTGTCATCGTATCCTGTCATGGCGTTTGTGGACTCAGGTGCTGCCCTGAGCCTTATGGATCTGTCATTTGCCAAGCGCTGTCCATTTGTTCTTGAGCCATTGGAAAATCCTATCCCTCTTAGGGGTATTGATTCTACGCCACTGGCAAAAAATAAACCGCAGTTTTGGACACAGGTTACCATGTGCATGACTCCCGAACATCGGGAGGTAATACGTTTTCTTGTTCTGCATAAAATGCATGATTTGGTTGTTTTGGGTTTGCCATGGTTACAGACCCATAATCCAGTCTTGGACTGGAAGGCTATGTCAGTGTCAAGTTGGGGCTGCAATGGAATTCATGGAGATTCCCTGCCCTTGTCTATTGCTTCTTCTACGCCTTCGGAAGTTCCGGCGTATTTGTCTGATTATCAGGATGTCTTCAGCGAGTCTAAGTCCAGTGCACTGCCTCCTCATAGGGAATGTGACTGTGCAATAGATTTGATTCCTGGCAGTAAGTTTCCTAAGGGGAGACTGTTTAATCTGTCGGTACCTGAACATACCGCGATGCGTTCATATATCAAGGAGTCTCTTGAGAAGGGGCATATCCGTCCTTCTTCTTCCCCTCTTGGTGCGGGATTCTTTTTTGTGGCCAAAAAGGACGGATCTTTGAGGCCTTGTATTGACTATCGGCTTTTAAATAAGATCACTGTCAAATTTCAGTATCCTTTGCCGCTGTTGTCAGATTTGTTTGCCCGGATTAAAGGTGCCAAGTGGTTCACCAAGATAGACCTTCGTGGTGCGTACAACCTTGTGCGCATTAGGCAGGGCGATGAATGGAAAACCGCATTCAATACGCCCGAAGGTCATTTTGAGTACTTGGTGATGCCATTTGGGCTCTCTAATGCACCTTCAGTTTTTCAGTCCTTCATGCATGACATTTTCCGGAAGTATCTGGATAAATTTTTGATTGTTTATCTGGATGATATTCTGTTTTTTTCTGATGATTGGGACTTGCATGTGGAGCAGGTCAGGATGGTTTTTGAGATTTTGCGTGAAAATTCTTTGTTTGTAAAAGGCTCAAAGTGTCTCTTTGGTGTACAGAAGGTTCCCTTTTTGGGGTTCATTTTTTCCCCTTCTGCTGTGGAGATGGATCCAGTCAAGGTCCGAGCTATTCATGATTGGACTCAACCCTCGTCAGTTAAGAGTCTTCAGAAGTTCTTGGGTTTTGCTAACTTCTACCGTCGTTTTATCGCAAATTTCTCTAGCGTTGTTAAACCGCTGACGGATATGACCAAGAAAGGCTCTGATGTAGCTAACTGGGCTCCTGCTGCCGTGGAGGCTTTCCATGAGTTGAAACGCCGGTTTACTTCGGCGCCTGTTTTGTGCCAGCCTGACGTCTCACTTCCCTTTCAGGTTGAGGTGGATGCTTCGGAGATTGGGGCAGGGGCCGTTTTGTCGCAGAGAGGCCCTGGTTGCTCTACTATGAGACCTTGTGCCTTTTTCTCTAGGAAGTTTTCGCCGGCAGAGCGAAATTATGATGTGGGCAATCGGGAGTTG
Organism: Ranitomeya variabilis; assembly: GCF_051348905.1. Classification (NCBI taxonomy): domain Eukaryota; kingdom Metazoa; phylum Chordata; class Amphibia; order Anura; family Dendrobatidae; genus Ranitomeya; species Ranitomeya variabilis. The sequence continues at coordinate 325,030,239 of NC_135234.1, forward strand.
TTGGCCATGAAGTGGGCATTTGAGGAGTGGCGTCATTGGCTCGAGGGTGCTAAGCATCGTGTGGTGGTCTTGACTGATCACAAAAATCTGATGTATCTCGAGTCTGCTAAACGCCTGAATCCTAGACAGGCCCGCTGGTCATTGTTTTTCTCCCATTTTGACTTTGTGGTCTCGTATTTACCAGGTTCTAAGAATGTGAAGGCCGAAGCTCTGTCTAGGAGCTTTGTGCCTGATGCTCCTGGAGTCGCTGAACCTGTGGGTATTCTTAAGGAAGGAGTTATCGTGTCAGCTATTTCTCCAGATCTGCGACATGTGTTACAGAGATTTCAGGCTGGTAGGCCTGACTCTTGTCCACCTGACAGATTGTTTGTGCCTGCTAGATGGACCAGCAGAGTCATTTCCGAGGTTCATTCCTCGGTGTTGGCAGGGCACCCGGGAATTTTTGGCACCAGAGATCTGGTGGCCAGGTCCTTTTGGTGGCCTTCCTTGTCAAGGGATGTGCGGTCATTTGTGCAGTCCTGTGGTACTTGTGCTCGAGCTAAGCCTTGCTGTTCTCGTGCCAGCGGGTTGCTCTTGCCCTTGCCTGTCCCGAAGAGACCTTGGACACACATCTCTATGGATTTCATTTCTGATCTTCCGGTGTCTCAGGGCATGTCTGTCATCTGGGTGATATGTGATCGTTTCTCCAAGATGGTCCATTTGGTTCCTTTGCCTAAGCTGCCCTCCTCTTCTGATCTGGTTCCTGTGTTCTTTCAGAACGTGGTTCGTTTGCACGGCATTCCTGAGAATATTGTGTCAGACAGAGGATCCCAGTTTGTTTCCAGGTTCTGGCGATCCTTTTGTGGTAGGATGGGCATTGAGTTGTCGTTTTCATCCGCTTTCCATCCCCAGACTAACGGACAAACGGAGCGAACTAATCAGACTCTGGAGGCTTATTTGAGGTGTTTTGTCTCTTCTGATCAGGATGATTGGGTGACCTTCTTGCCGTTGGCTGAATTTGCCCTTAATAATCGGGCTAGTTCCGCCACCTTGGTTTCGCCATTTTTCTGCAACTCTGGTTTCCATCCTCGTTTTTCCTCGGGACATGTGGAGCCTTCTGACTGTCCGGGGGTGGATTCCGTGGTGGATAGGTTGCAGCGGATCTGGAGTCATGTGGTGGACAACTTGAAGTTGTCACAGGAGAAGGCTCAGCGTTTTGCCAACCGCCGCCGCGGTGTGGGTCCCCGACTTCGCATTGGGGATTTGGTATGGCTGTCTTCTCGATTTGTTCCTATGAAGGTCTCCTCTCCCAAATTTAATCCTCGCTTCATTGGTCCTTACAAGATATTGGAAATCCTTAATCCGGTATCCTTTCGCCTGGATCTTCCGGTGTCGTTTGCCATTCACAACGTATTTCATAGGTCCTTGTTGCGGCGGTACGTTGTGCCTGTGGTTCCTTCTGCTGAGCCTCCTGCTCCGGTGTTGGTTGAGGGCGAGTTGGAGTACGTGGTGGAGAAGATCTTAGATTCTCGTCTCTCCAGGCGGAGGCTTCAGTACTTGGTCAAGTGGAAGGGCTATGGTCAGGAGGATAATTCCTGGGTGGTCGCCTCTGATGTGCATGCGGCCGAGTTGGTTCGTGCCTTTCACACCGCTCATCCTGATCGCCCTGGTGGTCTTGGTGAGGGTTCGGTGACCCCTCACTAAGGGGGGGGTACTGTTGTGAATTTACCTTTTTGGCTCCCTCTAGTGGTTACTAGTGATTTAACTCTGGGAATGTCTGCCATCCCTTGTATGCTCACCTGGGTCGTTAGGTCAGGGGTGTTGCTATATAAGCTCCCTGGACCTTCAGTTCAATGCCTGGCAACGTTGTTATCAGAGCTAATCTGTTGTGCTCTGGTCTACTGATCCTGGTTCCTGCTAAATTAAGCTAAGTCTGCTTTCTTGTTTTTTGCTATTTGTTTTTGTTTGCATTTTGGTCCAGCTTGTACATAATCTGTATCCTAACCTTGCTGGAAGCTCTAGGGAGGCTGGAGTTCTCCCCCCGGGCCGTTAGACGGTTCGGGGGTTCTTGAATCTCCAGTGTGGATTTTTGATAGGGTTTTTGTTGACCATATAAGTTATCTTACTTCATTCTGCTATTAGTAAGTGGGCCTCTCTTTGCTAAACCTAGTTCATTTCTGTGTTTGTCATTTCCTCTTACCTCACCGTTATTATTTGTGGGGGGCTTGTATCCTACTTTTGGGGTCTATTCTCTGGAGGCAAGATAGGTCTTTGTTTTCCTCTTCTAGGGGTAGTTAGTCCTCCGGCTGGCGCGAGACATCTAGCGACCAACGTAGGCATGTTCCCCGGCTACTTCTAGTGTTGGCGTTAGGAGTAGATATATGGTCAACCCAGTTACCACTGCCCTATGAGCTGGATTTTTTGTACTGCGCAGACTTACTTGTTCCTCTGAGACCCTCGCCATTGGGGTCATAACAGGGTACTGTCATGTCGGATGCTGTTCAGACCAGGTCGTTCGACAGACAGCAGTAATTCCGCTTTTGACCACTATGTCCTCATTGGCGTCAGCTAGATTTTATCTAGCTGGTCTGGGGTTAATTTACCTGATGCTCGGATTGGAAGCTGGGCCATGCCCATTGCCTTTAAATAGTTCTCCTGAACATTGGGCGTCGCCGATTACAGCTTCTGTCTTGTGCGTTGTTATCTCGGTCTGGAGTGGCGAGCTAGTAGTTGGAGTATTGTTGCTGGTGGTGTATTTCTCTTTGTCTTATTTACTCCTTCCTATATTTGTATTTATTTTGCCCTGCGCATTTATAGTGTATTCCTGAGTGACTGCAGCGTGGTGTATATTTTCCGTTATCCTTGTCTGTTCTAACTGTGGGTATTGGTGTATGATCTTTTCACTGGGTGGTGGGCGGTGGTTTCAGCCTAGGGTTGAAACAGGAGACAGGGCGAGGGTCGAGGCCTAGACATGCACACCATCAGTGTAAACTCTAGGTAGAGGGTCAGTCAGGATTTCCCTAGTCTGACAGAAATTGCAGGGGCCCGGGTTATTAGCTCTTGCCCACCTAGTCTCCCCGTGACAGTCATATGGCGGGGCGTGTAAGAGGAAAATCCCTCGTGACGTCACTTCCGGACGCAGCGAGAGATGCACTATGGACACTGCCACAGCAGACATGCGCATGCACCGAATCCACCACACTAAAAGGGGGCAAATGGAAGAGCAACTGCTGCGCAATAGATGGTAATATATAACACAAGCTTACACCTAAATTCATGTTGTGCATAAATATATGTGTGTGATCTCAAATTATCAGATCATATAAAGTGACATGTGCATTGCAAAGTGTATTTACCAAATTCCACTGGTTATATAAGAAAGGGGGATCAAAGACAATAAAAGTAAAAAACAATAAAAACAGTGACAGTAAATATATAAAACAAATTTATATATATATATATATATATATATATATATATATATATATATATATATATATATATATATATATATATATATATATATATATAAGTGCTGTGCCATACAGATACAATGGAAAATAAGCAAACACTAACACTCCATAAATGAGTGAAGTACACCATTAATCTACATGATGCAAATGATGCTGTTGCACCAATAGTGCAGCAATCAAAGGAGGACTGCCAGTCCTGTCATCAAAAAAGTGGAAGGTTATTCTACAGATGGTGACCATTGGTTTTCTAAAGGTTCACAAGCAATCTGAAGGACATAGAGTGGATGGAGTACCACGATGAGACAAATATACTAAACTAGATGGAGGCCTGATGCTATCACGATGGGGGCAGGCTTTGCAGCGTTGAGAATCTCTCCTCCCTTGTGCTCACCCACCTATCCACTCTCTCTTTCCCCATGTGCTGACTTCTCCCATCTGTGCTCTCTTCTTTGCCCTGTTTACCCCATGTGCTAGATGCATTGTTTTTGTCCCAGAGATGCTGTTGCACTTCAAGATTCTCATTTGCCCGTTGTGGTCTTTGATGTTGTGCCTTTGCTGCTTTCCTTTCATTGTCAGTGTCCTACTTTTTAGGAGTCATGTTGGCATTGATATTTGCTTTTTAAAGGGGTTTTCCCACGAATGAAAGTTCATTTTAAAAATTGTCTGTGTCTGACCGTGTGCAGAACATAACAAAGCTCCTGGGCAGGGGAGGAAGCAAAAGACAATACTGACATTACAGCATGAGATCGCAGAGGATACATTTTGTGAGGTAAAATATTGTTTAAAAACAGTCAGTGAAATATTTTACCTGACAAAATGAATCCTCTATGATCCCCTGCTTTAATGTCAGTATTGTCTTCTGCTTCCTCCCCTGCCAAGGAGATGTGTTATGTTCTGTACATGGTCAGACACAGACAATTTTTAAAATGAACTTTCGTTCGTGGCAAAACCCCTTTAACCCCTTTACCCCCAAGGGTGTTTTGCACGTTAATGACCAGGCCAATATTTACAATTCTGACCACTGTCCCTTTATGAGATTATAACTCTGGAACGCTTCAAAGGATCCCAGTGATTCTGACAATGTTTTCTCGTGACATATTGTACTTCATGATGGTGGTAAAATTTCTTTGATATTACCTGCGGTTATTTGTGAAAAAAAACGAAATTTGGCAAAAATTTTGAAAATTTCACAATTTTCCAACTTTGAATTTTTATGCAATTAAATCACAGAGATATGTCACAGAAAATACTTAATAAGTAACATTTCCCACATGTCTACTTTACATCAGCACAATTTTGGAACCAACATTTTTTTTTGTTAGGGAGTTATAAGGGTTAAAAGTTGACCAGCAATTTCTCATTTTTACAACATCATTTTTTTTAGGGACCACATCTCATTTGAAGTCATTTTGAGGGGTCTATATGATAGAAAATAACCAAGTGAGACACCATACTAAAAACTGCACCCCTAAAGATGCTCAAAACCACATTCAAGAAGTTTATTAACCCTTCAGGTGTTTCACAGGAATTTTTGGAATGTTTAAATCAAAATGAACTTTTAACTTTTTTTCACAAAAAATTTAATTCAGCTCCAATTTGTTTTATTTTACCAAGGATAACAGGAGAAAATGGACCCCAAAAGTTGTTGTACAATTTGTTCTGAGTACGCAAAAACCCCATATGTGGGGGTAAACCACTGTTTGGGCGCATGGGAGAGCTCGGAAGGGAAGGAGCGCCATTTGACTTTTCAATGCAAAATTGACAGGAATTGAGATGGCACGCCACTGATGTGCCTAAACTTTGAAAGCCCCCACAAGTGACACCATTTTGAAAAGTAGACCCCCTAAGGAACTTAACTAGATGTGTCGTGAGCACTTTGACCCATTAAGTGATTCACAGAAGTTTATAATGCAGAGCCGTAAAAATAAAAAATCATATTTTTTCACAAAAATGATCTTTTCGCCCCCAATTTTTTATTTTCCCAAGGGTAAGAGAAGAAATTGGACCACAAACGTTGTTGTACAATTTGTCCTGAGTACGCTGATACCCCATATGTGGGGGTAAACTACTGTTTGGGCACATGGGAGAGCTCGGAATGGAAGGAGCGCCGTTTGAGTTTTCAATGCAAAATTGACAGGAATTGAGATGGGATGCCATGTTGGGTTTGGCGAGCCCCTGATGTGCCTAAACATTGAAACCCCCCACAAGTGACACCATTTTGGAAAGTAGACCCCCTAAGGAACTCATCTAGATGTGTTGTGAGAGCTTTGAACCCCCAAGTGTTTCACTACAGATTATAACGCAGAGCCGTGAAAATAATAAAAATAAATTTCCACAAAAATTATTTTTTAGCCCCCAGTTTTGTATTTTTGCAAGGGTAACAGTCGAAATTGGACCCCAAAAGTTGTTGTCCAATTTGTCCTGAGTACGCTGATACCCCATGTGTGAGGGGGAACCACCGTTTGAGCGCATGGCAGAGCTTGGAAGGGAAGGAGCGTCACTTGGAATGCTGTTGTGAATTCCATTCTTGGGCTCCCTCTGGTGGTTTCTAGTGGAACTTAGCAGCTGCATTCACTAATCGGTTCCCTGGTCTTGTTATTTAACTGGGCTCTAGTCTTTAGTCAATGCCAGCTGTCAATGTTCCTTCTGTGGACTCAGTCCTTTCCTGGAAGTGCTCTGTTGGCCAGTTCATTTCAGCTTAAGATAAGTCTGCTAGTTTTTTGGGTGTTTCCTTGCTTATGACCTTCAGTTCAAGTTAATGTTATGTCTTTTGTCCAGCATGCCAGTATGAATTATTTTGGCTAGTTGGAAGCTCTGGGGTAGCAGATTTGCCCCTCCACACCGTGAGTCGGTGTGGAGGTTATTTTTTGTAAACTGCGTGGATATTTAGTTTTTTAATACTGACCGCACAGTAGCCTTTTCTATCTCTGTCTATTTAGATAGTAATGGCCTCCTTTGCTAAAATCTAGTTTCATTTCTGCGTGTGTCATTTCCCTCTCCACTCACCGTCAATATTTGTGGGGGGCTATCTTTCCTTTGGGGGTTTCTCTGAGGCGAGTTAGTTTTCTGTTTCCATCTTCAGGGGTAGTTAGCTCTTAGGCTGTGAAGAGGCATCTAGGCAGAGATAGGAACGCTTCAAGGCTATTTCTAGTGTTGGTGTTAGGTGTAGGGCTTGTGGTCAGTAAAGTTACCACCTCCCCAGAGCTTGTACATGTTTGGTTTTACCCACCAGGTCATCTCAGTACTGATTCGTAACCACCAGGTCATAACAGTACAGCTGGCCCACAATGTGTTAAATGCTTCTCAAAAGAGGGGAAAAAAAAAAAAAGGGTTCTGAGTCAGTGTTTTTTTTTTTTTTTTTTGTGCTGCTTGTTTTGTCCTTTTTTTTTTTCCCCCTTGATCTTTGGATGGTGCAGAATTTGGGTACTGAGATGGAGGTTCAGGGTCTGTCTGCGCGTGTTGATCATCTCGCTGCTAGGGTACAGAGTATCCAAGATTATGTTGTCCAGACTCCGGTTTCTGAGCCTAGAATTCCTATTCCTGATTTGTTTTCTGGGGATAGATCTACATTTTTGAACTTCAAAAATAATTGTAGATTGTTTTTTGCTCTGAGACCCCGTTCCTCTGGTGACTCCGTTCAGCAGGTGAAGATTGTTATTTCTCTGCTCTGGGGAGACCCGCAAGACTGGGCATTCTCCCTTGAGCCAGGGAATCCTGCATTTCTCAATGTAGATGCATTTTTTCAAGCACTCGGACTGCTTTATGATGAACCTAATTCTGTGGATCAGGCAGAAAAAATCTTACTGGCCCTGTGTCAGGGGCAGGAAGCAGTAGAGATATATTGTCAGAAATTTAGAAAGTGGTCTGTGCTTACAAAATGGAATGAAGATGCTCTGGCGGCTATTTTCAGAAAGGGTCTTTCTGAAGCCCTTAAAGATGTTATGGTGGGGTTCCCCACGCCTGCTGGTTTGAACGAATCAATGTCTCTGGCCATTCAGATTGATCGGCGCCTACGTGAACGTAAGGTGGTGCACCATATGGCGGTGTCCGCTGGGCAGAGTCCTGAGCCTATGCAATGTGATAGGACTTTGCCGAGAGCAGAACGGCAGGAGTTCAGACGTCAGAATGGGCTGTGTTTCTACTGTGGTGACGCTGTCTCTGACTGCCCGAAGCGTACTAAGAGGGCTGCTAGGTCGGTTACCATCAGTATTGTACAGCCTAAATTTCTCTTGTCTATTACCCTGATTTGCTCATTGTCGTCCTTTTCTGTAATGGCATTTGTGGATTCTGGCGCTGCCCTGAACTTAATGGACCTGGAATTTGCCAGGCGCTGTGGTTTTTCCTTGGAGCCTTTGCAGAGCCCTATTCCCTTGAGGGGGATTGATGCTACGCCATTGGCCAAGAATAAACCTCAGTACTGGACACAGTTAGCCATGAACATGGCTCTGGCACATCAGGAAAACATTCGCTTTTTGGTGTTGCATAATTTGCATGATGTGGTTGTGCTGGGGTTTCCATGGTTACAGGTACATAATCCTGTGCTGGATTGGAAATCTATGTCTGTGACTAGTTGGGGTTGTCAGGGGATAGATAGTGATATTCCTCTGATGTCAATTTCTTCGTCCCCTCCTTCTGAAGTTCCTGAGTTTTTGTCGGATTTCCAGGATGTATTTGAGGAGCCCAAATCCAGTCCCCTGCCTCCTCATAGGGACTGTGATTGCGCCATTAATTTGATTCCTGGCTGCAAGTTCCCTAAGGGCCGACTCTTCAATCTGTCTGTGCCAGAGCATGCCGCTATGCGGAGTTATGTAAAGGAGTCCTTGGAGAAGGGGCATATTCGCCCGTCTTCGTCACCGTTGGGAGCGGGGTTCTTTTTTGTTGCCAAGAAGGATGGCTCCTTGAGGCCCTGTATAGATTATCGCCTTCTCAATAAGATCACTGTCAAATTCCAGTACCCTTTGCCTTTGCTCTCTGATTTGTTTGCTCGGATTAAAGGGGCTAGCTGGTTTACCAAGATTGACCTTCGAGGGGCATATAATCTAGTCCGCGTCAAACAGGGTGATGAATGGAAAACAGCATTTAATACGCCCGAAGGCCATTTTGAATATCTTGTGATGCCTTTCGGGCTCTCTAATGCTCCATCTGTGTTTCAGTCCTTTATGCATGATATTTTCCTGGGAGTATCTGGATAAATTCATGATTGTATATTTGGATGATATTTTGGTTTTTTCTGATGATTGGGAGTCTCATGTGAAGCAGGTCAGGATGGTATTTCAGATTCTTCGTGCTAATGCACTGTTTGTGAAGGGGTCTAAGTGCCTCTTTGGAGTTCAGAAGGTTTCTTTTTTGGGTTTCATTTTTTCTCCCTCGGCTATTGAGATGGACCCTGTTAAAGTCCAGGCCATTCATGATTGGACTCAACCCACATCTGTAAAGAGCCTTCAGAAATTTTTGGGCTTTGCTAATTTTTATCGCCGCTTTATTGCTAATTTACTGTCTGGCTGACTGTCCTGGCTGAAACTCCTCACCAGATGAAGAATCCGAAGAAGACATTCTGATGCATGTAGAAAGAAAGAAATGGCAGAAATTAGGACATATAGAGACAGAAAATAGAAAATAAAGGCATTGGTTAGGATTAGTGTTGAGCGATACCTTCCGATATCGGAAGATATCGGAAAGTATCGGTATCGGAAAGTATCGGCCGATACCGTCAAAGTATCGGATCTAATCCGATACCGATACCCGATCCCAATGCAAGTCAATGGGACGAAAATATCGGAATTAAAATAAACCCTTTATAAACTTGTAGGTTCATTCTACATGAAGGAAAACAACTAAGAATAATGTAGGATGTATTGGGGGAGGTGGCGGAGACATTAAAGGCACAGAGGTTTAGCCCAATCAAATAGAATAGCAGGATTTTTATTTTTTTTTATGACGTTCGGCGTTAGAAAGATTTTGACTGTTTTTTTTTTTATTTTATTTTGTCAGATATTGATGTTTCACTACTTCCACGCCCTTCACCTTCTTTTTTACTTCTCCCACACTTTCTTCTTCATTATCCTCATCATCAGCTTCTTTGACATCAACTTCTTCACCTTATTCATCTTCTTCTTCATCTTCTACCTATTATTTTTTTTGTTACATTGTTCATATTCTTTTTATTTTACTATTATCTTCTTCATATTCAACTTCTTCATCATATTCTTATTTGTGACAGGCATTCCCGTAGTTGTTATCTATAAAAGTTTGAAGATTACACCTTCCGTTCTGCCTGTCACAAAACAGTTACATTTGTCCGCGTTCAGTTTGGCCTGCAGCATCAGGCTTTATCCAGGGGCACCACGAGGAGGAACGGACTCACCCCCATACACTGCTTAGTCTTCTTCTGCTTATAATTTAGATAATATCTTTTGCTCTGATATTTAGTCTTATGCTTAATGTTCTTCTGCTCTTTTTTCTGCAGCCTCTTGTTCTTCTGCTTCTCGGTCTTCCAGGTCGTCGTCGTCTCCAGGGTCGTCGTCTCCGGGGTCGTCGTCATCGGGGTGGTCTTCAGGGTCATCGTCTCCAGGGTCGTCATCATCACGGTGGTTGTCGTCTCTGGTGTCGTCGTCATCTTAGGGGTGGTCTTCCGGGTCATCGTGTTTAGTCTCTTGAACTTGGAAATGTAGCAGAAGGTACAAGAAGGCTGAGAAAATGCCGAGAAACAGCTGATGGAACTGGAACTCGGATGGCTACCCGAAGGTCCAAGAGCCAATGGAACTACCGAGGACCAGCTGACGTTACTGGAACCCGGTTACTAAGCAGGAGGTACCCGTGCCTGAAAGCACTACCAAGGACCACCTGACGTTGGTGGAACTCGGATACCCAGAGGGAGGCACCTAAGCCAAAGGCTCTGCCCGGAACCAGCTGACGGTACTGGAACCAGGATGGGGAGCAGAAGGTACAAGAGCAAAAGACACTGCCGAGAACCAGCTGACGGTGCTGGAACCCGGATGGGTAGCCGAAGGTCCAAGAGCCAATGGAACTACCGAGGACCAGCTGACGTTACTGGAACCCGGTTACTAAGCAGGAGGTACCCATGCCTGAAAGCACTACCAAGGACCACCTGACGTTGGTGGAACTCGGATACCCAGAGGGAGGCACCTAAGCCAAAGGCTCTGCCCGGAACCAGCTGACGGTACTGGAACCAGGATGGGGAGCAGAAGGTATAAGAGCAAAAGACACTGCCGAGAACCAGCTGACGGTGCTGGAACCCGGATGGGTAGCCGAAGGTCCAAGAGCCAATGGAACGACCGAGGACCAGCTGACATTACTGGAACCCAGTTACTAAGCAGGAGGTACCCGTGCCTGAAAGCACTACCAAGGACCACCTGACGTTGGTGGAACTCGGATACCCAGAGGGAGGCACCTAAGCCAAAGGCTCTGCCCGGAACCAGCTGACGGTGCTGGAACCAGGATGGGGACCTATTCAAGCTTGTCTTCCTAGAGCCCCAACTGGCCGTGTTGGAGCCCAGGGTCAGCAGGAGGAGGAGAGGCAGCAGAGTGTAGGCCGAAGCCTGCACTGGCGGCAGCTTTGGGTCTGTTGTGCCTGCGTGGCTGTTGCAGGACACGTTGCCGGCTGCACAGCAGGGGAACAGCTGGCGGTGCTGAACCCCACTGACACATTGGCTGGTGTTTGGCTCTGTGCAGCTAGCAGTACCGGGCCCCAACTGGCGGTGTTGGAGCCCGGGCTCTGCAGGGGGAGCAGAGTGTAGGCCGAAGCCTAATTGAACCAATTTCAAAGGTAACCTTTAACCCCCCCTCAGGTGTTACAAAGTAGAAGAGCCACAGCTTATGCAGCAGTAGTGCTGCACAAGTCAAAGGTTGCTCTTTTAATTTTTCTCCTTGCACACGCTGAATGAAACACATATAACATTTAGCCCTTTATACAGTCAAACTGTGTTGGAGGCGCGAGTTCCCTTCGTAATGAGACGCAGCACAGATGTCAAGAATCCCACCTTGGTGCTGGGTGCAGCCTCCTGAGCGTTGTTATTTGCTGTACAGGAGTCTGCGCTGTCGTGTTATCCCCTGGCCTAGCGCTGTTAGCGCTGCCCATCTTCTGACATCATTTAATGTCGGCCGGTGCGGTTCGCGATGACCATGAATCCCAGCCCCGCAGTGTCTTAACATTGTTAAAACACTGCGGGTCTGGGATTCATGGCTTGGCGCAGCACATATGTTCGCCTCTCACACTCGGGTCCTTACACCCGCTTCAGACTGTGCGGCATCAGCTGATCCCTTATCGCATGCCACGGCCATGAAGCCGCACAGTCTGAAGAAGGCGGAAGGAGATGAGGGACAGGCGAACTGATGCACTGCTCATGCCCATCAATCACACCCTCGCAGTCCCAATAAATAAGACACCGAGGGGCGTTGTGTGGGTCAGGGCGGCTGCAGAGGCGCAGGCAGCCAAACAATGATGCCAGAAGATGGGCAGTGCTACCAAGGGGGTTGCAGCGTGTCATTTCAAAGGAAAGTCACACCTCCGGGACGGTTAAATGGTCACACAGAGGACACATTTTAGACGTGTTTTCAGTTCCACATGTGCGAGGAGAATACGTTTATGAGCCACCTTGCACACATGCAGCATTACCGCTGTACAAGGTGGCTGTAAAACGTACAAACGCCTGGGGGAGGGGGGACAGGTTCCCTTCAATTTCAGTTCTTGTGTCTGCGTGGCTTTTGCAGGACACGATGCCGGCTACACAGCAGGGGAACAGCTGGCGGTGCTGAACCCCACTGACACATTGGCTGGTGTTTTTCTCTGTGCAGCTAGCAGTACCGGGCCCCAACTGGCGGTGTTAGAGCCCAGGGTCAGCAGGAGGAGGAGATGGAGCAGAGTGTAGGCCGAAGCCTGCACTGGCGGCAGCTTTGGGTCTGTTGTGTCTGCGTGGCAGTTGCAGGACACGTTGCCGGCTGCACAGCAGGGGAACAGCTGGCGGTGCTGAACCCCACTGACACATTGGCTGGTGTTTGGCTCTGTGCAGCTAGCAGTACCGGGCCCCAACTGGCGGTGTTGGAGCCCGGGCTCTGCAGGGGGAGCAGAGTGTAGGCCGAAGCCTAATTGAACCAATTTCAAAGGTAACCTTTAACCCCCCCTCAGGTGTTACAAAGTAGAAGAGCCACAGCTTATGCAGCAGTAGTGCTGCACAAGTCAAAGGTTGCTCTTTTAATTTTTCTCCTTGCACACGCTGAATGAAACACGTATAACATTTAGCCCTTTATACAGTCAAACTGTGTTGGAGGCGCGAGTTCCCTTCGTAATGAGACGCAGCACAGATGTCAAGAATCCCACCTTGGTGCTGGGTGCAGCCTCCTGAGCGTTGTTATTTGCTGTACAGGAGTCTGCGCTGTCGTGTTATCCCCTGGCCTAGCGCTGTTAGCGCTGCCCATCTTCTGACATCATTTAATGTCGGCCGGTGCGGTTCGCGATGACCATGAATCCCAGCCCCGCAGTGTCTTAACATTGTTAAAACACTGCGGGTCTGGGATTCATGGCCTGGCGCAGCACATATGTTCGCCTCTCACACTCGGGTCCTTACACCCGCTTCAGACTGTGCGGGGTCAGCTGATCCCTTATCGCATGCCACGGCCATGAAGCCGCACAGTCTGAAGAAGGCGAAAGGAGATGAGGGACAGGCGAACTGATGCACTGCTCATGCCCATCAATCACACCCTCGCAGTCCCAATAAATAAGACACCGAGGGGCGTTGTGTGGGTCAGGGCGGCCGCAGAGGCGCAGGCAGCCAAACAATGATGCCAGAAGACGGGCAGCGCTACCAAGGGGGTTGCAGCGTGTCATTACAAAGGAAAGTCACACCTCCGGGACGGTTAAATGGTCACACAGAGGACACATTTTAGACGTGTTTTCAGTTCCACATGTGCGAGGAGAATACGTTTATGAGCCACCTTGCACACATTCAGCATTACCGCTGTACAAGGTGGCTGTAAAACGTACAAACGCCTGGGGGAGGGGGGACAGGTTCCCTTCAATTTCAGTTCTTGTGTCTGCATGGCTTTTGCAGGACACGATGCCGGCTACACAGCAGGGGAACAGCTGGCGGTGCTGAACCCCACTGACACATTGGCTGGTGTTTTTCTCTGTGCAGCTAGCAGTACCGGGCCCCAACTGGCGGTGTTGGAGCCCAGGGTCAGCAGGAGGAGGAGATGGAGCAGAGTGTAGGCCGAAGCCTGCACTGGCGGCAGCTTTGGGCCTGTTGTGTCTGCGTGGCAGTTGCAGGACACGTTGCCGGCTGCACAGCAGGGGAACAGCTGGCGGTGCTGAACCCCACTGACACATTGGCTGGTGTTTGGCTCTGTGCAGCTAGCAGTACCGGGCCCCAACTGGCGGTGTTAGAGCCCGGGCTCTGCAGGGGGAGCAGAGTGTAGGCCGAAGCCTAATTGAACCAATTTCAAAGGTAACCTTTAACCCCCCCTCAGGGGTTACAAAGTAGAAGAGCCACAGCTTATGCAGCAGTAATGCTGCACAAGTCAAAGGTTGCTCTTTTAATTTTGCTCCTTGCACACGCTGAAAGGAACACGTATAACATTTAGGCCCTTACACAGTCAAACTGATTTTGAGGCATGAGTTCCCTTCGTAAAGAGACGCAGTACAGCTGGCAAAAATGCCACCTTGGTGCTTTGCGCGGCCTCCTGAGCATCGTTATTTGTTGCACAGGAGTCTGCGCTTTTGTGTTATCCCTTGGCCTTGCGCTGTTAGCGCTGCCCATCCTCTGACATCATGTTATGTCGGCCGTTGCGGTTTGCGATGACCATGAATCCCAGCCCCCCAGTGTCTTAACATTGTTAAAACACTGCGGGGCTGGGATTCATGGCCTGGCGCAGTACATATGTTCGCCTCTCGCTTGGGTTCTTACACCCGCTTCAGACTATGCGGCGTCAGCTGATCCCTTATCGCATGCCACGGCCATGAAGACGCACAGTCCAAAGAAGGCGGAAGGAGATGAGGGACAGGCGAAGAAATGCACCGTTCATGCCCATCAATCACACCCTCACAGTCCCAATAAATAAGACACCGAGGGGCGTTGTGTGGGGCAAGGCGGCCGCAGAGGCGCAGGCAGCCAATCAATGATGCCAGAAGACGGGCAGCGCTACCAAGGAGCTTGTTGCGTGTCAATACAAAGGAAAATCACACCTGAGGGACGTTTTAATGGTCGCAGAGGACTCATTTTTAGACGTGTTCACTTCAACATGGGCAAGGAGAATAAGTTTCTGAGCCACCTTGCACACATGCAGCATTACTGTCGTACAAGGTGGCTGTAAAACGTAAAAACGCCTGTGGGAGGGGGGACAGGTTTCCTTCAATTTCAGTTCTTGTGTCTGCGTGGCTGTTGCAGGACACGTTGCCGGCTACACAGCAGGGGAACAGCTGGCGGTGCTGAACCCCACTGACACATTGGCTGGTGTTTAGCTCTGTGCAGCTAGCAAATCTGGGCCCCAACTGGCAGTGTTAGAGCCCAGGGTCAGCAGGAGGAGGAGAGGGAGCAGAGTGTAGGCCGAAGCCTGCACTGGAGCAAGTTGAAAGGGAAACTTTAACCCCCCCCCAGGCGTTTGTAGCTGAAAGAGCCATCGTGTACAGCACTAATGCTGGAAAAGGTAAACTTAGCTCTTTTAATTATGGTCCTTGCACATGCTGAACCTAACACTTATGAAAAGTGTCCCCTCCTACCGTGATACCGTCCGGTAGGTGGAACTTTCCTTTGTGATGTGACGCAGCACAGCCGTCATTCTTACCCCCTTGGCGCCGTGCGCCGCCTCCTCAGCGTTGTTTGAATCAGTCCCGGAGCCTGCGCTGTTAGGTTAGCCCTTGGCCATGCACACATTTTGCGCTGCCCGTCTTCTGACATCATTTGGTGTCAGGCTGGCTGTGCCTGTGCGGCCGCGCTGGCCGAGATCCCGCCTCGTACTGTCTTCTGATTTAATCCCACTGGGGGCCTGAGATCCGTGGCCATGCGCAGTGCATATCCTCGCCTCTCACTCCCCTCCCTACGGCTTCTTCAGACTGTGCGGTGTCACGGCCGTGGCATGCTATTAGGGACCAGCTGACACCGCACAGTTTGAAGAAGCCGTAGGGAGATGAGTGAGAGGTGGAGGTTCAGATATGCACTGCACATGTCCATGGATCTCAGGCCCCCAGTGGGATTAAATCAGAAGACAGTACGAGGCGGGATCTCGGCCAGCGCGGCCGCACAGGCGCAGCCAGCCTGACACCAAATGATGTCAGAAGACGGGCAGCGCAAAATGTGTGCATGGCCAAGGGCTAACCTAACAGCGCAGGCTCGGGGACTGATTCAAACAACGCTGAGGAGGCAGCGCACGGCGCCAAGGGGGTGAGAATGACGGCTGTGCTGCGTCACATCACAAAGGAAAGTTCCACCAACCGGACGGTATCACGGTAGGAGGGGACACTTTTCACAAGTGTTAGGTTCAGCATGTGCAAGGAGCACCACGAAAAGAGGCACTTTTTCCCTTTGCATCATTACTGCTGCACAAGGTGGCTCCTTCAGTAACAAACGCCTGGGGGGGGGGGACAGGTTCCCTTAAATTTAACTTGTTGTGCCTGCGTGGCGGTCGCAGTACACGTTGCCGTATACACAGCAGGGGAACAGCTGGCGGTGCTGAACCCCACTAACACATTGGCGAGGTGTTTGGCTCTGTGCTGACAGCACTTCTGGACGGCAACTAGCGGTGTTGGAGCCCAGGGACAGGTGGAGGAGGAGGAGGTGGAGGAGGTAGGAGGAGGTAGGAGGGATTGCCACACACACAGCAGGGGAACAGCTGACGTTACTGAACCCCAATAACAGACGAGGGACTGTTGGGACTGTGCGGACAGCACTACTGGACGGCAACTACCGGTGTTGGAGCCCAGGGACAGGAGGGGGAGGTGGAGGTGGAGGAGATAGGAGGGATTGCCACACACACAGCAGGGGAACAGCTGACGTTACTGAACCCCAATAACAGAGGAGGGACTGTTGGGACTGTGCGGACAGCACTACTGGATGGCAACTAGCGGTGTTGGAGCCCAGGGACAGGAGGGGGAGGGGGAGGTGGAGGAGATAGGAGGGATTGCCACACACACAGCAGGGGAACAGCTGACGTTACTGAACCCCAATAACAGAGGAGGGACTGTTGGGACTGTGCGTACAGCACTACTGGACGGCAACTAGCGGTGTTGGAGCCCAGGGACAGGAGGGGGAGGTGGAGGTGGAGGAGATAGGAGGGATTGCCACACACACAGCAGGGGAACAGCTGACGTTACTGAACCCCAATAACAGAGGAGGGACTGTTGACTGTGCGTACAGCACTACTGGACGGCAACTAGCGGTGTTGGAGCCCAGGGACAGGTGGAGGAGGAGGAGGTGGAGGAGGTAGGAGGAGGTAGGAGGGATTGCCACACACACAGCAGGGGAACAGCTGACGTTACTGAACCCCAATAACAGAGGAGGGACTGTTGGGACTGTGCGGACAGCACTACTGGACGGCAACTAGCGGTGTTGGAGCCCAGGGACAGGAGGGGGAGGTGGAGGTGGAGGAGATAGGAGGGATTGCCACACGCACAGCAGGGGAACAGCTGACGTTACTGAACCCCAATAACAGAGGAGGGACTGTTGGGACTGTGCGGACAGCACTACTGGACGGCAACTAGCGGTGTTGGAGCCCAGGGACAGGAGGGGGAGGTGGAGGTGGAGGAGATAGGAGGGATTGCCACACACACAGCAGGGGAACAGCTGACGTTACTGAACCCCAATAACAGAGGAGGGACTGTTGGGACTGTGCGTACAGCACTACTGGACGGCAACTAGCGGTGTTGGAGCCCAGGGACAGGAGGGGGAGGTGGAGGTGGAGGAGATAGGAGGGATTGCCACACACACAGCAGGGGAACAGCTGACGTTACTGAACCCCAATAACAGAGGAGGGACTGTTGGGACTGTGCGTACAGCACTACTGGATGGCAACTAGCGGTGTTGGAGCCCAGGGACAGGAGGGGGAGGTGGAGGTGGAGGAGATAGGAGGGATTGCCACACACACAGCAGGGGAACAGCTGACGTTACTGAACCCAATAACAGAGGAGGGACTGTTGACTGTGCGTACAGCACTACCAGGCAACAACTAGCGGTGTTGGAGCCCAGGGACAGGAGGAGAAGCAGAGGAACACAATGTAGGCCGAAGCCTGATTGGAGAAAGTCGAAAGGGAACCTTTAACCCCCCCCCAAGGCGTTTGTAGCTGAAAGAGCCAGCTTGTGCAGCAAAAAAGATGCAAAAGGAAAAGGTGGCTCTTTTCATGATGCTCCTTGCAAACACAGAACTAAACACTTATAAAATGTGTCCCCTGATACCGTGAGACCGTCCCGGAGGTGGGACTTTCCTTCGTAATATGACGCAGCACAGCCGTCATTCCTACCTCCTTGGCGCCGTTCCCCGGCTCCTCAGCGTTGTTTGATTCCGTCCCGGAGCCTGCGCTGTTATGTTATCCCTTGGCCAGGCACACTTAGCGCTGCCCATCTTCTGACATCATTTGGTGTCAGGCTGACTGCGCCTGTGCGGCCGCGCTGGCCGAGAGCCCGCCTCGCAGTGTCGTCTAATGTAATCCCACCGCGGGCCTGGGATCCGTGGCCATGCGCAGTGCATATCCTCGCCTCTCACTCCCCTCCCTACGGCTTCTTAAGACTATGCGGTGTCACGGCCGTGGCATGCTATTAGGGACCAGCTGACACCGCACAGTCTGAAGAAGCCGTAGGGAGATGAGTGAGAGGTGGAGGTTCAGATATGCACTGCGCATGTCCATGGATCTCAGGCCCCCAGTGGGATTAAATCAGAAGACACTGCGAGGCGGGCTCTCGGCCAGCGCGGCCGCACAGGCGCAGCCATCCTGACACCAAATGATGTCAGAAGACGGGCAGCGCTAAGTGTGCCTGGCCAAGGGATAACATAACAGCGCAGGCTCCGGGACGGAATCAAACAACGCTGAGGAGCCGGGGCACGGCGCCAAGGGGGTAGGAATGACGGCTGTGCTGCGTCATATTACGAAGGAAAGTCCCACCTCCGGGACGGTTTTACAGTATCAGTGGACACATTTTATAAGTGTTAAGTTCTGTGTGTGCAAGGAGCTAAACAAAAATAGCTACCTTTTCCTTGTGCAGCATTACTGCTGTACAAGGTGGCTCTTTCAGTAACAAACGCCTTGGGGGGGGGGACAGGTTCCCTTACATTTCAGTTGTTGTGTCAGCGTGGCGGTCGCAGGACACATTGCCGGCTACACAGCTGGGGATCAGCTGACGTTACTGAAACCCAATAACACTGGGTCGTATGTTTTGACTGTGCAGACGGCACTTCTGAGCCTCAACTGGCGGTGTTGGAGCCCAGGAATTTAAGTTCAGGTGGTAGAAAGATGAACACAACAGGAGACCTGGATACTGTAGACAGTCACCTAATTATTTAATCAGGAAGAGGAGTGGCAAATTCCTGCGAGATCCAGGCCTTGTTCATTTTCAGGAAAGTAAGCCGGTCAACGTTATCGGAGGATAGTCGCATGCGACGGTCAGTTAGTACACCACCTGCAGCACTAAAGACACGTTCCGATAATACACTGGCCGCAGGGCAAGACAGCACCTCCAATGCATACTGGCTTAGCTCTGGCCATGTATCCAGCTTTGAGACCCAAAACTTGAAAGGGGAAGAGCCGTCTGGGAGTACAGCAAGAGGGCAAGACATGTAGTCTGTCACCATCTGACGGAACCGTTGCCTCCTGCTGACTGGAGCCGTCTGTGATGGTGTAGACTTTTGTGGCGGGCACAGAAAACTGTGCCACAGTTGGGCCATACTGGTCTTGCCTTGGGCAGAGGCACTGCTTCTGCTCCCTCTTTGTGCAGAGCCTCCACCACTGCCTGGACGCACTGAGCTGCTTTGGAATGCACTAGCAGCACTTCTCTCAGTTGGAATGGAGAAGATGATGGAATTCACCAGTGTGTCTTGGTACTCCCGCATTTTTCGCTCCCGGTTCAACGGTGTGATGAGGCTTTCTACGTTGTCCCGGTAGCGAGGATCGAGGAGGGTGAACACCCAATAATCAGACATGTTGAGAATGTGGGCGATGCGGTGGTCGTTTCTCAGGCACTGCAGCATGTAATCCACCATGTGCTGCAGACTGCCAACTGCCCAAGAAACGCTGTCCCCAGCTGGAGGCGTGATCTCTGCCCGCTCGTCATCACCCCACCCTCGCTGTACACACTGAGTACTGGACAATTGTGTAACTCCCTCCTCTGGACGGATGTCTTCCTCCTCCATTGACTCCTCCTCATCCTCCTCACAAACTGTCCCCTGCCTACGCGTTTGTGAGGAACCACGTGGCGCTGACTGTCCAGAAGATGATGGAAATGCTGAATCCTCATCCTCCACCTCTTCCACAACATCATCCCTTAGCGCTTGCAGTGATTTTTCAAGCAGGCAGATAAGGGGGACAGTCATGCTGACTAGTGCATCATCTGCACTCGCCATCCGCGTGGAATAATCAAAGGGACGCAAAACCTGGCAGACGTCATTCATAGTGGCCCACTCTGTGGTTGTGAAGTCTGTACGGCGCTGAGTGCGACTTCTTTGCGCCTGAAGCAGCTGGTACTCCATTACAGCTTGCTGCTGCTCACACAACCGCTCCAACATATGTAACGTGGAATTCCACCTGGTAGGTAGGTCACATATGATGCGATGTTCCGGCAGGCGGTGTCGGCGCTGCAGAGCCGCAATGCGCGCTTTTGCCGTGCTGGAACGCCGCAAGTGAGCACACTCTAGGCGGACCTTGTGCAGCAGTGCATCAAGATCCGGATAGTCCCTCAGAAAACTCTGCACGACCAAATTGAGCACATGTGCCAGACATGGGATGTGAGTGAGGTTGCCGAGGCCCAGAGCTGCCACCAGATTTCGGCCATTATCACACACTACCATGCCTGGCTGGAGATTCGCTGGCACAAACCACACATCGCTCTCCTGCTTGATGGCATTCCAGAGCTCCTGCGCTGTGTGGCTTCGATTCCCCAAATAAATTAATTTCAAGACGGCCTGTTGACGTTTGGCCACGGCTGTGCTCATGTCGGTCGTAACAGGTACACGTTCATCACGGGTCCATGTGGAGGTGGACTGTAACGGCTCCTGCAGCGATGATTCTGAGGAACTGGTGTAGGAGGAGGAGTCAATGCGTACAGAATGGATTCCTGCAATCCTTGGAGTGGGCAGGACACGTCCTGCGCCACTCGCACGGTCTGTACCCGGCTCAACGACATTAACCCAATGGGCAGTGAGGGAAAGGTATCGCCCCTGTCCATGTTGACTGGTCCACGCATCGGTGGTGAGGTGGACCTTGCTACTGACGGCGTTCAGTAGCGCGTGTTTTATGTGTCCCTCCACATGCTTGTGCAGGGCAGGGACGGCTTGCCTGCTGAAGTAAAAGCGGCTGGGCACATTGTACTGTGGGACTGCCAATGACATCAAGTCACGGAAGCTGTCAGTCTCCACCAGCCTGAATGACAGCATTTCCAGTGACAGAAGTTTGGCAATGCCTGCAGTCAGAGCCTGTGCTCATGGGTGGTTTGACGAGAAAGGCCGCCTTTTCTCCCATGCCTGTACTACCGATGGCTGTAGACTGGGCTGGGAGTGTGTGGATGACTGGGAAAGTGGCGCTGCGGGTGGAATTACAGCGGGTCTCTGGACAACAGGGCCAGAGGTTCTTACACGGCGATCCTGGGAGGAAGCCGAACCAGCTGCGTGTGAGCTGGAGGAAGAGGCAACACGAGCTGAAGAGGTGGTAGCTGCCGCTGTTGGTTGGCCTAGCTCTTCAGTGTGTTTTTCTTTCTCCGCCGGGTGCCTGGTGCGCACATGTTTCCACATGTTGGAGGTATTGAGGTTGCTGACATTTTTCCCTCTTTTGACTTTGTGATGACACACCTTGCATTTGACATAGCAAATGTCATCTGCAACTGTGTCAAAAAAGGACCAGGCACTGCAAGTCTTGGGAGCGCCCTTTTTGGCTTTTGGAAGAGACATGCTCCTAACGGGTGCCAAAGCGGAGGCTGCAGGATCCGCAGTCTTCCCCCTCCCTCTCCCTCTTTGGGCCGTACGGGGAATCTCTTCCTCAGAGCTGCTCCCACCACCTTCCTGTCCCTCACGCCTAGATGGGTCAAGGACCTCATCATCTACACTACCCTCTGCCCCCAACTGCTCCTCCTGGGTAGTCTCAGCAGCAGAGCACGCACCGGTAAGTGGCACCTGAGTGTCATCATCAGCTGATGCGGCCTGCGATGTGGTGACCGGAGCCACTGGCCCACCCGCCTCTTCAGACTCAGAGAGAAAAAGCTGTTGGGCATCACTGCACCCTGCCTCTTCTTCCATTTCTCCAATGCTGCTTGGCTGGCCCCCTGTTTCCAAGCCAAGAGATTCAGAGAACAGAAGTAGAGACGGCTCCTGTCCTGGGCTCTCTGTCTGCCTGGGCAATTTGGCAGGTGGTGAAGAGACAGATGGCTGCTCTCCAGTGCTCTGTGTCTGAGAGGATGTGGCACTAATTGAAGTTGATGCATTAGCTGCCATCCATCCGACAACGGCTTCAATTTGTTCTTCACGCAGCAGCGGTGTACGGCGCTCTGCGACAAAGCTGCGCATGAATGACTGTTCCCTGGTGAAAGTGGGTGCTGATGAGTCACCGGTGCCCGCAGCAGGCACAGAATCCCCACGTCCCCTCCCTGCTCCGCGCCCACGCCCACGCCCACGTGCCTTACTCACTGCCTTCTTCATCTTGGTTGACTGATAAAGATAAGCAGAAAAGTACTAACGGGTTTGTGTGCTTATTCCTGAACAACTCCTCCTAACAGGTATAAGAAACACTAATTTTCTAAAGTGTGGACTAGACTTTAATATGAGCTAATGTGGCCTACACAAATGTAAAGTGGTGTCACTGGTGTGTTTGGTGAACTTTATTATTTATTTATTTTTTGGGGGCTGAACTGACAACAGATAGAGCTGCAGTCACACGGAGACCGTGCAGACAGCCGTAAACGGCACTGCAAGGCCCAAAAACCCTCCTCTACGTTATCCTATGTAGTGTTTTTCCACAAATTAGCTGGAGACGGGTGGAAAGACACTAATAGGAATTTTTTGAAAAAATGTGCAGCAGCCTGCACTACTTAAAACAAAATGAAAATTGATTTTGCGGTATGACGCAGTGAAGAACCCTGAGCTGGAGACAACCAGGCTATGGCTGCTCACAGACTACAGGGCGAGCTGCAGTCACACGGAGACCGTGCAGACAGCCGTAAACGGCGCTGCAAGGCCCAAAAACCCTCCTCTACGTTATCCTATGTAGTGTTTTTCCACAAATTAGCTGGAGACGGGTGGAAAGACACTAATAGGATTTTTTGTTAAAAATTAGCAGCAGACTACACTACTTGAAAAAAAAAAAAAAAGAACAGTATGAGGCAATGAACCACCCTCCCTGAACTGAATACAACCAGCTATGGATGGCCTATGTGGCTGCACTCAGACTAGAGAGTGGGCTGCACTCACACACACACACACACAGACCTTGCAGATCGCTGTGAAAACAGCGCTACAAGGCAAAAGCAAGGTGAATAGTAGGTGAACACAGCGGTTGCTAAATTAGCCTTTGGAAAGCACAAAGAAGCAAATCGCTATCTCTAAACTGGCCCTCAGTCAGCAAACAGCGTCCTGTCACTAACTGAATTCACAGCAGAGTGATCGCAAAATGGCGCCAGCGACTTTTAAACTGCATCATGACATCATTTCAGCAGCCAATCACAGCCATGCCAGTAGTTTCATGACCTCCATGCTGAACAGGATGTGCCCACACTTGAAATCATTCTCATTGGCTGAATTTGTGCATTTTGAATCTGGGAACTTCCGATTCCGGTATCCGATACGCGGCAATTATCGGAATCCCGGTATCGGAATTCCGATACCGCAAGTATCGGCCGATACCCGATACTTGCGGTATCGGAATGCTCAACACTACTGCTGAGTGTAATTATGATGTCGGCAGTCGGGAGTTGTTGGCTATGAAGTGGGAATTTGAGGAGTGGCGACATTGGCTTGAGGGAGCTAAGCATCGTGTTGTGGTCTTGACCGATCACAAGAATCTGATTTACCTTGAGTCTGCCAAGCGGTTGAATCCTAGACAGGCTCGGTGGTCTTTGTTTTTCTCCCGTTTCGATTTTGTGGTCTCGTATCTTCCGGGATCTAAGAATGTGAAGGCTGATGCCCTGTCTAGGAGTTTTTTGCCTGATTCTCCGGGAGTCCTTGAGCCGGCTGGTATTCTCAAGGAGGGGGTGATTCTTTCTGCCATCTCCCCTAATTTGCGGCGGGTGCTTCAGGAGTTTCAGGCTGATAGACCCGACCGCTGTCCTGTGGGGAAATTGTTTGTTCCTGATAGATGGACTAGTAAGGTGATTTCTGAGATTCATTGCTCTGTATTGGCTGGTCATCCTGGGATCTTTGGTACCAGAGATTTGGTTGCCAGGTCCTTTTGGTGGCCTTCTTTGTCACGGGATGTGCGTTCTTTCGTGCAGTCCTGTGGGATCTGTGCCTGGGCTAAGCCCTGCTGTTCTCGTGCCAGTGGGTTGCTTTTGCCTTTGCCTATCCCTGAGAGGCCCTGGAGGCATATTTCCATGGATTTTATTTCCGATCTTCCTGTCTCTCAGAAGATGTCTGTCATCTGGGTGGTTTGTGACCGGTTTTCTAAAACGGTCCACTTGGTACCTTTGCCTAAGTTGCCTTCCTCCTCTGATTTGGTTCCTTTATTTTTTGAGCATGTGGTTCGTTTGCATGGTATTCCGGAGAATATTGTGTCTGACAGAGGTACCCAATTTGTTTCTAGGTTTTGGCGGTCCTTTTGTGCTAGAATGGGCATTAATTTGTCTTTTTCTTCGGCATTTCACCCTCAGACAAATGGACAGACGGAGCGAACCAATCAGACCTTGGAAACCTATCTGAGATGCTTTGTGTCTGCTGATCAGGATGATTGGGTTACTTTTTTGCCGTTGGCTGAGTTTGCCCTTTATAATCGGGCTAGTTCGGCTACTTTGGTTTCGCCTTTCTTTTGTAACTTCGGTTTTCATCCTCGTTTTTCCTCAGGGCAGGTTGAGCCTTCGGACTGTCCTGGGGTAGATTCTGTGGTGGACAGGTTGCAGCGGATGTGGTGGACAATTTAACATTGTCTCAGGAAAAGGCTCAACGTTTTGCTAACCGCCATCGGTGCGTTGGTCCCCGGCTTCGGGTTGGGGATTTGGTCTGGTTGTCTTCTTGTCATGTTCCTATGAAGGTCTCTTCTCCTAAGTTCAAGCCTCGTTTTATTGGTCCTTATAGGATTTTGGAAATTATCAATCCTGTGTCTTTTCGTTTGGCCCTTCCAGCTTCTTTTGCCATTCATAATGTGTTCCATAGATCTTTGTTGCGGAGATATGTGGTGCCCATGGTCCCCTCTGTTGACCCTCCTGCTCCGGTGTTGGTTGAGGGGGAGTTGGAATATGTGGTGGAGAAGATTTTGGATTCTCGTCTTTCGAGGCGGAAACTTCAGTATCTGGTCAAGTGGAAGGGTTATGGCCCGGAGGATAATTCTTGGGTTTTTGCCTCTGATGTCCCTGCTGCCGATTTTGGTACGTGCTTTTCATTTGGCTCGTCCCGATCGGCCTGGGGGCTCTGGTGAGGGTTCGGTGACCCCTCATCAAGGGGGGGTACTGTTGTGAATTCCGTTCTTGGGCTCCCTCTGGTGGTTTCTAGTGGAACTTAGCAGCTGCATTCACTAATCGGTTCCCTGGTCTTGTTATTTAACTGGGCTCTAGTCTTTAGTCAATGCCAGCTGTCAATGTTCCTCCTGTGGACTCAGTCCTTTTCTGGAAGTGCTCTGTTGGCCAGTTCATTTCAGCTTAAGATAAGTCTGCTAGTTTTTTGGGTGTTTCCTTGCTTATGACCTTCAGTTCAAGTTAATGTTATGTCTTTTGTCCAGCATGCCAGTATGAATTATTTTGGCTAGTTGGAAGCTCTGGGGTAGCAGATTTGCCCCTCCACACCGTGAGTCGGTGTGGAGGTTATTTTTTTGTAAACTCTGCGTGGATATTTAGTTTTTTAATACTGACCGCACAGTAGCCTTTTCTATCTCTGTCTATTTAGATAGTAATGGCCTCCTTTGCTAAAATCTAGTTTCATTTCTGCATGTGTCATTTCCCTCTCCACTCACCGTCAATATTTGTGGGGGGCTATCTTTCCTTTGGGGGTTTCTCTGAGGCGAGTTAGTTTTCCGTTTCCATCTTCAGGGGTAGTTAGCTCTTAGGCTGTGAAGAGGCGTCTAGGCAGAGATAGGAACGCTCCACGGCTATTTCTAGTGTTGGTGTTAGGTGTAGGGCTTGTGGTCAGTAAAGTTACCCCCTCCCCAGAGCTTGTACATGTTTGGTTTTACCCACCAGGTCATCTCAGTACTGCTTCGTAACCACCAGGTCATAACAGAATGCAGACTTAGATGGATTGGTCTGCAGGTGTCACATTGCATTTGCAGAGCCCCTAATGTACCTAAACAGTAGAAACCCCAAACAAATGACCCCCTATTGGAAACTAGACCCCCCAAGGAACTTACCAAGATGTGTTGTGAGAACTTTGAACCCCCTAGTGTTTCACTACAGTTTATAACGCAGAGCCGTAAAAATAAAAAATCTTTTTTTTCCACAAAAATTATTTTTTAGCCCACAGTTTTGTATTTTCCCAAGGGTAACAGGAGAAATTAGACCTCAAAAGTTGTTGTCCAATGTGTCCTGAGTACGCTGATACCCCATATGTTGGGGTAAACCCCTGTTTGGGCGAACGGGAGAGCTCGGAAGGGAAGGAGCACTGTTTTACTTTTTCAACGCAGAATTGGCTGGAATTGAGATCGGATGCCATGTCGCGTTTGGAGAGCCCCTGATGTGCCTAAACAGTGGAAACCCCCAATTATAACTGAAACCCTAATCCAAACAAATCCCTAACCCTAATCCCAACGGTAACCCTAACCCTAATCCCAACCCTATTCCCAACCGTAAATGTAATCCAAACCCTAACCCTAACTTTAGCCCCATCCCTAACCCTAACTTTAGCCCCAACCCTAACTGTAGCCTTAACCCTAGCCCCAACCCTAACCCAAACCCTAGCCCTAACCTTAGCCCTAACCCTAGCCCTAACCCTAGCCCTAACCATAGCCCTAACCCTAGCCCTAACCCTAACCCTAGCCCTAACCCTAGCCCTAACCCTAGCCCTAATGGGAAAATGGAAATAAATACATTTTTTAAATTTTTCGCTAACTAAGGGGGTGATGAAAGGGGGTTTGATTTACTTTTATAGCGGGTTTTTTAGCAGCTTTTTATGATTGGCAGCCATCACTCACTGAAAGACGCTTTTTATTGCAAAAAATATTTTTTGCGTTACCACATTTTGAGAGCTATAACACTGGTCAACAGCATTTTTGGTGCCAAAGATATTTCATCGAATTTAGGGTATTTTTGGGGTGCTGATTCTGAATATGTCATCAGTTTTGCCAGATTGGCTCAAGTTTTTGAGATTTTTGGTATCTTATTTATAGCACTTGTTGGTAAATGCGACGCATCATCTCATTAATTTCTTTGGATTAGTACTTGAACTGAGCAGTTCTCAATATAGTTTTGTGTTAATTAGTGTTCTAAAAGTTTGTTCATAGCTTGATTTTTGCACTAACTTTATGTTGTTGTCTGTTTTCCAGTGAAAAGCATGAACTCATCAAGAAGAAGTTGTCTTAACGATCCAGACTCATTCTGTTACATTTGTGGTGAATACACACTGCCAAAACATAGAAGAAACATAACAGACTTCGTAAAAAAAGTGTATTTTGCCTATTTTGGGGTTATGCTTGGGGACCAAGACAAGTTTTGGGCACCACACATAGTGTGCAAAGCATGTATCGAACTATTACGAAAATGGAGCAAAGGACAAAGAAAAAGCTTCAAATTTGGTGTTCCAATGGTGTGGAGAGAGCCAAAAAATCATCATGATGACTGTTATTTATGGTAAACACAGGTACAGGCACATCTTCACAATGAGGGACAGGCCTTCTTGCAGATTCCATGTTACTCCCATTTTCGTTTCTTATGCTTATTGAATCCTTGCACTTGCACTGCACAGAAATAACAGTCATCATGATGATTTTTTGGCTCTCTCCACACCATTGGAACACCAAATTTGAAGCTTTTTCTTTGTCCTTTGCTCCATTTTCGTAATAATTCGATACATGCTTTGCACACTATGTGTGGTGCCCAAAACTTGTCTTGGTCCCCAAGCATAACCCCAAAATAGGCAAAATACACTTTTTTTTACGAAGTCTGTTATGTTTCTTCTATGTTTTGGCAGTGTGTATTCACCACAAATGTAACAGAATGAGTCTGGATCGTTAAGACAACTTCTTCTTGATGAGTTCATGCTTTTCACTGGAAAACAGACAACAACATAAAGTTAGTGCAAAAATCAAGCTATGAACAAACTTTTAGAACACTAATTAACACAAAACTATATTGAGAACTGCTCAGTTCAAGTACTAATCCAAAGAAATTAATGAGATGATGCGTCGCATTTACCAACAAGTGCTATAAATAAGATACCAAAAATGTCAAAAACTTGAGCCAATCTGGCAAAACTGATAGCATATTCAGAATCAGCACCCCAAAAATACCCCAAATTCATTAAAATATTTTGGACACCAGAAAAAAAATTTTTTTTTGTTGACCTGTGTAATTTTTCCTAATTTTGGTCCACAGAGTCATGTGAGGTCTTGTTTTTTGCGGGACGAGTAGACGTTGTTATTGGTGACATTTTCAGGCACGTGACACTTTTTGATCGCTTTTTATTCTGATTTTTGTGAGGCAGAATGACCAAAAAACAGCTATAAATGAATTTCTTTTGGGGGAGGCGTTTATACTGTTCCGCGTTTGCTAAAATGGATAAAGCAGTTTTATTCTTCGGGTCAGTATGATTAAAGCGATACCTCATTTATATCATTTTTTTATGTTTTGGCGCTTTTATACGATAAAAACTATTTTATAGAAAAAATAATTCTTTTTGCATCGCTTTATTCTGAGGACTATAACTTTTTTATTTTTTCTTTGATGACACTGTATGGCGGCTCGTTTTTTGCGGGACAAGATGACGTTTTCAGCGGTACCATGGTTATTTATATCCGTCTTTTTGGTCGCTTGTTATTCCACTTTTTCACTGAAGGGGTTAACTAGTGGGATAGTTTTATAGGTCGGGTCGTAACGGACGCGGCGATACTAAATATGTGTACTTTTATAGTTTTTTTGTTTTATTTAGATAAAGAAATATATTTATAGGAACAATATATATATATATTTTTTTACACATGTGAATATTATTTTCTTTACACTATAACATTGCCCCGGGGGGGGGGGGGGCATCATGTTATAGTGTAAGATCGCCGATCTGACACTTTGCTGTGCACTGTGTCAGATCGGCGATCTGACGTGCACAGCTCCTGGAGGCTTCCCGGCGCCTGCTCTGAGCAGGCGCAGTGAAGCCACCTCCCTGCAGGACCCGGATGCCGCGGCCATCTTGGATCTGGGCCTGCTGCAGGGAGGAGGAGGTAAGAGACCCTCGGAGCAACGCGATCACATCGCGTTGCTCTGGGGGTCTCAGGGAAGCACGCAGGGAGCCCCCTCCCTGCGCGATACTTCCCTATACCGCCGGAACACTGCGATCATGTCTGATTGCAGTGTACCGGGGGTTAATGTACCGGGGGCGGTCCGTGACCGCTCCTGGCACATAGTGCCAGATGTCAGCTGTGATAATCAGCTGACACCCGGCCGCGATCGGCCGCACTCCCCCCGTGAGCGCGGCCGATCGCATATGACGTACTATTCCGTCGGTGGTCATATGGGCCCACCCCATCTCGACGAGATAGTACGTCTAATGTCAGAAAAGGGTTAATGTGACCAGCTTCCTCTGCCTGTATACATGTTGCACATCTACCGCTGGGATCAGCCGAATGATTAACTGCGCTTGCGTGGAATTCGCTCAGGCACAGTCAATCAGACCACCACCATCTTTGTGCAGATATATAGCAGCGATCACATTAAAACTGCGCATGCACTCCTCCTGTACAAAGATGGCAGGGGTCAGTGAATCATTTGACTGATCCCGGCGGCGGCGTGTTTATGCGACGGTGTTCCACTAGTAGTACCGCGCCAGAGGCTGCGTACGACGTATACAGTTTGCAGTTTGTGTGTGTGGTGCGTACGGCATATACAGAGTGTGTGTGTGTGTGTGTGTGTGTGTGGTGTGACGGTGTTCCGCTGGTGGCACCATGCAAAAGGCTGGTACTACCAACAGTTTACATACTGAGACACCCATCACTTGTGTGTCCCAATATGGCAGTCAGTGAACTTCCGCTACTTGGAATTCTGGGATCCGGAGATATCCGGATGGAATAGGATGCAAAGACATTACAATTATATTAAGATTAAATTGATCAAAAGACACATAAATAAGCATAAATATAAATATGTTATAGAAAGGGAACAAAGCTCAATTGTTCATTTAATCCCGCAGGAGCCATAGTACCCAAGGTTGTCATCCAGTGGCACTCAAGCTGAGCTAAAATGAGTTTCATGTCCCCACTCCTAATGCCACAGCATACTCTGTCAATTCAAAATACCTGAAGATCTTTTGGGCTGCATTCTTGGTGCACCCTGAAGTGGCAAGGGATGGTCTTTAGACAAGCAACGTCAATCATCTCGCTTGGTATCTGTTGAATTATGTGTTACTCTGCAATTTCTAATCTTGTTTCTATGTCCCCTCTGAATCGCTGTAAACATAAAATTACACTATGTAACAAATTTTAAGTTTTTGTTTGTCCTTGGGTTCCAATGGTGTTTTCCCAATCACTTATGTCTAAATTGAAAAGAAAATGGCAAAAATTCCCAAGAAATTTGCTTTTGTGGTCAGACATAAATAATTTGAAATCTATGTTTTCTCGAACAGTAGCAAAATGTGCAACGTTTTGTAGTCCGTGAGAAGCTTCCGGAAATGCGAGAACTGTCGATAAAGTAGTATAAATACAGGATCCTTAAATGTCATTTCTGTTTGTGTTACAGTTAATACATACTGTACCTGCATTTAATTTAGATGGCATCAAGAGGTTGTAAGAATCCGGCGGATGCATTTTGCTACATTTGTGGTGAATTTATAAAAACACGAGCTAAAAGATACAACTTGATAGCATCTTCTAAGATGTGTGAGGCCTACAGAGCGTACTTCAGCATGCCTGTAGGGGATCAAGACAAACCATAGGCGCCTCATTTCACATGTGAATACTGCAAGAGAACTCTTGAGGGTAAGGTGAACAATTGTTGATAGCTAAGATATCAAGATTTAAAAAATTTTAATTCCTGATTACAGCTGAAACGAATTGTTAAACTAAGTGCAAAATGTTTTGCTACTATAGAAGAGCATGCATAATTGTATATCATACAGTTCAATACACATATATTTTATTCTCATGTTTAATACCTTACAGGCTGGTACAGAGGAGAAAAAAGGGCAATGAAGTTTGCTATCCCACGAATTTGGCAAGTGCCTTCTGACCACTTCAAAAACTGTTACTTCTGTATGGTCGACCCATTCAAACGTCGAACTGGCAAACTTGCGCGTCCTATCACCTATCCAGAAATTCCTTACTCAATTGTTCCAGTTTCACATTGCCCCAAGCAGCACTATCCGCACTACAGTGGCGTAGGAAGGGGGGTGCGGTGGGGGTGGGCCGCCCCGGGCGGCTCCGACCCAGAGAGGAGGAGGAAGAAAAAAAAAAAAAAAGAGACGCGGGCCCTTTAAATCTTCGGGCGGCGCCGACCGCCGCCACGACCAGGCCCCCCCCCCTCCCGGTGCCAGCGCTGGCATTGGGCCCCCCTTTAATACTCACCTCTCCTGGTTCCTGCGGCAGCTGCAGCGTCTTCAGCGCCCTCTGACTCTGCGACGTCTCAGGGCAGAGGGTGCGATGACGTCATCACTGCGCACTCAGCCTCTCTGTCCTGAGCGTTGCAGAGCCGGAGAGACGCTGAGTGCACGGGACCTGCGCTGGGAACGGGAGAGGTGAGGATTTTACTTTTTTTTTTTTTTTTTTCCTTTATGTCTGACTCAGACAGACTGGGGGCAATATGCTGGAGACAGACTGGGGGCAATATGCTAGAGACAGACTGGGGGCAATATGCTGGAGACACACTGGGGGCAATATGCTGGAGACACACTGGGGGTAATATGCTGGAGACAGACTGGGGGCAATATGCTGGAGACAGACTGGGGGCAATATGCTGGAGACAGACTGGGGGCAATATGCTGGAGACAGACTGGGGGCAATATGCTGGAGACAGACTGGGGGCAATATGCTGGAGACAGACTGGGGGCAATATGCTGGAAACAGACTGGGGGCAATATGCTGGAGACAGACTGGGGGCAGATTGCTGGAGACAGACTGGGGGCAGATTGCTGGACGCAGACTGGGGGCAGATTGCTGGACGCACTGGGGGCAGATTGCTGGACACACTGGGGGAAATGCTGGACACACTGGGGGCAATGCTGGACACTGGGGCAGATTGCTGGACACACTGGGGGCAATGCTGGACACTGGGGCAGATTGCTGGACACACTGGGGGCAATGCTGGACACTGGGGCAGATTGCTAG
Organism: Ranitomeya variabilis; assembly: GCF_051348905.1. NCBI lineage: Eukaryota > Metazoa > Chordata > Amphibia > Anura > Dendrobatidae > Ranitomeya > Ranitomeya variabilis. Next base: position 325,062,492 of record NC_135234.1, read on the forward strand.
ACACACTGGGGGCAATGCTGGACACGGGCAGATTGCTGGACACACTGGGGGCAATGCTGGACACTGGGGCAGATTGCTGGACACACTGGGGGCAATGCTGGACACTGGGGCAGATTGCTGGACACACTGAGGGCAATGCTGGACACTGGGGCAGATTGCTGGATACACTGGGGGCAATGCTGGACACTGGGGCAGATTGCTGGACACACTGGGGGCAATGCTGGACACTGGGGGCAATGCTGGACACTGGGGGCAATGCTGGACACTGGGGCAGATTGCTGGACACACTGGGGGCAATGCTGGACACTGGGGCAGATTGCTGGACACACTGGGGGCAATGCTGGACATTGGGGGCAATGCTGGACACTGGGGGCAATGCTGGACACTGGGGGCAATGCTGGACACACTGGGGCAGATTGCTGGACGCACTGGGGGCAGATTGCTGGATGCACTGGGGGCAGATTGCTGGACGCACTGGGGGCAGATTGCTGGACGCACTGGGGGCAATGCTGGACACACTGGGGGCAATGCTGGCCACTGGGGCAGATTGCTGGACACACTGGGGGCTATGCTGGACACTGGGGCAGATTGCTGGACACACTGGGGGCAATGCTGGACACTGGGGCAGATTGCTGGACACACTGGGGGCAATGCTGGACACACTGGGGGCAATGCTGGACACACTGGGGGCAGATTGCTGGACGCACTGGGGGCAGATTGCTGGACGCCTTGGGGGCAATGCTGGACACACTGGGGGCAATGCTGGCCACTGGGGCAGATTGCTGGACACACTGGGGGCTATGCTGGACACTGGGGCAGATTGCTGGACACACTGGGGGCAGATTACTGGACACTGGGGCAGAATGCTGGACACTGGGGCAGATTGCTGGACACACTGGGGCAGATTGCTGGACACACTAAGGCAATGCTGGACACACTGGGGCAATGATGGACACTGCGCCTGTGCGGCCGCCCTGCTTGTGAATCCCAGCCCCGCACTCTGCATAATGCATAACACACTGTGGGGCTGGGATTACCAAGGTGGGTGGCCGCACAGGCGCAGTCTGCAAGCCTGGCTGTGACGTCAGACGGCCAGAGCTCTCTGCGCCTGCACCAAACAGCGATACACAGCGCAGGCACCGGATTTCATGGGTAAACAGTGCTGAGGGGGCGGTGCCCGGTGTTGAATGACGGCAATGGGGGGGGGGGGGCGCCAAACTCGGAATCAGCCCCGGGCGGCAAAAGCTCTAGCTACGCCAGTGCCGCACTATGACAGGCGGGACTGGCCACAGAGGACCGAGTTTTCTGTGGGAAATAATAACATGAAGTAGGAGCCATTGGTGGACCCACGGAAAGTGCTGATGCCACCCCTGCACAATGAGTTAGGCCTGATAAAACAGTTTGTCAGTCACGGCTCTCAACAAAGAATCGGCAGCCTTCAAGTACCTACAAGGTCTTTTTTCCTAAGCTGTCTGAGGTAAAAACTGGCATCTTCGTCGGACCACAAATCAAGCAGATTCTAGAGAACGAAGAATTCATAAAGAAGCTGACTGAAAAAGAGAAAGCCGCTTGGGGCAGCTTTGCTGCAGTTGTGCATGGTTTCCTGGGCAATCACAAGGCTGAGAAATATGTGCAACTGGTTCAGACTATGATAAAGAACTTTGGAAAAATGGGACATAGGATGTCTCTCAAAGTACATATTTTGGATGCTCATCTTGACAAATTCAAGGAAAACATAAGTGCATACTCAGAAGAGCAAGACGAGCGCCTTCATCAGGATTAAAAGGACTATGAATGACGCTATCGATGACAGTAGAACGAGAACATGATGGGAGATTATATTTGGGGGTTGATTCGTGAAAGTGATTTGCAATATAATCGTAAATCAACATAAGCTACTCGCTTCTAAACCACTCTTGCTCATCTCGGCCAATATTAAATGCATATACAATGTTATTGTAACTGTATCAACAAAAAGAAATGATGAACATTTTCGATTTCCCTATGCAAATACGTAAAACTGAATATTTCATTGTCCTGGCCACAAAAGCAAAGTCTATAATTAATTAAATAGTTTTTCTTGACTATTTAGGCATGAGTAACTGGAATATAGCACTTAAAATCTGGAGACAAAAATTGTGTTACATATTCATTACTATTTCTAAATTTGCAGGAATAAATTAGATGTTTTGTGGAGATTTGTTTTAAATTTTTCTATTATAAGTGTACATGGAGCGCCCCCCGTAGGGCAATGGGGTACACCGTTCCGGGTCCTTCGGTTCTCGGCGGGGATGTCACGGTGGCTGACCCAGTCCGTGGCCCTAGGGGCGTCCGTTGTAAATGGGGAAAGGTCTTCAAAGGGATAATGTTCGTGATGCCACCTGTGGTATTCGGTCAGGGTGACCGACGCTGCTTAGGGGTCCGCTGGGGTGATGTAATGGCAGCTAGATGGTATACCTTCCCAAGTACCGTATTTTTCTGACCATAAGACGCACTTTTTTCCTCCAAATTTGGGAGGAAAGTGTGGGTGCGTCTTATGGTAGGGACGTAACGTGGGGAGGGGACACCAGCGAGTGGGATTGCACTGGGAGGCAGGAGGCAGAAAAATGTCCCTGCCGGGCTTCAGGAATCAGCACTGGGGAAACCACATGATCCCAATCATTAAAGTGCAGTGAATATTCATTAGCTGCTTCCCCGCCCACCAGTCAGCTGAGCTGTGAGCAGGGAGCAGCAAATGAATACTCCTTCACAGGGACACACATGGTTTCCCCAGCACTGGGTTCCTGCAGCAGCTGGGGGAGATCTGTGTGTCTGGTGGAGGAGAGGGCAGCAGCAGGGGCCAGAAGGGACAGGATCGCTGAATACCTGCCTGCTGGGGCTGTGCTGGATGCTGAGTGCTCCAGCACAAGGACCTGTGTGATGTCAGGAGTGGGCGGGCTGGAGCATCACATGGCAGCACAGAGCCCTCCCTCTTCTGATGTCATCACAGGTCCTGCAGACACCACACTACAATCTGCAAGCTTCCTCCTGTGCTGTGGAGAGGCAACAAGAGGGAGCGGTCTTTGGTGTCATGGGATGGGATGCTCCTGCATTTTACCTCACCACAGCTGGCTGGCTGCCACAATTAAAAGGTTAGTCTTTACAACACACAATAAAGCACTCTGCCACTCCTGTGGTGAACTATAACTCCCAGCATGCCATAGGATCTGTAGGACATGCTGGGAGTTATAGTTCTCCCATGGGTTCTTAAAGCAGCACTCCAGTGTTATTTTTCAGTGCTGAGTGGTGCTTTAAATATAAGCCCTGTGCCTCCATTCTTATACTCACCCTCCAGCGTCTTCATATAGTACTTTACAACCACCACACTGGTTACATAGCTTCCAACATAATAACATATTATTATATATAATAACAACTCATATAATAGTATGTTTGTGTTATTAAATATTTTACCACCTTTTTTGCTTCAAATTTTTTTTCCCTATTTTCCACCTCTAAAACCTGGGTGCGTCTTATAGTCCGGTGTGTCTTATAGTCCGAAAAATATGGTATATCCCCAGGGCTTCCCAGAGTGTAGATGGTGGATGGTGTAAGGCGCAGTGAAGAACAAGGACACAAGGTTGCAGTCTCTTTACCTTTACTAAAGGCTTCAGTGTCCACAGTCCAGGGTACGGACCACAGGGTAGGCAGAGTCCGGCCGGTCTGAAGGCAAATCCAGAGTCCCCTTATCCAGGTGGAAATCAGTAGTCTTTCTCTAGCGCCTGGGTGTTGTAGTACCTCCCTGCTGAGCTTCTTCGTAAGGTCCTCACAACTATTGTAGATGTTATGTCTCTTTCTCTCTGTCCCCCTGATGGATAGGGTAGGACAAACCCGTATGACTGATGGCCCGAGGCTTTTTACAGGGACTCTATCATGCCCCAGCCCCCACAAGTTGCCACCGTGCCTCCTGGGTATAAGGTCGGGCAGCTAACAAGGAATTAACTGTCCTGCCAGTCTCTGAAGTAAAGCGTAGAGATCCTTACTCCCTCGGTGTTCCGACTACCAGATTCTTGCACCTCAGAAGGAGGCAGCCTTTTGCAGGGCAGAACTCCTTCTGGATTCCTCTCCTTGTGCAATGACTTCGTTTCTCACCCTCCACAATTCAATTCCCTTCTAATGTCTCTTCTTTAGGATGCTGCCGCACGTGGGGCAGGCGCAGCTCCATGGCCTTCTGTCTAGGCCTCTGACAGGATCCCACCCCTGTCAGGGGCCCACTACCTGAGAGGAGCTCAGATAGCAGCTTACTGGGTGAAGCCCAGCTCGCTTCTGCCTAACTTCCTGTCCAGACCACCAGTTTTACCTAATTGTGAGGAGTGCCCTAATAGATAGGAGCATAGATCCCCCTGGCGGCCTGAAGTGTGAAGTGTGTTGTGTGGTTTGTGATACCTGGTAAAGTGACCTCCTTTATTGCCTTCAGACATAATATCACACCCCTGGTGGAAGAATGACATTACTGCAATGACCAGGACTCTGGGGCGCTGGATACACATATTAGTAAATCCCAAACCAAACAAACACCCACACTAAAAATAGAAGGGGTGCCAGGATATGAATAATAAGGTCCAGTGCATATAAATACAAATAACCAAAGAAGGAAGAAAAAAAGCACCAAAAGAACCAATTAATAAAAAGGAGTAATAAATTTTATTGAGTCAAAAAATAATAATAATTATAAAAATAACAAAACAGAAAGCCACAGGAAAACTGACAGGGAACACACCATGAAAGGTGGCAACGTGGTATCCACCAGGCAAACCATAATACATCAGTAGATAAGCATCACAAAAACCTTGTTTATCTGTACCCAAGTAAAGCAAACATGCAGGTATGTACATGTGCTTAAATAAATACAAAGTGTATAAGGCACCAACAAGGAATGGCTATGTCCATAAAGGACGTGCATAGACGCTCATAAATGAAAGTAAAAAGAGGGTTTACCTGTGGGACCACGATGCCGCCCACCCCAATGCCGCATTTTGGCTACGTGCCTTCTTCCGCCTACACATATTAGGTATACAGCCAGAGCCGGTATCACCACCCGGCGCACCCGGGCAAGCGGATGGGACACTTGTGGTTGGGGACACCGATGCTCTATGTGGCCCGAGAGCCGGGGGCCCCCAGTGCCAGCATCATGGCTCCCAGTGTTTTAAACTTTGCAATACTTACCTCTCCTCGCTCCTTGCTGGGCGCAGGTCCAAACTCTTCCGCGTCTTGTGACCCAGTAAAGTCTCAAGGTAGAGGGCACAATGATGTCACTACAGAGCACCCTCTGTCATGAGCAGTGCCGAGAGCCAGAATTCACTGAAGAGATAGGACCTGCAGCCAGGGAGGAAAAGTGAGTATTTTCTTTTTTTTATGTATGGAGCATTATATAGTGCCTTGTGTTCGGCCCCCCTGGAACTTTTGAACTTTTTTCCACAAATCCTGCTCCAAACATAAAGATACCAAATGTAAAGTTTTGGTGAAGAATTAACAACAAGTGGAGCACAGTTGTGAAGTTGATCATAATTTACTGGTTATTTTAAATCTTTTTGGAAATTCAAAATCTGAAAAGTGGGGCGTGCAATATTATTCAGCCCCTTTACTTTCAGTGCAGCAAACTCACTCCAGAAGTTCATTGTGGATCTCTGAATAATCCAATGTTGTCCTAAATGCCTAATGATGATAAATATAATCCACCTGTGTGTAATCAAGTCTCCGTATAAATGCACCTGCTATGTGATAGTCTCAGGGTTCTGTTTGAAGCACAGAGAGCATCATGAAGTCCAAGGAACACAACAGGCAGGTCCGTGATACTGGTGTCGAGAAGTTTAAAGCTGGATTTGGACACAAAATGATGTACAAAACTTTAAACACCCCAAAGAGCACTGTGCAAGCAATTATTTTGAAATGGAAGGAGTATCCTACCACTGCAAATCTACCAAGACCCGGCCTTCCCTCTAAACTTTCATCTCAAACAAGGAGAAGACTGATCAGAGATGCAGCCAAGTGGCCCATGATCACTCTGGATGAACTGCAGATATCTATAGCTGAGGTGGGACAGTCTGTCCATAGGACAATAATCAGTTGTACACTGCCACTGCACAAATCTGGTCTTTATGGAAGAGTGGCAAGAAGAAAGCTATTTCTCAAAGATATCCATAAAAAGTGTTGTTTAAAGTTTGCAACAAGCCACCTAGGAGACACACCAAACATGTGGAAGAAGGTGCTCTGGTCAGGTGAAACCAAAATTAAACTTTTTGGCAACAATGCCAAATGATATGTTTGGCGTAAAGGCCACACAGCTCATCACCCTGAACACACCGTCCCCACTGTCAAACATGGTGGTGGCAGCATCAAGGTTTGGGCCTGATTTTCTTCAGCAGGGACAGGGAAGATGGTTACAATTGATGGGAAGATGGATGGAGCTAAATACAGGACCATTCTTGAAGAAAACCTGTCGAAGTCTGCAAAAGACCTGAGACTGGGATGGAGATTTGACTTCCAACAAGACAATGATCCCAAACATAAAGCAAAATCTACAATGGAATGGTTCTCAAATAAACGTATCCTGGTGTTAGAATGGCCAAGTCAAAGTCCAGACCTCAATCCAATCAAGAATCTGTGGAAAGAGCTGAAAATTGCTGTTCACAAACGATCTCCATCAAACCTCACTGAGCTCGAGCTGCTTGCCAAGGAAGAATGGGCAAGAATTTCAGTCTCTCAATGTACAAAACTGATAGAGACATACCCCAAGTGACTTGCAGCTGTAATCGCAGCAAAAGGTGGCGCAACAAAGTATTAAGTTAAAGGGGCCGAATAATATTGCACGCCCCGCTTTTCGGTTTTGGAATTTCCACAAAAATTTCAAATAACCAAAAAATTTCATTCAACTTCACAATAGTGTTCCACTTGTTGTTGATTCTTCACCAAAAATTTACATTTGGTATCTTTATGTTTGAAGCATGATATGTGGGAAAAGGTTGAAGAGTTCCATGGAGCCGAATACTTTCCCAAGGCACTGTATGTTGCCCATACTTTTTGGAGCAATATATGGGGATCATTCTGAATGGAGCATTATATGTGGCCCATACAGTATGGCGCATTATATGGGGCCCATTCTGTATGGAGCATTATATGGGCCCCATTCTGTATGGAGAATTATATGGGGCCATTATTCTGTATGGAGCATTATATGGGGCCCATTCTGTATGGAGAATTATATGAGACCCATTCTGTATGGAGCAATATATGGGGCCCATTCTGTAAGGAGAATTATATGAGGTCGATTATTCTGTATGGGGCAATATATGGGGCCCATTCTGTATTGAGCAATATATGGGGTCCATTATACTGTATGGAACATTATTTAGGGTCCATTCTGTATGAAGCATTATATGGGCCCATTCTGTATGGAGCAATATATGGAGCCCATTCTGTAAGAAGCATCACATAGGCCCCATTCTCTGTGGAGCTTTATATGGGGCCCGTTATTCTACATGGACCATTATTTGGGGTCCATTCTGTATGGAGAAATATATGGAGCCCATTCTGTAAGGGCATAATATGGGGCCGATTATTCTGTATGGAGCATTATATTGGCTCCTTTCTGTATGGAGCATTATATGCAGCTCATTATTCTGTATGGGGTCCATTCTGTATGAAGCATTATATGGGGCCCATTCTGTATGGAGCATTATATGGGCCCGTTCTGTATGGAGCAATACATGTGCCCATTCTGTAAGGAGCATTATATGGTGCCGATTATTCTGTATGCAGCATTGTATGGGGCCCATTCTGTATGGAGCAATATATGGGGTCAATTATACTGTATGAAGCATTATATGAGGCCCATTCTGAATGGAGCATTATATGGGGCCCATTATTCTGTATAGAGCATTATGTGGGACCCATTATTCTGTATGGAGCCTTATATGCGACCCATTCTGTATGGAGCAATATATGTGGCTCATTATACTGTATGGAAGACTATTTGGTGCCTGGAAAGAAATATATCTTGGTACCGTGTTAGCCAGTAGATAGAAAAATATTTAGAATTGAGAGTCCTCAGTGGTTGATACCTTTTAATGGCTAACTGAAAAGATGGTAACAAATTGCAAGCTTTCGAGACTACACAGGTCTCTTCATTAGGCATAGACTAATAGAAATTCTGAAGAATCACATATTTATGCGCAACATAGCATAGAAAAAAAAAAGGAAAAACCATGGATAAGACATAATACTGTATGGAGGACTATATGGTGCCTATAATACTGTATGGGGCAACATATGGGGGCTCATTTTTCTGTATGGAGCGCTATGTGGTGCCCATTATACTGTATGGAGGACTATACTATTTAGTCTAAAATGAAAACTTTTGAATTCCTCAGGGCATGCACTTTGTGCTGCGAGGATTCGCTAGTTTCTGAGCTATTGTAGAATTTACAATACATATCACTCATGTTATGTAAGAAGTAAGTGAAATCTTTGACATTGTACTATATCTATATTTCTCTGCCGTATCTGTGCTTCATGAATTGTGGGATGTGTTAAAGGGGCCCACTGAGATTCTTTCGTCCGGGGCCCATAAAAACCTGAAGTGAGCTCTGTATACAGATTTATTTTTTTTCTTGCCATGTTTCAGCCCGTAGGCATATAGAAGTACTGGTAAAAGTACTGCAATTTCCTGGTTATTAGATATATTGCCTTTTTAGGGTATGCCCCTGACTTTCATTTCTCTGTTGAAGAGAGGAAGTTCAGGGACAGCCTAGTGCTGCTGCCTGTCTGCATTCTGTCTAGGCAGCAACTTCTGTTTTATGCTCATGTATGTGTTGTAATAGCTCCTACAACTACAAGCATCCAGACTTTTTGATACTTCTTATAATGTATTGAACACCTCATTAAATAATATACAGTAGATTGTCTTTTTCAATGCCGTTATATGTAATCTAACAATTAACACTGGTATAAAGAATTTTTTTCCAAAGTTTCTTTATATAAAAAAACTTCAAAAAGTTGCAGGGCAAATATATAATGCAAAAATGATCCATCACCAGTCTCACCAAAGTGACCTCAGTCCATAAGATGAGGTGTTCACGCGTCCATTCAACCAAGCTGTTCTTACTTGTTCTATTTATTTTAGGATTGTAATGTCGCACCGTGAGGCTATGTGCACATGTTCAGTTTTTTTCGCATTTTTTTGGCGTTTTTTGCAATAAAAACGCTATAAAAACTCATTAAAAACGCATACATTATGCATCCTATCATTTAGAATGCATTCTGCATGTTTTGTGCACATGGTGCGTTTTTTTCCGCGAAAAAAAGCATCGCGGTAAAAAAATGTTCATTAATTTTGCGGATTTTCCACGTTTTTCCCACAATTCTATGCATTTGGAAAAAAAGCACAAAAAATGCATCAAAAACGCATGAAAAAAAGCGAAAAAAACGCATGCGGATTTTTGGCAGAAATGTCCGTTTTTTGTCAGGAAAATTTCTGCAAGAAATCCTGACGTGTGCACATACCCTGATGAGGGTATGTGCACACGTCAGGATTTCTTGCAGAAATTTTCCTGACAAAAACCGGACATTTCTGCCAGAATTCCACATGCATTTTTTCATGCGTTTTTGACGCGTTTTTGATGCGTTTTTGTGTTTTCTCCCAAATGCATAGAATTGCGGGAAAAACGCAGAAAATCCGCAAAATTAATGAACATGCTGCTTTTTTTACTGCGATGCGTTTTTTTCACGGAAAAAAACGCACCACCATGTGCACAAAACATGCAGAATGCATTCTAAATGATAGGATGCATAATGTATGCGTTTTTAATGAGTTTTATAGCGTTTTTATCATGAAAAAACGCAAAAAAACCTGAACGTGTGCACATAGCCTGAAATCGCAACTGATAATAGTGATCACTAATCAGTGTTTGTCACGACTTACTTGGAGATCTGGGGCTAGAAAATCACTATGTGTTACGGATCACGGATCTTCCATTTAGCCGTTGTTTATGTTTTATATTAAATGACTTTTATTTCCTTTAGTGCTGAAGAGGTTAATGACCCTTTCTATGTTGATTAGAAACTTGCAGCTCCATCTCACAGCTGTACCTGACCTGGAGATTTCCTCTTCCTATAAAACCTGGTCAGATCTTTCTCTTCCTGGAAAGTGAAAGTTTTCCTTTCTAGCTCTTTGAAGACGCTGTGCTAAATTGATGATTATTGTTGCTACTGGTGATTGCTGCATGCTGTTTTGGGTGTATGTTTGCCTCACTGTCCTCTTCCCATTTGGTTGGTGCATTCCAATCCTTCCCTATATACCTTTCTACCTTTGGTGTGTGTTTTTGTATGTTTTTTTGCTTTCTGTTATTCCTGTCTTTCTTATGTGTTGAAACACTAGCATTTCTGTCTCAGGCCTCCTGGGGGAAGAAGAGGGGACAGCTTAGGGAATAACAGTAGAACAGTAAGGCTGGTGGCCTAAACCTCATCACCTTTAGAGGTACCTTTGGGAGCAGGGATAATTAACGTCTCAGTCCTAAGGACAGTTCAGGGCCCCTTTCCCTAATCACATACAAATACAGTCAGAGCGTGACAGTGTTATTGAACAAATTAAATGTATAGTTATCATCGTCCACTACTTTTATGTTGATGACCTATCCTCAGGATAGGTTATTAATATCAGATCAATGGGTGTGCCACCTCCCCATTGATCAGCTGTTATCAGTGCCTGCCTAATGTGATCAGTTGTGGAACAAAACAGCACAGTGCCATCAACTCTATAGTTCCTTGGCCAGATACTGCCCATTCACAACTATTCATTCAGCATCACCAACAGCTGATCAGCAGTGATGCCGAGTGTTGCACCTCAATCTATCTGATATTGATAGGCCATAAATATAAACGTACAGGACAATTTCTTTAAATGGCATGATTGTATCAATAAATGGTACCAGCACTCATGGCTGCCCTCCTGCGACAAAATTGTGGTTTGCCTTGGTAACTGGGGCCTTGTCACTGCCATCTTGACACTCAGATTTTAGGGGATGAGCAATATTTCTATGTCAATTTTATAGAATAAGTGATCAAATTATCGCAGGTTCAAATTCCTTATGGCAACTAAAAAACATATTGTAAAAATATATTTAAAATATATAATATTCTACTAGTGTAAATCAAACCCCCTTTTCTCTGTTCAAACATAAATAGATACAAACATAAAAGACTATCTTATCAAAATATATAATGATTAAAGGCTTATTCCAATATTCATAAAAGGATATTGTAAGATCGTAAGATAACGCTCATAAGTACAACATACAAGCAATTTAGCAAATTACTGCTTACTAAAATTTTCATACTTTTCTTTTGTTTATAGATTGTTGCTTTGAAGACCGACAACTGGTGCTAGACAACAACAACTCTTACAAGTTTTTTGTTTTACTAAGCTTATGAGCACGGTTTTGAAGCTTGCCAGGATCACTGGTATATGATGTTTCCTCCTAATTGTGGCTAGCTTCAACATAATGTTTGTATGCGAGACAACAGCAGTGGTTGGTCTCCTAAGCAACAAGCTGTAAACAAAACAAATGTGTTAATGTCTCATGAATGCATAAAACAAACCAACATACAGCTATGTCGAAGTAAAAATAAAAAATGATGGTGCTTGAAAGATAGGCAGAAGAAAAACAAAAGCTCAAAAAGTGGGCAATCATCCAATCACAAAGGGGTTTAACCCCTTAATGACCAGAGGTATTTTTGGTTTTGCAATTTCATTTTTTGTTCCCCTTCTTCCCAGAGCCATAACTTTGTTCAAAATGTCCATGTGAGGGCTTGTTTTTTCCGGGACGAGTTGTACTTGTGAAAGACCCCATTGGTTTTAACATATCTTGTACTGGAAAATGGGAACAAAATTCCAAGTGTGGTGAAATTGCAAAAGGTGCAATCCCACAGTTGTTTTTTTCTTTACAATGTTCACTAAATGCTAAAACTGAACTGCGATTATGATTCTCCAGGTCATTACGAGTTCATAGACACCAAACATGTCTAGGTTACTTTTTTATTTAAAGGGAACCTGTCACCCCCAAAATGGCTGGTGAGGTAAGCTCACCGGCATCAGGGGCTTATCTACAGCATTCTGTAATGCTGTAGATAAGCCGCCAATGTAACCTGAAAGAGGAGAAAAAGACGTTAGATTATACTCACCCAGGGGAGGTCCCGCTGTGGTCCGGTCGGATGGGTGTCTCCGGTCCGCTCCGGCGCCTCCCATCTTCAAACGATGATGTCCTCTTCGGGTCTTTACGCCGCGGCTTCGGCGCAGGCGTACTTTGTCTGCCCTGTTGAGGGCAGAGCAAAGTACTGCAGTGCCGGAAAGGTTAGAGAGGCCCGGCGCCTGCGCACTGCAGTACTTTGCTCTGCCCTCAACAGGGCAGACAAAGTACGCCTGCGCGAAAGCTCCGAATCATTCCCGTCCCTAGTGTATGTTGCCCGCTCACAAATGGTATAGCTACCTAGTGCTATCCTGCACAATTGCACAAGTTGCTATTCCAGTTAGCAGCGACCGCCAGAGCGGCACCATGCGCAGATGATGCTCTTTCCTAGCCCTACTTAGGGTGGTTATTGGCGTCCACCAGAGTGATGCTGCACGCACTCCTGTGCGGAAAAAATTTACTTTAGTTTCCCTGGCACCACAGTAGCGGTGTCGAGCGCAAGAGATAAGACCAATAGTGCTTGGGGAGAGAGGTAAGATCTGCGGGTACCTCTGTTGTGGCAACCTGAACTCACTCCCTCAGACATCTGCCCTCACAAGATTTACTGCATCCCAGAATTCTCCCAGAGGACCACTTTTTACGTGGAGATTAATAACGCAACCAAGGTATCCCTAGCAGAATCTCGTCTATTCCCTCAGGAATGACAAGAAGGGAAATGATCTCCTGATGGCATCTCCTACGGAATCCACACAAAGCTCGACCGTAAAAGTGAAAGGGCCAAAGGTAATTGTCCCCTTGAAGGACAATTTGGAGGAAAACACCGCTGTGTCTAGTGAACCTCTTCCTACAGTTACTAGACGCGGTCTTTTTCCCTGCCGCTGTGGATACTTCTTGGTATAATGTCCTGACTGCTGGCAGACATTACAGACCATGGGTATTCGAGCTGCCCGAGACTTAGGACCCGCTTGAGAAACCTCCATGGCCTCATAGGGCTTGGACGCCTAAACAGGGGACTCCACAGTCTTGAGGAAGTTACTGTAGGTGCCAGCCGATACCTCTGCCTACACTGGGCTCGCTCCAACCCCCGCTCGTGAAAACGGAGGTCAATGTGAGTGGATATGGCTATCAGCTTTTCCAGTGTGGTGGGAAACTCCCTAGTGGCCAAGGCGTCCTTCACATGGTCAGCCAGTCCTCTCCAGAACACAGGGATAAGGACTTTATCCGGCCACTCCAGCTCCAGCTGCCAAAGTCCGGAAGTGAACGGAAAAATGACTGACCATGGATGAACCCTGTGTCAAAGCCAGCAGTTGGAGCGCCGAATCATGGGTGACACGAGGTCCCAAAAAGACCTGTCTCAGAGAGTCCAGAAACCTTGGAGCACTCTGCACCACATGATCGTCACGCTCCCACAGCGGCGTTGCCCACTTCAACACCCTGCCCGACAACAGGGATACAATAAATCCCACGTTCGCCCGCTCCGTGGGAAAACGTGAAGCCAGGAGCTCAAGGTGTATGGCAACGTTGCTGTGCAACGTGTCAGATCAGTGATCTGACTTTACACAGTGATGTCCCAACCTGGGACAATGTAAAAGAGTAAAAAAAAAATTATACTGTGTAAAAATATTTTTTTTTAAATTCCTAAATAAAGAGAAAAAAAAAGTATTGTTCCAATAAATACATTTCTTTATGTAAAAAAAAATAAAATAAAAGTGCAAATATTTTGTATTGCCGGGTCCATAATGACCCGACCTATAAAACTGACCCACTAGTTAACCCTTTCAGTGAACACCATGAAAAAAAATGAGGCAAAAAACAATGCTTTATCATCATACTGCCAAACTAAAAGTGGAATAACACATGATCAAAAAGACAGATATAAATATACATGGTACCGCTGAAAACATCATCTTGTCCTGCAAAAGACGAGCTGCCATACAGCGCCATCATCAAAAAATACAGCGTCATCAAAAAATAAAAAAGTTATAGCTCTCAGAATAAAGCGATGCAAAAAACAATTATTTTTATATAAAATAGTTTTTATTGTATAAAAGCGCCAAAAGATAAAAAAAAATGAGGGATCGCTGTAATCGTGCTGACCCGAACAATAAAACTGCTTTATCAATTTTACCACACGTGGAACGGTATAAACGCCCCACCCAAAAGAAATTCATGAATTTCTGTTTTTTGTTCATTCTGCCTCACAAAAATCGTAATAAAAAGCGATCAAGAAATGTCATGTGCTCAATAATGCTACCAATAAAAACGTTAACTCATCCCGCAAAAAACAAGACCTGACATGACTCTGTGAACCAAAATATGGAAAAATTATAGCTCTCAAAATGTGGTGATGCAAAAACTATTTTTTGCAATAAAAAGCATCTTTTAGCGTGTGACAGCTGCCAAACATAAAATCCCGATATAAAACCCCACTATAAATAGTAGATCAAACCCCCTTTATCACCCCCTTAGTTAGGGAAAAATATAAAAATATTTTTTTTTTATTTATTTCCATTTACCCGTTAGGGTTAGGGTTATTGTTGGGACTAAAGTTATGGTTAGAGTTGTGGCTAAAATTAAGGTTAGGGTTGGGGCTAAAGTTAGGGTTTGGATTAGGGTCAGGTTGGGATTATGTTTACGGTTGGGGTTAGGGTTGGGATTAGGGTTAGGGGTGTGTCAGGGTTAGGGGTGTGGTTAGGGTTATGGTTAGGGTTGGGATTAGGGTTAGGGTTGTGTTGGGGTTAGGGTTGGAGTTAGAAATGAAGTTTTTACTGTTTAGGTACATCAGGGGCTCTCCAAACGCAACATGGCGTTCGATCTCAATTCCAGCAAATTCTGCGCTGAAAAAGTCAAACTGTGCTCCTTCCCTACCGAGCACTGCGGTGCACCCAAACAGTGGTTTACCCTCACATATGGGGTATCAGCAAAGTCAGGACAAATTGGACAACAACTTTTGCAGTCCAATTTCTCCTGTTACCTATCAAGAGCCCTGCTGCAGACTTACAGCAGGAGTCGGCGCACGTGTTACAGAAGGACAGAGAGAGAGTAAGGAGCACTGTGGTGAGGTTACCTGCTGGAGCACAGGACCAGAGACACGTGACCTCCGGGGGAGTGGACTGAGGCAGAGCCAAACGCCGATTGGCAGCGGTGACCGGCGGAGCCGGAGAGTAGTCTGAACATGCCGAAGTCAAGCCGGGAGGTCGATGTAGTGCCCAGAGGGTGAGACATAAGCGTGGTAAGGATGCAGCAAAAGGTCGGGGAGCCAAAGAGAGCGGTGCAGTACAAACGGGGCAGAAAAGAGGGAAGTTAGAGTACCAAAAGAAGTTCAAAGCCAGAAACAGACAATTAGCACAGAGTCACAAGGCAAAAGCACAGAACAAGAAAACTGACCGAGTCATACACAAGAAAGCAATCGGACAACAGTATGCAAGCACACCAGGGGGTCAGACACACAGCCAAGACAGATGTATCACTGACAAGGATCCTCATATGAAGGCGGGTAAATATAGCCCTCCCCAAATCAGAAGGAGGCTATTCAAATTAACCCCAAGAGGACAGGTAAGGAACCCAGTCCACAACTAAGACATTACCCTTGTGAAAATAAATATTTAGGGGCTAGAAAAATCATTTTTGTGGAAAAAAAATTTCACGGCTCTGTATTGTAAACTTTAGTGAAACACTTGAGAGTTTAAAGTTCTCACATCACATCTAGATAAGTTCCTTGGGGGGGGTCTAGTTTCCAAAATGTCACTTGTGGGGGGTTTCTACTGTTTAGACATATCAGTGGCTCTGCAAACGCAACATGACGCCTGCAGACCATTCCATCAAAGTCCGCATTCCAAAATGTCACTACTTCCCTTCTGAGGCCCGACGTGTGCCCAAACAGTAGTTTTCTCCCACATATTGGGTATCAGCATACTCTGTGCTCACCACTAGTGATGAGCGAGTATACTCGTTGCTCGGGTTTTCTCGAGCACGCTCGGGTAGTCTCCGAGTATTTGTTAGTATTCGGAGATTTAGTTTTCATCGCCACAGTTAAATTATTTACAGCTAATAGCCAGCCTGAGTACATGTGGGGGTTGCCTGGTTGCTTGGGAATTCCCACATGTATTCAAGCTGGCTAGTAGCTGTAAATCAATCAGCTGCGGCAATAAAAAACTAAATCTCTGAATACTAACAAATACTTGGAGATCAACCGAGCGTGCTCGGGAAAACCCGAGCAGCGAGTATACTAGCTCATCACTACTCACCACACATCTAGATATATTCCTTAGGGGCTCTACGTTCCAAAATTATGTCACTTGTGGGGAGTTTTCACTGTTTAGGCACATCAGGAGCTCGCCAAACGCGACATGGCATCCAATCTCAATTCGAGCAAATTTTGCATTGAAAAGTCAAACAATGCTCCTTCCCTTCCGAGCTCTGCCATGCACCCAAACAGTGGTTTACCCCCACACATGGGGTATCGGCATACTCAGTACAAATTGCACAACTTTTGGGGTCCAATTTCTCCTGTTCCCCTTCGGAAAAATAAAACAAATTAGATCTGATGTAATTTTTTTGTGAAAAAAAGTTAAATGTTCATTTTTTTTAAACATTCCAAAAATTCCTGTGAATCACCTGAAAGGTTAATAAACTTCTTGAATGTGGATTTGAGCACCTTGAGGGGTGCAGTTTTTAGAATGGTGTCACACTTGGGTATTTTCTATCATATAGACCCCTCATAGTGACTTCAAATGTGATGTAGTCCCTAAAAAAAAAAATGGTGTTGTAAAAATGAGATTTTTTTTTTTTTTACTTTTTGCATTTTTTAATAGTCTTCATGGGAGACTAGAAGTTTCAGTTTTCCAATCAGCTCTGCTACATACAAGTGATGATCAGATTTGATGTGGGCTCAGCGCCGGAGCCCACATCAAAGGGAGGAAGTCTGACATCGGCATACTATTACGTCCAATGTTGGAAAGGGGTTAATAGAAATTGTGTTAATTGAACTTTCACCAACTAGCAACTAGAAAATGAAATGAAAGAATGAGATATTTCTTACTGTGTAAGAAAAGAGAACCAGCAATTAATAATTGTCTCTTTTTTATTAACAGGTTCCATATATGATATCAGTGGGTCCGAGTGTTGTTTGTCTACTGGGGATTTGTTGAAAGTTGTGGATAAAGAGTTGGTGTGTGTTAAACTGGTAAATCTCCAAACTGGAAAAGAACAGAAGCTGCCACATCACTTCAATGGTAAGCATGTAATATTTAATAGTTTCTGAGATTTTTTTTTTTTGGTGACACATTGTACTTATGCTAGTGATGGGTTGATTTGTTTTGCATTGATTAAATAAACTTGCGTAATAATAAAAAAATAGCAATTTTCAAACGTTTAAGTTTTCTATCTTCAAAACAGTAGTCAAACCACGCAAAATAGTTAATAAAGATTTACCATATGTCATTTTTCAAACTTTGAAGATATTTTTTTTGTGACTCATCCACTTATGAGGTGGCTTTGAAAGGCCCCTATGTTAGAAACACTACATAAATAACCCCTTTTTAAAATGTGTCCTCTTCAAAGTTGTCAAAACAACATTAGGAAATTTGTTCACTCTTCTGGAGTGTAAGGATATGTTCTACGTTCAGGATTGCATCAGGATTTGATCAGGATTTGACGCAGGTAAAATCTGCACCTGAGGTCACTGGCAGGTCACCTGTGTTTTTCATGGGTTTTTTTATGCGTTTTTTTCATGCGGATTTGTGTGTGTTTTTGTAAGCTCAATAAAGATATACAAAAAAAAAAGAACTGTGATGTAATTTCTTGTCCAACCTCATCATTTACATACTCCATTGAAGAATATACACACATAGATAGATAGATAGATAGATAGATACCTTAGATGGTTACAATAGATAGATACGATACATATCTATCGTATCTGTCTATCTATCGTATCTGTCTATCTATCGTATCTATCTATGGATCTATCTATCGTATTTATCTATGGTATCTATCTATCGATATATCTATCTATTATCTACCGATATATCTATCTATAAATATATCTATATATATATATATATATATATTGATAGATAGATAATAGATAGATACAATAGATAGATAGATAGATAGATACGATAGATATCTATCATATCTATCTATTGTATCCATCTATTGTATCTATCATACTGTATCTATCTATCTATTGTATCGATCTATCATATCTATCTATTGTATCCATTTATCTATCGATATATCTATCTATAAATATATCTATCTATATATAGATATATCGATAGATAATAGATAGATAATAGATAAATATAATAGATAGATACGATAGATAATAGATAAACAGATGATTGATAAATATGATAGATAGATAGATAGATAGATAGATAGATAGATAGATAGATAGATGGATACGATAGATATATATGATAGATGGATCACACAAGCCAGAAACTCGGACGAGTCTCGCATCTTAATACCCGGCACTGCCGCCGACACTCGGGTGCGGAGCGTGCAGCTGCATGTATTTCTATGCAGCTGCGCGCTCCACTCCCGAGTGCCGGTGCCAGTGTTGGGTAGTAAGATGCGAGACTCCTCCGAGTTTCTCGCATGTGTGATCCCGGCCTTAAATAAAGACACACACACGAAATCTGTGTTAGGCCGGGGTCACACTCGCGAGAAACTCACACGAGTCTCTCGCTTCAATACCCGACACTGCCACCGGCACTCGGGAGTGGAGCGTGCGGCTGCATGTATTTCTATGCAGCTGAACACTTCGGTCCCAAGTGCCCACGGCAGTGCCGGGTATTGACGCCGGCCTTAAACGCAATATGTTTCATTAAAAAAAAACTTTAAAAAAAATTGGCGTGGCTCCCGTGCAATTTTCTACACCAGAGAGCGAAAGCCAGCGCCTGGGGACTGATGTTTGTAGCCTGGGAAGGGGTTAATACCCATGGAGCTTCCCAGGCTATGAATATCAGCCCGCAGCTGTCTGCGTAGCCTTTACTGGCTATAAAAATAGGGGGACCCCCAAAAAAAATGACGTGGGGTCCCCCTATATTTTATAGCCTATATTCATAGCCTAGAGAGGGGACATGGATATTGCCCCCCCGGCTACAAATACCAGCCCACAGCCGCCCCAGAAATGGCACATCTGTAAGATGCGCCAATTCCAGCACTTAGCCCCTCTCTTCCCACTCCCCTGTAGTGGTGGGATATGGGGTCATAAGGGGTTAATGTCACCTTGCTAATATAAGGTGACATTAAGCCTGGTTAATAATGGAGAGGCATCAATAAGACGTCTATCCATTACTAATCCTGTTGTAGTGAGAGTGTAAAAAAATAATAAAGACACAGCCAGAAAAAAGTATTTTATTATTCTTAATTTCACCATACTTACCATACTTGAGCACCTGCAAAAAAAGGAAAAATAATAAACCAACCATATACTTACTTTTTGCCATAGTCCAATTAATAATGAATGTCCCACGATGATCTCCCCTATAGAACAGTGACATCGGGTGATGTCACCGCTCTATAGGCCCTCCAGTGACACACTGACAGGAGACAATGGCTCCTGCAGTGTATCACTGAGGTTACCTTAGTTCAGAGTCTCACTTTATGGCAAAGCTGTGTTGAAATTTTCCCACACAGCAGTGCCACAAGTGAGACTAGGGACTATTTTCTCACAGGGGTGGAGGAATACAGTGCGGAAGGATACCTTCCTCCCATCATTGTGGGGAATATATTGTGGAAGGATACCTTCCATCATTGCATTCCTGGAGCCCCTGGAGAGCGGTCACATCAGCTGATGTGGCTGCTCTCCATGGGAGATCGTCATGGGACACTCGTTTTAATTGGATATCTGCGGATCAGGGAGTATATTGTTTGTTTATTATTTTATTATTTCTTACAGGTGACAATGGCTTCGGGGATCAAGGTGACGGTGAGTTGATGGTGAGTATGTATTCTATGTTTAATGTACTGTATTTCTATATGTATGTATTGTATGTACTGTATGTATTTACTGTATGTATGTTATGAATGTTGATAGCAAAATCAGGCAGCATAGTTAGATACACACGGGGGGGGGGAGAGACTGCAAACACTAATTAGTGCCAGAAAACCCCCCTACCGAGAGAAAAGACCAACTCCATAACAGTCTATGATAGCAGGAGAAAACTAGGAGCATGCAAATGTTTTTAATTAAAACGAGGCTTTATTAGTAAATATATAATTAACATGCTTAGTAGCAAAGTACAAAAAAGAACACACAAAGCACACATGAGTACAAAATTAAAGCAAGGATGTTTTAAAAGAGAAGTAGATAGACCTCCGGTGTACACGTGCCAGGAAGCCTATTGGTGCATAGGATATATTAAACGCAGGCAGCTGCTGCGAACACCCATATTAAAATAGTGATAAAGTACATGCCATGTGGCATAAGGATTACAAGGCTAAAGCTGCAGCGCTTACCCGTGAGAGGCACCAGGCAGGAGACACCGGTTGGGGTCCACCGAACGCGACCCCCGACGCACGTTTCGCCCGCAAAACACAGGGCTTTTTCAAGGGAAGGTTCACCGGAGGTCTATCTACTTCTCTTTTAAAACATCCTTGCTTTAATTTTGTACTCATGTGTGCTTTGTGTGTTCTTTTTTGTACTTTGCTACTAAGCATGTTAATTATATATTTACTAATAAAGCCTCGTTTTAATTAAAAACATTTGCATGCTCCTAGTTTTCTCCTGCTATCATATCATGTTATGAATGTTGCATGTTCTGTATGTATGTAAAGTATGTTGCATGTTGTATGTAGCATGTTGCATGTCGTATGTTGCATGTTGCATGTTGTAAGTCACATGTTGTATGTCGCATGTTGCATGTCGCATGTTGCATGTCGCATGTTGCATGTTGTATGTCGCATGTTGCATGTTGTATGTCGCATGTTGCATGTCGCATGGTGTATGTTGTATGGTGTATGTTGTATAGTGTATGTTGTGTGTTGCATGTGCACACAGTCTAGACGAGTCCGGCTCTGCTACATCTGAATGCATGACATCCAGATGTAGCAGAGCCTGTAGATGATCACCGGAGATAACTCTCCAGTGATCACCTACACTACAGCATTCTCACAATCAGCTGATCAGCTGTTTGTGAGACCCAGACTAGTGACCGGAGATAACTCCCAGTTACAAGCATGGCAGTTCTCGTGATAAGATAAGTTATCGCGAGAACTGCAGTGGATGAGGGACTTCCAGTGGCGGGACAGGTGAGCCGGCAGACATGCGTAGTAAACTGCATTTACGCAGTTTCTACGCATGAGACTAATCATTAGATGCGGTTTTACCGCATCTAATGATAGTCTATGGTAAATTTACGGCGTGGCGACGGAGCGTCGCCGCATTGTAAACAGACATGCTGCGTTCTGAAAAGACGCGCCGCATGTCTGTTTACGTGGGTCTGCTGCCTGCATGTTTTACCGTATAGTAGAGACAGGATTTCATGAAATCCCCTCCACTATGCTGTAAAATCTGGACGCTGCGTGTTTGACGCTGCGGCTCTACGCAGCGTCATACACGCATTTCCTGAACATGGAAACATACCCTTAAACGTATTAAAGCAAACTTAGGATGTGCAACCTGACTCAAACTCAGGCCTCAGAAATGAAGAGCATTTTGTGGATTTTGGGGTGTATTTATTAGGATGTTTTCCAGGCACTCGGCATTACAAAATTAGGGGCATGTTAATTTTATTCTATGTGTTAGCACAATTATTATGATTTTTTTTGCTTTTGCACAATAAAAACCCTTAAAAATATTTTCTGTATTACCATATTCCATAACTTTTTAACAAAATGGAACGCTTGCCAGGGCCGTGGAGTACTCGGTACCGGGCCGGGACTTAAGGGAATGTGTCACGGCGTCGGCGACCCGGTCCGTGGCCCTGTGCGCCCATGTAAAAGGGAAATGTCTTTAAGGAGGTTTGTGAATAAAGTTTGTTTGTGACGCCACCTGTGGTATTCGGTCAGTAGGGACTGACGCTGCTTAAAGGAGTCGTCTGGGGCGATGTTATGGCAGCTAAGAGGGTATGAGCTCCTGGTGTACAGATGAGAATGATGAGTGGTGCAGTAAAGAACGAGGACACAGGTTTGCAGTCTCTTTACCTGGTTTACTGGAGGCTTCAGGCATCCACAGTCCAGGGCCTCAGATCACAGGTACAGGCAGGGTGCGGCCGGCTTGGAAGCTAGTTCAGAGTCCTCTTTACCAGGTGGAGATGAACGCCTTCCTACTAGCACTTTGGTGTAGTCCCTTGCTGCCTGTGGCTTCTATCAAGGTCCTCACAGTTCTCTCTGTCCTCCATAAAGGTGGGACACTAACCCATATGACAGGTGGCTCAAGCCTTTTTACAGGGTCTCTATGCACTACTGTGTCTCCTGGGTATTACGGTGGACAGGTTACGTGTAGTCCAGCTGTCCTGCCGGGTTTTGCTGTGCCACTTAGAGTCCAACACAACCTAGGTCTTCCGGCTACCGGTGTCTGCACTCTGCAGGAAGGTAGCCCAGTCGTGGCTATTCTCTCCAGTTGTTACTCTCATGTGCTTCGCTTTCCTGCATGCTCACTACAAATCTGTTGTTCTTTCTTCTGTATATCTTTCTCCAGGAGCTGCAGCACCCTCTTGGCTGCACGACCCCTTCAGTCCCTCCGACACTCACTGTCTGACTGCTCTCTCTTCTGTCTCTCTGACAGACTGTCTAACTTTCCCTCTAGACCAGAATATATATATATATATATATATATATATATATATATATATATATATATATATACAGTGGGGCAAAAAAGTATTTAGTAATTTACATCATAGGTAGCCCTCAACTATGGGAGACAAACTGAGAAAAAAAAATCCAGAAAATCACATTGTCTGTTTTTTTATCATTTTATTTGCATATTATGGTGGAAAATAAGTATTTGGTCAGAAACAAACAATCAAGATTTCTGGCTCTCACAGACCTGTAACTTCTTCTTTAAGAGTCTCCTCTTTCCTCCACTCATTACCTGTAGTAATGGCACCTGTTTAAACTTGTTATCAGTATAAAAAGACACCTGTGCACACCCTCAAACAGTCTGACTCCAAACTCCACTATGGTGAAGACCAAAGAGCTGTCAAAGGACACCAGAAACAAAAATGTAGCCCTGCACCAGGCTGGGAAGACTGAATCTGCAATAGCCAACCAGCTTGGAGTGAAGAAATCAACAGTCGGAGCAATAATTAGAAAATGGAAGACATTCAAGACCACTGATAATCTCCCTCGATCTGGGGCTCCACGCAAAATCCCACCCTGTGGGGTCAGAATGATCACAAGAACGGTGAGCAAAAATCCCAGAACCACGCGGGGGGACCTAGTGAATGAACTGCAGAGAGCTGGGACCAATGTAACAAGGCCTACCATAAGTAACACACTACGCCACCATGGACTCAGATCCTGCAGTGCCAGACGTGTCCCACTGCCTAAGCCAGTACATGTCCGGGCCCGTCTGAAGTTTGCTAGAGAGCATTTGGATGATCCAGAGGAGTTTTGGGAGAATGTCCTATGGTCTGATGAAACCAAACTGGAACTGTTTGGTAGAAACACAACTTGTCGTGTTTGGAGGAAAAAGAATACTGAGTTGCATCCATCAAACACCATACCTACTGTAAAGCATGGTGGTGGAAACATCATGCTTTGGGGCTGTTTCTCTGCAAAGGGGCCAGGACGACTGATCCGGGTACATGAAAGAATGAATGGGGCCATGTATCGTGAGATTTTGAGTGCAAACCTCCTTCCATCAGCAAGGGCATTGAAGATGAAACGTGGCTGGGTCTTTCAACATGACAATGATCCAAAGCACACCACCAGGGCAACGAAGGAGTGGCTTCGTAAGAAGCATTTCAAGGTCCTGGAGTGGCCTAGCCAGTCTCCAGATCTCAACCCTATAAAAACCTTTGGAGGGAGTTGAAAGTCCGTGTTGCCAAGCGAAAAGCCAAAAACATCACTGCTCTAGAGGAGATCTGCATGGAGGAATGGGCCAACATACCAACAACAGTGTGTGGCAACCTTGTGAAGACTTACAGAAAACGTTTGACCTCTGTCATTGCCAACAAAGGATATATTACAAAGTATTGAGATTAAATTTTGTTTCTGACCAAATACTTATTTTCCACCATAATATGCAAATAAAATGATAAAAAAACAGACAATGTGATTTTCTGGATTTTTTTTTCTCAGTTTGTCTCCCATAGTTGAGGTCTACCTATGATGTAAATTACAGACGCCTCTCATCTTTTAAAGTGGTGGAACTTGCACTATTGCTGACTGACTAAATACTTTTTTGCCCCACTGTATATATATATATATATATATATATATATATATATATATATATATATATATATATATATATATATATATATAGTATATACCATCCATAAACTGGATCAGGGCTCCCCCCTCTAGCCTGGAGTGTGAACATGTTGTATGCTTGTGATACCTGATAAGAAGAATCCTTCATCGCTTCCAAGCATGACATCACTCTCCCCGTGAGGAAAGCAATGCCAATGTGACAACCAGGACCCTGGGGTGTCACACTTCTATTAACAGAGCTTTTTTTTTTGCAGGATGAGTTGACGCTTTCCATTTTGTCATTTTGGTGTTTAAATGGCCTTCTTATAGCTTTTTATATCATATTTTTCGGCTGTGATTTCATTTTTGGGGTAACTTTTTTATGTAATTGTTCCATTTGTATTAAAACTATATTATAATTAAATAATCAAGGAAATCCATGTATTCCAGGTCTGTTTCAGGTCAGTGAGGATAACCATGTATATGACACGCTTGGTGATCTTCATCAGAATCTATCCTGTGGCGATTATAGGTGTGAAATCTGGTTTACTTCCCAGTCAGATCTTACTGTGGGAGAATATGACATTCAGAAGCTACTGCCTATTCTACTTTTGTCAGCTGACAGAAATACTGGTTGTGGTGAATGCCAAATCTTTGATGGTCCCAATTCATATAACATCAAAATTCCCTTATCAACAAAAGGACAATTTTGTAAGTGTGAAAATAAAGAAAGTTATACACTGGAGCAGATCTTACAAGACCCAGGTTTAAGTAAAAGCAACTTCACATGCAAAAATATTGGCACCGGAGTATATAAACTTTGTCCTGAATATGAAATCAACACAATTATGCAAAGTAAGTTAACGATTCATTACTTTATGTTGGATATTACAAGTTGTACATGTACCTTGCATTTTAATTGAACTCTTTTAACTGAACTCCTTCCTTATGATCTCAGTGCCCCTTATAGGATAAAACCTTTCAATACTCCCGTCCTGCAGCAGCAAAGGTCCTGAAATGTTGGCGCTTCTATTCTTGAGGGGTCATGTGACATTATTGTGCAACATGACTTCTGCAGCCAATCAGTGTCCGCTGATCAGCTGCAACCCCTCAGAATTCTGTCAGAGCAAGTATCAATTACATTTATTTTATATGGGGCACTGAAGTGATTAAGCAGTGGATATCAAGTCGTGGACCACTCCTTTAATTCAAAAGTAACCAGGTCCCTCAGAGCTTATAGACTGCTACCATAACCTTTATTTAGATATTTCAGTAATATCTGAAGTTGTATAAAACACTAAACACATCTGTGCGCAACCCTCTTATATTGTGCAGCTTCCTGTATGCAAATATATTCGGTGTTGTAAAGCGGCATGTCTGGGCACAGAAGCTGCAGTCATGCCCCGTGAGCATGACTGACATTCCATGCATTGAATAGTCTTCTCCCTGATGTGTTTGTTGCCTAAAGGCCCTGTCTCACATAGCGAGATCGCTAGCGAGATCGCTGCTGAGTCACTAGTTTTGTGACGCAACAGCGACCTCAGTAGCGATCTCGCTATGTGTGACACGTACCAGCGATCAGGCCCCTGCTGCGAGATCGCTGGTCGTGACGGAATGGCCTGGACCTTTTTTTGGTCGTTGAGGTCCCGCTGACATCGCTGAATCGGTGTGTGTGACACCGATCCAGCGATGTCTTCACTGGTAACCAGGGTAAACATCGGGTTACTAAGCGCAGGGCCGCGCTTAGTAACCCGATGTTTACCCTGGTTACCAGCGTAAATGTAAAAAAAAAAAAAACAGTACATACTCACCATCTGATGTCCGTCAGGTCCCTTGGCATCTGCTTCCTGCTCTGACTGCCGCCGTAAAGTGAGAGCACAGCAGTGACATCACCGCTGCGCTCTGCTCTCACTGTACGGCACTCAGAGCAGGAAGTAGACGGCAAGGGACCTGACGGGCAACAGATGGTGAGTATGTACTGTTTGTTTTTTTTTGGTAACCAGGGTAAACATCGGGTTACTAAGCGTGGCCCTGCGCTTAGTAACCCGATGTTTACCCTGGTTACCCGGGTGCTGCAGGGGGACTTCGGCATCGTTGAAGACAGTTTCAACGATGCCGAAGTCGTTCCCCTGATCGTTGGTCGCTGGAGAGAGCTGTCTGTGTGACAGCTCCCCAGCGACCACACAGCGACAAAACAGCGACGCTGCAGCGATCAGCATCGTTGTCTGTATCGCTGCAGCGTCGCTGTGTGAGACGGGGCCTTAACTGTGCAAAAGACCCCCGGCTGTACATGGACTGTCAATTAGATCTACTGGGGAGTGACCGCACCTGTTGATCCAGGACCAGTCCCAGGTGCCTGGTTTCTCTTTACCCTCCAGTTGTCATTAGAACTGTCCTGGTGTAATTCCAATGCTCCCGGTCAATGATGCACAGTGCAGTCCCTCTCAGCTATCTTCACAGGTGTGCTCTGGGTTTTATTTAGAATGGAGCTGCTTTTTTGAGGTGTGATATCATGGAAAGAGCTGGATCCTCCCTTATTATAATGCAGAGAGCTCATACCAGGACTATAACTAAGAGGAGCAATGTACTGCAGGATGGGTCTGTGTATATGTAGAATACCAGTAGGTGCGTAGGATGCAGTGACACACAGGAGGCAGAGCAAAGGTTAACAGGTTCTTTATATAAAACAGTGATAGTACAAGTGGGGGGGGGGTGAAGGAAATGAACTTGCGGATAGGGAAAAGTCAAATGCAGAAGATAACAGGTTAACTTATCAGTCTCTGTGCACTGGAGGAAGGTGGCTGGATGATCCCTCTGTGGCGCCGCAGGGGGCGCGAGATGTCTCCAATCCAGTCTTGCAGAAGGGCGATGCACTGTCTCCTTGTGGTGATGAGTCCTCTGGGTTCTTCGGCACGTGATCTCCTGATCCGGGCACACTGTGGGGTAGAGATGAAAGTCGGCGGCACAGTGGAAGAAGCAGAAAGTTCAGTTGACAAGGCTGCAGCAGAATCACACAGTCCAGCGGACACAGACACGGTCTGGTCTTCAGTAGGCACCGCAAGAATGGGACTAAGCGGTGCCTCTGCGGTGGTAATCGGAGCCAAGTTAGGCACTCTATCCTGGTCACTATCTGGTGCGAATGTCTCTCTGGGCTGAGGGTAGCAGGAGTCAGCAGTCTTGCTAGCCTGGAATACAGGCACAGCTAGCTGGCTTGATAGGGTGTCAACCGTCTCACTGCTCACAAGCTCATTCCCAGCCAAATGTCCTGTCTTCCCGCTCACACCACTATTTAATTTGGACTCGCCCCCACCAGTCAGGTGTTCAGAACTGTGGCAGTCAGGAACCTCTTCCCCCTGGAATATTGGTGACAGTCCCGAAAGTTCCAGCCCAGACACGCAAGAGGGACCATTGACTCGGTACACCTCCTTACACTCCCCCATTCTTGTTGCTCGCCATTCCACGGGCGAGACTATTCGAGGAGAGCGTGACTGTTTTTTTTTCTCCCGTGTGATTTGTTGCCAGACAAAATTCTCTTGGTCATAGCGATTGGGGTTTTTGCCGGCCATTGTTCGTTCGGAGCATCTCAGATTGGGATAAGTAGTGGAGTTCTCCTGTGAGATAGATTCCAGCTGTGGAGAGAGGGCCATGGGTGAGCCTGTACCCTTCAATTCCAATCCTTAGGAACTTAATCTTTCTTCCCCTTCTTCCTCCCCTTCTTCCATTGGCATATGGTTCACCTCAGGGGCCTCGGGCTCTTCATCTGTTTGAACCGGGTTTTTAGATAAGCAAGGTCGTAGCATATTCCGGTGAAGAGTTTGAGTCTTTTCTCTCAAGCTGGACTTCGTACACCGGCCCCTCAGGACTAATTCTCCTCTTTACTTGATGCGGGTCTTTCTTCCAATGATTGTCAAGTTTATCCCGAGGATGCTTCAACTGTACTAAGACACAGTCTCCTATTTGAAACTCCATCGCCCTGGGAGGGGTCTTTTCTGCATGTTCCAACTCCCATAATCTAGTCTGGACCAACCAATGTAAAGTTTGCAGATGAAGCTGATGCTCCCAAACCCAGGAGGACACCCCCGTCCGTGGATTGTCCTCTTCTGAGTCCAATGCCATTTTGGTGATCCCTTTTCCTTCTCGGCTGAACAGGAGGGAGGAAGGTGTATATCCCGCGATTTGATGTAGTCGATTATTATATACCCACACCAGTTCAGAAACGTACTCTGGCCACCGGGCCTTCCGATCATTCTATAGAGTTCTTAGCATCTGAATCAGTGTACAGTTATATCGTTCACAGGCACTATTACCTTGAGGATGGTACGGTGTGGTGCGGGACTTGTCAATCTGGTACAGGCGATGAAATTCATCTATTACTCTTCCCAAGATACAAGCTACCTGATCGGAGTGAATTCTCTTCAGACACCCGTAGGGTTGAATGAAGTTCTAAAAACTTGCATACGCAGCACTCAGCAGTCTGATCCTGAGTCGGAGTCACCACGGAAAATTTTGTGAAGTGATCCACCACTACCAGACAATGTTCATAGCTTTCATGGGCTGGGCCGATGGTCAAATAGTCTATTGTCAAGAGTTCCAGAGGAGCGGAGGTTACAATGGACTGAACGGGAATTTTCTGCTCTGGCGGCTTAGCCAGTTCACATGTCGGGCACATTCTACAGGCCTCGTCCACTTTCGTCTTCAACTAGGGGTGGAAGATGAACTGTTGTAGCCATTAGAAGGTTTTCTCTGAACCAAAGTGGTCTCCTTGCTCGTGTGCAGCGACAGCAATCTCAGACATTGACGTTGTTGGAACGAGGACTTGCCAGGTCTCAATCGGCTCAGTTCACAGTTACGTTTTCCAATATAATAAGCCCTTCTTCAACCATAGCTGTTTCCATTGTCGTAGGATCCGCAACATCTCCGGGGACAAAGTACTTCTTTCTGGCGAGCTAAGGAGTGTATGAGAAGCCACACACTGTCTCAACAAAGCCAGTTCACTATCTTCCTGTTGAAGCTGAACCCACCCATCTTGAATTTGTCCCAGTATGCCGTTTTGGACTGAGGAATGTATCTGTCCCTACGTTGCCACCACCGTCCTGGTGGACCTCCGAAATCTAGGGACCTCATCATCTTCTAGCTCTTTGTCTCTGTCCTGCTGGGGTCTAGTACTCTTCCTTCTTTACAGGGCATCGGCGTGGGTATTTTTTGACCCCCTTTTGTAGGCAATCTTATAGCGGAATTTTGCCATTTTGGCTACCCATTGCTGTTCCAAGGCCCCCAGTCTTGCATTCTCCAAGTGCACAAGTGGGTTATTATCCATACTCACCCTCACCTCGGAGCCAGACAAATATTCCATGAAACTCTCCGTCATAGCCTACACCAACACCATCAGCTCCAACTTGAGAGAACTGTAATTGTCCAGATTGCATTCGGAATCGTGAAGGGACCGACTTGCATAAGCAATCACCCTCTCTCTTCCGTCCTGCATCTTTGACAACACGGCCCCAAGTCCCAGCAGACTCCCGTCAGTGTGGAGAATAAACGGTTGTGAGAAATCAGCATAAGCCAGGATAGTAACTTCGGTGAGTGCCTTTTTGATCTTGAAAGGCCTCTTCTTGGGACTCCTTCCAGCGGATCTTCCAGTTCTTGGCACCCGAGGGTACATTTTTCGATAGCTCCTGTAAGGGCTTTGCCCGTCGAGCGAAGTTCTAAACAAACTGCCTGTAATATCCGGTCAATCCCAGGAACTCCCAAACATCCTTCACAGTCTCTGGAGCAGGCCAGTCTTGAATCATGGTGGCCTTCTCTCTGGCATGGGTCCGTCGAGAGGGAGTCAACTGTCTCACAGCTCATAAGTTCATTGCCAGCCATATGTCCCATCTTCCCACTCAAACCACTATTTAAGTCAGACCCGCACCAACCAGTCAGGTGTTCAGAACTGTGGCAGTCAGGAACCTCTTCCCCCTGGAATATTGGTGACAGTCCCGACAGTTCCGGCCCAGACACGCAAGAGGGACCGTTGACTCGGTACACCTCCCTACATATATGTAAGGGGTTGAGAGCCTTACCCCTTTAAGTCCCCATGCTGCTACTGTATATGTATATTTATACTGTATTATCAATGTATATTTTATGTTGCTGGACCATGTATTTAATAGGGACAGCACAGTTTGGGTTATGACCACTAGATGGGGACATAGAGGTCGCTAATCTGTATATAGTACTGTAAGAGTTAACTGTAGGAGGGGTTAGCTGGTAATAAGTCAGGAAGGACTTCCTGTATTAGTCGGTCGGGGACCAGGCCCCTTAGTGCTCGGGTGGGCTATATGCCCGAGCTGCTAGATAACCTCATAACGTTCAAGCATGTGCCCAGCCATCCAGGGTCCATAGAGAAGAGCATAGTACAGCAGATCCTATAGTAGAGGAAGGAGGGAAGCAGAGGAAGATAAAGAGGTCACCGTAAAAGTGTACAGGCAGGTCGCTCCAGAAAGTGGCGGATAGCTTCGTGGGCTTAATCTCTGATGTCCAGGGTGAAACGGACAGATGGATGCTCCATCGTAGTGACACTTTACAGGGAGGATACTGAGGGGTTGTATCATCTGTGATTGAAATGATGGATGTGCTGTGTCCTGAAGTAAATAAATTTGTTTAGTTGAGAGTTGCCCTAGACACTGTCTCTATTCATTGGGATCCAGAAGCAGCTGCTCGCCTGCGAAGCAAAGGGGACACTAACAGCACAGTGAGTACTGAGCACAAGATGCAATATAAGGAATACATTTTTCCTGTAAAGAGAGGCCAGGGTATCAGACACCTGAAGGGATCAGCCACGACTACAGCCCTGGCCTACCTTTGCATATACAGAGGCTGAATAGAGAGATAGTCTGTAGGATGTGGCTGTATACAAAGTTGGTGAGAGTAATGATGTAATCCAGGATGAGACTGTATATACAGGGACTGCGAGGAGTGGTGAGTCACTGACATTATAAAGAGACTGATAGGAATGATATATTGCAGGGTGGGAATGTACAAATAGGGGCTGAGAGGATTGAAATACTGCAGGATTTGTCTGTGTATACAGAAGGCTGAAATATGTGATTGCAATTGGAACTATCCTGTATTTTCAGTGCTCCAGGTTAATCATTCACACTGCATTCTCTCTCAGATGTCTTCATGTCAGTACATCTGTGTTCTGAGTTTTGTCTAGATTAGAACTGCTGCTTTGAGGCATGATGTCATGGAAAGGGGCAGAGCCTCATTCATTATTGTGCATTGAGCTAATACCAGAAAGCAACGGTGTGCGGAGTGATGTTCTCCAGGAATGGGCTGTCAATGGAATGGCAGAATGCAAAGATACAGGTGCTTCTCACAAAATTAATATATCATCAAAAAGTTAATTTATTTCAGTTCTTCAATACAAAAAGTGAAACTCATATTATATAGTCATTACAAACAGAGTGAACAATTTGAAGTTTTTATTTCTGTTATTTTTGATGATTATGGCTTAGAGCCAATGAGAACCCAAAATTCATTATCTCAGTAAATTAGAATAATTAACAAAAAACATCTGCAAAGGCTTCCTAATTGTTTAAAAAGGTCCATTAGTCTGTTTCAGTAGACTCCATAATCATGGGGAAGACTGCTGACTTGACTGTCCAGAAGGCAGTCATTGACACACTCCACAAGGAGGGTAAGCCACAAAAGGTCATTGCTAAAAAAGATGGCTGTTCACAGAGTGCTGTGTCCAAGCATATTAATGGAAAGTTGAAGTGTGGTAGAATAAGGTGCACAAGCTACTGGAATAACCAAAGCCTTGAAAGGATTGTTAAGAAAAGGCCATTCAAAAATTTGAGGGAGATTCACAAGGAGTAGACTGCTGCTGGAGTCATTGCTTCAAGAGTGACCACACACAGATGTATCCAGGACATGGGCTACAAGTGTCACATTCCTTGTGTCAAGCCACTCATGACCAATAGACAACGCCAGAAGCATCTAACCTGGGCCAAGGAGAAAAAGAACTGGACTGTTGCCCAGTGGTCCAAGGTGTTGTTTTCAGATGTAAGTACCTTTTTTCATTTCATTTGAAAATCATGGTCCCAGAGTCTGGGGTAAGAGTGGAGAATCACACAATCCAAGCTGCTTGAGGTCTGGTGTGAAGTTTCCACAATCAGTGATGGTTTGGGGCGCCATGTCATCTGCTGGTGTAGGTCCACTGTGTTTTGTCAAGACCAAAGTCAGCGCAGCCATCTACCAAGAAATTTTAGAGCACTTCATGCTTCCCTCTGCTGACAAGCTTTTTGGAGTTGGAAATTTCATTCTCCAGCAGAACTTGGCACCTGTCCACACTGCCAAAAGTACCAATACCTGGTTTACAAACAACAGTATTACTTGCTTGATTGGCCAGCAGAGTCTATGGGGTATTGTCAAGAGGAAAATGAGAGACACCAGACCCAACAATGCAGATGAGCTGAAGGCTGCTACTAAAGCAACCTGGGCTTCCATCACACCTCAGCAGTGCCACAGTCTGACCGCCTCCATTCCATGCCGCATTGATGCAGTTATTGATGCGAAAGGAGTCCCGACCAAGTATTGAGTGCATTTACTGAACATACATTTCAGTAGGCCAACATTTTGAATTTAAAATCATTTTTCAAGCTGGTGTTATAAAGTACCTCTGTGACATCAGCTCTGCTATAAACCAGCTAATAATGATGTAAATCTACACAGATTTGAGAAATATGGCAGAAGATAAAAAATCAATCAGGCATGCCACTTTTCAGGAGCCTAGACAGAAGTATAACGTGCATGCTACATGTAGACTAGTTTGATGATAACTTAGAGAATTGGGGTTATTCAAGAGCACATAGGAAAAGTTGATAGATCTGTAGCAGTGAAGAAAAATACAAGGGCTGCTGGGAAATTTAGTTTTAGCATTGTAAGAATGGGACCACCCACTGGATACACAAAGAGTCAGAAAAAGATGAAAAGAGAATCAAAGGTGCAAGAAAGAAATGTTACGTCGGGTTTAATTTATATGTTAATAGTAAGCATTTACTATGATTTGTGAAAAATAATGCAATTGTGGGAATGAACCTTTAATCGATGTCCCTCATTGGGCAGTAGCACCCATTTGGCTCTTTCCCAAATACTGAAGAAAATATTAGGAGAATATATTAATGCACATCACTGCTTTAGTTTTATTTGTGAATGTATTTCTGTTACTTATATAGCACCAACATATTCTGTAGAACCATACAGAGACTGTGTAACCATTCACATCAGTCCATATTCAAAATTAGTCACAAAATGTAAAATGTTGTAGGAAGCAGATTTACCTGTATTTTTTGGATGACATAGGCAGATCTGCACAAGCGCATTGAGATTTAACTTGCTTACCCACAGACTTAAAATTAGAGACAGTAAACATTTTTAAAACATCAGCGATTGTATTACTCTGTGCACTTCTTTCTAAAAACAAACAGACCAAAGCAACATATTTTATTGCACGTGCCATGTATTTAGCAAACTAATCACATTTGCCAGAATTAGAAGAAACAATTGTATTTTTTTTGTCCAAAAATTGGCCCGCTCTTGTCCGTAGGCTATGTTTGGTATTGCAGACTACCTCCATTTAAATACTTTTTTCTCCATTAACTGTCTGAGGTGTATGTATGATCCTATTGAACTAACACTTGTTTTTCTACACCTCAGTGAGAAAAGGATTTGTGAAGATGCCATCAAGTCTAGAAGTTGATGTTGTTGACATCACTGATCACTGTGGAAATGTCACATTTGTCCAGCCTTTGTCCTTGACAGAGATTTTTCATCATCAAGAGAAATTTCCTGTTGTGGCAGAAATTCTGGACACAGCAGAAGTTCATCATTTGGTAAAAAATGACACTTACTCAGCTTTACAAAAAGGACAGAAAATTATAATTTGCAGAAAAATTGTATCAAAGAAAGTTCTTGCCACAGGCAATAAAGGCAAGACCACCAAATTCTTTTATATTGATGATTCATACAGAGGGAAATTTCGTCAAAGACCAAGGGAGTTTGCTTCCATTTTTGATCTATGGACTAAAGCCCTAGAAGGAACTAAACTTAAAGTTGTAGTGACCCAGGATTGTGATAGTAGTGATGAAAACATTCCTTCCCTGTGTATCGGAGATCATTTACAGGTTTTGTATCATACAAAAACTGTCCTAACAACCTCAAAGGGACCACAAGACACTGATGTCCTAGTTTGTGAAAAAATCACAGATGATGATGATGATGATGATGATGATGATGAAGATGCACCAGAGGAAGTCATTCTCCCTACATATATGCAGGGGAGATTTGTTGAAGAAATTAAAGATACTAAAAAATACAATTTATCCAGTTTAATACAGAAACTTCAGTTGCCTTGTGATGTTAAGGTTGTTACAAAAGACAGATCTATGTCAAATGATCCTTTGGTATCATTTCCTTCTATTAGACTAGAAGAGATTGTGGAAGAGTCTGCACTATTGGTTTCATTGTATGACACTGATTCTGAGTGCTTTGAGTTGCCAATTAAATACCTCAACATTTCTTTGGTTTTACTGGAGGAAACAGTGTCACTACCTGCTGGGCTAACCATTTCCACAAAAGTAGAAGAACTTACTGAGTGCTTCTATTACAGCCTGAGAAAGGACCTGCTAAGCCTACAACTTCCCCCTCCTAGACCTCCAAAGAGATTAGTGAAAACTGAGGAAAAAATACAACATAACAAGCCTGTGGAGACAGAAAAAAAAGTTCTTTCAAAACTGAAGGTACCATATTTTTATGTCGATCGGTGACTTCTCCTTGCAATTGAACCATCATATTGTATCATGTGTCCTTGAGGAAGCACTCCAAGTATTTTTATTCATTAAATGTGTGTATATGTATGAAATGTAGTGTGAGTTTATTAACCCCTTTCTGATATTAGACATACTATCCCATCGAGGTGACCTGGGACTTAATTCCCAGGGACGGGATAGTACGTCATAGGTGATCGGCCGCGCTCTCGGAGGGAGCGCGGCCGATCGCCGCCGTGTGTCAGCTGATTATTACAGCTAACATCCGGCACTATATGCCAGGAGTGGTCATGGACCGCTCCTGGCATATTAACCCCCAGAACACTGCGATCAAACATGATCGCAGTGTTCCGGCGGCATAGGGAAGCATCGCGTAGGGACGGTGCTCCCTGCGTGCTTCCCTGAGACCCTCGGAACAACGCGATGTGATCGCATTGTTCCGAGGGTCTCCTTCGGTCTCATCCCTGCAGGCCCTGGATCCAAAATGGCCACGGGGCTCCTTCCAGGTCCTGCCGGGGCGGTGGCTTGCAAGCGCCTGCTCAGAGCAAGCGCTGTTAAGCCAGGAGCCCTGCTTGTCAGATTGCTGACCTGACACAGTACTTTGCAAAGTGTCAGATCAGCGATCTGACACTATAACATGATGTCCCACCCTGGGACAAAGTAAAAAAATAAAATAAAAAAAAATTCCTAAATAAAGAAAAAAAAATTGTTCCAATAAAAACATTTCTTTATCTAAATAAAAAAAATCAATAAAAGTGCACATGTTTAGTATTGCCATGTCCATAACGACCTGACCTATAAAACTGTCCCACTAGTTAACCCCTTCAGTGAACACCGGAAAAAAATATAAAGAGGGGCAAAAAAACGCTTTATTATCATACCGCCGAACAAAAAGTGGAATAACACGCGATCAAAAAGACGGATATAAATAAACATGGTATCGCTGAAAACGTCATCTTGTCCCGCAAAATAAGAGCCACCAAACAGCATCATCAGCGAAAAAATAAAAAAGTTATAGTCCTCAGAATAAAGCTATGCAAAAACTATTATTTTTTCTATAAAATAGTTTTTATCGTATAAAAGCGCCAAAACATAAAAAATGATATAAATTAGGTATTGCTGTAATCTCACTGACCCGTATAATAAAACTGCTTTATCAATTTTACCAAACGCGCAACGGTATAAACGCCCCACCAAAAGAAATTAATGAATTGCTGGTTTTTGGTCATTCTGCCTAACAAAAATCAGAATAAAAAGCGATCAAAAAATGTCACGTGCCCGAAAATGGTACCAATACAAACGTTAACTTGTCCCGCAAAAAACAAGACCTTACATGGCTCTGTGGACCAAAATATGGAAAAATTATAGCTCTCAAAATGTGGAGACACAAAAACTATTTTTTGCAATAAAAAGCATCTTTTAGTGTGTGACTGCTGCCAATCATAAAAATCCGCTATAAAAACCCGCTATAAATAGTAAATCAAACCCCCCTTTATAACCCCTTTAGTTAGTGAAAAATAATTAAATTAAAAAAATTGTATTTATTTCCATTTTCCCATTAGGCTTAGGGTTGGGGCTAAAGTTAGGGATAGAGTTTGGGGCTAAAGTTAGGGTTACGGCTACAGTTAGGGTTGGGTTTTGGATTACATTTACAGTTGGGATTAGGGTTGGGATTAGGGTTAGGGGTGTGTTGGGGTTAGGGGTGTGTTGGGATTAAGGTTAGGGGCGTGTTCAGGTTAGGGGTGTGGTTAGGCTTATGGTTAGGGTTGGGATTAGGGTTAGAGTTAGAATTGGGGGTTTCCACTGTTTAGGCACATCAGGGGCTCTCCAAACGCGACATGGTGTCCGATCTCAATTCCAGCCAATTCTGTGTTGAAAAAGTGAAACAATGCTACTTCCCTTACGAGCTCTCCCGTGCGCCCACCAGGGGTTTACCCCAACATATGTGGTATCAGCGTACTCAGGACAAATTGGACAACTATTGGGGTCCAATTTCTCTCGGTACCCTTGGAAAAATAACAAATTGGGGGCTAAAAATAATTTTTGTTGGAAAAAAAGATTTTTTCATCTTCACGGCTCTGCGTTATAAACTGTAGTGAAACACTTGGGGGTTCAAAGTTCTCATAACACATCTAGATGAGTTCCTTGGGGGGGTCTAGTTTCCAATATGGGGTCACTTGTGGGGAGTTTCTACTGTTTAGGTACATCAGGGGCTCTGCAAATGCAACGTGATGCCTGTAGACCAATCCATCTAAGTCTGCATTCCAAACAGCACTCCTTCCCTTCCGAGCTCTGCCATGCGCCCAAACGGTGGTTTCCCCCCACATATGGGTCATCAGCGTACTCTGAACTAATTGGACAACAACTTTTGGGGTCCAATTTCTCCTGTTACCCTTGGGAAAATACAAAACTGGGGACTAAAAAATTATTTTTGTGGAAAAAAACTGTTTTTATTTTCATGGCTCTGCGTTATAAACTGTAGTGAAGCACTTGGGGGTTCAAAGTTCTCACAACACATCTAGATAAGTTCCTTAGGGGGTCTACTTTTCAAAACGGTGTCACTTGTGGGGGGTTTCCACTGTTTAGGCACATCAGTGGCTCTGAAAACGCGACATGACATCCTATCTGAATTCCTGTAAATTTTGCATTGAAAAGTCAAACGGCGCTCTTTCCCTTCCGAGCTCTGCCATGCGCCCAAGCAGTGGTTTACCCCCACATGTGGGATATCAGCGTACTCCGGACAAATTGCACAACAACTTTTGGTGTTCAATTTCTTCTGTTACCTTTGGAAAAATAAAAAATTGGGGGCGAAAAGATCATTTTTGTCAAAAAATATGATTATTTATTTTTACGGCTCTACATTATAAACTTCTGTGAAGCACTTGGTGGGTCAAAGTGCTCATAACACATCTAGATAAGTTTCTTAGGGGGTTTACTTTCCAAAATGGTGTCACTTGTGGGGGGTTTCAATGTTTAGGCACATCAGGGGCTCTCCAAACGCGACATGGTGTCCTATCTCAATTCCAGTCAATTTTGCATTGAAAAGTCAAACGGCGCTCTTTATCTTCCGAGCTCTGCCATGCACCCAAACAGTGGTTTACCCCCACATATGGGGTATCAGTGTACTGAGGACAAATTGTACAACAACTTTTGTGGTCCAATTTCTCCTGGTACCCTTGGTAAAATAAAACAAATTGGAGCTGAATTAAATTTTTTGTGAAAGAAAGTTAAATGTTAATTTTTTTTTAAACATTCCAAAAATACCTGTGAAACACCTGAAGGGTTAATAAACTTCTTGAATGTGGTTTTTAGCACCTTGAGGGGTGCAGTTTTTAGAATTTTGTCACACTTGAGTATTTTCTATCATATAGACCCCTCAAAGTTACTTCAAATGTGATGTAGTCCCTAAAAAAAATGGTGTTGAAAAAATAAGAAATTGCTTGTAAAATTTTAACCCTTATAACTCCCTAACAAAAAAAAATGTTGGTTCCAAAATTGTGCTGATGTAAAGTAGACATGTGGAAATCTTACTTATTAAGTATTTTGTGTGCCATATTTCTGTGATTCAAGGGCATAAAAATTCAAAGTTGGAAAATTGCGAAATTTTCAAAATTTTCGCCAAATTTCCATTTTTTTCACAAATAAACGCAGGTAATATCAAATAAATTTTACCACTATCATGAAGTACTATATGTCATGAGAAAACATTGTCAGAATCCTTAGGATCCGTTGAAGCTTTCCAGAGTTATAACCTTATAAAAGGACAGTGGTCAGAATTCTAAAAATTGGCCCGGTCATTAACATGCAAACCACCCTTGGGGGTAAAGGGGTTAAACTCACCTACCACTGTGTTCGTCTCTGCTTCTTAGTGACGTCACCGCAATTGCGACTAGCCGGCTCCCTCTATGCTCTGTGTGTTAGAAATCTTTTTCCCAATGTAAGTATATACTACATAGTTTTACATTGTAAAGGCTACAGTCTGCAGAGCGGTAACGTCAACGAAAAGAGGAAAAGAGCGGCGCCAGAGAAAGCAGTGGTAGGTGAGCACAGTAATACACCCACTACATAACATGCATATACACACACTTTTATTGAATAAAAAACTTAATGGGAGTGCTTCTTTAATTCAAACTGTTCTGTAACATTCTTTCTATACTGAGCTTATCAGCACAATGTATTTAACTACATGGGTTAATTTTGTTAGTTACCAGTCAGCATTTATAATATCAAATACAAAAATAATGGTAATTTTTTCAGAGAGAAAAAAAATGTTGCAAGCAGCACTGAACTAAACACTGATAATATTGTTAAGAAAGGGTTAAAATGTTCATTTCATGACAATAAGAATATAAAAATAGTGATGAAGTCTAATATGTGGGATCCTAACAGTGTCTAATATTCTCTCCATTAGCATTCCTCTCCATATCACAATCTTAGCCAGGGGTGGATTAAGGGTAGCCAGGGCCCTGGGCTGTTCAGACACTGTGGGCTCCCCGGTCATGTGACGGTGTCATGCAACGGGGTCATCATATACCTGAACCAGATTATTCCAGAAAAATAGTTGCTGTGTGAAGCTATAACCTGTGAAATGTTAAGTCCTTCTCAGTCCCTGGCTTACTAGAGGTAGGGATCCGAGTGAAATGACACGCAGCACAAAAGGTTGTGTGATCATATACAGGGGAAGCCCAGGAGCACGTCTGACTCACTGGACTCTACCCCTCCTTTATATAGAAAAGAGTCATACATTTACAGACATGCGCACAAGCGCTCATATTTCACATCCTTTTACAAAAACAGTCTATACTAGAGATAAGGTACAGTTTCTGGTATGTAGGTAAAAGGTTACAATGTCAAGAAGGAATGCGTCCATAAAAGGAAATGTCAACTTTGCTTAAGTTTCCTGATATAAGCCAGATGTCTCAGGAGAAAGACACAATGGATTCTTTCAGTCTGATCTCCACAATTCCCCCCTTTGACATATTCTTTTTTTATTACCACAGGGCCAAAGACAAAGCCTTTATTTTTGGTATTACACATGCACACACTTATATTATTAATAAGAGAATCAAATCTAGTATTAATTCTTCTATCGCAAATTATTTTCTTCTTTAGCAGTATACTAAAATATAAAATCAAAAATTAGTACGGTAATATTAATTAGAATCACTAGAGGATAACATAAGAATAAAGAAAAAAAAAAAAAAATTTATACTCTTGCATCTATTACACAAAGTTTATCTGTGCATACTGAGATACCCTTGAGCACAATCTGGAATAGTACGTATATGACTACAATAATCATAACTATATGTATTATGCTCTGCATAATCCCAGCAACCCACCCACCGATTCCTCTGAACCAGTTGGCTGGGTTAAGAAAAGAAAAGGTATCTGACCACCAGCTATCCTTATTCTGGTCATTATCTTTGTCATACTGATCTCTGAGTCGTTGTACGTCCTTTAATTTAAATGTCATACTCATAGTACTATTCGGGTCTATATAATGACAGCAGGTGGGTCCGATGATTTGACACATACCCCCTTGTGAGGCAGTTAGGTAATCCAATACCAGGGTATGTTGGTTGACGACTATTATAAGCTGATTCTGTACAGCTATACTAGTGTTTAGTATATCCAATATATCCCAGATCTGATCATCTAAATAATCCGTGGCTCTAACTAATTTATCCCACATTTGTGTTAACATAGGATAAATAAAAATGGTACTAGCAATTTTGTTAGGAATTCCCATTTGTACTATATGTGGCCTCCCCGAGGGACGTGGTGAGTTATCTGCAGCTCTTTTATATAGTGTGTGCTTGGGCACGGCTTGCATATTCACTTGTTTATTTGAAATTATGAATGTAGCTGGGGTTAGGCGTCCTAATGTACAAGTACCCTTTATACCTACGGGAAGCCATTTATATGCTCCTTCTCCGCATATCCAAAATGTACCTTCAGGCAGATCCCATAGAGCTGAGTGCTGCAATACCAATCTGTGAGCCAAATCCACAAATCTAGATACATCCTGAAGCATACACCAAGAGGGTTTTTGTCCCAAGGGGCTACAGTACCCGGCTGCGGGATTTCCACATACAGGCATTCCATTGACATACTCATCAGATTCATTACAAACCAGGTTCCCCGGTTTGCTTGTACAATCGCTTGCATTACCTTGAGGGAACAACTCAGAATGTTCCCAATTTCTATTGTGTATGTATCTTTCCAATACTACAGGTTTGAAAGCATCAGAGGGATCGGCGGTTGTACTGAAACTGAGCTGTAGATTTTCAGTGGGGACCTGTCCTAGATCAGTTAATCCAGTCTTATTCCTAGGTACCCATTTTCCTCCATTAAATGCTAAATATTGTAGACGTGTACTAGTCCCTGAAAGATTACCCTGCCACCAAGGAAATTCTACCCATCCCACAATTGGTATGGCGATTGTAGTATTCCACAGCCTAGCATTACCAGTTTGGTTGTTGGCCAGGTTGTCTGAACAATTAGGCCAAGCGAATATTTCTTCTGCTGATACGGGAACTGCTAGAAAAGGTATACTTATGGCTGATACCGGTGAATGGGTACAGATCCAACAATCTGTCAGGGTTTGTGTATTGTTTAACAAGTCATGCACTAATTTTTTATGATGTTGTACGAATCTATTGTTCAAAGGGGCTAGAGAATTCAGTCTATCCCATGCCTCCGTTGAGGTTATCATTATTAACATCAATATCATGAGTTTATACTGCTTTTTTTGCAATGGCTTGCATGTATCCATGATGCCTTTCCTTCAAGCTTGACTGATGTAGGTGTTGTCAACAGGACTTGGAAGGGTCCGTCAAACCTTGGTTCTAGAGCCTTTCTGGTGTGTCTTTTTACATAGACTTGATCACCTGGTTCCAACTTGTGACTTCCTTCTGTGTTGTCAGGATCTGGAAGGGAAGCAAAAACTTGTGCATGCACCTTAGTTAATTGTTTCTGAAGATTTTGCACATAAGAAGTCAATGACTCAATATTTAACACAAGCTGCTGTGGAAAATAACATCCTAAATTGGCAGTCCTGCCAAACAAAATTTCATATGGAGACAGTTTAGTCTTACCCCTTGGGGTATTGTGTATTGAGTAAAGGGCCAGTGGAAGGCATTCTGTCCAAGGCTTTCCTGTTTCAGCCATGGCTTTCTGTATTTTTAATTTTAAAGTTCCATTCATGCGTTCCACCTTACCAGAACTTTGAGGATGGTACGGAGTGTGTAACTGACTTTCAACACCCAACATTTTCAGTACATTTTGAAATATTTCTCCAGTGAAATGAGTACCCCTATCTGACTCGATCACTTCAGGGAGACCGTAACGGGGTATCAGTTCGGCAACTAGCTTTACAGCAGTGTTTTTAGCTGAAGCCTTCCGAACTGGATAGGCCTCTGGCCACCCTGAGAACATGTCCACACACACCAACACATACTCATACCCATTACTTTTTGGCAGCTGGATAAAGTCTATTTGTAATCGCTGAAACGGATAGAGAGGTCGGACGTGGTGCTTCATAGGGGTCTTTGTTGTCTGTCCGGGATTATGTGCCAGGCATATAACGCATGCAGCACAATAGTCTCTTGCGTAGTTGCCAAAACCTGGAGCCAACCAGACTTGCTTTGCCAGTAGTGTCATTGCATTTGCAGACACATGAGTAGGGTGGTGTAGTCCACCAACTACAATCGGGTACCAGGCTCTAGGTAGACATATTAGTCCATCTTTCTTCCAAATTCCCGCTTGTTCTTCTGCCCCTTCCTTTTTCCACCTGTCCCTCTCCTCTTCTCCTGCATCTTCCTGTGCTTGTCTCAGTCTATCTTCAGTATTTTCTGTGGGATTTACAGTATGAACCTGTTGTAAGGGTTTGACCGCTGCTGCTTTGGCTCCTTTGTCAGCCCTATCATTTCCCCTAGATTCCCTAGTGTCGAGTCTCACATGTGCAGCTACCTTAATTACTGCTACTTCTTTTGTTTCTTGTGCAGCCTCTAAGATCTGTTTGATCAAAGAAGCATGTTTTACAGGTTGTCCTGACGCTGTCATGTAACCTCTAGCTCTCCAGATTACTCCAAAGTCAAACACAATACCATGTGCATACCTAGAATCAGTGTATATATTAGCTGTCTGATTCTCAGCTATTTTTAGCGCTTCGATCAATGCTGTTAGTTCTGCTTCTTGTGCAGACTGTTTTGGTGGAAGTGGTTCTGCTTTGAGAGTTTCAGATTCTGACACAACTGCATACCCTGTATGGAAGTTACCTGTGTCATCTGCAAACCTACTACCGTCTATAAACAGCTCTAAATCTGGATTTTGAAGTGGTGTTTCGGATACATTGGGTAAGCCTGCCGTTTCTTGTAAAATGAGCTCTGTACAATCATGTGTGTCTGTAGGGAAAAAATTTGCATGTGGATCAGTGTCCTTATTCCCCCCTTCAGACTCGAGAGGTAGCAGTGTTGCTAAATTAAGAGTCTGAAGCCTTGCAAATGTGATAGTAGAGGGGAGCAGCAAAGAACACTGTAGCCGCAAATGTCTGGCCATGGAAATGTGTTTTGGTTGGACTTGGTTTAATATCCCATAAACATCATGTGTAGTTTGAACTGTGAGTGGATGCTCTAGGACAATTTCTGATGCTTTGTCCAACAATAGTGAGACAGCAACAACTACACGTACACAGGTTGGCGCTGCTCTAGCTACGGGATCTAACCTTGCTGAAAGATATGCAATTGGTCTTTGTTTCCCTGCATGCTTCTGGGTAAGAACTCCTGTAGCATGAGAATCAACTTCTGCAGCCATAAGCTGAAATGGTTTGGTGTAGTCTGGTAGCCCTAACGCTGGAGCTGAAACAAGGGCATCTTTCAATTGTTGGAACGAAATCTGACCTTCTTTTGTCAACAAATAAGGTTCACTTTTTACACAGTCATACAGTGGTTGCATTAGTTGACTGGCATGTATAATCCATTGTCTACAATGAGACACTATTCCTAAAAATGCTCGTAGCTGTTTATGATTTCTAGGCTCATTCATCTGTCT
This sequence comes from Ranitomeya variabilis, assembly GCF_051348905.1. NCBI lineage: Eukaryota > Metazoa > Chordata > Amphibia > Anura > Dendrobatidae > Ranitomeya > Ranitomeya variabilis. The sequence goes on from NC_135234.1 coordinate 325,106,956, forward strand.
TATTGCTTCAGTTCTTTGAGGTGTAAGATGCTTTTTACCTTGAGAAATGCAATGACCTAGAAAGACCACTTTGGTCTGACAAACTTGTAGCTTTTGTCTATTCACTTTACACCCTTCTTTTTCTAGAAAACATAGTAAACTTACAGTGGACCTTTCTGCGGTTTCTAGATCTGGGCAGCAAAGTAGTATGTCATCCACATACTGTAAAATTACTACCTGTGGTTCGGGTTCAAACCTTTGAAGAACTGTTTGTAGGGCATTTGAATAAAGAGTAGGGGAGTGTATCATTCCCTGTGGAAGGCGTGTCCACGCCAACTGTTTGCCCTTAAATGTAAATGCAAACAAATGCCAACTATCTTGGTGTAAAGGAACCGAGAAAAATGCATTTGAAAGATCTATTACAGTAAACACTTGAGAACTGGCTGGTATCTGTGATAGTAACGTATGAGGATTGGGTACAACTGGGGTGATTGGATCTAGAACTTTGTTTATTTCTCTTAGATCATGTACCATACGATATTTGGGCATAGAACCCTTATCAAGAGTTCTCTTCTTGACTGGATACAGAGGAGTGTTAGCAGGTGATTGTATCTCTACCAAAACTCCTTTCTCTCTATATCCCTCTATCTGTTTTGTAATCGCTAATTCCTGCTGGGCACTCACAGGGTATTGTCTGAGCTGTGGGAGAACAGTTCCTGGTTGCACAGATAATTTTACAGGAGAAATATGCAAAAATCCCACATCAGTGTCACCCTGTGCCCACAGTGTTTCTGGGATCATTGAGAGGTCTAGATCTGTAGTGTACTCTTTTTCTTCAGTATAATCCTCAAAAGCCTGAATTCTGACATATTGTTCTAATGATTCTGCATCATCAGGGATAGTCAGCATAACTGTGCCATCTTCCCTAAAATTGATGTTAGCTTCTAATTTCTTTAGTACATCAGTTCCTAACAGACATGTTGGGGCACCTCTGGCATACAAAAATCTGGATGCAAAACATTTAGGTCCTAATGAGACCTCTAGGGGCACAGTATATGGCAGTGTTCGAATTACCCCATCATAACCCTCAGCAAAAGTTGTTTGTTCTGAAATATCTTCCGGATTCGGAAGAAAATCTTGATTCAAAATTGAGGAAGTTGCACCTGTATCTATCAAAAATGGAATCTCTCTCCCCCCCACATTCACCTGTATCATAGGTCTTCTAGCTGGTAGGGAAGTTTGTAACACATCGAGTCAATCTGAATCTGGTATGGGACCATCTATGATGGTAGATTTCTGCTGGTTGTCCGTTTGGGGAGGGTTATTTCTGGGAACAAATTTGCCTGACTTTATATCTGCCAACTTCTTCCTGCACTCTCTTTGAAAATGACCTGGCTTTTTTACAGTAGTGGCAAGGAAAATTGTGTCTCACTCTTCCTCCTGTATTAGCTTGTGCTATTCTAACAGGCTTACGATTCTCTCTCATATCCATGGCTATTCCTAAACATCGTTGTTTCACAATATTTGGTTGTTCAATTGTTCTCCAATCTGGAGTAGAGGATTTAAATTTTTCTCTGATTTTCGGATCTAGCCCCTCTATTAATTGTTTTGTAAAAAGTCTCCTTACTGAAGCATCAGTCAAATCCAATCCTTCATCCCTAAAGCTATTTTCTAGTTCTTGACTATATTCTTCAATACTTTGCCCAAATTTCTGCATAATCACACCTGTAGACCCCCTTTCCCTCTGTTTTCCTCTCATGAAAATTATTAATGCCTCTGTGAACTGGGTACCTGATGCTTCTGTCTGTAAGGCACCCCCTTCTGCCACTGGTCTATTGGGCTGTAGGTGTGTCAATAATTCCTGAAAAAAGTCCGGGGGACATTTTCATTCTACATAATTCTTCCCCGTCCGCCCAGACCCCGGCATGAGTCTGCATGATTTGTTGTATGTATTGTGCAAATCGGATAGGATATTGAGTGGGATCAGGCGCATTATGCAGGAGGGACATACCCTCGGCTGGAGACCATGGAAAATACTGTCGGGTCTGATGATATCTAGTTCCCATTACCCCGTCAGCACCAGGTTCCCTAAAGGGTCTTGGTACTACCCTAACAGGGGCAAGTACAGCGCCATATCTAGGTGTACCACAGGCTAGGCAATAATTTCTCCAATCTGGATTTTGTTGTCCACAGTGTGAACATTCCCATCCTCCTACCCCACCAAGATTGGGATACAAGGCTGGAAATTGTTTTCCTCCTTCTGCTCTTCCAGATGGTACAAATGATTGGGCTTTTGGATCTAGGTAAGGTGGCGGGATTATGTCACAACTTTTTCCCTTCCCCATGATCCATTTGGAAGTGTCTGGATCGTACTTCCAATTCTCCTCTTTAGCTGTTTTTGAGACCTCTATCATACAATGTATGATTTCTTCCCACCCATTGTCTTTGATAATTCCACCTCGTTCTTTACTCAGTTTTTCCCATTCTGTACTGAACATAAGTGCTTCTGAAATTCCCAATTTTTCTCTTACCCTTCTAATCTGACTTCTGACTATCTTTCCACATCTTTCCTGTATGATATCTGCTGCTTCCACTTGTCCTAAGACGGTTTTTGTCTGTTTATTTCCCATTTTTCTCTTCAATATTAGCTATTTCTACCCCAGGTGACGTTTGGACAATCACTTACTCTATGGTGATGTCTCGTTGCCTTCTCTCCTAGGGAGCTAAAATATTGAAAGGCTTGTCTGCTCCGTTCTTCCTAACGTGCAGAACGTACTTAAGTGCTATTATGCACGCAAACAGACCCAGCAACACCATACAGATCACAAAACTTTCTGTGTCAGTTAGCATACTTGTCCCAGGCTCATGAAACCGCGTCCTGGGCTCATTCTATCAAACCTTATCCAGAAATGAAGGAGGTTAAGCACTTAATGAGAGTCAAGCATGGGCGGAGGTCTCCCAGAAGGACGCAACCACATGACCCAGTTAGGCTGACGTCCGTGTATAAGGCTTATACCCCAACTATTTCGGCTTATTTTTCTACGCACTTTTGCTCTTCTTTCACAACATACCACAACCTTCACACTGTTCACACACTGCCAGGGACAGGACTCATAAATCTATACAATATGGTAACCCGAGTTTTATAGGTATCTACTCACTACTAGACTAACCCAGCGTGACACGGCTCATAGAGATCTTTCGGATAATACAGGGCAGATAAAAGAGAACTAATAATGTCTCTTACCTGGCCAGGTTTTTCAGTTCATTTGCCGTCCATTATCCCAGATCTCCGTTGTCCGTATCCACAGGTAAATCTCGAGCAAATACTCTCACCTCGAGTCCATGTTCGGTGCACCAAAGAAATGTTAAGTCCTTCTCAGTCCCTGGCTTACTAGAGGTAGGGATCCGAGTGAAATGACACGCAGCACAAAAGGTTGTGTGATCATATACAGGGGAAGCCCAGGAGCACGTCTGACTCACTGGACTCTACCCCTCCTTTATATAGAAAAGAGTCATACATTTACAGACATGCGCACAAGCGCTCATATTTCACATCCTTTTACAAAAACAGTCTATACTAGAGATAAGGTACAGTTTCTGGTATGTAGGTAAAAGGTTACAATGTCAAGAAGGAATGCGTCCATAAAAGGAAATGTCAACTTTGCTTAAGTTTCCTGATATAAGCCAGATGTCTCAGGAGAAAGACACAATGGATTCTTTCAGTCTGATCTCCACACAAGCATCCATTGATCTAGTCAATTTACCCTTCAGTTAGGAGGAAAAAAAACACAATACTATCACCATAAGTGCCAGTATCCACATCTGTACTTAGTATGCAGTGTCTGTGTAGAGTTAATACAGTGATCACTGATGACATTATACACAGGACCTCTGTATATAGTATACAGTGTATAGTGTCAGTGTATAGTTAACACTGACTCACCAGTGATGTCTCTAGGTGAAGTCCTTCATCTTTCATCCAGCACAGACCGCCATCACTTCATCCAGCCAGGACTTGTCTCTGCAGGAAATAACAGTTATCTCGAGCTCCGCTTGCAGAACACATTACTTCATTTTTCCCAACTTCTACATTACACCACATGAAGAAAAAGAGGCGACATAGTGTCACTCTACACAGTAACAGGACCGCCCCCCATTTAAAACAGTGTCCTCAAAAAATAAAATAAATACATCACTGCAGTAATAATATCCCTTAATTAGCCCTTATGGTAATAATAATATCCCCCATCCTGGCCCCGTGTATCTCATTCCTGGCTTCAGCCATATGTTCTCCCATTCTGCCCTCATGAGTATCCAATCTGCCCCATATGATCTCCCCATCCTGACCCATATGATCTCCCCATCCTGCCCCATCAGTCTCCATCATATGCATCCTGCCCCATGATCCTGCACGATCTGTCTCCAATCCTGCCCCCGGTGTCTCCAATCCTGCCCCATGTCTTTCATTCTGTCCGGTGTCTCCAATCATGCCACATATCTACATTCTACCCATGTCTCCAATCCTGCCCCATCTATCTCCAGTCCTGCTCCCAGTGTGTCCAGCATCTCTGCCCCAATGTCCAGCATCTCTGCCCCCAGTGTCCAGCATCTCTGCCCCCAGTGTGTCCAGCATCTCTGCCCCCAGTGTGTCCAGCATATCTGCCCCCAGTGTCCAGTATCTCTGCCCCCAATGTGTCCAGCATCCTGCCCCCAATGTCCAGCATCTCTGCCCCCAATGTGTCCAGCATATTGCCCCCAGTGTATCCAGCATATTGCCCCCCAGTGTGTCCAGCATATTGCCCCCAGTGTGTCCAGCATATTGCCCCCAGTGTGTCCAGCATCTTGCCCCAAGTGTGTCCAGCATATTGCCCCCAGTGTGTCCAGCATATTGCCCCCAGTGTGTCCAGCATATTGCCCCCAGTGTGTCCAGCATCCTGCCCCAAGTGTGTCCAGCATATTGCCCCCAGTGTGTCCAGCATATTTCCCCCAGTGTGTCGAGCATATTGCCCCCGGTGTGTCCAGCATCTCTGCCCCCAGTGTGTCCAGCATTCTGGTCCGGGCCCCCCGGATTGCCGTTCGCAATAAAAAAAAACCTAGTTCTCCTCACCTGTCCGCGCTCCTTCGGCGATGCTCCCTCCAGCAGCGCGCACTCGCCAGCGACTGTCAATGACATCAGACGCTGGCGACGTACCCGCTGTGGCTGACCTCAACAGCCAGCCTCCAATTGGCTGGCGGCTGTTAACCATTGACGTGCGGGCGCGCACGCATGTCAATAGCGTTAAACTGCCACAGCGCCGGTAGGGGCCCGGTGAGCAGATGAGATAGGGCCTGATGCGGGCCCCCTCTGCCCACCAGGCCCATATGCCAGTCAGGGCAGTAATGCCCTGATGGCAGCGGTCAATCTGAGCGGTTGCCCAGGGCCCCCCCACACCACTGCGCCCTGGGCTACCGCCCAGATTGACCTCATTATAATCCGCCACTGATCTTAGCTGTTGTTTTGTGACAAATTGTGTTATTTTTTTCATAGTGAATATTCTGTCCTTCACCTTGGAGAACTCATGCCTCAACTCAACACAAATCAACAACTCAGCACCTAGCAGAGACTCACATACATTACCCACTTGTAGTGATAGAGACATAACAGATGAACTCCACTGCTTCACACCATTAACCCTTTTGTGACCGGGCCTGTTTTTGCCTTTGTGACTGGGCCAATTTTTACAATTCTGACCACTGTCAATTTATGAGGTTATAACTCTGGAACGCTTCAACGGATCCTGGTGATTCTGAGATTGTTTTCTCATGACATATTGTACTTCATGTTAGTGGTAAAATATCTTCGATATGACTTGCGTTTCTATGTTAAAAAAATGCAAATTTGGCAAAAATTTCACAATTTTCAAACTTTTAATTTTTATGCCCTTAAGCCAGAGAGTCATATCGCATAAAATAGTTGATAAATAACATTTTCCACATGTCTACTTTACATCAACACAATTTTGGAACCCAAATTTTTTTTGTTAGGACGTTATAAGGGTTAAAAGTTGACCAGTAGTGATGAGCGAGTATACTATTTGCTCGGGTTTTCCCGAGCACGCTCGGGTGGTCTCTGAGTATTTGTGACTGTTCGGAGATTTAGTTTTTGTTGACTCAGCTGCATGATTTACGGCTGCTAGCCAGGCTGAGTACATGTGGAGGTTGCCTGGTTGCTAGGGAATCCCCATATGTAATCAAGCTGTCTAAAAGTCGCAAATCATGCAGCTGTGGCAACAAAATTGTTGTTACTCTGAGATCACCCGAGCATGCTAGGGAAAACCCGAGCAACGAATATACTCGCTTATCACTATTGACCAGCGATTATTCATTTTTTCAACAAATTTTACAAAACCATTTTTTTTTAGGGACCACCTCACATTTGAAGTCACTTTGAGGGGTCTATATGAAAGAAAATACCCAATAGTGACACCATTTTAAAAACTGTACCCCTCAAGGTGCGCAAAACCACATTCAAGAAGTTTATTAACCTTTCAGGTGCTTCACAGGAATGAATGGAATATGGAAGGAAAAAATAAACATTTACTTTTCTTTCACATAAATTTTCCTTTAGACCTAATTTTTTTTACTTTCGCAAGGGTAACAGAAGAAAATTTACTATACATTTTGTTTTGCAATTACTCCTGAGCATGCCAATACCCCATATGTGGGGGAAATCTACTGTTTGGGCACACGGCAGGGCTCGTGGATGTTGTCGAGTGAAAAATGCAAACTGCCATTTACAAACTGCCAAACTGCTGGTGACCAGAATGTTGTAGTGACCAGTACGTTATGCCCAGCCCGTGCTTCTGGATACATGCACCCATAAATTAGGCGGGCTCTCATCACTACAGAAATGCCAAACATGTGGATGATATGTGGTTTAGGTACACTGTGGGGCTCAGAAGGGAGGGAGTATTTGAATTTGGGAGCGCAGAATTTTTTTTAGGGGCGTGAGTAGCCATAACGCTTTTCCAGAGCCTTTGTACTAGCAGTAACATGGAAGACCCCTATATTTCTTTTAACAGACGACAGACCTGAGTTGAGATTTGCTTTTTTCTATGGATTGAGTTGAAGCTTTTATTGGGAACATTTTACATAAGGTTTGGGATCATAGTTATCCGGCGCTCAATGCTGAGCACTTACTTTGAGGTTTCTATCTAAATTTCTTAATGACGTGACAGATGAAACCCCGATCCATTCACTATGATGATGCAGCAGAGTTACTCTGGACTCCGTCTGGCCTTTGTTCAGCGGTGACCTTCTTTTCAGAGGTGCACAAAACTGGCTGACTGCGCTTTTATGTATGACTAAAAAGACGGACACCGCCGGATCACAGGTCTTATGGCATCCATAATGCCTCCATCTGTCTCTTTATGGGAATCTTCAGCCAGAGCTTCCATCTGAATCACATATTTCAGAGATTTAAATGGAAACTCCAATGTAAGCGCTCAGCGCAGTGTGCGGGTTAAATGTGCATGAGCCTTACTGCGACCTTTGGGAGGCAGAATGAAAAAAATCAACAGCATGTGAAGAATTTGTTTTATTTATTGTTTATGCTGTTCCTTGTGCGGTATAAGTGATTAGGCGACTTTATTTTTTGGGTCGGTGTGATTACAGCGATACCAGATTTATATCGGACTAGATGGTGGCCCGATTCTAACGCATCGGGTATTCTAGAATATGTATGTAGTTTATTTATGAAGATTTCAGAATAATGCAATGAATACACAGGATTCGGCCAGCCAGGCGTGACCAATTACCGAAGCGTGGATGAAATGCTGCGCCAGTTCGTGGCTGGAATGCGTCTGTTGCTGATTGGTTGTGCCCGGCCAGCCGTGAACAATCAGTGAAGCCAGGGCGAGCTCCAGGTTTTTGAGGGCCCCAGGCGAAAGGGTCTCTCAGCCCACATAGCATATAACACAGCCCACATAGTATATAGCACAGCTACGTGGTATATAACACAGCCACGTAGTATATAGCACAGCCACGTAGTATATTGCACAGCAATGTAGTATATTGTACAGCCAAGTAGTATATAGCACAGCCACGTAGTATATTGCACAACCATGTAGTATATAACACAGCCCACGCAGTATATAACACAGCCCACGTAGTATATAGCACAGCCCACGTAGCATATAACACAGCCCACATAGTATATAGCACAGCCCATGTAGTATATAGTACAGCACGCAGTATATAACACAGCCGATGTAGAACATAACACAGCCACGTAGTATATAGGACAGCCACGTAGTATATTGCACAGCCATGTAGTATATTGCACAGTGACGTAGTATATAACACAGACCACGCAGTATTTAACACAGCCCACGTAGTATATAACACAGCCCACATAGTATATAGCAATGTGGGCACCATATCCCTGTTAAAAAAATAATGAAAATAAAAAATAGTTATATACTCACCTTTCGGCGGCCCCCAGATCCAGCCCAGGCCTTTAGCGATGGTAGAGTAGGACCCATCACAAGGAGATCACCTTGCCGTGGTTGATGGGCACACATGAATTGGCCAATTTATGCACTAAGAATCTTCAATTCATCTATTACTGTAAGTTTTATGAAAAAAAAAAATTGTGAAAAAATATTTTTGAGAAGTATTATTCATATTCGATATTTGTCTGTGTTTTCACATGGCCTAGATTCATGTACATGTGCTGCTGTGTTCTTTTTTACCTATATTATGCAGTTTGCTGCGTGCACAAGTTCACATTAGGAGTGCTGGTTGTTTTTTTTTCCTCTTTTTTTTCCTCTCTCTCTCTCTCTATATATATATACTGTATATAATTTACTTATTGGTTTAATATTTTTTCTTTTTTATTTAGTTATTTTGTGATTACAGAGGAAGATCGCTTGTTAGGCCGGTATCACACATATGCGAGATAAGGCTGAGTCTCACAGGTGAAAACCCTCCTCTGGCTCCGGCACTCTGGAGCGGAGTGTGCAGCTCCATGTGTTGCTATGCGGCTGCACACTCCGCTCCGGAGTGCCGGCGCCAGAGCTGGGTTTTCACCTGCGAGACTCGGCCGCATCTCGCATATGTGTGATCTCTGGCCTTAGACTCAGCTGCAGGCTGAGCCTAACAAGCCACCGTAACTGGAAGTTATCACGTAACTTCCAGCTGCCGTGGCAACGCGGGATCCCCCCGTGATGTGATCAGATCTCATCACGGGGGGGCATCGGAGAGGTGAGTATAGCTGGGGTCTCCCACTGCTATCTTCTAAATGCTGTGATCGCTGCATCTACAAGATAGTAAAGGGTTATAATCATTGGGACCTGATCTAATCGGGTCCCAATGATGTCACCTGTCAGAGCAACGGCCCTGCACAGGAATCGCAGCGCTTGCAGGACCCTAGAGTATAATTATTTACCGTGTAAAACTGTCACTGAAAAACTTGGGTGTATGGATGGAGAGCAGAGCCGGTTTTAGACAAATTAGGGCCCTGGGCGAAATTCAAAGTGGAACCCCAAATCCTGAAATATTCCAACAATAACACTGTTAGGGTAGGTCACACATCAGGGTAAAACATTGATCAGTGTTTCGTCTGGAAAAGTGGGACAATTTTATGCAAAAGTGTGCAATCCATATACAATCCGTTATTTTTACTGCAGCAGCTATTAATCATTTACAGGACCATTTACAGTTACCTTTGTAATTTATCCGTAAAATTCACGGCTCTGTATGGCATCTGATTTTTTTTTACGCACCCGTAGACTTTACTAGGTCTCAACTGATTTACAGTAGAAACTAGATTATGCTGAAAATTTTTTTTACACTAAGATTCGGTCAGTAGGAGGAAAAAAAATTCTCATCTGTACTGCCCCATTGAATAACATTGGGCCGAGTGCTGTCTGTTTTTTTTTCAGAACCAGGACTGTCAGAGACCACCACCGCATCGGGGCTGGAGCATTTCATGCTAATTTTTTATGTTCTCAGAAAACCTCTTTATGGTATGTTTACATTCACCATTTTTGCAGCAGATTATTCTGCATGAAAAACCATAGCGTTGGCAGTAAAAATTCTGCGCACAGTACTTACTTTTTATATGTGTTTTTGCAGCAGTTTCACTTGCGTTTTTGTTTTCATTGATTTGAATAGGGAAAAAGCTCTGAATGAATTGACAAGCAGCAAATTAAAAAAAAAAAGTTGTTTGGCCGGTATTCTGGGATAGTTTGGAACCATATAGGAGACTGCATGATTTCATACAATAGTATATTAAGCCCTGTTCACATTGTGTTTATGCAGTGCAGCCGGGGGTTCTGCCTGAATCCTCCTAAGGCCTGTCCCACACGTCCAGATAATTCCGGTACCGGAAAAAAACGGTAACGGAATTATCCGTGTCCGTGTGCCCCTGCGTTTCTGTGGCACATCAGTGTGGCACACGTGTGCCTCCCGTGTGCCCACTGGATACCACACGCACCGTGCAGGAGACAGCGCTAAAGTTTAGCGCTGTCCCCTGCATCGTGCTGAAGCCGTGATTCATATCTTCTGTGCAGCAGCGTTTGCTGTAAAGAAGATATGAATAATCCATTTTTTTAGTGGTATTTTGTGTTTAAAATAAAGCTCCATGTCCCCACCCCCTGTGCGCCCCCCCCGCTGTTCTGAAAATACTCACCCGGCTCCCTGTCCTATACAGTAGAAGGTGCGGCCAGGACAGGAAGCAGCGACAGCCAACGAGGGAGCCGGGTGAGTATTTTCAGAACAGCGGGGGGGCGCACAGGGGGTGGGGACATGGAGCTTTATTTTAAACACGAAATACCACTAAAAAATGGATTATTCATATCTTCTTTACAGCAAACGCTGCTGCACAGAAGATATGAATCGCAGCTTCAGCACCATGTGGGGGGGACAGCGCTTACTGGAGCGCTGTCTCCTGCACGGCACATGGAGAACGTCCGTGTGCGGTATGTGTTTTACACGGACCCATTGACTTTAATGGGTCCATGTAATACGTGCGCTCCCACGAACACTGACATGTCTCCGTGTTTGGCACACGGAGACACGGTCCGCAAAAAATTAATGACATCTGCACAGGAGCATTGATTTTAATGTGTCTACGTGTGTCAGTGGCTCCGGTACGTGAGGAAACTGTCACCTCACGTACCGGAGCCGCTGACGTGTGAAACCGGCCTAAAACAGGATTCAGATAAATCTCCGACAGGGCCATGGACCACAATAACACAAGTGGAGATCAAATGAATCATTTGTGGGGGGGTTTCTGAAATTGACCATCCTTTTTTTCTTAAAGGGAACCTGTCATTTCATTTGTAGCATGTATACTGTCTCCAGTGCGTTTAGTGATGCAATGTGCATCACTAACTTAATTAATTACCTTAAGAGGAAGATTCAACTCTGAAAGAGGGTCACAATCACATTCAGAGAACACCCCCACAGTAGTGACATCCAGAGCCCCCCATTATGGGTATAATAACAGCCAAAGTGAGACGCCCGCCAGGGCCGTGGGGTACTCGGTACCGGGTGTGGCCATTGTTAAAGGGGTGGTCACGGTGGCAGAGACACGGTTCGTGGCCCTGGGTGCCCAAGTAAAAGGGATAGTACTTAAAGGGATGGTGAAAATAATAAAAGTTTGTGATGCCACCTGTGGTGCTCGGTCAGGGGTGACCGATGCTGCTTAAAGGGGTCCTCTGGGGGTGTTGTTATAGCAGCAAATATGGTGTCGCTTCCCACAGATGAAGCTGGGTCCCCAGGGCTCCCGGTGTGCTTGGCAAGGATGGTGTGGTGCCAGTAATAAATAGAGGACACAGGGTTGCAATGTCTTTACCTTGTTTACTGGTGGAATCAGGCCACAGTCCAGGTACCGGCAACAGGTGTCGATGGAGTCCAGGCAGCATGAAAACAAGTGGGATTCCCCTTGCCAGGTCAGATTAAGAGCCTTCCACTATGCGCTGATTAATAGTCCCTTGCTGCCTGTGGCTTCCTGACAAGGTCCTCGTTTACTCTCTGTCCTGGGACAGTCCCTGCATGGTAGGCAATGTGAGCTGTTCCCTTGGGGTCTCTATACACAATGACTTCGGGCTCTGGATGTTGCTGTACCTCAGGTGCAATGTGGGCAAGTCACTTTTAGTTTCCTGCCCTCCAGTTCTGCAGTGGGACATATAGTTCCCCACAGCCTCGGGCTCCCGGTGCCCGGTTTCTGCATTTCAGACTGGAAGGAGCTCAGTTACGGCTCCTGTTGTGATCCGCTTTTTGGGCTCTCCTAGTGGTGGCTGGTGGTACTGGAGACTTGTGTGTTCTTTTCTGCCTCAGCTCACCTGCTTCCATCAGTTTTGGGAGTTCCCTATTTAGCCTTGCTCTCCAGTCACTTCCTTGCCGGTCATCATTGTAACCTGAGTCTTTCAGTTGCATGTTCCTGCTACCAGTCTGCTGATCAGCTAAGTGGACTCTTGTCCTTTTTGTTTTGTATTTTTTTGTCCAGTTTACAGTTTGTCATTTCCTGTTACTGGAAGCTCTTGTGGACTGAAATTGCCACTCCTGTGTCATGAGTTGACACAGGAGTCTTAAAGTAATTTCAGGATGGGTTTTTGAAAGGGTTTTTCAGCTGACCGTGAAGTCCTCTTTTGTATCCTTCCTCTATCTAGTAAGTGGACCTCGCTTTGCTAAATCTACCTTCATACTGTGTATGTCTTTTCCTCTGAACTCACCGTTAATATATGTGGGGGCTACTATCATCTTTGGGGAATTTCACTAGAGGTAAGCCAGGTCTGTTCCTTCCTCTTCCAGGCGTAGTTAGTTCTCCGGCTGGCGCATGGCATCTAGGCAGCCGTAGGAATGCTTCCTGGCTACTGTTAGTTGTGTGGTAGATTTAGGTCACGGTCAGCTTGAGTTTCCATCACCCGAGGGCTAGTCTGTTATTTTGTGTTTCTGATGTTCCCATGCCATTGGGGAATCATGACAGTATGACCGGCCCCCTGTTAAAGTAATTGGCAGAAGAAAGGAGAGTAAAAGAAGTCTGTAGATTTTTTTTTTTTTTTTTTTTTTCCTCACATGTTTGCTACTTAGTTGGCTCAGTTGTATTTCTGCTCTATTTACAGCCTTGACTTTCTCTCCTTCTAATCCTTGAATGGCTCTGATCTCTCCGGTTTAAGGATGGACTCTCAGAGTTTGGCTGCAGGTTTAAATAATCTTGCTACGAAGGTTCAGAATTTACAAGATTATGTTATACGTACTCCTATTTCTGAACCTAAGATTCCTACACCATAGGTATTTTCCGGAGATAGATCTCGGTTTCTGAATTTCAAATGTAATTGTAAATTATTCCTTTCTCTCAGACCTCACTCCTCTGAAGATCCTGTTCAGCAGGTTAAGATTGTGATTTCTTTGCTGCGAGGTGACCCTCAAAATTGGGCATTTTCATTGACACCAGGGGATCCTGCGTTGCTCAATGTGGATGCGTTTTTTCTGGCTTTAGGGTTGCTGTATGAGGAACCTAATTTGGAGATTCAAGCTGAAAAAGCTTTAATAGCCCTGTCTCAAGGGCAAGATGAAGCTGAGATATACTGCCAAAAATTTCGTAAATGGTCTGTGCTTACTCAGTGGAATGAGTGTGCCCTAGCGGCAATTTTCAGAGAAGGCCTTTCTGATGCCGTTAAGGATGTCATGGTGGGGTTTCCTACGCCCACAGGTCTGAATGAGTCCATCACAATGGCGATTCAGATTGATCGGCGTTTGCGGGAGCGCAAGCCCGTGCACCATTTCGCGGTATCTTCTGAAGGGACGCCAGAGAAAATGCAATGTGACAGAATTCTGTCAAGAAGCGAGCGGCAGAATTATAGGCGCAAAAATGGCTTGTGCTTCTACTGTGGTGATTCCGCGCATGTTATATCAGCATGCTCTAAACGTACTAGGAAGGTTGACAAGTCTGTTTCTATTGGCACTTTACAGTCTAAATTTCTTCTGTCTGTAACTCTGATTTGTTCATTATCAGTTATTACCGTGGATGCCTATGTGGACTCTGGCGCCGCTCTGAGTCTCATGGATTGGTCCTTCGCCAGGCGCTGTGGGTTTGATTTGGAGCCTCTGGAAGTTCCTATACCTCTGAAGGGTATTGATTCTACACCTCTGGCTTGTAATAGACCACAGTTCTGGACGCAAGTGACTATGCGTATGACTCCAGACCATCAGGAGATGATTCGCTTCCTCGTGTTGCATAATTTACATGATGTGTTAGTGCTTGGATTACCATGGTTGCAATCTCATAACCCAGTACTGGACTGGAAAACTATGTCTGTGTTAAGCTGGGGATGTCGGGGGGCTCATGGGGACTTACCTTTGGTTTCTATCTCGTCATCTATTCCCTCTGAGGTTCCGGCATTTTTGTCGGATTTTGGGGATATTTTTGAAGAGCCTAAAATTGGTTCTCTCCCTCCCCACAGAGAGTGTGATTGCGCCATAGATCTGATTCCAGGCAGTAAATTTCAAAAGGGTCGTTTGTTTAACCTATCTGTACCTGAGCATGCTGCCATGCGAGAGTATGTTAAGGAGTCCCTGGAAAAGGGACATATTCGTCCTTCTTCATCACCTTTAGGAGCTGGGTTTTTCTTTGTCTCTAAAAAGGATGGCTCGCTGAGGCCTTGTATTGATTATCGACTCCTGAATAAAATTACTGTCAAATATCAGTATCCGTTGCCACTGCTTACTGATTTGTTTGCTCGCATAAGGGGGGCTAAGTGGTTCTCCAAGATTGATCTCCGTGGGGCGTATAATTTGGTGCCAATTAAGCAAGGGGATGAGTGGAAAACCGCATTTAATACGCCTGAGGGCCACTTTGAGTATTTAGTAATGCCTTTCGGCCTTTCTAATGCACCTTCAGTTTTTCAGTCCTTTATGCATGATATTTTCAGTGAATATCTGGATAAATTTATGATTGTGTATTTGGACGATGTTTTGATTTTTTCTGAGGACTGGGAGTCTCATGTTCAGCAGGTCAGGAGGGTTTTTCAGGTCTTGCGGGAGAATTCTCCGTGTGTAAAGGGTTCTAAGTGTGTTTTTGGGGTTCAAAAGATTTCCTTTTTGGGGTACATTTTTTCCCCTTCTTCTGTTGAGATGGACCCTGTCAAGGTTCGGGCTATTTGTGACTGGACGCAGCCTACTTCTCTAAAGGGTCTTCAGAAGTTCTTGGGCTTTGCTAATTTTTATCGTCGATTTATAACTGGTTTTTCTGGTGTTGCTAAGCCTCTTACGGATTTGACTAAGAAGGGTGCTGATGTTGCCAATTGGTCCTCTGCCGCTGTGGAGGCCTTTCGGGAACTTAAGCGCCGCTTTTTGTCTGCCCCTGTGTTGCGCCAGCCTGATGTCTCTCTCCCCTTTCAGGTTGAGGTCGATGCTTCCGAGATCGGAGCGGGGGCGGTTTTGTCGCAGAAAAGTTCCGATTGCTCAGTGATGAGACCTTGTGCGTTCTTTTCTCGAAAATTTTCTGCCGCCGAAAGAAATTATGATGTCGGTAATCGGGAGCTTTTGGCCATGAAGTGGGCATTTGAGGAGTGGCGTCATTGGCTTGAGGGTGCTAGACATCAGGTGGTGGTTTTGACTGATCACAAGAATCTGATTTATCTTGAGTCTGCCAGGCGCCTGAATCCTAGACAGGCGCGCTGGTCGTTGTTTTTCTCTCGGTTTAATTTTGTGGTCTCATATCTACCAGGTTCTAAGAATGTGAAGGCAGATGCCCTTTCTAGGAGTTTTGAGCCTGATTCCCCTGGTGATTCGGAACCTACAGGTATCCTTAAGGATGGGGTGATATTATCCGCTATTTCCCCAGATCTGCGACGTGCTTTGCAAGAGTTTCAGGCGGATAGACCTGATCGCTGTCCACCTGGTAGACTGTTTGTTCCTGATGATTGGACCAGTAGAGTCATCTCGGAGGTTCATTCTTCTACGCTGGTGGGTCATCCTGGAATTTTTGGTACCAGGGATTTGGTGGCTAGATCCTTCTGGTGGCCATCTCTGTCTCGAGATGTGCGTGTTTTTGTGCAGTCTTGTGATGTGTGTGCTCAGGCCAAGCCTTGTTGTTCTAGGGCTAGCGGGTTGTTGTTGCCCTTGCCTATTCCGAAGAGGCCTTGGACGCACATCTCGATGGACTTTATTTCTGATCTTCCTGTCTCTCAGAGGATGTCTGTTATCTGGGTGGTGTGTGACCGTTTTTCTAAGATGGTTCATTTGGTGCCATTGCCGAAGTTGCCTTCCTCGTCTGAGTTGGTTCCTTTGTTTTTTCAAAATGTGGTTCGCTTGCATGGTATTCCTGAGAATATCATTTCTGATAGGGGTACCCAGTTCGTTTCTAGATTTTGGCGGGCATTCTGTGCCAGGTTGGGCATTGATTTGTCTTTTTCGTCCGCCTTCCATCCTCAGACTAATGGCCAGACGGAGCGAACTAATCAGACTTTGGAGACGTATTTGAGGTGTTTTGTGTCTGCGGATCAGGATGATTGGGTTGCCTTTTTGCCGTTGGCGGAGTTTGCTCTTAATAATCGGGCTAGTTCGGCCACTTTGGTTTCCCCTTTCTTTTGCAATTCGGGGTTTCATCCCCGTTTTTCTTCTGGTCAGGCGGAGTCTTCGGATTGTCCTGGAGTAGATGCTGTGGTGGATCGGTTGTATCGGATTTGGGAACAAGTGGTGGACAATTTGAATTTGTCCCAGGAGAGGACTCAGCGGTTTGCTAACCGCCAGCGTCGGGTTGGTCCTCGCCTTCGTGTTGGGGACTTGGTGTGGTTGTCTTCCCGTTTTGTCCCAATGAGGGTTTCTTCTCCTAAATTTAAGCCTCGGTTCATCGGTCCCTATAGGATTTTGGAGATTATTAACCCTGTTTCCTTTCGTTTGGACCTCCCGGCATCTTTCGCTATCCATAATGTGTTCCATCGGTCGTTGTTGCGGAGATACGAGGTGCCGGTGGTTCCTTCTGCTGAGCCTCCTGCTCCTGTGCTGGTTGAGGGTGAATTGGAGTACGTTATAGAGAAGATCTTGGACTCCTGTATTTCCAGGTGGAGACTCCAGTATCTGGTTCAATGGAAGGGCTATGGTCAGGAAGATAATTCTTGGGTAACTGCCTCTGATGTTCATGCCTCGGATTTGGTTCGTGCCTTTCATAGGGCTCATCCAGGTCGCCCTGGCGGTTCTTGTGAGGGTTCGGTGCCCCCTCCTCAAGGGGGGGGTACTGTTGTGATCCGCTTTTTGGGCTCCCCTAGTGGTGGCTGGTGGTACTGGAGACTTGTGTGTTCTTTTCTGCCTCAGCTCACCTGCTTCCATCAGTTTTGGGAGTTCCCTATTTAGCCTTGCTCTCCAGTCACTTCCTTGCCGGTCATCATTGTAACCTGAGTCTTTCAGTTGCATGTTCCTGCTACCAGTCTGCTGATCAGCTAAGTGGACTCTTGTCCTTTTTGTTTTGTATTTTTTGTCCAGTTTACAGTTTGTCATTTCCTGTTACTGGAAGCTCTTGTGGACTGAAATTGCCACTCCTGTGTCATGAGTTGACACAGGAGTCTTAAAGTAATTTCAGGATGGGTTTTTGAAAGGGTTTTTCAGCTGACCGTGAAGTCCTCTTTTGTATCCTTACTCTATCTAGTAAGTGGACCTCGCTTTGCTAAATCTACCTTCATACTGTGTATGTCTTTTCCTCTGAACTCACCGTTAATATATGTGGGGGCTACTATCATCTTTGGGGAATTTCACTAGAGGTAAGCCAGGTCTGTTCCTTCCTCTTCCAGGCGTAGTTAGTTCTCCGGCTGGCGCATGGCATCTAGGCAGCCGTAGGAATGCTTCCTGGCTACTGTTAGTTGTGTGGTAGATTTAGGTCACGGTCAGCTTGAGTTTCCATCACCCGAGGGCTAGTCTGTTATTTTGTGTTTCTGATGTTCCCATGCCATTGGGGAATCATGACAGGCTCCTTTCCAGCTTTTCAGTTCTCCTGAGCTCCGTCACTGTTTCTCGTCTGCTCCAGACTAACTACTGATCTCATTCCTCCTCCAGACCAGAATGTATATAGGGAAATTCCCCTTAAACCAGGTTTCGAGCTCCCCCTTCTGGCCTGGAGTCAGAACATGTTGCATGTGCAGGTCACCTGTCAAAGGTATCCTCCTTGTTTCCAGTCAGGGCACTGCCCTCCCCGAGAGGAAGGCAGTACCACTGTGGTATCCAAACTCCTGGGGTGTTACAAAAGCTTCCCCCACAGAAATCACACTGGAGCAGAATACTTACATCCAGAGATTCCCACCATATCCTCATTTGATATTAATACAACAAGCACTCTCGCCATGCTAATGTATCCAGCTTTAAGCACCCCTTCTGTCTGGCAGTATCATCTTATGTTCAGGTTAGTACTTACTCAACTTATCTCTCCAACCACAAGGCCAGTGTCACAAAGTGAATGTCCAAGCATGACACGACCCAACGGATGGTCAGTCACAAAGCGGCGAGACTCACAAACATCAGCTGACCCAGCAGCAATGCAATGCAAGAACATTAGTGGCCATCGGTGGGGGGAACTGCATTAACCCCCGATGACGAAAAAGGAAAAAAGGTTTTAATCAGAGGGAAACCAGATCTGCCACAGATCCAAACATGGATCGTGACAGCCAGTATATGCACACCCAGATCTGCTCTGATCCTGTGTGAGGCTACTCATAAGGCCGGGATCACACTTGCGATAAACGTGCACAAGTCTCACACTTCAATACGCAGCACTGCCGCTGTAAGAGGGTGGTGCTGTTATAAACAGTACGGAACACGCTGTCACTTTAAGAGACTACACCCCCTTGTCTGGTGTGATGGAATGTTCTGCTTCTCCCCTGCAAGAGGTTGTGCAAATGAGCTGCACTGTGCAGAGGGTGGTTGTGGAGCCTGAACAGCGTGTGTGAGCTGAAGCTGCTGTAGAGAGAACTTTGTGCAGCTTTCTGCAATTGAGGACCCACAGCCTGTAACAGAGTGGACTTGTGAGATTTGACAAGCTTTACTGGGTGCAGCGAGAGTAGCTGTCCTGTGTGAGTTTGAGAAGCCACAAAGATATCGAGAAAGGGATTTTACAGTTTCCAGGAGCACCTCCAGGACCCAGAAGCAAGGAGAAGACCACATTTCACGGAGCTGGCAGAAAGCCGTGCGCACCACCATACTGGACTGTTGGGGACCCCCGGGAGTGGATCTGAGTCCCCTGAGGCCCTGTTTTGTGCACATGTCAGGGCCTAGTGTAGGCTTCAGTAGTCAGTAAACAGCAGCCATGTGGCCTGCTTAGAAAAGGCCAGGGAGATTATATGTAGAGTAGCATCATTATTTGTTTATTGTTTGCATTTACTTGTGTAACGTATGTTGATTCTGTAACAGTTGGAGCACCATGCTATTTTACAGACAAGCTAAAGAATATAACTCTTGTAAATTATGATTTGCGATTGCATATCCCTGTTTGCATCTTCCTGCACCGTTGTGGTCCCCCGGCCATCGCTTCAAGTGGCACTGAGAGCAGGGTCCTGTCACCAAGATGGAGGCTGCAGACAGCAACGGTGGGAATGCTAATGTTAATGGAGATGCTGTGAGCATTGGTGGAACCCCTGCAGGGACATTCCCTATGAGCACCATATTTAGTGTGCTACCAAAGTTTGACGGCAATAATATGCCACTGTTCGACTGGGTGTCCCGGCTGCAAAATACCTTGAAGATTTATAACATCAGCCCAGACCTTGAATTAGACATTGCTTTAACTGTCCTAGAGGGAGAAGCCCGTAGAAACGTCTGCCTACAACCAGAACTCACCCGCAGTACCCTGAAGGAGCTAGTGAAGTTCCTGGAAGAGATCTATGGCGAGACTGCTAGCACCGGACACCTTTGCGCCAGAGTTTTCTCTAGGCTGCTGTGGGAAGAAGAAGGAATTTCTCAGTATGCAACAGCACTGCAAGAAGTGTTAGCGGAGGAGCAGAGAAAGGAGGCGGATGGATTTGGCGGCATGGGCTCTAAAGACTGGATACTACGGGAGCAATTCATTCTGGGACTGCACAGCACATCCTTGAGGCGAGCACTGTCAGAACGGGTCCGGGCAGATCCGGCTTGTGATGCGTGTCCAGGGCGCCAATACCATAGGGGACCCAAACCATCAGGAGGTGCTAGTCCAGGTGGTGCAAGACTTGCAGCGGTCCCTTGTCAATGTGCAAGAGAAACTGACCCAGATAGAACGAAGAGTGGGAGAACTACAACAGTTTGACCCACCGTACTCATGCAACCATTCTTTGGCCCGACTGATAAGCGATCAGTGGGAGCAAGCCCCCTCCCATGTGGCATTGGAGGCAGAGGACAGGCTTGAGGTGTACCCCGGCGAGGAGTAGGCATCCAATGCTGGGAATGTGGAGGATGGGGGCACCTTGCTAGAGACTGTCAGAACTATACTCAATGCCAGCAGAAGCCGCCGTTAAACTACCAACCCCCACAGTAGTGCGGCACTCTGCGGGGGAGGCAAGGAGAGAGGCCGCTCCATATCATAATGAATACTTGATTGCTGGTGTCCCATCCTATGTGCTGAATTTGAAGGAGTTCTAGTGGATTGCCTAATAGATACCGGGTCACAAATGACGGCGATGCCAGAAACGTATTTCAAGCAGCATTTCCAGGCCCTGGCCAAGCCAGAAAAAGAAACAGTTTGCTGCCAACCAACAACCGATCCCTGTCACAGGAGTCGTGTGGATGAATATTCGAATCTGTGGGCAAGAAGTGAGGAGAAAAGGGATCCTGCTAGTCCCTGAGCCTATCAAAGAAAATGTGCCTGTAATACTGGGAATGAATATCCTACGTGAACTCGATCAGATTATGTTTACCAAACAGGGACCTGGATATTGGAAGAAGGCTACTACACATAAGCCTACTCAAGAAGCCCTTCAACGACTGATCCACTTCTGTGGGACGCAGAAGAGTGTGCCATCCTCTCAGATTGTAGGGGTCATCAGAGCTCCTGGTAAAGAACCTGTAGTCCTGCCTCCCGAGCGAGAAACTATAGTATACCTTCCAGTGGGGATGCATCGCAACCTTGACGGGTTGGAAGCGATTGTTCAGCCTGTGGTAGGCAGAGGAGTGGACCAAGAAGTCATGATAGCTCGTACGATAGCTGTGGTCCAGCGAGGACACGTCCACATAAGAGCTTTGAATATGGGCCCCGGGGAGGTCACATTGTCACGAGGGACAGATCTGGCCCTGGTGTACCTACATAAGGGTGAAGTGGTGAGTCAGAAGGAGATGTCTTTATCGCCGAAAGAATGTGTGGGGTGGACCCTAGCAGTTGCTGCGGGGGCCGAAGAGATGCCATCCCCAGAGTGGAGTGGACGGGTCATGCTTGATCAAATGGAAGTGGATGAGAAGGCTCTGGGCCCTGAGCGTGTGCAAGCAATAGAAGCTATGCTGTGGGAAAATCAGGCCGCATTCGCCTGTCACGCCGAGGATTTCGGCTGTACTGAAGCCATCACGCATGAGATACCAACCAGAGAAGCTCGTCCAATTCCAGAATGATACCGGCAGATCCCGCCCAAGATGTATCAAGAGGTGAGAACATTACTGAGGCAGATGCTGGATTCAGGAGTGGTGCAGAGTAGTCAGAGCTATTGGGCAGCCCTGGTGGTACTCGTCAAGAAAAAGGATGGGACCATCCGGTTCTGTGTAGATTACAGGAAACTCAATGCCTGTACTGTTCGAGACTCATATCCGTTGCCCGCATCTAGGAATCCTTGACAGCATTGGGGAAAGCCAAGTACTTCTCCACCCTGGACCTATCAAGTGGATACTGGCAAGTAGCTGTGGTGGAGAAAGACAAAGAAAACACCGCCTTCATCCTCCCTATGGGGCTGTTCGAGTTTAACCGGATGCCCTTCAAGCTCTCCAATGCTCCGGGCACGTTTCAATGGCTGATGGAAAAGTGTTTGGGAGACTTAAATTTTGAGGCTACCCTGATCTATCTGGATGACATCATTGTGTTTTCGGCCTCATTCAAAGAACACCTTGCCCGGCTTGGATAGGTACTCGGAAGACTGCGGGCTCATAACCTGAAGGTGAAGCCAAAGAAGTGCCACCTTTTCAAGAGAGAGATCCAGTACCCGGGCCACATAGTGTCACAAGATGGAGTTCTATCCTCACCAGAAAAAGTGGCTGCTATTCAGAAGTGGCCAGTCCCTCGAACAGTGAGAGAACTCCAGGCCTTTCTGGGGCTCTCCGGGTACTACCGCCGGTTTGTTAAAGACTTTGCGAAGGTGGCGGGTCCTCTCAATGAGCTGCTGAGGGGGACCGCTGGAGTACCGAAGACCCAGTACATCCCTTGGGCCCAGAGACAAGATGAGGCCTTCCAGGCTATAAAGAATGCCCTTACCTCAGCCCCGATTTTGGCCTACGCTGACTTTGATCAACCGTTCCTGTTGTACACAGATGGTAGCCTTCAAGGACTCAGTGCAGTACTTTCTCAGATACAGGATGGTCATGAGAGAGTCATCGGGTGTGCCAGCAGGTCCCTGCGAGACAGCAAAAGAAACCCTCACAATTACAGCTCCTTCCGGTTAGTGCTCTTGGCCCTGGTGTGGGCCATGACAGAGAAGTTTGTGGACTTCCTGACAGGGACCAAGATTCAAGTTCGAACAAACAATAATCCCCTGGCCCACCTTGAGAATGCTAAATTGGGGGCCTTAGAACAACGGTGGGTGGCTCGCCTAGCCAAGTTTGACTTTACCATCCGTTATCGCTCTGCTACAGAAAATACAAATGCTGATGGGCTGTCAAGAGTGACTATGGAGACTCCAATGGGGGATCTCGATGAGCAACTCGGAGGAGGAAACCCCAGACTTTCGTAAGTTTAAGCCCCCAGTGATTGCAGCCCAGTCAAGAAGGGAGGCCTGTGCATTACCCCGGTCTCTGGGGAGAACCAATGAGGAATGGGGACATGTTCAGGATGAAGACAAAGGGCTGAGACAGATGAAATGGTGGGTAACTCAAAAGCGGAAGCCTGGCAAACAAGAGAGAGATGATCTGGACTCTGAAATGAAGAGTGTGTTACACCAGTGGGATAGACTGGAAGTGTGAGAGTTAGTGCTATATCGTAAGAGACAACAGCCAAAAGATATGGAAATAAGGTGGCAGGTGGTCATCCCAGGAAGAATAGCTCAAGAAGTAGCTAAAGAAGCCCACGAATTTGGAGCTCACTTCGGGCCCACAAAGACCTACCAGTGGTTACAGCAGTATATGTATTGCCCCCGGTTGGAGTCTGTGGTGGAAGAGGTTTGCCGGCAATGTTGAGTATGTGACCTCATTAAGAGTATCGAACAGAGGGCACCCATCCAGACCATACAAGCTAAGGAGCCGCTAGAAGTCTTGATGATCGACTATCTCATTGTTGGACACTCGGCCCGGAGGCTACAGTACTGTTTGGTGATGACCGATCATTTCTCTAAGTTCGCAGTAGTCACCCCGCCTAGAGATCAGACTGCGGATCGGCGGCGCGAGCCATCTGTCAAGACTTCATCCAGGTGTATGGGTGCCCAAAGCGCATCCACTCTGACCAAGGTGCATGTTTCCAAGGCAAGGTGATGGAAGAACTGTATCTTATGTATGGCATCGAGCGGTTCCGGACCACCACTTACCATCCTCAAGGCAACGGAGCATGTGAATGCTTCAACTGAACCTTACTTTAAATGCTGAGAACGTTGGAGGAAGAGATGGTGTGTTGGCCAGACTACCTGCCGGAGTTGGTCTGGACTTACAACAATCAGGTCCACTTCACCACGGGTTATACCCCCTATCTACTGCTGTTTGGAAGAAATGGACGAGAGATCATTGAGCTGAATTTGGAACAGCCAGAGGAGCTGATGGAGCGAACAGTCACCTCATGGGTGAAAGAGCACCGGCAATGATTACAAACGATACGGCGGTTGGCGGGTCAGGAGCTGCAAGAAAAAGAACATACGGACCGTAAACCGACTCAAGAGTTACTGCTCCAATCTGTAGACCGAGTAATAGTCAGAGAGAAACGCCCCAAGGGAAAACGAAGTGAGAGATGGGAAGTACAGCCTTACAGAGTAATCGAGCGAGTGTATGCTAACGGCCCTGTCTACAAGGTGCAGATTGAGAGTGAGGCGTCCGCCCCTAGAGTATTTCACAGAAATATGCTGCGGCCCTGCCGGTCTGAGATCTGTTCTATGCCATTGTCGCCTGAAAGCGCTACGCCACTTCCTGAATCTGTCATGCCTGATGGTGAAATCGATGACAAGTGGTTGGCCGTCCCTGACACAGTAGGGGGTCCTCAGCCGCACAGAGACGGTAATCCCATGGATGTACCTGTACCGCCACGCGAGGACGAGACTAGACAAGAGCCCACGATAACTCCTGCAGCAAGTGTTCCTCTGGATGATATTCAAGCTTTGCCTGACAGCCAAAAACTCCGGAGATTCCAGAAGTATAATGCAGGGGTTCCACCAGTCTAATACTGTATGTAGAACAGTGTGCGCTGTCTGTTTTTCCAACTTTGTTGCCTCCTCTAAAGGTGCTGTTTCCGCATTGCACGTTCCTTCATTACACTTTGACCTTGATGCTGTGATGGCCGAGGATGACCATCATTAAAGGGAACCTGTCACCCCGTTTTTTCAGTATGAGACAAAAATACCGTTAAATAGGGCCTGAGCTTTACAATAGTGTACTTTTTGTCCCCTGATTCCCCACCTATGCTGCCGAAATACCTTACCAAAGTTGCCATTTTCGCCTGTCAATCACGCTGGTCTGGTCAAAAGAGCGTGGTGAAATGGCTGTTTCTCCCCCACCTCTTGCTTATCTTCCCAGCATTGGCGTAGTGTTTTGCGCATGCGCAACTGCCGAATGCACTGCGCAGCGGCAGACAAAGAGAGCGATCTGCGCTATTCACCGGCTTTTCCGTGGTGGCGGCCATCTTCCTGAGGCCGCACGTGCGCAGATGGAGTGCTCTGCTGCCCAGGGCTTCAGGAACATGGCCGCGGGATGCCGCGCGTGCACAGATGGAGATCGTGGCAGCCATTTTCCTGAAGCAGAGATGCGAACTCGTGTGAGTTTGAGAAGCCACAAAGATACCGAGAAAGGGATTTTACAGTTTCCAGGAGCACCTCCAGGACCCAGAAGCAAGGAGAAGACCACGTGTCACAGAGCTGGCAGAAAGCCATGCGCACCACCGTACTGGACTGTTAGGGGCCCCCCCAGGACTGGATCTGAGTCCTTAACACCACCGTGAGTTTGTTCCTGTTTTGTGCACATGTCAGTGCCTAGTGTAGGCTTCAGTAGTCAGTACACGGCAGCCGTGTGGCCTGCTTAGTAAAGGCCAGGGAGGTTATATTGAACATAATGCACCAACCCATCTCCTCAAGTAACGGATGGGCCACACTCCAAACTTAATATAAACATATTGACCGTAAAGTTATTAAACTATACTCAGTCAAGAAGTGTTTAAGTACTAAAAAGAAACCTTTATTCACATTTACACAATACAAAACATTAAAACAGTGCCTCGAAATCAGATTAAATTGCTATGACAAGGTGGGCGACGAGAACAGCAGGTATATAGAATTTGTCAAGATTTTAAGTAATCACCAGAAGGACATTACCTTGTAGTTAATACCCTAATCATACAGTGATCTTGCTAAAAATTACATCTGCCTCCATACCTGTTCCCACGGTGAGTGCTCAGAATGTTACCATGACAATGCGACAGAGATAATCACTAATTGAACAACAGGTGGTCATACATAGGGGGGATATACCTAAAGCCAAACCCCATCTCAGATAATCAAAACTGGGGCCACCAAATATTGCACATATTCCATATCCCATAGACTCATACTACATCAGTAATGCCTAGGGCAAAAAACCCCACTATCCAAAAAATATCTCCAGACAAAACCACCGCTCATTACAACTGCCATAAAAGTAACACCTCTATAATATACTGGGGGAGGAGGAGGAAAAGGAAGCGAAACGTGCGTCGGGGTTGTCAAGGTGCAGCGTGCCACGAGGCAGGGGAACAGCGAGCCTGTTCAGGTAATATGTATCGGGCAGTTTGCCCTTAACCACGTGTGATGCTCTGTATATTATTAAGAGCATAGTACAATCCAGCTCTCCCTACCAAATATATGAAAAATATAAATGTGGAATACTCCAAAGCACAACACTTGAAACCATTCGAAAACTGAGTAATTACAAGCCACGATATGGATTTAAAAAGATACAAAAAGTTTCTTTATTTGGACACATACATATATAAAAACAATTTAGACAAAATCCATATAAATACAGTAGTCTGTAACGAGGAGGACAAAAAATGGTAAGGGTGGGGTGAGTAGATGGTCAACATAAAAGGACTAGGGTAAGAGAGCCACCATTATTAATATTGCAGCCAGACCGTGACCACCACTGAAGTCAGTAATCAAAAGGACCAAGTCCATACATAGTGACCGCCTCAAAAATAAAATGTTCGTTTATCAGCCAACTTACCCATAGACAGTCCAGACCAAATCTGCGCCCCCAAAAGGCCCCTGACGCGTGTTTCGCAGATTGCTTTATCAAAGGGGATAGCTTTTTAAATCCATATTGTGGCTTGTAATTACTCCGTTTTCGAATGGTTTCAAGTGTGAGCTGATATTAGTGGCCTGGGAAGCTTCATGGATATGCATATCCAAGAATATTAATACCAGCCCACAGCTGGGTATTAAAAATAGGTGGGACCCCATGTTTTTTTTCCAGCTGCCTCATAGTTACATGAACTCACCCGATCTTACCAGGCTAGTGAAAGCTGCATCTTTCTCCCACACACTATCAGTCTGTATGAAGAAATGCCCATGTTCCCTGTTAAATTTAGAACGGGCATCACGCTGACAGAATATACAGTCATTTTATAGAATTACTAAATGTTAGAGTTGAAAGGGACATTGTGTGCAACTCCCTGCTCCCTGCAGGATTCACTAAACCATCTCAGACAGATGTCTGTCCAGCTTCTGTTTGAAGACTTCCATAAAAAGAGAACTCACCCCTGTGCAAAAAATGGATCTGGGCCCCCCTCCTTTCATGGCGTCCAAGCTACAGATATATATATTTTTTTACAATCTTTTCTCATTATATTTATTGCCGCCCCTTATTACACAGTGCCTCTCTTTATGTATAGCACTGTCCCTTATCACATAGTTTCTTCTTGTTATGTACAGCACCATCCCTTACATATCAGATTCTCATTATTTTTCTTATTTATACCTCCCTGTTCTTTATTACATATTGTCTGCTCTTATTCGATATAAACTGAAATGATGGCTGATAGAGCATGGGAAAGCTTGTTTTGTGATGGATGCTGCTGATGGACTGGTCTTCTGGTCAGATGCTGCTCCATCAGCTGTCATTTTACATTTTACAGGAGACGACACTATGCAATAAAGATAAGGCGATGTGAATAACAGAAATAATGAGAATACTCAATGTAAGGGACGGTGCTGTAGATGACAAGAGATGATACTGTGCAATAATGATCGGCGCTCCACATAACAGGAAGCTATATAATAAAGGACGGCACCATACATAAATGGAGAGAATGTTACGTAATAAGGGACGGGAGGTTACTGGTACCGCAGACGCGATTTCAGGATACAGACACCGCCGAAGAAGACACAGGCACTAATAACAGTACACAGGGTATGGGATATGGGATACTATATCAGACTAGGGATGGGGGACCTGGCAACATACAGTTGCATACACACCAACCACCTAACATACTGTAACTATAGGGATTGCTCAGGCACCTCCCTATTGGGGAAGGTGCTTTTTATACAAGATGTGTCCAAACTATTGGCTGGGAGACACGTTGGAAGTGAACATACATTTAACCAAATGCCTCCCAGCTGTTGCTGGGAGCATTTACCATGTGCACGTGCTGCCCCTGTTAGAACAGGGGAGAACGCACGCACGCACCCTAGGCACACCGTCGGGACACAGTGCAGCGTCCATAGTGGAGGGAGAAGGCAGGAACATGCTGGAGGGAGGAAAGGACATCATGTCGGGCATAGCGCTACATGCCCCTTTCTCTGATAATTTGTCTTGTTCTTCTGCAACACATGAAAAATCCCCCGATTCTACTCACCTTTCTCCGCTACCACGCCACACGGCATCCTCTTCTGCAACCGGCGCAGGAGCCGCCAGCTGACTTCAGCGTCCCCACCATCGATGCAGCTGCATTGGGAATTTGTCTGGCCTCGGGAATGCCCCATTAAAATGAACCTGTCACCAGGTTTGGCCGATATAAGATCCGGCTACCGCTTTTCAGGGCTGATATACAGCATTCTATAATGCTGTATATAAGCCCCCGATCTGACCTGAAAGAGAAGAAAAGTAACTTTTAATATACTCACCAGGGGGGAAGTCCGGTCCAAAGGGTGTCACAGGTCCGGGTCCGGTGCCTCCCATCTTCATGCGATGCCACCCTCCTGTTGCTTCATCACTCCTTGGGATGACGCTCCTGCGCAGGCGTACTTATCTGTTGAAGGCAGAGGAAAGTACTGCAATCTGCAAGTGCTGGGAAAGGTCAGAAAGGCCCAGCACCTGCGCACTGTAGGACTTTACTCTGCCCTCAACAGGGCGGATATGTACGCCTGTGCAGGAGCGCAATGCCGGGGAGTGATGAAGCAGCAGGAGGGAGACATCGCAAGAAAATGGGACCCAGACCTGCGACACCCATTGGAATGGACTGCCCCCTGGGTGAGTATAATATAACTTCTTGTCTTTCAGGTCGGATCGGAGGCTTATCTACAGAATTATAGAATGCTGTAGATAAGCCTTGAAAGGTAGTGGCCGCATCTTATATCAGCCAAAACTGCCGACAGGTTCCCTTTAAGTGATATTTACCTTTAAACATACAGTACAGACCAAAAGTTTGGGCTTCTCATTTAAAGATTTTTCTGTATTTTCATGACTATGAAAATTGTACATTCACACTGAAGGCATCAAAACTATGAATTACCACATGCGGAATTATATACTTAACAAAAAAGTGTGAAACAACTGAAATTATGTCTTATATTCTAGGTTTTTCAAGTAGCCACCTTTTACTTTGATGACTGCTTTGCACACTCTTGGCATTCTCTTGATGAGCTTCAAGAGGTAGTCACCGGGAATGGTTTTCACTTCACAGGTCAGGTGTGCCCTGTCAGGTTTAATAAGTGGGATTTCTTGCCTTATAAATGGTGTTGGGACCATCAGTTGTGTTGAGCAGAAGTCTGGTGGATACACAGCTGACAGTCCTACTGAATAGACTGTAAGAATTTGTATTATGGCAAGAAAAAAGCAGCTAAGTAGAGAAAAACAAGTGGCCATCATTACTTTAAGAAATGAAGGTCAGTCAGTCCAAAAAATTGTGAAAACTTTGAAAGTGTCCCCAAGTGCTGTGGCAAAAACCATCAAGCGCTACAAAGAAACTGGCTCACATGAGGACCGCCCCAGGAAAGGAAGACCAAGAGTCACCTCTGCTTCTGAGGATGTTTATCCGAATCACCAGCCTCAGAAATCGCAGGCTAACAGCAGCCCAGATTAGAGACCAGGTCAATGCCACACAGAGTTCTAGCAGACACATCTCTACAACAACTGTTAAGAGGAAACTTTGTGCAGCAGGTCTCCATGGTAAAATAGCTGCTAGGAAACCACTGCTAAGGACAGGCAACAAGCAGAAGAGACTTGTTTGGGCTAAAGAACACAATGAATGGACATTGGACCAGTGAAAATCTGTGCTTTGGTCTGATGAGTCCAAATTTGAGATCTTTGGTTCCAACCACCGTGTCTTTGTGCGCCGCAGAAAAGGTGAACAGATGGACTCTACATGCCTGGTTCCCACCGTGAAGCATGGGGGAGAAGGTGTCATGGTGTGGGGGTGCTTTGCTGGTGACACTGTTAAGGATTTATTCAAAATTGAAGGCATGCTGAACCAGCATGGCTACCACAGCATTTTGCAGCGGCATGCTATTCCATCCGGTTTGCGTTTAGTTGGACCATCATTTATTTTTCAACAGGACAATGACCCCAAACACACCTCCAGGCTGTGTAAGGGCTATTTGACCAAGAAGGAGAGTGATGGGGTGATATGCCAGATGACCTGGCCTCCACAGTCACCAGACCTGAACCCAATCGAGATGGTTTGGGGTGAGCTGGACCGCAGAGTGAAGGCAAAAGGACCAACAAGTGCTAAGCATCTCTTGGAACTCCTTCAAGATTGTTGGACTACCCTTTGAAGCTCATCAAGAGAATGCCAAGAGTGTGCAAAGCAGTCATCAAAGCAAAAGGTGGCTACTTTGAAGAACCTAGAATATAAGACATAATTTCAGTTGTTTCACACTTTTTTGTTAAGTCTATAATTACACATGTGTTAATTCATAGTTTTGATGCCTTCAGTGTGAATGTACAGTTTTCATAATACTGAAAATACAGAAAAATAAAAGTGTGTGTCCAAACTTTTCATGTGTACTGTATGTCAGTAGCTGATCGGGCCCCTGTCCTCCTGGGCCCCTATGCAGCTGCACTGGCTGCACATACGGTATGTCCGCCCATGACTCACCCCCTCTCATGGCAGCTTGTCTGCTCATTGATCACAATCACTGTCAAAAAGCTATTTCTAATACCTAATCTGTATCTTCTCTTTTTCAGTTTCATTCCATTGCTTCTTGTGTTTCCATTTGCAAATGAGAATAAGTATGATCCCTTTACCCATCCCTTCAGATATTTTAAGACAACTATTAAGATATGACTTGCGTTTTTTTGTGAAAAAAAGGAAATTTGGCAAAAATGTTGAAAATTTCGCAATTTTCCAACTTTTAATTTTTATGCCAATAAATCAGAAAGTTATATTGCACAAAATAGTTAATCAAACATTTTCCACATGTCTACTTTACATCAGTCCAATTTTGGAACCAAATTTTTTTTGTTAGAAAGTTGAAAGGGTTAAAATTTGACCAGCGATTTCTAATTTTTTCAACAAATTTAACAAAACCATTTTTTTTAGAGACCACATCACATTTGAAGTGACTTTGATGGGTCCACATGATATAAAATACCGAAAGGTGACACCATTCTAAAAACTACACCCTTCAAGATACTCAAAACCACATTCAAGAAGTTTATTAACCCTTCAGGTGCTTTACAGGAATTTTTGGAATGTTTAAAAAAAATGAACATTTAACTTTTTTTCACAAAAAATTAACTTCAGATCCAAATTTTTTATTTATTTTACCAAGGGTAACAGGAGAAATTGGACAACAAAAGTTGTTGTACAATTTGTCCTGAGTACGCTGATACTCCATATATGCAGGTAAACCACTGTTTGGGCGCATGGCAGAGCTCAGAACGGAAGGAGCACCGTTTGACTTTTTCAATGCAAAATTGGCTGGAATTGAGATCAGACGCCATTGTCGCGTTTGGAGAGCCCCTGATGTGCCTAAACAGTGGAAACCCAGGTGTAAATCATTCAGCTCCGGCGATGAAAACTAAATCTCTGAGCACTAAAAAATACTCGGAGGTCACCCGAGCGTCCTCAGAAATCTCAAGTAACGAGTATATTCGCTCATCACTAATAAATATATGTATTTATTGGTAAAATATTTATTTACATTTTTGTCTCTATTTGGGGATTTTTAAAAATATATTTTTACACATTATATATTTTTTTAATACTCTCTTACATTGTCCCGAGTTGGGAAATTACTATATAAAGTCAGATCGCTGATCTGACACTTTGCATAGCACAGTGTCAGATCAGCAATCTGACAGGCAGTGTAGCAGGCTTGCCGGTGCCTGCTTTCAGCAAGCGCTGACAAGCCGCCTCACTGAAGGACCCCGTGGCCATCTTGGAGCCGGGGTCTCCATGGAGACCACAGGAACAACGCGATCGCATCGCGTTGCTACAGTGGGAGAGAGCGCAGTGAGCCCCCTCTCTGCTCAATTGTTCTCTATGCCACTGTCAGTACTGACAGCGGCATCAGAGGGGCTAAATGCCCATGATCAGTGCTAGCACCGATCGTGGGCATTGCTGTGGGGTGTCAGCTGTCACATACAGCTGACACCTGCACCCGATCACCGCGGCACTCAGTGTTAGGCCGCGGTGATCATGCCACTGCACTAGTACTGCTCTGGACAGAAATGCAATTCCCACAGAGCAGTACTAGTACTGCAAAGGTCCTCATAGAACATACTTTGCAATCCGCTCACCATCCTCGTAGCTCTTCTGTGAATGATGTATTTTTTAAAATGTGGTGCCCAGAACTGGACTCAGTATTCCAGATGAGGCCTGACCAAGGAGGAGTAAAGGGGGATAATTACTTCACGTGATCTAGACTCTATGCTTCTCTTAATAATGCCAGAACTGTGTTTGCCTTTTTTTCTGCTGCATCACACTGTTGAGTTATGTGCAGTCATGATCTATTAGTATATCCAAGTTTTTTTTCCAATGTGCTGTTGCTTAGTTCTATTCCTCCCATTCTGTAGATGTAATTTTTGTTTTTCAAAAACAAAAGAAAAAAAGTGGTCAGCACTCACCAAACCCGATGCTGTAAAATGTCTTTATTTGGACATGGACATGGACAGGGAGAACATGGTGTCTAAGGATGACAGCTGTTTCGCGCTACATGCGCTTCCACAGATCCTGATCGGGATCTGTGGAAGCGCATGTAGCGCGAAACAGCTGTCATCCTTAGACACCATGTTCTCCCTGTCCATGTCCATGTCCAAATAAAGACATTTTACAGCATCGGGTTTGGTGAGTGCTGACCACTTTTTTTCTTTTGTTTTTGAATTATAAATATCTTTTTGGTTGAGCACCCCTTATGCCCATGCATTGAGTAGGAGGTATTGGAGCTGGTGCAGCGTATTGTAGTACGCCGATAGGTGATCGCAAAGGACAGCAGTGCGGGTATATATTGTTTCTTTTTTTTGGACTGTAATTTTTGTTTTTCTTGCTCAGATGTAGAATCTTGCATTACTCACCTTGAAATACCATTCTATTATTTGCTACCCATTGTTTAAGCTTGTCTAGAACCTTCTGAATCCTTTCTGTCTTCTCGAGTGTTAGCTATTCCTCTTAGCTTTGCATCATCTACAAATTTGATTAGTTTACCTTCTGTTCACTTATCTAGATTATTGATAAAAATGTTGAACAATACTGGGGCCAAGACAGAGCCTTGTGGTACCTCAGTTGAAACACTCTTCCAATTGTATGTGCAATCATTTATTACCACTCTTTGCGTACAATCACTGAGCCAGTTATGAATCCATCTAACCATAGCCTTGTCAATCTCATACTTGGTCATTTTTTCAAAAAGGATCATATGAAATACTTTATGAAATGCTTTGCTGAAGTCGAGATATACTATATCTACTGCATTTCCCTGATCCACCCTGTCAGTCATTCCATCATAGAAGGAAATTAGTCTGGCATGACTTGTTTGCTACAAACCCATTCTTGCTGTGGTTACCTACTGTATTTTTATCCAAGTGCTTACATTCATGCTGTTTAATGATTTGTTCAAATACCTTTCATGGTATAGAAGTAAGGCTCACTGGCCTGCAATTTCCTGGCTCTACCATCTTTCCTTTTTTGAAGATAGGGACAATATGTGCTCTTCTTCAATCTACTGGGACTTCTCCTTGTCATGGTTGTGGACAGGGTTCCTTCCCTGTCCTATCAGGGTTAATTTTGTATGGCCTTCTTTTAGTTTGGGGAGGGCTATATTTACCCACCTTTGTCTGGGGATCCTTGTCAGTGATACATCTGTTCTGGCTGTGTGTCTGACCCCCTGGTGTGCTTGCATACTGTGTAGTCCGTTTACCTTCTCATGTATGATCCGGTCTATGTTCTCGTTCTGTGCATTGCTTTGTGATTCCATGCTTACTGTCTGTTTCTGACTCTGACCTTCAGCTTGGTACTCTAACTAATCTCCTGTCTGCCCGGTTTGTACTGCACCGCTATCTCCGGCTACCTGATCTTTTGCTACTGACCACACTCAGCGTCTCACTCTTTGGTACTTCATTTACCTCCTGGCTTGACTTCGGCACATTCAGACTACTCTCCGTTTTCGCCGGTCACTGCCGCAACTCAGCATCTGGCTCCGCCTCCGGCCCCTCCCCCCAGTGGACACGTGTTTCAGGTCCTGCGCTCTGGCAGGTAAGCTCATCGTAGCGCTCCCCTCTCACCCCCCTGTCCTGTATCTCATGCACAGACTCCTGCTGTAGGGTTCTTGATACTCCTGTTCTCCAGTAATTTTCAAAGATTCTGGCTAGTGGTTCTGCAATTTCCTTTGCTATGTCTTTCAGTAGCCTAGGATGTAATTAATCTGGACTAAGAAATTTACATTAATTTAAATTAGCTAAGTGTTCTCTCACTATATCTCATTTGCTTTCTCAGAGAACACAGATGCAAAATAGGAATGTAAAAGTTCCGCCTTCTAAACATCATTTTTGAACACGTCATCCATTTCATTTGAATGAGCCCTAACTGTTATAAACCTTAACATAAATTTAAAGGGGTTGTCTCGACTTGGTATAAAAGTCTGCAGCCACTCAATGTGACTGTAAACTGCTGAATCATGACATCAAATAGGTGCGCATGCTGTCACGATTCCCCTGTATTTCCAGTGCAGGCAGCAATTTTCATACATACAGTTAGGTGCTGACTAGTTTCCTCCAGCTTCTTGAAATTAACGTCTATTTATTCACTTCTATCCAATGACTTCTAGTCAGCATTTGACTGTGTTTAAATCGACGCTCGCATCTGAAATATCGGGAATCCTGACAGTGTGCTCAACCAAATGCTGTCACATTTCAGCAGTCTCCAGTCACATTGAGCGATTGCAGAGTTTTGTCCCTTTAACCACTTAATGACATAGGACAAAATAGCATGTTCTATGTCAAGTCCTCATGTATGGTATGAGCTCAGGAGCTGAGCCTGCATCACACCCAGCAGACGCAGTTAACATTATACAGCCAGCATCTTCCAGTAATAGCGGTAAAAAGCTAACTCTGATCACTGATTAACCTTTTAAGTGCCACAGTCACTGACAGTAATATTTGTATGATTTGATACCAAGTGCACTTATGCAGCTGCTCCTATGAATCACCTGGACTGACATCGCTAGGTGCCAAATGTCTGACAAGGCAGCTGGGGGTGTCATGATCCAGACAGGGTTTTGAGTCCTGTTTTCCCTTTTTCCCGGTCTGGTCATGTCAAGAGTTAACCTTTACCAGCCTCAGTCTGTGTTCAGATTGGCTATTTATCGCTGCTGCTTCCTGCAGTCAAGATCAGTTATAGTTTTTGCCTAGGGCTGCTGTAGCTGACTCCTATTGGTCTGATTTGTCCTGCTGCCTTTGCTGTCTGAACCATGTCTCTGTTTTCCCCTATTCCCGTCTTGACTCAGTGTTTCCCTTTAGTGTGCTGACTCCCTGATTTTGACTTGGCTTGTAACCTGACCTGCTTCTGTCTTTTGTCTTCTGGCTTATCCACTCCTGACTGTTACTGATCCCCTGGCTTGTAACTGACCGTGAGTTTGCTTATTCCTTTGGTACTGCGCTACAGTCTAGGATCTGACTCGTCTTGTTTGACTTTTCTGCTGCCTTTCGTGGTAGCCTCACTGCTGCACTGCAGGCCAGATCTGTTTAGGTGCAGTCCTGCTTCCACTCTACTAACATCTAGTGGAGCCCTAGGCAAAAACTATAACTGATCTCACCTGCAGGAAGCAGCAGCGATAAATAGCCAACCTGATCCCAGACTGAGGCTGGTAAAGGTTAACTCTTGACATGGCCAGACCAGACCGGGAGAAATGGAAAACAGGACTCAAATCCCGGTCTGGATCATGACAGGTAGGACTGTGACTGGGCTTCATAGCATGTGTCATTTTTGTCTAGATATTATAATACAGTTTTATTACAGTGTATGGAATAAGATAATAGCAGGTTCAAATCCTCCAAGGGACCACAAAATAAAGTAAAAAATGAAAAAATACATTTTAAAAATATAAAAATTAAAAAAAAAAATATTTTCTCCCATTAA
This sequence comes from Ranitomeya variabilis, assembly GCF_051348905.1. NCBI lineage: Eukaryota > Metazoa > Chordata > Amphibia > Anura > Dendrobatidae > Ranitomeya > Ranitomeya variabilis. The sequence goes on from NC_135234.1 coordinate 325,143,035, forward strand.
AAATAAAAAATAAGCATATTTGGTATCACCTCATCTATAAAAATGTAATCTGTTGAAATAAAAAAATTACCTGAATAGATAACATCACGCAGAGAAAAAAAATTGAAACTCTTATTTTGCCGCTAGTAGTACACTTTCATTATATATTTTTTAAAAAAATCCAATCAAATCATCATATCCAGTACAGAATGGCATCAATAAAAACTCCAGCTCACCACACAAAAAAAACAACCATCAAACATCTACATCGACAGAGAAACAAATGTTAAGGGTCTCAGAAAATGGTGACACAAACCCGTGATTTTTTGTTTTACATATTTCTCATTTTTTACCACTTATAGTGTAGCTGTCATTTGTATCAGTATTATTATTTTTTTAATATATGATAGGCACTGCATATGACTTGTGGTCGCCGGGGTTAAAGGTATGATAGCTGTGTTCTAAACTAGAAAAAAAAAAGTACATAGTATTTTTAGATAACTGTGTTGCAGTATGGAGTGCTGGGGGAGGGCAGGCAGAATTTTTGCACATGGTCCCCCTGAAGTCTGTATCTGCCTCTGGGTCCTTACAAATTGATGTGTACTTCACTTGTTTCAAATGCAAAGTGGGATACTTCACGATATAATGCTGTGAAGAATATTTGAGATCTAATTTAATGTCAATCATTTGTATGCTATTTGGCAGGGGATTATAAAACCCCCTTCCCATGTGCAGCTGTAACAGGACACCTAACTCAGCAGGGGGGTCAAGCCTCCAAAGGCTGTGAGTGACAGATCTCAAACCTTGAGCCAGCTCAGAACAAAATGCTTGCTTGCAAAATAGATACAATGTGGTCTAACTGCTTTATTGAGTCAGCTATGATCTCATAAGGGGAATATGAACTTATTGTAAGTCCTGGTCAAACACCGGTTACATTTTCAAAATCTCTGGATCAAATCGATTTGCCTTCTAGGGTTTCGATCCATTCCAGCATTACAGGGTGGGGAGATATGTAGAATGGCTAGTAGTTGCCAGGTAGCAAAGCTTTGTTTGGTCTCAATGTGTAGCAGGGCCCCGGCCGGATCTGGTGGCACTAAAACCACCTCACTAGGTTTGTCCATTAAGGAGTTATTAGTCATAACTTATGACCCATCTTTGGTTTTGCAGAGTTTAGCTGCTTGAAGCAAGGGGAGCAGATTTAGGTTCAGTCCAGAGGGCATGAGAAGAGTTACCGTGAGGGGATAAAGGCTAGTGTAAGGCCATGTGGCTTCTCTCTCTGTTATGCTTCAGTTAAGTGGGGACTACGTCGATTAACATGCTGTGAAGGAACTTGGAACCAGCCAGTAGCCTGTGTCCCCTGCGGCCCAGTACACACATGGCCTAACATCAAATCGATAATTGACATGATCAGTCTGCCTATATCTTTTGTACTACCACTTTTTGTGTTTGCATATCTGACCATTGTATATGTATGACCAACGTGTATATAATGTATTGTCTAGTGTGCCCTTAAGGCGATTAAATATATAATTTAACCATGGCTGCTCTTTTTTCTCGATCCAAGAATCCACATGTCTGTTTCTTGGTTTCACTTTCCCTGCTTCCGTTGCTGGATTGTTGCCCATTAAAACTTTGTTAATAGATCGGGCTTATATCTAACGAGGAACTGGTGGACTTCCTACCAGGCTGGCAGTGTTCTGTTTTGTTGCTAGTGAAAGGGGCCTCTCAGCCTGTCAGCGTTGTGAGCTAATGTGGTTCCATGTCACTGGCTGTGTGTGCCACATCCTCTCACTCCCCACGTCTCTCTGGGATAGTGTGGATAGCGGGTGTGTTTAAAACTGTATCGAACTGACCATACGTGTCCCCAAGGGGTGCGGTACATCATGTTGGTGCAAGTAGAGCGACCACACTACTAAAAATAAGAATACCTGCTAGATATTTAATGTAATAATCTTTTCTGTATTTTTTGTCCTTTTGTAGAAATCGAAAACTATGTATTCAGGGGTCCTGACTCCTCAACGCAAGTTATCTCTGGATGAAAGTAAAATAAACAGGGAGATATACAAAGTACAAAAAAACATGTACAGTATATCACCAAAAAGAAACACTGCTTCTTGTGAAGGTCAGTTAATATCATGTAACAATGTATGTTTTTGTTTAACATAAAATAGAAAAATACCTATGACTTTCAGAGCCAACAGGACATGCTACCACAATAAGCAAAGACCGCCATTTCACGCACTTTTAAAACTTGGCCAGCAAAAATTAGAACAGTAAAATAAAGCAGTGAAATAATACATCTTTTTATTCTCAAATATAAAAAAGTGTGTTCAAGGAGACCTATACACTATCAGCAATATCTAAAATTGTAACACATAGCAACTAGTGATGAGCGAGTGTATTCGTTGCTCGGATATTCCCAAGCACGCTCGGGTGGTCTCCAAGTAATTATAACTGCTCGGAGATTAAGTTTTCATTGCGTCAGAAGCATGATTTACAGCTATTAGCCAGCTTGATTACATGTGGGGATTACCTAGCAACCAGGCAACCCCCACATGTACTCAGCCTGGCTAATAGCTGTAAATCATTCAGCTGTCGTGATGAAAACTAAATCTCCGAACTCTAACAAATACTCGGAGGTCACCTGAGCGTGCTCGGGAAAACCTGAGCAACAAGTACACTTGTTCATCACTAATAGCAACTAGTGATGAGCGAGCAAGCAAACCTAACAAGCAGGCAATCCCTGCATGTGTTTCGGCTGTTGAACAGCTGAAAGACATGCAGCTACTGTATGGTGACTCGAACATAGTATTTGATTACGCCGAAGATACTCTATTATCACACGAACATGCTTGGTAAGCATCTTATCTGACAACGCTCACGCATCACTAATAGCAACATCAATGTAGACAGCCCGCTATGCTACAGTATTCATTGTTCTGTAGCAACTTGTGATGCCTGCTAAGATATAGATGCAGTCATAAATAGTTTGCATAATTTCTCTTAAAAGACGGCCATTTCTATTATGATGGCTGATTTATCTGGCTGCCTAATCCAATTAGAAGACACCAGGGTCTGGCTGAAACAGCCTTCAGTTTCCTGTCAAAGATAGTTCTCCATAGTGTTTACTAGCATCATTATAAGGCCAGGGTCATACTAGCGTATAACACGGCCCAGTGTTATTCTGTGGGGATTCTCACATTTGCAATTATTTTTTCATGCTGATTTAGCATGAGTCAACAATCGCAGCATGTTGAGATTGGCAGTGAGACTCGGCTCACTTGCACCCATACAAGTATATGGGTACGTGTTAAAAATCGGTCTGCACTTGGATGTCATCACAGCGCAGACCGATATACGCCGAGACAGGCAATGGAGGAGATGGAGAAATTACTTTATTAGTCTCCTCCGCACCTGTGCTGCGATTCTCTCCTGTGAGAGGATCAGACACAGTAGCATTACACTTGGCTTTCCCTCGCAGCAGAGCTGGAGCAGAGGGTAATTAGCATATCGTATCCGATGCCATGTGCTGGAGTGATTACAGCCAAACAATGTAACTTACCTATCTGCTTCCAGCCAACAGCGCTAAAACAATTGTTAGGCAGCTGTTAGTTACCCCAAATACTGGTGCATTTGTAACGGAGGCCAGGGTAGTTGTGGCTGAGAGCGGCAGTAATGTCACACCCTGGCCCTCCATCACATAAACACATTGTCCCTTCTGTTGTGCCCTTGGTGATTCACTTACTTGCACATCAGAGTCCATTCCGGTCTGCTGGGGCCTTCTTCCTTTAAATATCTTGCAGTGACAGTCAGAGCCCATATCCATTTTGGAAACTAAACCCATTAAGGAACTTATCTAGATGTGTGTCGGGAACTTTAAACCCCCATGTGCTTCACAGAAATTTATAACGTAGAGCCGTGAAAATAAAAAAATCCTTTTTTTTCCTCAAAAATGATTTTTCTTAGCTTGCAATTTTTTATTTTCTCAGGGGTAACAGAAGAAATTGGACCCCAAAATGTATTGTGCAATTTATGCTGAGTACGCTGATACCCCATATGTGGGGGGTGAACACTATTTGGGTGCACAGCAGAGCTCGGAAGGGAAGGCATGTAGTTTTGGAATGCAGACTTTGATAGAATGGTCTGCGGGCGTTATGTTGCATTTGCAGAGCCCCTGATGTACCTAAACAGTAGAAAACCCCCACAAGTGACCCAATTTTAGAAACGAAACCCCCCAAGGAACTTATCTAGATGTATGGTGAGCACTTTAAACGCGCAAGTGCTTCGCAGAAGTTTATAATGCAGAGTCGTGAAAATAAAAATTTTTTTCCACAAAAATGATTTTTTTAGCCCCCAATTTTTTATTTTCCCAAGGGTAACAGGAGAAATTGGACCCTAAAATTTGTTGTCCAATTTGTTCTGAGTACGCTGATACCCGATATGTGGGTGGGACCACTGTTTGGGCACACATCAAGGCTCGGAAGGGAGGTAGTGACGTGTCATGTTGCATTTTCAGAGCCACTGATGTACCTAAACAGTAGAAACCCCCAAGGAACTTGTCTAGATATGTGGTGAGTATTTTGAATGCCCAAGTGCTTCACAGAAGTTTGACGCTGAGCCATGAAAATAAAAAATCATTTTTTTCTCACAAAAATCATTTTTTAGCCCCCAATTTTTTTTTATTTTCGCAAGGGTAACAGAAGAAACTGGACCCCAAAAGTTGTTGCCAATTAGTCCTGAGTACGTTGATACCCCCATATGTGGGGGTAAACCACTGTTTGGGCACACGTCAGAGCTCAGAAGGAAGGCAGCACCATTTGACTTTTTGTGCGCCAAATTGGCTGCCGCGTTTGGAGACCCCCTGATGTACCTAAACAGTGGAAACCCCGAAATTCTAACTCCAACCGTAACCCCAACACACCCCTAATGCTAATCCCAATCCATAACCCTAATCAAAACCCTAACTCCAAAACACCCCTAACCCTAATCCCAACCCTAACCCTAATCAAATCCTTTAGCCCAACACACCCCTAATCATAATCTCAACCCTAACCTCAAACCTAACCCTAACCCTAATCCCAACCCTAACCTTAACTCTAATCCCAAACCTAACCCTAATCCCAAACGTAACCCTAATGCCAACCCTAACCCTAATACCAACCCTTACCCTAATCCAAACCCTAATCCCAACCCTAACCCTAATCCCAACTCTAACCTTAACTTTAGCCCCAACCCTTATCCTAACTTTAGCCCCAAAACTAACCCTAACTTTATCCCCAACCCTAGCCCTAACCCTAACTTTAGCCCCAACCCTAACCATAACTTTAGCCCTAACCCTAACTTTAGCACCAACCCTAACCCTAGCCCTAACCCTAACTTTAACCCCAACCCTAACCCTAACTGTAGCACAACCCTAACCCTAGTCCTAACCCTAACTTTAGCCCCAAACCTAAACCTAACTTTAACCCCGACCCTAACCCTAGCCCTAACCCTAACTTTAGCCCCAACCCTAACTTTAGCTCCAACCCTAACTTTAGCCCTAACCCTAACTTTAGCCCCAACCCTAACCCTAACTTTAGCCTCAACCCTAACCCTAGCCCTAACCTTAACCCTAGCCCTAACCCTAACCCTAAATGGAAAATAGAAATACATACTTTTTTTTATTTTATTATTTTTTCCTAACTAGAGGGGTGATCAATGAGGGAGTTATTTACTATATATTTTTTTATTTTGATCACTGTGATAGGATCTCACAGTGACTAAAATAAAACAAGAGGAAGAATCTTCCTCTGCTGGCCAGCACATCACAGCGGGCGCACTGCGCATGCGCCCGCCATTTTCTTCCCGGAGGAAGAAGTCGGCAGCCAGGAGGGGACGCAGGAGGACCCAGGGACAATGGTAAGTATAACAGGGTCCCCGATCCCCCTATTTCTCCATCCTCTGATGTGCGTTCTCATCAGAGGACAGAGAATGACACGCCGCTATTTTTTTTTCTTTTTGCGGTCACCAGTAAACGGTTAATTACCGGCGGCGATCGCAAAACAAGGGTAGGTAAAAACCGACCCCGATCATGTTCTTTGGGGTCTCGGCTACCCCCTGCAGCCGAGACCCCAAAGATTTGCCAGGTGCCAGCCGACGGGCACACTGCACATGCGCCCGCCAATTTTTGCCGGAAAAAGATGGCGGTGCCCATGGGGAGCCACGAGGAGCATCGGGGGAGACGGGTGAGTATTGGGGGGCTATCAGGGACCCCATTTCTCTGTCCTCTGATGTGCGATCACATTGGAGGACAGAGAAATTAAATGGGAAATCCCTTTTTTTTGCGGTTGCCGGTAAACGGTTATTTACCAGCGATTGCAACACGAGGGTCGGTAAAAACCGACCCCAATCATGTTCTCTGGGGTCTCGGCTACCCCCGGCAACCGAGACCCCAGAGAAAATCCAACTCCGGGGGGCGCTATACACTTTTTCCACAGCGCTGTTAATTAACGGTGCTGTGGTTTAAGTACCTTTAACTGCCGCCGTTAAAAGGTGTATCGGCAGTCGTTAAGGGGTTAAACTATATAAATGTGGTACCACTGTAATCTTACTGACATGAAGATGCCAGATTACTTTCACCACACAGTGAACGGCATAGAAAAAAGCAATATCTAGGTTGCTGGTTTTGTTAATTTTGCTTCCCAAAAATCAGAATAGAAGCAATCAAAAAATGTTATATTCCTGAAAATAGTACCATTAACATCAACTTGTCCTGCAAATAACAAGCAGTCACATGAGTCTGTCGGCAGAAATATAGAAAAATCATAGCTCTCAAAATATGGCAATGCAAAAACTTGTTTTTTTTTGTTTGTTTTTTTTTAAAAAGGGGATTTTTTTAATGTGTGATAGTTGCCAAACAAAAAGACTGATATAAATCTTGAATTGCTGCAATTACATTCATCTGATCACTTATATCGCACAAAGAACGGCAAAAAAAATAAATAAAACTCATTCTTGACCTGCTGTTGATTTGATCATTCTGCCTTCCCAACATCGCAGTAAGGCTCAACTCACATTTATACAGCGCTCAACACTTAGAGCTTACATCGAGGTTTCCATGTACTGTATGTACATTTCTGAAATATGTGATTCAGAAGGGACCTCCAGCAGAAGATTCCCTACAATGAGGTAGATGGAGACACTGGATTCTGCCTGTGCTATGATCTGGCAGTGCCTGTCTTTTTAGGTGTACCTTATTTTTTCTGACCATAAGACGCACTTTTTTCCCTCCAAATTTGGGAGGAAAGTGTGGGTGCGTCTTATGGTAGGGATGTAATGTGGGGAGGGGGCAGCAGCGAGTGGGATTGCACTGGGAGGCATGAGGCAGAAAAATGTCCCTGCCGGGTTTCAGGAATCAGCACTGGGCAAACCACATGGTCCCCATCATTAAAGTGCAGTGAATATTCATTAGCTGATTCCCCGCCCACCTGTCAGCTGAGCTGTGAGCAGGGAGCAGCAAATGAATACTCCTTCACAGGGACACACATGGTTTCCCCAGTGCTAGATTCCTGCAGCTGCTGGGGAGATCTGTGTGTCTGGTGGAGGAGAGGGCAGCAGCAGGGGCCAGAGGGGACAAGATCGCTGAATACCTGCCTGCCGGGGCTGTGCTGGATGCTGAGTGCTCCAGCACAAGGACCTGTGTGATGTCAGGAGTGGGCAGGCTGGAGCATCACATGGCAGCACAGAGCCCTCCCTCTTCTGATGTCATCACAGGTCCTGCAGACATCACACTACAATCTGCAAGCTTTCTCCTGTGCTGTGGAGAGGCAACAAGAGGAAGGGCTTTGTGGTGTCATGGGATGGGATGCTCCAGCATTTTACCTCACCACAGGTGGCTGGCTGCCACAATTAAAAGGTTAGTCTTTACAACACACAATAAAGCACTCTGCTACTCCTGTGGTGAATTATAACTCCCAGCATGCCATAGGATCTGCAGGACATGCTGGGAGTTATAGTTCTCCCATGGGTTCTTAAAGCAGCACTCCAGTGTTATTTTTCAGTGCTGAGTGGTGCTTTAAATATAAGCTCTGTGCCTCCATTCTTATACTCACCCTCCAGCGTCTTCATATAGTACTTTACAACCACCACACTGGTCCCATAGCTTCCAACATAATAACATATTATTATATATAATAACAACACATATAATAGTATGTTTATGTTATTAAATATTTTACCACCTTTTTTGCTTCAAATATTTTTTTCCCTATTTTTCACCTCTAAAACCTGGGTGCGTCTTATAGTCCGGTGTGTCTTATAGTTCCAAAAAATACGGTACATAAAAGCGTGGTCAACCACAGGCACCTCTTTAAAGCTGGACACCGCCGAATGGAAGCCACACAGTCAACGGATCCCTCTCGGTTTCATCCTAATCACGTATTTTGTAGATTTAGATCGAAGCCTCCATGTAAGTGCTCAGTGTAGAGTACAGGATAAATGTGATCCAAAATGTTCTGTACCCAAAATAGCAATAAAAGATTCTACCCAACCCTTAACAGAAACATGGGTGGTATCCATATTAATGGTAGCACAAACGCTCTGGAAAAGTGACATGGTTCCCAAAAGAAAGCCAGTGAAATCTGTGCTCCCAAATCCAAATATTCCCTCCTCGAGCCCCACAGGGTGCCTAAACTGCAGTTAGCACCCACATGTCTGACATAGATAGTATTTTGTCTAGTGTGCCCTTAAGCCAATTGAGTATATAATTTAACCTTGCTTTGCTCTTTTAACCCGATCCACAAATCCATACATCTATGATCTTGAATTAACTTTCCATGCTACTGGGGTTATTTTCTGGCCTGATATAATCCTGGTAATGGATAAATCTAAAGAGGAACTGGTAGCAGTCCTACTGGGCTGACCAGGCACTGTTTCACAGTGCTAGTGAAAGGGGCTCCTCCCTCTCATAGCCTTCTAAATCCTGAGATCGCTATTGATATCGGCATTTATGTGGGTGAACAGCTGGGGGTGGTGTGGGAACTGCCACTGGCTGTGAGCTTAGCTATCACTTAATCCGAGGTCCCAGTGGCATTTGCGCGACCACAGCTTACAGTTGTGCTCAAACATTTACATACCCCGGCAGAATTTTTGCTTTCTTGGCCTTTTTTCAGAGAATATGAAAGAAAGCACCAAAAGTTTTTCTGCACTCATAGTTAGTTGTTGGGTGAAGCCATTTATTGTCAAACTACTGTTTTCTCTTTTTAATCCCTTTCTGGCAATGGACATACTATTCTGTCCATGTGACCTGGGACTTAAATCCCATGGACTGAATAGTACGTCCAAGGCGATCCGCCGCACTCACGGTGGGGGCGTGGCTGATCGCGGCCAGGTGTCACCTGATTCTCACAGCTGACACCCGACACTAAGTGCCAAGAGCGGTCACGGACTGCTCCCGGCACTTCAACCCCGCAATACTGCGATCAAACAAAATTGCAGCATTCCGGTGCCAGCAGAGGCATAGAGAATAGTGATGACCAATAGCATTGTTGCTTGGGTCTCCCCAAGCATGCTCGGGTGATCTCCAAGTATTTTGCAGTGCTCGGACATTTAGTTTTCATCGCCTTAGCTGCATGATTTATGGCTGCTAGCAAAGTTGAATACATGTGAGGAATGCCTGTTTGTTAGGGAATTCCTACATGTATTCAGGCTGTCCAGCAGCCGTAAATCATGCAGCTGAGGCGACGAAAACTAAATGTCCGAGCACTGCAAAATACTCGCAGATCACTTCAAATTCCAAATTTCCAAATTCAAATTTGGAAAATTGTGAAATTTTCAAAATTTTCTCCAAATTTCAGTTTTTTCACAAATAACAGCAAGTCATATCAAAGAAATTTTAACATTATCATGAAGTACAATATGTCACGAGAAAACATTGTCAGAATCGATGGGATCCATTAAAGCGTTCCAGAGTTATTACCTCATAAAGTGACAGTGGTCAGAATTGTAAAAATTGGCCTGGTCATTAACATGCAAACCACCCTTGGGGGTAACGGGGTTAAATTATAATGACAACCCAAAACATCCAAATGACCTGATGAAAAGTTCACATACCCTCCTGAATTTGGCCTGATAACATGCACAGAAGTTGCCACAAGTGAGTTTGAATGGCTATTAAAGGTAACATCCTCACCTGTGACCTGTTTGCTTATAATCAGTGTGTGTGCATAAAAGCTGAGTGAGTTTCTGGGATCCATACAAACTCTTGCATCGTTCATCCAGCCACTGACATTTCTGGATTGTGAGTCATGGGGAAAGCAAAAGAATTGTCAACGGATCTATGGGAAAAGTTATTTGAACTGTATAAAACCGGAAAGGGATGCAAAAAGATATCCAAGGAATTGACAATGCCAGTCAGCAGAGTTCAAACTGTGATTAACAAATGGAAAATTAGGGGCTCTGTAAAAACAAAACCATGGTCTGGTAGACCAACAAAAACGCCATCCACAACTGCCAGGAAAATTGTTCGGGATGCAAAGAAAAACCCACAAGTAACATCAGTTATAATACAGGACTCTGAAAATTAGTGGTGTGGCTGTTTCAAGATGCACAATAAGGAGGCACTTGAAGAAAAATGGGCTGCATGGTTGAGTCTCCAGAAGAAAGTCATTACTGCAAAATGCCACAAAGTATCTCGCCTAAAATACGCAAAACAACACAAAACTGAACTTTTTGGTCACAACCAAAAACGTTACATTTGGAGAGAAGTCAACAAGGCCTATGATGAAAGTAACACCATTCCTACTGTAAAGCACGGAAGTGGATCGCTGATGTTTTGGGGATATGTGAGCTACAAAGGCAAGGAAACTTGGTCAAAGTTGAAGGAAAGATGTACTTGGACATTCCAACATGACAACGATCTAAAACACAAGGCCAAGTTGACCTGTCATTGGCTACAGCAGAACAAAGTGAAGGTTCTGGAGTGGTCATCTCAGCCTCCGGACCTCAATATCATTGAGCAACTCTGGGGAGATCTCAAGCGAAAGGTTCATGCTAGACAGCCCAGGAATTTACAGGAACTGGAGGCTTTTGGCCAAGAAGAATGGGCAGCTTTTCCATCTGAGAAAATAAAGAACCTCATCCACAACTTCCACAAATAACTTCAAGCTGTAATTGATGTTAGAGGGGGCAATGCACGGTATTAATAAATGGGGTATGTGAACTTTTGATCAGGGTCATTTGGATGTTTTGGGTTGTCATTATGATATAAAAAGAGAAAACACAGTAGTCTGACAATAAATGGCTTCACCCAACCACTAACCATAAGCGGAGAAAAAGTTTTGATGTTATCATTCATATTCTCTGAAAAAAGGACAAGAAAGCAAAAATTCTGCTGATTTTGAGCACAACTGTATGTGCACACATGATCACCAGGATATATCAGTACATCAATTTGCAGGAACACACTTCAAAACAGGACGTACCGGTGCGGTATGTCCAATGTAGGGAAAGGGTTGTTATATTCTTATGGGGTGTCGCTCTTGGTGTTACTTTGTCATAGATAATAGACAATGCTGTTAATTTATAGATCTCTTTGGACGTACTTGTTAACATTTGATAATAAAGGTTTAAAAAAATGTGTAAATTGAATAAGCTGCCTGACTCATGGGTAACATGAATCAGAGTCGTGCTGCATTATTTCAGCCGTATATGACAAAATTACCCATATAAAAGGAAACAGATTTTTAGGAAAAGAACTGATATGATATACTGTATGTTGCACAAAAGTGAGGATCATAAGAAACCCAAAGATTGTATGCCCTTTAAAATATTTTTTTATTTAAATAATTAATTAAAATAGGTTTAATAGACAATAGTATCTCAAAGGCTGATGAATATTGATGCAGGGGAAAACACTCATAAGTACAGATTGCAAAGGTCCACAGCAGCGCAGTGATACACTGCGGGAGCGATTACTTCCTGTCAGTGTATCGCCGGCGGCCAGGTGAGATCGACGTCGGACACTCTGTATTAAATGGACTACGGCAGAAAGGGGAGATGTTGGTTTATTATTTTTGATTGTTTGCAGAAGACACGGACGTCAGGGATTAGGTGTTCGGTGAGTATGTATTTTGTATGAGAATATGTATGTAATTATGTAAATGTTTTTATTTTTTTTTACAATTGAACACAGGTCTGTTTTTTGTGACAAAAAACATAGCTGGATGGGAGTAGTAGTCCTATCAGACGACGCCTGGGTACATACCTCGCATGGGTACACACAAACAGACAGACACACACAGACAGACACACACACATATTCTCCGCCCACACACAGAGACACACACACGTATTCTCTGACCATACACAGAGACACACACACATATTCTCCGCACACATACATATTCTCCGACCATACACAGAGACACACACATATTCTCTGCCCACACACAGAGACACACACACATATTCTCTGACCATACACAGAGACACACACACATATTCTCCGCACACATACATATTCTCCGACCATACACAGAGACACACACACATATTCTCTGCACACATACATATTCTCCGACCATACACAGAGACACACACATATTCTCCGCCCACACACAGAGACACACACACATATTCTCTGACCATACACAGAGACACACACACATATTCTCCGCACACATACATATTCTCCGACCATACACAGAGACACACACACATATTCTCCGCACACATACATATTCTCCGACCATACACAGAGACACACACATATACACACTCTTCCTCCTTCTGACATAATTTCCTTTGACAAATCACAGCGTTTTTAGCAGCAAATATGCAAGCCTTTTTACACCTGCGTTTTTGCTGCAGATATGATTGACTCAATTGAAATCAATGAGTCAAAAACGCTAAAAAAAATTGACATGCTGCAGAAAATAAAACACTGCAAATACAGACGGAAATTTACTGATCATGTCCACAACACTTCTGGATTATCATTGCATTACCTTGCCTACGTATTCCATTCAGTTTTTGGACCATTTACACGTGTAAAAAAAGCATCAAAAACGCATCGTGTGCACATAGCCTTAGGCTCATAATATAGCCAAATACACTGCTTTTCTGGTCTGAGTGGAAGCCCTCCCCTCTCTTCCCTAACTACAACCATCATGTCCTATTTGCGGGACCTGAATCCAACCAAATACACATACAGTATTCCCTGATTGCTTGCAGTAAATAGCACTCATTAACTTGTCACAATGGTGCCTGTGAAAGGTTTGGGATACAGTCTATTAGCAATTAGTTCTTAGGCTATGTGCCTGCGTTGCAGAAATGCTGCGGACATTTCTGCAGCATTTCCACAACTCCCTGCCGTGGGTAAAATGCATGTGGAATTCGCATGTGTTTTCCTGCAAAACATAAGCGTTTTGCAAGCGTTTTTAGCTTGCAGAATGCTTGCGCATTTCCAAACGATGAAGCATTGCTTGGAAAAGTGATTGACAGGTTGGTCACACTTGTCAAGCATAGTGCTTGACAAGTGTGACCAACTTTTTACTATTGATGCTGCCTATGCAGCATCAATAGTAAAAGATAAAATGTTAAAAAAAAATAAAAAAAATAAAAAATATGGTTATTCTCACCTTCCAACGGCCCCCGATCTCCTCAGCGGCGCTCCTGGTACATTCCTTCCCAGGAATTCTTTGCGAGAAGGAACTTTGTGACGTCACTGTAGCGTGACCGCGATGTCATCTCAGGTGATTCGCGCAATGCATCCCTGGGAACGGAAGCCGCCGCGTGCACCGCTGAGAAGCGGGAGGACTCGGGGGGGGGGGGGGGGGGGCATCAGAAGGTAAGTATATCCCTATTTTCTATTTCAATTTTTTCTTTTACAAGAATATTGTACCCAGGACCTGGAGGAGAGTCTCCTCTGCTGCAGACTGGGTACCATCCGCATATGGTGGGCATAGCCACATGCGTAAAGGGAGCGTTTCAATGCAATCTTATGGTGGCGGAATCGCCGCAATTCTGCAGAATTAATGAACATGCTGCGGATTTTACTGGTATGCGATTTCGCAGTGGGCAAATCCGCAGCATGGGCACAGCAACTGCGGAATCCCATAAAATTGCATGGGAATGTGTTTTTTAAGCATTTCCGCTGTGGCAAAAGTGCGTCAGAAACACATAAAAAATGCAACATGGTCACACAGCCTTAGGGCTCATGCTAACTTGCGCGAGACTCGGATGAGTCTCTGTTAAATATGCTTATTTCACACATTTATTTAATCAGGACTTTTTACCAGGTACATTACTCTTAAAGAAAAAATTTCATGATATTTTCATAAAAAATGTAGTGGTTTATTGGATTTTCCACAGAAAAACCACATTGCAGCAAAACATTAAAATAGGTGAAATAGTTCCGAACAGATTATCCATTTGTTCATATCAGCACTTGTTCCTCATCATTTCTGAGATGGAGTAGAAGTCATCTTTCTTTCATGGAGTAGAATCATGGCGACCAGCTGTTCATTCCTTGTGTGACTTGTCTGACGTCCATGGAGAATGATGGAGAAGGCAGGAGGTGACAGCCCCCACGTGACAGCCCTCCTCCTAAGAGCTGTGATTATAAATGTATCCCACAGACCACATGTCCTCTCTATATGGTGTTGACATAGGCTATGTGCACACGTTGCGGATTTCCTGTGGATCCACAGCGTTTTTTACTGTGCAGAAACGCTGCAGATCCACAAGTGATTTACAGTACAATGTAAATCAATGGGAAGAAAATGCTGTGCTAATGGTGCGGAAAACTCTACACTGAAAACGCTGCGGGTTTGAAGAAGTTGCATGTCATTTATTTGTGTGTATCTGCAGCGTTTCTGCACCTATTGATTTGCATTGAGGCGGGCACATCCGCAGCAAAACCGCAGATCTAAAAAAGATCTGCAGTTTTGCTGTGAGAAACGCTGCAGATCGGGAGGGGGGAAGAGTGTGGGCGGAGTGTGGGCAGAGACTGTGTGTGTGGGTGGAGACTGTGTATGCGGGGAAGATGTGCGTGTCTGTGTGCGGGTGTTTGTGGTAGTCTGCGGGGCGATTGCGGGGGTTTGCAGAGAGGGCTGTCAGGTGTCTGTACTGGGCTGCGGGGGGTCTGTGCCAGGCTGTGGGGGGGTCTGCGCCGGGCTGTGGGGGGGGCTGCACCGGGCTGCGTGGGGTCTGTGCCAGGCTGCGGGGGGTCTGAGCCAGGCTGCGTGGGGTCTGTGCTGGGCTGCAGGGGTCTCTGCCGGGCTGTGGGGGGTCTGTGCCAGGCTGCGGGGGGGTCTGTGCCGGGCTGTGGGGGGTCTGCGCTGGGCTGTGGGGGGTCTGTGCCGGGCTGTGGGGTGTCTGCGGCGGGCTGTCGGGGGTTTGTGACAGGCTGTGGAGGGTCTGTGCCGGGCTGTGGGGGGTCTGAGGCGGGCTGTCGGGGGTCCTTGGGGGTGTGTGCATGTGCAGGCATGCCTGCTACAGTGACAGTGATTGACACATTAGCCAATGATGGGACAGTAGTAGTCCCATCATCCGGCTAATGTGTTAAATGTAAATAAAACACATGAACATACAACATACTACATACATACAACATACTACATACATACAACATACATAGTACATACATACAACATACTACATACATACAACATACATACTACATACAACATACTACATACATACAACATACTACATACATACATACTACATACATACAACATACATACTGCATACTACATGCATACTACATACATACAACATACATACTACATACAACATACATACATACATACTACATACATACAACATACTACATACATACTACATACATACAACATACATACTACATACCACATACATACTACATACATGCAACATACATACTACATACATACTACATACAACATATATACATACTACATACATACTACATACAACATACATACTGCATACATACTACATACATACAACATACTACATACATACAACATACATACATACTACATACATACTACTTTCATACATGCACACAGGACATTCATACATTACATACAATACATACATATAACATACAGTACATATAACATAGATTACATACTCACCATCACTTGTCACTTTGTTCCCCGAAGTCAGTGTCACCTGTAAAAAATATTAAAATAACAAACAAACAATATACTCCCTGATCCGCAGAAATCCACGAGTGTCTCACAACGATCTCCCGTGGAGAACAGCAGCATCAGCTGATGCGACTGCTCTCTAAGGGCTCCAGGAATACAATGATGGGAGGAAGGTATCCTTCCGCACTGTATTCCTCCACCTCTGTAAAAAAATAGTCCCTAGTCTCACTTTTGGCATTGCTGTGTGAGAAAGTTCCCACGCAGCTTTTGCCATAAAGTGAGACCAGTGAACTAAGGTAACCTCTCAGTGTCTCAGTGATGCACTGCAGGAGCCATTGTCTCCTGTCAGTGTGTCACTGAGGGTCCTATAGAGCAGTGACATCACCCGATGTCACTTTTCTATAGGGGAGATCGTTGCGGGACACTCGTTATTAATTGGACTGCGTCGGACAGGGAGTATACAGGTTAATTATTTTACGTTTTTTGCAGGCGCTGAAGTATGGTAAGTATCGTGAAATTAAGAATAATAAAATAATTTTTTCTGGCTGTGTCTTTTTTTTAACTATTTCACTACTGTAGGATTAATAATGGATAGGCGTCTTATTGACGTCTCTCCATTATTAACCCGGCTTAATGTCACCTTACAATAGCAAGGTGACATTAATCCCTTATTACCCCATATCCCACCACTCTACCGGGAGTAGGAAGAGAGGGACTAAGTGCTGGAATTGGCGCATCTGTAAGATGCACCATTTCTGGGGCGGCTGCGGACTGGTATTTGTAGCCGAGGGGGCAATATCTATGGCCCCTCTCTAGGCTATGAATATCAGCCCGTAGCTGTCTGTGTAACCTTTCTGGCTATAAAATATAGGGGGACCCCACGTCATTTTTTTGGGGTCCCCCTATTTTAACAGCCAGTAAAGGCTACGCAGACAGCTGCGGGCTGATATTCATAGCCTGGGAGGGGCCATGGGTATTAACCCCTTCCCAGGCTACAGATATTGGCCCCCGGCCGTTGGCTTTTCCCCTCTGGCGCAGAAAATTGCGTGGGAGCCCATGCCGTTTTTTTACCGTTTTTTTCTTTATGTTCATTATTCAACATCGGCCTATCTATAGATACATAGATGTTTCTATCCATAGATCTATCTGGCTAATTTCACACATAAGGTTTTTGCCGTCAGGCACAATCCGGTGGGTTTTGAAAAAAAACTATCCTTTTTTTTCTGCTGGATCCGTTTTTTCTCATAGAGTTGTATTAGTGCCGGATTGCGCCTGATGGCCACATGTTTCATCCGTTTTTTGCTGGATCCGTCAAAAAAGCTGTTTCCGCCAGACAGAAAACACATACAGAGAAACGGTTTTTCTGTCCGGTGAAAAAACGCACAGCGATGGATCCGGCGAAAAATGTATGAAGCTGAGATGTTAAATGATGAATCTGGCCTCCGATTCCGGTTTTTCATGCATGTTTCCATTCAAATCATGCACATTTTCCATTTGCTCTTTTTAACCCCTTTCTGACATTAGATGTACTATCCCGTCAAGGTGGGGGTGGGCCCATATGACCATCGATGAGATAGTACGTCATATGCGATCGGCCGCGCTCATGGGGGGAGCAAGGCCGATCGCGGCCGGGTGTCAGCTGACTATCGCAGCTGACATCCGGCACTATGTGCCAGGAGCGGTCACGGAACGCCCCCGGCACATTAACCCCCGGCACACTGCGATCATGTTTTTCCGGCGGTATAGGGAAGCATCATGCAGGGAGGGGGCTCCCTGCATGCCTCCCTGAGACCCCCGGAGCAATGCGATGTGGTGGCTTACCAGCGCCTGCTCAGAGCAAGCGCTGGTAAGCCTGCAGGAGTGCACGTCAGATTGCTGATCTGACACAGTGGACACAAAGTGTCAGATCAGCGATCTTACACTATAACATGATGCCCCCCCCCCGGGCACATGTGTACAAATTTTTTTTATAAAAATTCCTAAAAAAATATATATATATACATTGTTCCTATAAATATATTTCTTTATCTAAATAAAAGAAAAACAATAAAAGTACACATATTTAGTATCGCCGCGTCCGTAACGACCCCTCCTATAAAACTGTCCCACTAGTTAACCCCTTCAGTGAACACTGTAAAAAAAAAAAAGTGGCAAAAAGCAACGCTTTATTATCATACCGCCAAACAAAAAGTGTAATAATACGCGATCAAAAAGACGGATGTAAATAACCATGGTACCGCTGAAAACATCATCTTGTCCCGCAAAAAACAAGCTGCCAAACAGCATCATCAGCAAAAAAGTTATAGTCCTCAGAATAAAGCGATGCAAAAATAATTATTTTTTCTATAAAATAGTTTTTATCGTATAAAAGCGCCAAAACATAAAAAAATGATATAAATGAGGTATCGCTGTAATCGTACTGACCCAAAGAATAAAACTGCTTTATCCATTTTACCAAATGTGGAACGGTACAAACGCCTCCCCCAAAAGAAATTCATGAATAGCTGGTTGGTCATTCTGCCTCACAAAAATCATAATAAAAAGCGATCAAAAAATATCACGTGCCCGAAAATGTTACCAATTAAAACGTCAACTCGTCCTGCAAAAAACAAGACCTCACATAGTAACATAGTAACATAGTTATTAAGGTTGAAGGAAGACTTTAAGTCCATCTAGTTCAACCCATAGCCTAACTTACCATGCCCTAACATGTTGATCCAGAGGAAGGCAAAAAAAACCCATGTGGCAAATAGTAAGCTCCACTTTGGGGAAAAAAATTCCTTCCCGACTCCACATACGGCAATCAGACTGGTTCCCTGGATCAACGCCCTATCAAGGAATCTAGTATATATGTTACTGTAAAAGTCAGAAGGACGGTAAAACCTAGGATTTCCCGGTCAATCTGGACATTCACCAAGGCCGTCAGTAAAAGCTCAAAATGAAAAGTAAAATTGGACTTTTACCGGTGAAGTCTTGGTAAATGTTAACATTTCTCAACAGCGTTGGTAAAAGTCAGATGTATTCCATATAAACGAATGATTTTGGACTTTTACCTGGGCGATTTGGTAAATCTATACATTTACCAGCATGTGTTGGTAAAAGTGACTTTGAGTCACAGAATTCTGACTCTGACCAGCAGATGATGGTGGTAAAAGTTAACTAAACGCACTTTTTATTACACGATTTTCAGCTACATTTACCAAGAAGCCGTGGTAAATGTGCATATTTACCAACTGTGCTTGGTTAAAGTCAGATGTTCCATCTTCACACCAGATATTTCTGACTTTTACCAACGCTGTTGAGAAATATTAACATTTACCAAGACTTCACCGGTAAAAGTCCAATTTTACTTTTCATTTTGAGCTTTTACCGACGGCCTCGGTGAATGTCCAGATTGACCGGTAAATCCTAGGTTTTACCGTCCTTCTGACTTTTACAGTAACATATATACCCTTTAGCATAATACTTTTCAAGAAAGGCATCCAGTCCCCTCTTAAATTTAAGTAATGAATCACTCATTACAACATCATAAGGCACAGAGTTCCATAGTCTCACTGCTCTTACAGTAAAGAACCCGCGTCTGTTATTATGCCTAAACTTTTTTCCTCCAGACGTAGAGGATGCCCCCTTGTCCCTGTCTCAGGTCTATGATAAGAAATCATCAGAAGGGTCTTTGTACTGTCCCCTCATATATTTATACATTAAAATAAGATCACCCCTTAGCCTTCGTTTTTACAAACTAAATAGCCCCAAGTGTAATAACCTATCTTGGTATTGCAGACCCCCCAGTCCTCTAATAACCTTGGTCGCTCTTCTTTGCACCCGCTCCAGTTCAGCTATGTCTTTCTTATACACCGGAGACCAGAACTGTGCACAGTATTCTAAGTGTGGTCGAACTAGTGACTTGTATAGAGGTAAAATTATGTTCTCCTCATGTGCCATGTGCATCTATGCCTCTTTTAATGCATCCCATTATTTTATTTGCCTTTGTAGCAGCTGCCTGACACTGGCCACTGAATATGAGTTTGTAATCCACCCATACACCCAGGTTTTTTTCATTGACGGTTTTGCCCAGAGTTTTAGAATTAAGCACATAGTTATTCATCTTATTACTTCTACCCAAGTGCATGATCTTACATTTATCCCCATTAAAGCTCATTTGCTGTTTATCAGCCCAAGCTTCTAGTTTACATAAATCATCCTGTAATATAAAATTGTCCTCCTCTGTAATGATTACCCTGCAGAGTTTAGTGTCATCTGCAAATATTGAAATTATGCTCTGAATGCCCCCTACAAGGTCATTAATAAATATGTTAAAAAGAAGAGGGCCCAATACTGACCCCTGTGGTACCCCACTGCTAACAGCGACCCAGTCCGAGTGTGTTCCATTAATAACTACCCTTTGTTTCCTATCCCTGAGCCAGCTCTTAACCCACTTACACATATTTTCCCCTATCCCCATTATTCTCATTTTATGTAACAACCTTTTGTGTGGCACCGTATCAAAAGCTTTTGAAAAGTCCATACACACTACGTCCACTGGGTTCCCTTGGTCCAGTCCGGAACTTACCTCTTCATAGAAGCAGATCAGATTAGTCTGACATGAACGGTCCCTAGTAAACCAATGCTGATACTGGGTCATGAGGTTATTCCTCTTCAGATACTCCAGTATAGCATACCTTAGAATGCCCTCCAGGATTTTACCCACAGTAGAGGTTAAGCTTACTGGCCTATAATTTCCGAGTTCAGTTTTTGTCCCCTTTTTGAATATTGGCACCACATTTGCTATACGCCAGTCCTGTGGTACAGACCCTGTTATTATGGAGTCTTTAAAGATTAAAAATAATGGTCTATCAATGACTGTACTTAATTCCTGCAGTACTCGGGGGTGTATCCCATCCGGGCCCGGAGATTTGTCAATTTTAGTGATTTTTAGACGCCGACGTACTTCCTGCTGGGTTAAGCAGGTGACATTTAATGGGGAATTTTTATCACTAGTCATTTTGTCTGCCATGGGATTTTCTTGTGTAAATACTGATGAAAAAAAGTAATTTAGCATATTGGCTTTTTTATATTGGCCAACACTATCATTTTTTAGTTTCTTACTATTTACATAGTTAAAGAATATTTTGGGATTATTATTACTCTCTCTGGCAATGAGTCTCTCTGTCTCAATCTTTGCTGCTTTGATTTGCTTTTAACAGAATTTATTTAATTTTTTGTATTTATTTAATGCCTCATCACTACCTACTTCCTTTAATTCTCTAAATGCTTTCTTTTTGTCACTTATTGTGCCCCTTACAGCTCTATTTAGCCATATTGGTTTCCTCCTATTTCTAGTATGTTTATTCCCATACGGTATATACTGTGCACAGGTCCTATCCAGGATGCTAATAAACGTCTCCCATTTTCTTTGTGTATTTTTATGTCTCAGGATATCGTCCCAGTTAATTGCACCAAGATCCTCTCTCATCCGTTGGAAATTTGCCCTCCTGAAGTTTAGTGTCCTTGTAACCCCTCTACCACACATCTTATTAAAGGAGACATGAAAACTTATTATTTTGTGATCACTCTTCCCCAAGTGACCCCCAACCCTTATATTTGCTATGCGGTGTGGCCTGTTGGTTAATATTAGGTCTAGCAGTGCCCCCTTCTTATTGGGTCCTGAACCAGTTGCGAAAGGTAATTGTCTCTCATAGTTGTCAAAAACCGATTACCTTTGCTGGAACTGCGGGTTTCTGACTCTGTGGACCAAAATATGGAAAAATTATAGCTCTCAAAATGTGGTAACGCAAAAAATATTTTTTGCAATAAAAAGCGTCTTTCAGTGTGTGATAGCTGCCAATCATAAGAATTCACTAAAAACACGCTATTAACCCCTTTCTGCCATTGGACGTACTATTCCATCCATGTGGGGTGGGCCCTACTTCCCAAGGACGGAATAGTACGTCCAGCACGATCGGCTGCGCTCACGGGGGGAGCGCGGCCGATCGCGGCCGGGTGTCAGCTGACTATCGCACTATGTGCCAGGAGCGGTCACGGACCGCCCCCGGCACATTAACCCCCAAGACACCGCGATCAAACATGATTGCGGTGTGCCGGCGGTACAGGGAAGCATCGCACCGGGAGGGGGCTCCCTGCGGGCTTCCCTGAGACCCTCGGAGCAACGCGATGTGATCGCGTTGCTGCGAGGGTCTCTTACCTCTCCTCCCTGCAGCAGGCCCGGATCCAAAATGGCCGTGGCATCCGGGTCCTGCAGGGAGGGAGGTGGCTTACCATGTGCCTGCTCAGAGCAGGCGCTGGCAAGCCTGCAGCGCTGGAACTCAGATCGGTGATCTGACACAGTGCTGTGCAAACTGTCAGATCAGCGATCTGTGATGTCCCCCCCTGGGACAAAGTAAAAAAGTAAAAAAAAAAAATTTCCACATGTGTAAAAAAAAAATAAAAAAAAATAAAATAAAATATTCCCATAAATACATTTCTTTATCTAAATAAAAAAAAAATCAAACAATAAAAGTACACATATTTAGTATCGCCACGTCCGTAGCGACCCCACCTATAAAACTATATCACTAGTTAACCCCTTCAGTGAACACCGAAAAAAAAAAAAAAAACGAGGCAAAAAACAACGCTTTATTCTCATACCGCCAAACAAAAAGTGGAATAACATGCGATCAAAAAGACGGATATAAATAACTATGGTACCGCTGAAAACGTCATCTTATCCCGCAAAAAACGAGCCACCATACACCATCATCAGCAAAAAAATAAAAAAGTTATAGTCCTCAGAATAAAGCGATGCCAAAATAATTATTTTTTCTATAAAATAGCTTTTATCGTATAAAAGCGCCAAAACATAAAAAAATGATATAAATGAGGTATCGCTGTAATCGTACTGACCCGAAGAATAAAACTGCCTTATCAATTTTACCAAACGCGGAACGGTATAAACACCTCCCCCAAAAGAAATTAATGAATAGCTGGTTTTTGGTCATTCTGCCTCACAAAAATCGGAATAAAAAGCGATCAAAAAATCTCCCGTGCCCGAACATGTTACCAATAAAAACGTCAACTCGTCCCGCAAAAAACAAGACCTCACATGACTCTGTGGACTCAAATATGGAAAAATTATAGCTCTCAAAATGTGGTAACACAAAAAATATTTTTTGCAATAAAAAGCGTCTTTCAGTGTGTGACGGCTGGCAATCATAAAAATCTGCTAAAAAACCCGCTATAAAAGTAAATCAAACCCCCCTTCATCACCCGCTTAGTTAGGGAAAAATTAAAAAATTTTTAAAAATGTATTTATTTCCATTTTCCCATTAGGGGTAGGGCTAGGGTTAGGGCTAGGGTTAGGGTTAGGGCTAGGGTTAGGGCTAGGGTTAGGGCTAGGGTTAGGGCTAGGGCTAGGGTTAGGGCTATGTTTAGGGTTAGGGTTGGGGCTAGGGTTGGGGCTAGGGTTAAGGCTACATTCAGGGTTGGGGCTAACGTTAGGGTTAAGGTTGGGGCTAAAGTTAGGGTTAGGGTTTGGATTACATTTACGGTTGGGAATAGGGTTGGGATTAGGGTTAGGGGTGTGTCTGGGTTAGAGGTGTGGTTAGGGTTACCGTTGGGATTAGGGTTAGGGGTGTGTTTGGACTAGGGTTTCAGTTATAATTGGGGGGTTTCCACTGTTTAGGCACATCAGGGGCTCTCCAAACGCGACATGGCATCCGATTTCAATTCCAGCCAATTCTGCGTTGAAAAAGTAAAACAGTGCTCCTTCCCTTCCAAGCTCTCTCGTGCCCCCAAACAGGAGTTTACCCCAACATATGGGGTACCAGCGTACTCGGAACACATTGGAGAACAACTCTTGGGGTCCAATTTCTCCTGTTACCCTTGGGAAAATACAAAACTAGGGGCTAAAAAATAATTTTTGTGGAAAAAAAACATATTTTTTATTTGCATGGCTCTGCGTTATAAACTGTAGTGAAACATTTGAGGGTTCAAAGCTCTCACAAAACATCTAGATGAGTTCCTTAGGGGGTCTACTTTCCAAAATGGTGTCACTTGTGGGGGGTTTCTACTGCTTAGGTACATTAGGGGCTCTGCAAACGCAATGTGACGCCTGCAGACCATTCCATCTAAGTCTGCATTCCAAATGGCGCTCCTTCCCTTCTGAGCCCTCCCATGCGCCCAAACGGTGGTTCCCCCCCACATATTGGGTATCAGCGTACTCAAGACAAATTGGACCACAACTTTTGGGGTCCAATTTCTCCTGTTACCATTGGGAAAATACAAAACTGGGGGCTAAAAAATAATTTTGGGGGGAAAATTTTTATTTTTTTATTTTTACGGCTCTGCGTTATAAACTGTAGTGAAACACTTGGGGGTTCAATGTTCTCACAACACAATTAGATAAGTTCCATGGGGGGTCTAGTTTCCAATATTGGGTCACTTGTGGGGGGTTTCTACTGTTTAGGTACATTAGGGGCTCTGCAAACGCAATGTGACGCCTGCAGACCAATCCATCTAAGTCTGCATTGCAAATGATGCTCCTTCCCTTCCGAGCTCTGCCATGCGCTCAAATGGTGGTTCCCCCCCAGATATCAGGTATCAGCGTACTCAGGACAAATTGGACAACAATATATAGGGTCCAATTTCTCCTGTTACCCTTGGAAAAATACAAAACTGGGGGCTAAAATATAATTTTTGTGGAAAAAAAAATATTTTTTATTTGCACGGCTCTGCGTTATAAACTGTATTGAAACACTTGGGGGTTCAAAGCCCTCACAACACATCTAGATGAGTTCCTTAGGGGGTCTACTTTCCAAAATGGTGTCACTTGTGTTTTTTTTAATGTTTAGGTACATTAGGGGCTCTGCAAACGCAATGTGATGCCTGCAGACCATACCATCTAAGTCTGCATTCCAAATGGCGCTCCATCCCTTCCGAGCCCTCCCATGCGCCCAAACGGTGGTTCCCCCCCACATAGGGGTATCAGCGTACTCAGGACAAATTGGACAACAACGTTTGGGGTCCAAATTCTCCTGTTACCCTCGGGAAAATACAAAACTGGGGGCTAAAAAATAATTTTTGTGGGAAAAATTTTTTGTTTTATTTTTACGGCTCTGCATTATAAACTTCTGTGAAGCACTTGGTGGGTCAAAGTGCTCACCACACCTCTAGATAAGTTCCTTAGGGGGTCTACTTTCCAAAATGGTGTCACTTGTGGGGGGTTTCAATGTTTAGGCACATCAGTGGCTCTCCAAACGCAACATGGCATCCCATCTCAATTCCTGTCAATTTTGCAGTGAAAAGTCAAACGGCGCTCCTTCCCTTCCGAGCTCTCCCATGTGCCCAAACAGTGATTTACCCCCACATATGGGGTATCAGCGTACTCAGGACAAATTGTACAACATCTTTTGGGGTCCATTTTCTCCTGTTACCCTTGGTAAAATAAAACAAATTGGAGCTGAAATAAATTTTGTGTGAAAAAAAGTTAAATGTTCATTTTTATTTAAACATTCCAAAATTTCCTGTGAAACACCTGAAGGGTTAATAAACTTTTTGAATGTGTTTTTGAGCACCTTGAGGGGTGCAGTTTTTAGAATGGTGTCACACTTGGGTATTTTCTATCATATAGACCCCTCAAAATGACTTCAAATGAGATGTGGTCCCTAAAAAAAAAAAATGGTGTTGTAAAAATGAGAAATTGCTGGTCAAATTTTAACCCTTATAACTCCGTAACGAAAAAAAATTTTGGTTCCAAAATGGTGCTGATGTAAAGTAGACATGTGGGAAATGTTACTTATTAAGTATTTTGTGTGACATATCACTGTGATTTAATTGCATAAAAATTCAAAGTTGGAAAATTGCAAAATTTTCAAAATTTTCGCCAAATTTCCATTTTTTTCACAAATAAACGCAGGTAATATCAAATAAATATTACCACTGTCATGAAGTACAATATGTCACGAGAAAACAATGTCAGAATCACCAGGATCCGTTGAAGCGTTTCAGAGTTATAACCTCATAAAGGGACAGTGGTCAGAATTGTACAAATTGGCCCGTTCATTAACGTGCAAACCACCCTTGGGGGTGAAGGGGATAAAGTAAATCAAACCCCCTTCATCACCCCCTTAGTTAGGGAAAAAGTCAAAAATTAAAAAAATGTATTTATTTCCATTTTCCCGTTAGGGTTAGGGCTAGGGTCAGGGTTAGGGCTAGGGTTATGGCTAGGGTTAGGGTTAGGGCTAGTGTTAGGGCTAGGGTTAGGGTTAGGGTTAGGGCTAGGGTTAGGGCTAGGGTTAGGGCTAGGGTTAGGGTTAGGGTTGGGGCTAGGGTTAAGGCTACAGTTAGGGTTGGGGCTAAAGTTGGGTTAGGGTTGGGGCTAAAGTTAGGGTTAGGATTTGGATTACATTTACGGTTGGGAATAGGGTTGGGATTAGGGTTAGGGATGTGTCAGGGTTAGGGGTGTGGTCAAAGTTACCGTTGGGATTAGGGTTAAGGATGTGTTTGGATAAGGGTTTCAGTTACAATTGGGGGGTTTCCACTGTTTAGGCACATCAGGGCCTCTCCAAATGCAACATGGCATCCCATCTCAATTCCAGCCAATTCTGCGTTGAAAAAGTAAAACTGTGCTCCTTCCGAGCTCTCCCGTGCGCCCAAACAGGGGTTTAACCCAACATATGGGGTATCATCATACTCAGGACACATTGAACAACAACTTTTGGGGTCCAATTTCTCCTCTTACCCTTGGGAAAATACAAAACTGGGGCTAAAAAATATTTTTTGTGTAAAAAAAGGATTTTTTATTTTCACGGCTCTGCGTTATAAACTCTAGTGAAACACTTGGGGGTTCAAAGTTCTCACAACACATCTAGATAATTTCTTTGGGGGGTCTAGTTTCCAATATGGGGTCACTTGTGGGGGGTTTCTACTGTTTAGGTACATTAGGGGCTCTGCAAACGCAATGTGACGCCTGCAGACCAATCCATCTAAGTCTGCATTCCAAATGACACTCCTTCCTTTCCGAGCTCTGCCATGCGCTCAAACGGTGGTTCCCCCCCACATATGGGGTATCAGCGTACTCAGGACAAATTGGACAACAACTTTTGGGGTCCAATTTCAACTGTTACCCTTGGAAAAATACAAAACTAGGGGCTAAAAAATATTTTTTGTGGAAAAAAAGGATTTTTTATTTTCACGGATCTGTGTTATAAACTGTAGTGAAACACTTGGGGGTTCAAAGCTCTCACAACACATCTAGATGAGTTCCTTAGGGGGTCTACTTTCCAAAATGTTGTCACTTGTGGGGGGTTTTAATGTTTAGGCACATCAGTGGCTCTCTAAACGCAACATGGCGTCCCATCTCAATTCCAGTCAATTTTGCATAAAAAAGTCAAATGGCGCTCCTTCCCTTCCGAGCTCTGACATGCGCCCAAACAGTGGTTCATCCCACATATGGGGTATTGTTATGACCTGGTGGGTACGGAGCGGTACTGAGATGACCTGGTGGGCAAAACCAATCATGGACTCACTACGGAGCAGCACTGAAATGACCTGGTGGGTAAAACAAAAATAGGACTAGCTCTGAGGAGGTGGTAACTTTACTGACCGCAATCCCTACTCCTAACACCAACACTAGAAATAGCCATGGAGTGTACCTAACTCTGCCTAGACGCCTCTGCACAGCCTAAGAACTAGCTACCCCTAAAGATGGAAACGGAAAGCTATCTCGCCTCAGAGAAAACCCCCAAAGGAAGATAGCCCCCCACAAATATTGACGGTGAGTGGAGAAGGAAATGACAAACTCAGAAATGAAACTAGATTTTTAGCAAAGGAGGCCACTACTATCTAAATAGACAGAGATAGGATAGGTTGCTGTGCGGTCAGTATAAAAACTAAAAGTCCACGCAGAGTTTACAAAAATAACCACCACACCGACTCACGGTGTGGAGGGGCAAATCTGCGACCCCAGAGCTTCCAACTAGCTGGAATATTTCATAATGACAAGCTGGACAAAAGAGATATAAATTGAACTGAACAGAAGGTCATAAGCAGGGAAACACCCAAAAAGTAGCAGACTTATCTTAAGCTGAAAATGGACTGGCCAACAGAGAACTTCCAGGAAAGGACTGAATCCACAGGAAATACATTGACAGCTGGCATCCACTAAAGCCAAAAGCCCAGTTAAATAACAAGGCCAGGAAACCGATTAGTGAACGCAGCTGCTAAGTTCCACTTGAAACCACCAGAGGGAGCCCAAGAGCAGAACTCCCAAAAATACCATTCGCAACCACAGGATGGAGCCCAAGAACGGAATTCACAACAGTACCCCCCCCCCTTGAGGAGGGGCCACCGAACCCTCACCAGAGCCCCCAGGCCAATTGGGACGAGCCAAATGAAAAGCACGTACCAAATCGACAGCATGGATGGTTCAAGGTTCAAAACATACAGGATTTCGTTGTTCACACTCCCATGTCTGAACCTAGAATTCCTATTCCAGAGTTTTTTTCTGGAGATAGATCTACCTTCCTGAATTTCAGGAACAATTGTAAATTGTTTCTCTCTTTGAAATCTCGCTCCTCTGGAGACCCTGCTCAACAGGTCAAGATTGTTATATCGTTCCTACGGGGCGACCCTCAGAATTGGGCATTTGCATTGGCACCAGGGGATCCTGCGTTGCTCAGTGTGGATGCGTTTTTTCTGGCATTGGGATTGCTCTATGAGGAACCTAACCTAGAGATTCAGGCTGAAAAGGCTTTATTAGCCCTCTCTCAGGGGCATGATGAAGCGGAAATATATTGTCAGAAATTTCGGAAGTGGTCGGTGCTTACTCAGTGGAATGAGTGCGCCCTGGCTGCAAACTTCAGAAATGGTCTTTCTGAGGCCATTAAGGATGTTATGGTGGGGTTCCCTGCGCCTACAGGTCTGAATGAGTCTATGGCTATGGCCATTCAGATTGATCGGCGTTTACGGGAGCGCAAACCCGTGCACCAGTTGGCGGTGTCTTCTGAACAGGCACCTGAGACTATGCAATGTGATAGAATTCAGTCCAGAAGTGAACGGCAAAATTATAGGCGGAAAAATGGTTTGTGTTTTTATTGTGGTGATTCAGCTCATGTTATATCAGCATGCTCTAAACGCACAAAAAGGGTTGATAAATCTTTTGCCATTGATACTCTGCAGTCTAAGTTCATTTTGTCTGTGACTCTGATTTTTTCACTGTCTTCCATTTCCGTCGATGCCTATGTGGATTCAGGCGCTGCCCTGAGTCTTATGGATTGGTCATTTGCTAAACGCTGCGGTTTTAGTCTAGAGCCTCTGGAAGTTCCTATTCCTCTGAAGGGAATTGATTCTACACCATTGGCTATGAATAAACCGCAGTATTGGACACAAGTGACCATGCGCATGACTCCCGTTCATCAGGAGGTGATTCGCTTCCTTGTACTGTATAATTTACATGATGTACTAGTGCTTGGTCTGCCATGGTTACAA
The DNA here is from genome assembly GCF_051348905.1 of Ranitomeya variabilis. Classification (NCBI taxonomy): domain Eukaryota; kingdom Metazoa; phylum Chordata; class Amphibia; order Anura; family Dendrobatidae; genus Ranitomeya; species Ranitomeya variabilis. Next base: position 325,172,611 of record NC_135234.1, read on the forward strand.
ACTCATAATCCTGTCCTGGACTGGAAAACAATGTCTGTGCTAAGCTGGGGATGTCAGGGGGTTCATGATGATGCACCTCCGATTTCTATCGCTTCATCGACTCCTTCGGAGATCCCTGCGTTTTTGTCAGATTATAAGGATGTTTTTGAGGAGCCTAAGCTCAATTCGCTCCCTCCTCATAGAGAGTGTGACTGTGCTATAGAATTGATTCCTGGCAGTAAGTTCCCTAAGGGTCGTTTATTTAATCTGTCACTGCCAGAGCATACTGCTATGCGGAATTATATTAAGGAGTCCTTGGAAAAGGGACATATTCGTCCATCTTTGTCCCCTCTGGGAGCAGGTTTTTTTTTCGTGGCAAAAAAAGATGGCTCCCTGAGGCCTTGTATAGATTATCGCCTTCTGAATAAGATTACAGTCAAATACCAGTATCCATTGCCATTATTTACTGATTTGTTTGCTCGCATTAAGGGGGCTAGGTGGTTCACTAAAATAGATCTTCGTGGTGCGTATAATCTGGTGCGGATAAAACAGGGTGATGAGTGGAAAACCGCATTTAATACGCCTGAGGGCCATTTTGAGTATTTGGTAATGCCTTTTGGACTCTCCAATGCTCCGTCAGTCTTTCAGTCCTTTATGCACAATATTTTCCGTGAATATCTGGATAAGTTTATGATTGTGTATTTGGATGATATTTTGGTGTTTTCTGATGACTGGGAGTCTCATGTTCTACAGGTCAGGAAGGTGTTTCAGGTTTTGCGGGCCAATTCTCTGTTTGTGAAGGGCTCAAAGTGTCTCTTCGGAGTCCAGAAGATTTCTTTTTTGGGGTACATTTTTTCTCCTTCTACTATTGAGATGGATCCCGTTAAGGTTCAGGCTATTTGTGACTGGACACAACCTACATCTGTTAAGAGCCTTCAGAAGTTCTTGGGGTTTGCTAATTTTTATCGTCGGTTCATTGCTAATTTTTCCAGTATTGTTAAACCTTTGACTGATTTGACTAAAAAGGGTGCTGATGTTGCTGATTGGTCTCCTGCGGCCGTGGAGGCCTTTCGGGAACTTAAGCGCCGGTTTTCTTCTGCTCCTGTGTTGTGTCAACCAGATGTTTCACTTCCTTTTCAGGTGGAGGTTGATGCTTCCGAGATTGGAGCAGGGGCGGTTTTGTCACAGAGAAGTTCTAATGGCTCGGTGACGAAGCCATGTGCTTTCTTCTCTAGAAAATTCTCGCCCGCCGAGCGCAATTATGATGTGGGTAATCGGGAGCTTTTGGCCATGAAGTGGGCATTTGAGGAGTGGCGTCATTGGCTTGAGGGTGCTAAACATCGCGTGGTGGTCTTGACTGATCACAAGAATCTCATTTACCTTGAGTCTGCCAGGCGTTTGAATCCTAGACAGGCTCGTTGGTCATTATTTTTTTCTCGTTTCAATTTCGTGGTTTCATACCTGCCAGGTTCAAAGAATGTGAAGGCAGATGCTCTTTCCAGGAGTTTTGTGCCTGATTCTCCTGGAGACACTGGGCCTGCTGGTATCCTTAGGGATGGGGTAATATTGTCCGCCGTATCCCCAGACTTGCGACGCGCATTGCAGGAGTTTCAGGTGGATAAACCGGATCGATGTCCACCAGAAAGACTGTTTGTTCCGGATGATTGGACCAGTAGAGTCATCTCCGAGGTCCATTCTTCTGTGTTGGCTGGTCATCCTGGAATATTTGGTACAAGAGATTTGGTGGCCAGGTCTTTTTGGTGGCCTTCCTTGTCTAGGGATGTGCGTACCTTTGTGCAGTCTTGTGAAGTGTGTGCTCGAGCTAAGCCTTGCTGTTCACGGGCTAGTGGGTTGTTGTTATCTTTGCCCATCCCGAAGAGGCCTTGGACGCACATTTCCTTGGATTTTATTTCTGATCTCCCGGTTTCACAGAAAATGTCCGTTATCTGGGTTGTGTGTGACCGCTTTTCTAAGATGGTTCATTTAGTGCCCTTGCCTAAGTTACCCTCCTCTTCTGAGTTGGTTCCTTTGTTTTTTCAGAACGTGGTTTGTTTGCACGGGATTCCGGAGAATATCGTTTCTGACAGGGGATCCCAGTTTGTGTCTAGATTTTGGCGGACGTTTTGTGCCAAGATGGGCATTGATTTGTCTTTCTCGTCTGCATTCCATCCTCAGACGAATGGCCAGACGGAGCGAACTAATCAGACCTTGGAAACTTATTTGAGGTGTTTTGTTTCTGCTGATCAGGATGACTGGGTTGCTTTTTTGCCACTGGCCGAATTTGCTCTTAATAATCGGGCTAGTTCTGCCACGTTGGTCTCTCCTTTTTTTTGTAATTCGGGGTTTCATCCTCATTTTTCCTCTGGTCAGGGGGAATCTTCGGATTGTCCTGGAGTGGACGTGGTGGTGGACAGGCTACATCAGATTTGGAATCAGGTGGTGGACAATTTGAAGTTATCTCAGGAGAAGACTCAGCAGTTTGCTAATCGCCGTCGCCGCGTGGGTCCCCGACTTCTTGTTGGGGACTTGGTGTGGTTGTCTTCTCGTTTTGTCCCTATGAAGGTCTCTTCTCCTAAGTTCAAGCCTCGGTTCATCGGTCCTTATAGGATCTCGGAGATTCTTAACCCTGTATCTTTTCGTTTGGATCTCCCAGCATCGTTTGCTATTCATGATGTGTTCCATCGGTCGTTGTTGCGGAGGTATGAGGTGCCCGTTGTTCCTTCGGTCGAGCCTCCTGCTCCGGTGCTGGTGGAGGGAGAATTGGAGTATGTTGTTGAAAAGATCTTGGATTCTCGTGTTTCCAGACGCAAACTCCAGTATTTGGTTAAGTGGAAGGGTTATGGTCAGGAGGATAATTCCTGGGTGGTCGCCTCCGATGTTCACGCGACTGATTTGGTCCGCGCCTTCCATAGAGCTCACCCTGATCGCCCTGGGGGTTCTCATGAGGGTTCGGTGACCCCTCCTCAAGGGGGGGGGTACTGTTGTGGATTCTGTTGGTGGGCTCCCTCTGGTGGTTACTGCTGGTACTGGGTGACTTTGGTGGGTTGCGGCCTTTGGTTTCCACCTGTCCATCAGAGGCTGGGTGTTTCCTATTTTACCTGGCCTTTCTGTCATTTCCCTTGCCGGCTATCAATGTGTTCAGATGTGCTCTGTTTGGTTCCTGCCTACCTGCTCCCAGATCTTTCAGGATAAGCTAAGTGCTGATTTTCAGTTGTTTGGTTTTTGGTCCAGCTTGCTTAGAATGTCTCTATGCTAGCTGGTTGCTCTAGTGGACTGAGGTTCTCCCCATGTGCCATGAGTTGGCACATGGGTGTTACATCCTCCGCTACGCTCCAGCGTCCTCGTTCCACCGCTCCAGCGTCCCGGTCTGCACGCTCCTCTGCAGGTGTTCTTTCTCTGCGCAGGCGCTCTAGCTTCCCTGTAGCTCGCAGGCCCAGCGTCTCTGTTACCTCCTCCTGAAGTCACATGTTCTTTCCACCCAATCCTGTTCCTGCTCCTCCTATAAAAGGTAGTTCTTCCTGCTTCCTGGTGCCTGATTGTTTTAGCACGTTTGCTATTACGTTTGGCCCTTCGTATTCCCTGCTCAAGTACCTGCACTCTGTGCCTTACCGTGCTACCTTCCGGTTCTCTCTGGTTCACTCCGTTTCCTCCTTGTTGTTACCTGCAGTCCCCGTTCTTCTTTTCCTGTAGTTTACCTATGGTCTTTGTTTTGTTTTCCTTCCCTCAGCTCAGCTCCATTCCTGCCTCCCAGCCCTCCGGGCTCTCTAGCTGCTTCCCGTATTCTTCCTCAGTATCCTGCCTTCGTTTATCTCTCTTCCTGGAGCCGTCCCTACTGGTATCTCACCGTGGGTAAGTGACCTCTGGGCTTGCTCCTTGCGGTCCCTGTATAGGGGTCGTTATCTCCTAGGTCGCTCGCCCAGGGGTAGGGCTCCCCACGGTCCAGAGGGTCCACTCTTGTCTCTCCTAGTTCGCTATAGTACAATCAGGCCATGGACCCCGCGGGTACCCCTTTCTCGGCCCAGAAAGAGCTAGCCCATTTGCGTGAAAACCAACGGTGCATAATGGCTTTTATGAAGTCTATGGAGTCCCGCCTTACCTCGATACAGACTTCAGACCCAGTTAACGCTGCCCAGTTAGCTAGTCTCCAACAAGATCTTGCCCAGCAACGCGATACCCAATCCCGCATGCTGAGTTATATGGCCTCTATTGATGACCGTTTGTTTAATCTCCAGTCTGCCCCAGCTGTGGTCACACAAGCCTCTTCCCTTGACTCCAGTCCTCCGTCTACCGCTCACCCTCCCCCTCGTTTGGGTAAACCTCCCAGGTACTCTGGCGATCCAAAACTTTGCAGGGGTTTTTTAAATCAATGCCGCCTCCACTTTGAGCTTCTCCCACTTCAGTATCCATCAGATCGGGCGAGAGTGGCGTTCATAGTGTCTCATCTTGAGGGGGAGGCATTAGCTTGGGTGAACCCCTTATGGGAGCGTGACGATCCCGTTGTCAGCCACCTGGAGGACTTTCTTGAGACGTTTCGGAAAGTTTTCGATGAGCCCGGACGTTTAGCCTCTACGACCGAGTCTCTCTTTAATCTGCGTCAGGGTTCTTCTTCCGTTGGACAATATGCCATCCGCTTTCGTACTTTGGCCTCGGAGTTAGGGTGGAACAATGAGGCTCTTGTGGGTGCTTTCTGGCGAGGCCTGTCCAGCCGTATTAAAGACGAGCTCGCCGGTCGTGACACTCCAACTACCCTGGAGGACCTTATCTCTCTCGCCACTCGGATCGACCTCCGCTTCCAGGAGCGTTCGCGGGAGTCTGCTAGAGAGAGGAGATCTATGCCTGTCTCCGCTACCTTCCGTCAGTCTAGTATTTCTCGTGCTCCCGTTTCTGTTCCCTCTACTGTTCCAACCTCTGAACCTATGCAAGTGGATCGAGTTAAAATGGCGGAACAACGCCGCAAAGAGAGACGCACCCAGGGCCTCTGCTTCTATTGTGGTAGTGCAACCCATTTACTCCGCAGTTGCCCTGACAGACCGGAAAACTCTTCCGCCTAGGACAGGTAAGAGAGGCCTCCCTAGGTGCCCGCGTTTCCTCTCAACCTTTGACTCTTTCCATTCTTTTTTTCTCTAACCAGCATCAATCTTCCGAGGTGGCGTATGTGGATTCTGGAGCGGCAGGCAATTTTATCAGTCTTGAGGCGGTTCGGAGGCTTCGCGTACCAGTAATCTCTTTGGACACCCCCCGTCTAATCGCCTCTGTGGATGGAAGACCTTTACAAGATGCAATTTCCCTCGTCACTGAAGAGGTGGAGATACAAATTGGGGCCCTTCATCGCGAGAAGATCGCTTTTTATGTTCTGCCTAACCTTTCCTACGCCTTCCTGCTGGGTCTCCCTTGGCTTCGACTACATGAGCCCACACTGAATTGGCGCACTGGAGATGTACTTCGGTGGGGTCCTTCGTGCCATGATCGTTGCCTTCGGTCTGTATGTCCGGTTTCTCGTACCCAGCCTGCTGAAGTTCCTGACGGGTTACCTTCTCCTTACTGGTCTTACGCTGACGTCTTCAACAAGCGAGAGGCTGAGAATCTTCCTCCCCATCGTTCTTACGATTGTCCTGTGGAGCTTCTTCCCGGCCGTTCTCCACCTAGGGGAAGGATTTACCCGCTTTCTGCAGCTGAGACCAAATCTATGTCTGAGTACATACAAGAGAACCTAGCTAAAGGATTCATCCGGAAATCCTCCTCCCCTGCTGGAGCAGGGTTCTTCTTTGTGAAGAAGAAGGACGGTTCCTTAAGACCTTGTATAGACTATCGGGGTTTGAACAGCATCACGATTAAGAATCGGTATCCTCTGCCCCTTATACCGGAGCTCTTCGATCGCCTCCGTGGCGCTCGTATTTTTACTAAGTTGGATTTACGAGGCGCTTACAATTTGGTCCGGATCCGCTCTGGTGATGAGTGGAAAACAGCTTTTAACACCCGGGATGGACACTACGAGTATTTAGTCATGCCTTTCGGTCTCTGCAACGCTCCTGCGGTTTTCCAAGAGTTCGTTAACGATGTGTTCCGGGATCTTCTGTACTCTTGTGTTTTGGTTTATTTGGATGATATCCTTATTTTTTCTTCTGATCTTCCGTCACATCGCAGGAGTGTCCGCGAGGTCTTGCAACGCCTAAGAGAAAACCACTTGTATGCCAAGATAGAGAAGTGCTTGTTTGAGCAAACCTCACTACCTTTCCTTGGTTACATTGTCTCTAACTCCGGCCTTAAGATGGACCCTGAGAAGGTGAATGCCATTATTAACTGGCCACGGCCCTGCGGAGTGAAAGCCATTCAACGCTTCATCGGATTCGCTAATTACTACAGGCAATTCATCCCACATTTCTCCTCCATGATTCGTCCTCTCTCTTCTCTCACTCGCAAAGGTTCCTGCTCCAAGGATTGGTCTCCTGAGGCCGAGAAGTCCTTTGTCCTTCTCAAGAGATCTTTTTCTTCTGCCCCAGTCTTGCATCACCCGGAGGTGAACAAGCCTTTTATTCTGGAAGTTGACGCCTCCTCTACCGGAGCTGGAGCTGTGCTCTCACAAAAGACTCCTGAGGGTCTAACGGCACCGTGCGGCTTCTTCTCAAAAGCCTTTTCACCCTCTGAACGAAATTACACAATTGGAGATCGAGAATTGCTGGCCATCAAATTGGCTCTAGGCGAGTGGAGATATCTACTGGAGGGCTCGGTGCACCCGTTTGTAATCTTCTCCGATCACAAGAATCTTACTTACCTACAGACTGCGCAAAGATTGAATCCACGTCAAGCTAGATGGTCCTTGTTCTTTGCTCGCTTTGAGTTTGAACTTCGTTTTCGGCCCGGCAACAAAAACATAAGAGCTGACGCCCTGTCCAGGTCCTTCCAATCGTCAGATACCGTAGAGGAGCCAGCTTACATCATTGACCCTACTAAGATGGTCACCGTAGCCCCTTTACGGATGTTCCAACCTCCTCCGGGCAAAACTCTTGTCTTGGATGAAGACACTAAGAGGGTCTTATCTTGGGGCCATTCTTCCAAATTGGCTGGTCATGCCGGTATTAGAAAGACTTTTCTTCTCATTTCGCGTTACTATTGGTGGCCTACTTTACGTCAAGACGTAAAGGACTTCGTAGCCTCTTGTCCTTCTTGTGCCAGAAACAAGGTACCCAGGCGACTACCGCATGGAAATCTCCTTCCTCTTCCTGTTCCATCCGCACCTTGGCAACACATCGCAATGGACTTCATCACCGATCTACCTTGCTCTTCCGCCTGCACGGTCATCCTCGTCGTTGTGGACAGATTCTCTAAGATGGCTCACTTCATTCCATTATCCGGTTTACCTTCAGCTCCTGAGTTGGCTAACATTTTTATTCTTAACATCTTCAAATTCCATGGTCTTCCTCAGCACATCGTGTCAGACAGAGGGGTTCAATTTACTTCCCGCTTTTGGAGAGCTTTGTGCAAACTTTTAAAGGTGAATCTGGACTTCTCTTCCTCGTATCACCCTCAAACTAACGGTCAAGCAGAACGTACCAACCAAACCTTGGCTGCTTATCTTCGGCATTTTTCTAATGCTCACCATAATGACTGGGTCGAACTACTTCCTTGGGCGGAGTTTGCCTATAACAACCATTCCAGCGAATCCTCCGCAAAGTCTCCATTTTTTGTTGTTTTTGGACGGCATCCAAGTGTTCCCCTACCGGTTTCTCCTGCCTCTGGTGTTCCAGCTGCTGACTCTACGGCTCTCAACTTTTCTTCCATCTGGAGCGAGGTCAAAGGGACCTTAAATCTAGCTTCTTCTAGAATGAAGAGACAAGCAGACAAGAGGCGTTTAGATTCTCCTCCTTTTTCTCCTGGTGACAAAGTTTGGCTTTCTTCAAAATTCATCAGACTCAAGATTCCTTCCTACAAGCTTGGTCCACGGTTCATCGGTCCTTTTGAGATTCTACGTCGAGTCAACGATGTCGCCTACAAGCTGAAATTGCCTGCTTCGCTCCGTATACCCAATACGTTTCATGTCTCTCTTCTCAAACCAGCCGTCTTTAACCGTTTTCATTCTCCCTCTTGTTCCTCTTCTCAACCTGCCAGCACGGACAACATTTTTGAGGTTAAGGACATTTTGGCTGTTAAAAAGGTTCGGGGAAAAGAGTTTTTTCTGGTGGACTGGAAGGGTTTTGGTCCGGAGGAGAGGTCCTGGGAGCCCTTGGAGAACATTGATGCTCCTCGTATTCTCAATAGGTTTTTTGCTACTCTTCGTAAAGGGGGGTATAAGAAGGGGGGTACTGTTACATCCTCCGCTACGCTCCAGCGTCCTCGTTCCACCGCTCCAGCGTCCCGGTCTGCACGCTCCTCTGCAGGTGTTCTTTCTCTGCGCAGGCGCTCTAGCTTCCCTGTAGCTCGCAGGCCCAGCGTCTCTGTTACCTCCTCCTGAAGTCACATGTTCTTTCCACCCAATCCTGTTCCTGCTCCTCCTATAAAAGGTAGTTCTTCCTGCTTCCTGGTGCCTGATTGTTTTAGCACGTTTGCTATTACGTTTGGCCCTTCGTATTCCCTGCTCAAGTACCTGCACTCTGTGCCTTACCGTGCTACCTTCCGGTTCTCTCTGGTTCACTCCGTTTCCTCCTTGTTGTTACCTGCAGTCCCCGTTCTTCTTTTCCTGTAGTTTACCTATGGTCTTTGTTTTGTTTTCCTTCCCTCAGCTCAGCTCCATTCCTGCCTCCCAGCCCTCCGGGCTCTCTAGCTGCTTCCCGTATTCTTCCTCAGTATCCTGCCTTCGTTTATCTCTCTTCCTGGAGCCGTCCCTACTGGTATCTCACCGTGGGTAAGTGACCTCTGGGCTTGCTCCTTGCGGTCCCTGTATAGGGGTCGTTATCTCCTAGGTCGCTCGCCCAGGGGTAGGGCTCCCCACGGTCCAGAGGGTCCACTCTTGTCTCTCCTAGTTCGCTATAATGGGTTCTTGTAATCTCAGGATGGTTTTTTTGATTAGGGTTTTTTGCTGACCGCTCAGTCCCCTTTTGTATCATTCTGCTTTCTAGTTTTCAGCGGGCCTCTATTTGCTAAAGCTATATACATCATCTCTATGTGTGTGCCTTCCTCTCATTTCACCGTCAATACATGTGGGGGGCAACTATACCTTTGGGGTTAATTCCTCTGGAGGCAAGTGAGGTCTTGTTTTCTCTGCAGTACTAGTTAGCTCTTAGGCTGGTGCGTGGCGTCTAGAACCAACGTAGGAACGCTCCCTGGCTATCTCTAGTTGCGTTTGTCAGGCGTAGGGCAGCGGTCAGCCCAGGTTCCATCACCCTAGAGCTCGTCCGATATTTGATATACTTTGCTTTTCCTGTGCTATCCCTAGCCATTGGGGATTCATGACAGGTTCGTTTGCATGGTATTCCGGAGAATATTGTGTCTGACAGAGGTACCCAGTTTGTTTCTAGGTTTTGGCGGTCCTTTTGTGGTAGAATGGGCATTAATTTGTCTTTTTCTTCGGCATTTCACCCTCAGACAAATGGACAGACGGAGCGAACCAATCAGACCTTGGAAACCTACTTGAGATGCTTTGTGTCTGCTGATCAGGATGATTGGGTTACCTTCTTGCCGTTGGCCGAGTTTGCCCTTAATAATCGGGCTAGTTCGGCTACTTTGGTTTCGCCTTTTTTTGCAATTTTGGTTTTCATCCTCGTTTTTCTTCAGGGCAGGTTGAGTCTTCGGACTGTCCTGGGGTGGATTCTGTGGTGGACAGGTTGCAGCGGATTTGGACTCATGTGGTGGACAATTTAACATTGTCTCAGGAAAAGGCTCAACGTTTTGCTAACCGCCGTCGGTGCGTTGGTCCCCGGCTTCGGGTTGGGGATTTGGTCTGGTTGTCTTCTCGTCATGTTCCTATGAAGGTCTCTTCCCCTAAGTTCAAACCTCGTTTTATTGGTCCTTATAGGATTTCGGAAATTATCAATCCGGTGTCTTTTCGTTTGGCCCTTCCAGCTTCATTTTCCATTCATAATGTGTTCCATAGATCTTTGTTGCGGAGATATGTGGTGCCCATGGTTCCCTCCGTTGACCCTCCTGCTCCGGTGTTGGTTGAGGGGGAGCTGGAATATGTGGTGGAGAAGATTTTGGATTCTCGTCTTTCAAGGCGGAAACTTCAGTATTTGGTCAAGTGGAAGGGTTATGGCCAGGAGGAGGAAGGCAACTTAGGCAAAGGTACCAAATGGACCATTTTAGAAAAACGGTCACAAACCACCCAGATGACAGACATCTTCTGAGACACAGGAAGATCGGAAATAAAATCCATGAAAATATGCGTCCAGGGCCTCTCAGGGATAGGCAAGGGCAAAAGCAACCCACTAGCACGAGAACAGCAGGGCTTAGCCCGAGCACAAATTCCACAGGACTGCACAAAGGAACGCACATCCCGTGACAAAGAAGGCCACCAAAAGGACCTGGCAACCAAATCTCTGGTTCCAAAGATCCCAGGATGACCAGCCAACACCGAACAATGGATCTCAGAAATCACCTTATTAGTCCATCTATCAGGAACAAACAATTTCCCCACAGTACAGCGGTCGGGTCTATCAGCCTGAAACTCCTGAAGCACCCACCGCAAATCAGGGGAGATAGCAGAAAGAATCACCCCCTCTTTGAGAATAACAGCCGGCTCACGGACTCCAGGAGAATCAGGCAAAAAACTCCTAGACAAGGCATCAGCTTTCACATTCTTAGATCCCGGAAGATACGAGACCACAAAATCAAAACGGGAGAAAAACAAAGACCACCGAGCCTGTCTAGGATTCAAGCGCTTGGCCGACTCAAGGTAAATCAGATTTTTATGGTCGGTCAAGACCACAACACGATGCTTGGCTCCCTCAAGCCAATGTCGCCACTCCTCAAATGCCCACTTCATAGCCAACAACTCCCGATTGCCGACTGTTGTGAATTCCGTTCTCGGACTCCCTCCTGTGGTCATGAATGGTACTTTGGTTAGTTCTGCTCTTGGACTCCCTCTGGTGGCTTTGAGTGGAACTGCTGTTCACTGAAGTTGGCTTTTTCAGCTGCTCTCGTTTATTGCTGCTGGCTTCCCTATTTAACTTCACTCAGATCGTTACTTCATGCCAGCTGTCAATGTTTCAGTATTGGTTCAGATCTCTCTTGGTCTTCTCTGAGGACCTGTCTACTCCAGCAGAAGCTAAGTCTTTGCTAGTTCATTTGTTGTTACTGCTTCCTGAATATATTTCTTAGTTCTGCTAAATTACAATCCAGCTTGCTATCATGATATTCCCTTGCTAGCTGGAAGCTCTGGGGGTGCAGAGTGGCACCTCCACACCGTGAGTCGGTGTGGGGAGTCTTTTTGCTTACTCTGCGTGTTTTTTTGTAGTCTTTTGTGCTGACCGCATAGTTCCCTTTCCTATCCTCTGACTATTCAGTGAAGTTTGGCCTCCTTTGCTAAAACCTGTTTCATTCCTGTGTTTGTGACTTTCCTCTTAACTCACAGTCAATATATGTGGGGGGCTGCCTTTACCTTTGGGGAATTTCTCTGAGGCAAGGTTAGGCTTCTATTTCTATCTTTAGGGGTAGTTAGCTCTTAGGCTGTGAAGAGGCATCTAGGGAGAGTTAGGTACGCTCGACGGCTATTTCTAGTGTGTGTGATAGGAGTAGGGTTTGCGGTCAGCAGAGTTCCCACTTCCCAGAGCTAGTTCCGATTTTGAGTTTACCCATCAGGTCATTCCGGGTGCTCCTAACCACCAGGTCCATAACAGCCGACATCATAATTACGCTCAGCAGTCAGCAGGCAAAAACTTTCTGGAGAAGAAAGCACACGGCTTCAACACCGAGCCATCAGAGCTTCTCTGAGACAGAACAGCTCCTGCCCCAATCTCAGAAGCGTCAACCTCAACCTGAAAAGGGGGAGAAACATCTGGCTGACGCAACACATTGGCAGAAGTAAAACGACGCTTAAGCTCCTGAAAGGCCTCCACAGCCGCAGAGGACCAATTCACCACATCTGCACCTTTCTTGGTCAAATCGGTCAGAGGTTTAACCACGGTAGAAAAATTAGCAATGAAGCGGCGATAAAAATTAGCAAAGCCCAAAAATTTCTGAAGGCTCTTCACAGATGTGGGCTGGGTCCAATCATAAATAGCCTGGACCTTAACAGGGTCCATTTCAATAGCCGAGGGAGAAAAAATGAACCCCAGAAAAGAAACCTTCTGAACTCCAAAAAGGCACTTAGACCCCTTCACAAACAGTGTATTAGCACGAAGAATCTGAAATACCATCCTGACCTGCTTCACATGAGTCTCCCAATCATCGGAAAAAAACAAAATATCATCCAAATATACAATCATAAATTTATCCAAATACTCCCGGAAAATATCATGCATAAAGGACTGAAACACAGATGGAGCATTAGAGAGCCCGAAAGGCATCACAAGATATTCAAAATGGCCTTCGGCCGTATTAAATGCTGTTTTCCATTCATCACCCTGTTTGATTTGAACCAGATTATACGCCTCCTCGAAGGTCAATCTTGGTAAACCAGCTAGCCCCTTTGATCCGAGCAAACAAATCAGAAAGCAAAGGCAAAGGGTACTGGAATTTGACCGTGATCTTATTGAGAAGGCGATAATCTATACAGGGCCTCAAGGAGCCATCCTTCTTGGCAACAAAAAAGAACCCCGCTCCCAACGGTGACGAAGACGGGCGAATATGCCCCTTCTCCAAGGACTCTTTTACATAAGTCTGCATAGCGGTATGCTCTGGCACAGACAGATTGAAAAGTCGACCCTTAGGGAACTTACAGCCAGGAATCAAATTAATAGCGCAATCACAGTCCCTATGAGGAGGCAGAGGACTGGATTTAGGCTCCTCAAATATATCCTGGAAATCTGACAAAAACTCCGGAACCTCAGAAGAAGGGGACGAGGAAATTGACATCAGAGGAATGTCACTATGTATCCCCTGACAACCCCAACTAGTCACGGACATGGATTTCCAATCCAGCACTGGTTTATGTACCTGTAACCATGGAAACCCCAGCACAACCACATCATGCAAATTATGCAACACCAAAAAGCGAATATTTTCCTGATGTGCTGGAGCCATGTTCATGGCTAACTGTGTCCAGTACTGAGGTTTATTCTTGGCCAATGGCGTATCATCAATCCCCCTCAAGGGGATAGGACTCTGCAACGGCTCCAAGGAAAAACCACAGCGCTTGGCAAATTCCAGGTCCATTAAGTTCAGGGCAGCGCCAGAATCCACAAATGCCATTACAGAAAAGGACGACAATGAGCAAATCAGGGTAACAGACAAGAGAAATTTAGGCTGTAAAGTACTGATGGTAACCGACCTAGCAACCCTCTTAGTTCGCTTCGGGCAGTCAGAGATAGCATGAGTAGCGTCACCACTAGTGTTGAGCGATACTTTCCGATATCGGAAAGTATCGGTATCGGAAAGTATCGGCCGATACCGTCAAAATATCGGATCTAATCCGATACCGATACCCGATCCCAATGCAAGTCAATGGGACGAAAATATCGGAATTAAAATAAACCCTTTATAAACTTGTAGGTTCATTCTACATGAAGGAAAACAACTAAGAATAATGTAGGATGTATTGGGGGACGTGGCGGAGACATTAAAGGCACAGAGGTTTAGCCCAATGTAATAGAATAGCAGGTTTTTGTTTTTTTTTATGACGTTCGGCGGTAGAAAGATTTTGACTATGTTAATTTTTTTTTATTTTGTCAGATATTGATGTTTCACTACTTCCACGCCCTTCACCTTCTTTTTTACTTCTCCCACACTTTCTTCTTCATTATCCTCATCATCAGCTTCTTTGACATCAACTTCTTCACCTTATTCATCTTCTTCTTCATCTTCAACCTATTATTTTTTTTCTTACATTGTTCATATTCTTTTTATTTTACTATTATCTTCATCATATTCTACTTCTTCATCATATTCTTATTTGTGACAGGCATTCCCGTAGTTGTTATCTATAAAAGTTTGAAGATTACACCTTCTGTTCTGCCTGTCACAAAAGAGTTACATTTGTCCGCGTTCAGTTTGGCCTGCAGCATCAGGCTTTATCCAGGGGCACCACGAGGAGGAACGGACTCACCCCCATACACTGCTTAGTCTTCTTCTGCTTATAATTTAGATAATATTTTTTGCTCTGATATTTAGTGTTATGCTTAATGTTCTTCTGCTCTTTGTTCTGCAGCCTCTTGTTCTTCTGCTTCTCGGTCTTCCAGGTCGTCGTCGTCTCCAGGGTCGTCGTCTCCGGGGTCGTCGTCATCGGGGTGGTCTTCAGGGTCGTCGTCTCCGGGGTCGTCGTCATCGGGGTGGTCTTCGGGGTCATCGTCTCCAGGGTCGTCGTCATCACGGTGGTTGTCGTCTCTGGTGTCGTCGTCATCTTAGGGGTGGTCTTCCGGGTCATCGTGTTTAGTCTCTTGAACTTGGAAATGTAGCAGAAGGTACAAGAAGGCTGAGAAAATGCCGAGAACCAGCTGATGGAACTGGAACTCGGATGGCTACCCGAAGGTCCAAGAGCCAATGGAACTACCGAGGACCAGCTGACGTTACTGGAACCCGGTTACTAAGCAGGAGGTACCCGTGCCTGAAAGCACTACCAAGGACCACCTGACGTTGGTGGAACTCGGATACCCAGAGGGAGGCACCTAAGCCAAAGGCTCTGCCCGGAACCAGCTGACGGTACTGGAACCAGGATGGGGAGCAGAAGGTACAAGAGCAAAAGACACTGCCGAGAACCAGCTGACGGTGCTGGAACCCGGATGGGTAGCCGAAGGTCCAAGAGCCAATGGAACTACCGAAGACCAGCTGACGTTACTGGAACCCGGTTACTAAGCAGGAGGTACCCGTGCCTGAAAGCACTACCAAGGACCACCTGACGTTGGTGGAACTCGGATACCCAGAGGGAGGCACCTAAGCCAAAGGCTCTGCCCGGAACCAGCTGACAGTACTGGAACCAGGATGGGGAGCAGAAGGTACAAGAGCAAGTGTCTGCGTGGCTTTTGCAGGACACAATGCCGGCTGCACAGCAGGGGAACAGCTGGCGGTGCTGAACCCCACTGACACATTGGCTGGTGTTTTTCTCTGTGCAGCTAGCAGTACCGGGCCCCAACTGGCGGTGTTAGAGCCCGGGGTCAGCAGGAGGAGGAGATGGAGCAGAGTGTAGGCCGAAGCCTGCACTGGCGGCAGCTTTGGGTCTGTTGTGCCTGCGTCGCTGTTGCAGGACACGTTGCCGGCTGCACAGCAGGGGAACAGCTGGCGGTGCTGAACCCCACTGACACATTGGCTGGTGTTTGGCTCTGTGCAGCTAGCAGTACCGGGCCCCAACTGGCGGTGTTGGAGCCCGGGCTCTGCAGGGGGAGCAGAGTGTAGGCCGAAGCCTACTTGAACCAATTTCAAAGGTAACCTTTAACCCCCCCTCAGGGGTTACAAAGTAGAAGAGCCACAGCTTATGCAGCAGTAGTGCTGCACAAGTCAAAGGTTGCTCTTTTAATTTTGCTCCTTGCACACGCTGAATGAAACACGTATAACATTTAGCCCTTTATACAGTCAAACTGTGTTGGAGGCGCGAGTTCCCTTTGTAATGAGACGCAGCACAGATGTCAAGAATCCCACCTTGGTGCTGGGTGCAGCCTCCTGAGCGTTGTTATTTGCTGTACAGGAGTCTGCGCTGTCGTGTTATCCCTTGGCCTAGCGCTGTTAGCGCTGCCCATCTTCTGACATCATTTAATGTCGGTCGGTGCGGTTCGCGATGACCATGAATCCCAGCCCCGCAGTGTCTTAACATTGTTAAAACACTGCGGGGCTGGGATTCATGGCCTGGCGCAGTACATATGTTCGCCTCTCGCACTCGGGTCCTTACTCCCGCTGCAGACTGTGCGGCGTCAGCTGATCCCTTATCGCATGCCACGGCCATGAAGCCGCACAGTCTGAAGAAGGCGGAAGGAGATGAGGGACAGGCGAACTGATGCACTGCTCATGCCCATCAATCACACCCTCGCAGTCCCAAGAAATAAGACACCGAGGGGCGTTGTGTGGGTCAGGGCGGCCGCAGAGGCGCAGGCAGCCAAACAATGATGCCAGAAGACGGGCAGCGCTACCAAGGGGGTTGCAGCGTGTCATTACAAAGGAAAGTCACACCCCCGGGACGGTTAAATGGTCACACAGAGGACACATTTCAGACGTGTTTTCAGTTCCACATGTGCGAGGAGAATACGTTTATGAGCCACCTTGCACACATGCAGCATTACCGCTGTACAAGGTGGCCTTAAAAACGTACAAACGCCTGTGGGAGGGGGGACAGGTTCCCTTCAATTTCAGTTCTTGTGTCTGCGTGGCTTTTGCAGGACACGATGCCGGCTGCACAGCAGGGGAACAGCTGGCGGTGCTGAACCCCACTGACACATTGGCTGGTGTTTTTCTCTGTGCAGCTAGCAGTACCGGGCCCCAACTGGCGGTGTTAGAGCCCGGGGTCAGCAGGAGGAGGAGATGGAGCAGAGTGTAGGCCGAAGCCTGCACTGGCGGCAGCTTTGGGTCTGTTGTGCCTGCGTGGCTGTTGCAGGACACGTTGCCGGCTGCACAGCAGGGGAACAGCTGGCAGTGCTGAACCCCACTGACACATTGGCTGGTGTTTGGCTCTGTGCAGCTAGCAGTACCGGGCCCCAACTGGCGGTGTTGGAGCCCGGGCTCTGCAGGGGGAGCAGAGTGTAGGCCGAAGCCTACTTGAACCAATTTCAAAGGTAACCTTTAACCCCCCCTCAGGGGTTACAAAGTAGAAGAGCCACAGCTTATGCAGCAGTAGTGCTGCACAAGTCAAAGGTTGCTCTTTTAATTTTGCTCCTTGCACACGCTGAATGAAACACGTATAACATTTAGCCCTTTATACAGTCAAACTGTGTTGGAGGCGCGAGTTCCCTTTGTAATGAGACGCAGCACAGATGTCAAGAATCCCACCTTGGTGCTGGGTGCAGCCTCCTGAGCGTTGTTATTTGCTGTACAGGAGTCTGCGCTGTCGTGTTATCCCCTGGCCTAGCGCTGTTAGCGCTGCCCATCTTCTGACCTCATTTAATGTCGGCCGCTGCGGTTCGCGATGACCATGAATCCCAGCCCCGCGGTGTCTTAACATTGTTAAAACACTGCGGGGCTGTGATTCATGGCCTGGCGCAGCACATATGTTCGCCTCTCGCACTCGGGTCCTTACACCCGCTGCAGACTGTGCGGCGTCAGCTGATCCCTTATCGCATGCCACGGCCATGAAGCCGCACAGTCTGAAGAAGGCGGAAGGAGATGAGGGACAGGCGAACTGATGCACTGCTCATGCCCATCAATCACACCCTCGCAGTCCCAAGAAATAAGACACCGAGGGGCGTTGTGTGGGTCAGGGCGGCCGCAGAGGCGCAGGCAGCCAAACAATGATGCCAGAAGACGGGCAGCGCTACCAAGGGGGTTGCAGCGTGTCATTACAAAGGAAAGTCACACCCCCGGGACGGTTAAATGGTCACACAGAGGACACATTTCAGACGTGTTTTCAGTTCCACATGTGCGAGGAGAATACGTTTATGAGCCACCTTGCACACATGCAGCATTACCGCTGTACAAGGTGGCCTTAAAAACGTACAAACGCCTGGGGGAGGGGGGACAGGTTCCCTTCAATTTCAGTTCTTGTGTCTGCGTGGCTTTTGCAGGACACGATGCCGGCTGCACAGCAGGGGAACAGCTAGCGGTGCTGAACCCCACTGACACATTGGCTGGTGTTTTTCTCTGTGCAGCTAGCAGTACCGGGCCCCAACTGGCGGTGTTAGAGCCCGGGGTCAGCAGGAGGAGGAGATGGAGCAGAGTGTAGGCCGAAGCCTGCACTGGCGGCAGCTTTGGGTCTGTTGTGCCTGCGTGGCTGTTGCAGGACACGTTGCCGGCTGCACAGCAGGGGAACAGCTGGCAGTGCTGAACCCCACTGACACATTGGCTGGTGTTTGGCTCTGTGCAGCTAGCAGTACCGGGCCCCAACTGGCGGTGTTGGAGCCCGGGCTCTGCAGGGGGAGCAGAGTGTAGGCCGAAGCCTACTTGAACCAATTTCAAAGGTAACCTTTAACCCCCCCTCAGGGGTTACAAAGTAGAAGAGCCACAGCTTATGCAGCAGTAGTGCTGCACAAGTCAAAGGTTGCTCTTTTAATTTTGCTCCTTGCACACGCTGAATGAAACACGTATAACATTTAGCCCTTTATACAGTCAAACTGTGTTGGAGGCGCGAGTTCCCTTTGTAATGAGACGCAGCACAGATGTCAAGAATCCCACCTTGGTGCTGGGTGCAGCCTCCTGAGCGTTGTTATTTGCTGTACAGGAGTCTGCGCTGTCGTGTTATCCCCTGGCCTAGCGCTGTTAGCGCTGCCCATCTTCTGACCTCATTTAATGTCGGCCGCTGCGGTTCGCGATGACCATGAATCCCAGCCCCGCGGTGTCTTAACATTGTTAAAACACTGCGGGGCTGTGATTCATGGCCTGGCGCAGCACATATGTTCGCCTCTCGCACTCGGGTCCTTACACCCGCTGCAGACTGTGCGGCGTCAGCTGATCCCTTATCGCATGCCACGGCCATGAAGCCGCACAGTCTGAAGAAGGCGGAAGGAGATGAGGGACAGGCGAACTGATGCACTGCTCATGCCCATCAATCACACCCTCGCAGTCCCAAGAAATAAGACACCGAGGGGCGTTGTGTGGGTCAGGGCGGCCGCAGAGGCGCAGGCAGCCAAACAATGATGCCAGAAGACGGGCAGCGCTACCAAGGGGGTTGCAGCGTGTCATTACAAAGGAAAGTCACACCCCCGGGACGGTTAAATGGTCACACAGAGGACACATTTCAGACGTGTTTTCAGTTCCACATGTGCGAGGAGAATACGTTTATGAGCCACCTTGCACACATGCAGCATTACCGCTGTACAAGGTGGCCTTAAAAACGTACAAACGCCTGGGGGAGGGGGGATAGGTTCCCTTCAATTTCAGTTCTTGTGTCTGCGTGGCTTTTGCAGGACACGATGCCGGCTGCACAGCAGGGGAACAGCTGGCGGTGCTGAACCCCACTGACACATTGGCTGGTGTTTTTCTCTGTGCAGCTAGCAGTACCGGGCCCCAACTGGCGGTGTTAGAGCCCGGGGTCAGCAGGAGGAGGAGATGGAGCAGAGTGTAGGCTGAAGCCTGCACTGGCGGCAGCTTTGTGTCTGTGGTGCCAGCGTGGCTGTTGCAGGACACGTTGCCGGCTGCACAGCAGGGGAACAGCTGGCGGTGCTGAACCCCACTGACACATTGGCTGGTGTTTGGCTCTGTGCAGCTAGCACATCTGGGCCCCAACTGGCGGTGTTAGAGCCCAGGGTCAGCAGGAGGAGGAGAGGGAGCAGAGTGTAGGCCGAAGCCTGCACTGGAGCAAGTTGAAAGGGAAACTTTAACCCCCCCCCCAGGCGTTTGTAGCTGAAAGAGCCATCGTGTACAGCACTAATGCTGGAAAAGGTAAACTTAGCTCTTTTAATTATGGTCCTTGCACATGCTGAACCTAACACTTATAAAAAGTGTCCCCTCCTACCGTGATACCGTCCGGTAGGTGTAACTTTCCTTTGTGATGTGACGCAGCACAGCCGTCATTCTTACCCCCTTGGCGCCGTGCGCCGCCTCCTCAGCGTTGTTTGAATCAGTCCCGGAGCCTGCGCTGTTAGGTTAGCCCTTGGCCATGCACACATTTTGCGCTGCCCGTCTTCTGACATCATTTGGTGTCAGGCTGGCTGCGCCTGTGCGGCCGCACTGGCAGAGAGCCCGCCTCGTACTGTCTTCTGATTAAATCCCACTGGGGGCCTGAGATCCATGGACATGCGCAGTGCATATCTGAACCTCCACCTCTCACTCATCTCCCTACGGCTTTTTCTGACTGTGCGGTGTCACGGCCGTGGCATGCTATTAGGGACCAGCTGACACCGCACAGTTTGAATAAGCCGTAGGGAGATGAGTGAGAGGTGGAGGTTCAGATATGCACTGCGCATGTCCATGCATCTCTGGCCCCCAGTGGGATTAAATCAGAAGACAGTACGAGGCGGGCTCTCGGCCAGCGCGGCCGCACAGGCGCAGCAAGCCTGACACCAAATGATGTCAGAAGACGGGCAGCGCAAAATGTGTGCATGGCCAAGGGCTAACCTAACAGCGCAGGCTCTGGGACTGATTCAAACAACGCTGAGGAGGCGGCGCACGGCGCCAAGGGGGTAAGAATGATGGCTGTGATGCGTCACATCACAAAGGAAAGTTCCACCAACCGGACGGTATCACGGTAGGAGGGGACACTTTTCATAAGTGTTAGGATCAGCATGTGCAAGGAGCACCACGAAAAGAGGCACTTTTTCCCTTTGCATCATTACTGCTGCACAAGGTGGCTCCTTCAGTAACAAACGCCTGGGGGGGGGGGACAGGTTCCCTTAAATTTAACTTGTTGTGCCTGCGTGGCGGTCGCAGTACACGTTGCCGGCTGCACAGCAGGGGAACAGCTGGCGGTGCTGAACCCCACTAACACATTGGCGAGGTGTTTTGCTCTGTGCGGACAGCACTTCTGGACGGCAACTAGCGTTGTTGGAGCCCAGGGACAGGAGGGGGAGGTGGAGGAGGTAGGAGGGATTGCCACACACACAGCTGGGGAACAGCTGACGTTACTGAACCCCAATAACAGAGGAGGGACTGTTGACTGTGCGTACAGCACTTCTGGACGGCAACTGGCGGTGTTGGAGCCCAGGGACAAGAGGGGGAGGTGGAGGAGGTAGGAGGGATTGCCACACACACAGCTGGGGAACAGCTGACGTTACTGAACCCCAATAACAGAGGAGGGACTGTTGACTGTGCGTACAGCACTTCTGGACGGCAACTGGCGGTGTTGGAGCCCAGGGACAGGTGGAGGAGGAGGAGGTAGGAGGAGGTAGGAGGGATTGCCACACACACAGCAGGGGAACAGCTGACGTTACTGAACCCCAATAACAGAGGAGGGACTGTTGACTGTGCGTACAGCACTTCTGGACGGCAACTGGCGGTGTTGGAGCCCAGGGACAGGTGGAGGAGGAGGAGGTAGGAGGAGGTAGGAGGGATTGCCACACACACAGCAGGGGAACAGCTGACGTTACTGAACCCCAATAACAGAGCATGGACTGTTGACTGTGCCTACAGCACTTCTGGACGGCAACTGGCGGTGTTGGAGCCCAGGGACAGGTGGAGGAGGAGGAGGTAGGAGGAGGTAGGAGGGATTGCCACACACACAGCAGGGGAACAGCTGACGTTACTGAACCCCAATAACAGAGGAGGGACTGTTGACTGTGCGTACAGCACTTCTGGACGGCAACTGGCGGTGTTGGAGCCCAGGGACAGGTGGAGGAGGAGGAGGTAGGAGGAGGTAGGAGGGATTGCCACACACACAGCAGGGGAACAGCTGACGTTACTGAACCCCAATAACAGAGGAGGGACTGTTGACTGTGCGTACAGCACTTCTGGACGGCAACTGGCGGTGTTGGAGCCCAGGGACAGGTGGAGGAGGAGGAGGTAGGAGGAGGTAGGAGGGATTGCCACACACACAGCAGGGGAACAGCTGACGTTACTGAACCCCAATAACAGAGGAGGGACTGTTGACTGTGCGTACAGCACTTCTGGACGGCAACTGGCGGTGTTGGAGCCCAGGGACAGGTGGAGGAGGAGGAGGTAGGAGGAGGTAGGAGGGATTGCCACACACACAGCAGGGGAACAGCTGACGTTACTGAACCCCAATAACAGAGGAGGGACTGTTGACTGTGCATACAGCACTTCTGGACGGCAACTGGCGGTGTTGGAGCCCAGGGACAGGTGGAGGAGGAGGAGGTAGGAGGAGGTAGGAGGGATTGCCACACACACAGCAGGGGAACAGCTGACGTTACTGAACCCCAATAACAGAGGAGGGACTGTTGACTGTGCGTACAGCACTTCTGGACGGCAACTGGCGGTGTTGGAGCCCAGGGACAGGTGGAGGAGGAGGAGGTAGGAGGAGGTAGGAGGGATTGCCACACACACAGCAGGGGAACAGCTGACGTTACTGAACCCCAATAACAGAGGAGGGACTGTTGACTGTGCGTACAGCACTTCTGGACGGCAACTGGCGGTGTTGGAGCCCAGGGACAGGAGGGGGAGGTGGAGGATTTAGGAGGGATTGCCACACACACAGCTGGGGAACAGCTGACGTTACTGAACCCCAATAACAGAGGAGGGACTGTTGACTGTGCGTACAGCACTTCTGGACGGCAACTGGCGGTGTTGGAGCCCAGGGACAGGTGGAGGAGGAGGAGGTAGGAGCAGGTAGGAGGGATTGCCACACACACAGCAGGGGAACAGCTGACGTTACTGAACCCCAATAACAGAGGAGGGACTGTTGACTGTGCGTACAGCACTACTGGACGGCAACTAGCGGTGTTGGAGCCCAGGGACAGGAGGGGGAGGTGGAGGAGGTAGGAGGGATTGCCACACACACAGCTGGGGAACAGCTGACGTTACTGAACCCCAATAACAGAGGAGCGACTGTTGGGACTGTGCGGACAGCACTTCTGGACGGCAACTGGCGGTGTTGGAGCCCAGGGACAGGTGGAAAAGCAGAGGAACACAATGTAGGCCGAAGCCTGAGAAAGTCGAAAGGGAACCTTTAACCCCCCCCCCCAAGGCGTTTGTAGCTGAAAGAGCCAGCTTGTGCAGCACAAAAGATGCAAAAGGAAAAGGTGGCTCTTTTCATCATGCTCCTTGCAAACACAGAACTAAACACTTATAAAATGTGTCCCCTGAAACCGTGAAACCGTCCCGGAGGTGGGACTTTCCTTCGTAATATGACGCAGCACAGCCGTCATTCCTACCCCCCCGGCGCCGCGCCCCGGCTCCTCAGCGTTGTTTGATTCCGTCCCGGAGCCTGCGCTGTTAAGTTATCCCTTGGCCAGGCACACTTAGCGCTGCCCATCTTCTGACATCATTTGGTGTCAGGCTGGCTGCGCCTGTGCGGCCGCGCTGGACGAGAGCCCGCCTCGCAGTGTCTTCTGATTTTATCCCACTGGGGGCCTGGGATCCATGGCCATGCGCAGTGCATATCCTCGCCTCTCACTCCCCTCCCTACGGCTTCTTAAGACTGTGCGGTGTCACGACCGTGGCATGCTATTAGGGACCAGCTGACACCGAACAGTCTGAAGAAGCCATAGGGAGATGAGTGAGAGGTGGAGGTTCAGATATGCAATGCGCATGTCCATGGATCCCAGGCCCCCAGTGGGATTAAATCAGAAGACACTGCGAGGCGGGCTCTCGGCCAGCGCGGCCGCACAGGCGCAGCCAGCCTGACACCAAATGATGCCAGAAGACGGGCAGCGCTAAGTGTGCCTGGCCACGGGATAACATAACAGCGCAGGCTCCGGGACAGAATCAAACAACGCTGAGGAGCCGGGGCGCAGCGCCGGGGGGGTAGGAATGACGGCTGTGCTGCGTCATATTACGAAGGAAAGTCCCACCTCCGGGACGGTTTTACGGTATCAGTGGACACATTTTATAAGTGTTAAGTTCTGCGTGTGCAAGGAGCTAAACCAAAATAGCTACCTTTTCCTTGTGCAGCATTACTGCTGCACAAGGTGGCTCTTTCAGTAACAAACGCCTTGGGGGGGGGGGACAGATTCCCTTACATTTCAGTTGTTGTGTCAGCGTGGCGGTCGCATGACACATTGCCGGCTACACAGCTGGGGATCAGCTGACGTTACTGAAACCCAATAACACTGGGTCGTATGTTTTGACTGTGCAGACGGCACTTCTGAGCCTCAACTGGCGGTGTTGGAGCCCAGGAATTTAAGTTCAGGTGGTAGAAAGATGAACACAACAGGAGACCTGGATAACGTATACAGTGACCTAATTATTTAATCAGGAGGAGGAGTGGCAAATTCCTGCGAGATCCAGGCCTTGTTCATTTTCAGGAAAGTAAGCCGGTCAACGTTATCGGAGGATAGTCGCATGCGACGGTCAGTTAGTACACCACCTGCAGCACTAAAGACACGTTCCGATAATACACTGGCCGCAGGGCAAGACAGCACCTCCAATGCATACTGGCTTAGCTCTGGCCATGTATCCAGCTTTGAGACCCAAAACTTGAAAGGGGAAGAGCCGTCTGGGAGTACAGCAAGAGGGCAAGACATGTAGTCTGTCACCATCTGACGGAACCGTTGCCTCCTGCTGACTGGAGCCGTCTGTGATGGTGTAGACTTTTGTGGGGGGCACAGAAAACTGTGCCACAGTTGGGCCATACTGGTCTTGCCTTGGGCAGAGGCACTGCTTCTGCTCCCTCTTTGTGCAGAGCCTCCACCACTGCCTGGACGCACTGAGCTGCTTTGGAATGCACTAGCAGCACTTCTCTCAGTTGGAATGGAGAAGATGATGGAATTGACCAGTGTGTCTTGGTACTCCCGCATTTTTCGCTCCCGGTTCAACGGTGTGATGAGGCTTTCTACGTTGTCCCGGTAGCGAGGATCGAGAAGGGTGAACACCCAATAATCAGACATGTTGAGAATGTGGGCGATGCGGCGGTCGTTTCTCAGGCACTGCAGCATGTAATCCACCATGTGCTGCAGACTGCCAACTGCCCAAGAAACGCTGTCCCCTGCTGGAGGCGTGGTCTCTGCCCGCTCGTCATCACCCCACCCTCGCTGTACACACTGAGTACTGGACAATTCGGTAACTCCCTCCTCTGGACGGATGTCTTCCTCCTCCATTGACTCCTCCTCATCCTCCTCACAAACTGTCCCCTGCCTACGCGTTTGTGAGGAACCACGTGGCGCTGACTGTCCAGAAGATGATGGAAATGGTGAATCCTCATCCTCCATCTCTTCCACAACATCATCCCTTAGCGCTTGCAGTGATTTTTCAAGCAGGCAGATAAGGGGGACAGTCATGCTGACTAGTGCATCATCTGCACTCGCCATCCGCGTGGAATAATCAAAGGGACGCAAAACCTGGCAGACGTCATTCATAGTGGCCCACTCTGTGGTTGTGAAGTCTGTACGGCGCTGACTGCGACTTCTTTGCGCCTGAAGCAGCTGGTACTCCATTACAGCTTGCTGCTGCTCACACAACCGCTCCAACATATGTAACGTGGAATTCCACCTGGTAGGTAGGTCACATATGATGCGATGTTCCGGCAGGCGGTGTCGGCGCTGCAGAGCCGCAATGCGCGCTTTTGCCGTGCTGGAACGCCGCAAGTGAGCACACTCTAGGCGGACCTTGTGCAGCAGTGCATCAAGATCCGGATAGTCCCTCAAAAAGCTCTGCACGACCAAATTGAGCACATGTGCCAGACATGGGATGTGAGTGAGGTTGCCGAGGCCCAGAGCTGCCACCAGATTTCGGCCATTATCACACACTACCATGCCTGGCTGGAGATTCTCTGGCACAAACCACACATCGCTCTCCTGCTTGATGGCATTCCAGAGCTCCTGCGCTGTGTGGCTACGATTCCCCCAAAAAATTAATTTCAAGACGGCCTGTTGACGTTTGGCCACGGCTGTGCTCATGTCGGTCGTAACAGGTACACGTTCATCACGGGTCCATGTGGAGGTGGACTGTGACGGCTCCTGCAGCGATGATTCTGAGGAACTGGTGTAAGAGGAGGAGTCAATGCATACAGAATGGATTCCTGCAATCCTTGGAGTGGGCAGGACACGTCCTGTGCCACTCGCACGGTCTGTACCCGGCTCAACGACATTAACCCAATGGGCAGTGAGGGAAAGGTATCGCCCCTGTCCATGTTGACTGGTCCACGCATCGGTGGTGAGGTGGACCTTGCTACTGACGGCGTTCAGTAGCGCGTGTTTTATGTGTCCCTCCACATGCTTGTGCAGGGCAGGGACGGCTTGCCTGCTGAAGTAAAAGCGGCTGGGCACATTGTACTGTGGGACTGCCAATGACATCAAGTCATGGAAGCTGTCAGTCTCCACCAGCCTGAATGACAGCATTTCCAGTGAAAGAAGTTTGGCAATGCCTGCAGTCAGAGCCTGTGCTCGTGGGTGGTTTGACGAGAAAGGCCGCCTTTTCTCCCATGCCTGTACTACCGATGGCTGTAGACTGGGCTGGGAGTGTGTGGATGACTGGGAAAGTGGTGCTGCGGGTGGAATTACAGCGGGTCTCTGGACAACAGGGCCAGAGGTTCTTCCACGGCGATCCTGGGAGGAAGCCGAACCAGCTGCGTTTGAGCTAGAGGAAGAGGCAACACGAGCTGAAGAGGTGGTAGCTGCCGCTGTTGGTTGGCCTAGCTCTTCAGTGTGTTTTTCTAACTCCGCCGGGTGCCTGTTGCGCACATGTTTCCACATGTTGGAGGTATTGAGGTTGCTGACATTTCGACCTCTTTTGACTTTTTGATGACACACCTTGCATCTGACATAGCAAATGTCATCTGCAACTGTGTCAAAAAAGGACCAGGCACTGCAAGTCTTGGGAGCGCCCTTTTTGGCTTTTGGAAGAGACATGCTCCTAACGGGTGCCAAAGCGGAGGCTGCAGGATCCGCAGTCTTCCCCCTCCCTCTCCCTCTTTGGGCCGTACGGGGAATCTCTTCCTCAGAGCTGCTCCCACCACCTTCCTGTCCCTCACGCCAAGATGGGTCAAGGACCTCATCATCTACACTACCCTCTGCCCCCAACTGCTCCTCCTGGGTAGTCTCAGCAGCAGAGCACGCACCAGTAAGTGGCACCTGAGTGTCATCATCAGCTGATGCGGCCTGCGATGTGGTGACCGGAGCCACTGGCCCACCCGCCTCTTCAGAGGAAGAGAGAAAAAGCTGTTGGGCATCACTGCACCCTGCCTCTTCTTCCATTTCTCCAATGCTGCTTGGCTAGCCCCCTGTTTCCAAGCCAAGAGATTCAGAGAACAGAAGTAGAGACGGCTCCTGTCCTGGGCTCTCTGTCTGCCTGGGCAATTTGGCAGGTGGTGAAGAGACAGATGGCTGCTCTCCAGTGCTCTGTGTCTGAGAGGATGTGGCACTAATTGAAGTTGATGCATTAGCTGCCATCCATCCGACAACGGCTTCAATTTGTTCTTCACGCAGCAGCGGTGTACGGCGCTCTGACACAAAGCTGCGCATGAACGACTGTTGCCTGGTGAATGTGGGTGCTGATGAGTCACCGGTGCCCGCAGCAGGCACAGAATCCCCACGTCCCCTCCCTGCTCCGCGCCCACGCCCACGTGCCTTACTCACTGCCTTCTTCATCTTGGTTGACTGATAAAGATAAGCAGAAAAGTACTAACGGCTTTGTGTGCTTATTCCTGAACAACTCCTCCTAACAGGTATAAGAAACACTAATTTTCTAAAGTGTGGACTAGACTTTAATATGAGCTAATGTGGCCTACACAAATGTAAAGTGGTGTAACTGGTGTGTTTGGTGAACTTTATTATTTATTTATTTTTTGGGGGCTGAACTGACAACGGATAGAGCTGCAGTCACACGGAGACCGTGCAGACAGACGTAAACGGCGCTGCAAGGCCCAAAAACCCTCCTCTACGTTATCCTATGTAGTGTTTTTCTACAAGTTAGCTGGAGATGGGTGGAAAGACACTAATAGGAATTTTTTGAAAAAATGTGCAGCAGCCTGCACTACTTAAAACAAAATGAAAATTGATTTGGCGGTATGACGCAGTGAACAACCCTGAGCTGGAGACAACCAGGCTACGGCTGCTCACAGACTACAGGGCGAGCTGCAGTCACACGGAGACCGTGCAGACAGCCGTAAACGGCGCTGCAAGGCCCAAAAACCCTCCTCTACGTTATCCTATGTAGTGATTTTCCACAAATTAGCTGGAGACGGGTGGAAAGACACTAATAGGAATTTTTTGAAAAAATGTGCAGCAGCCTGCACTACTTAAAACAAAATGAAAATTGATTTGGCGGTATGACGCAGTGAACAACCCTGAGCTGGAGACAACCAGGCTACGGCTGCTCACAGACTACAGGGCGAGCTGCAGTCACACGGAGACCGTGCAGACAGCCGTAAACGGCGCTGCAAGGCCCAAAAACCCTCCTCTACGTTATCCTATGTAGTGTTTTTCCACAAATTAGCTGGAGACGGGTGGAAAGACACTAATAGGATTTTTTTGAATAAATTAGCAGCAGACTACACTACTTGAAAAAAAAAAAAAAAAGAACAGTATGAGGCAATGAACCACCCTCCCTGAACTGAATACAACCAGCTATGGATGGCCTATGTGGCTGCACTCAGACTAGAGAGTGGGCTGCACTCACACACACACACACACAGACCTTGCAGATCGCTGTGAAAACAGCGCTACAAGGCAAAAGCAAGGTGAATAGTAGGTGAACACAGCGGTTGCTAAATTAGCCTTTGGAAAGCACAAAGAAGCAAATCGCTATCTCTAAACTGTCCCTCAGTCAGCAAACAGCGTCCTGTCACTAACTGAATTCACAGCAGAGTGATCGCAAAATGGCGCCAGCGACTTTTAAACTGCATCATGACATCATTTCAGCAGCCAATCACAGCCTTGCCAGTAGTTTCATGCCCTCCATGCTAAACAGGATGTGCCCACACTTGGAATCATTCTCATTGGCTGAATTTCTGCATTTTGAATCTTGGAACTTCCGATTCCGGTATCCGATACGCGGCAAGTATCGGAATCCCGGTATCGGAATTCCGATACCGCAAGTATCGGCCGATACCCGATACTTGCGGTATCGGAATGCTCAACACTAGTCACCACAGTTAAAACACAGCCCATTCTGACGTCTGAACTCCTGCCGTTCTGCTCTCGTCAAAACTGTATCGCATTGCATAGGCTCAGAACTCTGCCCAGAGGACACCGCCATATGGTGCACCTCCTTACGTTCACGTAAGCGCCGATCAATCTGAATGGCCAGAGACATTGATTCGTTCAAACCAGCAGGCGTGGGAATCCCCACCATAACATCTTTACGAGCTTCAGAAAGACCCTTTCTGAATATAGCCGCCAGGGCATCCTCATTCCATTTTGTAAGCACAGACCACTTTCTAAATTTCTGACAATATATCTCTACCGCTTCCTGACCCTTACACAGAGCCAGCAAAATTTTTTCTGCCTGATCCACAGAATTGGGTTCGTCATAAAGCAGTCCAAGTGCTTGAAAAAACGAATCTATATTGAGCAATGCAGGATTCCCTGGCTCAAGGGAGAATGCCCAGTCCTGCGGGTCACCACGCAGCAGAGAAATAACAATCTTCACCTGCTGAATGGGGTCACCAGAGGAACGGGGTCTCAGAGCAAAAAATAATCTGCAATTATTTTTAAAATTCAAAAACCTAGATCTATCTCCAGAAAACAAATCAGGAATAGGAATTCAAGGCTCAGAAACAGGAGTTTGAACAACATAGTCTTGGATACTCTGTACCCTTGCAGCGAGATGATCAACACGCGCAGACAGACCCTGAACCTCCATATCAGCACCAAGCTCCTGCACCATCCAAAAATCAAGGGGAAAAAAAGGACAAAACAAGCAACACAAAAAAAAAAATAAATAACTCAGAACTTTCTCTTCCCTCTTTTGAGATGCATTTAACACATTGTGGGCCAGCTGTACTGTTATGACCTGGTGGGTACGGAGCGGTACTGAGATGACCTGGTGGGCAAAACCAATCATGGACTCACTACAGAGCAGCACTGAAATGACCTGGTGGGTAAAACAAAAATAGGACTAGCTCTGAGGAGGTGGTAACTTTACTGACCGCAATCCCTACTCCTAACACCAACACTAGCAATAGCCGTGGAGTGTACTTAACTCTGCCTAGACACCTCTGCACAGCCTAAGAACTAGCTACCCCTAAAGATGGAAACGGAAAGCTATCTCGCCTCAGAGAAAACCCCCAAAGGAAGATAGCCCCCCACAAATATTGACGGTGAGTGGAGAGGGAAATGACAAACTCAGAAATGAAACTAGATTTTTAGCAAAGGAGGCCACTACTATCTAAATAGACAGAGATAGGATAGGTTGCTGTGCGGTCAGTATAAAAACTAAAAGTCCACGCAGAGTTTACAAAAATAACCACCACACCGACTCACGGTGTGGAGGGGCAAATCTGCGACCCCAAAGCTTCCAACTAGCTGGAATATTTCATAATAACAAGCTGGACAAAAGAGACATAAATTGAACTGAACAGAAGGTCATAAGCAGGGAAACACCCAAAAAGTAGCAGACTTATCTTAAGCTGAAAATGGACTGGCCAACAGAGAACTTCCAGGAAAGACTGAATCCACAGGAAATACATTGACAGCTGGCATCCACTAAAGCCAAAAGCCCAGTTAAATAACAAGGCCAGGAAACCGATTAGTGAACGCAGCTGCTAAGTTCCACTTGAAACCACCAGAGGGAGCCCAAGAGCAGAACTCCCAAAAATACCATTCGCAACCACAGGATGGAGCCCAAGAACGGAATTCACAGCAGGGTATCAGCATACTCAGGACAAATTGTACAACACGCTCTCTAAACGCAACATGGCGTCCCATCTCAATTCCTGTCAATTTTGCATTGAAAAGTCAAACGGCGCTCCTTCCCTTCCGAGCTCTCCCATGCGCCCAAACAGTGGTTTACCCCCACATATGGGGCATCAGCTTACTCAGAATAAATTGTACAACAACTTCTGGGGTCCAATTTCTTCTCTTACCCTTGGGAAAATAAAAAATTGGGGGCGAAAAGATCATTCTTGTGAAAAAATATGATTTTTTATTTTTACGGTTCTGCATTATAAACTTCTGTGAATCACTTAATGGGTCAAAGTGCTCACCACACATCTAAATAAGTTCCTTAGGGGGTCTACTTTCCAAAATGGTGTCACTTGTGGGGGGTTTCAATGTTTAGGCACATCAGGGGCTCTCCACACACGACATGGCGTCCCATCTCAATTCCAGCCAATTTTGCATTGAAAAGTCAAACAATGCACCTTCCCTTCCGAGCTCTGACATGAACCCAAACAGTGGTTTACCCCCACATGTGGGGTATTGGCATACTCAGGACAAATTGCACAACAACTTTTGTGGTCCATTTTCTTCTGTTACCCTTGCTAAAATAAAACAAATTGGAGCTGAAGTAAATTTTTTGTGAAAAGAAATTTCATTTTTTTATTTAAACATTCCAAAAATGCCTGTGAAACACCTGAAGGGTTAATAAACTTCTTGAATGTGGTTTTAAGCACCTTGAGGGGTGCAGTTTTTAGAATGGTGTCACACTTGGTTATTTTCTATCAAATGAGATGTGGTCCCTAAAAAAACATGGTGTTATAAAAATGAGAAATTGCTGGTCAACTTTTAACCCTTATAACTCCCTAACAAAAAAATATTTTGGTTCTAAAATTGTGCTGATGTAAAGTAGACATGTGGGAAATGTTACTTATTAAGTATATTGTGTGACATATCTCTGTGATTTAATTGCATAAAAATTCAAAGTTGGAAAATTGTGAAATTTTCAAAATTTTCACCAAATTTCCGTTTTTTTTCACATATAAACGCAGGTAATATCAAAGAAATTGTACCACTAGCATGAAGTACAATATGTCACGAGAAAACTTTGTCAGAATCACCGGGATCTGTTTAAGCATTCCAGAGTTATAATCTCATAAAAGGACAGTGGTCAGAATTGTAAAAATTGGCCCGGTCATTAACGTGCAAACAAACGGATCAGTTGCATCAGTTTTTCACTATTTGCAACGGATCCGTTTTTTCAAAAATTCACCGGATCCTGCCTGACGGAAACAAACTTATGTATGAAAGTAGCCTAAGGCTTCTTTCACACTTGCGTCGGTACGGGTCCGTCGCTAAGCGTCGGCGCGACGTACCAACGCACGTTGTAAAAATTATGCACGACGTGGGCAGCAGATGCAGTTTTTCAATACATCCACTGCCCATTCCAAAGTCCAGGGAGGATAGGGCGGAGTTCCGGCCACGCAGAAAAATGGCGGACGCGACGTTAGAAAAAACGTTCCCTTGAACTTTTTTTGGTGCCGACGGTCCGCCAAGACACGACGCATCCAGTGCACGATGGACGCAACGTATGGCCACACGTCGCGATCCGTCGCAATACAAGTCTATGGGAAAAACGCATCCTGCAGGCACATTTGCAGGATCCGTTTTTTTCCCAAAACGACAGATTGCGACGTACGTCACGTGACGCAAGTGTGAAAGAAGCCAAACTATCCGTGCATCTATCTACATATATCCATCTCATTCCTTCTATCTATCTCAGGCCAACTTCACACTTGGCGTAGAAAAATACAGTCCGTTTTTTACAGGTGCAATACGCAGAAATGTTCCCAAAACTGTTCTGTATGTAATCTGTTGGCAAGGTTGGCAAGACTTTCATTGGCGGAAGTTTTGGGCAATACGCTGACAAACGCAGCATGCTGCGATTTTCTACGCCCGTAAAATGCAGCTGCGAAATATACGGCAGATAGGAGCTGCCCCATAGAGAATCATTGGTCCGTGTGCAATGCGTTGTTATTGCGCCTCTCATACGTCCGTAAAACTCTCTAGTGTGACGCCGGCCTCATTCCTTCTATCTATCTATCTATCTATCTATCTATCTATCTATCTATCTATCTATCTATCTATCTATCTATCTCATTCTTTCTATCTATCTGTCTGTCTATCTTTGTGTAATGGAGTGTGGGTTGGACAAATGTAAAAGAGGAGGTTAGACAAGAAATGACATCACAAATCTTTTTTTTTTTGTCTATAATAGATCTTTATTTAGCTTTCAAAAACGCATACAAATCAGCATGGAAAAAACACATAAAAAACGCATAAAAAACGCAGCAAAAACGCAACAAAACCGCACCAGCATTTTCTGGCAAGAGAGGGTAGAATCTACAGCAGAAAGTCCTAAGGCTAATCCGCAACGTGTGCACATACCCTTATACTCTGAGCTACATATACAGAAATAGCTTTTTGTAATGTCAGCGAGAGGCAAAGTGCTCAGTACAGAATTGAGAATAAGAATAATTCAATTAATAATTAATATTTAACAATTCCCCCTTTTGAGGGTGACAGACATTGATTGGAACCCTCAAAGTAAATATATTAATAATAAGATCTTCTTTCTTCTTTTCTGGCAAAATAATTTAATGTTCATATAAATAATAATAATAATAATATTGTTATACGTACTCAATAACATAATGATATGTAAATTCATGTTATGGTAAGCCATGACTAATATTCATATAAAATATATAATTATACTTCCCTATATCTACTTGAAGCATCTCAGGTCCGATCATCATCATCTGATGTCATCTGGTCTTCATCTTGATGTCTTCTTCTTGGTTCTTTTAAAACAACCTTTATTATAATTCTTTTGAAATAGATGATAACATGTAGATATTGTAGAGACTATGTGTCATATGTCAAAGTCCATAAATTCAAATGTTGATAAAAAAACAAAGTCCATAGATGAAATGTAGCTTTAATATCTGTGCAGTGTCACTTTTAAAACCTGGAGTTACATTGGCTCGCCTTGGATCTGGAATCCTCCACATCATCAGCACTTGTCTTGGAACAGGTGTGACGTCTTTGGTAAGCACAGCAAGGGTTAAATTGACTCTTCCTTGCTAAACATAGCACCATAACCAGTCCTTAGTGCACAAGACACATGTCAGGGTTGTAGCATCCTGACAATTATCTGATTGTTCACCAGCTTTCATGGAAGTCTTATAGGTGATAGGAAACCACTGGAACATGATAAAACATAATAACACAGTTCATCTTAGCATCATAGGATCATCGTCCTCTCCAATTGTGGTTGTCAATTTAGATACTTTACTCATAGTTGTCAGTGATGGATGCTGCAGTTGTGATTGTCAGTGATGGATGCTGCAGTCGTGATTGTCAGTGGTGATATGAATTGCAATTAACACAGTCTATTATTACTCAGAAAACATAGCATTGTTACCTTGTAGAACTTATGGATAGCGGCTTTTTTCTTCTTGCAACTTTTAAAAGTCAATTGAATTTAAAAATATGAAAAGTCTTTATTAACGTAACTTGAGTATCTTGATTGAAGTCTTCATTCCCTATTCTATACCAAATCTGGTAATTTACCTAACCTATAATGTCACAGCATACCATAGCAATCAATAATATCCATATAATTATTATCAGAATATTAATATGGAATTCGTATTTGGAAAAATAAAATAATAATAAATGATAATACATTATTAACCATATTCTTTATGTGATAGGACATTTTTATGTCATAGGTGTAATTTCTTATTTGAACCCATAGATGTCAGTGTGTCTTTTATGTAACAAGTGTTTCCATCTTTATTACTAATACTTTATTAGTAAATTATAATTATTAGACCAATAATATGTAAGAATGTGTAGCCATGAACCAAAATAAGAATATATATATATATATATATATGAATGAATGAGTGAAACCATATGATCACTATATTTAATGAAGCAATATTCTTGTACTAGACATTGCTTTATTAAATATTGATTTTTTTTGTTGAGATAAAAAAATAAAAATTAAGAATAAGAATGAAGTAAAAAATGAAAAATGAAAAATAAAAATTAGAATAAAAATAAAGCCTTTATATGTTGATGATAAATGCAGAGGTTATGTCTCAATAACACATTCCCTTTAATATTTCCATTATCTAGATGTCATAACCTTGGATTACCAAAATATTGAAATTATGCAACTTTGCATATAATACTCTTCATTAGAGAAAAAAATGACTTTTATAATACTTAATGTTATTATACCCAATAATACCTTATTAATATTTCTTCTTTATTAAAATGTGTGAAGAAGAGGTATTGATGAAATGTGATGATGTAATCAGGATCAAAAACACATTTCCCCCTATTACAAAAAAAAAATATTTTATGAAAAAAAATTAATTTGTAAATACCAAAATTAAAAATAATTAATTATAACTGTCATATCAGCTTTATGCCATATATTTGTTTGAAGATGTGTACCCATCTATGCAACCGTTAAAAAAAACACTGAATACCATAAATTATCATTTTGGAAAAAATGTTCTAAATGTAGATTTTCTTGATAAAGCATATTGATGTGTGATTGCACTTATCCACTAAATCAAGAAATAATAATTACTAAAGAAATATAGAAATATATTTTGAGTAAATAATATTTCATAGAATACCATGAGGCCTCTTATACTGTACACACACATTCCACGTTATAGTCACTCTTACGTTATAGTCACTCTTAGCAGCTGCTCATACGCTCATCTGTCATCTGTCACTCAGACTATGACACACATAGAAGTTGAAACTACATATTTCACATACAAAGAATAAGAATACATGTATATTAACCCAAAATATTGTATCCTAATTATCAATGCGCATTGTAAACTACTAAATTTAATATTTTTATATTTATTTGAATATTCCCCAAATACGTATTACCTAACACTTTGTAAACCATTCTATAGATAGAAAAATTCATCCATAAGAAGCTTGAGCCTTAGTTCTAACCATATATTTGGTACAGGGCCTGCAACTGAATCCATTTGACTTGCAAAGACAGAGGGCTTCTCAATTCTTCTTTCTAAGGCTACAAGTTTTAAACTGAAACACCCGTTGTGACATGCCATGCAGTAAATATATATTATTACCATGCAAAGGAAAAAAAACAAGTTTTAGATTATGTTACAGGAAAAAAATTACAGTACACAAATTTTAGATTGTTAGTTATGTATTATTTCTTCTAAGTGTTAAATATATATCATATATCATGCAGTTATTATAACTTCCTGTGTAAATAAAGGCTTAAATCCATGTAAGAGGTTTTTTGTTCAATTCCTGCTTTGAAATGAAAATTCTAAGGAGAAATAAAAGATAAAATTTAAACATCAAATTCATACAGAAAGAAAACAATTTAAATATGTTATACATATGTATATATTTAATATATGTATTTAATGTAGTTCTAAATATTATTACTGAAGTAAATTTTAATTATTTCACTATACATATAAAAATACAGTTATACAATATTTATACAAATATGCTATATACTGTATATTGTATGAATATATATCTACAAAACTATAGAGATACAGAATTATACTGTTTAAAATAATTACATTTTTAGCAAATTCTTAAAACAAAATTTATCTCTCTGTCAATAATTTGTTGAAAAGCTCTATTTAAAATTGTCATTTTTAGACCTATGGATTCTTTGAAGAACTCTGATAATCGAGTGTTCAGCTCACCCCCCATGCTCACCTGTTTCTGTCTGTCAATTTCCGCCATCTTTACAGAAAGATCTCACCTGTCAGCTTTTAACTCTTTCAGTGCAGCTTCAGTGGAGGACTTCTAAATTATTTGATAGGGCTTATAACAAATATATAATTTTCTTCGTACTTCATAGATGTGATTTTGGGAATAACTCAGATTTGGAAATTTTGATTTTGGCTTCTGATAAGATTTAATTCTGTCTGTTTTCAAAAACTTAGTATGATTTATTTTCCTTTCAAGATTCTCATGTTTTCTAGCAAAGTCAAGGGATTGCGCACATTCAAATAAAGTATCTTTTTGTGACGCAATAACACGAGATACGGAATTTAGGAATCCAAATTTGTTTACAAAACAATTTATCATTGATTCTGTATTGAAATTTGTAATGACAGTTTTGTGCAACCTTTCAAATATGGACATGAATGTAAAAGTACATTCTTTCCGGCCAATCCTTAATTTTAGATGAATATCAATATCTGGATAATTTTCTTTTAATCCACAGAATATCACAAAATTTTAATCATTCTATATCAGTCATTTCTTCGTGGAACTCATCATTCTGCATTTTTAATGAGAACCTTCTGGAAAAAGTTACTGGAAGCCACATTTTAAAAAACAATTGATTTTAGTCAAATCAAATTTATCAGCAAAACTCTCAAATATCTCTGAATTTCTGCACACATGGATTTTATCATCATATGCAGAAATGATTTTGCATAATTTTAACAGATTTTTCCTAGATTTAGTTTGAAGGAGTTGGGCCTCTGAGACTTCTATTTTTAGTGGTCCTTGTACATCTGTCCCTTGTATGTCATCTTTGTCAGTTGTCATGTCGCCTACATTTCTTCCATCTTGTTTAACATCATGAGACACAAGGTCACCTTGAGTGGCCATTACAGACACGTTTGTCACATCTTGTTCACTCTCCACATTACAGTCAATCTTGGGAACATCATTAGTATCAACTGGTACTATTTTTACACGGTCATTTTTGGATTTTTCTGAAACAAACTTGTGAAATACATCAACCAAATGTAAAATATTTTTCAATTGCTCTTTTCCTTTTTTGTAAATTAGCTTAGAATCTATCTTTATATTTGCTATCTTGCATTCTGCAAATAAGCTAAGCCAGAAAATTTCAAGACTAGATTTGTACAAACTTAAAAATTACAGGTGACTTGATTTAGTGTGCGTATTAATTAAATCCATTTTCTTACCTTGAAATATCTCAGCTCATAGTTCCTTTGTTGGACAATGCTGGGCTCTGATCATCAGCACGTCTATTTTCAGCACGTCTGGCACTTCTAGTACTCCTACTACTATTTGTCAATCTATCTGGCATCTGTTAGTCCTCCCTCGTAGGCTCTATGTGATCCTTGTGACTTGAAGTGTTGTAGTGGAATTCCTGAAAACTTGCAAAATTGACGTTTAGCGAAGCTCTTCTTTTCCAAGGTGTGCAAGGTGAAGGAAATCCACTCAAAAATAGCACAAAATATCAAATCTGGCTGGCTCTCCAATGTTAAATATGCTTATTTCGCACATTTATTTAATCAGGACTTTTTACCAGTCTCGCACAGCAATACGGCTCTGCACCCGGTACTCAGATTGGAGCGTGCGGCTGCATAGGAATACATGCAGCCGCACGCTCTGCTCCTCTGTGCCAGGTACAGAGTCGGGTATTGCTGTGCGAGACTCATCCGAGTCTCGCGCAAGTGAGTGTGAGCCCTTAGGGTTACTTCCTATATATGAAATGCATTTTTATTGTTGTTTTTATCATGTTGTCTACTTTGTTTATTTATTTGATTAAAGATACATTTTCTGTACAGGTACGGACTCTGATGACGGATACGAGCAAATAGATGAACAAATGAGTAATTTGAACATATTGCCCAAAGTGAATTAGTGACAATGGTACCCAAAGTCTCTTTGGCAATCCTTTGAGGAAATCAGAAGAAATGATTCTAATAGCCAACCCTTTCTACAGAGGATTTGTATTTCAACTTGTCATTGCGTCGTAGCTGTTGTTATCATTGCACAAAGGTGATAGAACAAATAAAGTCAAATCAGTTACTTATAAATAAATAATATAATAAACAGATCCTACTAGGAAATGACTGTTTCCAACATTTGTACCAAATGAGGATGTCTTTGCTGGAAGATTCTTTGCTACTCTGGTGATAATTTATACCGCATATAATTATAAGTTAAGGATAATCATTTCCAAAACATCATTGTTTAGCTTACAATATAGCTCCTAATTCTGGACATCTTCATTGCAGTGCTTACAAGACAGACAGCAGCAGTGGTCGGTCTTGTGGACAACATGCTGTAAAATAAAGGAAAAAGGTGTTAGGCTATGTGCACACATTGAGGATTTTGATGCCTTTCCGCATCTTTTTTGGATGCATGGAATTGCATCAAATCCACAGTGTAGTGCACCACCAATGTTAGTCAATGGAAAATTGAGAATTGTTGTGCCCATGCTGCGAAAAAATATGCTTGGATTTGCAGCGTTTTATTTTCCGCACTACGTTAATTCTTTTTGCGGATCTGCAGCGTTTCTGCACCCAATGACTACCAATAAGTCAGGCAAATCCGCAGCAAAACCGCAGGTTTAAAAAGATCTGTGGTTTTGGTGCAGAGTTGCCTGCAAAAAATGCTGCAGATCAGGAGGAAGAAGAGTGTGTGGGTGGAGACTGTGTGTGGGTGGAGACTATGTGTGCATGGTGAATATGTGCATATGTGCATGTCTGTGTGCAGGTGTCAGTGTGTATCTGTGTGTGTGTGCGGATGTCTGTGTGCAGGTGTGTACGGGGCTGTGTGTGTGTGAGTGTGTGTGTGGGTCAGTATGTAGCCAGGCATCGTCCGATGGGACTACTAGTCCCATCCGGCTATGCCTGCTAGAGTGACAGCTAGCCGATGATGGGACAATAGTAATCCCATCATCCGGCTACTGTGTAAAAAAAAAAAACACATACACACATATACAGCATATACTCGCCACACAGCTAGACCCCGACGCCCTTTATCACCTGTAAAAAAAATTAAAATAATAAACCAACACTATACTCCCTAATCCAAAGTAATCCATTTAATGACGAGTGTCCCACGACGATCTCCCGTGGAGAGCTGTTACATTGGGAGATGTGACCGCTCCCCAGGGGCTCTGGTAATACAAAGTATCCTTCAGCAGTGTATCACTCCGCCATCAGAGGTCACTGTCACTGGCAATGCTGCGTGGAAAAATTCACACACAGCGTTTCCGTAAAGTGAGAGTCTGAACTCAGGTGAACTCTTCAGTGATGCACTGCAGGAGCCATTATTTCCTGTCAGTGTGTCACTGGAAGCCTATAGAGCAGTCACATCTCCTGATGTGACTGCTCTATAGGGGAGATCGTCGTGGGACAGTCGTTAAATGGACTGCATCGGAACAGGGAGTATTTGTGTTGGTTTATTATTTTATTTTTTTCGCAGGAGATCGAGGGCCTCGCTGAACAATAAATATGGGAAAAATGTGTGGTGTTTTACTTCATTAAATTACAGGATTATAGGATTAGTAATGGATAGGTGTCATATTGACATGTGCAGTCCCCTCCCCACAACTTCATTATGTGCTGTCCCCCTCCCCACAAATTCATCATGTACAGTGCTGCTCCCCACAACTTCATCATCGTCAGTCCCCCTCCCCACAACTTAATCATGTGCAGTCGCGCCCCCCACAACTTCATCATGTGCAGTCCTCCTCCCCACAACTTCATGTGCAGTCCCCCTCCCCACAACTTTTTAATGTGCAGTCCCCTTCCCCACAACTTCATTATGTGCATTACCCCTCTCCTAAACTTCATCATGTGCAATCCCATCCACACAAATTCATCATGTGCAGTCCCCCTCCCCACAAATTCATATTGTGCAATACCATCCCCCAACTTCATCATGTGCAGTCCCCCTCCCCATACCTTCATCATGTACAGTACCCTCCCCACAACTTCATCATGTGCAGTATCCCTCCTCACAACTTCATCATGTGCAGTCCCCCTCCCCACAACTTGATCATGCGCAGTCCCCTCCCCACAATTTCATGTTCAGTCCCCCTCCCCACATCTTCATCATGTGCAGTCCCCTCTCCACAACTTCATCATGCCCTGCACCCTCCCCACAATTTAATCATGTGCAGTTTCCTTCCCCACATCATATGCAGTCCCATTCCCCTCAGCTTCATCCTGGGCAGTCCCCCTCCCCACAACTTCATCATGCACAGTTCCCCTCCCCACAACTTCATCATTCACAGTTCCCCTCCCCACAACTTCATCATGCGCAGTTCCCCTCCTCACAACTTCCTCATACGCAGTTTACCTCGTCACAACTTCATATGTACAGTCCCTTCCCCACAGCTTCATCTAGTGCAGTCCCCCTCCCCACAACTTCATCTAGTGCAATCCCCTCCCAACAACTTCAACATGCGCAGTCCCCCTTCCCAATTCATCATATGCAGTCCCCCTCCCCACAACTGCATATGTTCAGTCCCCTCCCAGCAGCTTCATCAACAGCAGTACCCCTCCCCACAAATTCATACTGTGCAATCTTTTCCCCAAAACTTCATTATCTGCAGTCCCCCTCCCCACAACGTCATCATCTGCAGTCCCCCGCCCCACACCTTCATCATGTCCAGTCCCCTCCTCACAACTTCATGTGCAGTCCCCTCCCCACAACTTAATCACATGCAGTCCCCCTCTCCACAACTTCATCATATTCAGTCCCCTTCCCCTCAGCTTCATCATGGGCAGTCCCCCTCCCCACAACTTCATCATGCGCAGTCTCCTCCCCACAACTTCATCATGTGCAGTCCCCTTCCCCACAACTTCATCATCTGCATTCCCACTCGCATAACGTTGTCACGTGCAGTCCCATCCCCAGAGCTTCATGTGCAGTCCCCCTCCCCACAACTTCATCATGTGCAGTCCCCCCACAACTTCATCATGTCCAGTCACCCACCCCACAACTTCATCATGTGCAGTCCCTTCCCTACAACTTCATCATGTGCAGTCCCCCTCCCACAACTTCATCATGTGCAGTCCCCCTCCCCACAACTTGATCATGCGCAGTCCCCTCTCCACAATTTCATGTTCAGTCCCCCTCCCCACTTCTTCATCATGTGCAGTCCCCTCTCCACAACTTCATCATGCGCTGCCCCCTCCCCACAATTTAATCATGTGCAGTTTCCTTCCCCACAACATCATATGCAGTCCCATTCCCCTCAGCTTCATCCTGGGCAGTCCCCCTCCCCACAACTTCATCATGCGCAGTCCCCCTCCCCACAACTTCATCATTCACAGTTCCCCTCCCCACAACTTCGTCATGCGCAGTTCCCCTCCTCGCAACTTCCTCATATGCAGTTCACCTCGCCACAACTTCATATGTACAGTCCCTTCCCCACAGCTTCATCTAGTGCAGTCCCCCTCCCCACAACTTCATCTCGTGCAATCCCTTCCCAACAACTTCAACATGCGCAGTCCTCCTTCCCACAACTTCATCATATGCAGTCCCCCTCCCCACAACTGCATATGTACAGTCCCCCCCAGCAGCTTCATCAAGAGCAGTACCCCTCCCCACAAATTCATACTGTGCAATCCTCTCCCCAAAACTTCATTATCTGCAGTCCCCCGCCCCACACCTTCATCATGTTCAGTCCCCTCCCCACAACTTCATGTGCAGTCTCCCTCCCCAAAACTTCATCATGTGCAGTTCCCTCTCCACAACTTCATCATGTGCAGTCCCCTCCCCACAACTTAATCACATGCAGTCCTCCTCTCCACAACTTCATCATATTCAGTCCCCTTCCCCTCAGCTTCATCATGGGCAGTCCCCCTCCCCACAACTTCATCATGCGCAGTCTCCTCCCCACAACTTCATCATGTGCAGTCCCCTTCCCCACAACTTCATCATCTGCAGTCCCACTCGCATAACTTTGTCATGTGCAGTTCCATCCCCAGAACTTCATATGCAGTCCCCCTCCCCACAGCTTCATCATGTGAACTCCCCTCCAAGCAACTTCATCATGCACAGACCACTCCCCAGAACTTCATCATGTGCAGTCTCCCCACAACTTTATCACGTCCAGTCACCCACCCCACAACTTCATCATGTGCAGTCCCCTCCCCACAACTTCATCATGCGCAGACCCTCTCCCTACAACTTCATCATGTGCAGTCCCCCTCCTCACAACTTCATATTGTGAAGTCCCCCTTCCCAAAACTTCATCATCTACAGTCCCCCTCCCAACTGTTTAATAACATGCAGTACCCTCCCACAACTTCATGTGCAGTCCCTCCCCCTACAACTTCCTCATGTGCAGTTCCTTCCAAACAACTTCATCATGCACAGTCCCTTCCCCACATTGTAATCATGTGCAGTCCTTCTCCCCACAACTTCATTATTTGCAGTCCCCCTCCCCTCAACTTCATCAAGGACAGTCCCCCCTCACAACTTCATCATTCGCAGTCCCTTTCTCCACAACTTCATCATGTGCTGTCCCTCTCCCCACAACTTCATCATGTGCAGTCCCCTCCCCACAACTTTATTATGTGCAGTCCCCCTCCCCACAACTTCATCATGTGCAGTGCCCTTCCCCACAACTTCATCATCTGCATTCCTACTCGCATAACGTTGTCACGTGCAGTCCCATCCCCAGAGCTTCATGTGCAGTCCCCCTCCCCACAACTTCATCATGTGCAGTCCCCCCACAACTTCATCATGTCCAGTCACCCACCCCACAACTTCATCATGTGCAGTCCCTTCCCTACAACTTCATCATGTGCAGTCCCCCTCCCACAACTTCATCATGTGCAGTCCCCCTCCCCACAACTTGATCATGCGCAGTCCCCTCTCCACAATTTCATGTTCAGTCCCCCTCCCCACTTCTTCATCATGTGCAGTCCCCTCTCCACAACTTCATCATGCGCTGCCCCCTCCCCACAATTTAATCATGTGCAGTTTCCTTCCCCACAACATCATATGCAGTCCCATTCCCCTCAGCTTCATCCTGGGCAGTCCCCCTCCCCACAACTTCATCATGCGCAGTCC
Source organism: Ranitomeya variabilis (assembly GCF_051348905.1). NCBI lineage: Eukaryota > Metazoa > Chordata > Amphibia > Anura > Dendrobatidae > Ranitomeya > Ranitomeya variabilis. The sequence continues at coordinate 325,216,017 of NC_135234.1, forward strand.
CCCTCCCCACAACTTCATCATTCACAGTTCCCCTCCCCACAACTTCGTCATGCGCAGTTCCCCTCCTCGCAACTTCCTCATATGCAGTTCACCTCGCCACAACTTCATATGTACAGTCCCTTCCCCACAGCTTCATCTAGTGCAGTCCCCCTCCCCACAACTTCATCTCGTGCAATCCCTTCCCAACAACTTCAACATGCGCAGTCCTCCTTCCCACAACTTCATCATATGCAGTCCCCCTCCCCACAACTGCATATGTACAGTCCCCCCCAGCAGCTTCATCAAGAGCAGTACCCCTCCCCACAAATTCATACTGTGCAATCCTCTCCCCAAAACTTCATTATCTGCAGTCCCCCGCCCCACACCTTCATCATGTTCAGTCCCCTCCCCACAACTTCATGTGCAGTCTCCCTCCCCAAAACTTCATCATGTGCAGTTCCCTCTCCACAACTTCATCATGTGCAGTCCCCTCCCCACAACTTAATCACATGCAGTCCTCCTCTCCACAACTTCATCATATTCAGTCCCCTTCCCCTCAGCTTCATCATGGGCAGTCCCCCTCCCCACAACTTCATCATGCGCAGTCTCCTCCCCACAACTTCATCATGTGCAGTCCCCTTCCCCACAACTTCATCATCTGCAGTCCCACTCGCATAACTTTGTCATGTGCAGTTCCATCCCCAGAACTTCATATGCAGTCCCCCTCCCCACAGCTTCATCATGTGAACTCCCCTCCAAGCAACTTCATCATGCACAGACCACTCCCCAGAACTTCATCATGTGCAGTCTCCCCACAACTTTATCACGTCCAGTCACCCACCCCACAACTTCATCATGTGCAGTCCCCTCCCCACAACTTCATCATGCGCAGACCCTCTCCCTACAACTTCATCATGTGCAGTCCCCCTCCTCACAACTTCATATTGTGAAGTCCCCCTTCCCAAAACTTCATCATCTACAGTCCCCCTCCCAACTGTTTAATAACATGCAGTACCCTCCCACAACTTCATGTGCAGTCCCCCTCCCCACAGCTTCATCATGTGAACTCCCCTCCAAGCAACTTCATCATGCACAGACCACTCCCCAGAACTTCATCATGTGCAGTCTCCCCACAACTTTATCACGTCCAGTCACCCACCCCACAACTTCATCATGTTCAGTCCCCTCCCTGCAACTTCATCATGTGCAATTCCCTCCCAACAACTTCAGCATGCTCAGTCCCCTCCCCACATCGTAATCATGTGCAGTCCTCCTCCTCACAACTTCATTATTTGCCGTCCCCCTCCCCTCAACTTCATCATGGACAGTCCCCCTCCTCACAACTTCATCATTCGCAGTTCCTTTCTCCATAACTTCATTATGTGCAGTCCCCCTCCCCACAACTTCATCATGTGCAGTCCCCTCCCCACAACTTTATTATGTGCAGTCCCCCTCCCATAACTTCATCATGTGCAGTGCCGCTTCCCACAACTTCATCATTGGCAGTCCCCCTCCCCACAACTTCATCATGTGCAGTCCCCCTCCCAGCAACTTCATCATGTGCAGTCCCCTTCCCACAACTTCGTCATGTTTAGTCCCCAACCCAAAACTTCATGTGCAGTCCCCCTCCTCACAACTTCATCATGTTCAGTTCCCTCCCCGCAACTTCATCATGTGCAGTTCCCTCCCAACAACTTCATCATGCGCATTCGCCCTCCCTACACCTTCATCATGTGCAGTCTCCCTCCTTACAACTTTATCATGTGCAGTCACCCTTCCTGCAAATTCATATTGTACAGAACTCCTCCCCAATACTTCATTATGTGCAGTACCCTCCCCACTACTTCATCATGTGCAGTCCCCATCCCCGCATCTTCATCATGTGCAAATCCATACCCAAAACTCCATTATGTGCATTCTCCTTCCCCACAATTTCATCATATGCATCCCCCCTTCCCACAACTTCATCATAAGCAGTCTCCCTCCCCACAGCTTCATCAAGTGCAGTACCCCTCCCCACAACTACAACATGTGCAGTCCCATCCTCACAACTTCATCATGTGCAGTCCCCCTCCTCACTACTTCATATTGTGCAGTCCCCCTCCCCACAACTTCATCATCTGCAGTCCCACTCGCATAATTTTGTCATGTGCAGTCCCATCTTCACAACTTCATATGCAGTCCCCCTCCCCACAACGTCATCATGTGCACTCCCCTCCAAGCAACTTCATTATGCACAGTTCCCTCCACACAACGTCATCATATGCAGTCCCCCTCCCCACACCTTCATCATGTGCAATACCAATCCCCGCAACTTCACCATGCGCAGTTCCCCTCCCCACAACTTCCTCATACGCAGTTCACCTCACCACAACTTCATATATACAGTCCCCCTCCCCACACCTTCATCATGTGCAGTCTCCCTCCTCACAATTTTATCATGTGCAGTCACCCTTCCTGCAAATTCATATTATACAGAACCCCTCCCCACTACTTCATCATGTGCAGTCCCCCTCCCCACATCTTCATCATGTGCAAATCCCTACCCAAAACTCCATTATGTGCATTCTCCCTCCCCACAATTTCATTATGTGCATCCCCCCTTCCCACAACTTCATCATGTACAGTCCCTCTCCCCACAATTTCATCATGTAGTGTGCCCCTCTCCACAACTTCATCATCTGCAGTCCCCCTTCCCTCAACTTCAACATGTGCTGTCCCCTCCCCACAACTTCATGTGCAGTCCCCCTCCCCACAACTTCATAATCTGCAGTCCCTCTCCCCTCAACTTCATCATGGGCAGACCCCCTCCCCACAACTTCATGTGCAGTCCCCCTCCCCACAACTTCATCATGTGCAGTCCCTCTCCCCTCAACTTCATCATGTGCAGTCCCTCTCCCCACAACTTCATCATGTAGTGTGCCCCTCTCCACAACCACATCATCTGCAGTCCTCTTCCCCACAACTTCATCATGTGCATGCCCTTCCCCATAACTTCATGTGCAGTCCCCCTCCCCACAACTTAATCATGTGCAGTCCTCCTCCCCACAACTTCATTATGTGCAGTCACCTTCCCCTCAGCTTCATCATGGGCAGTCCCCCTCCCCACAACTTCATCATGTGCAGTCTCCTCTCCACAACTTCATCATGCACTGCCCCTTCCCCACAACTTAATCATGTACAGTCCCCTCTCCACAACTTCATCATATGCAGTCCCCTTCCCCACAACTTCATCATGTGCAGTCCCCCTCCCCTCAACTTCATCATGGGCAGACCCCTTCCCCACAACTTCATCATGTGCAGTCCCCTCTCCACAACTTCATCATGCGCTGCCCCTTCCCCAAAACTTAATCATGTGCAGTCCCCCTCCCCTCAGCTTCATCATGTGCAGTCCCCCTCCCCACAACTTCATCATGTGCAGTCCCCCCCACAACTTCTTATTTGCAGTACCCCTCCCCTCAACTTCATATTATGAAGTCCTCCTCCCCACAACTTCATTAGCTGCAGTCCTCCTCCCCACAACTTCATCATGTGCAGTTCCTCTCCCCACAACTTTATCATGTGCAGTCCGCCTCCCCACAACTTCATATTGTGCAATTCCCCTCCCCACAATTTTATCATATGCAGTCCCCTCCCCACAACTTTATGTGCATTCCCCCTCCCCACAGCTTCATCATGTGCAGTCTGCCCTCCATCATTTGCTAAAGTTGCAGTATCCCTCCACTTCTCCCCTCACCCATTTAATTATTTTTATAGAGAAAACAAAAAAAAAAGGTTTTCCATTCTTACCTCATTGTCGATCAACAGCAGGCATAGTTCTGCTTCTGGTGTTCTCGTACATGTCGACGTGTGCGCCGCAGAGCACAGTTCCTTATTGCACAATTTGGCTTGGTGAGCAGAAGCACAAGAGAGGGGCACCGGTAGGCCCCCCTCTGTACTGCTGCTCACTGGGCCCCATACAGCAGTAAGGGAAGTAATGCCCTTATGGAGACCCTTATCACACAATCTATGTGATTATAGAGACACTGCCATTATACAATTATTGCAACATCACATGTGGCCTAGATAGATATCCATATAATGTAAGCAGAAACTCCAAGATATGGGTGATATAATTATTATTATTACTATTTATTTATACTGTATAGCACCATTGATTCCATGGTGCTGTACATGAGAAGGGGTTACACACAAATTACAGATATCACTTACAGTAAGCAAACTAACAATTACAAACTGATACAGAGGGGCGAGGATCCTGCCCTTGTGGGCTTACATTCTACAGGATGGTGGGGAAGGAGACAATAGGTTGAGGGTTGCAGGAGCTCCGGTGTTGGTGAGGAGGTAGCTTCGGTAGTGGTGAGGAGACAACGGGGTCAGTGCAGGCTGTAGGCTTTCCTGAAGAGGTGGGTTTTCAGGTTCCGTCTGAAGGATCCGAATATTGTTGATAGTCGGACGTGTTGGGGCAAAGAATTCCAGAGGATGGGGGATATTTGGAAGAAGTCTTGGAGGCGGTTGGGTGAGGAGCAAATAAGTGTGGAGGAGAGAAGGAGGTCTTGGGAGGACCGGAGATTACATGAGGGAAGATATCAGGAGATTAGTTCAGAGATATATGGAGGAGACAGGTTATGGATGGCTTTGTAGGTTAGTATTAGTGATTTGAACTGGATACGCTGAGGGAATGGGAGCCAGTGGAGAGATTTGCAGAGGGGGAAGAGGAGGATTAGCGAGGAGAGAGATGAATTAGTCGGGCAGCAGAGTTAAGGATGGACTGGAGAGGTGCAAGGGTGTTAGCAGGGAGGAAAGAAGAAAAGGCGAGAAAAGAAGAAGGAGGATAAGGCTGATAGACACTCTGGGATTCTGGACAGCAAAGAGGTGACATCTGGGCCAGAAAGGTAGATCTGAGTGTCATCAGCATAAAGGTGGTACTGGAATCCATGGGACTTTATGAGTTGATCCAAGTGTATAGTTTGAGAAGAGCAGGGGTCCTAGAACAGAGCCTTGGGGGACTCCAACAGAGAGAGGGTGGGATGAGGAGGTAGTGTGAGAGTGGGAGACGCTGAATGTGTGGTTGGAAAGGTAAGAGGAGTTCTAGGATAGGGCGAGGTCTTTGATGCCAAAGGAGGAGAGGATCTGTAGTAGGAGGCAGTGGTCAACTGTGTCGAAAGCAGAGGACAGGTCTAGAAGGAGGAGTACAGAGTATTGTCCATTAGCTTTGGCTGTAAGTAGGTCGTTAGTAATTTTGGTCAGGGCTGTCTCAGTTGAGTGATGGGGCGGAAACCAGATTGTAGATTGTCAAAGAGCAAGCTAGATGAGAGGTGGGGGGAAAGTTCAGCGTGGATGTACTGCTCCAGGAGTTTGGAAGCGAATGGGAGCAGCGATATTGGGCGATAGCTGGACATAGCAGTTGGATCGAGGGTTGGTTTTTAAGGATAGGCATGATTGTGGCATGTTTGAAAGCAGAAGGGAAGGTGTCAGAAGTTAGTGATAGGTTGAAGAGGTGGGTTATGGATGGGATAAGAGTGGCAGTGAGGTTGGGGAGGAGGTGGGATGGAGTCAAGCGCACAGGTGGTGAGGTGCTATTTGGAGAGGAGACAGTTAAGCCCCCCTTCAGTGATGTTGGATAGGGAGGTTATGGGGTTTGGGCATTGGTTTGGTATACAAAGGGGTTGTGGTGGTTGAACAATGAAGACTTGCCTTGTTTGGTCCATCTTATTTTTAAAGTGTGTGGCAAAGTCCTCAGCAGAGATGAGGGAGGTTGGAGGGGGCAGTGGGGGGCGGAAGAGGGAGTTAAAGGTTTTGAATAACTGTTTGGGGTTGTAGGATAGAGAAGACATGAGGGTTGTGAAGTAGGCCTGTTTAGCAGAGGTGAGAGTAGACTTAAAAGCGAGTGTTTTGAACCAAAAAATATAGGAGCACAAGAGAACCTATCACATAATACAATTGAATTCAAGCAGACAACAACATAATATACCAAAGAAAAACCACTTGAAGAAATATGAATATATATAAAAACCAAAAATAATCACAAAAACAAGTATATTCAAAATATAAATAAATTTATTAAGGACACCAATCCAATTTAACACACAAAATGATTAAAAAACACATATGACAAATCTAAAAAACAAGGGGAACAGAGCACCACCTATAATCTGAATAAATTACCAAAATAGCATACAATGCTATACAAATCCAACTATCATAAATAGGGAAGCATACATTTCATATTATCAGTCTCATAATAAATTTATAAAGTGCTTACAAGTATATATCAAAGTCCAAGTAGTATAATATAGCGTGCATAAATAACAGGGTACACATAGCCCCAAAATATATTATAAAGTGCACATAAATAAATCACCTATAGTAATCCCTAATAGGAAAAAATAACTACAACTAAATACATCCATATACTAACCAGGATTCATTTCCAACGTGGTGCTGCTGCTACCCCACACTCCAACGCGCATTTCACACGTTGCTTAGTCAGGGACAACGAAGCAACGTGTGAAACGCGCGTTGGAGTGTGGGGTAGCAGCAGCACCACGTTGGAAATGAATCCTGGTTAGTATATGGATGTATTTAGTTGTAGTTATTTTTTCCTATTAGGGATTACTATAGGTGATTTATTTATGTGCACTTTATAATATATATTTGGGGCTATGTGTACCCTGTTATTTATGCATGCTATATTATACTACTTGGACTTTGATATATACTTGTAAGGCTTTATAAATTTATTATGAGACTGATAATATGAAATGTATGCTTCCCTATTTATGATAGTTGGATTTGTATAGCATTGTATGCTATTTTGGTAATTTATTCAGATTATAGGTGGTGCTCTGTTCCCCTTGTTTTTTAGATTTGTCATATGTGTTTTTTTATCATTTTGTGTGTTAAATTGGATTGGTGTCCTTAATAAATTTATTTATATTTTGAATATACTTGCTTTTGTGATTATTTTTGGTTTTTATATATATTCATATTTCTTCAAGTGGTTTTTCTTTGGTATATTAAAAGCGAGTGTTGCCTGTTTGAATGCAGTGAAGCCGACTTGCGAATGTGTTTTCTTCCAATGCCGCTCTGCAACCCTCAAAACTTGCCGAAGCTTTTTAGTGGTGTTATTGTGCCAGTGTTGTCTATTGATACATTGCATTCTGCCACGAACGAGGGGGGCAACCCTGTCTATAGCTGATGCGAGAGTGGCATTGTAGAAAGCAGTGGCACTGTCTGTGTTGTGGAGTGAAGATATGGATGTCAGTGGTAGGATAGAGTCAGATAGTGTGTGGGTGTCTAGGTGTGCAAGGTTTTTGTGGGGGTGCGCATGTTGCTGGGTGACCGGTGAGGAGGACAGGGATGAGAAAGTGAGCAGATGGTGGTTGGATAGAGGGAGAGGGGAAGTTAGATAGAGAGCAGAGATGGGTGAAGACCAGGTCTGGTGTATGTCCGTCTGTGTGGGTGGCTGCGAAGGACCATTGAGTAAGTCCAAACGCTGAAGTAAGGGACAGAAGTTTGGAGGCTGTTGACTGAAGGGTATCAGTGGGGACGTTAAAGTCACCCATGATGGTGGTGGGAATGTCAGCAGACAGAAAGTGAAGGAGCCAGGTGAAAAATTGGTCAATAAAGGCAGTGGTCGGGCCCGGAGGTCGGTATATGACGGCCACTTGGAGGTTGGAGGGAGAGTAGATTAGAGAGTAGTAGGGAGACAGAGTGGACTTCAAAAGAGGGGAGGAAAAGGGAGGGTAAAGGTGGGATTGGGTTAAAGGTGCAGTTTAAAGAAAGGAGAAGACCCACTCCTCCACCATGTTCGTTGCCGGGGCGAGGGGTGTGGGTAAAGTGGAGGCCGGCGTTACACCTCGCAGCAGGGGAGACAGTATCAGAGGGTGTTAGCTGTGTTTCTGTGAGGCCAAGGAAGGCAAGCTTGTGAGAGAGAAAAAGGTCATGAATCACATAAAGCTTATTACAGATTGAGCGGGCAATGATATAATAATGAATAGAGATGAGAGAACTTGGTTGGAAAAATTTCTCCAATCTTAAATTCAGCACGAAATGTAGCACATTCGGTTTAGTGTTTGGTTTCCTGAGCATTTTTCTTTAAAGTCAGCAAAATTTTGGTCAAAGATTCGTAAATGGTTGCATTTCCACTAATGCTTTTGTTTTGACTTTGTCTAGAATAGTGGTGCTGTGTGATGAGCGGTTGGGACTTGTTTTATGAGGGAAGGGTGTGTGTCTAGGTCAGAGGAACGGCAGAGTGTAACTTTTTTTGATAACTTAATGTGTGTACATTCTGGCAGCCAATTGGAGGCCCTATTTGCTAATTCCAATAGATTGTGCTAAGACTGTGTGTAGCAGTCAGGAAACAGGAGGCCCCACTTGCTGACAAAAATAGTTAGGCTTAATATTGAGGTTCAGCCAGGAGGGCTTTTTGATAATCCAAATAGCTTGGGCTAAAAATGTGTTGAAGTAAGGAATCAGGAGTATCCATTTGATAATCAAAATCGTTAGAACTAATATTGGGGTTCAACTAGGCGGCCCCATTTGCAAATCCAAATTGTTTGGGCTAAGACAGTGTTGAAGTCAGGAGGCCCCATTTGCTAATCCAAACAGTTTGGGATAAACCTGTGTTACAATCAGGAATCAGGAGGCCCCATTTGCTAATCAAAATCTTAAGGTGTAATACTGGGGTTCAGCCAGGAGGCCCCATTTGCTAATCCAAATCTTTTAGGCTAAAACTGTGTGGAAGTCATGAATTAGGAGGCCCCATTTGCTAAACCAAATCTTTTGGGCTAAAATTGTGTTGCATTCAGGAAACAGGAAGACCCATTTGCTAATCAAAATTCTTAGGCATAATATTGGGGTTCAGCCAGAAGACCACATTTGCTAATTCAAATCTTTGCGGTTAAAACTGTGTTGCAGTCAGGAATCAGGAGGCCCCATTTGCTAATCAAAATCTTTAGGCCTAATATTGGGGTTCAGAGAGGAGGCCCAATTTGCTAATCAGAATTGTTTGGGCTAAAACTGTGTTGCAGTTAGGAGGCCCCATTTACATAGTTACATAGTTACATAGTTATTAAGGTTGAAGGAAGACTTTAAGTCCATCTAGTTCAACCCATAGCCTAACATGCCCTAACATGTTGATCCAAGGGAAGGCAAAAAAAACCCATGTGGTAAGAGTAAGCTCCACCATGGGGAAAAAAATTCCTTCCCGACCCCACATACGGCAATCAGACTAGTTCCCTGGATCAACGCCTTATCAAGGAATCTAATATATATACCCTGTAACATTATATTTTTCCAGAAAGGTATACAGTCCCCTCTTAAATTTAAGTAATGAATCACACATTACAACATCATACGGCAGAGAGTTCCATAGTCTCACTGCTCTTACAGTAAAGAATCCGCGTCTGTTATTATGCTTAAACCTTCTTTCCTCCAGACGTAGAGGATGCCCCCTTGTCCCTGTCACCGGTCTATGATTAAAAAGATCATCAGAAAGGTCTTTGTACTGTCCCCTCATATATTTATACATTAACATAAGATCACCCCTTAGCCTTCGCTTTTCCAAACTAAATAGCCCCAAGTGTAATAACCTATCTTGGTATTGCAGACCCCCCAGTCCTCTAATAACCTTGGTCGCTCTTCTCTGCACCCGCTCCAGTTCAGCTAGGTCTTTCTTATACACCGGAGACCAGAACTGTGCACAGTATTCTAAGTGTGGTCGCACTAGTGACTTGTATAGAGGTAAAATTATGTTCTCCTCATGAGCATCTATGCCTCTTTTAATGCATCCCATTATTTTATTTGCCTTTGTAGCAGCTGCCTGACACTGGCCACTGAATATGAGTTTGTCATCCACCCATACACCCAGGTCTTTTTCATTGACGGTTTTGCCCAGAGTTTTAGAATTAAGCACATAGTTATACATCTTATTACTTCTACCCAAGTGCATGACCTTACATTTATCCCCATTAAAGCTCATTTGCCATTTATCAGCCCAAGCTTCTAGTTTACATAAATCATCCTGTAATATAAAATTGTCCTCTGTATTGATTACCCTGCAGAGTTTAGTGTCATCTGCAAATATTGAAATTCTACTCTGAATGCCCCCTACACGGTCATTAATAAATATGTTAAAAAGAAGAGGGCCCAATACTGACCCCTGTGGTACCCCACTACTAACCGCAACCCAGTCCGAGTGTGCTCCATTAATAACCACCCTTTGTTTCCTATCCCTGAGCCAGCTCTCAACCCACTTGCACATATTTTCCCCTATCCCCACTATTCTCATTTTATATATCAACCTTTTATGTGGCACCATATCAAAAGCTTTTGAAAAGTCCATATACACTACATCTACTGGGTTCCCTTGGTCCAGTCCGGAACTTACCTCTTCATAGAAGCTGATCAAATTAGTCTGACATGAACGGTCCCTAGTAAACCCGTGCTGATACTGGGTCATGAGGTTATTCCTCTTCAGATACTCCAGTATAGCATCCCTTAGAATGCCCTCCAGGATTTTACCCACAGTAGAGGTTAAGCTTACTGGCCTATAATTTCCGAGTTCAGTTTTTGTCCCCTTTTTGAATATTGGCACCACATTTGCTATACGCTAGTCCTGTGGTACAGAACCTGTTATTATGGACTCTTTAAAGATTAGAAATAATGGTCTATCAATGACTGTGCTTAATTCCTGCAGTACTCGGGGGTGTATCCCATCCGGGCCCGGAGATTTGTCAATTTTTGTGATTTTTAGACGCCGCCGTACTTCCTGCTGGGTTAAGCAGGTAACATTTAATTGGGAATTTTTATCACTAGTCATATTGGCTGCCATGGGATTTTCTTCTGTAAATACTGATGAAAAAAAGTCATTTAGCATATTGGCTTTTTCCTCATCCTCATCCACCATTTCACCCAGACTATTTTTAAGGGGGCCAACACTATCATTTTTTAGTTTCTTACTATTTATGTACAGGTCCTTCTCAAAAAATAAGCATATAGTGTTAAATTTCATTATTTACCATAATGTAATGATTACAATTAAACTTTCATATATTATAGATTCATTATCCACCAACTGAAATTTGTCAGGTCTTTTATTGTTTTAATACTGATGATTTTGGCCTACAACTCCTGATAACCCAAAAAACCTGTCTCAATAAATTAGCATATCAAGAAAAGGTTCTCTAAACGACCTATTACCCTAATCTTCTGAATCAACTAATTAACTCTAAACACATGCAAAAGATACCTGAGGCTTTTAAAAACTCCCTGCCTGGTTCATTACTCAAAACCCCCATCATGGGTAAGACTAGCGACCTGACAGATGTCAAGAAGGCCATCATTGACACCCTCAAGCAAGAGGGTAAGACCCAGAAAGAAATTTCTCAACAAATAGGCTGTTCCCAGAGTGCTGTATCAAGGCACCTCAATGGTAAGTCTGTTGGAAGGAAACAATGTGGCAGAAAACGCTGTACAACGAGAAGAGGTGACCGGACCCTGAGGAAGATTGTGGAGAAGGACCGATTCCAGACCTTGGGGAACCTGAGGAAGCAGTGGACTGAGTCTGGTGTGGAAACATCCAGAGCCACCGTGCACAGGCGTGTGCAGGAAATGGGCTACAGGTGCCGCATTCCCCAGGTAAAGCCACTTTTGAACCATAAACAGCGGCAGAAGCACCTGACCTGGGCTACAGAGAAGCAGCACTGGACTGTTGCTAAGTGGTCCCAAGTACTTTTTTCTGATGAAAGCAAATTTTGCATGTCATTCGGAAATCAAGGTGCCAGAGTCTGGAGGAAGACTGGGGAGAAGGAAATGCCAAAATGCCTGAAGTCCAGTGTCAAGTACCCACAGTCAGTGATGGTGTGGGGTGCCGTGTCAGCTGCTGGTGTTGGTCCACTGTGTTTCATCAAGGGCAGGGTCAATGCTTTATGGAGATGAAGATTTCATTTTTCAGCACGACCTGGCACCTGCTCACAGTGCCAAAACCACTGGTAAATGGTTTACTGACCATGGTATTACTGTGCTCAATTGGCCTGCCAACTCTCCTGACCTGAACCCCATAGAGAATCTGTGGGATATTGTGAAGAGAAAGTTGAGAGACGCAAGACCCAACACTCTGGATGAGCTTAAGGCCGCTATTGAAGCATCCTGGGCCTCCATAACATCTCAGCAGTGTCACAGGCTGATTGCCTCCATGCCACGCCGCATTGAAGCAGTCATTTCTGCCAAAGGATTCCCGACCAAGTATTGAGTGCATAACTGAACATTATTATTTGATGGTTTTTTTGTTTGTTATTAAAAAACACTTTTATTTGATTGGATGGGTGAAATATGCTAATTTATTGAGACAGGTTTTTTGGGTTATCAGGAGTTGTATGCCAAAATCATCAGTATTAAAACAATAAAAGACCTGACAAATTTCAGTTGGTGGATAATGAATCTATAATATATGAAAGTTTAATTGTAATCATTACATTATGGTAAATAATGAAATTTAACACTATATGCTAATTTTTTGAGAAGGACCTGTAGTTAAAGAATATTTTGGGGTTATTTTTGCTCTCTCTGGCAATGAGTCTCTCTGTCTCAATCTTTGCTGCCTTGATTTGCTTTTTACAGAATTTATTAAATTTTTTGTATTTATTTAATGCCTCCTCACTACCTACCGTATTTTCCGGCGTATAAGACGACTGGGCGTATAAGACGACCCCCCAACTTTACCAGTTAAAAAATAAAATCTTCTTAAAAGTTGGGGGTCTTCTTATACACCGTATGTCGTCTTATAGGGCCGGTGAATATGTGCCTTTTGGGGGGGGGGAGTGATCCTGATGAGGACGAGGGGGCGTCTCACAGGAAAGTGAGTATCCCCCATTACCTTATCATAGCGCTGCAGCGTGGGGTCTCTGTGCTGGGAGCGGCGGCTGCTGTGCTGTGGCGGCTCCTCTTCTGCAGTGTGGGGCCTCTGGTGCTGTGGGGCAGTGGCGGCGGCGTATCTTCATGCAGTCGGGGCTCCTCCGGCATCTCAGCCTGGAAGCCCCGCCGGCAACTCCATCGGTACAATGCGGTCAGGTGGCCTCCGGGAAAATGGCCGCTGCTCAGATTCAGATCTCGTCCCGAGATCTCGGGAGACGAGATCTGAATCTGAGCAGCGGCCATTTTCCCGGAGGCAGCTCAATAGGTGCGATGCGGTGGCCCGGCCGCTGGGGGCTGTGCATGCTCAGATTCAGATCTCGTCCCGAAATCTCGGGACACGAGATCTGAATCTAAGCAGCGGCCATTTTCCCGGAGGCCAGCGCATTACACCGATGGAGTTGCCGGCGGGGCTTCTAGGCTTTGAGATGCCGGAGGAGCCCCGACTGCATGAAGATACGCCACCGCCGCCACCGCCCCACAGCACCAGAGGCCCCACACTGCAGAAGAGGAGCCGCCACAGCACAGCACAGCAGCCGCCGCTCCCAGCACAGAGACCCCACGCTGCAGCGCTATGATAAGGTAATGGGGGATACTCACTTTCCTGTGAGACGCCCCCTCGTCGTCATCAGGATCACTCCCCCCCCCACCCACCATATACACCCGGCGTACAAGGCGATTCCCGGCGTACAAGACGACCCCCGACTTTTAAGAAGATTTTCAGGGGTTAAAAAGTCGTCTTGTACGCCGGAAAATACGGTACTTCTTTTAATTCTCTAAATGCTTTCTTTTTGTCACTTATTGCACCCCTTACAGCTCTATTTAGCCATATTGGTTTCCTATTACTAGTATGTTTATTCCCATACGGTATATACTGTGCACAGGTCCTATCCAGGATGCTAATAAACGTCTCCCATTTTCTTTGTGTACTTTTATGTCTCAGGATATCGTCCCAGTTAATTGCACCAAGATCCTCTCTCATCCGTTGGAAATTTGCCCTCCTGAAGCTTAGTGTCCTTGTCACCCCTCTACTACACATCTTATTAAAGGAGACATGAAAACTTATTATTTTGTGATCACTATTCCCCAAGTGACCCCCAACCCTTATATTTGATATGCGGTCTGGCATGTTGGGTAATATTAGGTCTAGCAGTGCCCCCCTTCTTGTTGGGTCCTGAACCAGTTGTGAAAGGTAATTGTCTCTCATAGTTGTCAAAAACCGATTACCTTTGCTGGAATTGCAGGTTTCTGTTCCCCAATCTATTTCAGTGTAGTTGAAGTCCCCCATAATAATGACTTCTCCTTGAGTCGCAGCTTCATCTATTTGCTTTACGAGGATATTCTCCATTGCTTCCATTATTTTTGGAGATTTATAACAAACCCCTATCAGTAATTAATTATTTTTTCCCCCTCTCCCTTATTTGCTAATCCAAATAGCTTGAGCTAAAATTGTGTTGCAGTCAGGAATCAGGAGGCCCCATTTGCTAATCAAAATCTTTAGGCCTATTATTGAGGTTCAGAGAGGAGGCCCAGTTGTTAATCTAAATTGTTTAGGCTAAATCTGTGTTGCAGTCAGGAGGCCCCATTTGATTCCGGTACTCTCGCTTTACGGCACAGCTGAGTGGGAAAATTCTCACGCAGCTCTAGTTCCATAAAGTGACAGGACGGAGCTGCCAAACTTCAGGAAACTCCACAATACACTGCCAGGAGCATATCTCTGGTGTGTGTATTGCCGGAAGAAGTGACAGATCGGCATGGGCCACTCGTTATGGGATTTCTGCGGCCCAGGGAGTATATTATTGGTTTACTTTTTTGACTTTTTTTTCTAGGGGACAAAGGGCTTTGAGGAATTAGGTGTATGTGGTGAGTATATACTGTATGTTGTATAAACACACAAAGGCCTCTCAAGAAGATTTAAAGACAGGCCACAAGAATGTAGAGTTAAAACATTAAAACATGTATTTTTATTTAAATAAAAAAAAGGTAAAAACCTCAAACTCAAATACACAATCCAATCACGATGTAGAAAGTACCTCCGATCTACCACAGATCTCATGAAAACGTATACTAATATCTAAAAGTCAATAACAATACAAAAAATATATTTTAGCAGGCCACTAAGTGGCTGTGTGCCATATAAATTGACATGAATGATAACGGCAAATATGTATGAGAGTACCTAAAAGTAAACATGCAAAGTGCATAAGTGTAAATGTAAACAACCGCAACTACAGGACAAGTATTTGGAGGGCCACGAGAAAGAAAGTACCAAGGGTATAACCCTAACACCAGGTACTAAATAATACACCAAGGAAAGCAGTAAATATGTTTAATGCTAGTGCCTCCGCATCTAATGTCGATTCGTCCGTATCGAATAAGGAAATGTTTAGAAAATATAAAAATGCAATGTTCAAGAAAACTAGATTCTGGTGTCGATCAGGAGATTGTACCTAGAGGTCTGCGGGTGCAGCTTTACCCTACATTTGATTTGAAAGATGAGAAATTAATCAAAAGGTGGTCTAGTGCTGCTACTTCTTGCTCTCTTGAGTTCCTTAGAATAATTATTGAAAGTAATATACAAGCAATGTCTGAGATTGAGATTGAATTGCAAAAATTAGAAGAGTCTATGAAAAAGGATATTAAAAAGGAAACTCTAGAAGTTTGGTCGAATGATTTTAATGCTGATCTTGAGAAATGGGAAAATGAAGTCTGTCAGAGAAAATATAAAAAATACCAGAGAGATGTGAGAGACTATGAAGAGAACAAAATTTACAGATGGCAATGGAAAAAGAACAGTGCTGACACTAATAGGCATCGCCAATCATCTTTCAGCTCGATGTCCTCTACATCGGATGCTAGTATTTCTAGTATTAATCGAGGATCTAACATGACTACTAGGCTTGGAGCCAGAAAAAATGAATTTAAAAAACCAGCTGACATTTTTTCTAGAACTCCTAAACATAGAGATGATAAATTTAAGGTAATTAACCTCTCTAATCATTGCCTTTCTGAGATTGAACATAGGGTTTTAACTAAGGGATTAACTTTCTCTCCTTCCCATTATTTAGATCCATTTGTAGCCATCAAGGATCTTCACCTTTTTTCTAGAAAAATGATTTTACAAAGAATGCATTATAGATCTGAGCTGGACGATCTTTTTCCATCCGCCCATGAAAAAGAAGCATTGGCTAACCTAGAGGCCCCTGAGGAGGAAAATAGCACCACATCGGTAAGCCATACATTCCCTGTGTCGTTGCTGGGTAAATCCAAAAAATTTCCCTCCCTTAGTCTCTGCTCTGCTGTTGATGTTTTTGCCAGGTTGGTTACTACCAACATTGAAAAGCTATGCCACAATGGCTACGGTGGTTCAAACTGCAGCAGAGTTGAGAGAGAGGCTATTGACACCTTGGCTAACCTTACCGATGTGGTGTTCAAACCCTCTGACAAGGGCGGCAATATCGTCATCTGGCCAAATGCAATGTATGAGAAGCAAGCCATGAAATTACTTAATGATAGACATTGTTATCGTAAATTGACTAGTAGTCCACTGCTTTCCTTTCAAAATGAATTAATAAAAATTTTAGAAAATGCCTTTGCTCAAGGTATTATCCCAAAAAAATTCTTGGATGTTGTTAGAGAAATGCACCCACGACTCCCAACCCTATATTTGATCCCCAAGATTCACAAGAATCCTTTGGATCCGCCGGGGAGACCAATTATTTCGGGGGGTGGGAGTCTTTGTGAAATTGTCACCAGAATTATTGACTATTACCTTAAGCCCCTGGTCAGTGAATTACCCTCCTATATACAGGACACAAATGCCGCCCTATGTAGAATTGAGGATATTCACCTCAGTGATTCAGCAGTAATGGTAACAGCCGACGTCGAAGCACTTTACACCTCCATCCGTCACGGAGACAGGCTTCGGGCAACTCGATTTTTTTTTAATTCCAGCAATATGGATCGTGATGTGGCTGAATTGCTGTTGCAACTATTGGAGTATGCATTAACGCACAATATCTTCATATTCAAAAATCACACGTACCTACAGCTCCAGGGTACGGCGATGGGGGCTAGTTGTGCCCCCTCGTACGCCAATTTATTTCTTGGGGTGTGGGAACATGAGATTTTCATGTGCGCCCCTGTACCTTATTCCAGCCTGGTCACAGGCTGGATGAGGTATATTGACGACATTTGGTTCATATGGGACGGTCCCGTTAATGTTTTGAATACATTCATGACCCAACTTAATAACAACTTAAACATCAAACTCACTTTCAAATTTCGTAGGAACGTGGAATTTTTGGACCTTTCCATTAATGCTGACCGGGATGGCTGTCTTCAGACTAACCTGTACAGAAAACCTACTGCCACAAACTCCTTCTTACATGCGACCTCCTCCCACCCACCCTCTAACATTAGAGGTATTCCTATCGGCCAATTCCTTAGAGCTAAAAGGATATGTACCAACCCTGAGGATTTTGAAGCCCAGGCTAGGGATCTGGCTGACCGATTCCAAGAAAGGGGTTACAGTAAAAAGAGTATTAAGAGGGGTTACTACAGAGCAGTGAACAGCTCTAGACAAGAACTGCTATATGGACAAACAAACAAAATAAAAAACAAAGACTCTGGACAGGTTAGGTTGATTACCACCTACCATAACAAATGGTACCAATTTAGGGATATTATAGGCAGGCATTGGCAAATACGTTTGCGCCGCTATACTTGGTTGCCATGCAACTTCATTACGGGTTGTGTTAGGAGTCGAGTTTCTTCTGCTGCACAGGGGGAATCTCGATCCGTCTCTGCTGCGGTCTCCCATTCTCCTTCAGCCGCAGTGGAGCCTGCTCAGCGGAGATGTCGGTCCCAGCATCTCACTGAGTCTGATTCAGTGCAAAGGGTTTTTGCTGCCTCTCCATGCTCTGCTATTGTACCCTGCACTGATCAACAGTGAACAGGCTTTTCTGGGACTAAGTCCTGCTTTGCACACACTGAGCATGCCCAGGGTAAGATCTCTCAGTGGAGATCAAGGGTCACATGTTCAGGTACTGCAGCCAAGTCTATTGGTCTTTCTAGGAAGGTCCTGTAGGTACACAGACTCAGTAGCAGTCTCTCATTGGTCCTCTTTTTTAAGGTCCTGTACGTGCCGCTGCTATTTAAGGCTCGCATGGACGCACGGCCATGCTCTAGTATCTTCTAAAGTTACATGCTTTGCGCCACTGTGGTCATATGCGTGAATGTGTTCAGGGACCCGGCTGAAATAAGCCCCTAGAATGCTGGCACCTCCGGCAAGGAGATTGTGTATGAGAGTATTCAGGGACCCAGCTGAAATAAGCCCCTAGAATGCTGGCACCTCCGGCGAGGAGTGTTGTGTGCATGCATGACCACTGACTGCTCTCTTCTGGGTAGTTAGCCAGTGTCTCTGTGAGAGTTAACAGGGCACAGAGCTTTGCTTTCTCGGCCGCACTGTGAAGCTAACAGAGCTGGTTAATACCACCATATTGTGCCACCATTTACTTAGCGGCAGGATATTTCCTGCACGGTGGATCCCGGGTTGCGAACGCACCAATCACATCAATAAATATATTCGGTGCGTTCCGCAAACCCTAACAGGTTGTCCATTTGGCTCTGGGTTTGTTCCCACATTACATACAATTGGTTGCCAAGTAAACATCACCATGGGTCGTCACTTCCGGTATTCGAGTTTGGTCCCCACATCCGGATGTACACAAATTACGTTGCTTAGTTACAGTATTAGACCCGTCACTTCCGCTTAGCAGATTGAGTCTTCTCATATACTTGTTGAAATACATGAGTTTTTGGCCCCTTGTTCTTTATAGTATTAATCACGGCATTGCGACATTTTATATATTTATTTGTTTAGCCGCTGTTGTGAACTATACTTCTTGGCTCCCTCTTGTGGTCACTAGTGATTTGGCACTTGGATTGTCTTTTACCAGGTTTGTACTCACCTGCTTCGTTAGGCCTGGGGTGTTGCTATTTAAACTTCCTGGATTCTCAGTCCAGTGCCTGGCATCGTTGTAATCAGTTCATTTCTGTTTGCTCCTGTCTTCAGGTCCTGGTTCTTTGCAAGATAAGCTAAGTCCTGCTTTCTTATTTTTGATCATTTGCATTGTTTATATTTTTGTCCAGCTTGTACAAAATGTGATTCCTGATATCGCTGGAAGCTCTAGGGGGCTGATATTCTCCCCCCACACCGTTAGTCGGTTTGGGGGTTCTTGGATATTCAGCGTGGATATTTTGCAGGGTTTTTGCTGACCATATAAGTCATCTTACTATATTCTGCTATTAGTCAGTGGGCCTCTCTTTGCTAAAATCTAGTTCATTCTTACGTTTGTCTTTTCTTCTTACCTCACCGTTATTATTTGTTGGGGGCTTGTATTACTTTGGGGTCTTTTCTCTGGAGGCAAGAGAGGTCTTATTTTCCCTTATAGGGTTAGTTAGTTCTCCGGCTGGCGCGAGACGTCTAGGATCAACGTAGGCACGTTCCCCGGCTACTGTTAGTGTTTGTGCTAGGATCAGGTATATGGTCAGCCTAGTTACCACGTCCCTATGAGCTGGTATTTACGTTTGCAGACTTTGCTGTAATCTCTGAGATCCTTTGCCATTGGGATCATAACAAGCCGCCTGCATTCACGTTTCAAACAGGTCATTTCCGTAACTGTGCACTGGGTCCGCTGAGGGGATATTCTTTATTAGTATCTGATCGTGTTATTTCAGCGTCTGCGTAATGGTCCCACGTGGGGTTATACTCGTCATACTATGCTAATTTTATTGCAGCCGCAACGATCTGATTGGCTGAGGTCCATTTAAATACACTCCCATTTCCCTCTATGCTACACGCCCCCGGAAGAAGAATTCATCGAAACGCGCGTAGGGGTTCCCATCGTGTCATGGCTGTAAAGCAACCCGCTATGTCCAGGCATTTTGGTTAGGTATCCTTGGTGTATTATTTAGTACCTGGTGTTAGGGTTATACACTCAGTACTTTCTTACTCGTGGCCCTCCAAATACTTGTCCTGTAGTTGCGGTTGTTTACATTTACACTTATGCACTTTGTATGTTTACTTTTAAGTACTCTCATACATATTTGCCGTTATATCACCTATAGAGAACAACGGAGTATGACAACCCAAGAAAAAGAAATTTCTTATACATCATATAAAAAAATATATAACTTTATTGAAAAATGCAATATATCATAAAAAGACAATAACATGATAGATAATTGGTGATGACACGAAAATCAAACAAACGGTACCATAAAAATACATTTTTAGCACCAAATAGCATCATGGATCATGAATGACAGACCATTCTGTAAAAAATCTAGCTGTATATTATATAAGGTGAGAAGATAGATAGCGATCTGTCAAGCACCCATAGGAACCTCCGACATTGCCCCAAGTAAGTCTAAAGTGGCATCTTGCCTGGAGACCCATGTGCCACCGCCATAAGGTAAAGTGCCAAGTGCTTAGAACCCATGTTGCATGAGGTGATTACCCATGTGGAAATGGTAACCGCCGAGTTTTTAGCCCCGACGTACGTTTCGCAATCAATCTGCTTCCTCGGGAGGCTATCATTGATGTCAATTTATATGGCACACAGCCACTCAGTGGCCTGCTAAAATATATTTTTTGTATTGTATTGACTTTTAGATATTAGTATATGTTTTCATGAGAGCTGTGGTAGATCGGAGGTACTTTCTACATCGTGATTGGATTGTGTATTTGAGTTTGAGGTTTTTACCTTTTTTTATTTAAATAAAAATACGTTTTAACTCTACATTCTTGTGGCCTGTCTTTAAATCTTCTTGAGAGGCCTTTGTGTGTTTATCATATCTGAATGTGTTATCTTCATATGTATATGGACTAATATGTATACTGTATGTTGTATGTTCTGTCTGTCATGTGTGTTACATGCATTGTATGTTATATGTTTTACTCACAATTGTACTCAGTTGCCGGACACAGGGACTGCTCTCCCATCCTAATAGCCGGATGGGAGCAGTAGTTCCATAAGGTGACTGAGTACAATTAGGTCACACTATCGTCGCATCGCATGGGGACAGACAGACGCACACAGACACAGACAGACTTCACACAGACCAGCTGACCGCTCCAAAAAAGTTTGGTGCCTTGAAATCCCAAGACGTCCCAAGAGATAGGTAAGTAGGTCAATCCCTGCAAATGAAAAACCTGCAAGCGGAGTGTCATGGGGCTGGGGCTGAAAGCCCGACGTGTGTCGCCACTCTCGGAGGCTTCATCAGGGGCACACAGCACACATTGCACACAATATATATCAAACACAATTAACAATATTAACCGCACATGTGCGGCTTACCAAAGATGCGCAGAAAGTCAGGGCAGAAGACGAGTAACGCTGAGGCGCCGGAAGTCTGATCAGGTATAGGGCGCAAGCACCAGGTAGAATCCTTACTGCACAAGTCAAGAAGAGAAACCTGGTGTTACTGCGCAGGCACTGAACAAGAAAAGATGTGTGCGCACTCTCCACATAACTAGTGGTAAATAGGCATGAAGGTTGCCCGAGCAACCAATCCTCCGCAGTAGTGAATAGGCTACAAGAGCCCACAAACTAGATGTATTTTATTGTGCAGGCTTCAACTATATGTCAACAAATGCCCGTAGGGCAATTACAGCAGAGTGAGCTGAAAAGAACCCCCACATATTTCTCTTCCAGCACTAATACCTTCACACTAACAGATTGCAAATTGCAAAAAGGGGTCAAGAGGTAAAACGATATTAAGTTGACCTGTCAACAGTGTTTTCAAAAAAGGCAGAATATATATAAGTACAGACCAAAAGTTTGGACACACCTCATTTAAAGATTTTTCTGTACTTTCATGACTATGAAAATTGCACATTCACACTGAAGGCATCTAAACTATGAATTAACACGTGAAATTATATATTTAACAAAAAAGTGTAAAAAAACTGAAAATATGCCTTATATTCTAGGTTCTTCAAAGTAGCCACCTTTTGCTTTGATGACTGCTTTGCACACTCTTGGCATTCTCTTGATGAGCTTCAAGAGGTTGTCACCGGGAATGGTTTTCACTTCACAGGTGTGCCCTGTCAGGTTTAATAAGTGGGATTTCTTGCCTTATAAATGGGGTTGGGAAAATCAGTTGTGTTGTGCAGAAGTCTGGTGGATACACAGCTGATAGTCCTACTAAATAGGCTGTTAGAATTTGTATTATAGCAAGAAAAAAGCAGCTAAGTAAAGAAAAACGAGTGGCCATCATGACTTTAAGAAATGAAGGTCAGTCAGTCCGAAAAATTGGGAAAACTTTGAAAGTGTCCCCAAGTGCAGTGGCAAAAGCGCTACAAAGAAACTGGCTCACATGAGGACCGCCCCAGGAAAGGAAGACAAGGAGTCACCTCTGCTTCTGAGGATAAGTTTATCCACGTCACCAGCCTCAGAAATCGCAGGTTAACAGCAACTCAGATTAGAGACCAGGTCAATGCCACACGAAGTTCTAGCAGCAGACACATCTCTACAACAACTGTTAAGAGGAGACTTTGTGCAGCAGGCCTTCATGGTAAAATAGCTGCTAGGAAACCACTGCTAAGGACAGGCAACAAGCAGAAGAGACTTGTTTGGGCTAAAGAACACAAGGAATGGACATTAGACCAGTGGAAATCTGTGCTTTGGTCTGATGAGTCCAAATTTGAGATCTTTGGTTCCAACCATCGTGTTTTTGTGCGACACAGAAAAGGTGAACGGATGGACTCTACATGCCTGGTTCCCACCGTGAAGCATGGAGGAGGAGGAGGTGTGATGGTGTGGGGGTGCTTTGCTGGTGACACTGTTAGGGATTTATTCAAAATTGAAGGCATACTGAACCAGCATGGCTACGAAAGCATCTTGCAGCGGCATGCTATTCCATCCGATTTGCGCTTAGTTGGACCATCATTTATTTTTCAACAGAACAAAGACCCCAAACACACCTCCAGGCTGTGTAAGGGCTATTTAACCAAGAAGGAGAGTGATGGGGTGCTACGCTAGATGACCTGGCCTCCACCGTCACCAGACCTGAACCCAATCGAGATGGTTTGGGGTGAATTGGATTACAGAATGAAGGCAAAAGGGCCAACAAGTTCTAAGCATCTCTGGGAACTCCTTCAAGATTGCTGGAAGACCATTCCCGGTGACTAACTCTTGAAGCTCATCAAAAGAATGCCAAGAGTATGCAAAGCA
This sequence comes from Ranitomeya variabilis, assembly GCF_051348905.1. Lineage (NCBI taxonomy): Eukaryota > Metazoa > Chordata > Amphibia > Anura > Dendrobatidae > Ranitomeya > Ranitomeya variabilis. Next base: position 325,239,152 of record NC_135234.1, read on the forward strand.
GTCATCAAAGCAAAAGGTGGCTACTTTGAAGAACCTAGAATATAAGACATAATTTCAGTTGTTTCACACTTTTTTGTTAAGTACCGTATATACTCGAGTATAAGCCGAGATTTTCAGCCCACTTTTTCGGGCTGAAATTGCCCCTCTCGGCTTATACTCGAGTCATACCGGGGGTCGGCAGGGGAGGGGGAGCGGGGGCTGTCTAAAAATACTCACCTAGTCCAGGCGCGGTCCCTGCTTCCCCGGCGCCGGCAGCAGCAGCTTCAGCTTCTTCCTGTACTCAGCGGTCACATGGTCCCGCTCATTACAGTAAATGAATATTCGGCTCCACCTCCCATAGGGGTGGAGCCGCATATTCATTACTGTAATCAGCGGTACCATGTGACCGCTGAGTACAGGATGAAGCGCTGCGGCGTCGGGGAAGCCGGATCTACACAGCGTCACAGCGGCAGGACCAGGTGAGTATACGGGGAGGGGAGCACAGCGCTGCGCGATAGTCACCTGCTCCTCGTTCGGGGTGCGATCTGTCTCCAGCACTGACGCTGAGGTCAGAGGGCGCGGTGACGTGGTCAGTGCGCGCCCTCTGCTGAACGTCAGTGCTGGAGACAGATCGGCGCCGGAACGAGGAGCAGGTGACTATTGAAAGTGCCGGGGGCCTGAGCGACGGAGAGGTGAGTATGTGATTTATTTTTTTTATTGCAGCAAATGGGGCAAGTGTCTGTATGGAGAATCTATGGGGCCATAATGTTCCTGCAGCACTATATGGGGCCATAACGTTCCTGCAGCACTATATGGGGCCATAACGTTCCTGGAGCACTATATGGGGCCATAACATTCCTGCAGCACTATATGGGGCCATAACATTCCTGCAGCACTATATGGGGGCCATAACATTCCTGCAGCACTATATGGGGGCCATAACATTCCTGCACCACTATATGGGGGCCATAACATTCCTGCAGCACTATATGGGGCCATAACATTCCTGCAGCACTATATGGGGCCATAACATTCCTGCAGCACTATATGGGGCCATAACGTTCCTGCAGCACTATATGGGGCCATAACATTCCTGCAGCACTATATGAGGGCCATAACGTTCCTGCAGCACTATATGGGGGCCATAACATTCCTGCAGCACTATATGGGGGCCATAACTGTTATGACCCCAATGGCGAGGGTCTCAGAGGAACGGGGAAGTCTGCAGAATACAAAAATCCAGCTCATAGGGCAGTGGTAGCTGGGTTGACCATATATCTACTCCTAACGCCAACACTAGAAGTAGCCGGGGATCATTCCTACGTTGATTCTAGATGACACGCTCCAGCCGGAGAATCTAGCTACCCCTAGTAGAGGAAAACAAAAGACCTTTCTTGCCTCCAGAGAAGGGGACCCCAAAGCTGGATAGAAGCCCCCCACAAATAATAACGGTGAGGTAAGAGGAAATGACAAACACAGAAATGAACCAGGTTTAGCACAGAGAGGCCCGCTAACTGATAGCAGAATAAAGAAAGGTAACTTATATGGTCAACAAAAACCCTATCAAAATCCACACTGGAAATTCAAGAACCCCCGAACCGTCTAACGGTCCGGGGGGAGAACACCAGCCCCCTAGAGCTTCCAGCAAAGGTCAGGATATATATTTGGAACAAGCTGGACAAAAATACAAAACCAAAACAAAATAGCAAAAAGCAAAAAGCGGACTTAGCTGATATAACTGGAACCAGGATCAGTAGACAAGAGCACAGCAGACTAGCTCTGATAACTACGTTGCCAGGCATTGAACTGAAGGTCCAGGGAGCTTAAATAGCAACACCCTTAACTAACGACCCAGGTGCGGATAAAAGGAGTGACAGAAAAACCAGAGTCAAAAAACTAGTAACCACTAGAGGGAGCAAAAAGTAAATTCACAACACATAACATTCCTGCAGCACTATATGGGGCCATAACATTCCTGCAGCACTAAATGGGGCCATAACATTCCTGCAGCACTATATGGGGCCATAACATTCCTGCAGCACTGTATGGGGCCATAACATTCCTGCAGCACTATATGGGGCCATAACATTCCTGCAGCACTATATGGGGCCATAACATTCCTGCAGCACTATATGGGGCCATAACATTCCTGTAGCACTATATGAGGGCCATAACGTTCCTGCAGCACTATATGGGGCCATAACATTCCTGCAGCACTATATGGGGCCATAACATTCCTGCAGCACTATATGGGGCCATAACGTTTCTGCAGCACTATATGGGGCCATAACGTTTCTGCAGCACTAGATGGGGCCATAACGTTTCTGCAGCCCTATATAGGGGCATAATGTTTGTGCAGCACTATATGGGGCAAGTGTCTGTATGGGGCCATAATTAACGTTTGTAGGGCACTACGGCATATAGGGCAAGTGTCTGTATGGAGCATCTTATAGGGCCATAACGTTTGTGCAGCACTATAAGGGGCAAATATCTTTATAGAGCATTTTATGGGGCCATAATCAGCATTTGTGCAGCATTATATTGGGCAAATGTGTCTATGGAGAATCTTATGGGGCCTTTATTAACCTTTATGCAGGATTATATGTATATTATATATTCAATATGGATATTCAAAGACACTTAACCTACTGATGTCTCAATTAATTTTACTTTTATTGGTATCTATTATTACTTTTGACATTTACCGGTAGCTGCTGCATTTTCCCCCCTAGGCTTATACTCGAGTCAATAAGTTTTCCCAGTTTTTTGTGGCAAAATTAGGGGGGTCGGCTTATACTCGGGTCGGCTTATACTCGGGTCGGCTTATACTCGAGTATATACGGTATATAATTCCACATGTGTTAATTCATAGTTTTGTGTGAATGTACAATTTTCATAGTCATGAAAATACAGAAAAATCTTTAAATGAGAGGGTGTGTCCAAACTTTTGGTCTGTACTGTATAGACTTTCAAATGCTTAAAAAAGATTAAAGACAAATGCCAGATAATAAAGAACAGAATAAGGAGTATTCAGTCATGCCACAAGATTATAATGTCAAAATATATATACAAAAGTGGGAGACAGTTAGATAAGAAAATATCCCTTCATGTATACAACATATAACCAAAAAGGGTAATGTATGTCAAGTATTCAATAATATCCAATAGTCAAGAATATTACCCAAATAGGTGTGCAGTTTGTATTATGCATGTACAACACTTAATATACAATATACAGGGCATATATACTGTATCTATATAGATATAGATATAGATATATATATATCACTTTCCTTGCCGATCAGTGTGGAACGGTTCTTCACAGTACCAATTGGGGTGACTCCATCCAATCATTCATGCGAGGGAGGCTCTGAGAGAAAAAAAATAAAAATAAAAATATCAAGTCTGTAGAAACCTGTAAATAATAATTCTTCATTTAATCCTGAAGGGGTCAAACTTTGTAAATTAAAAATCCATTTGGATTCACATTTTAACAGTTCTAGAGTGATATTGCCACCTCTAATGTTGGAATGTACAGGCTGCAATCCCACAATCTTAGTTCCAGCAATGTTGGAATTGTGTTCATTCAAAAAGAGTGCAGCTACTGAAGTTAGAATTATACCCTTCTTTATATCTTTCTTGGCTGTGGCAATGTTGGAAAAATGTTGTTGAATCTGCTTTCTCAATTCTTGCGTGGTTTGACCCACGTATATTTTTGAGCAAGGACAAATCATTGCATATATTAAGTTGCGTGTCTCACAGTTGCAGTAGGCCTGCTTCTGCCCTGACTTTCTGCGCATCTTTGGTAAGCCGCACAGGTGCGGTTAATATTGTTAATTGTGTTTGATATAGATTGTGTGCAATGTGTGCTGTGAACTACTTGCCCCTGATGAAGCCACCGAGAGGGGCGACGCGTCAGGCTTTCAGCCCCAGCCCCATGACACTCCGCTTGCAGTTTTTTCATTTGCAAGGATTGACTTACTTACCTATCTCTTGGGACGTCTTGGGATTTCAAGGCACCGACCTTTGTTGGAGCGGTCCGCTGGTCTGTATATGATTTGTGTGTTTTGCAACATACTTTGACCAGTTCATATATCAAGGATTCACTTATATTTTTGTGAAAGACCGCTTATACACTATATTTCCAATTGGCTCACAGCCCCCCTGGGCATTTTATAGCCTTTACAGGGGGATATATACATATGGGGCCTCTCTTGGATATTTCTTTAGGTGCGAACCTCGGGTTGTCTGATAACATTAGGTCATCCTGCTAATTGTTATGTACAGACACCTTTTTCTCTCCATGTGGCTATAGTATTCCACTATTTCTGCCTGAGTCACTTATTAGGGATTAGGTAGGGACTTATTATTGACATAGTATGCTGTTTGTATCCTGCATTTATTGACGTATATAGATTGTTATTATGAGTGTCATGGTGTTGTGGGTTTTATCTTATGGGTTATAAGTATAGTTGTGTGACTTTTAAATGTTTTTAAATGTGTTTGTTGCATGTTTTTGCACTCAATAAATACCTTTGTTATTTCAATCATTGTGTGGTGAACTGATCACCCGTTTATGGCCCTAGCTTGTTTCTTCCATGTGTATTTGGTCATTTTCTGGGCCTTGAGTTGATCCTTTTAATTTTAGTCCTTGGTGCCCTCCATTATCTGTTTTTTCAAAATGTTTTTTTCCTTCAGCATCAAGGCCAACAAAACAGAAAATACACAGTCTCTATAAAAGCACAGGCTTGCCCTGTTAGCTACCAGTCCTGCTCTCAAAGCCTCTAGCAGAGACAAGAAACAAATGCAAGGTATTTCCACCTCCTCACAGACCATTATGGAGCAGCTTGCCTGCCCTTTTATATCAGCTGTACATTCTGGATGGGAGGGAGCAGTCTTGCCCGGCTCTTCTATTCATTTTTAAAACTCAGTCCAAAAATCCAGGCTCACAAAAACTCTCCCAGTAATATCAGTGCTGGAGCTTTCTCATTGCGTTTCATACCATCAAGGCTAGCCACCTCAGTTATACATATCTCCCATCCAGGATTTTGACAGCTCTTCAGCGTTTAATTAGTGCACCTGTAGGATTTTTACTAAGAAATAGGAAGCATGGGTCAGTCATTGGAGTTGCTGGCTGGAAAGTCTGTCTTTGTGCTGCTGATAGCAATAGCTTAAGAATAACATTAGTTAGCATATATATTTTTTCTTCTATAGATATACAAGTAGATAGTGCAAAATAGTGACCAACCAATATAAATTATGGATCCAATATGGACAAATCGTCAATTAAACCAAACAAACCCAGAGAACTTATAGCGTTCACAGAAGTCCAGAAAATTATGAATAAAAAATGTATACTTTATTAACAAATAACACAAAAGATGCAGGGGATATTACAGTAGCTGTGAAATACACATGAAAAAACACTTGGGGGGTAGCAAGACCCAGAGGACCAAAATCCAGGTATTATCCAAATAATATTAAGCACTAGCATCACAGAAGAGAGGGAGTATATAATACAACATCCTTACATAATAGCACCATACACCGATAATATAGGGGTACATATGCAACAGTCTAGCATCATAGCGACATACATTTAAAACTGTTGTGTAGTTTATATATGTCCCCATACGCAGCAGCATCACTGCTCATCAGTATAACAATGACTGATTTAATGGATAGCAGGTTGTATGGCCGAGACACATTCACATAAAGTGCTAAAGTGCTGAGGTAGAACTCAAACGTGATGCACAATTAGTCATAAACAGCCACTCACCACATACCCACTCCTGGAGGGGGGGACTGCCCAGCATACAAGTGCACAATAAAGGCCTACACAGATGAGTCTCGCATGAGGGGTGTTCACACTGGGATGCATTGAGAGTGTGCTGGCCAGGCTGCCTAATCGAAAAGTAGGGGCGTGACTAATAGGCTGTGAACCAGACACTACACAGTACCATTGTGTGAACAAAGCCCTATGTGGGCCTTTATTGTGCACTTGTATACTGGGCAGTCACCCCCTCCAGGAGTGGGTATGTGGTGAGTGGCTGTTGATCTGGTATTGTGCACCTGTGTTGCTAACATCTTGCTTTATGGGCTGGCTGCACCCTGCAGTGCATTTGTTCCAAGATCTGGGCAGGTAAGTGTTGCTGCCTTTTTTTTCTGCTGTTGAAAATTGAATTTTTGTAGACCTTGAGTCTTTAATGGCTTTGCTATTTAGTTTAGTGATAGGACTTGTAAGCGTGGGGACCCTTGGTGCGGGTTACGAGCTTGCATATTTTGGCCAAAATGTCAACCAATACCTCACTATTTTTGTATATTTTTTGCACTATATTTTTCGGGGTGCAGCCAAGCCCAAACACGTTCGGTCTCGCATGAGGGGTGTTCACACTGGGATGCATTGAGAGTGTGCTGGCCAGCCTGCCTAATCGAAAAGTAGGGGCGTGACTAATAGGCTGTGAACCAGACACTACGCACTACCATTGTGTGAACAACGCCCTATGTGGGCCTTTATTGTGCACTTGTATACTGGGCAGTCACCCCCTCCAGGAGTGGGTATGTGGTGAGTGGCTGTTGATCTGGTATTGTGCACCTATGTTGCTAACATCTTGCTTTATAGGCTGGCTGCACCCTGCAGTGCATTTGTTCCAAGATCTGGGCAGGTAAGTGTTACTGCCTTTTTTTTCCTGCTGTTGAAAATTGAATTTTTGTAGACCTTGAGTCTTTAATGGCTTTGCTATTTAGTTTAGTGATAGGACTTGTAAGCGTGGGGACCCTTGGTGCGGGTTACGAGCTTGCATATTTTGGCCAAAATGTCAACCAATACCTCACTATTTTTGTATATTTTTGCACTATATTTTTCGGGGTGCAGCCAAGCCCAAACACGTTCGGTCTCGCATGAGGGGTGTTCACACTGGGATGCATTAAGAGTGTGCTGGCCAGCCCGCCTAATCGAAAAGTAGGGGCATGACTAATAGGCTGTGAACCAGACACAACACAGTACCATTGTGTGAACAACGCCCTATGTGGGCCTTTATTGTGCACTTGTATACTGTACAGTCACCCCCTCCAGGAGTGGGTATGTGGTGAGTGGCTGTTGATCTGGTATTGTGCACCTGTGTTGCTAACATCTTGCTTTATGGGCTGGCTGCACCCTGCAGTGCATTTGTTCCAAGATCTGGGCAGGTAAGTGTTGCTGACTTTTTTTTCTGCTGTTGAAAATTGCCTGTATGCTGAGTTGAAGAAAAAGATTTTTCAGGACACTTTTGTGTACTTGATCCGTACTGCAGGATCTGACTACAGGCAGATTATACTGGTAGAAATGCTTTGCTATGTGCAATTGAAGACTTAAAAGAGTGGGTGGCGGATAGAAAACCACTCAGTCTGGATGAGGCAGCAAGACTGGCTGATGATTGGTCTGCCAGTCGACCATGGCTAAGCGGAAGTACAGCCCTAGCGAGTCGGGAACAGGGGCTTACAGGGAGGACAGCAAGACCCAGAATGGAGAGAGGATGAGCTGCGAGCTGTGGGGATTTTGGACTTCACAAAAAGAGAGAGGTTTACCAAGCGCCAAGCACAACTTGCTTCAGGACGAGGGAGGTTAAGCTGCTATAACTGTGGACGCATTGGATACTTTGCTAGGGAATGCCAGGAACATTCTAGACCACATCATCTGCATCCTCAACTGGTGAATAATATGCTGCAATGGGACTGGAATGCTTGGGGAGAGAGAATCATACTACCCCGACCGGAATAGGAATAGGCATATGTAGTAAAAGGACAGATGTTCCAGACTAGATGGGATACCTCAGCGATTATGAACCAGCATCTGCAGCCGGTCTGGGTAGAGGGCGTGGAGACTGTGGGGCTCCGTGACTCCGGAGCCTAAGTCACATTGATCAAAGAATATCTAGCACTGGACCAATGTATTATTCCCATCAGCTATTGTCAAGGGGATACAAAGAGGGCGAGAGCTAATAACCCCGGCCCCTGTAATTTCCCTCAGACTATGGAAACCCTGTCTGACCCTCTACCTGAAGTTTACACTGAAGGTGTGCATGTTCAGGCCTCCACTCTCACCCTGACTCCTGATTCAGCCCTAGACTGAACACCACCGCCCACCACCCAGTGAATGCAATAGACCAATACCCACAGTTATAACAAACAAGGATAAAGGAAAATATACACCACGCCGCAGTCAATCAGGAATACACTATAAAGGTGCAGGGCAAAATAAATACAAATATAGGAAGGAGTAAATAAGACAAAGGAAAATACACCACCAGCAACGATTCTCCACTCCGGACCGAGATAACTACGGATAAGACAGAAGCTATAATCGGCGACGCCCAAAGATCAGGAGAACCATTTAAAGGAAATGGGCATGGCCCAGCTTCCAATCCGAGGATCAGATAAATTAACCCCGGAGCAGCCAGACGAAAACTAGCCGACGTCAATGAGCAAACAGTGGTCAAACGTGGAATTACCGCTGTCTGTCAGACGACCTGGTCTGAACAGTGTCCGACATGACAGTACCCCGCCTTCTACGAGGGACCCCAGGGCCCTCACGGCTTATAGGACCCGGCTTGTCCGGATGGCGACGATGAAAACACCTGACCAGCCGATCCGCATGAATGTCCGAGGCTGGTACCCAGGACCTCTCCTCAGGCCCATAACCACACCAGTGTACCAAATATTGTAAAGTGCGGCGCACCACACGAGAGTCAACCACCCTGGAGACTTCAAATTCTAGGTTACCATCCACCAAGACTGGAGGTGGCATAGGCGCCGCGTCCACAGAACCCACCACCTTCTTAAGAAGAGACCTGTGGAACACGTTGTGTATTTTATACACCTTAGGGAGCTTCAGTCGGTACGCTACTGGGTTAATGACGGCGGTGACCCTAAATGGACCAATAAACCGTGGACCCAATTTAAGGGATGGTATCTTGAGTCTTATGTTTTTTGTGGATAACCACACCCAGTCATCCACACTCAGGTCCGGACCTGGCACACGCCTACTGTCAGCCACACGTTTGTACCTAGCACCCACACTCAACAGGCGCTGTTTCACTCTCCTCCAGACTGATGACAATTGGGTTCCTAACTGGTCCTCCTCCGGAACGCCGGAAGAGCCCCTCTGACTCAAGGTACAAAATTGAGGATGTAGCCCGTAAACACAAAAAACGGAGACTCCCCAGATGACTCCTGGCGGTGATTATTGATGGCAAACTCAGCCAAAGGAAGAAAGGTAGAAAACTCCTCCTGGTTATCAGAGACAAAGCAGCGCAAGTACTGCTCCAAATTTTGGTTCATACGCTCGGTCTGACCATTTGACTGGGGATGAAACGCAGACGAATGAGACAACTTGATCCCCAGCCGTGAGCAAAATGCTTTCCAAAATTTTGCTACAAACTGAGTACCCCTATCTGACACGATGTCAGATGGAACTCCATGAAGCCTGACCACCTCCTGCACAAACACCTGAGCAAGAGTCTTAGCGTTAGGTAAAGAAGGCAAAGACACAAAGTGCGACATTTTTGAAAACCGATCCACAATCACCAAAATGACCGTGTTCCCAGCTGAGGGAGGCAAATCAGTGATGAAATCCATGGAGATTTCCGTCCATGGCTTACTAGGTATCTCCAGAGGAAGTAGTGTGCCAACAGGACGGGAGCGAGGCGTCTTCGCCCTAGCGCACGTGGTGCAAGCTGACACATATGAGACCACGTCCTGTCGGATTTTGGGCCACCAAAACCGACGTGACATCAACTCCAAAGTACCTCTAACCCCTGGGTGGCCAGCCAGGACAGTATCATGATGCTCCGCCAACACCTTTAGGCGGAGATGAAGCGGTACAAAAGATTTGTTGATGGGAGGCTCAGATGGTACCTCCTCCTGAGCCTCGGCAATCTCAGCCTCAACCTCGGTAGTGAGGGCTGAAACCACAACACCCTTTTGGAGAATGGGTACTGGGTCTTCCCGAGGTTCTCCCCCCGGAAAACACCTGGACAGAGCATCCGCCTTAGTGTTTTTAGTCCCTGGTCTGTAAGTGACAACAAAGTTGAACCGCGTGAAAAACAATGCCCAGCGAGCCTGCCTGGGAGACAGACGCTTGGCAGACTCCAAATACAGCAGATTCTTATGGTCGGTAATAACAGTGACCTGATGTACCGACCCCTCCAAGAAGTGTCGCCATTCCTGAAAGGCCAACTTAATAGCCAACAACTCCCTGTTGCCGATATCGTAGTTACGTTCAGCGGATGACAGTTTTTTTGAGAAATAGGCGCACGGACGCAAACCACTCAAGGATGAGCCTTGAGATAGTACCGCCCCCACACCAACCTCAGACGCATCGACTTCCACGACAAAGGGTTTAGATACGTCTGGCTGCACAAGAATGGGGGCTGAAACAAAACTGTTCTTGAGAAATTCAAATGCGCGAACAGCAGCCTCAGGCCAAACGGAGAAATTGGTATCCTTTTTAGTCATGTTAGTTAGCGGTTTAGCAATGATAGAAAAATCCTTGATAAATTTCCTATAGTAGTTAGAAAACCCAAGGAACCGCTGAAGTGCTTTCAGGTTATCAGGACGTTCCCAATGCAGCACCGCTTGCACCTTAGCGGCGTCCATTTTAAAACCAGAAGCAGACACAATATAACCCAAGAACGGCAACTCTTGAGCAAAAAATACACATTTCTCAAGTTTAGCATACAGCTTATTCTCTCTGAGAAGCTGTAACACCTGCCTGACATGATCTAAATGAGCATCACGGTCGCAAGAATATATGAGGATGTCATCTAGGTACACGATAACGAATTTCCCCAAAACATGCGAGAACACATCATTGATGAAATGTTGGAACACTGCAGGTGCGTTAGTTAACCCAAAAGGCATCACCAAATTTTCAAAATGACCCTCAGGGGTATTAAAAGCCATCTTCCACTCATCACCTTGACGGACTCTTATGAGGTTGTACGCCCCCCTGAGGTCAAGCTTGGTAAACCACTTAGCACCTGCCACCTGGTTGAACAAGTCAGGTATCAGTGGCATAGGGTATGGATCACGAACCGTAATCTGGTTCAACTCCCTGAAATCCAAACACGGGCGTAATCCGCCATCTTTCTACTTCACGAAGAAGAACCCTGCTGCCACCGGCGAGGATGAAGGCCTGATGTGCCCTTTGCTCAAACTTTCAGAAATGTAATCCTTGAGCGCTTGTCTCTGTGGACCGGAGATGTTGAACATCCTTGCTTTAGGCAACTTGGCCCCTGGTTTAAACCTGATAGAACAGTCATAGGAGCGGTGTGGCGGCAACTCTGAACAACCCTTCTCAGAGAACACATCCGCATAATCCTGAAATGACTCAGGAACGCTTGAAGTCACAGCGGACACACATGTGGCCAGGCAATTCTCCTGACAGAAATCACTCCACTGGATTATGTCCTGAGTTTTCCAGTCAATCACCGGGTTGTGTGTAGACAACCATGGAAAACCCAGAACCAATTGTGCCGGAAGACTCTTGAGCACCTTACATGTTACCTGCTCGAAATGAAGAACCCCAATGTGGAGTTTAACCTCAGCCACGAACTCAATAATCTCCCCCTGTGGAAGAGGAGCAGAATTGATGGTGACCACACGGATAGGATGAGGCAGTTTTTCAATCTTAAAACCAGCAGTGCGCGCAAACTCCTCATCAATGAGGTTTGTGGCGGAACCACTATCCACAAAAATCGTGATTGGTATCTCTCTGCCAGCGACAACAACTTTGGCAGGGAGCATGCACTGAGAAATCATCATGGAGGATATACATAAGCTCAGATTGGACTCCTCCACCCCCTCTGAGCTCAGAAGTTTTCCGCCGTTGCGTTTTTCTTTAACAGCAGAGGACAGATATTAATAAAATGACCAGTTTTACCGCAGAAAAAACAGGCTCCCTGCTTCCTGAGTACAGGGGTACGATTATTAACATGTGACACCCCTGCGATTTGCATAGATTCCGTGGGCTCACCTGCAGCAACCTCACGTGAACCTAAACCTTCACCCACAGGTGGCGTCTCATGATTCCCCTGACGCAAACGGCGATCAATGCGGACAACAAGACTCATAGCGGAATCTAGTGAAGCAGGAGTCTCGTACATCAGGAGGGCTTTTTTAACCCTATTAGAAACTCCATGAATAAAGTGACTCCGCAATGCTGGCTCATTCCACTGAGTGTCAACCGCCCAGCGGCAAAATTCAGAACAGTAATCCTCTGCAACACGCTCCCCCTGGCAAATAGTGCGTAACTTAGATTCTGCTAGAGCCATTCTGTCTGGATCGTCGTAAATGTGTCCTAGAGCAGAAAAGAAACTCTCCACTGAGTTAAATGCAGCAGAATCAGATGGCAATGAAAATGCCTATGCTTGGGGATCCCCGCTTAATAATGACAACACCAGGCCCACACGTTGAGCCTCATTACCAGAGGAGATCGGGCGCATACGGAAATACAGTTTGCAAGCTTCACAAAAAGAAACAAATTTACTGCGTTCCCCAGCAAATTTTTCAGGCAAAGGAAACTTGGGCTCATTAACTCCTCCTGTCGCTCCAGCCTGTATATTAGATACTGCTAGTCCCTGTTGCTGCACTGCTCCTCTCAACTCAGAGACCTGTAGGGACAGCACCTCCAACTGGCGGGTTATGGAAGTAATGGGATCCATGACAAAACACAGAGAAGAAAAAAAAAAAAGGAACCCCTTTTTTTTTTTTTTGTGTTAGGCCGATTATAATGTCACGGGGATACAAGGAGGGCGAGAGCTAATAACTCGGGCCCCTGCAATTTCCCTCAGACTAGGGAAACCCTGTCTGACCCTCTACCTGAAGTTTACACTGAAGGTGTGTATGTTCAGGCCTCCACTCTCACCCTGACTCCTGATTCAGCCCTAGACTGAACACCATCGCCCACCACCCAGTGAATGCAATAGACCAATACCCACAGTTATAACAAACAAGGATAAAGGAAAATATACACCACGCCGCAGTCAATCAGGAATACACTATAAAGGTGCAGGGCAAAATAAATACAAATATAGGAAGGAGTAAATAAGACAAAGGAAAATACACCACCAGCAATGATTCTCCAACAACCAGCTCTCCACTCCGGACCGAGATAACTACGGATAAGACAGAAGCTATAATCGGCGACGCCCAAAGATCAGGAGAACCATTTAAAGGAAATGGGCATGGCCCAGCTTCCAATCCGAGGATCAGATAAATTAACCCCGGAGCAGCCAGACGAAAACTAGCCGACGCCAATGAGCAAACAGTGGTCAAACGCGGAATTACAGACGACCTGGTCTGAACAGTGTCCGACATGACAGCTATATATTAGTCAATGTAGCCAGAGGAGAATCTCTGAACATTCGAAGGGCCCAACTACATTTAGACTGGGGTCACAGTCATGGAAGGGTGGAGTGGATGTACTGTAGGAGTAGTCCAGCCCCTATCAATAGATGTATTGCTGGCAAACAACCTAGGAGTAGTGATTGGTGTGCCACTGGGCTAATCTCGTAACCTGAAGCCAAAGACTGGTTCCCACTGCCTTCAATGAGAGGGAACAGGGCGGTGTTAACATATCGATTAAGTGATGAATATTGTACAAAATGCAATGCCTGTTACCATGAAGGAACATAACCTGGAGGAGGTAGATGACATCAGGGAGGAGGCACAGGGACTTCAAGACTCTGGGTCTTTCATCACACTGGTCAGCCCAGACATTGTCTCCCCTGAACACCATTTACCAGGCTGCCAAGTGATCATCTCCCTGGCTGAGGGTCAGCGCTCTGGGGATGGGTGCATTTAAGTGGGCAATTTACCAAATGATGTTTGGGAGAAGGAGCTGGAGACGTTCTTCCATCGGATTCGTACCATCGACCTGAAGAATAGCGGGGGGGGGGGAGCAACGCCGCTCCATTTACCTTAATCAGATTCAGAATCTACGGGATGAAGAGGATACCATGTATGGTCACAATGGATATGAGATCAGTTCTCAACTGTTACATTTGGAGTTTCCCAGGTCAAACCGGTGACCAGGAGTTGATTTGGAGGACCCAGGGGGAGGAACAGACCTCCATCCAGGCTAACTGAATACAGAGCCCTTGTCTCAGGGTTTCCCCCATTGGGGAGTTGGCAGGATCTGAAAGATCATGTGAGAGTAGATGGAGATGTCTGTTATGCTGATGTGCACAAAGATGGAATGGGGATTGTGGAGATTATTCGCAATGAAGACATGGAATGTGCTTTGAGGAAATTGGATGATACGTAGTTTCGTTGTCATGAAGGTGAAGCCTCTTACATCCTGTTAGGGTTGGCAGTACGCACCGAATATATTTATTAGATGGGATAGGTGCGTTCGCAACCCGGGATCCACCGTGCAGGAAAGAACCTGCTGCTAAGTAAGGTGTCGAAGCAATATAGAATAAACGAACTCTGTTACTTCACAGAGCCTGTAGTAAAGAGAACGCTGTGCCCTGTTTAGCTCACTGGGGACAGAGCTACTGTGTAGAGCCGACAGCGGTCATGCAGTCAAACCAACACGCAGCTCCTCTCCGGTGGAGCCGGAATTCTATCGGCTATTAGCCAGCCCTAAATTCACACATAAACTCCTCACCGGAAGTGCCAGCATTCTAGGGGCTTATTTCAGCCGGGTCCCTGACTGCATACACAAAACTCCTCGCCGGAGGTGCCAGTGCAGCACCCCAGAGTCCTGGTCGTTGCAGTGCTGTGGCTCCGCCACTATGGGGAGCTATGGTGCGTCTGATGGCACTGAAGAGTTCATCTGATCAGGTATCACAGACACCAATACATTTCACAGCCGGGCCTCCGGGGGGAGCTAAGGGTTCTATTCACTAGGCCACTCCCCACCATAGTGGGTAAACTGGGGGTCAGGCAGGAAGTTAGTCAGAAAGCTGACTTGGTTGGAACCAGGCAACACCTTGTGGCAGAGGGTGTTGTGGGGGAAGATACAGTAGGGTCTCTGTCAGGGGTGGGATCCTGACAGAGGCTTGGCAACTTGAACGAACGTAACGGGACCGTGCCTGCTCCGGGTAGCGGCGGTGCCCAAGGAAGGATTAGAAGCGAGATAGATTGTGCTGAGTGAGAAACGAGATCACGCAAAGGAGAAATACCAGTAGGAGTCGTGCTGTAAGACCGAAGCAACATCCTACTGAGGCGCACTACCGGTGGCCGGAACGCCGAGGGAGTATCATAACATTCAGCTTCAAGCAATACTCCAAACAGCGGCAGGACAGTCAGTCTAAGGCGGGCTGTCTAACTTTAATCACCTATGCAGTCTTGGGCGGCAACTTGTGGAGAGGGGCGACTCTAGGGTCCTGGAAGAGCTCCGAGCCTACCCGTCAAACGGGTGCCGTTCCAACCAGAACATCAGGGAGGAACGGAGGATTAGCAGAACATCATCTAATCGAGTTGTGAGGGAACTTAAGAAACAGACACAACAGTTGTGGGGGACTTTCTGTAAGCACAGCAGGGAAGGACCACAACACATAGCGCTAGAAGGAAGGCACCGATTTCCACCTGTGAAGAGAACTCTGGAGGTGCCATTGGACCGGTCGGACTTGCGCAGCCTGGTGAACCGTGTTCCGGACTGAGGACCCAGAGATCTTCAGTAAAGAGGTAAAGAGACTGCAACCTGGTGTCCTTGTTATTTACTGCACCGCACCACTACAGCGTCACCACCATCATTTACCCACATCATTTACTGTGCGCCCCTCGGCAGGGTCACGGACCGGGGCCTAGCCACCATGACAATCCCAGAACAGAGACTCAGAGGCCCGGTACCGGGTACCCCTCGGCCCTGCGGCAGTGGGGGCGCTACAAACTTGGCGTCACGAACAGGATCTACTTAAGCCTGAAGAATCAGGTCATGTGTGCCTTGGGACTGAGATTTATTGTGCTAGGACTGTATTATGTTGCAAAGACTGTGCTATGACATTCCCCGCCAAAACCGTCGCCATTATAGTACTATGTGGCGCGCAGGGAACATGGGGCGTGTCATCGTGGGCGTAGCTTGGAAGAGCGGCGCGAAGATGGAGCTCACCCCTCACAGATACTACTATGTTCAGAAAATATGCCCATCAAGGAGAAGGGCCCGCCTCCTAGTGTGGGATGGCGGAGGAGAGAAAGGCCGTCCTCCGGACGGGGAGGAGCAAGAGCCTCTGGGTGCCACGAGGCAGAATCCGATTGGCAGCATGGAGCGCGGAAGTCACCCCGGAGAGGGAGAGGAGACCCGTACCAGGCCCCGCCAATGGGAGCCGACGGAGTTCGTACCAGGCTGCGCTAATCAGGAGATCCTCGGGACAGAGGTGGAGGAGCTGTGCCGGCAGTTCCGGAGTCTTTGTCAGCGAGCAACCATCCCGAGTGAGGAGCCGCACCTGCACCAGGCATCGATCCCGCAGCCGACCACAGAGGAGACCGGCACCGGAGATGCGGTGGAAGCAGGTAACGGCGCCAACCCGGGCGTGGCGATTGAAGAGCCCCTGCTGGTGGATATAGACTCGCCCCCACCACGACCACCCGGATGGGTGTGTAGCCGTATCGAGTGCGAGAGGCCCTGGGAAACCCTGCAGACAGCCGATAGCCCCCTGCGACCCATCAAGCAGCCCCCACAGCTCCAGGGAGAATGGGTAACCTTCAAGTGGACCCGCGCGGCCACCACCAACCTGATGGGGTTTCCAGGGGATGCCCAGGAGGAAGGGGAGAGTATTGAGGTCATCCGCCAGAGGGAATATCGCCAGCAGCTGCGCCAGCAAGAAGAGGAGTGGGCCCGCAAGAAGGAGCTCCGGCGTCAGGCTGAGCGGAAGAAGGACCTCCAAATCAAAGCCCAGGTCAGGCAGGCTGCTGAGGAGAACTGGGGCCCGCAGCGCTATGGCGTGATCAGCACCTTCCGGCTGCAGGGGGGTTGGGGCTTCATTAAGGAGCCCGGTCTTGCCTTGGAGGTGTTTGTCAACCGGCGGGATGTAGAGGCGCACCTCATTGAGGGACACCCAGGCCAGGATCTCTACCCAGGAGACCGAGTTCGGTACACTCGCCACTGGGGAGATAAGGGGTGGTATGCCCTGCACGTGCGCAGATACAAGCCAGAAGTGACAGTACCATCCTCCGATGATTCACTGAGACCAGCGGTCATTGCCCCAATCTCCTTGTGTGCCAAGTGTTTACGGACCATCACTCCGAGGAGAACCGTGAGTACCCAGACCCCAATCCGGGGTGCAGACGCCCTTTATGTGGTGGCAGGAGCAGGGCGGTGCTCACGGAAGCCACCCCCAGACTTGGAAGAATGAACCTCGATACACTGAGCTATGTAAATAGTTGTTGTTTTACTGTTTTGCTGCTAAACCCGTTCAGGGTTAACTCTTAAGGGGATTCTTCTGTTGACCCGGGATCCCTATTGTTTGTTTTTGTTTGTTTTTCCAAAGTTTTTGCACAAGTTTCTCGTTGAAAAGAACTGCTGAAATCATGAACAGTGCATGATACGAACTTTTTGTACATAGTTTGCACCTTATTAAAGGTGCTCCCTACTGGTTTTACTTTAAAAAGGACTCTTTGTGAAGATACCACACTGGAACCTTTGCTGAGTACGGACTGGTAGCTTGAGAAGATATGCTACCTCATAGAGACTTGTTCCCCTCTTAAAGGGGATGTTCATTTGTTGCACGTGAAAGGTGATATTGCTTTAAGATAGATAGCAATAATGTTTGATGAAAGAAAGTGATGATAATGTTTATATGAGTAAGTTATATGTATGTAACTAGTTAATTGTGAAGAAATGTTGATGATGTTCTCCGAAAGAAAGTGAAAGATAGAAGAAGGATGCAGTGGGCCCGTAGGGGTAGACGTGATGTCCAGCATGCATGATAGAGAGAAAGATAATGAGAAGGCTTAATGTTCAATAGAAAATGTTTTTGATAATGTTGATAGATAGTTAGGATAGAAGGTAAACCCTGAGTCCTCATAGGAGTCATGTAGAGATGGCTCAGTGCTCTTAAACTGAAAGTAATGTTATGTTCTATACCGTGTATAGTAGTTGAAAAGGCAGTAGGCCCGGGCTGAACGGGGCGGTCCTGCATAGAAAGGAGAGGCAGTAGGTCTGGTGCCGTTAGGACAGGCGGTCCTGCAGATTTAAAGAAGGAGAATGAAAAAGTTAAATTGCCTTATAATGTGATTATAGGAAGGTCTTTAGTGAATTCAGAGTGTATGTCCTTAAAGGCAATGTTAAATTATTGTTCAACAATTTTGCACTTAGTAGAATACCCGGTTGGGTAAGAAAAGTTAATTATAGCATGTTGCTATGATATCTAACCATGTTTGTAACGTTCAAGTGTCCTCACCTCCCATAAAGGGAAGCTCTGTTTAAGTATACTTATTGTTATTGCACTCAACAAAACTGTATGTCTTTTTGCTAACTTGTATTGTTGTTTTCTTCTCAGTCCCGGAGTACTGTGTTTAACCAGGGGGGAGTGCAGCACCCCAGAGTCCTGGTCGTTGCAGTACTGTGGCTCCGCCACTATGGGGAGCTATGGTGCGCCTGATGGCACTGAAGGAGTTCATCTGATCAGGTATCACAGACACCAATACATTTCACAGCCGGGCCTCCGGGGGGAGCTAAGGGTTCTATTCACTAGGCCACTCCCCACCATAGTGGGTAAACTGGGGGTCAGGCAGGAAGTTAGTCAGAAAGCTGACTGGGTTGGAACCAGGCAACACCTTGTGGCAGAGGGTGTTGTGGGGGAAGATACAGTAGGGTCTCTGTCAGGGGTGGGATCCTGACAGAGGCTTGGCAACTTGAACGAACGTAACGGGACCGTGCCTGCTCCGGGTAGCGGCGGTGCCCAAGGAAGGATTAGAAGCAAGATAGATTGTGCTGAGTGAGAAACGAGATCACGCAAAGGAGAAATACCAGTAGGAGTCGTGCTGTAAGACCGAAGCAACATCCTACTGAGGCGCACTACCGGTGGCCGGAACGCCGAGGGAGTATCATAACATTCAGCTTCAAGCAATACTCCAAACAGCGGCAGGACAGTCAGTCTAAGGCGGGCTGTCTAACTTTAATCACCTATGCAGTCTTGGGGGGCAACTTGTGGAGAGGGGCGACTCTAGGGTCCCGGAAGAGCTCCGAGCCTACCCGTCAAACGGGTGCCGTTCCAACCAGAACATCAGGGAGGAACGGAGGATTAGCAGAACATCATCTAATCGAGTTGTGAGGGAACTTAAGAAACAGACACAACAGTTGTGGGGGACTTTCTGTAAGCACAGCAGGGAAGGACCACAACACATAGCGCTAGAAGGAAGGCACCGATTTCCACCTGTGAAGAGAACTCTGGAGGTGCCATTGGACCAGTCGGACTTGTGCAGCCTGGTGAACCGTGTTCCGGACTGAGGACCCAGAGATCTTCAGTAAAGAGGTAAAGAGACTGCAACCTGGTGTCCTCGTTATTTACTGCACCGCACCACTACAGCGTCACCACCATCATCTACCCACATCATTTACTGTGCGCCCCTCGGCAGGGTCATGGACCGGGGCCTAGCCACCATGACAATCCCAGAACAGAGACTCAGAGGCCCGGTACCGGGTACCCATCGGCCCTGCGTCAGTGGGGGCGCTACACCAGTATTCTAGGGGCTTATTTCAGCCGGGTCCCTGACCACACACACGACCACACTGGCGCTGAGCTCGTACATATTTGACACTAGCGCATCGCCGTGCGGTCATGAGAACCTTATATAGCTGCAGCACCTACAGGACCTTCCAAGAAGGACCAATGGAAGGCTGCCACATAACTTGATCAGGTACAGGACCTTCCTGGAGGACCAATGGAAGTTGCTGCTGTACCTGAGCATGTGACCCTTGATCTCCACTGAGAGATCTTACCCTGGGCATGCTCAGTGTGTGCAAAGCAGGACTTAGTCCCAGAAAAGCCTGCTCGCCGCTGATCAGTGCAGGGTACAATAGCAGAGCCTGGAGAGGCAGCAAAAACCCTTTGCACTGAATCAGACTCAGTGAGACGCTGGGACCGACGTCTCCGCTGAGCAGGCTCCACTGCGGCCGAAGGAGAATGGGAGACCGCAGCAGAGACGGATCGAGATTCCCCCTGTGCAGCAGCGGGAACTTGACTCCTAACACATCCATGTCTGTGCTGAAAGGTGGAGGAGGAGTTGGCCACAGACTTTTTCCATCACAGAGCATCGGTACATCAATCTTTTAGTTGTCATTAGACAAAATACCAGCTATATACTAACATCCAATTTGTTCAAACAACTCATGCATAAATTTATATAAACGGGAGGACACTGAGTTAAACTGAACATGCAATTTATTGAAATTGAAGATAAATACACAAAAAATATCTATTTTACATAAAAAATGGATAATACATCTCAAGATGCAATAAGTGAACTACCCAGGTGAGTATATATGACCTATGGGCCACACAGAGAGCCAAAATAGAGCCTGCTACTAATCAATGATAACGTAGTAAGCATGGTTTAGTCATACATCTAGGCTTCAGCATATAACTAGCTGGCCACCAAACAACACATAAATGTCCTATCAACTTCCTTGGCAAGATATCATCATGCGCGGTATATTTGTCTCAATATTTACCCATTTTGGTGTTTCTCAGCTTCCTGTGTGGGCCTCAGTCTCCCCAACGCGCGTTTCGCGTGCTATCAATAGCCTCGCTTCCTCAGGGGGCGTGGCTTGAGTCCCTTCCTAGTCCTCTTTAAATATTACGCCGTTCCGGTCACCTGACCGTGCGGCCACCTATTAGTGTTAACCTTTAGTGCGCTTGCGTGTGTCTAGTGTTCAATTACCATGGTAACCCATGGTTAATTACAATGCCCCCGCATCAGTGCATATCCGTTGCAAATAGATTCCTCACATAAATGCGGTAAAATGCGGTGATGTAAATGCGGTATAATACCGCTATGAACCTAATCGCACAATATCTAACCGCTCTGATATAGCACTGATTTTGCATATCCGCGCGTCATCCCTCACACGTCGCAACCCCGCCCTCCCGGGTCACGTGAGCGAGCCGGCGCCAGGCTCGCACCACGCCCCCAGCAGGGACGAGATTCACAGCGTGCAAAGGGAACTGCAGCGGTCAAGCAAAGCAAACCATACTAAAAGGCATGTAATCAATTAGTGACTTAGTGCTAGTGTATATAAATATAACAACTGTGCAATATACAATTATTGATATTCAATAAATACCATTTCTATTCAATAATTTTAGAAAAAAGGAAGAAAAGTTAAATATATAATTCCTGGAATTATATATTTAACTTTTCTTCCTTTTTTCTAAAATTATTGAATAGAAATGGTATTTATTGAATATCAATAATTGTATATTGCACAGTTGTTATATTTATATACACTAGCACTAAGTCACTAATTGATTACATGCCTTTTAGTATGGTTTGCTTTGCTTGACCGCTGCAGTTCCCTTTGCACGCTGTGAATCTCGTCTCTGCTGGGGGCGTGGTGCGAGCCTGGCGCCGGCTCGCTCACGTGACCCGGGAGGGCGGGGTTGCGACGTGTGAGGGATGACGCGCGGATATGCAAAATCAGTGCTATATCAGAGCGGTTAGATATTGTGCGATTAGGTTCATAGCGGTATTATACCGCATTTACATCACCGCATTTTACCGCATTTATGTGAGGAATCTATTTGCAACGGATATGCACTGATGCGGGGGCATTGTAATTAACCATGGGTTACCATGGTAATTGAACACTAGACACACGCAAGCGCACTAAAGGTTAACACTAATAGGTGGCCGCACGGTCAGGTGACCGGAACGGCGTAATATTTAAAGAGGACTAGGAAGGGACTCAAGCCACGCCCCCTGAGGAAGCGAGGCTATTGATAGCACGCGAAACGCGCGTTGGGGAGACTGAGGCCCACACAGGAAGCTGAGAAACACCAAAATGGGTAAATATTGAGACAAATATACCGCGCATGATGATATCTTGCCAAGGAAGTTGATAGGACATTTATGTGTTGTTTGGTGGCCAGCTAGTTATATGCTGAAGCCTAGATGTATGACTAAACCATGCTTACTACGTTATCATTGATTAGTAGCAGGCTCTATTTTGGCTCTCTGTGTGGCCCATAGGTCATATATACTCACCTGGGTAGTTCACTTATTGCATCTTGAGATGTATTATCCATTTTTTATGTAAAATAGATATTTTTTGTGTATTTATCTTCAATTTCAATAAATTGCATGTTCAGTTTAACTCAGTGTCCTCCCGTTTATATAAATCTTTTAGTTGTGTTTATTACAGATTTGCTTGCTCATCAGTTTAAGTGCACTAATTTCACCTGGAAAGTTTTCAACTTCAGGAATCAATGTTTCCATTCAGTGACAGTAAGCAAAGGAAGATGTGTGGGCTAGATCTCATGTATGAACAAAGCCTACATTAACATTTCTGTCCTGCGTATGGGGGAATGTGTGTCTTTGTTCATCTGCGCAGGGGGCATACCTAATTAATAACCTGCAGACAGGCTGGAGACTCGACTTCTGGAACATTCTTCACTCTTTGAGTTAAAAGCAAATGTTTAAGGGGGAGGATGTGAACACTTCTGCCCATTCAGGGGGGTGATCCCATGAGAAGAACAATCAGCCACATGTTTAGTGAGGCAGTTGTTACAGTGATGCCAAGGTTCGAGGATCTGTTGTTGAAGTCTTGGTGCCCCTGTATGGATGGTCTAAGGATATTGGAGATTGGTTGCTGGCTGGAGCTTGATACACGTGCTATGGTCAAGATAACAATCATTTGGATGTGAGGAACTATCTTTAGTACTGCTGTTGCCTGCTGAAGTGGGACACATGTTCTACAGTCATGGTATGGAGCAGGGACCCTGACTACAGACTATACTGTTGAGAGAAAGAAAAGCTGTGGGCAAACCAAAAGCTGGGAGACAATATATGTCGCCTGGTACGAAGGCAGTGGAAATATCGGCTCCAGGGTGGGATCTGTTGGACTGGGGACATTGCATTGTTACCATCTTCCCTGTATTGCAGTAAGACCATGGATGTAAGGAATAAAAAAGAGTTGCATTGTTAACCTCCCTAGGTGATTATTACAACCCACAACCTCAGATATTCACAGTTGTTATATGACAAAAAGGTGAAGAGGTGGCTGGCCCATCTTCTGATCCTTCCAGGTGCATCCTCCAGGTCTATCTTCCGCAGCACCAGAAGCTCCGCCAACAACAGGCCCAGATGCTGCACCACCACCCATAGCTGCACCAGCTCCAGTCAGCCAGGAAGATCCTGGGAACAGCAGCTGCCCTACTGTCCCACTGGAGGCCTCCCCACAGCCTGCTGTTATTTCTCGCAGTTGCCGCAGAAGGAGAGAGCTACTGGAAACAAGGAAGCATGTGGATACTGCTGTCCTAAACAATCTTTCCAGGGCTGCCCAGGATGAGGGTGAGGAGGCATATTCACGTAGCCTGGCCCGGTAACTCCATCCCCTACCCCGTGAGGTGAGGCTACGTGTGAGGCTGGAGTTACACTTAGGGAAATACGGTCCGTTTTTTACAGGCGTAATATGCAGAAATGATCCCAAAACAGTGATCCGTATGTGATCCGTAGGCAAGGTGTGGCAGCGTATTTTGTGCATGTAAACCTCTGTATGTAATCCGTATGGCAACTTTACTGCGAGATCTTCTCGCCGGCTTGCAAAATGGACATAGAATGGATCCATGGGTTCAAATATTCGTGAAAACATACAGTCTATATATATCTATATATATATATCTATATATATATATATATATATATATATATACACTCACCGGCCACTTTATTAGGTACACCTGTCCAACTTCTTGTTAACACTTAATTTCTAATCAGCCAATCACATGGCGGCAACTCAGTGCATTTAGGCATGTAGACATGGTCAAGACAATCTCCTGCAGTTCAAACCGAGCATCAGTTTGGGGAAGAAAGGTGATTTGAGTGCCTTTGAATGTGGCATGGTTGTTGGTGCCAGAAGGGCTGGTCTGAGTATTTCAGAAACTGCTGATCTACTGGGATTTTCACGCACAACCATCTCTAGGGTTTACAGAGAATGGTCCGAAAAAGAAAAAAAATCCAGTGAGCGGCAGTTCTGTGGGCGGAAATGCCTTGTTGATGCCAGAGGTCAGAAGAGAATGGGCAGACTGGTTCGAGCTGATAGAAAGGCAACAGTGACTCAAATCGCCACCCGTTACAACCAAGGTAGGCCTAAGAGCATCTCTGAACGCACAGTGCGTCGAACTTTGAGGCAGATGGGCTACAGCAGCAGAAGACCACACCGGGTACCACTCCTTTCAGCTAAGAACAGGAAACTGAGGCTACAATTTGTACAAGCTCATCGAAATTGGACAGTAGAAGATTGGAAAAACGTTGCTTGGTCTGATGAGTCTCGATTTCTGCTGCGACATTCGGATGGTAGGGTCAGAATTTGGCGTAAACAACATGAAAGCATGGATCCATCCTGCCTTGTATGGAGCATCTTTGGGATGTGCAGCCGACAAATCTGCGGCAACTGTGTGATGCCATCATGTCAATATGGACCAAAATCTCTGAGGAATGCTTCCAGCACCTTGTTGAATCTATGCCACGAAGAATTGAGGCAGTTCTGAAGGCAAAAAGGGGTCCAACCCGTTACTAGCATGGTGTACCTAATAAAGTGGCCGGTGAGTGTATATATACACAGTATATGTTTATATTTACTATTATTGTATACAGCGCTAGATAGCTTAACCCCTTCACCCCCAAGGGTGGTTTGCACGTTAATGACCAGGCCAATTTTTACAATTCTGACCACTGTCCCTTTATGAGGTTATAACTCTGGAACGCTTCAACGGATCCTGGTGATTCTGACATGTTTTCTCGTGACATATTGTACTTCATGCTAGTAGTAAAATTTCTTTGATATTACCTGCGTTTATTTATGAAAAAAAAACGGAAATTTGGCGAAAATTTCGAAAATTTCGCAATTTTCCAAATTTGAATTTTTATGCAATTAAATCACAGAGATATGTCACACAAAATACTTAAAAAGTAACATTTACAATATGTCTACTTTACAACAGCACAATTTTGAAACCAACATTTTTTTTCGTTAGGGAGTTATAAGGGTTAAAATTTGACCAGCAATTTCTCATTTTTACAACACCATTTTTTTTAGGGACCACATCTCATTTGAAGTCATTTTGAGGGGTCTATATGATAGAAAATACCCAAGTGTGACACCATTCTAAAAACTGCACCCCTCAAGGTGCTCAAAACCACATTCAAGAAGTTTATTAACCCTTCAGGTGTTTCACAGTAATTTTTGGAATGTTTAAATAAAAATAAACATTTAACTTTTTTTCACAAAAAATTTACTTCAGCTCCAATTTGTTTTATTTTACCAAGGGTAACAGGAGAATATGGACCCCAATAGATGTTGTACAATTTGTCCTGAGTACGCCGATACCCCATATGTGGGGGTAAACCACTGTTTGGGCGCATGACAGAGCTTGGAAGTGAAGGAGCGCCATTTGACTTTTCAATGCAAAATTGACTGGAATTGAGAAGGGACGCCATGTTGTGTTTGGAGAGCCCCTGATGTGCCTAAACATTGAAACCCCCCATAAGTGACATCATTTTGGAAAGTAGACCCCCTAAGGAACTTATCTAGAGGTGTGGTGAGCACTTTGACCCACCAAGTGCTTCACAGACGTTTATAATGCAGAACCGTTAAAATAAAAATCATATTTTTTCACAAAAATTATCTTTTCGCCCCCAATTTTTTATTTTCCAAAGGGTAAGAGAAGAAATTGGACCCCAAAAGTTGTTGTACAATTTATCCTGAGTATGATGATATCCCATATGTGGGGGTAAACCACTGTTTGGGCGCATGGGAGAGCTCGGAAGGGAAGGAGTGCCGTTTGACTTTTCACTGCAAAATTGACAGGAATTGAGATGGGACGCCATGTTGCGTTTGGAGAGCCACTGATGTGCCTAAACATTGAAACCCCCCACAAGTGACACCATTTTGGAAAGTAGACCCCCTAAGGAACTTATCTAGAGATGTGGTGTGAGCACTTTGACCCACCAAGTGCTTCACAGAAGTTTATAATGCAGAGTCGTAAAAATAAAACAAAATTTTTTTCCCACAACAATTATTTTTTAGCCCCAGTTTTGTATTTTCCCAAGGGTAACAGGAGAAATTGGACCCCAAAAGTTGTTCTGCAATGTGTCCTGAGTACGCTGATACCCCATATGTTGGGGTAAACCCCTGTTTGGGCGCACGGGAGAACTCGGAAGGGAAGGAGCACTGTTTTACTTTTTCAACGCAGAATTGGCTGCAATTGAGATGGGACGCCATGTCGCTTTTGGAGAGCCCCTGATGTGCCTAAACAGTGGAAACCCCCCAATTATAACTGAAACCCTAATCCAAACACACCCCTAACCCTAATCTCAACGGTAACCCTAACCACACCCCTAATCCTGACACACCCCTAACCCTAATCCCAACCCTATTCCCAACCGTAAATGTAATCCAAACCCTAACCCTAACTTTAGCCCCAACCCTAACCCTAACTTTAGCCCCAACCCTAACTGTAGCCTTAACCCTAGCCCCAACCCTAACCCTAGCCCTAACCCTAACCCTAGCCCTAACCCTAGCCCTAACCCTAACCCTAGCCCTAACCCTAGCCCTAACCCTAGCCCTAACCTTAACCCTAGCCCTAGCCCTAACCCTAGCCCTAACCCTAATGGGAAAATGGAAATAAATACATTTTTAAATTTTTTTATTTTTTCCCTAACTAAGGGGGTAATGAAGGGGGGTTTGATTTACTTTTATAGAGGGTTTTTTAGCAGAGTTTTATGATTGGCAGCCGTCACACACTGAAAGACGCTTTTTATTGCAAAAAATAGTTTTTGCGTTACCACATTTTGAGAGCTATAATTTTTCCATATTTGAGTTCACAGAGTCATGTGAGGCCTTGTTTTTTGCGAGACGAGTTGACGTTTTTATTGGAAACATGTTCGGGCACGGGAGATTTTTGATCGCTTTTTATTCCGATTTTTTGTGAGCCCAGAATGACCAAAAACCAGCTATTCATGAATTTCTTTTGGGGGAGGCGTTTATACCGTTCCGCATTTGGTAAAATTGTTAAAGCAGTTTCATTCTTCGGGTCAGTAGAATTACAGCGATACCTCATTTATATCATTTTTTTATGTTTTGGCGCTTTTATATGATAAAAACTATTTTATAGAAAAAATAATTATTTTTGCATCGCTTTATTCTGAGGACTATAACTTTATTTTTTCGCTGATGATGCTGTATGGCGGCTAGTTTTTTGTGGGACAAGATGATGTTTTCAGCGGTACCATGGTTATTTATATCCGTCTTTTTGATTGCGTGTTATTCCACTTTTTGTTTGATGCTATGAGAATAAAGCGTTGTTTTTTGCCTCGTTTTTTTTTTTTTTACGGTGTTCACTGAAGGGGTTAACTAGTGATACCGTTTTATAGGTGGGGTCATTACGGACGCGGCGATACTAAATAAGTGTACTTTTATTGTTTGATTTTTTTTATTTAGATAAAGAAATGTTTTTATGGGAATAATATATTTTTTTTCTTTATTTAGGAATTTTTTTTTCTTTTTTTTTTTACACATGTGGAAATTTTTTTTTTAACTTTTTTACTTTGTCCCAGGGGGGGACATCACAGATCGCTGATCTGACAGTTTGCACAGCACTATGTCAGATCACCGATCTGAGTTCCAGCGCTGCAGGCTTGCCAGCGCCTGCTCTGAGCAGGCACATGGTAAGCCACCTCCCTCCCTGCAGGACCCGGATGCCACGGCCATTTTGGATCCGGGCCTGCTGCAGGGAGGAGAGGTAAGAGACCCTCGCAGGGTCTCAGGGAAGCCCGCAGGGAGCCCCCTACCGGTGCGATGCTTCCCTGTACCGCCGGCACACCGCAATCATGTTTGATCGCGGTGTGCCGGGGGTTAATGTGCCGGGGGCGGTCCGTGACCGCTCCTGGCACATAGTGCCGGATGTCAGCTGCGATAGGCCCCATGAGCGCGGCCGATCGCGCTGGACGTACTATTCCGTCCTTGGGAATTAGGGCCCACCCCACATGGACGGAATAGTATGTCCAATGGCAAAAAGGGGTTAAAAGCCGGTAATTCAATTGCCGGCCTTTGCTATCTCCTTATGAAACCCGACAGGACATGAGACATGGTTTACATACAGTAAACCATATCATATCCGTTATTTTTTTTACATATTCCTCACTAATAATGTTAGTAGCGTGTGTGTGTAAAATTTGGGGGCTCTAGCTGTTAAAATAAAGGGTTAAATCATGGAAAAAAACTGGCGTGGGCTCCAGCGCAATTTTCTCCGCCAGAGTGAGAAAGCCAGTGACTGAGGGCAGATATTAATAGCCTAGAGAGGGACCATGGTTATTGGCCCCCAGGCTAAAAACATCTGCCCCCAGCCACCCCAGAAAAGGCACATCTGAAAGATTCGCCTATTCTGGCACTTAGCCTCTCTCTTCCCACTCCCGAGTAGTGGTGGGATATGGGGTAATAAAGGGTTAATATCACCTTGCTAATGTAAGGTGACATTAAGCCTGGTTAATAATGGAGAGATGTCAATAAGACACCTATCCATTATTAATCCAATAGTAGTAAAGGGTTAATAATACACACACACATTATGAATAATCATTTGGTTTCTTGGAACCTTCCACGACAGTCACCTTGGAGGATGTCTCCCCGCCCTAAATGGGGACGGGAACACAAAGAGGTTAAATACCCTCCCCTTTCTGCTAACTCCAGTGTTTTTTCTGGCCATAGTAGTATGAATAGTTACCACTAAAGTGCAGGAATCATTCAGAGAAATATCAGATAGGGAGGGAAATTAGTGCTGTCATGGAAGGTTCCTAGAAACAGAATTACCGGTAAGTCTAATTCTATTTTCTCTAGTCACCTTCCACGACAGTCACCTTGGAGATATACCAACGTTAATTTCTTTAGGGAGGGACCACAGCCTGTAGAACACGTCTGCCGAAGGTCAGATCCCTGTCGAAATTCAGCCTGTAATGTCTGGTGAAGGTATGAACAGAAGACCATGTGGCGGCTCTGCATATCTGTTCTGATGAGGTGTTTCCTCTTGCTGCCCATGACGTGGAAACCGACCGGGTGGAATGGGCCTTCAGAGAGATCAGAGGAGGGAGATCTTTGGCCAAATATGCAAGGCAGATGGCTTGTTTTATCCAGCTTGCAATCGTGCTGTTAGCTGCCTTCTTCCCTTTATTTTGTCCTGAGAATTGGATAAAAAGATTCTGGTCGACCCTCCAAGATTTGGACTGCTCCAGGTAATGGAGAACTACCCTGCAGACATCCAGGGTATGGAAGTTTTCCTCCTTCTCGTTGGAGGGGTTTGGACAAAACGAGGGCAAAACCGCATCCTGACCCCTATGAAAATCTGAAATTACCTTGGGCATAAAGGCAGGGTCTAGTCGTAGGATTATGCTGTCAGAATTTATGGATAGAAAGGGTTCTTGAATTGACAAGGCCTGCAATTCTCCTACGCACCTAGCTGTGGTAATAGCGACTAGGAACACCGTTTTAAGTGTTAGGATTTTAAGGGGTAGAGAAGACAAGGGCTCAAAGGGTGGTTGAGTTAAACTATTGAGTACTAAATTTAGATCCCAAGGAGGGATCCGACTAGGGAGACTAGGACGTAGTCTACTAGCTGAAGTTATGAATCTCTTGATCCAGCTGTGGCCAGCTAGATCCTGGTCAAAAAAGGAACTGAGGGACGGTACCTGAACTGTCAGAGTACTTGGGGAAAGTCCAAGATCTAAACCCTTCTGGAGGAAGTCTAAGATTTGAGAGATGTTGGGATGGAAGGGATCCGGGACACTGGGAAGATACCAGGAAGAGAATTTCTTCCATACTTTGTTATAGATGGCGTTAGTCACAGGTTTCCTACTCTTTTGGAGAGTTTGGATAACCCTATTGGAGAGACCTCTAGCTTTTAGAATGTTGGTTTTAGTAGCCAGGCAGCTAGATTAAATTTTTTGAGATCCGGATAAAGGAGGGGACCTTGGAAGAGAAGATCGGATCTTTGAGGAAGAATGGGACCTTCCTTGGTCATTCCCCTCAAGATGCTGTACTAGCTCCGTCCTGGCCACAATGGGCAATCAGGATTGTTGTGATTCTGCCTGACCGGATTTTCTGCAGTGTATTTGACAACATCGGAATTGGCGGAAAGGCGTAAGCCAAGTTGAAGGTCTATGGATGAATGAGAGCATCCATTCCCAGAGCACCCTGCACGGGGCTGAAGGAGAAATATATTTCTGACTTTGCGTTTTGAGAATTCGCAAACAAGTCGACCTCCGGGGTTCCCCATCTCGAGGTTAAGGATAGGAAAACCTCCTGATTCAGGCACGATTCTCCAGGATGTATGTCTTTCCTGCTGAGGAAGTCCGATTTGGTGTTGTCTGAACCCTTCAGATGAACCGCGGAGATTGAAAGGAGGTGTTTCTCCGCCCAGAGAAATATCCGAGCTGCCACTAGTTTCCGACTGGTATACTTTGTGCACCCCTGTTGACGAGGATAAGCCACAGTCGTCACGTTGTCAGAGTAGACGCGAATATGATGGCCATGGATTAGAGGTGAGGCAGCTAGTAGTGCTTCCTCCACTGCCTTTAGTTCCCTCAGATTGGAGGATCTGGAACTTATGTCTGTGGGCCATAGGCCCTGAAAATATGTTTGATCCACCACGGCACCCCAACCTCTTCGGCTGGCATCTGTGTGGAGCACTTTCAGAGAGAGATGATCCCAGCTTACCCCTTGCCGAAGGTTTTGGCCTTTTAGCCACCATAACAGGGCTGATTTCACATGTCCGGGAAGAGGGATTCTCCTGGACAGGGTGTTCTGATACCTCCGAGAATGTAGGGGAACGTGAGTCTGGAGAGTCCGAGTGTGTGCCTGGGCCCAGGATACTGCTTGAATACACGAAGTTAGGGACCCTAGAATAGACATGGATTCCCTCAGGTTTGGGGATCTTTGTTGCTTGAATCTTGAGATTCTCTGGCAAAGGTCGCGCTGACGATCTTCGGGAAGGAAGGACATCCTTTTCTCTGAATCCAGGAGAATCCCAAGGAATTTCTTCCTCATGGAAGGCTGTAGGTCCGACTTTAGTAGATTCCGGATCCAGCCCAGTGACTCGAAAATATCCAGAGTTTTTAATACATCCTGATTCAGCTGAGATGTTGAAGGAGCCATAATAAGAAGATTGTTTAGGTAAGGTAGGCAGATTCCCTGATGACGGAGGAAGATGACTGTTTCTCTCATGATTTTTGAGAATACTCTCGGGGCCGAGGATACTCCGAAGGGAAGGACGTTGAATTGGTAGTGAGAGATTGCGAACCTGAGGAACTTCCTGTCACCCGAATGGATTGGGACGTGATAATAGGCGTCCCTCAGGTCTATAGTTGCCATCACCCAGTCTTGTCCAATTAGCGGGATTGCGGTTTTGACTGACTCCATCTTGAACCTCCGATACTTGATGACCTGGTTCAAGGGTTTCAGATTTATGATCAGCCTGCATTTCCCGGAGGGTTTCCTTATGAGGAAAAGGCGAGAGTAATGACCTCTGCCTAAATCCTGCTGGGGTACATGGGAGATCACTTTCTCTCGCAGAAGTACCTGGATTTGAAGGAGAAAGGAATCGAGGAGGTCTGGGGGTTGTTCCGGGGTAATTCCCAGGCAATGGGGGGGCTCTCGAATTCCAATTTTAGTTCAAATTGTATCGTGTGAAGGATCCACTGGTTCGTGGATATGGACCGCCATTGGGTGAGAAACCGTGAGAGCCGGCCCCCGACCGAAGAGTCACTGTTTGTCCTGAGTCTGTTGCTGCTGAGGCACGAGGATGTTCCTGCTTCTACCCCCTTTTGGGTAGCTCCAATGACCCGTTTTTCCGTTTCCCCTGAAATCCTTCTGAGAGGACTGGTCCCGGGGGGAACGAAAAAACTGCTTTCTTGTAACTTTTTGTTCAGGAAGCGATTTCTTCCTATCAGAAGCCTTATCCAGGATATCATCCAGTATTGGCCTGAACACATGGTGACCCTGAAAGGGGATGGTGCAGAGTTTTGTCTTAGAGGTAATATCGCCTCCACAAGATTTCAGCCAAAGAGCTCTCCTGGCTGAATTTGAGAGGACTAGGGACCGTGCGGCCACACGAACGGACTCTCCCAAAGCATCTGCTAAGAATCCCGAAGCCTTTTGTAGAAGAGGAAGGGAATCCAGGATTTCCTCTCTGGAAGTACCCTGGGAGAGATGATCCTCTATTTTGCGAAGCCAGAGAACCGGGGCCCTGGCGACGCAAGTAGAAGCAATATTTGCCTTAAGAAGATTCGTAGAGGACTCCCAGGATTTCTTTAGGTGACTCAATCTTTCGATCCATAGGATCTTTAATTGATTAGAGTCCTCAAATGGGAGGGACTTTTTTTTGGTGACTTTAGAGACATGAACGTCCACTTGGGAACCTCCCAAATAGAATTATCACCCTCCAAGGGAAACTGGTTTTTAAAATCTGAAGGGACACTAAGGCCCTTCTCTGGGGAAGCCCACTCTTGGAGAATGAGATTTTGAACATTCTCGTGTATAGGGAACTCTTTTTTAGGCTTGGGCCTCTGACCCCCCAAACATTAAATCCTGTACGCAGGGCCGGCTCCAGGTTTTTGAGGGCCCCGGGCGAAAGAGTCTCAGTGGGCCCCCCTCTTTAACACATGCCACAATTCATGATGCAGAGATACAGCAGAGAAATATAGCACAGGCCATGTAGCGTATAGCACAGCCCACGTAGTATATAACACAGCCACATAGTATATTGCACAGCCCACGTAGTACTGTATATAGCACAGACACATAGTATATTGCCCAGCCACGTAGTATATTGCCCAGCCACGTAGTATATAGCACAGCCGCGTAGTATATAGCACAGCCGCGTAGTATATAGCACAGCCGCGTAGTATATAGCACAGACGCGTAGTATATAGCACAGACGCATAGTATATTGCCCAGCCATGTAATATATTGCACAGCCACATAGTATATTGCACAGGCACATAATATATTGCACAGCCACTTAATATATTGCCCAGCCACATAGTATATAGCACAGCCACGTAGTATATAACACAGGCAGCCCAGGCACGTACGTAGTATATAATACAGGCAGCCCACGCAGTATATAACACAGCCTGAGCCCACGCAGTATATAACACACACAGCCCACGCAGACGCAGTATATAGCACAGCTCACGCAGTATGTAGCACAGACTGCCAGATCCATCATTACAAACAGGCAGGTCAGGCCGCACAGATGAGGCATCTAGTCATGGCCGCCCACCTCTTTACAGTGTGTTTTTTTCTCTTTGCAGTTGCATGGCCAGTGCTATGTTAATAGCGCCCCCTCTGACATCAGGGTCACAGCAATGCTGGAACTTGGATCCCCCCTGGAGATGATTCAGCTCCTGCAAACCCCCTGCAAACCCCCAGTAGTGATTGTTCCAGTGGCCATGCATGGAAGGTGATAGTACCCATCCAAACAGGGGGGACTGCATGCAGCACATTGCACCTCTGCCCAATGCAATCTGCCTCCAGCTGTGCAATAGTTAATAAGGCAAGGAAAAGGGATTACCATAGAGGTCTGTGCTAACAGCCTGCAATGTCCCCTCTGCAGGACACAGGTGCTGGGGCTGCTATTTACGATTCACAGCTCAGATCTGTGTTTGTGTAAGTGGCCTGTAAACAGGTCAGAGGTCACGGGAAAGCCATTATACTGTAAGATGCAGAGGGCAGAAAAGGAATTTTTATGGCACCACATTCCTCCTATTAACTTATGACACCTGACTACTGCTCCTGCTCCGCTCGTCTTTCTGCTTGCCGCTGTGCTGTCCCTGTGTCTGCGCTGCCGCTGGATGCCTGGACCTGTCCTGGACGCGTGGATGACAGCAGCTGGATCTCTTCTCTGAGCTCTTAGGAATCTGACGAGCTCTCACATCCAGAAGTGACAGGAGAGAGCGACCGCCGGCCCGGATTCATGGTGATGGCGGCGCCAGTGGTGACTGGTGAGTATTGCAGGCGCAGCTGTGTGAAACTCAGTCCCAGCAGCAGGCCCGGCCCGGAAGTGACTCTGGCTGCATCGTATCCATGGTGACGGAGGGCCCGACTCCCGGAGGTGAGTATTCCGGCTGCAGCTGCGCACCGTAAATGGGCCCCCCCGTCTCGCCAGGGCCCCGGCACTTGCCCGGGTACGCCGGGCGCTGACGCCGGCCCTGCCTGTACGGAATGTTTTTCCTCTACTTCCTCAACCCCCATGGTGCTCCTTACAATGGAGACTAACTCTTCCATATTTTCAGAGGAAAAGTAGTATTTTTTCCTGTCTGCTTTAGGAGTGGATGTGGAGCCCTCGTTCTCCCAATCACCTCCTGACTCAGAAGAATGGACCTCACCCGAGTCAGTATCAGTATTAACTGGGGCCATCTTCCTCTTTTAAGGGGGGGGAGGATACTATACTTGAGGTTGGGAGAAGGCCGCCATGGAGGATTTTACCTCCTGTTTAATCAGGCTTTTTATGCTGTCCAGGGGGCAGGGCTGTTCAGCATGTATTATGTCATCCGTACAGGGTTGACATAAGGTCTTCTTATAGGCGGAGGGTAGCCGGGAGCCACAAACACCACACATGCGGCTAGGTTTATTCTTTGGGGCAGAGACCTTTTCTCCCTTAAAGAGAGAGAGGTATACTAAGTAACCCTTCAAACATGTCAGAACAGTAAAGGGACCAGCCCAGCTACTCACGGCAGGAGGGTGAATGCTGGGATCTGTAGATGAAGCAGAGGGTTTGTCGCCATCCATGGTCAGCTGTATACAGTCTCACAGAGTCAGGGGGACAGAGCTTACCTGGAGGCTCAGACCAGGATATATAGGTACCAAGGTTCCCAGCGATATTGTGTGCTCCACTCCCTTCGGTCCATAGGGAGGCTTGAACGACCCTATCTGGTTGGCGATTCCCCCCAGTGGCCACCGACCTCGTGAAACGCCAGGCACAGCGTGCGTTCCAGCGTGCGTTCCAGTGCAGAGCCCCTGGCCAAGAACTGGAAGTACAATGATGTCACATCCGGCCGCGTGAACCCGGAACTCCACACAGACGCTGGAGAGGGAGGACGCCGGGGAGCTCAGCGAGGATCCCGGCAGCACGTCACCGCCCCACTTTGCCCCTGACAGAGCGTGGGAGGGGCGGGAAGGAGGGCCCGAGTACACCGCCAGGGTGAAGACGGAGCGCAGCTCATAGAGGAGGAGAGGATCACCGCCCGACCTCGGCTGCCCAGTGATAAGCAAATCCAGGTGCTCCGTTCACCGGCCACGACAGCACCTGAAGGACCTCTTCATGCCCCACTGGGGGACAGGAAAAACACTGGAGTTAGCAGGAAGGGGAGGGTATTTAACCTCTTTGTGTTCCTGTCCCCCATTAGGACGGGGAGACATCCTCCAAGGTGACTGTCGTGGAAGGTGACTAGAGAAATAATTCGTAAATATATCACGGACTTTGATTCCTGAAAGTGGATGACACTGAGGGATGACATGTGGTGTAGGCCTACCCACATTGGACAACTCATCTTCAGCACCATCAGCTGAGGAGCAGTCATGTAGTCTGGTGAAGTTATGTAATACTACACAAGCTTTTATAGCTTTGTTGACATTTGCTTCACTCAACTGAATTGCAGACTGGAGGATCCGCCATTTGACACAAAGAATGCCAAAGGCGCACTCCACCAGTCGCTGTGCCCGTGATAACTGTAAGTTGAATATCCGCCCCCGGTGGTCCAGGTTTCGACGGGGATATTGCCTCATGACATGCCTTGTTAACTGCAAGGCCTCATCTGCCACAAGGACATATGGCACAGCTTCTACATTGGAGCCTGGAAGTTGACGTGGTGGTGGTAGGTCCAACTGGTTATCGCGCAGCCTCCAACCTATAATGGAAGAACTGAAGAGTCTAGAGTCTCCAGTTCTCCCATAGGCCCCAATATCTACAATTATAAACCTATAGTGACTGACAACCACAGCTAACAGCACTACAGAAAAATACTGATTATAATTATAGAATTGGGACTCTAAGTTCGGCGGCTTACGCACACAGATGTGTTTCCCATCAAGGGCTCCAATACAATTTGGGAAATCACAATGCTCCTGAAAGCCACACGCAATCTGCACCCAGTCTTCCATCTTGGGCACAGGCATGACCAGTTCATATAGTCTGGACCAAATTTCCACACACGTAGTCCGCTCTATGCCGGAGATAGTTGACCTCCCAATTAAAAATTCCAGATGTAGGGCAGCATAAGATATTCCAGTTGACAGGAAGCTAAAAGCAGACAAAAATCTCAATTATTACCAATGTTTTAATGCTTTGAAAAAATCATATACCACACAAGTACTGTGTGGAACTAAAAAGGCAGGCTACCAGTACCTTCAAAAATTTACACTAGCTACAGGAATTTAACATTAACTGCATATTTTAAGTTAGATTTTACTTTATTTTTAACATATAATATTAATCAATTTACTTCAGCTGCTAAGCAAAACTAAATAACACATTTATATTATGAAAAAAACATCATCAACATATATTATGTGAGGATGGGGAATGCATACCGTAAAGTAAGGAGAAGACGCTCCTCTGGGGATATACAGTCATATGAAAAAGTTTGGGCACCCCTATTAATCTTAAGCTTAATGTTTTATAAAAATTGTTTTTTTTGCAACAGCTATTTCAGTTTCATATATCTAATAACTGTTGGACACAGTAATGTTTCTGCCTTGAAATGAGGTTTATTGTACTAACAGAAAATGTGCAATCTGCATTCAAACAAAGGTTGAAAGGTGCATAAGTATGGGCACTCTTATCATTTTCTTGTTTTACATACTCCTACCTACTTTTTACTGACTTACTAAAGCACTTTTTTTGGTTTGTAACCTCATTGAGCTTTGAACTTCATAGCTAGGTGTATGCAATCATGAGAAAAGCTACTTAAAGTGGCCACTTGCAAGTTGTTCTCCTGTTTGAATCTCCTCTGAAGAGTGGCATCATGGGCTCCTCAAAACAACTGTCAAATGATCTGAAAACAAAGATTATTCAACATAGTTGTTCAGGGGAAGGATACAAAAAGCTGTCTCAGAGGTTTAACCTGTAAATTTCCACTGTGAGGAACATAGTAAGGAAATGGAAGAACACAGGTACAGTTCTTGTTAAGGCCAGAAGTGGCAGGCCAAGAAAAACATCAGAAAGGCAGAGAAGAAGAATGGTGAGATCAGTCAAGGACAATCCTCAGACCACCTCCAGAGAGCTGCAGCATCAACTTGCTGCAGATGGTGTCACTGTGCATTGGTCAACTATACAACGCACTTTGCACAAGGAGAAGCTGTATGGGAGAGTGATGCGAAAGAAGCCGTTTCTGCAAGCACGCCACAAACAGAGTCGGCTGAGGTATGCAAAAGCACATTTGGAGAAGCCAATTTCTTTTTGGAAGAAGGTCCTGTGGACTCATGAAACCAAGATTGAGTTGTTTGGTAATACAAAAAGGCGCT
The DNA here is from genome assembly GCF_051348905.1 of Ranitomeya variabilis. Taxonomy (NCBI): domain Eukaryota; kingdom Metazoa; phylum Chordata; class Amphibia; order Anura; family Dendrobatidae; genus Ranitomeya; species Ranitomeya variabilis. The sequence continues at coordinate 325,276,851 of NC_135234.1, forward strand.
ATGCATGGCGGCACAAAAACACAGTGCGTTGTATAGTTGACCGATGCACAGTGACACCATCTGCAGCAAGTTGATGCTGCAGCTCTCTGGAGATGGTCTGAGGATTGTCCTTGACTGATCTCACCATTCTTCTTCTCTGCCTTTCTGATGTTTTTCTTGGCCTGCCACTTCTGGCCTTAACAAGAACTGTACCTGTGTTCTTCCATTTCCTTACTATGTTCCTCACAGTGGAAATTGACAGGTTAAATCTCTGAGACAGCTTTTTGTATCCTTCCCCTGAACAACTATGTTGAATAATCTTTGTTTTCAGATCATTTGACAGTTGTTTGGAGGAGCCCATGATGCCACTCTTCAGAGGAGATTCAAACAGGAGAACAACTTGCAAGTGGCCACTTTGAGTAGCTTTTCTCATGATTGCATACACCTAGCTATAAAGTTCAAAGCTCAATGAGGTTATAAAACCAAAAAAAGTGCTTTAGTAAGTCAGTAAAAAGTAGGTAGGAGTATTTAAAACAAGAAAATGATAGGGGTGCCCATACTTATGCACCTGTCAAATTTTGTTTGAATGCAGATTGCACATTTTCTGTTAGTACAATAAACCTAATTTCAAGGCAGAAACATTACTGTGTCCAACAGTTATTAGATATATGAAACTGAAATAGCTGTTGCAAAAAAAAACAATTTTTATAAAACATTAAGCTTAAGATTAATAGGGGTGCCCAAACTTTTTCATATGACTGTACATTTTCGCATCCTGGTGTTCTGAAATGTTATTCCAGGTCGCACTGTCTCCAGCAAAATATCAAAGGTCGCAATACTCATGCGACAGTACAGGTAAAATTTGTCGGGATGTGTCCGCAGAGATGCATATAGCCGGTGAAAATGGCCTTTAGTGAGGCGCTGCCTCAAAAGCAGATGGACCCACATTCTTGTCCACCTCCTTGGATCCACTATCACGAGGTATGGCTGCCCAAAGCGATGTGACAACGCCCAGTTATATAACACAAGCTCAGTTGGGGTGAAATGCAGAAGGTCAGACATGTTGCCAAAGAACCACCAACACACCAACAGACGCACATCAACAAAATGGCCAGATTGGAGGGTGCGACCTGTTGTAGAGGCCTTAAATAGGGTTGGTGATGATGATTTAAATTAATTTCAGGCCTCAAAACCATTAAATGTCCATTTTGGAAGGCTGCGAGAAAAAAACGCAGTACGGATGCCATACAGATTACATACTCAGGATTACATGCGTAAAATATGCAGCCACACCTTGCCAACGCATTACATACGGAACACTGTTTAAGGAACATTTCTGCGCATCTCGGCCGCAAAAAACAGACCGTATTTTGATACGTTAGGTGTGATGCCGGTCTAACTGTGGGTCCACTTGCAGCAAAAAAACTATTTTGAAATTGTTGAGTATGTAATACGTAAATAAGAACATTTTGAAATTTTTATTTAACCCCTTCACCCCGAAGCCTGTTTTCATCTAAGTGACAGGGCCAATTTTTACAATTCTGACCACTGTCACTTTATGAGGTCATAACTCTGAAACGCTTTAACGGATCCTGGTGATTCTGACAATGTTTTCTCGTGACATATTGTACTTCATGATAGTGGTAAAACTTCTTCGATATGACTTGCATTTATTTGTGAAAAAAACAAAAATTTGTCGAAAATTATGAAAATGTAGCAATTTTCAAACTTTTAGTTTTTATGCCCTTAAATTAGAGAGTTATATCACATAATATAGTTAATAAACAACATTTCCCACATGTCTGCTTTACATCAGCACAATTTTGGAAACATAATTTTTTTTGTTAGGGAGTTATAAGGGTTAAATTTGACCAGCGATTTCTCATTTTTGCAACAAAATTTGCAAAACCATTTTTTTTTACGGACCACCTCACACTTGAAGTGACTTTGAGGGGTCTATATGACAGAAAATGCCCAAAAGTGACACCATTCTAAAAACTGCACCCCTCAAGGTACTCAAAACCACATTAAAAAAGTTTATTAACCCTTCAGGTGCTTCACAAGAATTTTTGGAATGTTTAAAAAAAATTGAACATTTAACTTTTTTTTAACAAAATTTTTACTTCAGATCCAATTTGTTTTATTTTACCAAGGGTAACAGGAGAAATTAGACCACGAAAGTCATTTTACAATTTGTCCTGAGTACGCCGATACCCTACATGTTGGGGTAAACCACTGTTTGAGCGCATGGCAGAGCTCGGAAGGGAAGGAGCGCCGTTTGACTTTTCAATGCAAAATTGGCTGGAATTGAGATCGGAACCCATGTCGCGTTTGGAGAGCCCCTGACATGCCTAAACAGTGGAAACCCCCCACAAGTGACCCCATTTTGGAAGAAGACCCCCTAAGGAACTTATCTAGATGTGTGGTGAGCACTTTTAACCCCCAATTGTTTCACTAAAGTTTAGAATGTAGTGCTGTGAAAATTAAAAAATCATTTTTTCTTTCCACAAAATGATGTTTTAGCCTGCAATTTTTTTAACCCAAGGGTAACAGGAGAAATTGGACCACAAAAGTTATTGTCCAATTTGTCCTGAGTACGCTGATACCCCATACATGGGGGGAACCACTGTTTGGGCGCACGGCAGAGCTCGGAAGGGAAGGAGCGCCGTTTGAAATGCAGACTTAGATGGATTGGTCTGCAGGTGTCATGTTGCATTTGCAGAGCCCCTGATGTATCTAAACAGTAGAAACCCCCCACAAGTGACTCCATACTCCAACTAGATCCACCAAGGAACTTATCTAGATGTGTTGTGAGAACTTTGAACCAACACGTGTTTCACTACAGTTTATAACGCAGAGCCGTGAAAATAAAAAATATTTTTTTCCACGAAAATGATATTTTAGCCCCCACGTTTTTATTTTCCCAAGGGTAACAGGACAAATTGGACCCCAAAAGTTGTTGTTGAACTTGTCCTGAGAATGCTGATACCCCATATGTTGCGGGGAACCACTGTTTGGGCGCACAGGAGAACTCGGAAGGGAAGGAGCACTGTTTTAGTTTTTGAAAGCAGAAATGGCTGGAATTGAGATCGGTCGCATTTGGAGAGCCCTGATGTGCCTAAACAGTGGAAACTCCCCAATTCTAACTTAAACCCTAACCCCAACCCTAACCCCAGCCCTAACCCTAGCCCAAACTCCAACCCTAACCCTAACCCTAGCCCTAACCCTAGTCCTAACCCTAGCCCTAACCCTAATTGGAAAATGGAAATAAATACATTTTTTTAAATTTTATTATTTTTCCCTAAGAGGGTGATGAAGGGGGTTTGATTTACTTTTATAGCGTTTTTTTGGTGGATTTTTATGGTTGGCAGCCATCACACACTAAAAGACGCTTTTTATTGCAAAAAATAGTTTTTGCATCACCACACTTTGAGAGCTATAATTTATCCATATTTTGGCCCACAGAGTCATGTGAGATCTTGTTTTTTGTGGGACAAGTTGACGTTTTTATTGGTACCATTTTCGGGCACATGACATTTTTTGATCGCTTTTTATTCCGATTTTTGTGAGGCGGAATGAACAAAAAACAGCAATTCCTGAAATTCTTTTAGGGGGGGCATTTATACCGTTCCACGTGTGGTAAAATTGATAAAGCAGCTTTATTCTTCAGGTCAGTACGATTACAGCGATACCTCATTTATGTAATTTTTTTATGTTTTGGCGCTTTTACACAATAAAATCTATTTTATATAAAAAAATAATTGTTTTTGCATTACTTTATTCTGAGAGCTATAACTTTTTTATTTTTCTGCTGATGATACTGTATGGCAGCTTTTTTTTTGTGGGACAAGATGACATTTTTAGCGGTACCATGGTTATTTATATTCGTCTTTTTGATCACGTGTTATTCCACTTTTTGTTCGCCTGAATGATAATAAAGAGTTGTTTTTTGCCTTATTTTTAATTTATTTTTTTTGCGGTGTTCACTGAAGGGGTTAACTAGTGGGATAGTTTTATAGAGCGGGTCATTACGGATGCGGCGATACCAAATATGTGTACTTTTATTGTTTTTTTTAATTTACATAAATAAATGGATTTACTGGGAAATGTTTTTTATTTCTTTGGGGATTTTTTTTTTTTTTTTTTACTTTCTACCATTGTTCCAGGGTGGGACATCACTGTATTAGATCAGATCGTTGATCTGACAGTGTGCATAGCACTCTGTCAGATCAGCGATCTGACAGGCAAGTTCAGGAGGCTTTCCGGCGCCTGCTCTCAGCAACTCTCAGCAGGCGCCAGCTAGCCAGGTCATTTCATGACCCGGAAGGGGTCCCGCGGCCATCTTGGATCCGGGGACTCCTTCCGGATCACCGGAGCAACGCGATCTCATCACATTGCTCCAGTGGGAGAGCGCAGGGAGCCCCCGTCCCTGCGCGATCCCCCTCTATGCCGCTGTCACACTCGTGCTCAGCGCGAGACCGCGGTGATCGGTGCGCCGTACTAGTACTGCGGCTGGCACAAATGCAGTGCCGGCAGCGCAGTACTAGTACGGCGCATGTCACGAAGGGGTTAATAATGACAAAGTAATTTTTTTTTTGCATGTTCAAGCCACATTCCACCTTCCAATACTATTTTAGTATCCCACTGATTTCTCTGATTGACATGTCCTAGAGTCCTTCATTCTGGGAATCAGTAGCGGGGGAGAGATTTGTGCCATGTCAGAAAATATTAAAGGTACCTAGCAAATCAACTATTTCTACAGAAATAACATGAAGTTTATGACAACATTTATAATTATTTGCTCTTTTTTATCAGATTCTTTTTGGACATGTGCATTCCTATTCCCATCAGCGACAGGTGATTTTACGTAGTTAATTAATTCATTCCTACTCCATAAATTGTAGGCTTTTTTTCCCAGAAGAGGTGATATATCAGGACAGGGACCCAACATTGATGGAGGCCTTGACATTGGCAGTTGGGCTCCCATATATTGGCCAATTATGTGCTAAGTACCTTCTTTTCTACTATAATTTTTTTGTAGCATCTTTACAGATTAATATTTCATTTAAACATCTTATAGCTTTTTTTCTATTTTCTATGGTAGTAATGCAGTTTCAATGTTCTAGAGTAATCATTCTTAGTGTTTGTGGTGTAACCTTATAGCTTTTCAATACGTTTTTTTGGTTGGCACCTGTTCACACTAGCTTAGATGTACTGCTAGTCCTTTTTTGCTCTATTTGTATCAGAACTAGTGTTGAGCATTCCGATACCGCAAGTATCGGGTATCGGCCGATACTTGCGGTATCGGAATTCCGATACCGGGATTCCGATACTTGCCGCGTATCGGATACCGGAATCGGAAGTTCCAAGATTCAAAATGCAGAAATTCAGCCAATGAGAATGATTCCAAGTGTGGGCACATCCTGTTTAGCATGGAGGGCATGAAACTACTGGCAAGGCTGTGATTGGCTGCTGAAATGATGTCATGCTGCAGTTTAAAAGTCGCTGGCGCCATTTTGCGATCACTCTGCTGTGAATTCTGTTAGTGACAGGACGCTGTTTGCTGACTGAGGGACAGTTTAGAGATAGCGATTTGCTTCTTTGTGCTTTCCAAAGGCTAATTTAGCAACCGCTGTGTTCACCTACTATTCACCTTGCTTTTGCCTTGTAGCGCTGTTTTCACAGCGATCTGCAAGGTCTGTGTGTGTGTGTGTGTGAGTGCAGCCCACTCTCTAGTCTGAGTGCAGCCACATAGGCCATCCATAGCTGGTTGTATTCAGTTCAGGGAGGGTGGTTCATTGCCTCATACTGTTCTTTTTTTTTTTTTTTTTTTTTCAAGTAGTGTAGTCTGCTGCTAATTTATTCAAAAAAATCCTATTAGTGTCTTTCCACCCGTCTCCAGCTAATTTGTGGAAAAACACTACATAGGATAAAGTAGAGGAGGGTTTTTGGGCCTTGCAGCGCCGTTTACGGCTGTCTGCACGGTCTCCGTGTGATTGCAGCTCGCCCTGTAGTCTGTGAGCAGCCATAGCCTGGTTGTCTCCAGCTCAGGGTTGTTCACTGCGTCATACCGCCAAATCAATTTTAATTTTTTTTCAAGTAGTGTAGTCTGCTGCTAATTTATTTAAAAAAATCCTATTAGTGTCTTTCCACCCGTCTCCAGCTAATTTGTGGAAAAAGACTACATAGGATAAAGTAGAGGAGGGTTTTTGGGCCTTGCAGCGCCGTTTACGGCTGTCTGCACGGTCTCCGTGTGATTGCAGCTCGCCCTGTAGTCTGTGAGCAGCCATAGCCTGGTTGTCTCCAGCTCAGGGTTGTTCACTGCGTCATACCGCCAAATCAATTTTCTTTTTTTTTCAAGTAGTGTAGGTTGCTGCTAATTTATTTAAAAAAATCCTATTAGTGTCTTTCCACCCGTCTCCAGCTAACTTGTGGAAAAACACTACATAGGATAACGTAGAGGAGGGTTTTTGGGCCTTGCAGCGCCGTTTACGTCTGTCTGCACGGTCTCCGTGTGACTGCAGCTCTATCTGTTGTCAGTTCAGCCCCCAAAAAATAAATAAATAATAAAGTTCACCAAACACACCAGTTACACCACTTTACATTTGTGTAGGCCACATTAGCTCATATTAAAGTCTAGTCCACACTTTAGAAAATTAGTGTTTCTTATACCTGTTAGGAGGAGTTGCTCAGGAATAAGCACACAAATCCGTTAGTACTTTTCTGCTTATCTTTATCAGTCAACCAAGATGAAGAAGGCAGTGAGTAAGGCACGTGGGCGTGGGCGTGGGCGCGGAGCAGGGAGGGGACGTGGGGATTCTGTGCCTGCTGCGGGCACCGGTGACTCATCAGCACCCACTTTCACCAGGCAACAGTCGTTCATGCGCAGCTTTGTGTCAGAGCGCCGTACACCGCTGCTGCGTCAAGAACACATTGAAGCTGTTGTCGGATGGATGGCAGCTAATGCATCAACTTCCATTAGTGCCACATCCTCTCAGACACAGAGCACTGGAGAGCAGCCATCTGTCTCTTCACCACCTGCCAAATTGCCCAGGCAGACAGAGAGCCCAGGACAGGAGCCGTCTCTACTTCTGTTCTCTGAATCTCTTGGCTTGGAAACAGGGGGCCAGCCAAGCAGCATTGGAGAAATGGAAGAAGAGGCAGGGTGCAGTGATGCCCAACAGCTTTTTCTGTCTTCCTCTGAAGAGGCGGGTGGGCCAGTGGCTCCGGTCACCACATCGCAGGCCGCATCAGCTGATGATGACACTCAGGTGCCACTTACTGGTGCGTGCTCTGCTGCTGAGACTACCCAGGAGGAGCAGTTGGGGGCAGAGGGTAGTGTAGATGATGAGGTCCTCGACCCATCTTGGCGTGAGGGACAGGAAGGTGGTGGGAGCAGCTCTGAGGAAGAGATTCCCCGTACGGCCCAAAGAGGGAGAGGGAGGGGGAAGACTGCGGATCCTGCAGCCTCCGCTTTGGCACCCGTTAGGAGCATGTCTCTTCCAAAAGCCAAAAAGGGCGCTCCCAAGACTTGCAGTGCCTGGTCCTTTTTTGACACAGTTGCAGATGACATTTGCTATGTCAGATGCAAGGTGTGTCATCAAAAAGTCAAAAGAGGGAAAAATGTCAGCAACCTCAATACCTCCAACATGTGGAAACATGTGCGCAACAGGCACCCGGCGGAGTTAGAAAAACACACTGAAGAGGTAGGCCAACCAACAGCGGCAGCTACCACCTCTTCAGCTCGTGTTGCCTCTTCCTCTAGCTCACACGCAGCTGGTTCGGCTTCCTCCCAGGATCGCCGTGGAAGAACCTCTGGCCCTGTTGTCCAGAGACCCGCTGTAATTCCACCCGCAGCACCACTTTCCCAGTCATCCACACACTCCCAGCCCAGTCTACAGCCATCGGTAGTACAGGCATGGGAGAAAAGGCGGCCTTTCTCGTCAAACCACCCACGAGCACAGGCTCTGACTGCAGGCATTGCCAAACTTCTGTCACTGGAAATGCTGTCATTCAGGCTGGTGGAGACTGACAGCTTCCGTGACTTGATGTCATTGGCAGTCCCACAGTACAATGTGCCCAGCCGCTTTTACTTCAGCAGGCAAGCCGTCCCTGCCCTGCACAAGCATGTGGAGGGACACATAAAACACGCGCTACTGAACGCCGTCAGTAGCAAGGTCCACCTCACCACCGATGCGTGGACCAGTCAACATGGACAGGGGCGATACCTTTCCCTCACTGCCCATTGGGTTAATGTCGTTGAGCCGGGTACAGACCGTGCGAGTGGCGCAGGACGTGTCCTGCCCACTCCAAGGATTGCAGGAATCCATTCTGTACGCATTGACTCCTCCTCTTACACCAGTTCCTCAGAATCATCGCTGCAGGAGCCGTCACAGTCCACCTCCACATGGACCCGTGATGAACGTGTACCTGTTACGACCGACATGAGCACAGCCGTGGCCAAACGTCAACAGGCCGTGTTGAAATTAATTTTTTTGGGGAATCGTAGCCACACAGCGCAGGAGCTCTGGAATGCCATCAAGCAGGAGAGCGATGTGTGGTTTGTACCAGCGAATCTCCAGCCAGGCATGGTAGTGTGTGATAATGGCCAAAATCTGGTGGCAGCTCTGGGCCTCGGCAACCTCACTCACATCCCATGTCTGGCACATGTGCTCAATTTGGTCGTGCAGAGCTTTTTGAGGGACTATCCGGATCTTGATGCACTGCTGCACAAGGTCCGCCTAGAGTGTGCTCACTTGCGGCGTTCCAGCACGGCAAAAGCGCGCATTGCGGCTCTGCAGCGCCGACACCGCCTGCCGGAACATCGCATCATATGTGACCTACCTACCAGGTGGAATTCCACGTTACATATGTTGGAGCGGTTGTGTGAGCAGCAGCAAGCTGTAATGGAGTACCAGCTGCTTCAGGCGCAAAAAAGTCGCAGTCAGCGCCGTACAGACTTCACAACCACAGAGTGGGCCACTATGAATGACGTCTGCCAGGTTTTGCGTCCCTTTGATTATTCCACGCGGATGGCGAGTGCAGATGATGCACTAGTCAGCATGACTGTCCCCCTTATCTGCCTGCTTGAAAAATCACTGCAAGCGCTAAGGGATGATGTTGTGGAAGAGGTGGAGGATGAGGATTCACCATTTCCATCATCTTCTGGACAGTCAGCGCCACGTGGTTCCTCACAAACGCGTAGGCAGGGGACAGTTTGTGAGGAGGATGAGGAGGAGTCAATGGAGGAGGAAGACGTCCGTCCAGAGGAGGGAGTTACCTAATTGTCCAGTACTCAGTGTGTACAGCGAGGGTGGGGTGATGACGAGCAGGCAGAGATCACGCCTCCAGCAGGGGACAGCGTTTCTTGGGCAGTTGGCAGTCTGCAGCACATGGTGGATTACATGCTGCAGTGCCTGAGAAACGACCGCCGCATCGCCCACATTCTCAACATGTCTGATTATTGGGTGTTCACCCTCCTCGATCCTCGCTACCGGGACAACGTAGAAAGCCTCATCACACCGTTGAACCGGGAGCGAAAAATGCGGGAGTACCAAGACACACTGGTCAATTCCATCATCTTCTCCATTCCAACTGAGAGAAGTTCTGCTAGTGCATTCCAAAGCAGCTCAGTGCGTCCAGGCAGTGGTGGAGGCTCTGCACAAAGAGGGAGCAGAAGCAGTGCCTCTGCCCAAGGCAAGACCAGTATGGCCCAACTGTGGCACAGTTTTCTGTGCCCCCCACAAAAGTCTACACCATCACAGACGGCTCCAGTCAGCAGGAGGCAACGGTTCCGTCAGATGGTGACAGACTACATGTCTTGCCCTCTTGCTGTACTCCCAGACGGCTCTTCCCCTTTCAAGTTTTGGGTCTCAAAGCTGGATACATGGCCAGAGCTAAGCCAGTATGCATTGGAGGTGCTGTCTTGCCCTGCGGCCAGTGTATTATCGGAACGTGTCTTTAGTGCTGCAGGTGGTGTACTAACTGACCGTCGCATGCGACTATCCTCCGATAACGTTGACCGGCTTACTTTCCTGAAAATGAACAAGGCCTGGATCTCGCAGGAATTTGCCACTCCTCCTCCTGATTAAATAATTAGGTCACTGTATACGTTATCCAGGTCTCCTGTTGTGTTCATCTTTCTACCACCTGAACTTAAATTCCTGGGCTCCAACACCGCCAGTTGAGGCTCAGAAGTGCCGTCTGCACAGTCAAAACATACGACCCAGTGTTATTGGGTTTCAGTAACGTCAGCTGATCCCCAGCTGTGTAGCCGGCAATGTGTCATGCGACCGCCACGCTGACACAACAACTGAAATGTAAGGGAATCTGTCCCCCCCCCCAAGGCGTTTGTTACTCAAAGAGCCACCTTGTGCAGCAGTAATGCTGCACAAGGAAAAGGTAGCTATTTTTGTTTAGCACCTTGCACACGCAGAACTTAACACTTATAAAATGTGTCCACTGATACCGTAACACCGTCCCGGAGGTGGGACTTTCCTTCGTAATGTGACGCAGCACAGCCGTCATTCCTACCCCCCCGGCGCCGCGCACCCGCTCCTCAGCGTTGTTTGATTCCGTCCCGGAGCCTGCGCTGTTATGTTATCCCGTGGCCAGGCACACTTAGCGCTGCCCGTCTTCTGGCATCATTTGGTGTCAGGATGGCTGCGCCTGTGCGGCCGCGCTGGCAGAGAGCCCGCCTCGCAGTGTCTTCTGATTTAATCCCACTGGGGGCCTGGGATCCATGGACATGCGCAGTGCATATCTGAACCTCCACCTCTCACTCATCTCCCTATGGCTTCTTCAGACTGTTCGGTGTCAGCTGGTCCCTAATAGCATGCCACGGCCGTGACACCGCACAGTCTTAAGAAGCCATAGGGAGGGGAGTGAGAGGCGAGGATATGCACTGCGCATGTCCATGGATCCCAGGCCCCCAGTGGGATTAAATCAGAAGACACTGCGAGGCGGGCTCTCGGCCAGCGCGGCCGCACAGGCGCAGCCATCCTGACACCAAATGATGCCAGAAGACGGGCAGCGCTAAGTGTGCCTGGCCACGGGATAACATAACAGCGCAGGCTCCGGGACGGAATCAAACAACGCTGAGGAGCCAGTGCGCGTCGCCGGGGGGGTAGGAATGACGGCTGTGCTGCGTCACATTACGAAGGAAAGTCCCACCTCCAGGACGGTTTTACGGTTGCAGGGGACACATTTTATAAGTGTTAAGTTCTGTGTTTGCAAGGAGCATGATGAAAAGAGCCACCTTTTCCTTTTGCATCTTTTGTGCTGCACAAGCTGGCTCTTTCAGCTACAAACGCCTTGGGGGGGGTTAAAGGTTCCCTTTCGACTTTCTCAGGCTTCGGCCTACATTGTGTTCCTCTGCTTTTCCACCTGTCCCTGGGCTCCAACACCGCCAGTTGCCGTCCAGAAGTGCTGTACGCACAGTCAACAGTCGCTCCTCTGTTATTGGGGTTCAGTAACGTCAGCTGTTCCCCTGCTGTGTGTGTGGCAATCCCTCCTACCTCCTCCAACCTCCTCCTCCTCCACCTGTCCCTGGGCTCCAACACCGCCAGTTGCCGTCCAGAAGTGCTGTACGCACAGTCAACAGTCGCTCCTCTGTTATTGGGGTTCAGTAATGTCAGCTGTTCCCCTGCTGTGTGTGTGGCAATCCCTCCTACCTCCTCCAACCTCCTCCTCCTCCTCCACCTGTCCCTGGGCTCCAACACCGCCAGTTGCCGTCCAGAAGTGCTGTACGCACAGTCAACAGTCCCTCCTCTGTTATTGGGGTTCAGTAACATCAGCTGTTCCCCTGCTGTGTGTGTGGCAATCCCTCCTACCTCCTCCTACCTCCTCCAACCTCCTCCTCCTCCACCTGTCCCTGGGCTCCAACACCGCCAGTTGCCGTCCAGAAGTGCTGTACGCACAGTCAACAGTCCCTACTCTGTTATTGGGGTGCAGTAACGTCAGCTGTTCCCCTGCTGTGTGTGTGGCAATCCCTCCTACCTCCTCCAACCTCCTCCAACCTCCTCCTCCTCCACCTGTCCCTGGGCTCCAACACCGCCAGTTGCCGTCCAGAAGTGCTGTACGCACAGTCAACAGTCCCTCCTCTGTTATTGGGGTTCAGTAACGTCAGCTGTTCCCCTGCTGTGTGTGTGGCAATCCCTCCTACCTCCTCCAACCTCCTCCAACCTCCTCCTCCTCCACCTGTCCCTGGGCTCCAACACCGCCAGTTGCCGTCCAGAAGTGCTGTACGCACAGTCAACAGTCCCTCCTCTGTTATTGGGGTTCAGTAACGTCAGCTGTTCCCCTGCTGTGTGTGTGGCAATCCCTCCTACCTCCTCCAACCTCCTCCAACCTCCTCCTCCTCCACCTGTCCCTGGGCTCCAACACCGCCAGTTGCCGTCCAGAAGTGCTGTACGCACAGTCAACAGTCCCTCCTCTGTTATTGGGGTTCAGTAACGTCAGCTGTTCCCCTGCTGTGTGTGTGGCAATCCCTCCTACCTCCTCCAACCTCCTCCAACCTCCTCCTCCTCCACCTGTCCCTGGGCTCCAACACCGCCAGTTGCCGTCCAGAAGTGCTGTACGCACAGTCAACAGTCCCTCCTCTGTTATTGGGGTTCAGTAACGTCAGCTGTTCCCCTGCTGTGTGTGTGGCAATCCTTCCTACCTCCTCCAACCTCCTCCAACCTCCTCCTCCTCCACCTGTCCCTGGGCTCCAACACCGCCAGTTGCCGTCCAGAAGTGCTGTACGCACAGTCAACAGTCCCTCCTCTGTTATTGGGGTTCAGTAACGTCAGCTGTTCCCCTGCTGTGTGTGTGGCAATCCCTCCTACCTCCTCCAACCTCCTCCAACCTCCTCCTCCTCCACCTGTCCCTGGGCTCCAACACCGCCAGTTGCCGTCCAGAAGTGCTGTACGCACAGTCAACAGTCCCTCCTCTGTTATTGGGGTTCAGTAACGTCAGCTGTTCCCCTGCTGTGTGTGTGGCAATCCCTCCTACCTCCTCCAACCTCCTCCTCCTCCACCTGTCCCTGGGCTCCAACACCGCCAGTTGCCGTCCAGAAGTGGTGTACGCACAGTCAACAGTCGCTCCTCTGTTATTGGGGTTCAGTAACGTCAGCTGTTCCCCTGCTGTGTGTGTGGCAATCCCTCCTACCTCCTCCAACCTCCTCCTCCTCCACCTGTCCCTGGGCTCCAACACCGCCAGTTGCCGTCCAGAAGTGCTGTACGCACAGTCAACAGTCGCTCCTCTGTTATTGGGGTTCAGTAACGTCAGCTGTTCCCCTGCTGTGTGTGTGGCAATCCCTCCTACCTCCTCCAACCTCCTCCAACCTCCTCCTCCTCCACCTGTCCCTGGGCTCCAACACCGCCAGTTGCCGTCCAGAAGTGCTGTACGCACAGTCAACAGTCCCTCCTCTGTTATTGGGGTTCAGTAACGTCAGCTGTTCCCCTGCTGTGTGTGTGGCAATCCCTCCTACCTCCTCCAACCTCCTCCAACCTCCTCCTCCTCCACCTGTCCCTGGGCTCCAACACCGCCAGTTGCCGTCCAGAAGTGCTGTACGCACAGTCAACAGTCGCTCCTCTGTTATTGGGGTTCAGTAACGTCAGCTGTTCCCCTGCTGTGTGTGTGGCAATCCCTCCTACCTCCTCCAACCTCCTCCTCCTCCTCCACCTGTCCCTGGGCTCCAACACCGCCAGTTGCCGTCCAGAAGTGCTGTACGCACAGAGCCAAACACCTCGCAAATGTGTTAGTGGGGTTCAGCACCGCCAGCTGTTCCCCTGCTGTGTATACAGCAACGTGTACTGCGACCGCCACGCAGGCACAACAAGTTAAATTTAAGGGAACCTGTCCCCCCCCCCCCAGGCGTTTGTTACTGAAGGAGCCAGCTTGTGCAGCAGTAATGATGCAAAGGGAAAAAGTGCCTCTTTTCGTGGTGCTCCTTGCAGATGCTGAACCTAACACTTATGAAATGTGTCCCCTCACAGCGTTCAACCGTCTGGTAGGTGGAACTTTCCTTTGTCATGTGACGCAGCACAGCCGTCATTTTTACCCCCTTGGCGCCGTGCGCCGCCTCCTCAGCGTTGTTTGAATCTGTCCCGGAGCCTGCGCTGTTAGGTTACCCCTTGGCCATGCACACATTTTGCGCTGCCTGTCTTCTGACATCATTTGCTGTCAGGCTGGCTGCGCCTGTGTGTGTGCGCTGTCCGAGATTCAGCCTCGCAGTGTCGTGTAATGTAATCCCACCGCGGGCCTGGGATCCGTGGCCATGCGCAGTGCATATCCTCGCCTCTCACTCCCCTCCCTACGGCTTCTAAAGACTGTTCGGTGTCAGCTGATCCCTAATAGCATGCCACGGCCGTGACACCGCACAGTCTGAAGAAGCCGTAGGGAGGGGAGTGAGAGGTGAGGATATGCACTGCGCATGGCCACGGATCCCAGGCCCGCGGTGGGATTACATTACACGACACCGCGAGGCTGAATCTCGGACAGCGCACCCACACAGGCGCAGCCAGCCTGACAGCAAATGATGTCAGAAGACGGGCAGCGCGAAATGTGTGCATGGCCAAGGGGTAACCTAACAGCGCAGGCTCCGGGACAGATTCAAACAATGCTGAGGAGGCGGCGCACGGCGCCAAGGGGGTAAAAATGACGGCTGTGCTGCGTCACATGACAAAGGAAAGTTCCACCTACCGGACGGTTGAACGCTGTGAGGGGACACATTTCATAAGTGTTAGGTTCAGCATCTGCAAGGACCATAATTAAAAGAGCTAAGTTTACCTTTTCCAGCATTAGTGGTGTACACGATGGCTCTTCCAGCTACAAACGCCTGGGGGGGGGGGGGTTAAAGGTTTCCTTTCAACTTGCTCCAGTGCAGGCTTCGGCCTACACTCCGCTCCCCCTGCTCCTCCTGCTGACCCTGGGCTCTAACACCGCCAGTTGGGGCCCAGATGTGCTAGCTGCACAGAGAAAAACAACTCGCCAATGTGTCAGTGGGGTTCAGCACCGCCAGCTGTTCCCCTGCTGTGCAGCCGGCAACGTGTCCTGCGACCGCCACGCAGACACAAGAACTGAAATTGAAGGGAACCTGTCCCCCCTCCCCCAGGTGTTTCTATGTTTTACAGCCACCTTGTACAGCAGTAATGCTGCATGTGTGCAAGGTGGCTCATAAACGTATTCTCCTCGCACATGTGGAACTGAAAACACGTCTAAAATGTGTCCTCTGTGTGACCATTTAACCGTCCCGGTGGTGTGACTTTCCTTTGTAATGACACGCTGCAACCCCCTTGGTAGCGCTGCCCGTCTTCTGGCATCATTGTTTGGCTGCCTGCGCCTCTGCGGCCGCCCTGACCCACACAACGCCCCTCGTTGTCTTATTTATTGGGACTGCGAGGGTGTGATTGACGGGCATGATCAGTGCATCAGTTCGCCTGTCCCTCATCTCCTTCCGCCTTCTGCGGACTGTGCGGCTTCATGGCCGTGGCATGCGATAAGGGATCAGATGACGCCGCACAGTCTGAAGCGGGTGTAAGGACCCGAGTGTGAGAGGCGAACATATGTGCTGCGCCAGGCCCTGAATCCCAGCCCCGCAGTGTTTTAACAATGTTAAGACACTGCGGGGCTGGGATTCATGGTCATCGCGAACCGCACCGGCCGACATTAAATGATGCCAGAACATGGGCAGCGCTAACAGCGCTAGGCCAGGGGATCACACGACAGCGCAGACTCCTGTACAGCAAATAACAACGCTCAGGAGGCTGCACCCAGCACCAAGGTGGGATTCTTGACATCTGTGCTGCGTCTCATTACAAAGGGAACTCGCGCCTCCAACACAGTTTGACTGTTTAAAGGGCTAAATGTTATACGTGTTTCATTCAGCGTGTGCAAGGAGCGAAATTAAAAGAGCAACCTTTGACTTGTGCAGCACTACTGCTGCATAAGCTGTGGCTCTTCTACTTTGTAACCCCTGAGGGGGGGTTAAAGGTTACCTTTGAAATTGGTTCAATTAGGCTTCGGCCTACACTCTGCTCCCCCTGCAGAGCCCTGGGCTCCAACACCGCCAGTTGGGGCCCGGTACTGCTAGCTGCACAGAGAAAAACACCAGCCAATGTGTCAGTGGGGTTCAGCACCGCCAGCTGTTCCCCTGCTGTGCAGCCGGCAACGTGTCCTGCAACTGCCACGCAGGCACAACAGACCCAAAAGCTGCCGCCAGTGCAGGCTTCGGCCTACACTCTGCTCCATCTCCTCCTCCTGCTGACCCCGGGCTCCAACACCGCCAGTTGGGGCCCGGTACTGCTAGCTGCACAGAGAAAAACACCAGCCAATGTGTCAGTGGGGTTCAGCACCGCCAGCTGTTCCCCTGCTGTGCAGCCGGCATCGTGTCCTGCAAAAGCCACGCAGACACAAGAACTGAAATTGAAGGGAACCTGTCCCCCCTCCCCCAGGCGTTTGTACATTTTAAAGGCCACCTTGTACAGCGGTAATGCTGCATGTGTGCAAGGTGGCTCATAAACGTATTCTCCTCGCACATGTGGAACTGAAAACACGTCTAAAATGTGTCCTCTGTGTGACCATTTAACCGTCCCGGTGGTGTGACTTTCCTTTGTAATGACACGCTGCAACCCCCTTGGTAGCGCTGCCCGTCTTCTGGCATCATTGTTTGGCTGCCTGCGCCTCTGCGGCCGCCCTGACCCACACAACGCCCCTCGTTGTCTTATTTATTGGGACTGCGAGGGTGTGATTGACGGGCATGATCAGTGCATCAGTTCGCCTGTCCCTCATCTCCTTCCGCCTTCTGCGGACTGTGCGGCTTCATGGCCGTGGCATGCGATAAGGGATCAGATGACGCCGCACAGTCTGAAGCGGGTGTAAGGACCCGAGTGTGAGAGGCGAACATATGTGCTGCGCCAGGCCCTGAATCCCAGCCCCGCAGTGTTTTAACAATGTTAAGACACTGCGGGGCTGGGATTCATGGTCATCGCGAACCGCACCGGCCGACATTAAATGATGCCAGAACATGGGCAGCGCTAACAGCGCTAGGCCAGGGGATCACACGACAGCGCAGACTCCTGTACAGCAAATAACAACGCTCAGGAGGCTGCACCCAGCACCAAGGTGGGATTCTTGACATCTGTGCTGCGTCTCATTACAAAGGGAACTCGCGCCTCCAACACAGTTTGACTGTTTAAAGGGCTAAATGTTATACGTGTTTCATTCAGCGTGTGCAAGGAGCGAAATTAAAAGAGCAACCTTTGACTTGTGCAGCACTACTGCTGCATAAGCTGTGGCTCTTCTACTTTGTAACCCCTGAGGGGGGGTTAAAGGTTACCTTTGAAATTGGTTCAATTAGGCTTCGGCCTACACTCTGCTCCCCCTGCAGAGCCCTGGGCTCCAACACCGCCAGTTGGGGCCCGGTACTGCTAGCTGCACAGAGAAAAACACCAGCCAATGTGTCAGTGGGGTTCAGCACTGCCAGCTGTTCCCCTGCTGTGCAGCCGGCAACGTGTCCTGCAACTGCCACGCAGGCACAACAGACCCAAAAGCTGCCGCCAGTGCAGGCTTTGGCCTACACTCTGCTCCATCTCCTCCTCCTGCTGACCCCGGGCTCCAACACCGCCAGTTGGGGCCCGGTACTGCTAGCTGCACAGAGAAAAACACCAGCCAATGTGTCAGTGGGGTTCAGCACCGCCAGCTGTTCCCCTGCTGTGCAGCCGGCATCGTGTCCTGCAAAAGCCACGCAGACACTTGCTCTTGTACCTTCTGCTCCCCATCCTGGTTCCAGTACCGTCAGCTGGTTCCGGGCAGAGCCTTTGGCTTAGGTGCCTCCCTCTGGGTATCCGAGTTCCACCAACGTCAGGTGGTCCTTGGTAGTGCTTTCAGGCACGGGTACCTCCTGCTTAGTAACCGGGTTCCAGTAACGTCAGCTGGTCCTCGGTAGTTCCATTGGCTCTTGGACCTTCGGCTACCCATCCGGGTTCCAGCACCGTCAGCTGGTTCTCGGCAGTGTCTTTTGCTCTTGTACCTTCTGCTCCCCATCCTGGTTCCAGTACCGTCAGCTGGTTCCGGGCAGAGCCTTTGGCTTAGGTGCCCCCCTCTGGGTATCCGAGTTCCACCAACGTCAGGTGGTCCTTGGTAGTGCTTTCAGGCACGGGTACCTCCTGCTTAGTAACCGGGTTCCAGTAACGTCAGCTGTTCCTCGGTAGTTCCATTGGCTCTTGGACCTTCGGGTAGCCATCCGAGTTCCAGTTCCATCAGCTGGTTCTCGGCATTTTCTCAGCCTTCTTGTACCTTCTGCTACATTTCCAAGTTCAAGAGACTAAACACGATGACCCGGAAGACCACCCCTAAGATGACGACGACACCAGAGACGACAACCACCATGATGACGACGACCCTGGAGACGATGACCCCGAAGACCACCCCGATGACGACGACCCCGGAGACGACGACCCTGAAGACCACCCCGATGACGACGACCCCGGAGACGACGACCCTGGAGACGACGACGACCTGGAAGACCGAGAAGCAGAAGAACAAGAGGCTGCAGAACAAAGAGCAGAAGAACATTAAGCATAACACTAAATATCAGAGCAAAAAATATTATCTAAATTATAAGCAGAAGAAGACTAAGCAGTGTATGGGGGTGAGTCCGTTCCTCCTCGTGGTGCCCCTGGATAAAGCCTGATGCTGCAGGCCAAACTGAACGCGGACAAATGTAACTGTTTTGTGACAGGCAGAACGGAAGGTGTAATCTTCAAACTTTTATAGATAACAACTACGGGAATGCCTGTCACAAATAAGAATATGATGAAGAAGTAGAATATGATGAAGATAATAGTAAAATAAAAAGAATATGAACAATGTAACCAAAAAAATAATAGGTAGAAGATGAAGAAGAAGATGAATAAGGTGAAGAAGTTGATGTCAAAGAAGCTGATGATGAGGATAATGAAGAAGAAAGTGTGGGAGAAGTAAAAAAGAAGGTGAAGGGCGTGGAAGTAGTGAAACATCAATATCTGACAAAATAAAAAAAAAAATTAACATAGTCAAAATCTTTCTACCGCCGAACGTCATAAAAAAAACCCAAAATCCTGCTATTCTATTACATTGGGCTAAACCTCTGTGCCTTTAATGTCTCCGCCACGTCCCCCAATACATCCTACATTATTCTTAGTTGTTTTCCTTCATGTAGAATGAACCTACAAGTTTATAAAGGGTTTATTTTAATTCCGATATTTTCGTCCCATTGACTTGCATTGGGATCGGGTATCGGTATCGGATTGGATCCGATATTTTGACGGTATCGGCCGATACTTTCCGATACCGATACTTTCCGATATCGGAAAGTATCGCTCAACACTAATCAGAACATTTCTGGTTAGACATTTTTTACATTGTACCACCAGAGGGCAGGAGATTCCCAGCATTAGTTCGTATAGCTTCCTTATTCTCAAACAAGAGCTCTAATGAATTCTAAATATACCAATTTAATGGTGTATTGCGGAAGGAAAGTGTCATCATTTGAATGTACTAGTTAGTAAAGATCACAGAAAGGACAGTGCGTCATATTTTAAATACTGTGTCTGCATTCTTTTTTTCCTTGGTATTTTGTATGGGGTTATTTTCTTTACCTTAAGAAATGAAAAGGTAGTCTTTTTCAAGAAAATTATGGGAATTTCTATGAAAATGTCTAACGTGAGTGTATTTCATTTTTCACAATGTAAACTGCAAAGTTTGTAGTTATTCCTATTATAGAAAAACAACCCTCAGCTTTCAGCAGATAAACCCACCACAGCCATATATTTTAATGCAACAAATACCTATCTTAAAATAATTTAACCCCTGAATACCTTAAATAAATTGAAATTCCCATTTTTAAATTAACCTGTCATATCTAAGGGGGAACTTATAAATGCAGTAAGTGTATTTTGATTGCTTAAAAATATGATTTTTTTTTTCAGTGATGTATCTGCTAAACGTAGAAAACATAGGGCATAGTCACTGCAGAGGAGGCATTATCCGCAGGTTGCCAACAAATGTGCCAAGTAGAAAGCCATACAATGCCACAAATCTTTGTGAGCTGATATCATGCACACATTACTTTCTGGCAACAAAAAATGTGCTAAATTTATTAAGCTCTCATCTTCAGTTTAACCCTTTAATGACCGCCGATACACCTTTTGACGGCGGTCATTAAAGGGACTAATACCTCAGCGCCGCTTTTTAACGGCGCTGAAGTATAAAGTAATCGTGGCAATTCCCACGGGTGTAAGCCGGTTTTAGAGCTGATCGGGACCTATTAACCCCTTGAATACTGCTGTCAATCATCACAGCTGTATTTAATTGGTGGCAAGGGGGGTCACAGGACCCCCTTAATAACCATCGGACACCGGCAATATAAATTGCGGGTCCCGATAGTTACCAGGATATGCTAAGATCATGTGATGACCCCAGGGTACAGTGGTCTGTGAGATCCAGCTGTAAGTTGGGTCTCACAGTAGTCAGTACCTCACTGACAGTCTCATTCACTGCACTACACGAGAACTGCAGTGTATGAGACCAACGATCAAAATAAAAATTATACATGTCCCAGTGGAAAACTAAAAAAAGTAAATTCAAATATGTATATGCAGCGCCCCAGAGTCCTGGTCGTTGCAGTACTGTGGCTCCGCCACTATGGGGAGCTATGGTGCGTCCGATGGCACTGAAGGAGTTCATCTGATCAGGTATCACAGACACCAATACATTTCACAGCCGGGCCTCCGGGGGGAGCTAAGGGTTCTATTCATTAGGCCACTCCCCACCATAGTGGGTAAACTGGGGGTCAGGCAGGAAGTTAGATCAGAGAAAGCTGACTGGATTGAACGAAGCAACACCTTGTGGCAGAGGGTGTGGAGGAAGAGACAGTAGGGTCTCTGCCAGGGGTGGGATCCTGGCAGAGGCTTGGCATTGGAAAGAACGTAACGGGACCGTGCCTGCTCAGAATAGCGGCGGTGCCCTAAGAAAGGATTAGAAGCGAGATAGATTGTGCTGAGTGAGAAACGAGATCAAGCAATAGGAGAATTCCAGTAGGGGTCGTGCTGTAAGACCGAAGCAACACCTTACTGAGGCGCACTACCGGTGGCCGGAACGCCGAGGGAGTATTATAACATTCCGCTTCAAGCAATACTCTAAACAGCGGCAGGACAGTCAGTTTAAGGCGGGCTGTCTAACACATATCACCTATGAAGTCTTGGGAGGCAATTGCGGGAGAGGGGCGTCTCTAGGGTCCCGGAAGAACTCCAGGCCTACCCGACAAACGGGTGCCGTTCTAACCGTAACATCAGGGAGGGACGGACGATTAGAAGAACATCATTTAATCGAGTTGTGAGGGAACTTAAGAAACAGACACAACAGTTGTGGGGTACTTTCCGTAAGCACAGCAGGGGAGGACTACAACACATAGCGCTAAGAAGGAAGGCACCGATTTCCACCTGTGAAGAGAACTCTGGAAGTGCCATTGGACCGGCCGGACTTGCGCAGCCTGGTGAACCGTATTCTGGACTGAGGACTCAGAGATCTCCAGTAAAGAGGTAAAGAGACTGCAACCTGGTGTCCTCGTTATTTACCGCGACCTGCACCCCACAACTGCACCGTTACAACACCACTTATTGCACCGGACGTCCCCCACTGACAGACAGGGCCACGGACCGGGTCTAGCCACCGTGACAACCCCAGAACTGAGATCCCAGAGGCCCGGCTCCGGGTACCCCTCGGCCCTGCGGCGGTGTGGGGGCGCTCCAGAACTTGGCGTCACGAACAGGATCTACTTAAGCCTGAAGAATCAGGTCATGTGTGCCTAGAGACTGTGATTTGTTGTGCTTGGACTGTACTTTATTGCAAAGACTGTGTGCTACCATTGACCAAGAGAAGTTCCCGCCAAAAGCCGCCGCCATTGCTACTTCGGAGAAGAAGGAGGGCGTGCTATGGGAGGAGACTACCAGAATGGCGCGAGAAATGGATACCGCCCCCTGCGCTTCTGGCTGCAAGGAGATGACCTGCCCCAAAGCAGAGGACAACCCCCTGATTTGCAACGGCGGGAAGCGGGTGATGGAGAAGCCCGACCTCGGCGAAATGGCGGAGTTAGATGCATGCATTGCCACCGATCAACAGATCATGATGAAGAACAGCGAGTGCCGGAACGGGGAAGGAGCAGTCCCGGCTTACCCTCGTTCACTAGAGGTGGACCCGTGTCCTCTACAGCCGGCAGATCCGAAGCCTTTGGAACAGATAGCGGAGCCGAGTCACCCAATCCTGGCCTCGGAGTCAGCGGAGGAGGAACCACAGCGAGCGGAGCCGCGTCCGAGGACCGCATTGGAGGAGCCGCGGTCCGAGCAGCAGCTGACTCCAGTGTCCTTGTCGGCGGAACGGATCGACACCGGTGGAATCACATCAGGCGCAGGTATGGAAAGCGCCCCTACTCCCCCGGTCGATTCTGCTCCCCCGACCGATCCGGTTCCTCCGATCGATCCCGCTCCTGTGACCGCTCCTCACCCTAGCAATGATCGTTCCTTCTTGGTGGAGCGGGTGATCCTCACCTCTAACGCGATGGGGAAGCTAGTGCCCCCACTACCAACCAAGATGGGAGAACCCCTAGATGTGGGCCTAGACGGGGTGATCCTTCGGTGGGACACCCCCTGGACCGGGCCGGATGGGACCCGGGAAGAGGGCCTCACCCTTGCGGTACTTACCTGGGAACAGTATAAGCAATGTTTGATTCAACACTGGAAAGATCGAGACGAGACCGAATCGCCTGACACACAACGTAAGAAGTCTGGTCCCGGTAGGAAAGACGTGGTAAAGCGGGGAACTGTGCTGGCCTACCACCCAAAGAGGGGATGGGGTTCCATACAAGAACCGGGGCTACCAACTGATGTTTTTGTTACTAGCTATAACGTGAAGACCCCCTGCTGCAGCCGAAATGGTGATCCGTTACAGAGGGGAGATCAGGTGACCTACACCCGCCATCGGAGTGCACAAGGATGGTGTGCCCGGAACGTTCGACGGTGTGGGCCTGAAAGAGCGCCCCCTGTTGCTCCGATCATGAATGATCCCGATTTGCCAGATCTTATTCCTATCACCACCGTACGCCTCGTAGCGGCTCCAGAACTTGCAAGCAGGATTAGCCTTCAAATTCAGGCACCGGCTGGTCTGAGGGCGCCTGAGAGACCAACTACCAGCTCAGGAGCTGCCTCCACCGGGGGGGAGACCGCCCCAGACCTGGAAGAATAAACCTCGGAAACCTGAAAATGTATATAGTTACTGTTTCCCTGTTTACTGTTTGCCGCCAAACCCGTCCAGGGTTAACTCTTTATGGATCCCTTAGTTGACCCGGGATCCTTATTGTTTGTTTTTCTACAAGTTTGCACAAGTTTTACAAACTGAGAAATCATGAACAGTGCATGATCCAAACTTTCTTGTAAATGGTTTGCACCTTATTAAAGGCGCTTCCTACTGGTTTTATTTAAAGACTCTTTGCGAAGATACCGTTCTGGAACCTTTGATGAGTATGGACTGGTAGCTTGAGAAGATGTGCTACCTCACTGAGATTTGATCCTCTCTTAAAGGGGATGTTCATTTGTTGCACGTAAATGGTGATATTGCTTTAAGACCGATAGCAATGATGTCAATGAAAGAAAATGATGATAATATTTACATGTAAAAGTTATATGTATGCCATTGGTTAATTGTAAAGGAATGCTGATAATGTTCTCTGAAAGAAGAAGTAAAAAGAAGTAATGAGAAAGTTTCATGTTGTGAAAAGAAGATAGTTGATAATGTTGATAAGAAAAAGGTGAGGATAGAAGGTAAACCCTGAGTCCCCATAGAAAGTTAATAATGTGTTACTAAGGACAGAAAGTGAACCCGTAGGGGTTAGTGAGTGAGTCCTAATAGGAGCCAAGTAGAGCCGGCTCCATGTTCTCTAATTGAAAGGAATGTTATGTCTATACCATGTATAGTAGAGAAAGGCAGTAGGCCCTGGCTGAACGGGGCGGTCCTGTAAAAGAAAGGAGAGGCAGTAGGTCTGGTGCCATAGGGACAGGCGGTCCTGCAGGTTCAAAGTAGGAGAATGAAAAGTTAACTTGCCCTGTAATGTGATTATGGGAAGGCCTTTAGCGAGCTAAGAGTGTATGTTCCTTGAAGGCAATGTTAAATTATTGTTCATCAAATTGCACTTAGTAGAATACCCGGTTGGGTAATGAGAGTTAATTGTAGCCTGTTGCTATGATATTTAATTATGTTTGTAACGTTAAAGTGTCCTCACCTCCCATAAAGGGAAGCCTGTTCAAGTATACTTATTGTTTTGCACTCAACAAAAATTGTACGTCTTTTTGCTAACCTGTATTGTTGTTTTCTTCCCAGTCCTGGAGTACTGTGTTTAACCAGGGGGGAGTGCAGCGCCCCAGAGTCCTGGTCGTTGCAGTACTGTGGCTCCGCCACTATGGGGAGCTATGGTGCGTCCGATGGCACTGAAGGAGTTCATCTGATCAGGTATCACAGACACCAATACATTTCACAGCCGGGCCTCCGGGGGGAGCTAAGGGTTCTATTCATTAGGCCACTCCCCACCATAGTGGGTAAACTGGGGGTCAGGCAGGAAGTTAGATCAGAGAAAGCTGACTGGATTGAATGAAGCAACACCTTGTGGCAGAGGGTGTTGTGGAGGAAGAGACAGTAGGGTCTCTGCCAGGGGTGGGATCCTGGCAGAGGCTTGGCATTGGAAAGAACGTAACGGGACCGTGCCTGCTCAGAATAGCGGCGGTGCCCTAAGAAAGGATTAGAAGCGAGATAGATTGTGCTGAGTGAGAAACGAGATCAAGCAATAGGAGAATTCCAGTAGGGGTCGTGCTGTAAGACCGAAGCAACACCTTACTGAGGCGCACTACCGGTGGCCGGAACGCCGAGGGAGTATTATAACATTCCGCTTCAAGCAATACTCTAAACAGCGGCAGGACAGTCAGTTTAAGGCGGGCTGTCTAACACATATCACCTATGAAGTCTTGGGAGGCAATTGCGGGAGAGGGGCGTCTCTAGGGTCCCGGAAGAACTCCAGGCCTACCCGACAAACGGGTGCCGTTCTAACCGTAACATCAGGGAGGGACGGACGATTAGAAGAACATCATTTAATCGAGTTGTGAGGGAACTTAAGAAACAGACACAACAGTTGTGGGGTACTTTCCGTAAGCACAGCAGGGGAGGACTACAACACATAGCGCTAAGAAGGAAGGCACCGATTTCCACCTGTGAAGAGAACTCTGGAAGTGCCATTGGACCGGCCGGACTTGCGCAGCCTGGTGAACCGTATTCTGGACTGAGGACTCAGAGATCTCCAGTAAAGAGGTAAAGAGACTGCAACCTGGTGTCCTCGTTATTTACCGCGACCTGCACCCCACAACTGCACCGTTACAACACCACTTATTGCACCGGACGTCCCCCACTGACAGACAGGGCCACGGACCGGGTCTAGCCACCATGACAACCCCAGAACTGAGATCCCAGAGGCCCGTCTCCGGGTACCCCTCGGCCCTGCGGCGGTGTGGGGGCGCGATTAAAAACACAAAAAAAGCGCACACAAATCATGAAAAGCCATTTCGCCACACAAAATGTAGCGTTTGTGGTAAAAAAATTACACATAATTGGTATTGTCATATATGGAACGACTCGCTCTATAAAACTAGCATGTTATTCTGTATGGTGAACGCCATACAAAAATGATAATAACAAGCAAAAAATATAAATTTTTCATCATACAGACTAATATAAAAAGTGATCAAAAAGTTGTTAAAAATAAATTATATAAATACAAACCGTCCTGCAAAAAACAAGCCATAATGTGGCTCATTTGGAAAAAAATACAAAAGTTGCCGTTCTCAGAATATGTTATGGTGATGCAAAAACAAATTTAGTTTTGTAAAATATTGTTTTTAGTGTGAAAAAAATAGCATAGCATAAAAAGATATGTAAATCTGTAATCTTATCGTCTCGACTAAAAAATTGGTCTTATCAGTTTTACTGCATGGTGAATTGGCGCAAAAAATAAAAACAATAACTGAATTGCTGGTTTTTGTTCATTTTGCGTTTGAAAAATCTGAATAAAAAGAGCTAAAAAATGTGCACTAAAATGGTACCAAAAAAATCTGCAACTCATTCTGCAAAAAATAAGACCTCATACAGCTCTGTTCCCTCCCCCCAAAAAAAGGTACATCTCTCAGAATTTACTGTAATGGCACACACCACAAGAATAAATCGGCCTTATCATTTATACTACATGGTGAACTACGAAAAAATAAAAATAAGAACAATTCTTGTACTGCTATTTGTTCATTCTACCTTGTAAAAATCAGAATAAGGCTCGCCTCACATAAATCCTGTGCCTGAGCACTTATGTCAGGGTTTCCAAGTAATTTCCTCAAAACTGTGATTCAGAGAAAACCCCCAGATGGAACCATTCACTTATGAGGCAGATGGAGCCACTTTGGACTGGTGTGTGTTCCGGCAGTGTCCCATAATTTCAGGCATCTTTTAGGCTTTTCCCCTGACGAAGGCACACTGCCGAAACGCACGTAGGGGCAGTGGCACCACTATCTGGGAATTGGTAAGGCATCTTTGGCACTACAATGTAGTATTTTTCTACTTTTGTTGGCAGCATTTGACAGTCTTGATATTGTTTGTCTCTACATACTGTGACCCTTCCGAGATATGGATGCAGCTATTGTGGATTTTTGTTAGGGACCATTTATTGTTTCAGACTGTTTTTTTCGATATATGGGTGTGTTACCCAATATAACATTGTTATTTTATGCCAGCAACTCGCCAATATCTACATATACTTTTGCCCCCTACCCAAGGTGGTGCCACTCAGATCTAGTTTGACGTTTTCCAGACACTAGTGGCTATTTTTAATTGTTTTTGTGTACTGTCTTTTTCTCAATAAATTTTCTACTTTGTTCTACATACGTCTGTTTGTGTATATGTTCTTATGGTTTATGACGTTGAACTACTAATTTTGTCCAGCTTTTTGAACACTTCTACTTTTGTTTATTTTCACTTGATATAGACTATTGATTTTCTTCTGTGTTCAGTGAGGTTACTTCTTTTGTTATTATGTGCACAAGTTGCAGATTTGCCTGCGGATTTTTCTGCACTAAATCCGCAGCTCTTGGCAGAAAATGCAGGTGTTGTTGTAAGAGGGTGAACTGTAGTCCCACTGAGAGGGCACTAGGACCCTGTGGTTTTTGCTTGCTGCAGCAGAGGACAGACTCTGCAAAACCCCGAGAGACAATGTGTGCTGGGGGGTGGGGTCTGGTGTCTTGTGTGTAAAGTAAAATAAGGAAGTGAGAGCTGAGAAGAGAAAGGCGGGAAGAAAAAGCAGAAGCTGCTGTGATATAGCAAAGAGACTGTGTGTGGATTTTACTGCGAGTTTGTTGGAGAAAAAGAAGCTATTGAGAGACTTTTCATTGCTAACGTTTTCCTGGAGAAAAACTAACCTTTTGTTCAACTCTGTGAGAGACTTTTGTTGCTAACGTTTTTCTGGAGAGGAGCTAACCTTTATTTTGAAAGACTGAAACTTTACTGCAAACCCACTACGTATTTGAGAGTCTGTGGAATACCTGTGCATTGATTGGAGAAACAAGTCTGGACAGATTGCTGATACAGAGACGAACGGATTGTCGTGGAAGCATTCCTAGGAGCTACAGAAGAAGAGACAATATCGTGAGGCCACTAACTAAGTCCCTGGCGTTTGGGCTCGGCATCGGCCGATAAGACAAGAGGAGCTTGCTGTAACTTATTGGCACTGAAGATATGGACTGGCTGCAGCCTGTGCGGATTCCTGCCTGAGAGGAGATCTATCTCAGGATACGGTACCATAAGTTATAGATACCCGGGTATCCCTGTGCAGAGTGTTTAATTGTTACTTAGAGGTGTATCTCATATTAGAGTTGTGTAAGTTATACTCAGTGTGCCGTTCCAGGGGCTCCCCTGATAACATACATTCAATTTACACTTGTTCCTGTTTTTAGTTGCCCTGTTAGGTAAATTTCTTATTAGTCTTTTGTAGCATACAGTTTTCAGGAGACCTTGGAGTGGCACAGTGATTTCAGCTGCTGCTGAGCTAGTGTATCTTTGGGGTGCATCTGCCTTAATATTCTCCATATTACCTTTATTATTTTGCCTTTGAGTAAATACAGTTGGAGATTTCTGCCTTGGTCTTGGTTTGTGACTCACTGGATCTTATTCGGACCTCTGGTCATTACATTTTTGGCGTAGTCGGCAGGATCCAGTGTTTGTCATGGACGGGGGCGTGTTGTGATTCGGTTCGTGGGCTCCCCCGGTGGTCTCTTGTGGTACTGGTGTCCTGCAAGCTTTGCCTTCTCAGTTCACCTGTTCCTATCAGGATGTGGGAGTATCCTATTTAACCTTGCTCCTCAGTCATTCTAATGCTGGCCATCAATGTATCCAGAGTGATTCTGTTGCATGTTCCTGCTCCCAGTTTTCTGCTCAGCTAAGTTGGACACTTTAGTCCTTAAGTCTATTTTTGTATGTTTTGTCCAGTTTGCACTTATGTGAATCTCTGCAGCTGGAAGCTCTTGTTGGGCTGAAATTACCACTCCAGTGGCATGAGTTGTCACATGAGTTAAGGTAATTTCAGGATGGTGTTTTGAAGGGTTTTGCAGCTGACCGCGAAGTCCTCTGTTGTATCTTTCTGCTATTTAGTTAGCGGGCCTCTCTGTGCTAAATCTGCTTTCATACTACATGTGTCTTTTCATCTGCTCTCACCGTTATTATATGTGGGGGGCTGCTATCTCCTGTGGGGACATTCTCTGGAGGCAAGCCAGGACTGTGTTTTCTTCTACCAGGGGTAGTTAGTTCTCCGGCTGGCGCGCGGCATCTAGAGACAACGCAGGAATGCCCCCTGGCTACTTCTAGTGTGGTGTGTAGGTTTAGCATCGCGGTCAGCTCTAGTTTCCATCACCCGAGAGCTTGTCCGTTTATTCTATGCTTCTGATGTTTCCTTGCCATTGGAAACCATAACAGGGGCGAGGGTGGAAATGACCCCGCGGTATCCGCATCCTCCTCGGGGGTTGGGGTTCCCCTGGCAGCCGCGGCGACTCCGGGAGGGTATGTGCCTGTAGGAGCTTTACTTCAGCACATGCCGAAATACGATGGGCGCAATATGGCGTTGCAAGATTGGGCTGAGAGAATCCGGAGTATTCTGCGCATGTGTAATTTGACCCCCGCGTTACGCGCTGAGCTGGCATTAAATGCACTGGAGTGTGATATTAGGCGTATGGTGATGGTGCGCCCAGAATCAGAGAGGGATACGTTAGAAAAGATTTTGGAACTGTTAGAGGGGAGTTTGGGGGGCCGAGCACGTGTGGCCCAGCTTCTGTCCCTATTCTTTAATCGTTCCCAGAGAGAGTGTGAGTCCCTGATGCAGTACTCTAATATCTTGCAAGAGACGCTGAATGAAATGCAGCGACTAGACCAGGGGGCCATGTGAGCGTTCCGGGAGGTAGACCGCTTGCTCCGGGATCAATTCATCACCAGTTTTGCTAATAGACTTCTCCGGGACAAACTGTTGGAAATGGCCCGGGCTGCACCAGAACTATCCTTCTGGCAGATTTACCGAGCTGCAGTGGAAAGAGAAGAGAAATCTGCCCATGTGCCCGAGGGGTCAGTGAACAGTGCCCAGCTGGAGGAAGGTGGGTCATCAGGGTCAGGGGGAGAGGGGCTGGTGAGCGTGGTACAAGCTTTGCGTGCTGAGGTGAAGGAGTTGAAGCTGAAATTGTCTCAACTGACAGTTGATCCCGCCTCTACCCCCTCACGGGGGCCTCGTGCCCCACCCCCTGGAACAGCGACCCCACAGACGGCCAGGTCGTCCTATCAGAATGAGTCAAGCCCTCGTCCACGAGGAGCAATCACCTGCTGGAAGTGTGGGCGCCAGGGACACATCTCTCGTTACTGCCGGACGCTTGCAGCCCCAGAAACCCCGTCGCCGGCTTTAAACTTCCGGCCGCTGCCATGAGAGGGCAAGCAGCAGCGGCCCCACCCACACAAAGCCCTCGACGGAATGAGAAAGATTTGTTTGCATGTAGTCCAGTGATAGAAGCAGAGTTTGAAGGGCGGAAGATGAGGTGCTTGGTTGACACGGGATCCGAATGTACTAAAATGCCACTAGAAGTATATGAGAGATACTTCAGTCGACTAGTGATTCCAGAGGATGGCCGAGTGATACGACTGACCACCGCGAATAATGGTCAACTGTCAGTCAAGGGAATCGTGTGGATGCAACTAAAAATGTTTGGTCAAGAACTGGGGCAGAAAGGGGTAGTACTGGTGGATCACCCCCTTAGAAGAGGGATGGAAGTGACGCTCGGAATGAACGTGTTGTGAACTCTATTTTTGGGCTCCCTCTAGTGGTCACAAGCGGTACTGTGTAGTGTTCTCTTTCTGCAGGTTGGCTGCATCAGCTGGTTCGTTATCCTTGGTTGGTTTCCTATTTAGCTCACCTGGATACTCAGTTCCTTGCCTGCTATCAATGTATTCAGTGCTCTTCAGATTCCTTGTGACTACCTTGCTCCCAGTCTCTCCAAGACAAGCTAAGTTTTTGTTTGTTCATTTTTTGATTATTAGCATTCATCATGTTTCTTGTCCAGCTTGCTAAAATGTGATTTCCTCGCTTGCTGGTTGCTCTAGGGGACTGAGTTTCTCCCCCCACACCGTTAGTTGGTGCGGGGGTTCTTGAAATCTCAGTGTGGATATTTTGTAAGGGTTTTTTACTGACCGCACAGACCCCTTTTCTATTTTCTGCTATCTAGTATTAGTGGGCCTCATTTGCTTAATCTGCTTTCATCCCTGTGTATGTGCCTTCCTCTTACCTCACCGTTATTATTTGTTGGGGGCTTCTATATCTTTGGGGATTATTTCTCTGGAGGCAAGAGAGGTCTTTCTTTCTCTCTAGGGGTAGTTAGTTCCTCAGGCTGGCTCGTGACGTCTAGGATTTTTAGGCACGCTCACCGGCTACTTCTAGTGTGTTTGGATAGGTTCAGATTTGCGGTCAGTCCAGTTTGCCACCTCCCTAGAGCTTGTCCTATGTTTGTTACTTAGCTGGAGTAATTTGTGATCCTCAACCACTAAGGATCATAACAGAACGTGCTGCGAGACTTGAATCACCAGATGTATGCCAGTGAAGGACCCTGATACTGGACCCATGCGACAAGACACCGACCCACACAGAGAATTCTACACCGTCTAGTGCTGAGTTGCGACTTGCTGAAAAGTGCGGTCCCAGGTGGCCGGGTGGGCCGGGTCCGAGTGCCATCGAGGGCCCCGATCCTGCTGGGACCAAGACAAGAGGAACTCTTAATGCTGCCTGTGGGAGCTGCACAGAGATTGAATGGACTTGAAGTGCTACTTGAGCCCGCCCGGGAGGGTTCCTCACTTGCCAAGGTACATGTGGCCCGGTCTCTGGCGATTGTGAAGAATGGACGAGTGCCGGTCCAATGCATCAATGTTTTAGATGAAGCTGTTGCAATTCCCGCTGGAACTATACTGGCTGAACTGTTCGTGCCAGCAGAAAAGGTGCCGGAAAATGCAGGATTCGAACTGCGACCAGACCAACAGTCATCCTGGACCTTTGCGGTCGAGGTAGGCCAGACTGAGCCTCCTACGGAGGAATGGAATGGTCATGTGATCATGGAGCAGATGGGAGTGGATTGGGAGAAGCTGACCCCCGTGCAGTTGGAGCAGTTGGAGAGAGTTTTGTGGGAACATCAAGAGACCTTTTCCCGACATGGAGAGGACTTCGGGTGTACCCAGACGATTGAGCATGAGATTCCAACGGGGGATACTCCACCCATTAGAGAAAGATATCGTCAAATTCCTCCAGCGCTTTATCAAGAGGTGAAGAGCATGGTGGCCAGTATGCTGGACAACCAAGTGATCCGAGAGAGCCGGAGTCCCTGGGCGGCCCCTGTAGTCTTGGTCCGCAAGAAGGATAGGACACTCCGATTTTGTGTGGACTATCGAAAATTGAACGCCCACACCGTACGGGACGCATATCCTTTACCCCGTATTGAAGAATCCCTGTCTGCCCTGGGTCAGGCCAAGTATTTCTCAACGTTGGATTTGGCAAGCGGGTACTGGCAGGTCCCAATGGCTGAAAAAGATCGAGCCAAGACGGCGTTTGTCTTGCCAATGGGGCTCTTTGAGTTCAACCGGATGCCCTTTGGCCTCACTACCGCCCCGGGAACCTTCCAACGCCTGATGGAACATTGCTTGGGCGATCTAAATTTTGAATCAGTCCTGATATATCTAGACGACATTGTGGTGTTCGGAACTTCATTTGAAGATCATCTGGAGAAGCTGCGTCAAGTTCTCCGGCGGCTCAAGAGCTACGGCCTGAAAATAAAGCCAAAAAAATGTCAACTGTTACGAAACCAGATTGAATATTTGGGGCATCTGGTGACCCCGGACGGGGTATTACCTTTAGACAGTAAGATCAAGGCGGTACAAGAGTGGCCACCTCCTTGTGACCTGCGAGAAGTGCGGGCCTTCCTGGGCCTAGCAGGATACTATCGGCGGTTTGTGCCTAAATTCTCACAAGTGGTGAGTCCCTTGAATGAACTTTTGAGAGTGACAGTGCTGGGTCCTCGAAATCGCCCCATTCCATGGGGGCCCCTACAGAAAAAGGCATTTGATGAAGTGAAAACCGCTCTAACGAGTGCCCCATTGCTGGCCTACGCCCGGTTTGACACCCCTTTTTTGTTGTATACCGATGGTAGTCTTCATGGGTTGGGGGCAGTACTAGCACAGGTGCAGGACGGCCGAGAGCGAGTGATTTCTTATGGCAGCAGATCTTTAAGAGACTCCGAGCGAAATCCGGCTAACTACAGCTCATTCCGGCTGGAATTGCTGGCCCTGGTGTGGGCAATGACAGAACGCTTCGCCGAGTATCTAACAGGAGCTGAGGTGCTAGTCATGACAGATAACAACCCGCTAGCTCACTTAGAGAATGCAAAACTGGGAGCGTTAGAGCAGCGGTGGGTCGCCAGACTAGCCAAGTTCAATTACCGCATTAAATTTCGCTCTGGTCGAGAAAACGGCAATGCAGATGCATTGTCAAGAGTGCCCCTTGAGTTATCAGGGGAAGATGTTGACGAACAACTTGAGGACACTGAAACTCCAGCTTTGGGGCAGATACCTATCTTCCAAAGTGTGGTACACTCAAGTGGGGTGGCCACCGGGATGCCCTGTGTCCTGGGTAAAACATCCTCAGATTGGACAAGAGTCCAGGATGAGTGTCCGGACATTGCACTTGTGCGCCGTTGGGTACAAAACAAGGCCTGGCCCAGTGCAGAGGACAAGGCTCAGTTGTCCATGGAAGGAGTGAAACTCCTTCGACAATGGGATAAATTGTGTGTGGAACAAGGTCTTTTGTATCGTAAGGTGTACTTGCCATCAGAGCTGCAGCATCGGTACCAACTGATAATTCCTGTGGGGATGGGTCCAGTGGTCGCTCGTGAGGCGCATGAGAAGGGGGCCCATTTTGGAAGTGAAAAGACACTTCAGTGGTTGCAGCGAGTCCTCTACTGCCCTGAGTTGGGAGGGATGGGGGCTGACGTGTGTCGGCAGTGCCGAATTTGTGGGCTCAACAAAAGCCCTGAGCAGCGGGCTCCCACACAGTCTATTAAGACTTCAGCTCCACTGGAGCTACTCATGATTGACTACGTGTTGATAGGGTACTCTACATCAGGGTACTCCTATTGCCTGGTGATGACAGATCACTTTACCAAGTATGCTGTAGCGGTGCCGACAAGAGATCAGACGGCCAAGTCGGCGGCTGAGGCAGTGTGCCGACATTTCTTCCAAGTGTTTGGGTGTCCACAGAGAATACATTCAGATCAAGGGGCCTGCTTTCAGGGGACGCTGATGAAAGAGTTGCACCAACTCTATGGTATCGAGCAGTCGAGAACAACGCCTTACCACCCTCAGGGTAACGGGGCATGTGAGCGTTTTAATCGGACCTTGTTGCAAATGTTGAGGTCCTTAGAGAGTCAGCAACAGACATGCTGGCCTGAGTATCTCCCCGAATTGATGTGGGCTTACAATAACAGGGTGCACAGTACTACTGGTTACTCACCACACATGTTGATGTTTGGTAGACCTGGCCGAGACATTGAGGATTTGAACATGCCAGATCCCTCCTCCGCCCCCCCTCGGACTGCATCCGAGTGGGTACGAGAGCATCGGCGGCGGTTGAGGGTGGTGCATCAGGTGGTGGGCGACCACCTTCGCCAGGTGGTCCATAGGGACATGCGACCTGTACAAACAGAGCTGTTCTCTCCGGGAGACAGAGTGTTGGTGAGGACAAAACGACGGTCAGGAAAGCTGAGTGACCGATGGGAGGCGATACCGTATCTGATAAAAAAACAGGTGAACCCTGAGATTCCAGTGTACGAGGTCGAACCGGTGGGGACAGGGGGGCCAACCCGTAATTTGCATCGTAACATGTTACAACGGTGCTGGTTTGAAGATTCGGCGCCTACCCCCCTAGAGCCAGAGGCCATGTTCCAAGGGGCGGGAACTCTGAATGATCTTGAGTTTGATGGTGTACTTACTCCTGCGCCTGCTTATTTGCCCCCTGTGACCAATCTTGAGTTTGATGGTGTGCTTCCTCCTGCGCCTGCTTATTTGCACCCTTTGACCGATCTGGCCTCGGGTGATGAGAATGTTGGGGATATGGAGGATGTTGTTGAGGAGAGTGCATCAGGTCAACTGCTTGGTCCTGACGCTGTATCACAGGACATCGAGCCGCAGGAGGAGACAACTCCACTTGCGCCCACTAACACGACCACGGAAGAGACTTTAGCTCCCTCTAATGTTGCACCTGTTGATGTAGGACTCAGGAGAACTACACGATCTACGGCAGGAATACCGCCTCAGCGATATGCTCAAGATGAATTTGAGTGGGAAGGTATGTCGAGGACACCAACCTCTAGTGGGGTGGCATGTAAGAGGGTGAACTGTAGTGTTGAGCATTCCGATACCGCAAGTATCGGGTATCGGCCGATACTTGCGGGTATCGGAATTCCGATACCGAGATCCGATACTTTTGTGGTATCGGGTATCGGTATCGAAACAACATTAATGTGTAAAATTAAGAATTAAAATAAAAAATATTGCTATACTCACCTCTCCGACGCAGCCTGGACCTCACCGAGGGAACCGGCAGCGTTCTTTGCTTAAAATGCGCGCTTTTACTTCCTTCCGTGACGTCACGGCTTGTGATTGGTCGCGTGCCGCCCATGTGGCCGCGACGCGACCAATCACAGCAAGCCGTGACGTAATTTTCAGGTCCTCAATGCCTAATTCTAGGCATTCAGGAATTTAAAATTACGTTCCGGCTTGTGATTGGTCGCGTCGCGGTCACATGGGCGACGCGACCAATCACAAGCCGTGACGTCACGGGAGGCAGGAGACGCGCGCATTTTTAAAATTACGTCACGGCTTGTGATTGGTTGCGTGCCGCCCATGTGACCGCGACGCGACCAATCACAGCAAGCCGTGACGTAATTTCAGGTCCTCAATGCAGAAATAGGCATCAGGACCTGAAATTACGTCACGGCTTGCTGTGATTGGTCGCGTCGCGGTCACATGGGCGGCACGCAACCAATCACAAGCCGTGACGTAATTTTAAAAATGCGCGCGTCTCCTGCCTCCCGTGACGTCACGGCTTGTGATTGGTCGCGTCGCCCATGTGACCGCGACGCGACCAATCACAAGCCGGAACGTAATTTTAAATTCCTGAATGCCTAGAATTAGGCATTGAGGACCTGAAAATTACGTCACGGCTTGCTGTGATTGGTCGCGTCGCGGCCACATGGGCGGCACGCGACCAATCACAAGCCGTGACGTCACAGAAGGAAGTAAAAGCGCGCATTTTAAGCAAAGAACGCTGCCGGTTCCCTTGGTGAGGTTCAGGCTGCGTCGGAGAGGTGAGTATAGCAATATTTTTTATTTTAATTCTTTATTTTACACATTAATATGGATCCCAGGGCCTGAAGGAGAGTTTCCTCTCCTTCAGACCCTGGGAACCATCAGGAATACCGTCCGATACTTGAGTCCCATTGACTTGTATTGGTATCGGGTATCGGTATCGGATTAGATCCGATACTTTGCCGGTATCGGCCGATACTTTCCACTACCGATACTTTCAAGTATCGGACGGTATCGCTCAACACTAGTGAACTGTAGTCCCACTGAGAGGGCACTAGGACCCTGTGGTTTTTGCTTGCTGCAGCAGAGGACAGGCTCTGCAAAACCCCGAGAGACAATGTGTGCTGGGGGGTGGGGTCTGGTGTCTCGTGTGTAAAGTAAAATAAGGAAGTGAGAGCTGAGAAGAGAAAGGCGGGAAGAAAAAGCAGAAGCTGCTGTGATATAGCAAAGAGACTGTGTGTGGATTTTACTGCGAGTTTGTTGGAGAAAAAGAAGCTATTGAGAGATTTTTCATTGCTAACGTTTTCCTGGAGAAAAACTAACCTTTTGTTCAACTCTGTGAGAGACTTTTGTTGCTAACATTTTTCGGGAGAGGAGCTAACCTTTATTTTGAAAGACTGAAACTTTACTGCAAACCCACTACGTATTTGAGAGTCTGTGGAATACCTGTGCATTGATTGGAGAAACAAGTCTGGACAGATTGCTGATACAGAGACGGACGGGTTGTCGTGGAAGCATTCCTAGGAGCTACAGAAGAAGAGACAATATCGTGAGGCCACTAACTAAGTCCCCGGCGTTTGGGCTCGGCATCGGCCGATAAGACAAGAGGAGCTTGCTGTAACTTATTGGCGCTGAAGATATGGACTGGCTGCAGCCTGTGCGGATTCCTGCCTGAGAGGAGATCTATCAGCAATAAATTACTTGGCACTCAGAAGGTCTTTTTGCAAGAAAAGGAAACTCGTTTATTCAGTGCATCCAGTTTAAAGTTTAAACGTTTTCGGTCTAATCATAAGACCTTCATCAGAAAGGTTTGTTTGAATACTGGGTAACACAAGATATATGTATGGGCCCACTATGGTGCCAATTTGAGAGGAAGTCCAGGAGACAACGGACGCCTTAGAGTGCCTGGAGATATGGGAGATAAGCGCTGTAGATAGGCGAGCTTTCGCAGGGGTAATAGCGCTGTAACCTCCGTAATGGTCGGCGCTGTGCTGCAGGGACCGCGGTGTAACCGGAACTTTCTTGCAAAAAGACCTTCTGAGTGCCAAGTAATTTATTGCTGATGTTTGACGGGCTGGATACCCAACTTGTGCACCTCCAAGAAACCTAGAGTGCCGTGTCTACTATTACCGTGA
This sequence comes from Ranitomeya variabilis, assembly GCF_051348905.1. Taxonomy (NCBI): domain Eukaryota; kingdom Metazoa; phylum Chordata; class Amphibia; order Anura; family Dendrobatidae; genus Ranitomeya; species Ranitomeya variabilis. Next base: position 325,314,215 of record NC_135234.1, read on the forward strand.
GAGGAGATCTATCTCAGGATACGGTACCATAAGTTATAGATACCCGGGTATCCCTGCGCAGAGTGTTTAATTGTTACTTAGAGGTGTATCTCATATTAGAGTTGTGTAAGTTATACTCACTGTGCCGTTCCAGGGGCTCCCCTGATAACATACATTCAATTTACACTTGTTCCTGTTTTTAGTTGCCCTGTTAGGTAAATTTCTTATTAGTCTTTTGTAGCATACAGTTCTCAGGAGACCTTGGAGTGGCACAGTGATTTCAGCTGCTGCTGAGCTAGTGTATCTTTGGGGTGCATCTGCCTTAATATTCTCCATATTACCTTTATTATTTTGCCTTTGAGTAAATACAGTTGGAGATTTCTGCCTTGGTCTTGGTTTGTGACTCACTGGATCTTATTCGGACCTCTGGTCATTACATTGTTTTGATGCTGTTTTCAGTGCGGTTTTTAATGCGGTTTTCCTTGCAGATTGTCTGCGTTTTTGACACACAATAAGGGCTGTCCCACACGTCCAGATAATTCCGGTACCGGTACCGGAGTTATCCGTGTCCGTGTGCCCGTGAGCTCACGTAGGCCATACGTGCGGCACACGTGTGCCGCCCGTGTGCCAAGTGGGTACCACACGGAGCGTGTGGTACCCACGCGTGTGGTACACTGCATCGTGCTGAAGCCGCGATTCATATCTTCTGTGCAGCAGCGTTTGCTGCATAGAAGATATGAATAATAGTGTTTAAAAGAAAGATCTATGTGTCCGCCGCCCCACCCCACCCCCTGTGCGCCCCCCGCTGTTCTGAAAATACTCACCCGCTTCCCTCATTGGCTGTCGATGCTTCCTGGTCTGACCGCGCCTTCTACTGTATGCGGTCATGTGGGGCCGCTCATTTACAGTCATGAATAGGTGGCTCCACCCCTATGGGAGGTGGAGCCACCTATTCATGACACTAATCGGCGGCCCCACGTGACCGCATACAGTAGAAGGGGCGGCCAGCACAGAACACTGCGAGGAAGGCGGGTGAGTATTTTCTGAACAGCGGGGGGGGGCGCACAGGGGGTGGGGGGGGCGGCGGACAGATAGATCTTTCTTTTAACCCTGCTGTTCTGTTCGCATTTACTATACACTAGTTCTGTTCGGGTCACTATGACCCGGCTTATTAAACCTTGATTTTAGACACTCTAACTCATTTTTTTTAATAACTTTTTGCTTACTAGACTGTTTGTGAACATGTTTGGTAGTAAAAAAAAGAAAAATGAAACAGAAATCTTTTTTTTTTGTTTTTATTCTGAAAAAACAGATCAATGAGCAAAACGAAAATAGAAAAATACACATTTTTGTAAAAAAAAAAAAAAATCAAAACAATCAAATCAAACATTTTGAAAACTTCTGAAAACAAGCAGATAAGCCAGGAAGACAGACTTACTTAGCCAAAAAAATTATTTGCAAGACTTTACAGCTCAGATTTACAAACAAAAACCGTCTTAGACAGCGCGTTCTGAGCAGTCCGTTCTGCGCAAAATATACACGTGTAGTGCACACCTAGTGATCTCTCCGGATGCACTCTACATTTTAGAATAGACTGCGCACCAAAAATAATCAATATAAAGCCATTTTTATGGTGCGCAGATCTCAATGCATACCCCCGGTAGAGCGCGCGTACGACCCCATTGAAATAATTTAGGAAAAAAATCAATTGATATACAATAGTAGATGCAATAAATAGACCCAACTGAGGTTATAAGTCCTTTATTTCACTGAAAATATGGCCTCACAGCTGTAAAAAACGATGCCGGGTCACTATGACCCGAACAGAACTAGTGTAACTTTTTTCGTGTAGCAAAAAGTAAACGAAAAAAAAAATATATATATATACTCATATGTAGGTCCCCCCAAATGAGGAAAAGTCAAGGAGTCTTAAGTTTTAGAGACTTACAGAAAAAAATCTACAGGGCCGCAAAAAGTCTGTTCGGGTCACTATGACCCGAACAGAACAGCAGGGTTAAACACTATTATTCATATCTTCTATGCAGCAAACGCTGCTGCAGAGAAGATATGAATGGCGGCTTCAGCACCATGTGGGGGGGACAGCGCTTACTGTAGCGCTGTCTCCTGCACGCCACACGGACTGCACACGGAGAAGGTCCGTGTGTGGTCCGTGTTTTACACGGACCCATTGACTTTAATGGGTCCGTGTAATACGTGCGCTCCCACGAACACTGACATGTCTCCGTGTTTGGCACACGGAGACACGGTCCGCAAAAAATCAATGACATCTGCACAGATGTATTGATTTTAATGGGTCTACGTGTGTCAGTGGCTCCGGTACGTGAGGAAACTGTCACCTCACGTACCGGAGCCACTGACGTGTGAAACCGGCCTAAAGCTTGAAACTTGACAAACTTCAGTAAGAAGAAAAAAAAATGATGTCATTTCCTTGTCCAACCCCTTCTTCTTCCATCCTCCATTTTGGGAAAATACACCACAATGAGCGGATGTATTTTCCAACATGACAGCGCTCAGCAGAGCGTAGCCAAAATATCAGGCCGCAGATACAGCTCCGCAGGCCACACAGGATTGTAATGCTGGGGTTGCTGCTGCAAATCCTCAATCATCATCATCATCATAGACAGCAGGTAAGCTAAAGTGCATGCCTTGGTTGTTTTTTTTTACATAGCGCTAACGTATTCCACAGCGATTTACAGACATCTTTATTTTTAAAATATTTTTCACAGTGTTGTGTTCTAAACAATATATATATATTTGTTTTCATTTTAGAGGCAGCAGCAGCAGAGAAGGCGTGCGCGCAAAAGAATGTGGGTGCACCCTCTGGTAGTGGAGCGCACACAGAAGGGGCACTTTTATGTCCTTTACAACGATTTGAGGAGGTAGGTTGAAATACATCGAAAGATAAATTAAACTGTTTTTCCAAAAATGTTATGATATGTTAAGTAACCATTTTTTTATTTTAAAATTTTCAGATATCCTGAAAAATTTGTTTCCTTCTGCCGTCTCTCCATCCTGGCTTTTGACAGACTGCTCACAATACTGTCACCCCATCTCACACTGAATGATACAGTGATGAGGAAGGCCATCTCTGCTGAGGAAAGGCTGCTCATCACCTTGCGGTAAGTAACTGATTTTTTGTTTGAATGTCATTAGGGCTCTTTCACACGTTAGTGTGTCCGGTATGTGTGATGAAAGTTTTCACATGTCCCGGAGACACTGACAAACTTAGACCCACTCAAATTAATGGGCCTATGCATGTGTCAGCTTGTTTTCGGCAGCCGTGTGTCCGTGGGCAAAACACGCTGACATGCCAGATTTTTACCATTTGCATGTTCCACAAAGTGTCCCACACACGTGCACATGGAGAACAAACATTGATGTCCTCTGTGTGATACGCATTGCACTGGTGAAGAAGCGCTACAGGAAGCGCTGTTCCCTGGTGGCAAGTGATGAAGATGCTGTCATCATTCTCACCTACGCTGCATGATTTCAGCACCATCAGGGAAGAAGGCGATTTGTCTTCATCACCTGCCAAGGCTAAGGCTAGTTTCACACTAGCGTTTTGCTGAGCTGCGGAGGGCTGCGGGCTTCCTCCGTGAAGGCCCCCCACGGCCGCTCCTCCGCCACTCAGCTCCACCTAAGTCCGCATGCAGCCTGCATACCTATCTTTAACATTAGGTACGCAGGTCGTGCGGATGTATGCGGATGCCTCCGTATGCGTTGTTTTGACGATGCGGTGACCCGCGTCGAAAGCAGCTGGTTGGAATTTCTTTTTTTCTCTGCATAGTCAAAATGATGCATGCGGAGGCATCCGTATGACCTGCGTGCCTAATGTTAAAGATAGGTACGCAGGCCGCATGCGGACGTAGGCGGAGCTGAGCGGCGGAGGTGCAGCCCGTGGGTGGGGCTTCACGGAGGAAGTCCACAGCCCTCCGCAGATCAGCAAAACGTTAGTGTGAAACTAGCCTAACTGCTCTTACTGTAGCGCTTTTATCCCTGCTAGCCATCTGTGAGGGAATGATTCAGCACATGGGTGGCACACGGTTGCCTCAGGTGTGCCGCACACACACGCACAGACACATGGACATGGATATCTCTGGTACAGTGTTTTACGGTACCAGAAATATCATGTTTAAAACACGCCAGGAAACTGTAACCATTTTTGATTGCTAGTAGATGTGCCCACTGTATTTTACTCTTTATCTACAGCATTCTATAATTAAGGCCCCGGGTCAGTGGAGATAGATCAGAACAATTAGACACATAATTTTGATTATACCCGTGTGTGGGGTGCTATCGTGTGATCTTATCCCATCTTATCCCATAGCTGTGTCCAGGTCCTGCTCCTCCCTTCTTGCGATACCACTCTCCTGCTCTACTGCGCAGACGTACTTTAGTGTCCTGATGAGGATAGAGCAAAGTGCGCAGATGTGCATGCGCTGGGCCTCTCACCTTTCCTTGCGTTCGCTCACTGTATGACTTAGTTCAGCCCTCAACAGGCCAGATTAGTACGTTGAAGCAAGCACAAGGTCGGCGGCGTTGGCTAAACATTGGATTGGCCAGACACAGACCTGCAGGTCCCATATGATGTGACTGGCGGTTTATTTTTTGATACCCTTTGTGTTGTGCCGGGTTGCTAAGGGCAGCATTATAGAATGTTTTAGATAAGACATGAAAGGTGCTGGACGCATATTATAGAGCCCATAACTGCTGACATGTTTCCTTACATTTTTGTGTGACATTTCTAATATTCTTTTTTTGTTTCTTTGCAGATTTTTGCCCACAGGAGAGAGCTATACGTCCCTGCACCTCCAAATTAGAGTTGGTAAATCCACCATCTCTAAAATTGTGAGGTGCACATGTACCGTGATCTGGCAGAAGTTGCAGCCCATCGTGATGCCTTCCCCAACCGAAGAGACTTGGCTGCAGGTTGCAGAAGGCTTTCAGTCTATTTCCCAAACTGCATAGGTGCAGTCGATGGTAAACATGTAAGGGTTCAGCAGCCACCACGATCAGGATCACGATTCTTTAATTATAAGAAGAATTTTTCTGTGGTCCTGATGGCGGTGGCTGACGCCAATTACAAATTTGTTGCCATCGATGTTGGTGCCTATGGTAGTACTGAGGACTCTCGGATGCTGCGAACATTACCGATTGGGCTGCAAATTCTTCAAGATGGTGGAACACTCCCAGCCCCACGACCTTTGCCGGGTTCCACACATCCAGTGCCCTTTGTGATGGTATTGGATGAGGCATTTCCCTTAACGACAACCCTGCTGCGCCCATACCCACAAAGGGGACTAAATGCCCAGCGGAGGATTTTAAATTATCGGCTGAGTCGTTAACGCAGATATGTGGAATGCACCTTTGGGATCATGAGTAGTCACAATACTCCTGTGCTGGTGTTGGGCAGCCTGAGCAGCAGAGAAAGATGCATCAAGATTGACCAACCAAAAAAAGGTTCCAAGATCGCTACCAAAAGTTATGAGAAGAAGTCAAGATCCCTATGAATTAGAATTCAAAATCAATATAAAATTGTTTTTTTTTTTTTTTTTAATTCTATTGCTCCATCTTCTGATCCGTCCTCCACAGGAGTCTCAGGAGGAGAAATGTTGCCTTCAGTCCTGTGTGAAAAAAAAGATAACCATAATTAATTATGATGGTATTTTTCCAATGCTGCAGAGGAGCAACACTTTTGACGCAGCAAAAAGGCCGCTCCGCCAAAATTGCTGAACAGTTGTTTGTTTGTGTGGTGATAACACATGTTTTCATTTAATACATGCGTTATCACCACATGCTGTCAATACACTGTGCTAGTTATCCTGCGAAGTCAAAGCGCCAACACAAGATAAATAGACATGCTGTGGTGTCAAGAGGCGATGCATGTCCGGTGACATTGGTCTGACACCTCCATCTTTGGAAAGCATAGTGGAGACAGGGTTAGTGAAAATCCCCTCCACTATGCTATAACATCTGCAGGCTGCGTATTGAACGCTGCGGCTGTACACAGCTTTCAATACACAGCCAACTGTGCTACACCACATGGAAACATTGAAGCTACATATATATTTGTGGTTTACAAATTACCTCCGCAGTGTCGGGCTTGTGATGAGAAACTGAAGTTCATCATAAAAAGGGAAGGTTCTCCGACTGGGAGAGGATCCGCTTTTGTCACATGCGTTGACATATTTGGTGAACCGGTCCCTCACCGACCTCCATCTCTGCTTAATATCATTCTCTAAAAAAAATAACATGTATATATATATATATATATATATATATATATATATATATATATATATATATATATATATATATATATATATATATATATATATATATTATCACTCAAAGTACATTTTTAAGAAAGTATAATGTTAATTGTGAAATAACATTATAATTACCATATATACCCGAATATAAGCCGACCCCCCTAAATTTGCAACAAAAAACTGGGAAAACTTATTGACTCGAGTATAAGCCTAGGGTAGAAAATGCAGCAGCTATCGGTAAATGTCAAAAATAAAAATAGATACCAATAAAAGTAAAATTAATTGAGACATCAGTAGGTTAAGTGTTTTTGAATATCCATATTGAATCAGGAGCCCCATATAATGCTCCATACTGTTCATTATGGCCCCATAAGATTCTCCATACAAAATAAGCCCCATATAATGCTCCATTCAGTTCTTTATGGCCCCATAAATGCCCCATATAATGCTCCATGCAGTTCGTTATGGCCCCATGTAATGCTCCATTTAATGCTCCATGCAGTTCATTATGGCCCCACAGATGCCCCATATAATGTTCCATGCAGTTCTTTATGGCCCCATAGATACCCCATATAATGCTCCATGCAGTTATGGCCCCATAGATGCCCCATATAATGCTCCATGCAGTTATGGCCCCATAGATGCCCCATATAATGCTCCATGCAGTTCTTTATGGCCCCATAGATGCCCCATATAATGCTCCATGCAGTTATGGCCCCATAGATGCCCCATATAATGCTCCATGCAGTTATGGCCCCATAGATGCCCCATATAATGCTCCATGCAGTTATGGCCCCATAGGTGCCCCATATAATGCTCCATGCAGTTCTTTATGGCCCCATAGATGCTCCATATAGCATTGTGCCACACGTAATGCTGCTGCACTAAAAAAAATGACATACTCACCTCTCGTCGCTGCCCGCTGCTCCTCAGCGTCCAGTCTCTCTGCACTGACTGTTCAGGCAAAGGGCGGCGCGCACACTAATACGTCATCGCGCCCTCTGACCTGAACAGTCACTGCAGAGGACGCGGAAGATGAGGTGGCGGTGGAACGCGGAAAGGTGAATATGAAATACTCACCTGCTCCTGGTGCGGTCCCTGCATGTCCCACATCTCCGGGCGCCGGCAGCTTCTTCCTGTAGTGAGCAGTCATGTGGCACCGCTCATTACAGTATTGAATATGCGGCTCCACCCCTATGGGAGTGGAGTCCATATTCATTACTTTAATGAGCGGTACCACATGACCGCTGAAGAGGGGAAGAAGCTGCCGAGCCGAACACCGTGGGACATGCGGGGACCGTGTCAGGAGCACCAGGAGCAGGTGAGTGTGTGACAGTCATCGCTCCCACTCACCCGCCGACCCCCCCCGCCTTCCATGACTCGAGTATAAGCCGAGAGGGGCACTTTCAGCCCATTTTTTTGGGCTGAAAATCTCGGCTTATACTCGAGTATATACGGTACCAATTTCCAATTGCCTGGCACTGGTACAGGTATCCCATTCTGGATATAGGTCCCTAAAGATCTTCGTCCAGCAAATGTCCCTGTAGTATTTATCCTTATAGGACTCATCAGCGGCGTCCCAAATGGCAGGAAAATCATGAACCTACAATGAATACAATTGTATCATTAGATACTATATCCAACACCGAAATAATCATAAAGGAAATATTTCAAAAATGTGTGATATATTTAGATATCACCCCAATCCTAACCCAAGGACAAACAAGAAAGCCAAACAGCAAATAAGACAAATAAACCAAAACTACACATAACGGCAGACATAACAGAAGAAACCAGTGTCGTAACTTGAAACTCATGGGCGACGATGCGAAAGCTGTAACAGGGCCCCCTAATTTTCTAATTCTTTAATAGCAATAGTCTTTTTCTATAGGCCAAAGGGACTTGTAGGCCCACTTAGGCTCCAGGGCCTGGGTGCAACTGCAACCCCTACACGAGTTGTAGTTACGCCCCTGCAAGAAACCTAACCCCAACACACCCCTAACCCTAATCTCAACCCCAACCCTAATCACAATCCTACCCCTAACCAAAATACCAAAATACTAAGTACAAACGGTAAACAAAAAGGCGATGGGCCAAAAATTTGCGTGGCCTCCCGTGCAATTTTCAGCGCAAGAGTGGGAAAGCTGACGGGTGGGGGCCAATATTTGTTGCCTGGGAAGGGGTTAAAGTACCCATGGATCTTCCCAGGCTATGAATATCAGCCCGCAGCTGTCTGCGTAGCCTTTCTGGCTACAAAATATAGGGAGACCCCCCAAAAATGATGTAGGGTCCCCCTATATTTATTTGGTCAGAAAGGCTACGCAGACAGCTGTGGGCTATTCATAGGGGCCATGGATAATTGCCCCCCGGCTACAAATACCAGCTCACAGCCGCCCCAGAAAAGGCGCATCTATAAGAAGTGCCTATTCTAGCTCTTAGCCCCTCTCTTCCCACTGGGATGTGGGGTAATAAGGGGTTAATGTCACCCTAGGTGACATTAAGCCAGGGTTAACAATGGCGAGGCATCAATAAGGTGCCCATCCATTATTAATCCTAGTAAGCTGTAAATAAAACACAGACAGTAGAAAAAATTATTTTAATGAAATAATTACACACTTTTTGACAAGTACTTTACTGTTCTCTCAAATCCACCTGAAGACCCTCGACCTGCAGAAAAACAAAAAAAAAAACCAAGTTCATACTCCCTGTCCGCAGATATCCCATAACGAGTGTCCCACGACGATCTGCCATGGAGAACAGACACATCAGGAGATGTGTCTGCTCTCCACGGCTGCAGTAACACACCGACAGGAGCTACGGCTCCTGCAGTGTGTAACTGCGTATGCGCGAGAGTTTACCGGAGTTCATTGACTCTGGTACTCTCGCTTTATGGCACTGCTGTGTGGGAAAATTCTCACACAGCTCTAGTGCCGTTAAATGAGAGGCTGGAGCTGCAAAACTCCGGTAAACTACGCAATACACTGCCAGGAGCATCTCTCCTGGTAGTGTATCGCCGGAGAACAACCGATCGGCGTGGGACACTCGTTGGGATATCTGCAGACAGGGAGTATGAATTTGGTTTATTTTCTGGGGATTTTTTCCTAGGGGACCTAGGGTTTCGCATTGGTGTATCTGCTGTATGGTGAGTATGTACTCTGTTATATGGTGTATGTACTGTCTGTCATGTATGTTACATGTATCGTATGTGTATTGTATGTGTATTGTATGTTTTATGTGTCTTGTGTTTTACTAGCAATTGTACTGAGTCGCTGGACACAGGGACTACTCTCCCATCCTAATACCGGATGGGAGCAGTAGTCCCATACGGCGACTTAGTGTGACCTAATTGTATTATCGTCGCATGGGGACAGACGCACACAGACAGGAAGACAGACAGACAGACAGACAGACACTTCACACACATAGACACACACACACACACACACATACATACATACATACATACCAGATCAATAAGAAGCCCGACATCAATCCCCATGAGATGATAGGACTCCATGACGGTCACTTCCGACTTCCACTACACTAAACACTCTGCCCACACGCTTCCTCCCTCCTGACATCACTTCCCTCTGCAGCGTTTTTGACACCCTAATCTGCAGCAAAACCGCTGATCTTTTTTGTATCTGCGGTTTTGCAGATGCAAGTCTATGGGTGCAGAAACGCTGCAGATCCGCACAAAGAATTGACATGCTGCGGAAAAAAACAACGCTGCATTTCCGTGCGTTTTTTTCCGCAGCATGTGCACAGCGGATTTGGTTTTCCATAGGTTTTCATGGTACTGTAAACCGCATGGGAAACTGCTGCAGATCTGCAGCATCAAAAATGCTGCGATAAAAAATGCAACGTGTGAACATGGCCTTTTAGCGCACAAGTGTGGGCTACCACAGATCTGCACACGCCTAAAAAGATGGATACCACCAGAACAGACGCCAAACAATCTCCAAAGTGTCTCTATCTGCCTCATTATGGTGGTGTAATGATTATAAGGGATAACTCAGGAGACTCTTTGCATGGAACAAGACAACTACAGGACACAGTTTTATAAGTGGTAAAGTCTATATTATCACACAGTGATTCAAACAGGTGCAGAGAGAAACTCAAGTCCACAACACTTGGAGTAAATATTAAACACAGCTTAGCAGTCTATAGGAAACTTCAGAGGAAAATGCAATCACACAGAAAGTCTATGAAGCACAATTATTCTTGAGGATACTTGACACGAATAAGTCATTGGTAGTCCAAACCCAGAAAGATATGCTTATAAGGCAGTTCAAATAATATCTTAGCACAACCAGGGAGGCCTGGGTAAAAGTCTCAGGATAAAGCAGAGCAGCAACAGCTTACATGTCCAGCAAATGCAGATGGAAACAAACACAAGCAGCCAGATGGAGGATTACTGGAAACCGATGTATGCAGCAGAAACTCAGAGCTCAGTAGCAGGATCAACACACAGGTTCACAGGAGCAGTTGTAGGTGCAAAGCCAGGGAGTCATCAGGAGCTGGATGCAAGGCAGAATACTCTAGCACAGACTAAAGGCTGGGGTGAAGTTATATAGCAGGAAGACACAGTGCTCATGAGACCAAAGACGCCATCTTGGAAAAGGGCAGTAATGCACAAAAGGTAATCAAAATATTCAGAGTCCTGATAGGTGGGTGGTTCCATTGGGGGTTTCATCTCAATCAAATTTTTGTGGGATTTACACGTAAACCCCAAGGTAAGCCTTATCCTGAAAGCAATCAAAAATATTATGTACTCCAAAATGTTAACAATAAAACCCCTAATTTATCCCGCATTAATCCAGCCCCCACTCAGGTCTGGCATCTGACACTGGAACTATAGAGCATTCCCATGTTAATGCTAGGACAAAGACTCTGGAAAAGCGACTTGGCTCTTGCCCCCTCAAATAAAATCCATTGAATTCTGTGCTCCCAAATCCAAATGCCCCCCTTCTTCTGAGCCCCACTGTGCCTAAACCAACATATGTGGCCATATGTTTGGCATTATTGTAGTAGCGAGAAGGCACTTAATAATTTACAGGGTGCTTATTGCCAGAAGCACAAGCTGGGCACAATGTATAATAATAATAATAAAAATAATCTTTATTTATATAGCACCAACATATTCCGCAGCGCTTTACAGTTTAACAGTTTCAAACACAACAGTCATAGGTAACAATGTTAACAATACAATAATAAAGCAGAATAAAACAAAATACGACGACCCTGCTCGTGAGAGCTTACAATCTACAGTAAAGGTGGGGAGATACAAAGTACAGGTGTGTATTTACAATGATGTATTTACAATGATGGTCCAGCCATCTTCAGGGAGTGGGGGATAGATGGAGATAGCGAATGGGCTACACAAACACAAACATAAAATGAGTTTGATTAGGGAACGTGATAGGCCGCTCTGAACAAATGTGTTTTGAGGGAGCGCCTAAAACTATGCAAATTGTGGATGGTTCTAATATCTCGGGGTAGAGCATTCCAGAGGATTGGTGCAGCACGGGAGAAGTCTTGGAGTCGGGAGTGGGAGGTACGGATTAGTGCAGAGGTTAGTCGAAAGTCGTTTGCAGAGCGCAGCGGTCGGCTAGGCCGATAGAGAGAAATGAGGGAGGAGATGTAAGGTGGTGCCGCACTGTGGAGAGCTTTGTGGGTGAGAACAAGTACTTTGAATTGTATCCTGTAATGAATGGGCAGCCAGTGTAATGACTGGCGAAGAGCTGACACGTCCGAGTAACAATTAGCCAGATGGACGACCCTGGCTGCTGCATTAAGGATAGACTGGAGAGGGGAAAGTCATGTAAGGGGGAGGCCAATTAATAGGGAGTTGCAGTAGTCCAGACGGGAGTGGATTAGGGCGACAGTGAGAGTTTTTGTTGTCTCCATGGTGAGAAAAGGGCGGATTCTAGAGATGTTCTTTAGGTGTAAGCGGCATGAGCGGGCAAGAGATTGTATGAGGGAGGTGAAGGAAAGATCGGAGTCAAACATAACACCCAGACAGCGTGCCTGCTGCCGGGGTGTTATTATGGTGCCACCCATGGAGAGGGAAATACCAGATTTAGGGAGGTTAGTAGAATGCGGGAGCAGAAGAAGTTCAGTTTTGGAGAGGTTGTATGTGAGCTTGACGATATATGAGGGCTCTACACAGTATGAGGGCACGATGTATGAGCACTAAGCTGACATATTTACAGTTCTCCAGAGAAAAAGCTTGGCATGGATGTTACAAAATACTCACTGCAGCTGTAGATGAATTAACTGAGAGATGCAGTTTCTACAATGGAGTCACTTTTGGGTTTTATTTGCTGTCCTGGCACCTTTGGGGTTCCTCAAATGTCGCCCGCAAGCTATTCTAGCAAAATCCATGCTCAAAAGCCAAATAGTGCTCTTTCTTACTCATCCCTGAGAAAAATTGGTCTGAGTCTCCCTGCCGGGAGTCGCACTAATGTAATGCGAATGTCATGCGAGTGCAATCAGATTTTTCACACCTAGCATCCAATTTACATCCGAGTGCAGTGTGATTGCTATCCGACTGCAATACGATTTTATCATGAGCTTTTACATACTGCAATTCTCTATGTCATTTACACTTTGTTTTCAAAGGAAATATTCGTCAAAATGAAGCGATGGCCGGGGGACCACCACGGTGCAGGAAGACTACTGTACACAAGATGAAGTGCAAACAACAAAGGGTAGATTTATTGGAAGGCAAGGAATGAAGGGAATGAGGAAGATGCAAACAGGGGTATACAATGGCAAAAGACAATTTGCAAGAGTTATAAACTTTATCTTTTCCATAAAATAGCACGGTGCTCCAACTATTGCAGACTCAACATATGTCTAACAAGCAAATGTCAACAATAAACAAGTGATGATGCTACTCTACATATAACCTCTCTGGCCTTTACTAAGTAGGCCACACGGCTCCCGTGTACTGACTATTGAACAGGTGCAACAAACAGGAACAGACTCACGGTGATGTTGGAGAATCAGCTCCAGTCCCAGGGGGGCTCCCAGCAGTCTATTCCAGTGGTGCGCACGGCTTTCTGTCAGCTCTGTGAAGCGTGGTCTTCTCCTTGCTTCTGGATCCTAGGGATGCTCCTGGTATGTCAGGACACAGTTCTTCTCTCTTTCAGCTATCAGCACAAAAAGTCCTCTCTGTGGCAGCCTCAGCTCACAAATTCTGCTACAGCTCCACACCTGCACTCTGCAGACTAGTTCATTACAACGATTATTCCAGGGGAGAAGCAGAACATTCCATCACACCAGACAAGGGAATGCAGCCTCTTAAAGTGACAGCGTGTTCCTTACTGTCCATAATAGCACCACCCTCTTACATGCCTCCCTTCTTAATGATGGTCGTCCTCGGCCATCACAGCATCAGGGTCAAAGTGTAATGGAGGACGTGCAATGCGGAAACAGCACCTATACAGGAGGCAACAAAGGTGTAAAAACAGACAGAGCACACTGTTCTACATATCGGACTGGCGGAACCCCTGCATTAGACCTCAGGGATCTCCGAAGCTCTTGGCTGTCAGGCAAGGCTTGACTATATTCCAGAGGAACACTTGTTGCAGGAGACATTGTAAGCTCTTATCTGGTCTCGTCCTCACATGGCGGTACTGGTACATCCATGGGATTACTGTCTCCGTGCGGCTGAGAACCCCCTACTGTGTCAGGGACGGTCCACCACTCATCACCGATTTCACCTTCAAGCATGACAGATTCAGGAAGTGGAGTGGAGCCTTCAGGTGACAATGGCGTAGAACAGACCTCAGACCGGCAAGGCCGCAGCATATTTCTGTGAAGTACTCTAGGGGCGGATGCCCCATTCTCAATCTGTACCTTGTAGACAGGGCCATTAGCATACACTCCCTCGATAACCTTGTACGGCTGTACTTCCCATCTCTCACTTAGTTTTCCCTTGGGGCGTTTCTCTCTGACTAATACTCGGTCTCCAGGTTGGAGCGGTAACTCTTGAGTCAGTTTGCAGCCCGTATGTTCTTTTTCTTGTAGCTGCTGACCCACCAACCGCCGTATCATTTGCAATCGTTGCCGATGCTCTTTCACCCATGAGGTGACAGTTCGCTCCATCAGCTCCTCTGGCTGTTCCAAATTCAGCTCAATGATCTCTCGTCCAGCTCTTCCAAACAACAGTAGATAGGGGGTATAACCCGTGGTGGAGTGGACCCGATTGTTGTAGGTCCAGACCAATTGCGGCAGATAGTCTGGCCAACATGCCTTCTTATCCTCCTCCAACGTTCTCAGCATTTGAAGTAAGGTTCGGTTGAAGTGTTCACAAGCTCCGTTACCTTGAGGGTGGTAAGGGGTGGTCCGGGACCGCTCGATGCCATACATACGATACAATTCTTCCATCACCTTGCCTTGGAAACATGCGCCTTGGTCAGAGTGGACGCGCTTTGGGCACCCATACACCCAGATGAAGTCTTGGCAGATCTCGCGCCGCCGATTCCGCAGTCTGATCTCTAGTCGGAGTGACAACTGCGAACTTAGAGAAATGATCAGTCATCACCAAACAGTATTGCAGCCCCCAAGCCGAGTGTCCCACGAGGAGATAGTCGATCATCAAGACTTCTAGCGGTTCCTTAGTTTGTATGATCTTGATGGATGCCCTCTGTTCGGTACTCTTAATGAGGTCACATACTCAACATTGCCGGCAAACCTCTTCCACCACAAACTCCAACCGGGGGCAATACACGTACCGCTGTAACCATTGGTAGGTCTTTGTGGGGCCGAAGTGCGCTCTAAATTCGTGGGCTTCTTTAGCTACTTCTTGAGCCATTTTTCCTGGGATGACAACTTGCCACCTTACTTCCATATCTTTTGGCTGTTGCCTCTTACGATATAGCACTGACTCTCGCACCTCCAGTCTATCCCACTGATGTAACACACTCCTCATTTCAGAGTCCAGATCATCTCTCTCTTGTTTGCCAGGCTTCCGCTTTTGAGTTACCCACCATTTCATCTGTCTCGGCCCTTCGTCTTCATCCTGTACGTGTCCCCATTCCTCATTGGTTCTCCCCAAGGACCGGGGTAATGCGCAGGCCTCCCTTCTTGACTGGGCTGCAACCATTGGGGGCTTAAACTTGCGAAAGTCTGGGGTTTCCTCCTCTTCGAGTTCCTCATCAAGATCCCCCACTGGAGTCTCCACAGTCACTCTTGACAGCCCATCAGCATTTGTGTTTTCGGTAGCAGAGCGATAACGGATGGTAAAGTCGAACTTGGCTAGGCGAGCCACCCACCGTTGTTCTAAGGCCTCCAATTTAGCATTCTCAAGGTGGGCCAGGGGGTTATTGTCTGTTCGAACTTGAATCTTGGTACCTGTCAGGAAGCCTGCAAACTTTTCTGTCATGGCCCACACCAGGGCCAGGAGCTCTAACCGGAAGGAGCTGTAATTGTGAGGGTTTCTTTTGCTGTCTCGCAGGGACCTGCTGGCATACCCGATGACTCTCTCATGTCCATCCTGTATCTGAGAAAGTACTGCACCGAGTCCATGAAGGCTACCATCTGTTTACAACAGGAACGGTTGATCGAAGTCTGCGTAGGCCAAAATCGGGGCTGAAGTAAGGGCATTCTTTATAGCCTGGAAGGCCTCGTCTTGTCCCTGTGCCCAGGGGATGCGCTGGGTCTTCGGCACTCCACTCCTCAGCAATTCATTGAGAAGACCCGCCACCTTCGCAAAGTTCTTAACAAACCGGCGGTAGTACCCAGCGAGTCCCAGGAAGGCCTGGAGTTCTCTCACTGTTCGAGGGACTGGCCACTTCTGGATAGCAGCCACTTTTTCTGGCGAGGGTAGAACTCCATCTTGTGACACTATGTGGCCCAGGTACTCGATCTCTCTCTTAAAGAGGTGGCACTTCTTTGGCTTCACCTTCAGGTTATGAGCACGCCGTCTTCCGAGTACCTGTCCAAGCCGGGCAAGGTGTTCTTCGAATGAGGCCGAAAACACAATGATGTCATCCAGATAGATCAGGGTAGCCTCAAAATTTAAGTCTCCCACTTTTCCATCAGCCGTTGAAATGTGCCTGGAGCATTGGAGAGCCCGAAGGGCATCCGGTTAAACTCGAACAGCCCCATAGGGAGGATGAAGGCGGTTTTCTCTTTGTGTTTCTCTGCCACGGCTACTTGCCAGTATCCGCTTGCTAGGTCCAGGGTGGAGACGTACTTGGCTTTCCCCAACTCTGTCAAGGATTCCACGATGCGGGGCAATGGATACGAGTCTCGAACAGTGCAGGCATTGAGTTTCCTGTAATCTACACAGAACCGGATGGTCCCATCCTTTTTCTTGACGAGCACCACCGGGGCTGCCCAAGGGCTCTGACTACTCTGCACCACTCCTGAATCCAGCATCTGCCTCAGTAATGTTTTCACCTCTTGATACATCTTGGGCGGAATCTGCCGGTATCGTTCTCGAATTGGACGAGCTTCCCCAGTCGGTATCTCATGTGTGATGGCTTCAGTACTGCCGAAATCTTCAGCGTGACGGGCGAATGCGGCTTGATTTTCCCACAGCATAGTTTCTATTGCTTGCACACGCTCAGGGCCCAGAGCCTTCACATCCACTTCCATTTGATCAAGGATGACCTGTCCACTCCACTCCAGGGATGGCATCTCTTCATCCCCCGCAGCAACTGCTAGGGTCCACCCCACACCTTCTTTCGGTGATAAAGACATCTCCTTCTGACTCACCACTTTACCCTTATGTAGGTACACCAGGGCCAGATCTGTCCCTCATGGCAAGGTGACCTCCCCGGGGCCCACA
The DNA here is from genome assembly GCF_051348905.1 of Ranitomeya variabilis. NCBI lineage: Eukaryota > Metazoa > Chordata > Amphibia > Anura > Dendrobatidae > Ranitomeya > Ranitomeya variabilis. Next base: position 325,331,291 of record NC_135234.1, read on the forward strand.
TTCAAAGCTCTTATGGGGACATGTCCTCGCTGGACCACAGCTATCGTACGAGCTATCATGACTTCTTGGTCCACTCCTCCACCTACCACAGGCTGAACAACCACTTCCAACCCGTCAAGGTTGCGGTGAGTCCCCACTGTAAGGTATACTATAGTTTCTCGCTCGGGAGGTAGGATTACAGGTTCTTTACCGGGAGCCCTGATGACCCCTACCATCTAATAAGATGGCACACTCTTCTGCGTCCCACAGACACGGATCAGTCGTTGAAGGGCTTCTTGAATAGGCTTATGTGTAGTAGCCTTCTTCCAATATCCAGGTCCCTGTTTGGTAAACGTAATCTGATCGAGTTCACGTAGGATGTTCATTCCCAGTACTACAGGCACATCTTCCTTGATAGGCTCAGGGACTAGCAGGATCCCTTTTCTCCCAACTTCTTGCCCACAGATTCGAATATTCATCCACACGACCCCTGTGATCGGTTGTTGGTTGGCAGCAAACAACCGGATCAATGTCTCTTTTTCTGGCTTGGCCAGGTCCTGGAAATGCTGCTTGAAATACGCTTCTGGCATCGTTGTCACTTGTGACCCGGTATCTATCAGGCAATCCACTGGAACTCCCTTGAATTCAGCACGAAGGATGGGGCTCCCAGCAATCAAGTGTTCGTTATGATATGGAGCGGCCTCTCTCCTCGCCTCCGACAGTCTCTGGCAAGGTGCCCCCATCCTCCACATTCCCAGCATTGGATGCCTCCTCCTTGCCGGGGGGTACCTCGAGCCTGTCCTCGTGCCTCCGATGCCTGACGGGAGGGGGCTTGCTCCCACTGATCCCGTATCGGTCGAGCTGAAGAATGGTTGCATGAGTACGGTGGGTCAGACTGTTGTAGTTCCCCCACTCTTTGCTCCATCTGGGTCAGTTTCTCTTGCACGTTGACAAGGGACCTCTGCAAGTCTTGCACCACCTGGACCAGCACCTCCTGATGGTTTGGGTCCCCTCTGGTATTGGTGCCCTGGACACGCATCAACCCAGATGCATAGCTCTCTTCTTTACTTCGGGCCACTGTTTCCACCAGGATTTGACAAACTGTAAGAGCCGGATCTGTCCGGACCGTTCTGACAGTGCTCGCCTCAAGGATGTGCTTTGCAGTCCCAGAATGAATTGCTCCCGGAGTATCGGGTCTTTAGAGCCCATGCCACCAAATCCATCCACCTCCTTTCTCTGCACCTCTGCTAACACTTCTTGCAGTGCTGTTGCATACTGAGAAATTCCTTCTTCTTCCCGCTGCAGCCTAGAGAAAAATTTGGCGCGAAGGTGTCCGGCGCTAGCAGTCTCGCCGTAGATCTCTTCCAGGAACTTCACTAGCTCCTTCAGGGTACTGCGGGTGAGTTCTGGTTGTAGGCAGATGTTTCTATGGGCTTCTCCCTCTAGGGCAGTTAACACAATGTCCACTTCAAGGTTTGGGCTGATGTTATAAATCTTTAGGGTGCTTTGCAGCCGGGACACCCAGTCGGACAGTGGCACATTCTTGCCGTCAAACTTTGGTAGCACACTAAATATGGTGCCCATAGGGAGTGTCCTTGCAGGGGTTCCACCAATGCCCACAGCATCTCCATTAACATTAGCATTCCCGCCATTGCTGTCTGCTGCCTCCATCTTAGTGACAGTACCCTACTCGCAGCGCCACTTGAAGCGATGGCCTGGGGACCACCACGGTGCAGGAAGACTACTGTACACAAGATGAGGTGCAAACAACAAAGGACAGATTTATTGGAAGGCAAAGAATGAAGGGAATGAGGAAGATGCAAACAGGGGTATACAATGGCAAAAGACAATTTGCAAGAGTTATAAACTTTATCTTTTCCGTAAAATAGCACGGTGCTCCAACTATTGCAGACTCAACATATGTCTAACAAGCAAATGTAAACAATAAACAAGTGATGATGCTACTCTACATATAACCTCTCTGGCCTTTACTAAGTAGGCCACACGGCTCCCGTGTACTGACTATTGAAGCCTACACTAGGCCATAACAGGTGCACCAAACAGGAACAGACTCACGGTGATGTTGGAGAATCAGCTCCAGTCCCAGGGGGGCCCCCAGCAGTCTATTCCGGTGGTACGCACAGCTTTCTGTCAGCTCTGTGAAGCGTGGTCTTCTCCTTGCTTCTGGATCCTAGGGATGCTCCTGGAAACTGTAAATCCCTTTCTCTGTATCTTCGTGGCTCTCTTGCAGCTATGTCAGGACACAGTTCTTCTCTCTTTCAGCTATCATCACAAAAAGTCCTCTCTGTGGCAGCCTCAGCTCACACACAGTGCTACAGCTCCACACCTGCACTCTGCAGACTAGTTCATTACAACGATTATTGCAGGGGAGAAGCAGAACATTCCATCATGCCAGACAAGGGGGTGCAGCCTCTTAAAGTGACAGCGTGTTCCTTACTGTCCATAACAGCACCACCCTCTTACAAAAACACACACACATGTATATATATGTACCAACTAGTGTATTGAGAGACAGGTATGTATCGCACAGACAGAAGTCTGCTGCCATCTGAATCCAGGACAGGTTGCTGGGTCTTGTTGTCCCACAAATCTGTATATTTAAAAAGGGCTGGATTTAAGGGTTAACTAGAAAGTGATGGGCAGGTTTGGTTAACCACATACCTCTCAGGGAGTGTGTTTCTGTGAGCTCAGAAAAGTCCTATATGCTTTCTGGTTGCACGTCCCATGGGGAGAGGAAAAGGCCATGTGGGAGTCTGGAGTTGGCTGAAGCTCCTGAAAGGCCAGGAAGCTACTGAGGGTCTGGACTACAGGACCAATATAAAGCCAGTCCATTAAGCAGGTAACCAGAGCATGGGGAACTGTGTGCACTGACTGGGTTCAGTTATTGAACTGTGTGGACATAACTGCAATTGAGAATGGACTGCATGTCAGTTCTGTGAATGTTTACCTGGCCTACAGTGGTTTATGATGATGTAATAAACCAGAACTGAACTTATTTAAATACAGAAACGGTTGCTGAATATTTTGAATATTGCTTCCAAGTGAGTGGACCCTAACCCTCTTAGTGATCGCGACACCACATTATATACAGTGTTGTGAATTCCGTTCTTGAACTCCCTCCTGTGGTCATGAATGATACTTCGGCGAGTTCTGTCCGTGGACTCCCTCTGTTGGCTGTGAGTGGAACTGCTGGTTCTGAGGTTGCTTCCTCAGCTGCCCTCGTTTGCGGCTAGGCTGGCTTCTCTATTTAACTCCACTCAGATCGTTACTCCATGCCAGCTGTCAATGTATTAGCACTGGTTCAGATCTCTCTCGGATCTTTCTGATGACCTGTCTACTCCAGCAGAAGCTAAGTCCCTGCTAGTTCATTTGTTGTTCATTGTGTACTGAATATATTTCTTAGTACTTGCTAAGTTCTTGTCCAGCTTGCTAACATGATATTGCCTTGCTAGCTGGAAGCTCTCTTTTGCAGAGTGCCACCTCCGCACCGTGAGTCGGTGCGGGGGTCTTTTTGCACACTCTGCGTGGCTTTTTGTAGTTTTTTGTGCTGACCGCATAGATCCCTTTCCTATCCTCAGTCTATCTAGTAAGTCTGGCCTCCTTTGCTGAAACCTGTTTCATCCCTGTGTTTGTGACTTTCCTCTTAACTCACAGTTAATATATGTGGGGGGCTGCCTTTATCTTTGGGGAATTTCTCTGAGGCAAGGTAAGGCTTATTTTCCTATCTTTAGGGGTAGTTAGCTCTTAGGCTGTGAAGAGTCGTCTAGGGAGAGTTAGGTACGCTATTTCTAGTGTGTGTGTTATAGGATTAGGATTTGCGGTCAGCAGAGTTCCCACTTCCCAGAGCTTGTCCTGTCTTCTAGTTTAACCATCAGGTCATTCCAGGTGCACCTAACCACCAGGTCCATAACAGTACAGCTGGCCCACAAAGTGTTAATGCATCTCAATAGAGGGATAAGAGAAGTTCTGAGACCATTTTATTTTCTCTGCAGTGTGTTTTGTCTTTCTTTTCCCCTTAACCTCTGGGTGGTTCAGGACTCAGGTGTAGATATGGACATTCAAGGTCTGTCCTCTTGTGTTGATCACCTCACTGCGAGGGCACAAAGCATTCAAGATTATATAGTTCAGAATCCTATGTTAGAGCCTAGAATTCCAATTCCTGATTTGTTTTTTGGAGATAGATCTAAATTTCTGAATTTCAAAAATAATTGTAAACTGTTTCTTGCTTTGAAACCCCGCTCCTCTGGTGACTCCACTCAGCAAGTAAAAATCATTATTTCTTTGTTACGTGGCGACCCACAAGACTGGGCATTCTCCCTTGCGCCAGGAGATCCTGCATTGCTTAATGTAGATGCGTTTTTTCTGGCGCTTGGATTGCTTTATGAAGAACCTAACTCTGTGGATCAGGCAGAGAAAATCTTGCTAGCTTTGTGTCAAGCTCAGGATGAAGCGGAGGTATATTGCCAGAAGTTTAGAAAGTGGTCTGTGCTTACTCAATGGAATGAGTGTGCCCTTGCAGCAATTTTCAGAAAAGGTCTTTCTGAAGCCCTTAAGGATGTTATGGTGGGGTTTCCCACGCCTGCTGGTCTGAATGAATCAATGTCCTTGGCCATTCAGATCGATCGGCGCTTGCGTGAACGCAAGGTTGTGCGCCATTTGGTGGTGTCCTCTGAGCAGAGGCCTGAGCCTATGTAATGTGATAGGACTTTGACCAGAGCTGAACGGCAGGAACACAGACGTCAGAATGGGCTGTGTTTTTACTGTGGTGACCCCACTCATGCTATCTCTGATTGTCCTAAGCGCACTAAGCGGTTCGCTAGGTCCGTCACCATTGGTACTGCACAGCCTAAATTTCTTTTGTCCGTTACTCTGATTTGCTCTTTGTCGTCCTACTCTGTTATGGCATTTGTGGACTCAGGCGCTGCCCTGAATTTGATGGACTTAGAGTTTGCCAGGCGCTGTGGTTTTTTCTTGGAGCCCTTGCAGTATCCTATTCCATTAAGGGGAATTGATGCTACGCCTTTGGCCAAGAATAAGCCTCAGTACTGGACTCAGTTGACCATGTGCATGGCTCCTGCACATCAGGAAGATGTTCGCTTTTTGGTGTTGCATAATTTGCATGATGTGGTCGTGTTGGGTTTGCCATGGCTACAGGTCCATAATCCAGTATTGGATTGGAAATCAATGTCTGTGTCCAGTTGGGGTTGTCAAGGGGTACATGGTGACGTTCCGTTGTTGTCAATTTCTCTTTCTACTCCTTCTGAAGTCCCTGAGTTTTTGTCGGATTACCGAGATGTATTCGATGAGCCCAAATCCAGTGCCCTACCTCCTCATAGGGATTGTGATTGTGCTATTAATTTGATTCCTGGTAGTAAATTTCCTAAGGGACGACTTTTCAATTTATCTGTGCCGGAACACGCCGCTATGCGGAGTTATATAAAGGAGTCCTTGGAGAAAGGGCATATTCGCCCGTCGTCGTCACCGTTGAGAGCAGGGTTCTTTTTTGTGGCCAAGAAGGATGGTTCTCTGAGACCTTGTATAGATTACCGCCTTCTCAATAAAATCACGGTTGAATTTCAGTACCCTTTGCCTCTACTGTCTGATTTGTTTGCTCGGATTAAGGGGGCTAGTTGGTTTACCAAGATAGATCTTCGAGGGGCGTATGATCTTGTGCGTATTAAACAGGGCGATGAATGGAAAACAGCATTTAATACGCCCGAGGGCCATTTTGAGTACCTGGTGATGCCATTCGGGCTTTCTAATGCTCCATCTGTGTTTCAGTCCTTTATGCATGACATCTTCTGAAGGTATTTGGATAGATTCATTATTGTATATTTGGATGATATTTTGGTCTTTTCGGATGATTGGGAGTCTCATGTGAAGCAGGTCAGAATGGTGTTCCAGGTTCTTCGTGCTAATTCTTTGTTTGTGAAGGGGTCTAAATGTCTCTTCGGAGTTCAGAAGGTTTCCTTTTTGGGTTTCATTTTTTCGCCTTTTACTATCGAGATGGATCCTGTTAAAGTTCAGGCCATTTATGATTGGACTCAGCCTACATCTGTGAAGAGCCTTCAGAAATTCTTGGGCTTTGCTAATTTTTACCGTCGCTTCATCGCTAATTTTTCTAGTGTTGTTAAACCGTTGACTGATTTGACCAAGAAAGGTGCTGATGTGGTGAATTGGTCCTCTGCGGCCGTTGAGGCTTTTCGGGAGTTGAAACGTCGTTTCTCTTCGGCCCCTGTGTTGTGTCAGCCAGATGTTTCGCTCCCTTTTCAGGTCGAGGTTGATGTTTCTGAGATTGGAGCAGGGGCTGTTTTGTCTCAAAGATCTTCTGATGGCTCTGTGATGAAGCCATGTGCTTTCTTTTCTAGAAAGTTTTTGCCTGCTGAGCGTAATTATGATGTTGGCAATCGGGAGTTGTTGGCTATGAAGTGGGCGTTCGAGGAGTGGCGTGTTATGACCCCAATGGCAGAGGGTCTCAGAAATAATTACTAAGTCTGCAAACACAAAAAAACAGCTCATAGGGCAGTGGTAACTGAGCTGACCATATATCTAATCCTAGCACCACAAATAGCAGCAGCCGGGGAACGTGCCTACGTTGGTTCTAGACGTCTCGCGCCAGCCGGAGAACTAACTAACCCTAGAAGGGAAAAGAAAGACCTTTCTTGCCTCCAGAGGAAAGACCCCAAAAGTTGGATACAAGCCCCCAACAAATAATAATGGTGAGGTAAGAGGAAAAGACAAACATAAGAATGAGCTAGGTATTTAGCAAAGAGAGGCCCACTAGCTAATAGCAGAATATAGTAAGATGACTTATATGGTCAGAAAAAACCCTATCAAAATATCCACGCTGGATATTCAAGAACCCCCGAACCGTCTAACGGCCCGGGGGGAGAACACCAGCCCCCTAGAGCTTCCAGCAAAGTCAGGAATCACATTTAGTACAAGCTGGACAAAAATAAAAGCAAAGCAAATAATTAAAAAACAAAGAAGCAGGACTTAGCTTAATTTTGCACGAACAAGGAGCAGCAGACAGGAGCAAACAGAAAGGATCTGATTAAAACGATGCCAGGCACTGGACTAAGGATCCAGGAAGCTTATATAGCAACACCCCTGGACTAACGACCCAGGTGGGTGCCAAACTGAGGAAAGACAATCCCAGAGTCATATCACCAGTAACCACAAGAGGGAGCCAAAAAGTCTAACTCACAACAGTACCCCCCCCTTAAGGAGGGGTCACCGAACCCTCACCAAGACCACCAGGGCGATCAGGATGAGCAGCGTGAAAGGCACGAACTAAATCGGCCGCATGCACATCAGAAGCAACCACCCAGGAATTATCCTCCTGACCATAGCCCTTCCACTTGACCAGATACTGAAGCCTCCGTCTGGAGAGATGAGAATCCAAGATCTTCTCCACCACGTACTCCAACTCGCCCTCAACCAACACCGGAGCAGGAGGCTCAACAGAAGGAACCACAGGTACAACGTACCGCCGCAACAAAGAACTATGGAACACGTTGTGAATGGCAAACGACACACGAAGATCCAAGCGAAAGGACACAGGATTAAGGATTTCCAATATCTTGTAAGGACCGATGAAGCGAGGCTTAAATTTAGGAGAGGAGACCTTCATAGGAACAAATCGAGAAGACAGCCATACCAAATCCCCAACACGAAGTCGGGGACCCACACCGCGGCGGCGGTTGGCAAAACGCTGAGCCTTCTCCTGTGACAACTTTAAGTTGTCCACCACATGATTCCAGATCTGCTGCAACCTATCCACCACAGAATCTACCCCAGGACAGTCAGAAGGCTCCACATGTCCCGAGGAAAAACGAGGCTGGAAACCAGAGTTGCAGAAAAATGGCGAAACCAAAGTAGCGGAACTAGCCCGATTATTAAGGGCAAACTCAGCCAACGGCAAGAAGGTCACCCAATCATCCTGATCTGCCGAAACAAAACACCTCAAATAAGCCTCCAGAGTCTGATTAGTTCGCTCCGTTTGTCCATTAGTCTGAGGATGAAAGGCAGACGAAAACGACAAATCAATGCCCATCCTAGCACAAAAGGATCGCCAGAACCTGGAAACAAACTGGGATCCTCTGTCAGACACAATATTCTCAGGAATGCCGTGTAAACGAACCACATTCTGAAAGAACACAGGAACCAGATCGGAAGAGGAAGGCAGCTTAGGCAAAGGCACCAAATGGACCATTTTAGAAAAGCGATCACATACCACCCAGATGACAGACATGCCCTGAGACACCGGGAGATCCGAAATGAAATCCATGGAAATGTGTGTCCAAGGCCTCTTCGGGACAGGCAAGGGCAAGAGCAACCCGCTGGCACGAGAACAGCAAGGCTTAGCTCGAGCACAAGTCCCACAGGACTGCACAAATGACCGCACATCCCGTGACAAGGAAGGCCACCAAAAGGACCTAGCCACCAGATCTCTGGTGCCAAAAATTCCCGGATGCCCTGCCAACACCGAGGAATGAACCTCGGAAATGACTCTGCTGGTCCACTTATCAGGAACAAACAGTCTGTCAGGTGGACAAGAGTCAGGTCTACCAGCCTGAAATCTCTGCAACACACGTCGCACATCAGGAGCAATGGCCGACAAGATAACTCCCTCTTTAAGAATACCAACTGGTTCTGCGACTCCAGGAGAGTCAGGCACAAAGCTCCTTGAAAGAGCATCAGCCTTCACATTCTTTGAACCTGGTAAATACGAGACCACAAAGTCAAAACGGGAGAAAAACAATGACCAGCGGGCCTGTCTAGGATTCAGGCGTTTAGCAGACTCGAGATACATCAAATTTTTGTGATCAGTCAAGACCACCACACGATGCTTAGCACCCTCGAGCCAATGACGCCACTCCTCAAATGCCCACTTCATGGCCAGCAGCTCCCGATTGCCAACATCATAATTCCGCTCAGCAGGCGAAAACTTCCAAGAGAAGAAAGCACATGGTCTCATTACCGAGCAACCAGGGCCTCTCTGCGACAAAACGGCCCCTGCCCCAATCTCAGAAGCATCCACTTCGACCTGAAAGGGAAGTGAGACATCAGGCTGGCACAAAACAGGCGCTGAAGTAAACCGGCGCTTCAACTCTTGGAAAGCTTCCACGGCTGCAGGAGCCCAGTTAGCAACATCAGAACCTTTCTTGGTCATATCCGTCAAAGGTTTAACAACGCTAGAAAAATTAGCGATAAAACGACGGTAGAAGTTAGCAAAACCCAAGAACTTCTGAAGACTCTTAACTGACGTGGGTTGAGTCCAATCATGAATAGCTTGGACCTTGACTGGGTCCATCTCCACAGCAGAAGGGGAAAAAATAAACCCCAAAAAGGGAACCTTCTGTACTCCAAAGAGACACTTTGAGCCCTTAACAAACAAAGCATTCTCACGCAAAACCTGAAACACCATCCTGACCTGCTCCACATGTGAGTCCCAATCTTCAGAGAAAACCAGAATATCATCCAGATAAACAATCATAAATTTATCCAGATACTTCCGGAAAATATCATGCATAAAGGACTGAAACACTGAGGGAGCATTAGAGAGCCCAAAAGGCATCACCAAGTACTCAAAATGACCTTCGGGCGTATTAAATGCTGTCTTCCATTCATCTCCTTGCTTAATGCGCACAAGGTTGTACGCACCATGAAGATCTATCTTGGTGAACCACTTGGCACCTTTAATCCGGGCAAACAAGTCCGACAACAGAGGCAAAGGATACTGAAATTTAACAGTGATTTTATTCAGAAGCCGATAGTCAATACAAGGTCTCAAAGATCCGTCCTTCTTGGCCACAAAAAAGAATCCCGCACCAAGAGGGGAAGAGGATGGACGGATATGCCCCTTCTCCAGAGACTCGCATTGCGGCATGCTCAGGTACAGACAGATTAAATAGTCTTCCCTTAGGAAATTTACTACCTGGAATCAAATCTATGGCGCAGTCACAGTCCCTATGAGGAGGCAGAGCACTGGACCTGGACTCGCTGAATACATCCTGATAATCAGACAAATACTCAGGAACTTCCGAAGGAGTAGAGGAAGCAATAGACACCGGCGGGGAATCAGCATGAATTCCCTGACAGCCCCAACTTGACACAGACATTGCCTTCCAATCCAAGACTGGATTGTGGGTCTGTAACCATGGCAGACCCAAAACGACCAAATCATGCATTTTATGCAAAACAAGAAAACGAATCACCTCCCGATGTTCAGGAGTCATGCACATGGTTACCTGCGTCCAAAACTGCGGTTTATTTTCCGCCAATGGCGTAGCATCAATACCTCTAAGAGGAATAGGATTTACCAACGGTTCAAGAACAAAACCACAGCGCTTGGCAAATGACAGATCCATAAGACTCAGGGCAGCACCTGAATCCACAAACGCCATAACAGGGTAAGAAGACAATGAGCAAATTAAAGTCACAGACAAAATAAATTTAGGTTGCAAATTACCAATGGCGACAGGACTAACAACCCTTGTTAGGCGTTTAGAGCATGCTGATATAACATGTGTAGAATCACCACAGTAAAAACACAACCCATTCTGACGTCTATGATTTTTCCGCTCATTTCTAGTCTGAATTCTATCACATTGCATTAAATCAGGTGTTTGTTCAGACAACACCACCAGAGGATTAGCGGTTTTGCGCTCCCGCAAACGCCGGTCAATTTTGTTAAGGAGAGAATATATGGCATATGAAGATATACTGAAATCAAAATGGACGCTTTGCTGACTATATATTCATATTAGATTCTTGTAGCTTTAAGGTTTTCTGATTCAATGTTCTAAGACTAATTCTGTTGATTACTCTGTACCAGGATGTAGCAAGGCACACCTAATGTCCAGATGGACTTTAGGAAGGCTGTGTAAATCCCCTACCCTTATCTAGAGTAAATGTGTCTGCACGAAGGTGTATCGATCCCCAATAATCCAACGATAAGTAGAATGCGTGCATAGACAGATGTCAGCCTGACCCAAGACAGCCATTAGGGCGATAGCGGTACAGAATTAGTCTTAAAGTAATAATCATTAGATGATTAGTATTACAGTAATAAAAATAATAACCTATAATATGTAATATCAAAGAGATTTGTGATAACTGTTAAGTTGGAAAAACCCAATGATGTAATGTGCTGAATCTGCTTGCTTACTCCTATAAAAGGAGACATTCGGCCGCCAATAAAATGGGCGAGAAGCATTTGAGACATGATCCAGTGTCTTAGTGTTCTTTCCTCCGTGCACGTACCTTCTCTTCCAGAGAACCAATTTGACCACAGACAATTAAGACGGGTCGCACCCTAGTGTGACAGTATTAACAGCTGGCGCCCAACGTGGGGCTCAGGACGATACCCAGACGACCACAGCCGCACCACATCTCCCCCAGGACGGACGTCATCGGTGGGAAGAGTCTGCAGCTCTGAACAAGGTAAGAAAATATATCATCTTACCTGACCCCTGTATACGTCCTGCCCTGGGCTGAGATAGTTGGCTGTCGTCTCTGGACAATAGACCACATTTGAAAGTCCTGAGTCTACGAACCTGGTCTGATATATACTTCCTTAATTGTCTGTATCTGTGTGTATTGTCCAGTCCGACTGAGGGTGTGTCTAGTGTCTAGTCATAAGCCATCCCGCATTATACAAGGGCTGTTAGATCAGTAAGAGTGCGGAGGGGGGACTGTTATAATACCATCATGAAATTGCCCTGGTTCCGATCTTAGACGGTCGAAGAGCTACACTCATACAGGTGCTCACGTCCGGCCATTCGCCCCATAGTGCATAACAGGGGTCTGGTGACGTGACTGACATGGCATACACATATATGTGATATTTGATACAAAGGATTGTGGCATTGCTATACCCCTCCGCAGTGAGATCAGCTGTATTACCCAAAGTTGATCATTAACCATAGTACTGCTCATCGCAGTTTACGTACCAAACGTCAGCCCTAGTTACCTTGGTGGAAAGACCAGTGAAGGGAAGGGTCAAGCATTTAACCATTGTCTTACTACTCACAGTAGTCTCATGTCTTGCCCTCACTGTGTGCAAACTCTAGTACTCAGCATCTCACAAGAGGGTTGGCGCATAATCAAAGTACTAGACACACCCATCCGCAGATTCAACACTGGTTATACTGCATTTTCTGCTGAATTTCCTGAATTTAAAGTGTTTAGACTGAACATTCACGCTAAGATATCTGTTCCTAGCCCAGAGGGTACACTACTACACCACATTGAGTCTAATAGGTTGTACCACCCTACACACACAACACCCTTCAGGTGTGCGCACAATTACGGCAGTCCAGAGGTATATGAAATTTTGGCAAAACAGGAAGTACAGTGGTTGGAACTTAAATTGTAACATGGGTACTAGCGAGTCTAAAACCAGTCAGTTCTCCGCACAGGAGATAGTGGCAGAAAGAGAAGGCAAACAGTATGTTAAAAATGCAAAGCTCCTCCTGAAACTTATGGGATCTACAACCCGAGGGGGAAGGCTTGATGAGACAGAATGGAAAAGTATGTTGTCTAGCAAGAAAGGACTCTTAAAAGATAATAATGTTTTAAGGGATGCGGAAGCATGGTATAGAACGGCAAAAGAGATTAAAAGACAAATGTGGGTTGAGGAATGTAATTCTGCCACTGGTGAATATGTGTACCGACCACCTCCCGACAAAATGGCCCTGGCTCTGGCAGCTGCACCCGCATCGCACAGACCACCCCCATACTCTCCAGAGGGATGGACATGTGCAGTCTGCCAAAATCAGAATCCAGATTGGAGGGACACGTGTGCTGTATGTGGGGCACCACGCCCACGCAAATCCACTTCCCTGTACCCAGTCCTTAATGCAGATGGCACGCCCCATGTCCCGGCGGCCATCTTATGTCAGGCCACGCCTACACCTACACCAACCACCACTTTAAGGAAGGGCACACGTCACAGGGCGGCCATGTTAGCTCCGGTAGTATCTGGCATATTCACAAATGGGGGTGAGGATGAAGATGAGGATACAGAAGAAGGGGTTACAGAGGAGAAAGTAGAAACCGTCCGCCCTCCAATCACATCATCACACCAAGAAACAGACGCAAACTGTGAAGCAAACCCAAGGGACGGTTCACCCGCAGCACCTCTTTGTACGCCAAAAATATCTATACCCTACTACATAGATGAGAGCCCAGACAGGACAGAGTCTATAAGGGCTTCAGACCATCTCCGAATTAGATGTACAGCTCCCATCCGTGACAGTTTAATTGGTACCAGACATAGCACCCGCTACGTGAGCTGGAAGCCTCAGGAAGCGGCTACCCTAGTAAACAGTCTACCAGATCCGGAAGGGCACCCTATGCCTTTCTATAGGAAAATGAGTCAGATACACAAGACACATGCTGCATCATGGATAGACTTGATTGGACTAGCAGAAATTAAAGCAGGTGACTCCTTCTAGCCCGTTATGGAACCAGCCTTGAGGCCCATAAGTGGTCTACCTGAATATTATCAGTCATTAGAATCGGGGAAGGATTTCCTCGATCAGCTACGTCTTTGGTCTAAGGACCGCCTAGCAGACCAAGTCACCTCCCTGCAGGACACTATGCAGGAAAAGGGAGAGTCTGTGGAAAAATTTTACCACAGGCTAAATCAAATGTTTACTGATCTAGGATTTGATCTACATGACAAAGCCCATCATCAAATTTGGGTACAGGCCTTTGTACAGGGCCTCCGAGAGCCAATACGCAAGCAAGTGCAGGCCACAAGGCCAGAGTACCGAAGGCTAGATTCAGAAGTGCTCCACACAGTAGCAAAAGGAGTAGAGCTTAACCAACCAGCCAGACCCCGTACCACTCTTCTGTTCTCTCAAGACACTTCGGACACTACAAAACCACCCAGGCCTAGGGCTATCTGCTACAACTGTGGCAAAGTAGGACACCTTAAAAGGAACTGCAGATCAGCTCCACTGAAGAGAGGGCCATGGCAACAACAGCAGCCCACCCAGGGGCCACCTGGACCCAATCCACAATAGGACATTGGCAAGCCGGACCCACTGCAGACACCACTCATACTCTTACACTCCACAAAACAGCCGAGTGGACCAACGCCTACCATCCAGCTAGAGGTTGAGGGTAAACCCCTTAATTTCCTGGTGGATACCGGTGCAGCCAGAAGTGTAATCAGGAACATCGACTTACCCGATCCGGACTGTCTCACGGATGAAGTAGTGCCTTGTGTAGGGGTGGATGGTAACACGCGGTATACTCCGATGACCAGACCTCTTCACATTGGCCTACAACCAACACAAAGCATGCTGTCTCAACTAGTAGTCTCATCCACTTGCCCCATCAATCTACTAGGATCAGATCTGCTATCAAAACTCCAAGCCAGTATCCTGTTTCACGAGGATGGAACTGTCACTCTTACAACTCCACTCTCTCCGGAGCAGTCTGCAGAAGTATATGGTCTCTTCTCTTTACAGGACACACCTGTGAATTCCATGGACATTGAACTGCTGGCACTGATCCCAGACTCACTGTGGGCGCGCGGACCGGAAGACATTGGCAGGCTCAAAGTCCAGCCTGTAAGAGTGGAACTGAAACCAGGAGCCCTGTTGCCACGGAAACCACAATACCCACTCTCCATGTCACAATCTGCCGCCATTACGCAACAACTTAAAATCTACCTGGAAAATGGAGCAATTATCCCTACCAAGTCACCGTGCAACACCCCTTTGTTTCCAGTAAAGAAGAAAACACCTAAAGGACAGCCCACAAAATTCCGCATGGTCCATGACCTGCGTGCTGTCAATGAGGCCACAGTGTTGGACACACCCATCGTGCCCAACCCACATACACTGCTGTCATCAATCCCACCTACCTCTTCATGGTTCACGGTGGTTGACTTGGCCAACGCCTTCTTCAGCGTACCTCTACATCCTGACAGTCAGTTCCTGCTTGCTTTTACACATGAGGGTCGGCAATATACTTGGACTGTGATGCCACAAGGGGCACAAAATAGCCCTTCTATGTTCACCCAAGCCATGACAACGGTCCTGGAACCCTGGAAGATGACACACCCCACTACAACCCTACTGCAGTATGTGGATGACCTCCTCCTCTGTGCTGACACCCTATCAGACGCACAGACAGAGTCCATCTCCTTGCTACAGTTCCTGGCCAACAATGGATGCAAGGCATCTAAAGACAAGCTACAGTTCTGCAAGGAAAAAGTTGTGTTTTTGGGACACTGCATCTCCCACCAGACCAAGCACCTGACTGAAGACAGGAAAACAGCTGTCCAGAGCATACCTCTGCCAACCAAGCACCCACAGTTGCAGTCGTTCCTTGGACTTGTATCTTACTGCCGCCCCTGGATCCTCGATGCTTCCCTCCACATGCAACCCTTGTATGACTGCCTCAAGGACACTCCTTTCTCTCTGACCAAGGAAGCCATCGATGGGTTCTACATGCTAAAAGTTGCTATCACATCCTCTCCTGCCCTGGGACTCCCTGACTACACCAAACTATTCTGCCTATTTGTCATGGAGAAACAAGGCCATGCAACTGGAGTTCTCACTCAGCTCCACGGAGGCAGACAAAGGCCTCTTGGGTACTACTCTGCCAGACTCGACCCAGTGGCCCGTGGAGCCCCAACCTGCATGAGAGCCGTGTTTGCAACACACTTGCTGCTGGACAAGACTTCTGACATCATTCTAGGCCATGACTTGAAGATAATGGCACCTCATGACATTACAGCCATCTTGGCCCAGACACAGCCAAAGCACCTGTCTGCTGCCCGCCATTTACGCCTACAATGCTCTCTTCTTCTTCCTGACAATGTCTCCATCTCCAGATGTGCTGTCCTTAACCCTGCTACTCTCCTACCTCTGCCAAGGGGGGAGGAGAATGAAGCCCACATCTCTGACACAACGATGGAAGAGGTAGTCGACTCTGAAATGGCTCAGCATGATTGTCTCGCTCTCATGAGACAGGAAACCTCCGGATTTGACTCAGTCACTGATGTCCCCTTGGAAGATCCTGACTTGACGCTTTTCGTGGATGGATCACGGTATGCAGACCAAGAAGGCCGCTTTCACACTGGTATAGCAGTGGTCACTGTAGATACAGTGCTACTAGCAC
This sequence comes from Ranitomeya variabilis, assembly GCF_051348905.1. Classification (NCBI taxonomy): domain Eukaryota; kingdom Metazoa; phylum Chordata; class Amphibia; order Anura; family Dendrobatidae; genus Ranitomeya; species Ranitomeya variabilis. The sequence goes on from NC_135234.1 coordinate 325,347,437, forward strand.
AACCATTGCCTCCATCCGTCTCCGCACAGGAGGCAGAACTAAGGGCCTTGATAGAAGCATGTAATATGTCTGCCCAACGCAAAGCTACTATCTACTCTGACTCACGCTATGCTTATGGCGTATGTCACGACTATGGACCAATCTGGAAGGCCAGGGACTTCATCCCGGCAAATGGAACGCCTGTCAGACACCACAAAGCCATACAGGAACTGATGGAATCCCTACTGATGCCAGAAAGAGTTGCGGTGGTAAAAGTGAAGGCGCACACTGGAGGCACTTCAAAGGAAGCAGTGGACAACAGACTGGCTGATGTCACAGCAAAAGAAGCAGCTTTACTACCACTGGATGAAGAAACCTCTTACCTGTACTCTCTCATGGACTCGGAAGCAGAAGAAAAGAAACAATCCTGGGAGAAGATGCTTTCTACACTCCAGAAGCAAGCACCCAAGGAAGAGACGGAGAAATGGACCCAAGATGGAGCCACACAGGATGAAAGACACCTAATGATGACAAAAGGAAAACCTTGTCTACCAAGAGTCCTCTACCCTATGGTGGCCAAATGGGCCCATGGCACCACTCATCAGTCCAAGATCAAGATGCACAATCTTGTCCGCCAGTACTACCATGCCCCAGGTTTCTCTACAGTAGCTGCCAACATCACCAAGGGATGTCTTGTCTGTGCCCGATGCAATCCAGGGAAAACAGAAAAGACACCCCAGAAATGCACACCCAAACCCCTTTATCCTTTCCAGCGCATACAGATAGACCACATCCAAATGCCGCACTCAGGGGGGTTCGAGTATGCCTTAGTTGTGATAGACATATTCTCAGGGTGGCCAGAAGCCTTTCCAGTTAAAAACCAGTCAGCAAAGACCACTGCCAAAAAACTCCTCTCTGAGATAGTTTGCAGGTATGGGCTCCCAGAAACCATAGAGAGTGACCAAGGGCCTGCATTCACTGCCAATCTCACAAAAGAGATATGGGACGCACTCGGGACCGAGTTGGCTCTTCACACTCCATATCACCCACAGAGCAGTGGCAAAGTTGAGAGGTTAAATGGGACACTGAAGTGCAAAATGCTGAAAGCAGCACAAGAAACAGGGAAACCATGGCATGAGAGTCTCCCTCTTGCACTATTTAGTGTCAGGCACACACCATCTGGTCCTACCAAACTTAGCCCATATGAGATCCTGTTTGGGAGCGCACCCAGGTTAGGATTGTACTTCCCACAGCAGTTGTCTATGCAGTATGACACTTTGACTAAGTTTGTGATTGAATTAAGTAAACACTTGACTAAAATACATTCTCGAGTATTTTCATCCATCCCAGATCCTGAGGACCTAGAAGGCACTCACCAGATCCAGCCCGGTGATTGGGTCCTAACAAAGAGGTTCAACAGACGTACCCTCGAGCCCAGATACGACGGTCCATACCAAGTCCTGTTGACCACTGCCACGGCAGTCAAGCTTGAAGGAAAGCCGACATGGATCCACGTCTCCCACTGCAAGAAGGTGCCGGATCCAGATCCAGAGGCCAGTGGCGGCTGCCACCCTTCATCCACCTGATACTAATCCTTTTCCTAATCCCAACAGTAGCCAGTACCCAAGGGGCCATCTCCCATGAAGAAGGGATAGTGACTTTCTGGTATAATGTCTCCACCCCCAGGGTCACATATCAATTTGACTATTGCCTCATAGTTGAATGCCCAGGCCCTATGGGACAGTTTGATATCTGGCTAGGCACTCAATTCATCTGTGTCACCACAGCTGAAAGGGGGGAAGGGTCAAACTGTGAGGATTGGACACTTGTTGGATGGCACACCGGTGATAGTAGTTGGGGATATCAACCAACACTAGCCCTGCAACGCACAGACAAATGGGGGGCCAGTTTAATCACCCGTATGTCCCTGACCAAAGCCCCGTTCAAAGGCCAGAGAGGGTTTCTGGATACAGTTCTCCCTATCCCTGCCACTCACTGTCCCAAGGAGGGATGCATAGTTCTCTACCTCACTATTGACAATCCCTCAGAAAGTGACCAAGGGTTATATGTACTAGGCTCAAGTACAAAGCTTGGTAGGGAGGAGGAAGGTGACAAAATAGGAAAATTTCGATTGAGAAATCTTGCCTCCAGGTCTATATCTGAAAACGTAGAAATAGCACCCATACCAGGATCCAAATTCTTATCAGATTTGACCTTTGAGGATAAACTTGCTATAGAAACAGGATTCTATGACTCCAATGTCTGGCTCGAGTGGGTAAGATACACTGTTACTAATGCAAATCGCTCCTCATGCATAGCCTGTACCACCGCCAGACCTCATTTAGGCACAGTACCTTTCCCTATAAACCCACGGGTAGATGAAAAGGGATTCTTATGTGCCTTATCCCTGTACATGAATAACCAACCAGGTAACTCACATAAATGCCAAACTGTCTCCCACTTATACCCTCCTTACCAGAGTAGCGAACCAACTGGCCATGGGATTACCCCCTATCCAGGGAACTACACCTGTTTCCAGAGAGAAAGTCCTGGACGACAGGTAGATAACCTACCGTACCTTCTCTTCCAGAGAACCAATTTGACCACAGACAATTAAGACGGGTCGCACCCTAGTGTGACAGAATTAACAATTTGAATAGCCAGCGCCATGGAATCATTCAGACTTGTAGGAATGGGGAAACCCACCATCACATTCTTAATGGCTTCAGAAAGGCCATTTCTGAAAATTGCGGCCAGAGCACACTCATTCCACTGAGTAAGCACGGACCATTTCCGAAATTTTTGGCAATACACTTCAGCTTCATCCTGGCCCTGAGAAATAGCCAGCAAGGCTTTTTCTGCCTGAACCTCAAGATTGGGTACCTCGTAAAGCAATCCAAGCGCCAGAAAAAACGCATCAATATTTGCCAATGCCGGATCTCCTGGCGCTAGCGAGAAAGCCCAATCCTGAGGGTCGCCCCGTAAAAAAGAGATAACAATTTTAACTTGCTGAGCTGAATCTCCAGATGAACGGGGTCTCAGAGATAGAAACAATTTACAATTATTCCTGAAATTCCTAAACTTAAATCGGTCTCCAGAAAACAGTTCAGGAATAGGTATTTTAGGTTCAGACATTGGACTACTGGTAACAAAATCTTGTATGCCCTGCACACGAGCAGCAAGCTGGTCTACACTTGTAATCAAGGTCTGGACATTCATGTCTGCAGCAAGCACAAGCCACTCAGAGGTAAAGGGGAGGAAGAGAGGGAAAAAAAAAAAAAACTCAGAATTTCCTTTCTTATTATCCCACTTCTGCAATGCATTAAACATTCAATGTAGGCCTGGCATACTGTTATGACCCCAATGGCAGAGGGTCTCAGAAATAATTACTAAGTCTGCAAACACAAAAAAACAGCTCATAGGGCAGTGGTAACTGAGCTGACCATATATCTAATCCTAGCACCACAAATAGCAGCAGCCGGGGAACGTGCCTATGTTGGTTCTAGACGTCTCGCGCCAGCCGGAGAACTAACTAACCCTAGAAGGGAAAAGAAAGACCTTTCTTGCCTCCGGAGGAAAGACCCCAAAAGTTGGATACAAGCCCCCAACAAATAATAATGGTGAGGTAAGAGGAAAAGACAAACGTAAGAATGAGCTAGGTATTTAGCAAAGAGAGGCCCACTAGCTAATAGCAGAATATAGTAAGATGACTTATATGGTCAGAAAAAACCCTATCAAAATATCCACGCTGGATATTCAAGAACCCCCGAACCGTCTAACGGCCCGGGGGGAGAACACCAGCCCCCTAGAGCTTCCAGCAAAGTCAGGAATCACATTTAGTACAAGCTGGACAAAAATAAAAGCAAAGCAAATAACCAAAAAACAAAGAAGCAGGACTTAGCTTAATTTTGCACGAACAAGGAGCAGCAGACAGGAGCAAACAGAAAGGATCTGATTAAAACGATGCCAGGCACTGGAATAAGGATCCAGGAAGCTTATATAGCAACACCCCTGGACTAACGACCCAGGTGGGTGCCAAACTGAGGAAAGACAATCCCAGAGTCATATCACCAGTAACCACAAGAGGGAGCCAAAAAGTCTAACTCACAACAGTGGCGACACTGGCTTGAGGGAGCCAAGCATCGCGTAGTGGTCTTAACGGATCACAAAAATCTGACTTATCTCGAGTCTGCTAAGCGGTTGAATCCTAGACAGGCTCGATGGTCGCTGTTTTTCTCCCGTTTCAATTTTGTGGTTTCATACCTTCCGGGTTCTAAGAATGTGAAGGCCGATGCCCTTTCAAGGAGTTTTGTGCCTGATTCCCCAGGAGTTACGGAGCCGGATGGTATTCTCCAAGAGGGGGTAATTCTGTCTGCCATCTCACCTGATTTGCGGCGGGCGCTGCAGGAGTTTCAGGCTGATAGACCTGACCGTTGTCCAGCAGAAAAACTGTTTGTCCCTTATAGATGGACTAGTAGAGTTATCTCTGAGGTTCATTGTTCGGTGTTGGCTGGTCATCCTAGGATTTTTGGTACCAGAGATTTGGTGGCTAGGTCCTTTTGGTGGCCTTCCTTGTCACGGGATGTGCGTTCTTTTGTGCAGTCTTGTGGGACTTGTGCTCGGGCCAAGCCCTGCTGTTCTCGTGCCAGTGGGTTACTTTTGCCCTTGCCAGTCCCGAAAAGGCCTTGGACGCATGTTTCCATGGATTTTATTTCAGATCTCCCTGTCTCTCAAAGAATGTCGGTCATCTGGGTGGTTTGTGATCGCTTCTCTAAGATGGTCCATTTGGTACCCTTGCCTAAGTTACCTTCCTCCTCTGATTTGGTTTAACTATTTTTCCAGCATGTGGTTCGTTTGCATGGCATTCCGGAGAACATCGTGTCGGACAGAGGTTCCCAGTTTGTTTCAAGGTTTTGGCGGTCCTTTTGTGCTAAGATGGGCATTGATTTGTCTTTCTCTTCGGCTTTCCATCCTCAGACAAATGGCCAAACCGAACGAACTAATCAGACTTTGGAGACCTATCTGAGATGCTTTGTTTCTGCTGATCAGGATGATTGGGTGACCTTCTTGCCATTGACTGAGTTCGCCCTTAATAATCGGGCCAGTTCGGCTACTTTGGTTTTGCCTTTTTTTTTGTAATTCTGGTTTTCATCCTCGTTTTTCTTCGGGGCAGGTTGAGCCTTCGGACTGTCCTGGTGTGGATTCTGTGGTGGACAGGTTGCAGCAAATTTGGACTCATGTAGTGGACAATTTGACATTGTCCCAGGAGAAGGCTCAACGTTTCGCCAACCGCCGTCGCTGTGTTGGTCCCCGACTTCGTGTTGGGGATTTGGTTTGGTTGTCGTCTCGTCATGTCCCTATGAAGGTTTCTTCTCCTAAGTTTAAGCCTTGTTTCATTGGTCCTTATAAGATTTCTGAAATTCTCAATCCTGTGTCGTTTCGTTTGGCCCTTCCAGCTTCTTTTGCCATCCATAATGTGTTTCATAGGTCGTTGTTGCGGAGATATGTGGCGCCTATGGTTCCCTCTGTTGACCCTCCTGCTCCAGTGTTGGTCGAGGGGGAGTTGGAGTATGTGGTGGAGGAGATTTTAGATTCTCGTATTTCAAGACGGAAACTTCAGTACCTGGTCAAATGGAAGGGCTATGGTCAGGAGGATAATTCCTGGGTTTTTGCCTCCGATGTCCATGCGGCCGAGTTGGTTCGTGCCTTTCATTTGGCTCGTCCTGATCGGCCTGGGGGCTCTGGTGAGGGTTCGGTGACCCCTCCTCAAGGGGGGGTACTGTTGTGAATTCTGTTCTTGAACTCCCTCCTGTGGTCATGAATGATACTTCGGCGAGTTCTGTCCGTGGACTCCCTCTGGTGGCTGTGAGTGGAACTGCTGGTTCTGAGGTTGCTTCCTCAGCTGCCCTCGTTTGCGGCTAGGCTGGCTTCTCTATTTAACTCCACTCAGATCGTTACTCCATGCCAGCTGTCAATGTATTAGCACTGGTTCAGATCTCTCTCGGATCTTTCTGATGACCTGTCTACTCCAGCAGAAGCTAAGTCCCTGCTAGTTCATTTGTTGTTCATTGTGTACTGAATATATTTCTTAGTACTTGCTAAGTTCTTGTCCAGCTTGCTAACATGATATTGCCTTGCTAGCTGGAAGCTCTGGGTTGCAGAGTGGCACCTCCACACCGTGAGTCGGTGCGGGGGTCTTTTTGCACACTCTGCGTGGCTTTTTGTAGTTTTTTGTGCTGACCGCATAGATCCCTTTCCTATCCTCAGTCTATCTAGTAAGTCTGGCCTCCTTTGCTGAAACCTGTTTCATCCCTGTGTTTGTGACTTTCCTCTTAACTCACAGTTAATATATGTGGGGGGCTGCCTTTATCTTTGGGGAATTTCTCTGAGGCAAGGTAAGGCTTATTTTCCTATCTTTAGGGGTAGTTAGCTCTTAGGCTGTGAAGAGGCGTCTAGGGAGAGTTAGGTACGCTCCACAGCTATTTCTAGTGTGTGTGTTATAGGATTAGGATTTGCGGTCAGCAGAGTTCCCACTTACCAGAGCTCGTCCTGTCTTCTAGTTTAACCATCAGGTCATTCCAGGTGCACCTAACCACCAGGTCCATGACAATACAGTACAGACCAAAAGTTTGCACACACCTTCTCATTTAAAGATTTTTCTGTATTTTCATGACTATGAAAATTGTACATTCACACTGTACATTGTATAGTGGCATTGACCTGGTCTCTAATCGGAGCTGCTGTTAACCTGCGTTTGCCCAATTTTTCGGACTGACTGACCTTCATTTCTTAAAGTAATGATGGCCACTCATTTTTCTTTACTTAGCTGCTTGTTTCTTTCCATATTACAAATTCTAACAGTCTATTCAGTAGGACTATCAGCTGTGTATCCACCAGACTTTTGCACAACACAACTGATGATCCCAATCCCATTTATAAGGCAAGAAATCCCACTTATTAAACCTGACAGGGCACACCTGTGAAGTGAAAACCATTCCCGGTGACTACCTCTTGAAGCTCATCAAGAGAATGCCAAGAGCAGTCATCAAAGCAAAAGGTGGCTACTTTGAAGAACCTAGAATATAAGACATAATTTCAGTTGTTTCACACTTGGTTGTTAAGTATATAATTCCACATGAGTTAATTCATAGTTTTGATGCCTTCAGTGTGAATGTACAATTTTCATAGTCATGAAAATACAGAAAAATCTTTAAATGAGAAGGTGTGTCCAAACTTTTGGTCTGTAATGTGTGTGTGTGTATATATATATATATATATATATATATATATATATATATTGTATATTCTCGAGTATAAGCCGACCCGAATATAAGCCGAGACCCCTAATTTTGCCACAAAAGAGTGTGGAAACCTATTGACTCGAGTATAAGCCTTGGGTGGAAAATGCATCAGCTACCGGTAAATGTCAAAAATAAAAATAGATACCAATAAAAGTAAAATTAATTGAGACATCAGAAGGTTAAGTGTTTTTGAATATCCATATTGAATCAGGAGCCCCATATAATTCTCCATACAGTTCATGATGGGCCCCATAAGATGCTCCATACAAAATACGCCCCATACAATGCTCCATAAAATTTATGATGGGCCCCATAAGATTCTCCATATTAAAATATGCCCCATATAATGCTGCACAAATGCTGATTATGGCCCCATAAGATGCTCCATATGGATATTTGGCCCATATAATCCTGCACAAATGCTGATTATGGCCCCATAAGATGCTCCATATAACAATGTGCCACATATAATGCTCCATACAGTTCATTATGGCCCCATAGATGCTCCATATAACAATGTGCCACATGTAACGCTCCATACAGTTCATTATGGCCCCATAGATGCTCCATATAACAATGTGCTACATATAATGCTCCATACAGTTCATTATGGCCCCATAGATGCTCCATATAACAATGTGCTACATATAATGCTCCATACAGTTCATTATGGCCCCATAGATGCTCCATATAACAATGTGCTACATATAATGCTCCATACAGTTCATTATGGCCCCATAGATGCTCCATATAACAATGTGCTACATATAATGCTCCATACAGTTCATTATGGCCCCATAGATGCTCCATATAACAATGTGCTACATATAATGCTCCATACAGTTCATTATGGCCCCATAGATGCTCCATATAACAATGTGCTACATATAATGCTCCATACAGTTCATTATGGCCCCATAGATGCTCCATATAACAATGTGCCACATGTAATGCTCCATACAGTTCTTTATGGCCCCATAGATTCTCCATATAACATTGTGCCACATATAATGCTCCATCCAGTTCATTATGGCCCCATAGATGCTCCATATAACAATGTGCTACATATAATGCTCCATACAGTTCATTATGGCCCCATAGATGCTCCATATAACAATGTGCTACATATAATGCTCCATACAGCTCATTATGGCCCCATAGATGCTCCATATAACAATGTGCTACATATAATGCTCCATACAGTTCATTATGGCCCCATAGATGCTCCATATAACAATGTGCCACATATAATGCTCCATACAGTTCATTATGGCCCCATAGATGCTCCATATAACAATGTGCCACATGTAACGCTCCATACAGTTCATTATGGCCCCATAGATGCTCCATATAACAATGTGCTACATATAATGCTCCATATAACAATGTGCTACATATAATGCTCCATACAGTTCATTATGGCCCCATAGATGCTCCATATAACAATGTGCTACATATAATGCTCCATACAGTTCATTATGGCCCCATAGATGCTCCATATAACAATGTGCTACATATAATGCTCCATACAGTTCATTATGGCCCCATAGATGCTCCATATAACAATGTGCTACATATAATGCTCCATACAGTTCATTATGGCCCCATAGATGCTCCATATAACAATGTGCTACATATAATGCTCCATACAGTTCATTATGGCCCCATAGATGCTCCATATAACAATGTGCCACATGTAATGCTCCATACAGTTCTTTATGGCCCCATAGATTCTCCATATAACATTGTGCCACATATAATGCTCCATGCAGTTCATTATGGCCCCATAGATGCTCCATATAACAATGTGCTACATATAATGCTCCATACAGTTCATTATGGCCCCATAGATGCTCCATATAACAATGTGCTACATATAATGCTCCATACAGTTCATTATGGCCCCATAGATGCTCCATATAACAATGTGCTACATATAATGCTCCATACAGTTCATTATGGCCCCATAGATGCTCCATATAACAATGTGCTACATATAATGCTCCATACAGTTCATTATGGCCCCATAGATGCTCCATATAACAATGTGCCACATGTAATGCTCCATACAGTTCTTTATGGCCCCATAGATTCTCCATATAACATTGTGCCACATATAATGCTCCATACAGTTCATTATGGCACCATAGATGCTCCATATATCAATGTGCCACATGTAATGCTCCATACAGTTCTCTATGGCCCCATAGATTCTCCATATAACATTGTGCCACATATAATGCTCCGTACAGTTCATTATGACCCCATAGATGCTCCATATGCCACATATAATGCTCCATGCAGTTTATTATGGCCCCATAGATGCTCCATATAACAATGTGCCACATATAATGCTCCATACAGTTCATTATGGCCCCATAGATGCTCCATATAACAATGTGCCACATATAATGCTCCATACAGCTCATTATGGCCCCATAGATGCTCCATACAACAATGTGCTACATATAATGCTCCATACAGTTCATTATGGCCCCAAAGGTGCTCCATATAACAATGTGCCACATATAATGCTCCATGCAGTTCATTATGGCCCCATAAGATGCTCCATATAACAATGTGCCACATGGAATGCTGCTGCTGCAATAAAAAAATGACATACTCACCTCTCGTCACTGCCCGCTGCTCCTCAGCATCCCGTCTCTCTGCACTGACTGTTCAGGCAGAGGGCGGCACGCACACTAATACATCATCGCGCCCTCTGACCTGAACAGTCACTGCAGAGGACGCGGAAGATGGGGCGGCGGTGGAACGAGGAAAGGTGAATATGAAATACTCTCCTGCTCTGGCGCGGTCCCTGGCAGCTTCTCCTGGACAGATGGTCTCTGGCGCCCACAGCTTTTTCCTCTGTTCAGCGGTCACGTGGTACCGCTCATTACAGGAATGAATATGCGGCTCCACCCCTATGGGAGTGGAGTCCATATTCATTACTTTAATGAGCGGTACCACGTGACTGCTGAACAGGGGAAGAAGCTGCCGGCGCTGGAGACCATGGGACATGCAGGGACCGCGTCAGGAGCAGGTGAGTATGTGACCGTCATCACTCCCCCTCACCTGCTGACCATGACTCGAGCAAAAGCCGAGAGGGGTACTATCAGGCCATTTTTTGGGGCTGAAAATCTCAGCTTATACTTGAGTATATACGGTATCTGCAGTGTATATATATATATATATATATATATATATATATATATATATATATATATATATATATATATAAACAAGACACAGTAATACACCTAACAGTGTAGCAGTACAATTGTATAAGAGTGGTAATACATTAAATTGTATAGCAATACCAACAGGAGTTAACAAATAATCCAACACTGATAATCTGTGGACAATGGGACAAGGGGGAAGAAGCAAGGGTATAAATGTAAAATATCAAACCCCTTACACACTCATAGTCTTGCATTGGCGAGTCTATGCCAGAGGAAAAATACGGTGATGTGAGCTGCCCCATAGAGTAACACTGGTCCGAGTGCTATGCAATGTTTTCTCGCATAGCACTCGTCCATATTCTACGGTAGTGTGACGCTGACCTACCTGTAATTTCTGCCAACATATGGGGAAGCACCCTGTTTGGGAGAAATTTTACAATACATTGTGGAGTCTAGTTTCACTTATTAACCCTTGTTTACCTGACAAATTTGCAGCAAATACAAAAATTACATTTTTGCCACTAAAATGTCAGATTTCCACATCTCAATGTTATAAAATTCTGTGAGTCATCTATGGGTTCAAAATACTCACTACACCCCTAGTTGAATTCCTTAGGCAGTGAAATTTCCAATACCGGGTCACCTGGGGGCTACTGCTGTTCTGGCACCTCAGGGGCTCAGCTCATGTGTGATGGAAATATATATCATATAGATCTCACTTGCATATATACTTATATATACTCACAGCTAATATATAAACTATAATCAATTGCTTAAAATGGCTGACATAAAATAATATAAGCCAGACAGACTGTTTGGGGCTTTCCAGGCAAAAGCAGAACAACACCAGATGCACTAAGTGATAAATAGACATCTCTACTTTGTCCTAGATGCAGAAAAAGGCAACTGTTACACTTTTAGTTGCTTAATCAGCATTCATATGTGCATTAATCAAAATTTTCCATTTATATTTAGATAACCAATAACAGAGGAGCTTGACAATATGGTAATTAACTAACCACCGCTAACCACCCCCTTTTTATATGCAATTATAAAACCATGCATGTACAATAAACCATCAGTATTGGTGGAATATTATTTTGTCACCATGGTGTACAGTGTCATTCTTGATGAGCACTCAAAATACTCAGTCTTATTGGGAATGGCCGCAGCACACACAGGGATAGATTTATCCAAACCAAATTTCCATAACATCTGGCGCCTGCACGCAGGGCAATGGACGAAACACACGGTGACCCTGCTGACAGGAGAGATGGAGGTGTTGGCCACGGCCTCGGCTCAGGGGATGGAGACTGCGTAGCTCCATAAGTAAAGTAAGAAAATGTTGTCATCTTACCTGAATGTCCCCTGTGCCCAATCTGGGTCTACACCTCTTGCCGGTCAGGTGTGGTCACCAATGCATTCCCAGGTAGTGTAAAAAGTCCACGGCTTATCCAAACCCTGGGATATAAGCCAAGGTGTCTGCTGTATGCCGTGTATGTGTTTTAAGTCTGTGTAGATTCGGGAGATAGTTGGAACAGTGACTGATTTGCTTGTGGTTGCTGGGAAACAGATAACAGGAAGTCAAATCGCTCAATAAGTTATCACAGATTCCGGTGCATAGGAGGGACAGGTGGTCCCAGAAGTCCAGGCTCATATGGTGATAACTTAGAGGGATACCACAGATTCCCATAACCGGCGAGCCAGGCAGGATGACCGTAGCTGAGGGTGGTAGAATTCCTGCCTGCCATGCAGGCGGCCCGAACGTTTGAGTGCTCTGTGCGATTGGCAGTTGTCTATTACCAGGACAACTTGTACGTGTCACAGAGTAATAAAGAGGGCTTCAATTTATCCTGGACGTCTATTGATGTTTGTAATGTAATGTGCTGTGGCTTTGCTTATAAAGTTGTAATAGAAATTTTTTCTTCTCTTTTTCACACTTCTCCTTTTGCTGCTAGCAGGGAAATATCCCTTGTAAATCACACTGTCACATCTGTTTTTGCTCTGTTTCCTGTTTTTTGTATTCTGAGATTTCTAACTGTAGTGTAGCATAGGAATTTTGAGGAAATGAAACTGAGCGCTATGTGTGACTGCTGTGAGATACCTGTGACTTTAGTGACTTTAGATACACCAACGGAGAAAAGGGGAAGTGTCTGAGTGCATCCGAGCACAGACAAAGTGTTAGAAGCTGTTTCAACTTTTTACTTTTTGAAGTTTTTTTTCCTTTTGAATGGGGAGTAAGATGGGCATACAGGAGTGTTTTTTTTTTTTACTTCCTGAGAAAACTGCCTTCCCAGATAGTGGCAGAACAAGAAGGTATAAAGTATGTGGGATTCATAAGAATGGCAGACTTCAGGCTGCAGAATAACATGACATATTGAGAAAGGAAAATAAGGGAAGTTAGTTGATGTTAAATTGCTGCACGATGCTAATACATGGAATAAAGTAGCAGCAAGCTTACATCGTTTAGGAGGTACAGAAAGATATGTGAACAATCCAGGAAGTGATTTTTATGTGTACAAGATAGGAAAAGGTGTTAAGCCATCAGCGCCTTCCCCTTATGGGGACGGGAGATAATGGACATGTACAGTCTGCTCTCAGCAGAATCCATGGTATAGGGAGTTTTTGCGCATTATGTGGCGCTCTCCGTACTTCCCTACAGAGAGAAGGCATCATTGTTCCAACCATGCCTCTCAGGCTGCACAAAAAGGGTGGAAGAACTCTCTCCTCCTCCCACTCCTGTGTCACTCCCCTCTCCTCCTTTATTTCTATCTCCTCCTTCTCTCTCCTACACACCTCTCTCATCCTCCCCCTTTCTTCTCCACACCTCTTTCCTCCTCCTCCTCTTTCTTCTCCACATCTCTCTCCTCCGCCTCCTCTTTCTCCACAACTCTCTTCCCCTCCTCCTCCTTCTCTGCCACACCTATTTTCTCCTCCTCTTTCTTTTCCATACTAATCACCTTCTCTTCCTCTTTCTTCTCCATGCCTCTGAGCTCCTCCTCCTCTTTCTTCTCCACACCTATCTTCTCCTTTTTCACACCCTTCTTCTCCTTCTTTGCTGCCAGCTGGGCAAATGCCCAATTCAAACAGCATGGTGTCTCTGTATCCAGTGCTTACAGCAGAAGGCACCTTCTATGTCCCAAGTACAGTCCAGCCTTTGTCAGTTATGATATCGGGGAAGGAGGTGAAAATCTCCCTACCCAAAGCACAGCAGGGAGCCCCCAGACACATCAGGCAGCAGACAGCTCAGCCAGGGGTGCTGAGGGGGGAGGACTGACATCACCATCTGCTAATAATGTACAACTTCAGCACCGGTCAGAGCTGCCAACATTTACACCAACATAGAACTATAATCCTAATCCACCACAGCTTCAGCAAGGGGGAGACATCCTCACATAAAAAGGCAAATTCTAAGTCCAAATATCAGCCAGTGCATGACCCCAGTACACACTATCACAACTATTCCTCTGATAAAGATGAAGAGGGAACATCATACATGCTGCCTAGTACTAGGAAAAGGAAAAGAAAGGCAGGGGCAGATAGAAGCACTGCCCTTACACTATGTCCACTGCACCCCAAGTCAGGTGACCAGTATTCTGAATAATCTGCCAGACCCAGAGATGCACCCCATGCCATTTTACAGAAGAATGCAGCAGAACCAGCGAACATATGCAGCCACCTGGAATGATCTCTGGGCCGTAATGGAAATAAAAGCAGGTGATGCATTCTGGCCGATCATGAAGGAACACTTCAAGCTTCCAGCAGAATTAGATGTACACGCTCGGGAGTCAGGACCACAGCTAATTGAACAGCTCAGAGAGTGGGCTAAAGGCAGATTGGCAGGACAAGCCCTCAGCTTCTATGACATGAGCCAAGACAAGACAGAGTCTGCAGAATGATTCAAGGCTGAGTAATGCAAGTTTTCCAAGACTTGGGCTTCACCATTCATGACCAAATACACAGGCAAATGTTGGCACAGGCCTTTGTGCATGTCTTAAGGGAGCCAATCAGGAAACCACTGATAGTGGCCAGACCCGAGTACAGATCAATACTAGGGTTGAGCGAAACGGATCGGTCAATTTAAAAAATCGCCGACTTTCGGCAAAGTCGGGTATCGTGAAACCCGACCCGATCCCAGTGTGGGATCGGCCATGCTGTCGGCGATCTTCGCGTCAAAGTCGCGTTTCGTATGATGCTTTCAGCGCCATTTCTCAGCCAATGAAGGAGGACGCAGAGTGTGGGCAGCGTGATGACATAGGTCTCGGTCCCCACCATCTTAGACAAGGGCATGACAGTGATTGGCTTGCTTTCTGCGGCGTCACAGGGGCTATAAAGGGGCATGCACGCCGACCGCCATCTTACTTCTGCCGATCTGAGCATAGGGAGAGGTTGCTGCAGCTTCGTCAGAAGCAGGGATATTGTAAGGTAGGAAAGATCAACCCCCAAACCGCTTGTGCTGTAGCGATTTCCACTGTCCAACACCACCTTTTCTTTGCAGGGACAGTGGAGGCTAGATTTTTGTGCATCAGCTCTGTAGCTTATAAGGCTCCCTGATAGCTGCATTGCTGTTTGTACGCCGCTGTGCAAACCAACTGCTTTTTTAAAAGCAAAAATCCTGTTGCTCCTTTCTGCACAGTTCTATTATTTATCCACACTTTTGTGTACAGCAGTCCTTTTTATTGCTGCCATACTTCTCCTGAGATCATTGTAGCGAGATTGTTATTGTAGTACGGTCCCTTTTTTTTATATATATATTTTGCAGCCACGTTCTGCCACTTACATTGTGTAGTGTAATACACCGGGCCTGGTTTTTTGCAGCAGTCTCCCACATAATATAGGGAGATGTAATTTGCCCCTAAGTGGATCAGCGTCAGTTCTGTTTGTCGTATATCTGCCTGCCACGTTCTGCCACTTACATTGTGTAGTATAATACAGCGGGCCTGTTTTTTTGCAGCAGTCTCCCACATAATAAAGGGAGATTTAAATTGCCCCTAAGTGGATCTGCGTCATTTCTGTTTGTCGTATATCTGCCTGCCACGTTCTGCAACTTACATTGTGTAGTATAATACAGCGGCCCTGGTTTTTTGCAGCAGTCTCCCACATAATAAAGGGAGATTTAAATTGCCCCTAAGTGGATCAGCGTCAGTTCTGTTTGTCGTATATCTGCCTGCCATGTTCTGCCACTTACATTGTGTAGTATAATACAGCGGGCCTGATTTTTTCAGCAGTCTCCAGCATAATAAAGGGAGATTTCAATTGCCCCTAAGTGGTTCAGCGTCAGTTCTGTTTGTCGTATATCTGCCTGCCACGTTCTGCCACTTACATTGTGTAGTATAATACAGCGGGCCTGGTTTTTTGCAGCAGTCTCCCACATAATAAAGGGAGATTTAAATTGCCCCTAAGTGGATCTGCGTCAGTTCTGTTTGTCGTATATCTGCCTGCCACGTTCTGCCACTTACATTGTGTAGTATAATACAGCGGGCCTGGTTTTTTGCAGCAGTCTCCCACATAATAAAGGGAGATTTAAATTGCCCCTAAGTGGATCTGCGTCAGTTCTGTTTGTCGTATATCTGCCTGCCACATTCTGCCACTTACATTGTGTAGTATAATACAGTGGCCCTGGTTTTTTGCAGCAGTCTCCCACATAATAAAGGGAGATTTAAATTGCCCCTAAGTGGATCTGCGTCATTTCTGTTTGTCGTATATCTGCCTGCCACGTTCAGCCACTTTCATTGTGTAGTATAATACAGCGGCCCTGGTTTTTTGCAGCAGTCTCCCACATAATAAAGGGAGATTTAAATTGCCCCTAAGTGGATCAGCGTCAGTTCTGTTTGTCGTATATCTGCCTGCCACGTTCTTCCACTTACATTGTGTAGTATAATACAGCGGGCCTGGTTTTTTGCAGCAGTCTCCCACATAATAAAGGGAGATTTAATTTGCCCCAAGTGGATCTGCGTCAGTTCTGTTTGTCGTATATCTGCCTGCCATGTTCTGCTGCAGCGCCCCAGAGTCCTGGTCATTGCAGTAATGTCGCTCTGCCACTAAGGGGGGCGATGTTGCATCTGATTTCACTAAGGTAGTACACCTGACCAGGTATCACACACTACACTTCACACTCCGGCCACCAGGGGGGGTGGTTCTATCTAGTAGGCCACTCCTCACACTCTGGTAAAACTGGGGGTTGGACAGGAAGACAGAAAGAGAAGTAACTGGGAAGAGCTAGAGAGAGGATCTGTCAGGGATGGGATCCTGGCAGACTCCTAAGAGAACAACGCAACAAGTGAGCAACGGGAATACAGCAAAGAGGCAATAGGACCAGAAGGAGTCGTGCTGTAAGATCGAGGCAACATCCTTCTGAGGCGCAAACAGTCGGTGGCCGGAACGCCGAGAAAGTAAGAGACTTTAAGCATTACTTCAAACCACGGCAGGACAGCCAATTATAGGTTGGCTGTCTCACTTAAACACCTAAGCAGACAACGGAGGCAGCTGTGGGAGAGGGGCGACTCTAGAGTCCCGGAAGAACTCCAGGCCTACCCCGTCATACGGGTGTGTCCTAGCCATATCATCTGGGGGACGGAGAGAGAACGAACATCAGAGGCAGACAGAATCAGTTGTGAGGACTATCCCGGGGTGCTCAGCAGGGTAGGACTACAACACATAGGCGCTAGCAGGTAGACGCTGATTCTCACCTGTCAAGGGAACTCGTAATGTGCCTTTGGACCGGCCGGTCTCAGACAGCCCTGTTAACAGTGCTCTGGATTGACTATCTCGAAGCCTTCAGTAAAGAGGTAAAGAGACTGCAACCTGGTGTCCTTGTTATTTACTGCGACCTGCACCGCACCACCACAACATCGTCACCATCCACACCTTTCATTGGACGCCCCTCAGCGGGATCACAGACCGGGTCTAGCCACCGTGACAACCCCAGAGCAGAGACTCAGAGGCCCGGTACCGGGTACCCCTCGGCCCAGCGGCAGTGGGGGCGCTCCACTGCCACTTACATTGTGTAGTATAATACAGCGGGCCTGTTTTTTTGCAGCAATCTCCCACATAATAAAGGGAGATTTAAATTGCCCCTAAGTGGATCTGCGTCATTTCTGTTTGTCGTATATCTGCCTGCCACGTTCTGCCACTTACATTGTGTAGTATAATACAGCGGCCCTGGTTTTTTGCAGCAGTCTCCCACATAATAAAGGGAGATTTAAATTGACCCTAAGTGGATCTGCGTCAGTTCTGTTTGTCGTATATCTGCCTGCCACGTTCAGCCACTTACATTGTGTAGTATAATACAGCGACCCTGGTTTTTTGCAGCAGTCTCCCACATAATAAAGGGAGATTTAAATTGCCCCTAAGTGGATCAGCGTCACTTCTGTTTGTCGTATATCTGCCTGCCACGTTCTGCCACTTTCATTGTGTAGTATAATACAGCGGCCCTGGTTTTTTGCAGCAGTCTCCCACATAATAAAGGGAGATTTAAATTGCCCCTAAGTGGATCAGCGTCAGTTCTGTTTGTCGTATATCTGCCTGCCACGTTCTTCCACTTACATTGTGTAGTATAATACAGCGGGCCTGGTTTTTTGCAGCAGTCTCCCACATAATAAAGGGAGATTTAATTTGCCCCAAGTGGATCTGCGTCAGTTCTGTTTGTCGTATATCTGCCTGCCATGTTCTGCTGCAGCGCCCCAGAGTCCTGGTCATTGCAGTAATGTCGCTCTGCCACTAAGGGGGGCGATGTTGCATCTGATTTCACTAAGGTAGTACACCTGACCAGGTATCACACACTACACTTCACACTCCGGCCACCAGGGGGGGTGGTTCTATCTAGTAGGCCACTCCTCACACTCTGGTAAAACTGGGGGTTGGACAGGAAGACAGAAAGAGAAGTAACTGGGAAGAGCTAGAGAGAGGATCTGTCAGGGATGGGATCCTGGCAGACTCCTAAGAGAACAACGCAACAAGTGAGCAACGGGAATACAGCAAAGAGGCAATAGGACCAGAAGGAGTCGTGCTGTAAGATCGAGGCAACATCCTTCTGAGGCGCAAACAGTCGGTGGCCGGAACGCCGAGAAAGTAAGAGACTTTAAGCATTACTTCAAACCACGGCAGGACAGCCAATTATAGGTTGGCTGTCTCACTTAAACACCTAAGCTCTCCAGCATAATAAAGGGAGATTTCAATTGCCCCTAAGTGGATCTGTGTCATTTCTTTTTGTCGTATATCTGCCTGCCACATTCTGCCACTTACATTGTGTAGTATAATACAGCGGGCCTGGTTTTTTGCAGCAGTCTCCCACATAATAAAGGGAGATTTAAATTGCCCCTAAGTGGATCTGTGTCAGTTCTGTTTGTCGTATATCTGCCTGCCACTTTCTGCCACTTACATTGTGTAGTGTAATACAGCGGGCCTGGTTTTTTGCAGCAGTCTCCCACATAATAAAGGGAGATTTAAATTGCCCCTAAGTGGATCAGCGTCAGTTCTGTTTGTCGTATATCTGCCTGCCACGTTCTGCCACTTACATTGTGTAGTAAAATACAGCGGGCCTGGTTTTTTGCAGCAGTCTCCCACATAATAAAGGGAGATTTAAATTTCCCCTAAGTGGATCTGCGTCAGTTCTGTTTGTCGTATATCTCCCTGCCACGTTCTGCCACTTACATTGTGTAGTGTAATACAGCGGCCCTGGTTTTTTGCAGCAGTCTCCCACATAATAAAAGGAGATTTAAATTGCCCCTAAGTGGATCAGTGTCAGTTCTGTTTACATAGTTACATAGTTATTAAGGTTGAAGGAAGACTTTAAGTCCATCTAGTTCAACCCATAGCCTAACCTAACATGCCCTAACATGTTGATCCAGAGGAAGGCAAAAAAAACTATGTGGCAAAGAGTGAGCTCCACATTGGGGAAAAAAATTGCTTCCCGACTCACCATATGGCAATCAGACTAGTTCCCTGGATCAACGCCCTATCAAGGAATCTAGTGTATATACCCTGTAACATTATACTTTTCCAGAAAGGTATCCAGTCCCCTCTTAAATTTAAGTAATGAATCACTCATTACAACATCATGCGGCAGAGAGTTCCATAGTCTCACTGCTCTTACAGTAAAGAATCCGCGTCTGTTATTATGCTTAAACCTTCTTTCCTCCAGACGTAGAGGATGCCCCCTTGTCCCTGTCACCGGTCTATGATTAAAAAGATCATCAGAAAGGTCTTTGTACTGTCCCCTCATATATTTATACATTAACATAAGATCACCCCTTAGCCTTCGTTTTTCCAAACTAAATAGCCTCAAGTGTAATATCCTATCTTGGTATTGCAGACCCCCCCAGTCCTCTAATAACCTTGGTCGCTCTTCTCTGCACCCGCTCCAGTTCAGCTATGTCTTTCTTATACACCGGAGACCAGAACTGTGCACAGTATTCTAAGTGTGGTCGAACTAGTGACTTGTATAGAGGAAAATTTATGTTCTCCTCATGAGCATCTATGCCTCTTTTAATGCATCCCATTATTTTATTTGCCTTTGTAGCAGCTGACTGACACTGGCCACTGAATATGAGTTTGTCATCCACCCATACACCCAGGTCTTTTTCATTGACAGTTTTGCCCAGAGTTTTAGAATTAAGCACATAGTTATACATCTATTTACTTCTACCCAAGTGCATGACCTTACATTTATCCCCATTAAAGCTCATTTGCCATTTATCAGCCCAAGCTTCTAGTTTACATAAATCATCCTGTAATATAAAATTGTCCTCCCCTGTATTGATAACCCTGCAGAGTTTAGTGTCATCTGCAAATATTGAAATTCTACTCTGAATGCCACCTACAAGGTCATTAATAAATATGTTAAAAAGAAGAGGGCCCAATACTGACCCCTGTGGTACCCCACTGCTAACCGCGACCCAGTCCGAGTGTGCTCCATTAATAACCACCCTTTGTTTCCTATCCCTGAACCAGCTCTCAATCCACTTACACATATTTTCCCCTATCCCCATTATTCTCATTTTATGTGTGGCAACAACCTTTTGTGTGGCACCGTATCAAAAGCTTTTGAAAAGTCCATATACACTACATCCACTGGGCTCCCTTGGTCCAGTCCGGAACTTACCTCTTCATAGAAGCTGATCAAATTAGTCTGACATGAACGGTTCCTAGTAAACCCGTGCTGATACTGGGTCATGAGGTTATTCCTCTTCAGATACTCCAGTATAGCATCCCTTAGAAAGCCCTCCAGGATTTTACCCACAGTAGAGGTTAAGCTTACTGGCCTATAATTACCGATTTCAGTTTTTGTCCCCTTTTTGAATATTGGCACCACATTTGCTATACGCCAGTCCTGTGGTACATATAGTAAAAAACCTGGCACTCAACTCGCATAAAGATGCTTTTTAATAGATGCAAGCGGGAATACAGTGACAGCAATAGCAAAACGTTTCGGTCATGTATGTCTGACCTTCATCAGTTGCTGTAAAATATATAACAAAAACAATCCATATATGGTACAAACAAAATAAAGTATATACAAAAATGCATTCAATTTCATGGCATTATGGAGAATTACAAAGGAATAATTGAATTCGAAGAAAAAATAAACACATAATGGCACAGTCACATAGCAATTGAAGATTATGGCATAGAGTACGTACCAAATAAAGTCTGCCGATAGTGTGAATGTTGTCACTAACAGGTGATATGTGGTACTGATCACTGTGGGAATAATCAGTGGAGGTAATATTACATAAGGCAGGGCAGAAAAGTGGGGACGTGACTTTCAGTGTGCAGTGATAATTGTGAGAAAAAGAGAATATGTCTGCATACCCCTTAAACGGAAAGGTACTGTTTGGTATAATATGTCATGGACGCAGCCTGTATTAAAATGAAATCACTATTAAATGATGAACCCCAGAGGGGGGAATATTTGAGAGTGGGCAAAAAGAGGTCTGGTACCTTACCCTGCTGTGGCGCTGCCTGACGCGGAGTCCACCGCTTGTCTGTGGCAGGTAGTATCCCTGCCCTGTTGATATGCAGGGAGAGGGCGCGCGAACGCCGAAAACCGGAAGTAGGGCGGGTACTGTGAATGCTGGTGTATGCTGGGAGCGGACGTGACCTCACAGTAATGGAGGTGCGTTCCAGCACATGCGATATGCGGTCCACTGATGTCACAAGATGTGACGTACCTATTATGATGCGTCCTCACAGTAATGGAGGAGCGTTCCGGCATGTATATTTTGCAAATCACTAATAGCAAAGAGAACTTTGTTTAATATAGTGACTCATGTGTGCTATAACATGTAGCTTCTATGAATAACAGGCATCTATATGTTACAGTGTAGGTATGCATAATATCTGTAGAAGAGTCAGATGCGGCTTGTCAAAAGTCCCCCCAAAAAAATCCATGTGTTTGGTCAGCGGGTATATAAATCTGGTGTTTAGGAACGTGGTTTGTAATGATACTGTTAGTTAGGAAAAGACCCTATTAGAAGGATACAGGGTGACTTATCTAAAAATATAATCTTACACACGGTGCAGCGGATAAAGAAGTGCTCGTGAAGCGTGGTGTCGGTTGATCAATAGAGGCGACTCTACGGGAATAGAGAAGACACAATTAGTGGCAGCGTAAATATAAGCAAACATGAGTTATAAAAATGCTAATAAGTCATAATCCCTATTCAATCCTTTGGGAGTTAGTGTTTCCAACGTGTGGATCCAATAGGCCTCACGTTTTTTTAAAAGGGATATCCTATAGCCACCTCGTCGAGGCGGAGGAACGGAATCAATAACCTGAAATCTCAGTTGAGAAATGGAGTGTCCCTGGGAGTGGAAGTGCTGCGGAATCGGGAGCAGTAGGTTTTTGCAACGTATTGTAGACTTATGCTTTGAAATTCTGTCGCGTATTGGTTGCGTAGTCTCTCCAACGTATAATAAACCACAGGGGCACTTTATCAGATAAATAACGTATGAGGCCTCACATGTGTAGTACTGCCTAATATGATACTTCTTGCCTGATTGTGGATGATAGAAGACATTGCCCTTTTGTACGTTCCCACATTGGGCACAGTGTAGGCAGGGGAATGTGCCCATTTTTGGTGTGGATAGAAACAATGGTTTTTTTACGTGTGCAGAGCCTACATCTGCCCTCACCAGACCATCCCTCAGATTCCGGGGTCTTTTAAAGCAAGGCAAAAAGGGGATTTTGAATTCCGGAACGTTTGGATATGCTGTGGACAGGAGTGGCCAGTGCTTCCTAATGTTCTTATGGAGGATGAAGGAGAAAGGATGGTATGTGTGTGCGAATGGAATTCGCTTATGTTGGTATGTGTGTCGGACACGGGGTTGTGGGTCAAGTTGTTCTTTGAGTACTGAAGTGGGATAACCCCTATTGGTAAATTTGGAGGTCATATCATTAAGACGTTGGTTACGTGTGGCTTCATCCGTGACGATACGTTTCACACGTTGGTATTGAGACCGTGGTATTGACCTTTTCACTGCTGTTGGGTGGAAGCTTTCATAATGTAAGATGCTATTTCGGTCCGTGGACTTAATGTGGAGGTCTGTTGTAAGGTGACCTTCTTGGTCCTTTATGACAGTTGTGTCCAAAAAACTGACTAAATGACTATCAAAAGTCATAGTAAATTTAATGCCGGGCCAAGAAACATTGAGGACGGTCATGAATTGTTCCAAAGACTCCAACGTGCCCCCCCATAAGCAGAATACATCATCAATATAGCGGGTCCACTGAAGGACATTGCTAGTAAAGAGGGGATGCTTGTAGATCACTTGTTCCTCAAAATGTGCCATATATGCATTAGCATAAGGGGGCGCTACGTTGGAGCCCATGGCGGTCCCTCTCGTCTGTAAGTAAAAGCTTTCCTGAAAAAGGAAAAAATTATTGAACAGGACTAATGTAAGGAGGTCTATGCATAGATTGATCTGGTCTGGTCCCATTTCGGATGAAGTCAAAAGATGGTGTACGGAGTTGATTCCCTCAACATGTGGTATGGACGTGTACAGATCTTTAACGTCCATCGTCACTAATATGGTATGTGGTGGTACAGTATTGAGGTTGCGAATAATGGTGAGAAATGCCCCGGTGTCCAACAGAAAGGATGGTGTCTTTTGGATCATGGGGGTAAGAATTTTCTCTAAAAACATTGAGATAGGAGAAAGGATCGACTCAGTTGACGCCACTATGGGCCTTCCTGGGGGGTGTTGTAGGTCCTTATGAATTTTGGGTAACGTATAGAACACCGGGGTTACCGGGTTCTTTTTCCTGAGGTACTCAGTGGTCTTAGAATCAAGGATTCCTAATTGGGCATATTTCTGTAAGATGCACTCTATTTTACTTTGGATATCACGTGTAGAATCCTTGGTAAGTTTCTGATAGATGGATGTATCCGCTAGTTGTCTAGAGATTTCTGACAAGTAGTCGGATTTGTCCATCACTACCAAAGCACCCCCCTTGTCTGCTGGTTTAAATATCAAATTAGTGTCACTCTGGAGTGACCTAAGGGCTTGATACTCAACGGGAGGTAAGTTAGGGGGAAAGAAGAGTCTTCCCCTCTCTATATCCTCCCGTATTGTGTTAAAGGAATTCTGTATAAGGCCGATAAATGTTTCCACAGCATGGGATCCATGGGGAGGCCGGAAACTGCTTTTGTTCCGCAATCCCAGACTGGATATTGACAGGGTATTATGTATGGGGGTAAGATCAACATCAGGAGGAGGAGTCGAGGAGAAATGGACTTTCAATCTAAGGAGTCGGAAGAACCTTTGCAGGTCCATCTCCAACTCAAATGTCTTGCATTTATAGGAAGGGCAGAAGGAGAGACCCTTCTGTAGTACGTGCATTTCGGCGATACCCAGGGATCTTGATGAAATGTTTATAACCAAAGATTCCGTACCTGGGACCTCGTGACTCTCATTCTGTCCTGGTTGTAGTCTCTGGTGGCGCCCCCGTCTCGTCTTCTTCTTGTAGGGCGGCGTTTCTGTCCTAAAAAAGGAATCTGGGTAGAGGGTGATGTATTCCTTTCGTATTCCGACCCCGATGTGGAGGCGTCCGTCGAGAGATGTTGGTTGCGGGATGGTGATCTTCTGGCTGGAAAGCTGTCTTGCCATCGGTAGACTCTATTTGACTCGTAGTCCAAGGTGTCTCTAGAAAATTTGCTTCGTTTGCGACTTTCAGTGTCTTTTCTGTGTTGTTCCACACGAGACTGGATTTGAGTTTTGAGAGTGGCGAGTTCTTCTGTCGTACCTGCTGTTGCAAGTTGGGATTCAATGTTCTTGATCTGGGTAGAGTTGTTCTCAATGCTCTTGTGAAGGTGTTCCACCGTAAGTGTCATTAAGTCAAAAGAACATTTGTTTAGTATAGATTCATACTTAGCACAATAATCAACATTGTCATGAAACAGAGTCGGACGCAGGGGGACCCTCAGGCCCCTAGATATTCTTTTTACCCTGAGATATTCAGACAGAGTGGCACAGTGTAATTCAATGTTCACCTGGTGGCGAAGTGCCCTCTCTAGGTCACGGCCCCGTGTCACTTGTGGAGCGGTTTTTAGAAAGTCGCAAGAAAATTTGGACTGTGCCAAGATGTGAGAGGTTTCTTCTGTATTGTAAGAAAACGTGTTTGAAGACATAACCAATGAGAGCGTGCAATCACGTAGTGGTAAACTTAATGTAAACAAAAACCGTGTGCACTGCTCAAATGACTGGTGCTCAGGTAGGTTCCAAAACCGTGTGATTCATATAGTAAAAAACCTGGCACTCAACTCGCATAAAGATGCTTTTTAATAGATGCAAGCGGGAATACAGTGACAGCAATAGCAAAACGTTTCGGTCATGTATGTCTGACCTTCATCAGTTGCTGTAAAATATATAACAAAAACAATCCATATATGGTACAAACAAAATAAAGTATATACAAAAATGCATTCAATTTCATGGCATTATGGAGAATTACAAAGGAATAATTGAATTCGAAGAAAAAATAAACACATAATGGCACAGTCACATAGCAATTGAAGATTATGGCATAGAGTACGTACCAAATAAAGTCTGCCGATAGTGTGAATGTTGTCACTAACAGGTGATATGTGGTACTGATCACTGTGGGAATAATCAGTGGAGGTAATATTACATAAGGCAGGGCAGAAAAGTGGGGACGTGACTTTCAGTGTGCAGTGATAATTGTGAGAAAAAGAGAATATGTCTGCATACCCCTTAAACGGAAAGGTACTGTTTGGTATAATATGTCATGGACGCAGCCTGTATTAAAATGAAATCACTATTAAATGATGAACCCCAGTGGGGGTATATTTGAGAGTGGGCAAAAAGAGGTCTGGTACCTTACCCTGCTGTGGCGCTGCCTGACGCGGTGTCCACCGCTTGTCTGTGGCAGGTAGTATCCCTGCCCTGTTGATATGCAGGGAGAGGGCGCGCGAATGCCGAAAACCGGAAGTAGGGCGGGTACTGTGAATGCTGGTGTATGCTGGGAGCGGACGTGACCTCACAGTAATGGAGGTGCGTTCCAGCACATGCGATATGCGGTCCACTGATGTCACAAGATGTGACGTACCTATTATGATGCGTCCTCACAGTAATGGAGGAGCGTTCCGGCATGTATATTTTGCAAATCACTGATTATTCCCACAGTGATCAGTACCACATATCACCTGTTAGTGACAACATTCACACTATCGGCAGACTTTATTTGGTACGTACTCTATGCCATAATCTTCAATTGCTATGTGACTGTGCCATTATGTGTTTATTTTTTCTTCGAATTCAATTATTCCTTTGTAATTCTCCATAATGCCATGAAATTGAATGCATTTTTGTATATACTTTATTTTGTTTGTACCATATATGGATTGTTTTTGTTATATATTTTACAGCAACTGATGAAGGTCAGACATACATGACCGAAACGTTTTGCTATTGCTGTCACTGTATTCCCGCTTGCATCTATTAAAAAGCATCTTTATGCGAGTTGAGTGCCAGGTTTTTTACTATATGAATCACACGGTTTTGGAACCTACCTGAGCACCAGTCATTTGAGCAGTGCACACGGTTTTTGTTTACATTAAGTTTACCACTACGTGATTGCACGCTCTCATTGGTTATGTCTTCAAACACGTTTTCTTACAATACAGAAGAAACCTCTCACATCTTGGCACAGTCCAAATTTTCTTGCGACTTTCTAAAAACCGCTCCACAAGTGACACGGGGCCGTGACCTAGAGAGGGCACTTCGCCACCAGGTGAACATTGAATTACACTGTGCCACTCTGTCTGAATATCTCAGGGTAAAAAGAATACCTAGGGGCCTGAGGGTCCCCCTGCGTCCGACTCTGTTTCATGACAATGTTGATTATTGTGCTAAGTATGAATCTATACTAAACAAATGTTCTTTTGACTTAATGACACTTACGGTGGAACACCTTCACAAGAGCATTGAGAACAACTCTACCCAGATCAAGAACATTGAATCCCAACTTGCAACAGCAGGTACGACAGAAGAACTCGCCACTCTCAAAACTCAAATCCAGTCTCGTGTGGAACAACACAGAAAAGACACTGAAAGTCGCAAACGAAGCAAATTTTCTAGAGACACCTTGGACTACGAGTCAAATAGAGTCTACCGATGGCAAGACAGCTTTCCAGCCAGAAGATCACCATCCCGCAACCAACATCTCTCGACGGACGCCTCCACATCGGGGTCGGAATACGAAAGGAATACATCACCCTCTACCCAGATTCCTTTTTTAGGACAGAAACGTCGCCCTACAAGAAGAAGACGAGACGGGGGCGCCACCAGAGACTACAACCAGGACAGAATGAGAGTCACGAGGTCCCAGGTACGGAATCTTTGGTTATAAACATTTCATCAAGATCCCTGGGTATCGCCGAAATGCACGTACTACAGAAGGGTCTCTCCTTCTGCCCTTCCTATAAATGCAAGACATTTGAGTTGGAGATGGACCTGCAAAGGTTCTTCCGACTCCTTAGATTGAAAGTCCATTTCTCCTCGACTCCTCCTCCTGATGTTGATCTTACCCCCATACATAATACCCTGTCAATATCCAGTCTGGGATTGCGGAACAAAAGCAGTTTCCGGCCTCCCCATGGATCCCATGCTGTGGAAACATTTAACGGCCTTATACAGAATTCCTTTAACACAATACGGGAGGATATAGAGAGGGGAAGACTCTTCTTTCCCCCTAACTTACCTCCCGTTGAGTATCAAGCCCTTAGGTCACTCCAGAGTGACACTAATTTGATATTTAAACCAGCAGACAAGGGGGGTGCTTTGGTAGTGATGGACAAATCCGACTACTTGTCAGAAATCTCTAGACAACTAGCGGATACATCCATCTATCAGAAACTTACCAAGGATCCTACACGTGATATCCAAAGTAAAATAGAGTGCATCTTACAGAAATATGCCCAATTAGGAATCCTTGATTCTAAGACCACTGAGTACCTCAGGAAAAAGAACCCGGTAACCCCGGTGTTCTATACGTTACCCAAAATTCATAAGGACCTACAACACCCCCCAGGAAGGCCCATAGTGGCGTCAACTGAGTCGATCCTTTCTCCTATCTCAATGTTTTTAGAGAAAATTCTTACCCCCATGATCCAAAAGACACCATCCTTTCTGTTGGACACCGGGGCATTTCTCACCATTATTCACAACCTCAATACTGTACCACCACATACCATATTAGTGACGATGGACGTTAAAGATCTGTACACGTCCATACCACATGTTGAGGGAATCAACTCCGTACACCATCTTTTGACTTCATCCGAAATGGGACCAGACCAGATCAATCTATGCATAGACCTCCTTACATTAGTCCTGTTCAATAATTTTTTCCTTTTTCAGGAAAGCTTTTACTTACAGACGAGAGGGACCGCCATGGGCTCCAACGTAGCGCCCCCTTATGCTAATGCATATATGGCACATTTTGAGGAACAAGTGATCTACAAGCATCCCCTCTTTACTAGCAATGTCCTTCAGTGGACCCGCTATATTGATGATGTATTCTGCTTATGGGGGGGCACGTTGGAGTCTTTGGAACAATTCATGACCGTCCTCAATGTTTCTTGGCCCGGCATTAAATTTACTATGACTTTTGATAGTCATTTAGTCAGTTTTTTGGACACAACTGTCATAAAGGACCAAGAAGGTCACCTTACAACAGACCTCCACATTAAGTCCACGGACCGAAATAGCATCTTACATTATGAAAGCTTCCACCCAACAGCAGTGAAAAGGTCAATACCACGGTCTCAATACCAACGTGTGAAACGTATCGTCACGGATGAAGCCACACGTAACCAACGTCTTAATGATATGACCTCCAAATTTACCAATAGGGGTTATCCCACTTCAGTACTCAAAGAACAACTTGACCCACAACCCCGTGTCCGACACACATACCAACATAAGCGAATTCCATTCGCACACACATACCATCCTTTCTCCTTCATCCTCCATAAGAACATTAGGAAGCACTGGCCACTCCTGTCCACAGCATATCCAAACGTTCCGGAATTCAAAATCCCCTTTTTGCCTTGCTTTAAAAGACCCCGGAATCTGAGGGATGGTCTGGTGAGGGCAGATGTAGGCTCTGCACACGTAAAAAAACCATTGTTTCTATCCACACCAAAAATGGGCACATTCCCCTGCCTACACTGTGCCCAATGTGGGAACGTACAAAAGGGCAATGTCTTCTATCATCCACAATCAGGCAAGAAGTATCATATTAGGCAGTACTACACATGTGAGGCCTCATACGTTATTTATCTGATAAAGTGCCCCTGTGGTTTATTATACGTTGGAGAGACTACGCAACCAATACGCGACAGAATTTCAAAGCATAAGTCTACAATACGTTGCAAAAACCTACTGCTCCCGATTCCGCAGCACTTCCACTCCCAGGGACACTCCATTTCTCAACTGAGATTTCAGGTTATTGATTCCGTTCCTCTGCCTCGACGAGGTGGCGATAGGATATCCCTTTTAAAAAAACGTGAGGCCTATTGGATCCACACGTTGGAAACACTAACTCCCAAAGGATTGAATAGGGATTATGACTTATTAGCATTTTTATAACTCATGTTTGCTTATATTTACGCTGCCACTAATTGTGTCTTCTCTATTCCCGTAGAGTCGCCTCTATTGATCAACCGACACCACGCTTCACGAGCACTTCTTTATCCGCTGCACCGTGTGTAAGATTATATTTTTAGATAAGTCACCCTGTATCCTTCTAATAGGGTCTTTTCCTAACTAACAGTATCATTACAAACCACGTTCCTAAACACCAGATTTATATACCCGCTGACCAAACACATGGATTTTTTTGGGGGGACTTTTGACAAGCCGCATCTGACTCTTCTACAGATATTATGCATACCTACACTGTAACATATAGATGCCTGTTATTCATAGAAGCTACATGTTATAGCGCACATGAGTCACTATATTAAACAAAGTTCTCTTTGCTATTAGTGATTTGCAAAATATACATGCCGGAACGCTCCTCCATTACTGTGAGGACGCATCATAATAGGTACGTCACATCTTGTGACATCAGTGGACCGCATATCGCATGTGCTGGAACGCACCTCCATTACTGTGAGGTCACGTCCGCTCCCAGCATACACCAGCATTCACAGTACCCGCCCTACTTCCGGTTTTCGGCGTTCGCGCGCCCTCTCCCTGCATATCAACAGGGCAGGGATACTACCTGCCACAGACAAGCGGTGGACTCCGCGTCAGGCAGCGCCACAGCAGGGTAAGGTACCAGACCTCTTTTTGCCCACTCTCAAATATACCCCCACTGGGGTTCATCATTTAATAGTGATTTCATTTTAATACAGGCTGCGTCCATGACATATTATACCAAACAGTACCTTTCCGTTTAAGGGGTATGCAGACATATTCTCTTTTTCTCACAATTATCACTGCACACTGAAAGTCACGTCCCCACTTTTCTGCCCTGCCTTATGTAATATTACCTCCACTGATTATTCCCACAGTGATCAGTACCACATATCACCTGTTAGTGACAACATTCACACTATCGGCAGACTTTATTTGGTACGTACTCTATGCCATAATCTTCAATTGCTATGTGACTGTGCCATTATGTGTTTATTTTTTCTTCGAATTCAATTATTCCTTTGTAATTCTCCATAATGCCATGAAATTGAATGCATTTTTGTATATACTTTATTTTGTTTGTACCATATATGGATTGTTTTTGTTATATATTTTACAGCAACTGATGAAGGTCAGACATACATGACCGAAACGTTTTGCTATTGCTGTCACTGTATTCCCGCTTGCATCTATTAAAAAGCATCTTTATGCGAGTTGAGTGCCAGGTTTTTTACTATATGAATCACACGGTTTTGGAACCTACCTGAGCACCAGTCATTTGAGCAGTGCACACGGTTTTTGTTTACAGTCCTGTGGTACAGACCCTGCTATTATGGAGTAATTAAAGATTTAAAATAATGGTCTATCAATGACTGTACTTAATTCCTGCAGTACTCGAGGGTGTATCTCATCCGGGCGCGGAGATTTGTCAATTTTAGTGATTTTTAGATGCCGCCGTTAGTGTTGAGCATTCCGATACCGCAAGTATCGGGTATCGGCCGATACTTGCGGGTATCGGAATTCCGATACCGAGATCCGATACTTTTGTGGTATCGGGTATCGGTATCGAAACAACATTAATGTGTAAAATAAAGAATTAAAATAAAAAATATTGCTATACTCACCTCTCCGACGCAGCCTGGACCTCACCGAGGGAACCGGCAGCGTTCTTTGCTTAAAATGCGCGCATTTACTTTCTTCCGTGACGTCACGGCTTGTGATTGGTCGCGTGCCGCCCATGTGGCCGCGACGCGACCAATCATAGCAAGCCGTGACGTAATTTTCAGGTCCTCAATGCCTAATTCTAGGCATTCAGGATTTTAAAATTACGTTCCGGCTTGTGATTGGTCGCGTCGCGGTCACATGGGCGACGCGACCAATCACAAGCCGTGATGTCACGGGAGGCAGGAAACGCGCGCATTTTAAAATTACGTCACGGCTTGTGATTGGTTGCGTGCCGCCCATGTGACCGCGACGCGACCAATCACAGCAAGCCGTGACGTAATTTCAGGTCCTGTATGCCTAATTCTGCATTCAGGACCTGAAATTACGTCACGGCTTGCTGTGATTGGTCGCGTAGCGGTCACATGGGCGGCACGCAACCAATCACAAGCCGTGACGTAATTTTAAAATGCGCGCGTTTCCTGCCTCCCGTGACGTCACGGCTTGTGATTGGTCGCGTCGCCCATGTGACCGCGACGTGACCAATCACAAGCCGGAACGTAATTTTAAAATCCTGAATGCCTAGAATTAGGCATTGAGGACCTGAAAATTACGTCACGGCTTGCTATGATTGGTCGCGTCGCGGCCACATGGGCGGCACGCGACCAATCACAAGCCGTGACGTCACGGAAGGAAGTAAACGCGCGCACTTTAAGCAAAGAACGCTGTCGGTTCCCTCGGTGAGGTCCAGGCTGCATCGGAGAGGTGAGTATATCAATATTTTTTATTTTAATTCTTTATTTTACACATTAATATGGATCCCAGGGCCTGAAGGAGAGTTTCCGCTCCTTCAGACCCTGGGAACCATCAGGGATACCGTCCGATACTTGAGTCCCATTGACTTGTATTGGTATCGGGTATCGGTATCGGATTAGATCCGATACTTTGCCGGTATCGGCCGATACTTTCCGATACCGATACTTTCAAGTATCGGACGGTATCGCTCAACACTAGCCGCCGTACTTCCTGCTGGGTTAAGCAGGTGACATTTAATTGGGAATTTTTATCACTAGTCATTTTGTCTGCCATGGGATTTTCTTTTGTAAATACTGATGAAAAAAAGTCATTTAGCATATTGGCTTTTTCCTCATCGTCATCCACCATTTCACCCAGACTATTTTTAAGGGGGCCAACACTATAATTTTTTAATTTCTTACCATTTATGTAGTTAAAGAATATTTTGGGATTATTTTTACTCTCTTTGGCAATGAGTCTCTCTGTCTCAATCTTTGCTGCCTTGATTTGCTTTTCACAGAATTTATTTAATTTTTTGTATTTATTTAATGCCTCCTCACTACCTACTTCCTTTAATTCTCTAAATGCTTTCTTTTTGTCACTTATTGCGCCCCTTACAGCTCTATTTAGCCATATTGGTTTCCTCCTATTTCTAGTATGTTTATTCCCATACGGTATATACTGTGCACAGGTCCTATCCAGGATGCTAATAAACGTCTCCCATTTTCTTTGTGTATTTTTATGTCTCAGGATATCATCCCAGTTAATTGCACCAAGATCCTCTCTCATCCATTGGAAATTTGCCCTCCTGAAGTTTAATGTCCTTTTCACCCCTCTACTACACATCTTACTTAAGGATACATGAAAACTTATTATTTTGTGATCACTATTCCCCAAGTGACCCCCAACTCTTATATTTGATTTTCGGTCTGGCCTGTTGGTTAATATTAGGTCTAGCAGTGCCCCCCTTCTTGTTGGGTCCTGAACCAGTTGTGAAAGGTAATTGTCTCTCATAGTTGTCAAAAACCAATTACCTTTGCTGGAACTGCAGGTTTCTGTTTCCCAATCTATTTCAGGGTAGTTGAAGTCCCCCATAATAATGACTTCTCCTTAAGTCGCAGCTTCATCTATTTGCTTTACGAGGATATTCTCCATTGCTTCCATTATTTTTGGAGATTTATAACAAATCCCTATCAGTAATTTATTATTTTTTCCCCCTCCCCTTATCTCCACCCACAGGGACTCTTCATTTTCTCTAAATTCACCTATATTATCACGCAGGATGAGTTTTAAGGACAATTTTACATATAGACACACCCCACCCCCTCGCTTATCTGTACGGTCATTTCTGAACAGGCTATAGCCCTGCAAGTTAACAGCCCAGTCATGGCTCTCATCCAGCCATGTTTCAAATATCCCCACCATGTCATAATTATGCTCCAACAACCATCTCTATGCTGACGACACCCAATTATACACCTCTTCTCCTGCTTTCACACCGACCTTGTTAGAAAACACCAGTGATTGTCTTACCGCTGTCTCTAACATCATGTCCTCCCTCTATCTGAAACTGAACCTGTCAAAAACTGAACTCCTCGTGTTCTCTCCCTCTACTATCCTACCTTTGCCTGACATTGCCATCTCCGTGTGCGGTTCCATCATTACTCCAAAGCAACATGCCTGCTGCCTTGGGGTCATACTTGATTCCGAGCTTTCATTCACCCCCCACATCCGATCATTGGCTTGCTCTTCTTATCTGCATCTCAAAAACATTTCTAGAATTTGCCCTTTTCTTACTTTCGACTCTGCAAAAACTCTTACTGTCTCACTTATTCATTCTCGTCTGGACTATTGCAACTCTCTACTAATCGGCCTCCCTCTTACCAAACTCTCCCCGCTCCAATCTGTCCTGAATGCTGCTGCCAGGATCATATTCCTCACCAACCGTTACACCTCTCGTGTCTCCCCTTTTCCTCATAGGTTGTAAGCTTGTGAGCAGGGCCCTCATTCCTACTGGTATCTGTTTTGAACTGTGATTTCTGTTATGCTGTAATGTCTATTGTCTGTACAAGTCCCCTCTATAAGTTGTAAAGCGCTGCGGAATATGTTGGCGCTATATAAATAAAAATTATTATTATTATTATTAGTTCTAATTCGTCCATTTTGTTGGCGAGGCTTCTGGCATTAGTATACATATGCACTTGATGTTCCTCTCTGTACCTCTATTCTTTCTTAAATTATTAACTGTTCTAACCCCACCTCCCATGCCACCGCCACCCCCAACTTCCTTATTTGTGCCCAGGTCTCTATTTGCACTATCTTCCCCTCCTATAAAATGAATACCCTCCCCCCATCCCTAGTGTAAACACTCCTCCAACCTTCTAGCCATTTTCTCCCCCAGCACAGCTGCACCTTCCCCATTGAGGTGCAGCCCGTCCCTAGCGTAGAGCCTGTAGCCAACTGAGAAGTCGGCCCAGTTCTGCAGGAACCCAAACCCCTCCTTCCTACACCAATTCTTGAGCCACTTATTAACCTCCCTAATCTCCCGTTGCCTCTCTGGCGTGGCATGTGGTACAGGCAGTATTTCAGAAAATACCACGTGGGAGGTCCTTGCTTTCAGCTTGCAGCCGCTCGACGATCCCTGTCTTTGTGACAGATTGCCCTATCTGTTCCCCTAATAATTGAGTCCCCCACTACCAGTACCTGTCTGGCCTGCCCTGCTCTCCTATTTCCCTTCTTACTGGAGCAGTCACTCCTCTGGCTTTCACAGGACATGCCTGGCTGCAGCAGTGCTACCCCTGTACTGGCATCCCCCTCATCTGCCAACTTAGCAAACTTGTTAGGGTGTGCCAGATCAGGACTAGCCTCCCTGGCACTCTTCCCTCTACCCCGCTTCCTAACTGTCACCCAACTTGCTACTTCACTGTCCTGCAGCTCCATCCTACCATCCCCCCCTCATCTATCCCATTGAGCGTCTGCTCAGTGAGCAGAAGACTCCTTTCCATGTTGTCAATGGATCTCAGTGTTGCCAGCTGCACATTTAGATCCAGAATCTGGGCTTCCAAATGCTCAACGTGCTCACATCTCGCACAGCAGTATGCACCCTCGACCTGCTGATCAAGGATTGCATACATGTGGCAAGATGTGCACCGGATGGCATTAACAATAGTGGAGCACATTTCCTAATGGGGATTGCACCACACAGAAACGTTAAATAAAAAATAAATACAAAGTATTAATAAAAAACAGACAGCAATTCCTCCCTTGGAAACTCCCTGATTCCAAAGTCACTGAATCACAAGTCACACTTACCGCCGTTCACACTTACGCTCAGGTCACACTCAGCTCGCTCACACTCGCTATGCTGAAGATTTAAAGATTTTTTTTTCTCTATTTCCCCTCAACAGCAATCCACTTTGCTGTTCAAATGCACTTCCAAAAAAGTGCCCTCACCCAGCCCCAGATCATGAAAAATAGAGATGCTGCAGGTCTCGGAAAATGGATTTTTTTTTAACCAAATCTTGGATTCTTTTTCACCACTTAAATAAAAAAGAACCTAGAC
The DNA here is from genome assembly GCF_051348905.1 of Ranitomeya variabilis. Lineage (NCBI taxonomy): Eukaryota > Metazoa > Chordata > Amphibia > Anura > Dendrobatidae > Ranitomeya > Ranitomeya variabilis. The sequence goes on from NC_135234.1 coordinate 325,383,082, forward strand.
ATGATTGGTGTCTATGAACACGTGATGACCTGTAAAATCATAATGGCAGGTCAGTTTGAGAATTACCCCAAAAAAACCAACCAACTGTGGAACTGCATTTTTTTTGCAATTTCATCGCAGTAGAAATTTTTTTCCCGTTTTCCATTACACGATATGTTGAAAAAATGGTCTTGTTCAAAAGCACAACTTGTCTCGCAAAAAAAACAGCTCTCACAGGGCCATATTGACCAACAAATAAAAAAGTTATGGCTCTGGAAAGAAGGAGAGCAAAACACATAAATGCAAAAACAGAAATACTTCTGGTCGTGAAGGGGTTAATATACTGTATAACAAATTATTACTACTCGTTAATGTAAAAAAGATATAATCATAGGAAGTTTTTTTAAAAAAATATGCTTAAAATAGGTTATAATATTGTGTTTTGAAGAAAGAACTAAATAATTGCAAACACAAGAATAATATACCCTGTTGTCTCCTGACAAAACAGATGGTGGTAACAGCAGAGATACAACTTACAGATGGGTTGGTCCACTACTGATGCATTTGCCTATGGTTTGCACTTTTATGATATGTTCTTTTAAAAGGAGCTGTTAATTCTTTTGACAGCTCTCTCTGTATTTCCTGACACATCTGTTGTATTAAATACTTGCTTTCCCATAAAAATAACAATTCTGGAGCATGTTCTCTTAGAACTCTGTGCTGTTTCTTTGTTACTCCTCCTGGAAATGTATGAATAATTTAGCACCTAAACTGTGCAGGAACAAACTGCTTTGATTAGGACATTGGTGACGCCCAATTGAATTTTAATGATATATTTCCAAGAGAAATGCTCCAACATTGTATTTTGGTGGGGAATACATGTAGTCACTCAATTAGATATGTCAGGAGAGCTGAAAGGTCCTTAAAGAAGATTCCACTACTTGGACAACTTATTTTCATACTCCTCATTTGCCCCCTGTAAAATATTAAAGCTTATACTCACCTTCCGTGCTGGCGCTATTCTCGCAATGTTGGCACTCGGTCTTCCGGGGCTCCCGTGCTGTTATTGTGATGCCGTTTCCCAATCAGTGCTGGTGTCATTGTCATTGACTCCTTTTGAATTGAGCATGAAGAGGAAGTCAGAAATCAGCTCCAGCCCGGACTTCCTCTTTATGTTAAATTTTCCAAAAGCGGAGACAATGACCACAGCGCTGATTGGGCTGCAGCATCACGTGTCACATCAACTGTAAGCAGGTTGCAATATGCAGTGACAGACAGGAGGCAGAACAAGGGTTAACAAGTTTACTTAACAGGGGAATACTATACGCAGGGAGGCAAACATTTAAAGGGAGAACAAAAACAGTCCAGATGCAAAAAGATGTCCAAGTCAATGAAAGCAATGGAAAAGATAGTGGCAGTTCCTGTTAGATCAATTTAGCTTGTCAGTTGTTTTCCTGGCCATGGCAATTACGGAGCAGGCGATGATGCCAACAACGGCTGGGGCAGTCCTGTTCCAGTGGGGTCCTGCAAACAATGATCCGTCTTCTGGCAGCAGTGGTCGGTGTCCTGTACCTTCCACTGAGCCCCTAGTCCATGAACATATGCAGTTGGAGCAAACAAGGCCTCAGCGCAATCAGGATCTCCCGTGGGCGGGAAAGTATATGCTGGCAAGGTGGGTTACAAAAGTCTATCCAGTACTCAGTTCACTCTTTGCGGCGCATGCGCTGTACTCATGGTCACAAAGAACATGGCACCTTGATCTCTGTCAGCTACCGGGTGTGCTGCACTTTTCTCTCTATACTATGCGCTGCCTGTTCCCTCCAAGAATGAAACGCTGACAACCACTGGCACATTGATTCTCCAGCGAGGTCCTGCAGACCACGGTCCTGCAACAAGGGCAGCAGCGAACAGTCCTGTGCTCTGCCCTGGCTCTTAGGTTGGCATGCAGCACTTAGCTGAACAGGGCTCCTGGCTCTTTCCCTGTTACTGCGGTGGGCTGGCATCGGATCGGTGGCGTGACGTCATGGCCTTGCTGCGCACCCCTTGGAGCCTGCTGCGCACGCACCTTGCCTCTGTCAACTCTCTTGCGGGAAGCTGCATGACGCTGAGCACACTTTCACTTATAACCACGCCCCCAGCTTCTGGGTCATAGCCCCGATCCAGTCCTTTTTGCCTTTCCCTGGGAAACAAGGGATGGAGCCTCAGCAGTCCCGGACCTGGCTTAATACAGGTACTTGCAGCCTGGTCTTCCTCCTTACACTCACCTTCTCCTTTAACTCGCCATTCCATGGGCGAGACCTCTTCGTGCTCCATTATGTTCTTCGGAGGTGGATCAGTTGCCCACAGTTTTCGCATCCATTTATGCCTCTCTTGCACCACATTCTGCCGAAGGAAATTATTCTGTGCATCCTGCAGGGGCGAAACACCAGCGTGGTCACACTGAGTACTTGGAGGCTATTGTGGAATTTGCTCTATAGGAGTACTCAGAGCTTCAGGTTGAGTGGTAGAGTTAGAATGGGTCGTAGAGGATGGGAGTTTGTCCGAGTTCAATAGAGCAGCTATCTGTAGAGCTTCAGACCTGTGTGTTTCTTGTGCCATATGAAATGGATTTTGTTTCCTTTGGTGCTGAAAAAGTTAACAACCCTTTCTATGCTGGTTAGAAATATGCAGCTCTATCTCTCAGCTGCTCCTGATCTGGTCATACCCTGCCTCTATAAACCTCTCCAGGCTTTATCTTCCTTGCCAGTGAAAGTTTTACTTCCTGGTTGCCTTGAGTTGCTGTGCTGAGATCGTCTGTTGCTGCTGGATATTGTTTTATGCTGTTTTTGGGTGTTTGCTTTCCTCCTTGTCCTATTACTATTTAGTTTTTACACTCCTCTCCTTCCCTATATACACATGTGGTCAAAATTGTTGGTACCCCTCATTTAATGACAGAAAAATCCACAATGGTCACAGAAATAACTTGAATCTGACAAAAGTAATAATAAATAAAAGATCTATGAAAATGAACAAATGAAAGTCAGACATTGCTTTTCAACTATACGTCCACAGAATTTAAAGAAATAAATCTCATGAAATAGGCCTGGTCAGAAATGATGGTACCCCTGAAAATAATGTGACAAAAGGGACATGTTAAGGTGTATCCACCAACTAGCATCACAGGTGTCTACAATCTTGGAATCAGTGAGTGGGCCTGTATGTAGGGCTACAGATATTCGCTGTGCTGTTTGGTTACATGTTGTGTATCATACTCAACATGGAAGAGAGGAAGCGAAGGAAAGAGTTGTCTCAGGAGATTAGAAAGAAAATTATAGACAAACATGTTAAAGGTAAAAGTTATAAGACCATCTCCAAGCAGCTTGCTGTTCCTGTGACTACAGTTGCACATATTATTCAGAAATGTAAGATCCATGGACATGGCCATGGGAGGAAAATTTATGACAAATCAAAGAGACGGATAATACGAGTGGTAAAAAAGAGCCCAGAAAAACTTCCAAACAGATTAAAGGTGAACTTCAAGCTCAAGGAACTTCAGTGTCAGATCGCACCATCCATCCTTGTCTGAGCAACAATGGAATTCATGGGAGACGACCAAGGAGGACACCATTGTTGAAAAAAAAAATCATAAAAAAGCCAGACTGAAATTTGCCAAACTACATGTTGACAAGCCACAAAGCTTCTAGGAGAATGTCCTATGGACAGATGAGACAAAAATGGAACTTTTTGGCAAGGCACATCAGCTCTATGTTCACAGATGGAAAAATGAAGCATATCAAGAAAAGAATGCTGTCCCTACTGTGAAATATGGAGGAGGCTCTCTTATGATCAGGGGCTGCTTTGCTGCATCTGGCACAGAGTGTCTAGAATCTGTGCAGGGTACAATAAAATCTCAAGACTATCAAGGGACTCTAATAGAAATGTGCTGCCCTGTGTCAGAAGGCTTGGTCTCTGTTGCAGGTCATGGGGCTTGCAACAGGATAATGACCCAAAGCACACAGCTAAAAACACCCAAGAATGGCTAAGAGGAAAACAGTGGACTATTCTGAAGTGGCCTTCTATGAGCCTGCACCTAAATCCTATTGAGCATCTTTGGAAAGAGTGAAACATGCTGTCTTGAAAAGGCAACCTTCAAACAGAAGACAACTGGAGCAGTTTACTCTTGAGGAGTGGGCCAAAATACCTGTCGAGAGGTGCAGAAGTCTCAAGACAGTTACAGGAATAGTTTGATTGCAGTGATTGCCTCAAAAGGTTGTGCAACAAAATATTAAGTTAAGGGTACCATCATTTCTGTCCAGGCCTATTTCAAAATTCTGTGGAAGCATATGCTTGAAAAGCAATGTCTCACTTTCATTTGTTCATTTTCATAGATTTTTTATGTATTATTTCTTTAGTAAGATTCAAGTTACAGTATTTCTGTGACCATTGTGGGGTTTTTCTGTCATTAAACGAGGGGTACCAACAATTTTGACCACGTGTGTACCTCTCTGACTTTGGAGAGATGTTTTTGTATGTTAGTGGCTTTTCTGTTATCCCTGTTTGTCTTATTTACACCGTGTTCCAAATTATTATGCAAATTGGATTTTAGTGTCATAAAGATTTAATCGTTTTGTTTTTCAAATAAACTCATGGATGGTATTGTGTCTCAGGGCTCAATGGATCACTGAAATCAATCTTAAATACATGTGATAATTAGTTTTCCAGGTGATTCTAATTAAAGGAAAACTACTTAAAAAATGATGTTCCACATTATTAAGCAGGCCACAGGTTTCAAGCAATATGGGAAATAAAAAGGATCTCTCTGCTGCTGAAAAGTGTTAAATAGTGCAATGCCTTGGACAAGGTTTGAAAACATTAGATATTTCACGAAAACTTAGGAGTGATCATCATACTATGAAGAGATTTATGACTGAAACAGAGTTCATGCAGATAAAGGCATATTGAGGAAGGTTTCTGCCAGACAAATTCATTGAATTAAGAGAGCAGCTGCCAAAATACCACTACAAAGCAGCAAAAAGTTATTTGAAGTTGCTGGTGCCTCTGGAGTCCCTCAAACCTCAAGGTGTAGGATCCTTCAAAGGCTTGCTTTGGTGCATAAACCTACTATTCGGCCACCCCTAAACAGTGATCACAAGCAGAAATGGTTGCAGTGGGCCCAGACATACATGAAGACTATTTTTCAAGCAGTCTTGTTTACTGATGAGTGTTGAGCAAACATGGATGGTCCAGATGGATGGAGTAGTGGATGGTTGGTGGATGGCCACCATGTCCCAACAAGGCTGCGACATCAGCAAGGAGGTTGAGGAGTCATGCTTTGGTCCAGAACAGCTGGTAGGGCCCTTTAAGGTTCCTGAAGGTGTGAAAATGACCTCTGCAAAGTGTATAGAGTTTCTGACTGACAACTTTCTTCCATGGTATAAAAAGCAGAAATGTGCCTTCAGGAGCAGAAGCATCTTCACGCATGACAATGCACTATCTCATGCTGTCATGCTGCAAAGAATACATCTGAGTCATTGGCTGCTATGGGCATAAAAGGAGATAAACTCATGGTGTGGCCACCATCTTCCCCTGACCTGAACCCTATAGAGAACCTTTGGATTATCATCAAGCAAAAGATCTATGAGGGTGGGAGGCAGTTCACATCAAAACAGCAGCTCTGGGAGGCAATTCTTACTTCATGCAAAGAAATGCAAGCAGAAACTCTCCAAAAACTTACAAGTTTAATGGATGCAAGAATTGTGAGGATGATATCAAAGAAGGGCTCCTATGTTAACATGTAACTTGGCCTGTTAGGATGTTTTGGAGTTAAATAGCTTTTTTGTTCAGTGAATGTGACCTCCTAATGCTGCAAATTCCACAAATGAGCATTTTCAGTTCTTTAAAACATATCAAATGTATAAGGCCGGAGACACACTGGTGCGAGAGACGGCCGAGTCTCGCTGGTTAAAAGCAAGCTGTGGCACCTGCATTCCGGAGCTGAGCGTGCAGCTCCATGTATTGCTATGGAGCCGCACGCTCCGCTCCGGAGTGCAGGTGCCACAGCTTGCTTTTAACCAGCGAGACTCGGCCGTCTCTCGCACCAGTGTGTCTCCGGCCTAAAAATTCTACTGTGCATAATAATTTGGAACAGTGCATTTTGAGTTTTTATTTATTTTAGAGATTATACTGTTATCATTGGGAGGTTTCTTCAATAAAATTCAATGTATACTCTATCGGGTGATGACTTTTATTAGACTGACTGTCATTTGCACCGACCATTTAGGAAAATCTGAGAAAAATGTCATTTGCATAATAATTTGGAACATAGTGTATTGATACAGTAGCAATTTTGTCCGGGGGCTCTGAGGGAGGGGGGTGAAGACCGCTTAGGATATAGCAAGAGATGATGAAAATGGCAAGTGATGAAAGTAAGGCCCATCGGCAGAAAAGTTACGTGTAAATCTCACAAAGGAAAGTACATATATTGCATGAAGTGAGAATAGTGCATTAAAATATAACTTTGATATACTCATTAAAAATAAACAAAAAAGTCTCACCTCTGGAGCGAGATGGGCTGACTCAGGCCTAAGAGCCTTAGTTCAAAGTATCAAGCAAGGGTTCAACCTTCCCTAGGATATAAAACTGATTCCTCCTGCAGAGGCAGCGACTGAATCCGTAATGACACAAGACCCACTGTCATGTAGTGAAAAAATTTTACTCAAGTAGAACTGAGCCCAGTCACCAATACATGACAGTATGATCCTGTTTGCATGTAGACAGAGTTGTATACCATCTATGGCAACAACATGTCACCACTTGTAATAGAGAACAGACACATAATAGTCAGGTGTGAAAGGATAAGGTAAGGACCGTTCTCACCAAATCAGACGTATGCTTTCACAGGGAAGTGAATCTTGTATCTCGGTTGGATCATCAGAAGATTACTGAGACTGGCAATACCCTGTCGGTCCCTATGGGGCTAGCAGTAACCTATCCCGAAGACTCCTGTACTGACAACTAGGGTTGAGCGACTTTTATTTTTATAGGATCGGGTCGGGTTTCACGAAACCCGACTTTCTCAAAAGTCGGGTCGAGTGAAATCGGCCGATCCTATAAAAAAGTCGGGGTCGGGGTCGGCCGAAACACGAAACCCAATGCAGTGCAATGGGATACTATGGTTCCCAGGGTCTGAAGGAGAGGAAACTCTCCTTCAGGCCCTGGGATCCATATTAATGTGTAAAATAAAGAATCAACATAAAAAATATTGATATACTCACCCTCGGACGCGCCATGGTACTAACCGGCAGCCTTCCTTCCTAAAAATGAGCGCGTGAATGACCTGCGGTGACGTCGCGGCTTGTGATTGGTCGCGAGCGGTCACATGGGCGGTCACGCGACCAATCACAAGCCGCGACGTCATCTAAGGTCCTTCACGCGCTCATTCTTAGGAAGGAAGGCTGCCAGAAAGAAGCAGGGCGCATCCGAGGGTGAGTATATTCCTATTAGGTATATACTCACCCTCGGACGCGCCCTGCTTCTTTCCGGCAGCCTTCCTTCCTAAGAATGAGCACGTGAAGGACCTTAGATGACGTCGCGGCTTGTGATTGGTCGCGTGACCGCCCATGTGACCGCTCGCGACCAATCACAAGCCGCGACGTCACCGCAGGTCATTCACGCGCTCATTCTTAGGAAGGAAGGCTGCCGGTTAGTACCAGGGCACGTCCGAGGGTGAGTATATCAATATCTTTTATTTTGATTCTTTATTTAACACTTAAATATGGATTCTGATACCGATTCCCGATGTCGCAAACATATCGGAACTCGGTATCGGAATTCCGATAACAGATTCAGAAGATCGCCAACCTCATGGCCGACCCCACACAGGGGTCGGGTCGGGTTTCATGAAACCCGACTTTGCCAAAAGTCGGCGACTTCTGAAAATGGCTGACCCATTTCGCTCAACCCTACTGACAACACAACTACCCCTGTGCTAAAAAAGCTATGCACTCTCCCTTAAATGATGTCCTGATATAACAGGATAACAGTGAGCCTCGAGGCCCAAATATCCTTACCTTCAGAGGTACCTTTGGGAACATGGATTGTTAGGGATAGTGAAGGGCTCATTTCCATATCTCACGTACAGTCACAGCATGATACCAGCTGACAGATTTCCCTTAAAGGGTTCCTCCAAGAATAATAACCCCTTTCTGCCATTGGACGTACTATCCTGTCCATGTGACCTGGGGCTTAATTCCCATGGACGGGATAGTACGTCATAGGCGATCAGCCACGCTCACAGGGGGGAGCGCGCCAATCACAGCCAGGTGTCAGCTGATTATCACAGCTGACATCCGGCACTATGTGCCAGGAGCAATCACGGACCGCTCCCGGCACTTAAACCCCTGGAACACTGCGATCAAACATGATCGCAGCGTTTCGGTGGCATAGGGATGCATCCCCCACCCTGCGTGCTTCCCTGAGACCCTTAGAACAACTCGATGTGATCGCGTTGTTTTGAGCGTCTCCTCCTGTCTCCTTCCTGCAGGCCCCCATATCCAAGATAGCCGCGGGGTCCTTCCAAGTCCTGCAGGGAGGCGGCTTGTCAGTGCCTGCTGAGAGCAGGCGCATGTAAGTCTCCTGCACTGCCTGTCAGGTCGCTGATCTGACACAGTGCTCTGCAAAGTGTCAGATCAGTGATCTGACTTTATGCAGTGATGTCCCACCCTGGGACAATGTAAAAAAGTTTAAAAAATAAATATTACACTGTGAAAAAATATAAAAAAAATCCTAATTATAGAAAAAAATATATATTGCTCCAATAAATACATTTCTTTATGTAAATAAAAAAAAAACAATAAAAGTAAACATATTTAGTATTGACGCGTCCGAAACGACCCGACCTATAAAACTGTCCCACTAGTTAATCCCTTCAATGAACATCGTAAAAAAAAAGGCAAAAAACAATGCTTTATCATCATACTGCCGAAAAAAACTGGAATAACACGCGATCAAAAAGACAGATATAAATAACCATGGTACCTCTGAAAATGTCATCTTGTCCCGCAAAAAACAAGCTGCTATACAGCATCATCAGCAAAAAAACTAAAAAAGTTATAGCCCTCAGAATAAAGCGATTCAAAAAGAATTATTTTTATATAAAATAGTTGTTATCGTATAAAAGCGCCAAAACATGAAAAAAATATAAATGAGGTATCGCTGTAATCGGACTAACCCGAAGAATAAAACTGCTTTATCAATTTTACCACACACGGAACGGTATAAACGTCCCCCCAAAAAAATTCATGAATTGCTGGTTTTTGTTCATTCTGCCTAACAAAAATTGGAATAAAATGCGATCAAAAAATGTCATGTGTACTAAAATGGTACTAATAAAAACATCAACTCGTCCTGCAAATAACAAGACCTAACATGAGTCTGTGGACAAAAATATGGAAAAATTATAGCTCTCAAAATGTGGTAACGCAAAAACTATCTTTTGCAATAAAAAGCGTCTTTTAGTGTGTGACAGCTACCAAACATAAAAACCAGCTATAAAAACCCACTATAAATAGCAAATCAAACCCCCTTTATCACCATCTTACTTAGAGAAAAAAAAATAAAATAAAAAAAGTATTTATTTCCATTTTCCCGTTAGGGTTAGAATTGGGGCTAAAGTTGGGGTTAGGGTTTGGATTACGTTTACGGTTGGATTAGTGGTGTGGTTAGGGTTATGGTTAGGGTTGGGATTAGGGTTAGGGGTGTGTTGGGACTAGGGTTAGGGGTGTGTTCAGGTTAGGGTTATGGTTAGGGTGGGTGTTAGGGGTGTGTTGGGGTTAGGGGTGTGTTTTGGTTGGGATTAGAGTTAGGGGTGTGTTGGGGAAAGGGGTGTGGTTAAGGTTGAGATTAGGGTTAAGGGTGTATTGGGGTTAGGGTTGGAGTTAGAATTGGGGGGTTTCCACTGTTTAGGCATATCAGGGGCTCTGCAAACGCAACATGACATATGGAGAGGCCCCTGTTGTGAATTCTGCTTTTCCTTCATGACCTGTTCCACATAACCGCACAAAAGGGACCATCGAGCCTGTCTAGGACTCAGCCGTTTGACAGACTCGAGGTAAATCAAATTCTTATGATCGGTCAGGTGTATCTGCATGTCATCCTGACCGATCATAAGAATTTGATTTACCTCGAGTCTGCCAAATGGCTGAGTCCTAGACAGGCTCAATGGTCCCTTTTGTGCGGTTATGTGGAACAGGACACGAAGGAGAAGCAGAATTCACAACAGTAACAGGTTATCTGGGAAACCGGGGTAAATCAACTGTTGTGAATTCTGCTTTTCCTTCGTGACCTGTTCCACATAACCGCACAAAAGGGACCATCGAGCCTGTCTAGGACTCAGCCGTTTGGCATTGGAATTCACAACAGGCCCCCAAGCGCAGGGCAGCAGGGTACTTGGTACCGGGTCTCTCGGTTCTGGGGATGTCACGGTGGCCTGACCAGGTCCGTGGCCCTGCTAAGGGGCGTCCAATTAAAGATGTAGGTGACGGTGTAGGTCGCAGTAAATGACGAGGACACAGGGTTGCAGTCTCTTTACCTCTTTACTGAAGGCTTCGGCATCTGCAATCCAAAGCACTGCTAACAGGGCTGGCTGAGACCGGCCAGTCCGAAGGCACATCCAGAGTTCCCTTTGCAGGTGGAAATCAGTAGCCTACCTACTAGCGCCTGGGTGTTGTAGTACTTCCCTGCTGAGCACCACGGGATAGTCCTCACAACTGTCGTGTATGTTTCTGTTCTTTCTCTCCGTCCCCCAGATGATATGGATAGGACGCACCCGTATGACGGGGTAGGCCTGGAGTTATTTTATAGGGACCCTAGAGACGCCCCTCTCCCACAATTGCCTCCGTTGTCTTCATTAGGTGTAAAAGGTGAGACAGCCAACTAAAGTTAACTGCCCTGCCATAGTTCAAAGTAATGCGTAGAGTCTATTACTTCCTCGGCGTTCCAGCCGCCGGCTACGCGCCTCAGTAGGATGTTGCCGATCTCGGGGCTTGACTCCTACTGGTTCTGTCGCCTTTGTGCTGTGATCTCGTTTCTCACTTCTCCACAATATCCTTCGCTACATGTCCTTTCTTAAGATGCCGCCGCAATGAGGTGCAGGCACGGCTCCGTAACGATCTGTCCTTTGCTAGGTCTCTGCCAGGATCCCACCCCTGACAGGGACCCCCCTGAATTCCCAAGTAACGCTCTCCTCTCACTAGATGTTACCTGGGCAAAACCCAGTCAGCTTCTCTCTAACTTCCTATCCAACCCCCAGTTTTACCAGAGTGTGAGGAGTGGCCTAATACATAGAACCTTTATCTCCCCCTGGTGGCCAGAGTGTGAAGTGTAATGTGTGACTGTGATACCTGGTCAGGTAAACTCCTTTAGTGCCATCAGACATACCATCACTCCCCTTAGCGGCAGAGCGACGTTACTGCAATGACCAGGTCTCTGGGGCGCTGCACTCCCCCCCCCCCCCGTTAAATCCAGTACTCCCGGACTGGGAAAGAAGAACAACAATACATGTTAGCAAAAGACATACAAAATTTTGAAATGCTGTAAACAAGTACATTTTAACAGTGCTTCCCTTTATGGGAGGTGAGGACACTTGAACGTTACAAACAGAAACATATTTACATGATGCTTAAGATTTTAAATAACACTTATTAAATAACTGACTATAAATAACTATCATTACCCAGCCGGGCATTCTATCTACTAAGTGCAAATTCGGAACAATAATTTAACTCTTCCTTTAAGGGCGTAAGGGCCGGTACCCACTAAAGGCATACTATAAAACACTATAGTACAAATTAACTTTTCTTTATCTTCCTAAGTACAGATTCACCAACCATCTTCTTATGGCTTTCCGGAGGACTCACTAACCCCTACGGGTTCACTTTATTGAAACTCAGTTTTCAACTTTCCCTGGTCCTCAATTTTCAAAGAACATCATTAAACGTTTCTTATTACTAGAATCCGCCCTTTTCTCACCATGGAGACAACACAAACTCTCACTGTCGCCCTAATCCACTCCCATCTGGACTACTGTAACACTCTATTAATTGGCCTCCCCTTCACGCGACTTTCCCCTCTCCAGTCTATCCTTAATGCGGCAGCCAAGGTTTTCCATCTGGCTAATCGTTACTCGGATGTGTCTGCTCTTCGCCAGTCATTACACTGGCTGCCCATTCATTACAGGATACAATTCAAAGTACTTGTTCTCACCCACAAAGCTCTCCATAGTGCGGCACCCCCTTACATCTCCTCCTTCATTTCTGTCTATCGGCCTAGCCGACCACTGCGCTCTGCAAACGACTTTCGACTAACCTCTGCACTAATCCGTACCTCCCACTCCCGACTCGAAGACTTCTCCCGTGCTGCGCCAATCCTCTGGAATGCTCTACCCCAAGATATTAGAACCATCCACAACTTGCATAGTTTTAGGCGCTCGCTCAAAACTCATTTGTTCAGAGCGGCCTATCACGTTCCCTAATCAAACTCATTTTATGTTTGTGTGTGTGTAGCCCATTCACTATCTCCATCTACCCCCACTCCCTGAAGATGGCTGGACCATCATTGTAAATATATCATTGTAAATACACACCTGTACTTTGTATCTCCCCACCTCATTGTAGATTGTAAGCTCTCACGAGCAGGGTCGTCTTATTTTGTCTTATTTTGCTTTATTACTGTATTGTTAACATTGTTAGCCATGACTGTTGTGTTTGAAACTGTTAAACTGTAAAGCGCTGCGGAATATGTTGGCGCTATATAAATAAAAATTATTATTATTATTATTATTATTACTATCTAACCAACTACATACTATTCCTATGTAAACATTATTACTATTTAACTCTCTTAAGGCAACATTATGGGTTAAACTAAGTGCATAACTAGACATTCCCTTTAAGAGGGAAACCAAGTCTCTTTAAGGTAGTGCAACTCTCAAGTTGCAAGTCCGTTTAAAGCAAGAACTTCTGCGCTGTAATCCGGAACAGTCTCTTCAAAAAGCTCTTTTCTTTGTAAAACCATTAGGGGGCACCTTTAAGAAGGTGCAAACTATATACAGCAACAGTTTGTGAATCATTCACCGTCCATGATTCGGCAGTCTTTTAGAACACTGATGAACTTGTGCAAAAACAAACATAAAACAATAGGGATCCCGGGTCAACAAAGGGATCCCTTTAAGAACTAACCCTGGTCGGGTTTAAAGCAGCAAAACAGCAGGAAAGCAAACAGTTAACTATTTACATACTCGTGGTTCCGAGATTTATCCTCATAGTAGGTTGCAAGACACCAGCCGGTAGCGAACACTTCCTGACCGGGGATGCTCCGGTTCCCTGTTCTCGGCTGATGCGGTGTCAGTATCAGTGGTTCGTCTCTCAGGTGCGGTCAGGTCACCCGGTGTCTGGATTCGAATGTCAGCTTTGGTTGCAAGTTCAGTAGCAGCAAGAATGCACACAGTGATGATGGTAGCAGAATTTGTCAGGTCCGAGTTAGTCGTAGTCAGGACAGCAGGTGGCGCCACTGCAGGCTCACATAGTTGGACGTTACGAGCGCACCATCCTTGCGCACTCCGATGGCGAGTGTAGGTCATCTGGTCCCCTTTACATAGAAGTTGGTTGTCACATCTGTTGCGGGACGGGGTCTTCACGTTGTAACTGGTAAAGAAGACTTCAGTCGGCAGTCCCGGTTCCTGTATAGAGCCCCAACCCCGTTTCGGGTGAAAGGCTAGTACAGTCCCCTGTTTTACCAAGTTCTTCTTACCGTGTTCGGGCTTTGGTTCTTGTACTTTCGGTGGGTCACTTTGTTCTGTCTCTTTTCGGTTTTTCCAGTGTAGAATTAAGCATTGTTTATATTGTTCCCAGGTGAGCACAGCAATGCTGAGGCCCTCCTGCCTGGCCCCGTCTGGCCCAATCCTTGGGGTATCCCATTGGAAGATCACCCCCTCTGAGCTCACAGTTAGTGGTTCCCCCATAGTTGTTGGTAACGGAGGCACCAGCTTCTCCATAGTGTTGGGGGTTATCACTACCAGCTCAGCGGCGAAGAGTCGGTCATTGTCGGGACGGGGAGCGGTCATGGGAGCAGGATCGGTCGGTGGGGCAGGGGCGCTTTCCATACCTGCGTCTGATGTGGTTCCACCGATGCTGGTCCGTTCCATTGACGAGGACACTGGAGTCGGCAGCGGCTCGGACCGCGGTTCTTCCAATGCGACCCTCTGAGACAGCTCTGACTTCCATTGCTTCACATCTGCTGGCTCCGTGTTCAGGATAGGTGGACTCGGCTCCTCCGCCCGCGGCTCCGAGAGGTTCGGATCCTCCAGCTGCGGTGGGTTCGGATCTGCCTCCGGTTGGTGGGGATAGTCTGGGATCACTTTGTCATCGTTCAGGTACTCGCTGGTCACCCTCGCTGTTTCGCAGTCGGCAGCTGCACACACATGGTTCCGCCATCTTCTGAAGGTGGAGCTCCTTCTTGTCTTGGTTCCCGCCGTTGCAAATCAGGGGGCGGTTCTCCTCTGCTTCGGGGCAGGTCGTCATCCTGCAGCAGTAGTCGGAGGGGGCGGTCATCACTTTTGGCTCCGCTTTGATAGTCTCCTCCCATGGCACGCCCTTCTTCTTTCTCTGCGCTCCACGTTGCGCTGTAATGGTGGCGGTTTTGGTGGGAATTTTTGGCGGCAAATAGCAATACACAGTCTTTGCAATAAATCACGATTCAAGCACAATTCAGTCACAGTTCCAAGGCACACATGACCTGATTCTTCAGGCTTAAGTAGATCCTGTCCGTGACGCCAAGATTGGAGCGGCCCCCAAGCGCAGGGCAGCGGGGTACTCGGTACCGGGTCTCTCGGTTCTGGGGATGTCACGGTGGCCTGACTTGGTCCGTGGCCCTGCTAAGGGGCGTCCAATTAAAGATGTAGGTGACGGTGTAGGTCGCAGTAAATGACGAGGACACAGGGTTGCAGTCTCTTTACCTCTTTACTGAAGGCTTCGGCATCCGCAATCCAGAGCACTGCTAACAGGGCTGGCTGAGACCGGCCGGTCTGAAGGCACATCCAGAGTTCCCTTTGCAGGTGGAAATCAGTAGCCTACCTACTAGCGCCTGGGTGTTGTAGTACTTCCCTGCTGAGCACCACGGGATAGTCCTCACAACTGTCGTGTATGTTTCTGTTCTTTCTCTCCGTCCCCCAGATGATATGGATAGGACGCACCCGTATGACGGGGTAGGCCTGGAGTTATTTTATAGGGACCCTAGAGACGCCCCTCTCCCACAAGTGCCTCCGTTGTCTTCATTAGGTGTAAAAGGTGAGACAGCCAACCTAAAGTTAACTGCCCTGCTGTAGTTCAAAGTAATGCGTAGAGTCTATTACTTCCTCGGCGTTCCGGCCGCCGGCTACGCGCCTCAGTAAGATGTTGCCGATCTCGGGGCACGACTCCTACTGGTTCTATCGCCTTTGTGCTGTGATCTCGTTTCTCACTTCTCCACAATATCCTTTGCTTCGTGTCCTTTCTTAAGATGCTGCCGCAATGAGGTGCAGGCATGGCTCCGTAACGATCTGTCCTTTGCTAGGCCTCTGCCAGGATCCCACCCCTGACAGGGACCCCCCTGAATCTTCCCAAGTAACGCTCTCCTCTCACTAGATGTTACCTGGGCAAAACCCAGTCAGCTTCTCTCTAACTTCCTATCCAACCCCCAGTTTTACCAGAGTGTGAGGAGTGGCCTAATACATAGAACCTTTTGCTCCCCCTGGTGGCCAGAGTGTGAAGTGTAATGTGTGACTGTGATATTTGGTCAGGTGAACTCCTTTAGTGCCATCAGACGTACCATCACTCCCCTTAGCGGCAGAGCGACGTTACTGCAACGACCAGGTCTCTGGGGCGCTGCACATCCGATCTCAATTCCATCCAATTCTGCGTTGGAAAAAGTAAAACGGTGCTCCTTCCCTTCCGAGCTCTGCCGTGCACCCAAACTGTGATTTTCACCCCCCCACATATGGGGTATCTGGTCCAATTTCTCCTGTTACCCTTGGAAAAATAAAACCAATTGGATCTGAAGTAATTTTTTTGTGAAAAAAAGTTAAATGTTAATTTTTTTTTTAAACATTCCAAAAATTCCTGTGAAACACCTGAAGGGTTCATAAACTTCTTGAATGTGATTTTGAGCACCTTGAGAGGTGCAGTTTGTAGAAAATACCCAAGCGTGACACCATTCTATCATAGAGACCCTTCAAAGTGACTGCAAATGTGATGTGGTCCCTAAAAAAACAAAAATGGTGTTGTAAAAATGAGAAATTGCTGCTCAAATTTTAACCCTTATAACTCCCTAACAAAAAAATGTTGGTTCCAAAATTATGCTGATGTAAAGTAGACATGTGGGAAATGTTACTTATTAAGTATTTTGTGTGACATATCTCTGTGATTTAAGGGCGTGAAAAGTCAAAGTTGGGAAATTGCAACATTTTCAAAATTTTCCCCAAATTTCCGTTTTTTTCACAAATAAACACAAGTAATGTCGAGGAAATTTTACCACTATCATGAAGTATAATATGTCACAAGAAAACTTTGTTATGCTACGTTCACATTTGCGGTCGGCGCCGCAACGTCGAGTGCCGCAGCGTCGCCGCATGCGTCATGCGCCCCTATATTTAACATGGGGGCGCATGGACATGCGTCGCACTTGCGTTTTGCGCCGCATGCGTCCCTGCGGCGCCCGCGTCTGGGCGCAGAGGACGCAGCAAGTTGCATTTTTGCTGAGTCCAAAATCAATCAAAAAAAGGACGCATGCGGCGCAAAACGCAGCGTTGTGCATGCGTTTTGCTGCATTTTTGTATGCGTTGTGCGTTGCGGCGCCGACGCTGCGGCGCACAACGCAAATGTGAACGTAGCCTTAGAATCACCGTGATCCATGCAATCATTCCAGAGTTGTAACCTCATAATGGGTCAGTGGTCAGAATTGTAAAAATTGGCCCGGTCATTAACGTGCAAACCACCCTTGGGGGTTAAGGGGTTAAGAAATTGTCCCCATCACACACTTCAAATTACATCCCATCCTAGTCTTGTGCCAGGATGGACTGCAGTCTGGAGAAACACAGTTCCCAAGACGTGTGTCTCAACTGACAAAAGAATTGTATTGTAAGTACACATTCTGGTGCTGCCAGAAAAGTATGAGAGAAGAATAAATAAAATCTTTTCCTTGGCTGGTTGAGCATGGAGGACTGAGGATGAAGAAAAAAAAAAAATTTTGCTCAGCTAGCCAAAGCGATTTATGTGTTCTAATGTCCCAGCCCTTCCCCTCAGCTCATTGAGGTAAGGCTACTTTCACACTAGCGTTGCTTGCTGTCCGTCGCAATGCGTCGTTTTGGAGAAAAATCGCATCCAGCAAAGTTGCTCGCAGGATGCGTTTTTTCTCCATAGACTTGCAATAGCGACGCATTGCGACGGATTGGCACACGTCGCATCCGTCGTGCGGCGGATGCATCGTGTTTTGGCGGACCGTCGGTATAAAAAAAGTTCCATGTAACTTTTTTTGTGCGTCGTGTCCACCATTTTCGACCGCGCATGCGCAGCCGAAACTCCGCCCCCTCCTCCCCGGAACTCACAATGGGGCAGCGGATGCGTTGTAAAACTGCTACATTAACACAATGTCCGTCGGTACGTCGGGACGGTTTGCGACGGCCCGTACCGACGGACTAGTGTGAAAGTAGCCTAAGTTTGCTTAGTATGCAGTTTCTCTGTTAGTTGAGACACCAGTCCTGAGAGCTGTGTTACTTCAGGCTGCAGTCCGTCCGTGATACGTGACTAAGACAAGCAGCTTTTTGAATTATGTGACAGGGGCCTTTTGAACACATTCTCAGAGAACGTTTTTAACCACTTTCTGCCATCGGACGGAATAGTATGTCCGATGGCAGAACCTCCGCTTTGATGGGGGCTCCGGCGGTGAGCCCGCATCAAAGCCAGGACATGTCAGCTGTTCAAAACAGCTGACATGTGCCCCCAATAGGCGCGGGCAGAATCGCAATCCGCAAACGTATAGTAACTAGTTAAATGCCACTGTCAAACTCTGACAGCGGCATTTAACAAGCGCTTCCTGCCATTGGACTGGAAATGTGCTCATCGCTGACCGAGTCACGTGATCGGGGTCAGCGATGCCTCTGTATGACAACCAGCGGTCTCCTGAAGACCTCTATGGTTGTTGATGCCAGATTGCTGTGAGCACCACCCTGTGGTCGGCGCTCATAGCAATGCTGTAATTCAGCTACAGAGTAGCAATCTGAGCATCGCTCCTATGTAGCAGAGCCGATCAGGCTATGCCAGCTTTTAGCCTCCCATGAAGGCTATTGAAGCATGGCAAAAGTAAGAAAAAATTGTTTTATAAAATATATGGAAAAAAAAAATATATAAAAGTTCAAATCACCCTCCTATTGCCTCATTCAAAATAAAACAATAAAAAATCAAACATATACATATTTGGTATTGCCGAGTTCAGAATTGCCTGATCTATCAATAAAAAAAGTCAAAATGCCAGAATTACATTTCTTTGATCGCCATGACATTGCATTAAAATGGAATAACGGGCAATCAAAAGAACGTAAATGGTATCATTAAAAACAGCAGCTCGGCACACAAAAAATAAGCCCTCAGCCAATCCAAGATCACAAAAAATTGAGATGCTACGGGTTTTGGAAAATTGCACAATTTTTTTTATTTTTTTTAGCAAAGTTTGGAATTATTATTTTTTTACCAATTAGATAAAAAATAACCTAGACATTTTTGATATCTATGAACTCATAATGAAGGAACAGATGAATGACCTCGGGGAGACCAAAACATCCAACACTGCGGAGACACCATCACGTGTTTCTCAACGCAGTGATCCCTTATGGGAACTATGCAAACGCATGTAAAGTAAGCTGCGGAGACACCATCACGTGTTTCTCAATGCAAGCAATGAATAGCCAGGCCTTTCTCCGGGAAGGAACAACCACGGGAAGGGCAGCATCCAATAAAGGAGAATATCCAATAAAGGAAGACCACCTATGCCAAGCATGGTATCCATCCACAAACAGCTGTTTCGGGGTTTTTGCCCCTCATCAGTGTGGAGTAGGAAACTGGCTATTAGGAGCAGTGCCTGGTTAAAGGCTATGAAGGA
This sequence comes from Ranitomeya variabilis, assembly GCF_051348905.1. Lineage (NCBI taxonomy): Eukaryota > Metazoa > Chordata > Amphibia > Anura > Dendrobatidae > Ranitomeya > Ranitomeya variabilis. Next base: position 325,402,225 of record NC_135234.1, read on the forward strand.
ACAGATGAATGACCTCGGGGAGACCAAAACATCCAACACTGCGGAGACACCATCACGTGTTTCTCAACGCAGTGATCCAGAACACTGCCCCCATCCCTTATGGGAAATATGCAAACGCATGTAAAGTAAGCTGCGGAGACACCATCACGTGTTTCTCAACAAAAGCAATGAATAGCCAGGCCTTTCTCCGGGAAGGAACAACCACGGGAAGGGCACTGCTCCTAATAGCCAGTTTCCTACTCCACACTGATGAGGGGCAAAAACCCCGAAACAGCTGTTTGTGGATGGATATGCAGCGCCCCAGAGTCCTGGTCGTTGCAGTACTGTTGCTCCGCCGCTAAGGGGGGCTATGGTACATCTGATGGCACTGAAGGAGTTCATCTGACCAGGTATCACAGACACCAATACATTTCACAGTCTGGCCTCCAGGGGGAGCTAAGGGTTCTATTTATTAGGCCACTCCTCACAATCTGGTAAAACTGGGGGTTAGGCAGGAAGTTAGAAAGAAAGCTGACTGGGTTGGAACCAGGCAACACCTTGTGGCAGAGGGTGTTGTAGGGGAAGATTCAGAGGGGTCCCTGTCAGGGGTGGGATCCTGACAGAGGCCTAGCAACCAGAGAGAACGTTACGGGACCGCGCCTGCACGATATAGCGGCGGTACTCCAAGAAAGGACAAGAAGCGAGGTTTATTGTGCTGAGTGAGAAACGAGATCAACGCAACAAGGAGAATACCAGTAGGAGTCGTGCTGCAAGACGAGGCAACATCCTATTGAGGCGCATAACCGGTGGCCGGAACGCCGAGGAATTATAGAGCTCCAAGCCAAACTTCAAACCTACGGCAGGACAGTCAGTTACAGGCGGGCTGTCTCACCCAGACCCAGGAAGACACAGGGGGGTAACAACAGGAGTGGGGCGACGCTGGAGTCCCGGAAGAGCTCCGAGCCTCCCCGTCATACGGGTGCGTCCTAACCGTAAGATCAGGGGGACGTAGAGGGAGAACATCAGAATCGAGTTGTGAGGGAACACGAGAAACAGGCACAACAGTTGTGGGGACTATCCCGTAAGCACAGCAGGGGAGGACCTCAACACACAAGCGCAGGAAGGTAGGCACAGATTTCCACCTGCAAAGGGAACTCTGGAGGTGCCATTGGACCGGCCGGACTTGCGCAGCCCGGTTAACCGTATTCCGGATTGTGGAGTAGGAAACTGGCTATTAGGAGCAGTGCCCTTCCCGTGGTTGTTCCTTCCCGGAGAAAGGCCTGGCTATTCATTGCTTTTGTTGAGAAACACGTGATGGTGTCTCCGCAGCTTACTTTACATGCGTTTGCATATTTCCCATAAGGGATGGGGGCAGTGTTCTGGATCACTGCGTTGAGAAACACGTGATGGTGTCTCCGCAGTGTTGGATGTTTTGGTCTCCCCGAGGTCATTCATCTGTTCCTTCATAGCCTTTCACCAGGCACTGCTCCTAATAGCCAGTTTCCTACTCCACACTGATGAGGGGCAAAAACCCCGAAACAGCCGTTTGTGGATGGATACCATGCTTGGCATAGGTGGTCTTCCTTTATTGGATATTCTCCTTTATTTGATGCTGCCCTTCCCGTGGTTGTTCCTTCCCGGAGAAAGGCCTGGCTATTCATTGCTTGCGTTGAGAAACACCTGATGGTGTCTCCGCAGCTTACTTTACATATGAACTCATAATGACCTGGAGAATCATAATGGTAGGTCAGTATTAGCATTTAGTGAACCTAGCAAAAAAGCCAAACAAAAAACAAGTGTTGGGATTGCACTTTTTTTTACAATTTCACCCCACTTGGAATTTTTTCTCATTTGCTAGTACATGACATGGTAAAACCAATGGTGTCGTTCAAAAGTACAACTTGTCCCGCAAAAAATAAGCCCTCACATGGCCATATTGCTGGGAAAATAAAAAAGTTATGGCTCTGGGAATGAGGGGAGCGAAAAACAAAAACGCAAAACTGAAAAAAGCTCCAGTCATTAAGGGGTTAATGCACAATGTATGGTCTCAGCGATGTACCTATAATGATTCAGATACTGATTTTTCAAATTTAGTACATCAGTCTCATAGGACAAATAAAACAATTTAATAATGTCTGCAGCTTGAATTTTTAAATTCAGTGACAGATCAGCTTTAAATTTAAACATTTATAACGATTTTGAGGGTAAAATTGCTGGGCTGCTGATAAATTTAGTGACAAATGAGACCTTTGTGCATTTTATGAAAAAAAAATAGAGGTTGCATACATGTGATTGAAATTGAAAAGTACTGGATATCATTTTTAGGCTTCACTGAGAGAGGTGTCCATATTCACCCAGGAATTCAGACATCACCCTAGTATTCATACACGTAAGGACACATCAATTTTGGGACAACCTTGACATTGGTTGATGGGCAGGCATGATTTGGCCAAATTGTGTTAAAAGCGTCTCATAATTTTCCTAATATCCATAAGCCTTGTTGCTATTCATATTTCATATATTTCACATTGACATGCTTTAGCACAACAGAGTGTAACCCTTTTTAAGTATATTGGATATGGAGGTAACTTTAGTCTGCAGTGTGTATCCTATAAGTGTGCATCATACAAGTGTGAAGATCAGAATTAATTCCAGAATGATGTATACAGACTGTGCTCTGCCATCTGCCACCATCACACTTTAATCAGCATGTCTGTTTGTCTATTCTCCCTACAGGTACGTCACTCAGCTTCCCACACCATTTCTTACCTCTGCTCCTAGTATTCACATGGTACGTCACTCAGCTTTCCACACAGACTTCTTACCTCTGCTACTAGTATTCACATGGTACGTCACTCAGCTTTTCATACAGACTTCTTACCTCTGCTACTAGTATTCACATGGTATCCCCAGCTTTACCCCAGTGTTATTTATGACCTTGCTTACATTGGTTTGATCATATGCATCTGGTCCACGCTTAATTCTCTGACCTAGAGGAGCACAGGCCACTCCTCTCTGCTTCACACCTGAATGCACTTTGTAGCGCATATATTGCATAGCATAAGTCTGCCAAGACTTTAGTCTGCAGTGTGTATCCTATAAGTGTGTATCATACAAGTGTGAAGATCAGAATTAATTCCAGAATTGAACCAGAAGGGAACTGAAGGTAACTGGACACAGTCACTGTAAACAATGTTTCTGTTTGCTTTCAGTCTCACCCCTATAATCCTCCACTTTCTACTAACCCTCCTTAATGCCTACAACAAGTAAGAAACTGTTCATCTCTTCTTCAATCCCCATCCATCTCACCTCTTCCTTAGAACTGTTCCTTAACATACAATCCTCTGTCTCCAAACACAGACAGACCCCTCATGCCCTCTCCTGCTCCCACTTGCTAACACTTTCTTTGCTCCTCCTCACTGCTGGTGATATTGCTTCAAATCCTGGTCCTCCTCACCACATTCCCACAGTTATTTCTACCTCCCATCCATGCTCTATCACAACTTTCTATAACCTCTCTAACCTTATACCCACTCACCCAGCCCCCTCTTCCCCAAACTAGCAGGAGCTCTATGGAATGCTCGCTCTGTTTGCAACAAACTTTCCTACATCCCTGATCTTATCATTACTCACAAACTTTCCTTCCTCGCTATCACCAAAACCTGGCTCTGACACAGCATCTCCTGCTGCACTCTTGTATGGTGGATTCCACCTATCCCACACACCCCACCCCAGCAGCAAGCATGGTGAAGGAGTTGGTTTTCTCCTGTCAGATAACTGCTCCTTCACCCCAATCTCACTGCCACCCTCTGTTACCCTCCCTTCCTTTGAGGTGCACTCTGGGCGTATCTACTCCCCCACCAACCTCCAACTGGCTGTCATTTACCGCCCCCCAGGGCCAGCCACCACCTACTTCACCACCTGGCTACTTCATTTCCTCTCCGCTGACATCCCCACTATCATCTTGGGTGACTTCAGCATCCACATTGACACTTCCCTCTCAGCTGCCACTAAGCTTCTATCTCTCACTTCCTCCTGCGGCCTCACTCAATGGTCACAAATACCACAGCCACTCACAAAGTTAGCCACACGCTGGACCTCATCTTCACACGCCTCTGCTCCCTATCCAACCTCTCTAACTCACCTCTTCCGCTTTCTGACCATAACCTACTTACATTCTCTTCCTTCTCCTCTCCAGGTCCACAATCCCCACTCCACAAACTCACACACCCTCGCAGAAATCTTAAAAACCTCGATCCACACTCACTGTCTGAATCCCTTCTCAATCTTACAGACATAAATTCCTTACACAATGCAGATGCCGTTGCCGCTCTACATAACACCACAATAGCTGCAGCTCTGGAATTCGTTGCCCCTCTCACACATACCAAAACTGAAAAAATCAATAGACAGCCCTGGCACACCAGCCTGACCAAATAACTGAAACGGGCTTCCAGGGTTGCTGAGCGGAGATGGAAAAGATCCCACTCCAACGAGGACCTCATCACATTCAAACAGTCCCTCACTACTTTCAAGGCCACACTCGCCTCAGCTAAACAAACCTATTTCTCATCTCTCATATCCTTCCTGTCTCACAACCCTAAACAGCTATTCAACACTTTCAATTCTCTCCTCCATCCCCCAGCACCTCCTCCCTCTCCACTCATCTCAGCTGAAGACTTTGCCTCATTTTTCAAGCACTCTCAAGATCACATCTCACCACCTGTGCACTTGACCCAATCCCATCCCACTTCATCCCAAACCTCACCACAGTCTTCATCCCAACCCTAACCCATCTCTTCAACCTATCACTAACAACTGGTGTTTTCCCCTCAAGCTTTAAACATGCCTCAATCACACCTTTCCACAAAAAGCCCTCCCTTGACCCATCCTCTGCATCAAGCTATTGCCCCATATCACTTCTCCCCTATGCCTCAAAACTACTGGAACAACAAGTCTATCTTGAACTGTCCGCCCACCTGTTTTCTTGCTACCTCTTCGATTGCTTACAATCTGGCTTCTGGCCACACCACTCCACTGAAACTGCCCTAAGGGTACCGTCACACAGTGGCATTTTCATCGCTACGACGGCACGATTCGTGACGTTCCAGCGATGCATTTACGATATCGTTGTGTCTGACACGCTACTGCGATCCGGATCCCCGCTGAGAATCGTATGTCGTAGCAGATTGTTTGAAACTTTCTTTCGTCGTCTAGTGTCCCGCTGTGGCGGCATGATTGCATCGTGTGACACAGGTTGTATACAATGTGCGCACAATAACCAACGGCTTCTACATCGCAAATACGTCATGAAATTATCGCTCCAGCGCTGTGTATTGCAACGTGTGACCGCAGTCTACGACGCTGGAGCGATAATTATACGACGCTGCTACGTCACAAATCGTGCCGTCGTAGCGATGAAAATGCCACTGTGTGACGGTACCCTAACTAAGGTCACCAATGACCTATTAACCGCCAAGGCCAAGCAATACTACTCTGTCCTCCTCCTCCTGGACCTGTCCTCTGACCTTGACACAGTGATCTATTCCATATTACTACAGACCCTCTCATCTCTTGGCATCACAGACTTGGCCCTATCTTGGATCGTGTCATACCTAACAGACTGGACACTCAGAAGCTCGCTGCCTTGGGGTTATCCTTGACACTGATCTCTCTTTCAAACCACATATACAAGCCCTTTCCACTTCCTGCTGTCTTCAACTCAAAAATATTTCACAGATCCGTACATTCCTCAACCAAGTATCTACAAAAACCCTAGTCCATGCCCTCATCATCTCCCACCTTGACTACTGCAATCTCCTGCTCTATGGCCTCCCCTCTAACACTCTTGCACCCCTCCAATCTATTCTAAACTCTATAAATCAAAAAAATAGACAGGAAGCTATATGCCATAAAATTACATGAACATTTTTATTGATACAATATTAAAAGATTCAACGTAAAACCAGTAAGTATGGGGACAGCAATATGCAAAAAAATCAGCCAAAAAAAGCTACACAAATTACAGGTGAATCATCACATTTAAAGGGCCACTGTCACCCCCTCCAGCCGTTATAAACTAAAAGAGCCACCTTGTTCAGCAGTAATGCTGCATTCTAACAAGGTGGCTCTTTTAGTTTTAGGTGCATGTATTACCAAAATAAAGCGTTTAATATTTTCGGCAAAATACCTGTCTCTAGCCAGGGAGGCGGGTCCTCATTCCCCAGCTTGAACCGCTACTCTGCCGTCACTCACATCTTCAGGGGCTTTCGGCGCCCCCCCCTCAGCGCTGTTTACCCATGAAATCCGGCGCCTGCGCTGTGTATCGCTGTTTGGTGCAGGCGCAGAGAGCTCTGGCCGTCTGACGTCACAGCCAGGCTTGCAGACTGCGTCTGTGCGGCGAGTGCGGCCACCCACCTTGGTAATCCCAGCCCCGCAGTGTTTTATGCATTATGCAGAGTGCGGGGCTGGGATTCACAAGCAGGGTGGCCGCACAGGCGCAGTCTGCAAGCCTGGCTGTGACGTCAGATGGCCAGAGCTCTCTGCGCCTGCACCATACAGCGATACACAGCGCAGGCGCCGGATTTAATGGGTAAACAGCGCTGAGGGGGTGGCGCCGAAAGCCCCTGAAGATGTAAGTGACGGCAGAGTAGCGGTTCAAGCTGGGGAGTGAGGACCCGCCTCCCAGGCTAGAGACAGGTATTTTGCCGAAAATATTAAACTCTTTATTTTAGTAATATGCACCTAAAACTAAAAGAGCCACCTTGTTAGAATGCAGCATTACTGCTGCACAAGGTGGCTCTTTTAGTTTATAATGGCTGGAGGGGGGTGACAGTGGCCCTTTAAGAATGGAGCTGCTATCAGAATTATTTCAATTCAATTTTTAATTCTAATAGCAGTTCTATTCTTAAAGGTGATGATTCACCTATAATTTGTGTACCTTTTTTTTTTTTTTTTTTTGCATATTGCTGTCCCCATACTAACTGGTTTTACGTTGAACCTTTTAATATTGTATCAATAAATTTTTCATGTAATTTTATGGCATATAGCTTCACGTCTATTATTTTGATTTATGTAATGTTTGGAAGTGCCATGGATCTAGGCATAGTATATACTCTTTGAGGTCTATTCTAAACTCTGCTGCCCGACTAATCCACCTGTCCCCCAGCTATTCCCTGGCCTCTCCCCTCTGTCAATCCCTGCACTGGCTCCCCATTACCCAGAGACTCCAGTACAAAACCTTTACCATGACATACAAAGCCATCCACAGCCTGTCTTCACCATACATCTGTGACCTCGTCGCCCAGTACTTACCTGCACGCAACTTCCGATCATCACAAGATCTCCTTCTCTACTTCCCTCTTATCTCCTCTTCCCACAATTGCATGCAAGATTTCTCCCGCACATCACCCCTACTCTGGCACTCTCTACCACAACATATTAGACTCGCCTACCATCGAACCCCTCAAAAAGAACCTGAAGACCAACCTCTTCTGACAAGCCTACAACCTGCAGTACCCACTGCTCGACCAAACCACTGCACGACCAGCTCTACCCTCGCCTATTGTAACCTCACTCAACCCTTGTAGATTGTGAGCACTCACGTGCAGGATCCTCTCTCCTCCTGTAACATTGTGACTTGTATTGTACTGTACTTGATTTTATTATGTATACCCTTCCTCACATGTAAAGTGCCATGGCATAAATGGTGCTATAATAATAATAGCTGCTCCTGGTATGCAGCTATTCAGACAATCTTGAATGTGCCAGTCAGTTTTTTGTTACTTAGGCCTGTCCCACACGTCCAGATAATTCCGGTACCGGAAAAATCGGTACCGGAGTTATCCGTGTCCGTGTGTCCGTGAGCTCACGTAGGCCACCCGTGTGGCACACGTGCGGCACATGTGCGGCAGCCGTGTGCCGCCTGGGTACCACACGGACCGTGCAGGAGAGACAGCGCTACAGTAAGCGCTGTCCCCCCAGCATGGTGCTGATGCCGCCATTCATCCATTCTCTCCAGCGCTCGCTGGGGAGAAGGGATGAAAAATCTTTTTTTTTTGTTTTTTTGTGTTTAAAATAAACTTTAGGGCATCCTCCCCCCTCCCACCCCCTGTGCGCCCGGCCGCCGGCATTAAAATACTCACCCGCCTCCCTCGACGCTTGCTCTCTGCCCCGCAGCTTTTACTGTATGAGCGGTCACGTGGTGCCGCTCATTACAGTTGATGAATATGCGGCTCCACCTCCCATAGTAGTTGAGCCGCATATTCATCACTGTAATGTGCGGCACCAAGTGACTGCTCATACAGGAGAAGACGGCGGAGAGCAAGCGTCGAGGGAGGCGGGTGAGTATTTTAATGCTGGCGGCTGGGCGCACAGGGGGTGGGAGGGGGGAGGATGCCCTAAAGTTTATTTTAAACACAAAAAAAAAAAAAGATTTTTCATCCCTTCTCCCCAGCGAGCGCTGGAGAGAACGGATGAATGGCGGCTTCAGCACCATGCTGGGGGGACAGTGCTTACTGTAAGCGCTGTCTCCAGCATGGCACATGGACTGCACACGGAAAACATCCGTGTGCGGTACGTGTTTTACACGGACCCATTGACTTTAATGGGTCCGTGTAATCCGTGCGCTCCCACGAATACTGACATGTCTCCGTGTTTTCCAAACGAACACACGGTCCGCGAAAACACACTGACATGTGCAGAGACACCTTGATTTGAATGTGTCTACGTGTGTCAGAGTCTCCGGTACGTGAGGAAACTGTCACCACACGTACCCGAGCCACTGACGTGTGAAACCGGCCTTACAGGTGGCTAAGACAAACAGCTTTTTGAACTATGTGACAGGGGCCTTTTGAACACATTCTCAGAGAACCTTTTTAATGCACAATGTATGGTCTCAGCAATGTACCTATAAAGGGGGGGGCTGGAATGGGCAGAGCTAGATGAAAGCCCCCCATGACTGAGTTGCCATGGGAGGGTTTTTTCCATATCAGGTTTGAATTAGTGAAAGGGATTGGCTGGCGGAAAAGGGGGGGGGGAGGAGCTGGGGGCTGGGTATTATTGGTTAGGGGAAAAAGTGCGGGAAGAAGTCCAGTCACGAGGAGGAAGGCAATAGAGAAAGACCCCCTCTAATCACTGCAATCCGTTACCTGGAGAAGATGGATTCCGTGGACGGCATGATGGATCGGCTTCGGGAGATGGCGAGATCGCGCAGGGACGGATGGCTGCAGGAGCAGCTGGCCTCCTTGCTGGGGACTGCGGAGCCGAGCGGCACCAGGACGAGGAGGACCAGGCCACCGGAGCGCCTGTCGCCGGAGATGGGTACGCGCGGCAGGAGGAGGCCGCGGAGCCCCACTCGGGACCCTGCGGAGGCTCGGTGCCCCGGCGCGGCTGCTTCGCCCGGCGCCGCCTCCGGCAGGAATCCTGGCCCCCGACCTGCCGGCGCAGCACGGCGCCGCACTATGGAGACCAGGAGCGCGGCGGCTGGGCGCGCTTCCCCTTTACCACAGGCCGCACCGGAAGTGAGGCCTGCGCCTGCACGCCGGAGTTCGGGGCAGCCGGGGAGAGTACGGAGCGGCGTGGCGCCGGTGTGCACGGCTCGGGCAGCAGCGGAGCAGAGGCGCCAGGCAGCTGGGACGGCTGCAGGAGGGAGGGGAGCGATTGCGGAGGATCCAGGCGCCCACGGTGATGCAGGAGGGCGGGCGTCTGACACGCGGAGAGGCCGGCAGAGCAGGCTGCAGGGCAGACAGCCTCAGGACTCCCAGGCTGGGGACAACAGTGGCACAGGAAGAGACAGCAGGCTGCAAGCGACGACGGCTGACGCCAGATCCAGATCCGGCAGACGGTCTAGGGAGCGCCACATATCCCCCGCTCCGGTCCCCCCTGGTGACGAGGAGGCCAGGGGCGCGGGCCTGGAGAGGCAGGGCTACGACACCAGGAGCGAGTCGGGGAGCGAACAATTGGAGGATGGAACTCGGCAGGAGTCTGGATGTCCGGCTGGCGGGGACACAGCACCCGCGCAGCCTCGTGAGTATACGTCCACGTCTAGTCTGTCTCATTTAGGAGGTAGTTTAAGGGGGGTTGGGGGTATCGGGGGTACGGCATCCGTTATTAGCTCTATAGCGGGGGTAGGGGGCTCTGGGATATTGGGAATTAGTGATATTTTGGCTGGGGTGTCACATTTTTTGAAAAGTCTGGAAGGGGGAGTTGCGGAGGGGGATGGGGGTTCCCCCCTTGGAGCCTGGTTACAGGGTGTGAGGGCGGGATCGCGGTTGGCTAGTGATGCGACTAGCTCTGGGGGGTCAGCACAGGCATCGTCTGCCGGTGTATCGGTGTCGGTACAGACTGAGAAGGATAAAGGGGATAAAGTAAAATTGGACGACAGGGCAAAGGGGGAGGTATACGTCTGCTTCGAGGGCCCGCTGGGGGCGCATTTAAAGAAGGAAGTGAAGGAGAGGATTTGGAAGGATGAGTATGTGGAGATTTTCTCCCTACTCCCTTTGGAAAAATTTAATTTGGACAAGAGTAAGAAGGAGGACAGCAAAAAAGAGGAGGAGGAGAAGCGTAGGTGGCGGTTGATTCCGCAGACTTTCGTTAATTGGCAGCAGGCTTTTGCGATACTGGCTAGTGTCATAGGTGAGAAATTTCCAGATAACTGTTCGGGCCTGTTTTGTTACTTTGACTCGATAGGTGAGGCACATCGGACTTATGGGGGGCAGGCGTGGCTCCGTTATGACGAGCAGTTCCGTCAGAGGAAGGCAGTCAGGCCCGAAATCAAATGGGACCAAAAGGACATCGGGCTCTGGTTGAAAGTCATGGCTCCGGTGAGATATGGGCAGTCCTTTCAGGGTAGCGGGGGCAACAGCACTCAGCAATCAGGACATGCCAGGGGGCACAGGGCGGGAAAGAGAAGTCCGGTACTTGTTGGCACTTCAATGATGGCCAATGTAAGTACGGGAACTCCTGCAAGTTTAAGCACGTTTGTTCCCATTGCAACGGGAGCTCCCATGGAGCATCCAAATGTTTCAAAAAAGCCAAGGGTAAGCCAGGAAGGGGTAGTAGTCAAAGGGGAGACACCGGTTAGGCTTCAAGGGATGGTCCCTTATCTAAATAGATACCCTGATCAAGATAAGGCGGGAATTCTTTTACGGGGTTTTTCTGAGGGTTTTCGGATCCCGGCCCCTAATCACGTGGTTCCCTTTACTACTAAGAATTTGAGGTCAGCGGATTTGCATGCTGAGGTAGTTAGCAGTAAGTTGGCGAAGGAGGTGGAACTGGGTAGGATGGCTGGGCCATTCAGTTCATTGCCCATTGAAGGCATGGTCCTTTCACCTTTGGGGGTGGTGCCCAAGAAGGAGCCGAACAAGTTTCGGTTGATCCAACATTTGTCGTATCCGAAAGGGAGGTCAGTTAACGATGGCATAGATGGAGAGCTTTGTTCAGTGGTGTACACCTCGTTTGATACGGCAGTGCAATGGGTACGGCGGTATGGCGAGGGGGCTTTACTGGCCAAGACAGATATTGAATCGGCTTTTCGGTTGCTCCCTGTGCACCCGGATAGCATTCCTTTGTTGGGTTGTAGTTGGAAAGGTGGCTTTTATCTGGACAGATGTTTGCCTATGGGATGTTCGATTTCTTGTTCACTGTTTGAGATGTTTAGCACGTTTCTGGAATGGGTTATCAGGGATGTGTCCGGTGTTCCTTCCGCCATCCACTATTTGGATGATTTTTTGTTTATTGGCCCCCCTGATTCAGCCGTATGCAGGAATTTGTTGGCTACTATGGAGTGGATGGCAGGATTGTTTGGAGTACCGTTGGCGAAGGAGAAGACGGAGGGACCCTGTAAGGTTCTGAGTTTTTTGGGTATCCTTATCGATTCGGAGAAGATGGAATGTAGGTTACCTGAGGACAAACTTTCGTTGCTGGTACATGAGGTACGCAGGATTGGTCACTTGCATAAGGTGACGTTGAAAGAATTGCAGTCCCTTTTGGGGCGTTTGAATTTCGCGTGCCGGATTATGCCCATTGGCCGAATCTTTTGCCGAAGGTTGTTGTTGGCAACGGCCGGAGTTAGGGCGGCGCATCATTTTGTTCGTTTAACCAAGGAGCATAGGGAAGATTTGGTCGTTTGGCAGCGTTTTTTGTCAAATTATAATGGTCGCTCTTTGATTCAGTTGGAAGCCGTGGATGATTTTGACTGTGAAATTTACACAGATGCGGCCGGTTCGGTTGGATACGGCGCGTATTGTGCAGGTCGATGGAGTGCGGAGGTGTGGCCGGAAGTATGGCGGAAGCAGGGTTTTTACTAAGAATCTTGCACTCTTAGAACTGTTCCCAATTGTGGTGTCGGTTGCGATTTGGGGTGACATTTTTCAAAATCGGAAGGTCAGGTTTCATTGCGATAATTTAAGTGTGGTTGCTATTATCAATAGTTTAACCTCTTCCTCCCCCCCGGTGATTAGGCTGGTTAGGGAACTTGTGTTGTGCTGCTTGGAGTTAAATGCATACATTTTTGCAGTACATGTACCGGGGGTACAAAATTCTTTAGCGGATGCTTTGTCTCGTTCACAGTTGGAACGTTTCCGGGAGTTGGCCCCAGATGCGGACGCCTCAGGAGTGGTATGCCCTTCACGTTTGTGGAAAATTGTTGCGGACGAGGAGGAAGGTTGATTCAATCCTTGGTCTCGAGGTCGACGTGGCTGGCTTACAAATCGGCTTGGGAAATCTGGGAGAGTTGGTCTGGTCAATGGGGAGTGGCTGAATCGGACAGTGATAGGACAATGGCGGTATTGTTTTTGGTGGGCAAGGCAGCTGAGTGGAATTGGTCAGTATCGAAGGTAACTAAATTTATGGCGGGTTTGGCCTTTGGTTTCAAGCTGCAGGGGTCGGTCGATGTTACCAAGAATTTTCTCGTAGTTCAGGCCCTGCGGTGTTTTCGTAGCGGGAATACTAGTGTTGACAAGCGTAGACCCATTTCTTTTAGTTTGTTAGTAAGGTTAGGAGATGCAGTTGGGAGAATTTGTGGTTCTCAGTTTGAAGTTGCCTTGTTTAGGTTGGCATATTCTTGGGCGTTTTTTGGGGCCTTGAGATTGGGTGAGCTGGTGTCCCCTAACAAGGCTAAGGCGGGAGGTTTGTCAGCAGAGGATGTTGATTTTTGGGTGGGAGGTATTTCTTTTTTGATTCGGAGGTCGAAGACTGACAGGTTCGGAAAGGGTAAGCGGGTGGCTTTAGGGAGGGTAACTGGATGTTTAATGTGTCCGCAGCGATGTTTGGAGGAATACTGGGGTTTGTGGTCGGTTAGGTCTGGCCCGTTACTTTGCCACCAGGACGGGACTTTCTTGTCACGTTTTCAATTCTCGGCGGTTTTAAAAAAGGTTTTAGTCGAGTTGGGACTGGATCCCCAGTCATACGGGTCTCATTCTTTTAGAATTGGGGCGGCAACGGTTGCGGATGGTTTGGGTTTAGGGTCCGATGTGATTAAACGAATCGGGCGCTGGAGTTCTAATCGTTATTTGACTTATATACGGCATTAGTCGGTGTGGGGCCATGTAGCTTTCTGGTTCATTTAATTATTGTTTTGTTTTTCAGGTCGGCCCCCGTTATTGACATGGATTTTCGGACATTCGTTCGTGTATTGGGGTGCGGCGCGGGCTGACGCGAGACCGGACGGCAGACAGTTGGGTTTTTGCCGCGACACGGTAGTGATTCGATGGTTGGGGTTCCGGGGTATGTTATGGAACCGGGTGTTGCCCGAATTTTCACGGGCAGTTCGTCTGGATAGAGCGCCTGATATCTTGCTGGTGCACATAGGGGGGAATGATTTGGGTACGAAGCCGGTTAGGGAACTGATCAGGGACATCCGCTTTGATTTTTTGAGATTGTGGGTCTCTTATCCGGGAGTTACGACGGTTTGGTCCGACATTGTGCCCAGGAAACGGTGGAGGTTGGCTCGGTCTTTGACAGGCATTAATAGGGCCAGGATCAAACTTAATAGGGCTGTGGGGAAGTTTGTATCCAGGAATGGAGGAATTGCAGTGAGGCACTTCGAGTTGGAGGCCGGGGTCGGTAACTTTTGGAGAGAGGATGGTGTGCACCTAAACGATATCGGTGTAGACTTGTGGGCGCTTGCCATACAGGAGGGTGTGGAAAGAGCGTTGGCGGTGGTGGGGCACTCACGAGCCTGAGGTGGTCAGGGCTGTTCGTGGTTGGCGGGGGGGCGGGGTTCTTGGAGTTGGTGATGTTTATTGGAGGAAGGTCAATTAAAAGGATGGGGGTGGATCTGGCTTGTGGTTACGCGCTCTGGACGGGGATTGTCCTCGGGAGCTTTCGGGTTTTTGGTCTGCCCTGAAATAGGGTTACATGGTGCCCTCGAGCTGGTTGTCACGGCTGAGGGTAAAAAAGTGTTGGGTTTTGCCCATATATATATATATATATATATATATATATATATATATATATATATATGATGCCAGATCTTTTAGCTCCAAGAACCCTCCCCCTCAGGTTTTTCAGATAATTCTGTATGGTTATAATGTTTTAACTGTTGTTTGTTAATAAACTGGCCGCTGTGGCCAAAAATTTCCAAAGAATTTAATGTGTCATGTTTTTTTGTGCATATGTAGCATGAGACGGGGTGGCAGAATTTGGTCTGGGGGTGGGGGGGGAAAAAAACGGTCCAGATGGGCTATACGCGGTCAAGGGGGGGGGGGCTGGAATGGGCAGAGCTAGATGAAAGCCCCCCATGACTGAGTTGCCATGGGAGGGTTTTTTCCCATATCAGGTTTGAATTAGTGAAAGGGATTGGCTGGGGGAAAAGGGGGGGGAGGAGCTGGGGGCTGGGTATTATTGGTTAGGGGAAAAAGTGCGGGAAGAAGTCCAGTCACGAGGAGGAAGGCAATAGAGAAAGCCCACCCACCCTCCCTTTGCTTGCAGGGGCATCGAGTAGGGCTGTTGTTTAGGGAATGTAATGCGATTAATTAGTAGGTGAGGTCGGTGTTTTGTTACTTTTACGAGTTCTCATTGTCACAGTGGCAAGTGTGGCGGGGGGGCGGGGTTCTTGGAGTTGGTGATGTTTATTGGAGGAAGGTCAATTAAAAGGATGGGGGTGGATCTGGCTTGTGGTTACGCGCTCTGGACGGGGATTGTCCTCGGGAGCTTTCGGGTTTTTGGTCTGCCCTGAAATAGGGTTACATGGTGCCCTCGAGCTGGTTGTCACGGCTGAGGGTAAAAAAGTGTTGGGTTTTGCCCATATATATATATATATATATATATATATATATATGATGCCAGATCTTTTAGCTCCAAGAACCCTCCCCCTCAGGTTTTTCAGATAATTCTGTATGGTTATAATGTTTTAACTGTTGTTTGTTAATAAACTGGCCGCTGTGGCCAAAAATTTCCAAAGAATTTAATGTGTCATGTTTTTTTGTGCATATGTAGCATGAGACGGGGTGGCAGAATTTGGTCTGGGGGTGGGGGGGGGGGGGGAACGGTCCAGATGGGCTATACGCGGTCATGATTCAGATACAGATTTTTCAAATTTTGTGCATCAGTCTCATTGGGACAATGAAAACATTTTAATAATGTCTGCAGCTTAAATTGTTAAATTTGATGATAGATCCACTCTAAATTTAAACATTTATAATTTATAAGGATTTTAAGAGTAAAATTGCTGGGTTGCTGAAAAATTTAGTAACAAATGAGACCTTTGTGCATTTTAAGAAAAAAAAGACGTTGGTTGCATAAATGTGCTTTAAAGTGAAAAGTACTCAATATTATTTTTAGAAAAGTATTGATAATCTCAGATACAAATATTGGTTTGTCTCTGTTCATGTGCTTGTGCAGTATTTTGATCTTCTGGCAATGCATGGTTAATCCATGTGATAACAGTAGTATAGCTGATAAACACATATCAACTTTATTAAAAACTAAACAGCAATTCACCTGCGGCTGTTAACATGTCAAATGACACTGTCAATCTCTGACAGTGGCATTTAACATGCGCGTGCCGAAAGCTTGTCACAAATCCCACCTGTCAGAGCTTGTCTCATGATCGAGGGGTGCAAATTGTTAGGCCTGACAACTGGGGGTCTTCTGCATAGGACCCCAGTGCTTCTCATTGCCGATTTGCTATGAGCGACGCCCTGTGGCCGACATTCATGAGCATTTCTGAAGGCCTGCTATGTGTAGCACAAGCTACAATCTCCTAAGGGGACTCTTGAAGCCAGTAAAAAGTAAAAATAAGATTTAAAAATATTAAAGAAGTTAAAAAATATAAAAGTGCAAATTACCAACTTTTGACCCATTCAAAATAAAACAATAATAATAATAAAAAAAAATACACGTTTGGTATCGCTGCTTTCAGAAACGCCTGGTCATTTATTTATAAAAATATAAAAAGAAGTAGCCTGATTGGTAAACAGCGTAATGAGAAAGAAATCAAAACCCCAGAGTTATGTTTTTTTTGTTGCCGCAACATTGCAATAACGGGCGATCTTACCCCTTATCTTACCCCTTAGACCCCAGTCCAGAGCCTCTCACCTAGCCAAATTAGTTCTCATGCTTCACACTGACGAGGGCCAACTACCCGAAACACTGTGTCTGCGAATTGAGATACTGATTTGGCTTTTATCCTAAGTTATATTGCACGACTCGTTAGAGGGTTGATTGTGACTTGTAGGATCGCTACTTCCAACAGGTGGCACTATAGAGTTTAGTCCTCTTTTTCTCTGAAGAGGCAATTTGCATATGTATCTAACCAAAAATTATATTAATAAAAATGTCAGCTTGGCACAAAAAAATATGTTTTTACCCAACCCCAGATCCTGGAAAATAGAGACGCTACTAGTCTCAGAAAATGGCACCATTTTTTTTTTAACCATTTAAATATGAAAGAACTAGTGATGAGCGAACGTGCTCGGTACTCACCCGAGTATTACTATGCTCGGTGTACTTAGCGAGCACCAAGTATTTCCAGGATTATTCGTCGGGAGCTCAGGTGTCCGCCCTGCAATTCTGGCGCTCTTTAGAACACCAATGACAGTGCAGAGATTGTCAGCCATGCACTGTAATACCGCAGCCATCTTTGTTGTGGCATTACAGTGATTGGCTGGCCGCACATCGTCATCAGGTCTATAAGAGACCTGGCGCCGCCCTGCTTGCCGCATTCTGCTCCGGACTTAGCCAGTGTAGGGAGAGCTGCTGCTGAGATAGTGTCAGAATCGTGCTTTAAAGAGTTAGTGTAGGTCTACAACTGTTCAGTCCACAACTCCTGAGAAACCAACAGTCCTTTTTAGGGCTAATTCTGGGGTCCCGAGATTTCAGCGCTAAGTAGGCAGAGGAGTCTATGTGCGCATATCCACATCAGTGCAAGGCCTGCTGGCACTGTGAGTGCGTACATAGCTCTTACTGCATATCTCCAAAAGCTCCATTACCGTCTGCTGCTGCTTATTTAACATATATATAGCTGCAGTTTTCTGTGGCTTTTTTTTTCTTCACCTGATACCTGCTCCTATTATTCTAAAGCAATCCATAGCCCCCTTATTTTAACATTTATTTGCTTGATCACGCTGCCTACTACAGTCTGGTTATTGAAATCTAAGAACATGCAAGTCTACCTTTTTTTTGTCCCAGACACCAGATGTGAGTGCACAAAACATCTTTTTTTCTTGTATCCTATCCAACACAATTTAGTTGTTCCCAAAAAAATCAAGGTCACATTTACATCAGTCTGTTATCTGAGGCTGACGGCTGGTGTATCAGTGGTGGAAAAATCGTAGCTTCGCAGGCATAAGTTTCATAGTTCTGTCTGCTAACCTTGTTCCAATTTGTTTTTTTTTTGTTTGTTTTTTTTAAATTATCCCCCCAAAAAACATTATACCGTCTGTTATGTCACGCTGAGCGTTATTGTACTCATTTTTTATTTTTTGCCCAATTTCACATACAATAGAAAAAAAATTAGACAGTCTGTTATCTGTGGCTGCGGCCTGGTGTATCGGTGGTGGCAAAATCGTAGCTTCGCAGGCATAAGTTTCATAGTTCTGTCTGCTAGCCTTCTTACAATTTTTTTTTTTTAAATTATCCAATAAACAAAAAAAATTATACAGTCTATGTCAGGATGAGGTGTATCTGTGGTGGAAAAATCATAGCTTTGAAGGCATACTGATCAGATATAATTTTGCTCCAAATAAACACATTTGTGTTGAGCTTTTGAAATAGTTCAGTAGTCCATTTAAAATGGGCAAGGCAAGAGGCAAGGGATGGGGAAGTGGACGTGATGCTGATGGTGCATGCAGAGGATGAGGCCGTGGCCAAACTGAAAGTGGGCCACAACAAAAACCCACATCTTCTTGCTCGACCTTCCTGTCCCAGTGCTAGGGGAACACAGCACACCACTATTGAAGCCAGAGCAGTGTGCAACGGTTGTTGGTTAGATAGCGGATAATGCTTCCAGTAACCAAGCCACCACCACCTCCACCACGTCTTCAACATGGTCAAGTCTGAGTAGCAGTGAGTGTGGACCGGATATTCCTCACCCTGATCCTCCTTCCTCCCACCATGCCAAGTGCCCATTGACAACTGATCCCACACTTGGACCCTCTGAAGAGCTGTTCAGTTTTCCCTTTCAAGATTCTGTACTCTCGGCCAGTCAACTTGAAATGGGGCCAGATGAAATTGCATGTAGCGATGCCCAAAGCTTTGACCAGCCACGGTCACACGAAGGCGATGGTGGGAAAGTGTGAAAAGAGGTGGACGATGATCAGACACAATTGCCAGAAAGTCAGGAGGAGCACGGTGCAGATG
This sequence comes from Ranitomeya variabilis, assembly GCF_051348905.1. Taxonomy (NCBI): domain Eukaryota; kingdom Metazoa; phylum Chordata; class Amphibia; order Anura; family Dendrobatidae; genus Ranitomeya; species Ranitomeya variabilis. Next base: position 325,421,005 of record NC_135234.1, read on the forward strand.
TGGAAGACGAGGTGGTGGATGACATAGTGACTGACCCAACCTGTCAGGAGGACATGCAGAGAGAGGACAGCAGCACACATGGGGAAGGAGGCATATCACCCCAACAGGCAGGAAGAAGTAGTGTGGTGGCCACAGACAGATGGTGTGCATCCGTTCACCGTAACACCAATTGCCATTCCAACTCTTAAATATTCCTGAGTCTGGTTATTTTTTAAAGACTCTGCCAATAACCCCAAACAGGCCATTTGCAGCACCTGCCATGCCCGCATCAGCAGGAGTAGCAAAACTACCAGCCTGACCACCACCAGCATGATCAGGCACATGGCAGCAAAGCACCCGACTTTGTAGGCCATACCCCAGGCTCCAGGAAAACTGTCTGCAGGGGACACCACTGCCTCTTCCACTGTTTTTTGTAGAAGCCAATCCCCAGTCCACCTTGCATGTGAATATACCACTAGCACTGCGCCTGTTGTTGCCCACAGTCAAGCAGCACCATCATCAAGCCCGTCCACGTCCTTGTCCCAGCACAGCCTTCAGTTGTCTATACCCCAGTCATTGGAATGCATGCGGAAATACCCAGACAATGCCCCACAGGCCACAGTCCTAAATTCCAACATGTTTACATAGTTACATAGTTATTAAGGTTGGAGGAAGACTTTAAGTCCATCTAGTTCAACCGATAGCCTAACCTAACATGCACTAACATGTTGATCCAGAGGAAGGCAAAAAAAACCCATGTGGCAAAGAGTAAGCTCCACATTGGGGAAAAAAATTCCTTCCCGACTCCACATACGGCAGTCAGACTAGTTCCCTGGATCAACGCCCTATCAAGGAATCTAGTGTATATGCCCTGTAACATTATACTTTTCAAGAAAGTCATCCAGTCCCCTCTTAAATTTAAGTAATGAATCACTCATTACAACATCATACGGCAGAGAGTTCCATAGTCTCACTGCTCTTACAGTAAAGAATCCGCGTCTGTTATTATGCTTAAACCTTCTTTCCTCCAGACGTAGAGGATGCCCCCTTGTCCCTGTCTCAGGTCTATGATTAAAAAGATCATCAGAAAGGTCTTTGTACTGTCCCCTCATATATTAATACATTAAAATAAGATCACCCCTTAGTCTTCGATTTTTCCAAACTAAACAGCCCCAAGTGTAATTGCAGCGCCCCAGAGTCCTGGTCGTTGCAGTACTGTGGCTCCGCCACTATGGGGAGCTATGATGCGTCTGATGGCACTGAAGGAGTTCATCTGATCAGGTATCACAGACACCAATACATTTCACAGTCGGGCCTCCGGGGGGAGCTAAGGGTTCTATTCACTAGGCCACTCCCCACCATAGTGGGTAAACTGGGGGTCAGGCAGGAAGTTAGATCAGAAAGCTGACTGGGTTGGAACCAGGCAACACCTTGTGGCAGAGGGTGTTGTAGGGGAGATACAGTAGGGTCTCTGTCGGGGGTGGGATCCTGACAGAGGCTTGGCAACTTGAACGAACGTAACGGGACCGTGCCTGCTCCGGGTAGTGGCGGTGCCCAAGGAAGGATTAGAAGAGAGATAGATTGTGCTGAGTGAGAAACGAGATCACGCAAAAGGAGAAAAGAAATACCAGTAGGAGTCGTGCTGTAAGACCGAAGCAACATCCTACTGAGGCGCACTACCGGTGGCCGGAACGCCGAGGGAGTATCATAACATTCAGCTTCAAGCAATACTCCAAACAGCGGCAGGACAGTCAGTCTAAGGCAGGCTGTCTAACTTTAATCACCTATGCAGTCTTGGGGGGCAACTTGTGGAGAGGGGCGACTCTAGGGTTCCGGAAGAGCTCCGAGCCTACCCGTCAAACGGGTGCCGTCCCAACCAGAACACCAGGGAGGGACGGAGAATTAGCAGAACATCATCTAATTGAGTTGTGAGGGAACTTAAGAAACAGACACAACAGTTGTGGGGGACTTTCTGTAAGCACAGCAGGGAAGGACCACAACACATAGCGCTAGAAGGAAGGCACCAATTTCCACCTGTGAAGAGAACTCTGGAGGTGCCATTGGACCGGCCGGACTTGCGCAGCCTGGTGAACCGTGTTCTGGACTGAGGACCCAGAGATCTTCAGTAAAGAGGTAAAGAGACTGCAACCTGGCGTCCTCGTTATTTACTGCACTGCACCACTACAGCCTCATCACCACCATCTACATCTTATCTATCACTGTACGCCCCTCGGCAGGGTCACGGACCGGGCATAGCCACCGTGACAACCCCAGAGCAGAGACTCAGAGGCCCGGTACCGGGTAGCCCCTGCGGCCCTGCGGCGGTGGGGGCGCTACATAATAACCTATCTTGGTATTGCAGACCCCCCCAGTCCTCTAATAACCTTGGTCGCTCTTCTCTGCACACGCTCCAGTTCAGCTATGTCTTTCTTATACACCGGAGACCAGAACTGTGCACAGTATTCTAAGTGTGGTCGAACTAGTGACTTGTATAGAGGTAAAATTATGTTCTCCTCATAAGCATCTATGCCTCTTTTAATACATCCCATTATTTTATTTGCCTTTGTAGCAGCTGCCTGACACTGGCCACTGAATATGAGTTTGTCATCCACCCATACACCCAGGTCTTTTTCATTGATGGTTTTGCCCAGAGTTTTAGAATTAAGCACATAGTTATACATCTTATTACTTCTACCCAAGTGCATGACCTTACATTTATCCCCATTAAAGCTCATTTGCCATTTATCAGCCCAAGCTTCTAGTTTACATAAATCATCCTGTAATATAAAATTGTCCTCCCCTGTATTGATTACCCTGCAGAGTTTAGTGTCATCTGCAAATATTGAAATTCTACTCTGAATGCCCCCTACAAGGTCATTAATAAATATGTTAAAAAGAAGAGGGCCCAATACTGACCCCTGTGGTACCCCACTGCTAACCGCGACCCAGTCCGAGTGTGCTCCATTAATAACCACCCTTTGTTTCCTATCCCTGAGCCAGCTCTCAACCCACTTACACATATGTTCCCCTATCCCCATTATTCTCATTTTATTTATCAACCTTTTGTGTGGCACCGTATCAAAAGCTTTTGAAAAGTCCATATGCACTACACCTACTGGGTTCCCTTGGTCCAGTCCGGAACTTACCTCTTCATAGAAGCTGATCAAATTAGTCTGACATGAACGGTCCCTAGTAAACCCGTGCTGATACTGGGTCATGAGGTTATTCCTCTTCAGATACTCCAGTATAGCATCCCTTAGAATGCCCTTCAGGATTTTACCCACAGTAGAGGTTAAGCTTACTGGCCTATAATTTCCGAGTTCAGTTTTTGTCCCCTTTTTGAATATTGGCACCACATTTGCTATACTCCAGACCTGTGGTACAGACCCTGTTATTATGGACTCTTTAAAGATTAAAAATAATGGTTTATCAATGACTGTACTTAATTCCTGCAGTACTCGGGGGTGTATCCCATCCGGGCCCTGAGATTTGTCAGTTTTAGTGATTTTTAGACGCCGCTGTACTTCCTGCTGGGTTAATCAGGTGACACTTAATGGGGAATTTTTGTTATCACTGATCATATTGTCTGCCATGGGATTTTCTTGTGTAAATACTGATGAAAAAAAGTCATTTAGCATATTGGCTTTCTCCTCATCCTCCTCCACCATTTCCCCCAGACTATTTTTAAGGGGGCCAACAGTTTCATTTTTTAGGTTCTTACTATTTATGTAGTTAAAGAATATTTTGGGATTATTTTTACTCTCTCTGGCAATGAGTCTCTCTGTCTCAATTTTTGCTGCCTTGATTTGCTTTTTACAGAATTTATTAAATTTTCCGTATTTATTTAATGCCTCCTCACTACCTACTTCCTTTAATTCTCTAAATGCTTTCTTTTTGTCACTTATTGTGCCCCTTACAGCTCTATTTAGCCATATTGGTTTCCTCCTATTTCTAGTATGTTTATTCCCATACGGTATATACTGTGCACAGGTCCTATCCAGGATGCTAATAAACGTCTCCCATTTTCTTTGTGTATTTTTATGTCTCAGGATATCGTCCCAGTTAATTGCACCAAGATCCTCTCTCATCCGTTGGAAATTTGCCCTCCTGAAGTTTAGTGTCCTTGTCACCCCTCTACTACACATCTTATTAAATTATACACAAAAACTTATTATTTTGTGATCACTATTCCCCAAGTGACCCCCAACCCTTATATTTGATATGCGGTCTGGCCTGTTTGTTAATATTAGGTCTAGCAGTGCCCCCCTTCTTGTTGGGTCCTGAACCAGTTGTGAAAGGTAATTGTCTCTCATAGTTGTCAAAAACTGATTACCTTTGCTGGAACTGCAGGTTTCTGTTCCCCAATCTATTTCAGGGTAGTTGAAGTCCCCCATAATAATGACTTCTCCTTGAGTCGCAGCTTCATCTATTTGCTTTACAAGGATATTCTCCATTGCTTCCATTATTTTTGGAGATTTATAACAAACCCCTATCAGTAATTTATTATTTTTTCCCCCTCCCCAGGGACAGCCATGTTTCAGATATCCCCACCATGTCATAATTATGCTCCAACAACATTAATTCTAATTCGTCCATTTTGTTGGCGAGGCTTCTGGCATTAGTATACATGCACTTCATGTTCCTCTCTGTACCTCTATTCTTTCTTAAATTATTAACTGTTCTAACCCCACCCCCCATGCCACCGCCACCCCCAACTTCCTTATTTGTGCCCAGGTCTCTATCTGCCCTATCTTCCCCTCCTATAAATTGAATACCCTCCCCCCATCCCTAGTTTAAACACTCCTCCAACCTTCTAGCCATTTTCTCCCCCAGCACAGCTGCACCTTCCCCATTGAGGTGCAGCCCGTCCCTAGCATAGAGCCTGTAGCCCACTGAGAAGTCGGCCCAGTTCTGCAGGAACGCAGGAACCCAAACCCCTCCTTCCTACACCAATTCTTGAGCCACTTATTAACCTCCCTAATCTCCCATTGCCTCTCTGGCGTGGCACGTGGTACAGGCAGTATTTCAGAAAATACCACATTGGAGGTCCTTGCTTTCAGTTTGCAGCCTAATTCCCTGAAATCATCTTTAAGGACCTTCCACCTACCTCTAACTTTGTAATTTGTGCCAATGTGCACCATGACCGCTGGGTCCTCACCAGCCCCTCCCAGTAATCTGTCCACCCGATCAGCGATGTGTCGGACTCGAGCGCCAGGTAGGCAGCACACTGTCCGACGATCCCTGTCTTTGTGACAGATTGCCCTATCTGTTCCCCTAATAATTGAGTCCCCCACTACCAGCACCTGTCTGGCCTGTACTGCTCTCCTATTTCCCTTCTTACTGTAACAGTCACTCCTCCGGCTTTCAGAGGACATGCCTGGCTGCAGCAGTGCTACCCCTGTACTGGCACCCCCCTCATCTGCCAACTTAGCAAACTTATTGGGGTGTGCCAGATCAGGACTAGCCTCCCTGGCACTCTTCCCTCTACCTTTCTTCTGCTTGCGCTCGAAATGTTGCCTATAGGCTCGTTGAGATGGAAGCTTCCCGCAACCTGATGGTGGTGGCCTCCCAAGGTACTTGATCCCCAATCGTCACTATTTCTCCCTGTGTGCCATACCGGCATTACACCAGCATGTGTCCCACAACATTACCCGTGCCCTCAACAATGCTGTTACTGGGAAAGTATACCTAAGCATGGACACGTGGACAAGTGCTTGTGGCCAGGGACAGTACATCTCACTGATGGCACACTGGGTTAACATAGTGGAAGCTGGGACCCAGTCAGACCTTGGGATGGAACACATCCTCCCCACACCGAGGATTGCAGGCCCTACATCAATCAGGGTTGCTCCCACAGTCCACAGCTCCAGCACCTCCTCCTCCTCTTCAGCCTCCATCTCTGAAATCAACATATCAGCCAGAAGCTGGAAGCACTGCAGCACTGCCTCAGCCAAGCAGCAACAGGCTGTGTTGAAGCTAATCTGCATAGGTGACAAACCGCACAATGCAGAAGAGTTGTGGACAGAGCTGAAAGAGCAGTCAGATAATTGGATGACACCACTGAACCTACAGCCAGGCATGGTCGTGTGTGTCAATGCCCGGAACCCAGTGGCGGCTCTGAGGAAAGGTGAGCTCACACACATACCTTGCTTGGCCCATGTGCTTAACCTCGTGGTTCAACGTTTTCTGAAAAGCTACCCAGAGCTGCCGGATCTGCTAGTGAAAGTACGCCGTCTGTCTGCCCATTTTAGAAAGCCAGCTACAGCTTCAGCCGCCCTTGGTGTGTGATGTCCCCACTCTACGCTGCATATGTTGGAAATGTAGGAGAGATGTGGAAACCACAAAAAAACGACCATACGGAAGAACTATAAGCAATAAAAACAGCTCTTTATTGAATACAAATATTAAAAAATATATATATAGACAACAATGGAACACAGAATGGAGAGAGTGGCATGGGTCAAAATACGAATAACACCATGTAAATGCAAAACGTGCAGGCCCAACACTGTCTCCCTACAATGTATAAAATGTTAGTATGGGGAGTGGACACCAATCTACCAGGGTGGCTAATATGTGTATAATTGAGCAACGCTCAATCCTTAACCCCTGGAGCACTCCATAGAGAACGTACATCCCTCACGTAATAAAAACTACTACACCAGTGTGTGTGAGAGGCGCGAGAAGATAAGTAACTTGAATGTCCAGGGATACTGATAGTGCTGATCATCAATAACAGCCATCACTGAATGCACACCAGGAAGGACACCAAGGTGGCACTAACACTACCCATGAGTCAAACAGCCCGTACTGTATCCATATATTACCTAGTCCTGGGTGGTGTACAGATGAGTGTCCAGTGTGCGGCCTGCACGTCTACCCGACTCACGTTTCGGAGCGGGGCTCCTTCGTCACGCCCCCTGATGAAGGAGCCCCGCTCCGAAACGCGCATCGGGTAGACGTGCAGGCCACACACTGGACACTTATCCGTACACCACCCAGGACCAGATAATATATGGATACAGTACGGGCTGTTTGACTCATGGGTAGTGTTAGTGCCACCTTGGTGTCCTTCCTGGTGTGCATTCAGTGATGGCTGTTATTCATGATCAGCACTATCAGTATCCCTGGACATTCAAGTTACTTATCTTCTCGCGCCTCTCACACACACTGGTGTAGTAGTTTTTATTACGTGAGGGATGTACGTTCTCTATGGAGTGCTCCAGGGGTTAAGGATTGAGCATTGCTCAATTATACACATATTAGCCACCCTGGTAGATTGGTGTCCTCTCCCCATACTAACATCTTATACATTATAGGGAGACAGTGTTGGGCCTGCACGTTTTGCATTTACATGGTGTTATTCGTATTGTGACCCATGCCACTCTCTCCATTCTGTGTTCCATTGTTGTCTATATATATATTTTTTAATATTTGTATTCAATAAAGAGCTGTTTTTATTGCTTATAGTTTTTCCGTATGGTCTTTTTTTGTGGTTTCCACATCTCTCCTATATCATCCAGCGCGACTGGGGTGGTAATAGTCCAGCAAGTGAGCAGCAGTGAGTGTTTGTATTCTTCTAACTCACGTTATGTTGCCATATAGTATCGCCATCTGGATATTATATGTTGGAAATGATTTGTGAGCAGAAGAGGGCAGTTGTTGACTAACAACATCAACAAGGCCATCGATATTCAGTTCAGACTCCACACATAAGACCTCAGGAGAGGATATGGATGTCAGACATATGTACCATCCTCCAAAACTTTGAGGACTGCACCAAGATGGTGAGCGGTGATGATGCCATTCTTAGCGTCACCATCCCGCTTCTCAGCATTCTGAAAACCTCACTGCTCACAATTAAAGAGGATACATTGCAGGCAGAGCACGAAGACATGGATCAAGGAACCATACAGGGAGATTACACTCAGCGCAGCCTCATGTCTTCCCAACGTGGATTGGTAGGCAATGAGGAGAAGGAGGAGGAAGAACAGGAGCTACTTTCATGTGCTATAGACGGTACTACAAGCACGGCTGTCATACCGTCTGTTCAATGGGGATGGCCTGAACACAAGGAGGAGGAGAATGAGGAGGAGGAGGACAGCATGGTCAGTCATCCTGTTGGTGAGGACACAGAAGTCTTGCCTGTTAGCAGTCTGGCACGCATGGCTGACTTTAGGTTGCACTGCGTTTCACGTGACCCTCGCATTATCAAAATTTTTGGTGACACTCATTACCGGTTGGTGACACTTCTAGACCCACCCTACTAGGAGAACTTTCAATCTCTTCTGCCAGAGGCAGAGTGGTGTAAAAAAATGTTGCAGTACCAGAAGGCCTTTGTAGTGGAATTGCTTAGAAAATTCCCATGTGAGAACGGCATACCTCAGTTTGTTGTTCAACCAAGGAGTCGAAGCGAGAGAACAATGGCAAAGTTCTGGGATCGTTTTCTCAGACCCTCCCATAGTGCAATGTTTGGGAAGATGCTGAGGGAGTACCTTGCAGATCGTACAAATGTCCTCAGGGATTCCTCTGTGACACGTTGGAGGTCCTGGCCTGCCCTGCTGCTAGCGTTCTGTCAGAGCGGGTTTTTGGTGCCGCTGGTGGAATTGTAACAGATAGGCACATCCACCTGTCAACTGAAATTGCTGATAGGCTGACTCTTATAAAAATGAACAAGGGCTGGATTGGGAAAGAGTTCTGTACACCACCAAGTGAAAACAGCGAAACATAACCTCTAATACATTCTCTTTTTTGTGGAGGTGTATTCTCATGCACCTCTTCACAACCACACATGGGTATACGCTTCCAGATTTGGTCTGTTTGTTGGTATCCTCCTCCTTATCCTCATCTTCATCATCCAGAACCACTAGATGACCAGGGTGAACATGCTCTGTACGGTGAATTTTGGGCACGGGGGCTGTGATGGCACTATTTTATTTTGTAAAAACAGGACCGCACTTTGGGGAATTGAGCATGACATTACATTGGGCCTATTTCTTAACTCTGTCTCCTCCAATGTGTCCTTTAACTGACACTCGATGAACAGGGTGAACGTGCTCTGTACGGTGAATTTTGATGATGATTTATCCTCATCCTTATCATCTACAACCAGTAGAAAACCAGGGTGAACGGATTCCGTGATGCAAAAGTCACAATTTTTTTTGTGCAAGGGTGTTTTTATGATGTCTGTTTCTAATTGGAAACCAATACAAATGTTACTCCCACAGGGGGAAATGTCATAAAAAAGAGATGTATGTCTATTATTTCCATTTATTCTTATATTTTCCATTTTCCCTGTCTCTGGACAGTCCTCTAATGAGGTAGTGTATACCTGTACAATAGAAAATAATTCAAAGACTTTTATACTATATTTGTATTTATAGCCTGTGTCTGAGCTGTTGCTAGGGACAAACATATCTTGTTGGACACATTCCGGCTTCAAATCTATGAACCTATGTTCGCCCCTCTCTTTTGTTATTTACTTTCATCGGTGGATTCACATTTTTTATTTATTTGTTTTATTTCATTATGATTTATCTTTATGTCTCCTCATTCTCCACCACTAGATCACCAGGCTTAACATCTTCTGTCCTGCTATAGACAATTTTTTGGCAAGGGTGTCTATGATGGCCATAGTATATTTTTAAAAAATGTACCCCCCATGGGGAAATGTATGTCAGCCCATACACTTAGTGTATTGGAATTACAAGTCTAGGAGACCCGCTCTTATAAATTGGGCCTAGTTTATAATGAGGCCTTCCTCCACTTCTCATCATTTTCCACCACTAGATCACCAGGGTTCATGTGTCCCATGCTGCTACAGGCAGTCAATTTTTTTGGCAAGGGTGTCTATGATGCCCATAGTATATTTTAAAAAAATATACCCCCTTGGGAAATGTTTGTCAGCCCATGCACTGCATGTATGGGCATTACAAGTCTAGGAGACACACTCCTTAACATTGGGCCTAGTTTTTAATGAGGCCTTCAGCAATGTCTCCTCATTCTCCACCAACTATATCACCATGCTTAACGTGTTCTGTGATGCTACAGGCAGTACAATTTTTGCCAAGCCTGTCTATGATGTTCATAAAAGATTTTTAAAAAAGGTACCCCCCCCCCATGGTGCAGTGTTTCTCAGTCTATGCACTTTGTGTATGGTCATTACAAGCCTAGTAGACCCACTCCTTATCATTGGGCCTAGTTTTTAATGAAGCCTTCCTCCACCTCTCATCATTTTCGACCACTAGATCACCAGGGTTCACGTGTTCCGTGTTGCTACAGTCAATTTTTTGGCAAAGGTGTCTGTGATCCCATTTAAATATTTTTTTACAAATGTGTCTGGAGCGCCCCCAGACGCAGGGCCGCGGGGTACTCGGTATCGGGCTTCTCTGTCTCAGTTCTGGGGTTGTCACGGTGGCTAGACCCGGTCCGTGACCCTGCTAAGGGGCATCCAGTGAAAGGTGTAGGTGGTGGTGCATGGTGCAGTTCGCGGTGAATAACGAGGACACAGGGTTGCAGTCTCTTTACCTCTTTACTGAAGGCTTCAAGATCCTCAATCCAGAGTACGGTTAACAGGGCTGTCTGAGACCGGCCGGTCCGATGGCACCTCCAGAGTTCCCTTTGCAGGTGGAAATCTGTGCCTTCCTTCTAGTGCCTGTGTGTTGTAGTACTTCCCTGCTGAGCACCACGGGATAGTCCTCACAACTGTTGTGTCTGTTTCTGATGTTCTTTCCCACAACTTATGTCTGTTCTGATGTTCTTCTCCGTCCCCCAGATGATATGGCTAGGACGCACCCGTATGACGGGTAGGCCTGGAGTTCTTCCGGGACCCTAGTGATGCCCCTCTCCCACAGTTGCCCCCTATGTCTGCTTAGGTGATTTAGGTGAGACAGCCAACCTATAATTAACTGTCCTGCCGTTGGTTTGAAGTAATGCTTGGAGCCCAATACTTCCTCGGCGTTCCGGCCACCGGCTACACGCCTCAGTAGGATGTTGCCTCGATCTTACAGCACGACTCCTACTGGTGTTATCTCCTTTTTGCTATGATCTCGTTTCTCACTCTTCACAATAAACCTCGCTTCTTGTCCTCTCTTGAGATACCGCCGCGATGTAGTGCAGGCGCGGTTTCTTAACGTTCTGTCTTGTTCGCTAGGCCTCTGTCAGGATCCCACCCCTGACAGGGACCCCCCTGAATCTTCCCCCGCAACACCCTCTGCCACAGGATGTTGCCTGGTTCCAACCCAGTCAGCTTCTGTCTAACTTTCTATCCAACCCCCAGTTTTACCAGATTGTGAGGAGTGGCCTAATACATAGTGCCCTTTGCTCCCCCTGGAGGCCAGACTATGAAGTGTATTGGTGTCTGTGATACCTGGTCAGGTGAACTCCTTAAGTGCCATCAGACGTACCATCACTCCCCTTAGCGGTGGAGCATCAGTACTGCGACGACCAGGACTCTGGGGCGCTGCATATCCCCTATGGGGAAATGTTTGTCAGCCCATACAATTAGTGTATGGGCATTACAAATCTAGGAAATACGCTACTTAACATCGGGCCTAGTTTTTTACAATGACTTCCTCCACATACCATCATTCTCTGCCACTAGAACACCTGTAATAGTATGCAGGTACTGAGTATGTCACCACGGAACAGACAGACCAAACATTGAGGGGTTTAATAACAGGAATAAGGTTCTCCTCGCAGGGAGGAAGCAATGGAAAATAACTAGCAATAAAACAGTGCAAAAATATGGGAGTCAAACAATATAACAGAATTAAGCAGGATTTCTTGAGAAAAGAACACTTATCAGTCTGATGAGGACTTGCTTGAAGGGTTGTCTTTTCCAACGTAGGAGCCAAGAAACAGCGGCACTAGTCGTCCCTCTGTTGTCCGTGGGCTGAGTAATCTCTAGGAGCCTGCTGCCTGGGGTTTTGGGAGTTAATGTGGTATGCACAGGCTCTGAGTCTTTAGCTTTTACAGCACAACCAGGAATCAAGGGCTCTGCACTGTTAAGTCTCTGTGCCAGGAATCAGGGGCTCTGCACTGTTAAGTCTCTGTACCAGGAATCACAGTCTCTGTACTGATACCGCGGGGACCCGGGGGGTTGAAGTCTTTGCACGGGCCAATGTCTCTACACGGGTCTCAAAGCGCCCCTCTCAGTCACAGCAGAGTCCGCTTTCATGTACTCACAAGATGCAGTCTTTCTGGGCAGTCTCCCTCTATTTGTCCTCAGACCGGGAGCTCTCTCTCCCGGAGCGTAGCTGCACCCTGTTCTGCACGCTGCTCAAGCTGCTCTGTCCCCTGCGCACGTGCCTTTCCCGCTCTCTGCCCGCTTCCTTCCTGTCCCAGTCTCTAAGTCTGCCCCTAGGGGAACCTGCAGCACAGCTCAATGGATCCAGGCACAGAGCCGAGAAGGTAACCGCCCCCAGACTCTTCTTGGGTTTTACCTCCTTACATTCCCCCCTCTTTCTGCTCGCCATTCCACGGGCGAGATCTTCAGGAGTTCCTGTTGGCAATCTTCCAGTCATTGCACAATCTGCTGCCAGATGAACTCATCCTGATTGTAGCGAACAGGGGGTACACCAGCCGTTGAACGTTCAGAGCGTCTCAAACCAGCAGGGGCGGTGGTGTCAACTGCTGTGGGAGGAGTCAAGGCTTCCTCCGATACGTTGGTAGTTTCAGGCACCAGCCCTGTTCCTGGGTTCCCTGGGAGAGATTCGGAGTCTTCCTCGTCTTCCACATCTACATTGATCACTGGCACAGCCGGTGGGGGCGCTGGAGCCAATTGGACTGATTCAGGATCTCGAGACAAACATGGACGCAACATATTCCTGTGCAGTGTGTGGGTGGGAGTCCCCTCTTCTGTTTTGGGCTGGACCTCATAAACGGGACCCCCGTTGCCGAGCCGCCGCTTCACTCGGTATGGCCTTTTCCCCCACCGGTACTCTAGTTTGTTGTGTGGGCGCTTTTCCCTCACTAAGACTCGGTCTCCAGGCCACAGGGCTGTCCCCTTTTGAGGAGCTACCTGGGGATGCTCCAATACTTGCAGCCGATTCTGTACTAGACGTTGAATTGTCCACAGCCGACGACGATGTTCTTGAACCCAGGAGTACACCCCCTGTCCGTGGATAGTCCTCCTCGGGTTCCAGCGCCAGCTCTGCCAGTCCCCTTCCAGGTCGGCCAAAGATCAGAGAGTAGGGAGTGAATCCGGTGGTGCTGTGTTTCCGATTGTTATACGCCCACACCAATTCAGGGACGGACTCAGTCCACTTCGCCTTCTGGTCCTCTTCCAGAGTCCTCAGCATTTGAATCAGACTGCGGTTAAATCTTTCACAAGCCCCATTCCCCTGTGGATGATAAGGGGTGGTCCGGGACTTATCGATTTTGTACAGCTGGTGCAGCTCCTCCATCACTCTTCCAAGGAAGCAGGTCCCTTGATCAGAATGGATGCGCTTGGGACACCCGTACACCTGTATGAAGTGTTTGCAGATTGCGTGAGCAGCAGACTCGGCAGTCTGGTCCCGCGTGGGCGTCACTACGGCAAATTTAGTAAAGTGGTCTATCATCACTAAACAATGCTCATAGCCTTGGTGTGCTGGTCCAATTGTCAAGTAATCTATTGCCAGTAGGTCCATGGGGCCAGAAGACCTCACCGTCTCTGTGGGAGCTCGTTGTTCTGGTGGTTTGACCAGCTCACAACTTCTGCATTGCTGACATACTTTCTCCACAATGTTCCTTAAGTGGGGGTGATAAAATAGGCGCTATAACCACTGGAAAGTTTTTTCTGGCCCAAAATGTACTCCTTTCTCATGTGCTTCCTTAGCCACCTGGTCTATCATGGACGAGGGAATCACCGTCAGGCCATACAAGACTGAGTTCTGTTTGCAGGAATACCTTCCGGTACAGGATACCATCCCGCAACTGGAACCTCTCCCACTGGCGTAGCATCTTCAGTACTTCAGGTGACATGGACCTCCTCTCATGCCGATTGGGCATTTGTTCAGACACGACCCACCTTCTCAACTGAGCTAGCTCCGGATCCTCCTGCTGCACTCGGACCCACTCATCGCAGGGCTGCTCCAGCAAATTCACACAGGCCTCTTCCTGTTCAATTTCCTGCGCCGCTGCCACCGTCCTGGCAGTCTCTCCAAAACCTGGAACCTCCACATCTTCCAGTTCTTCATCCTGGCTGGGTGCTGGTTTACTCGGGAGAGGGCATCCGCATGAACATTCTCAGCTCCTCTTTTATATGAAATTCTGTATCGGAACTTGGCCATTCGGGCTACCCAACATTGTTCTAGGGCACCAAACTTGGCATTCTCGAGATGGGCCAATGGATATTTATCGGTGCGTACATGAACTTTTGAGCCAGCCAGATATTCCGCGAACTTCTCAGTCATTGCCCACACTAGCGCCAACAACTCCAGCTTAAATGAACTGTAGTTTTCTGGATTCCTTTCCGAGTCATGCAAAGACCGACTGGCGCATGCGATGACACGCTCTTTCCCATCCTGCATCTGCGATAGTATGGCCCTGAGGCCCTGCAGTCTCCCATCAGTGTGCAAGATGAACGGTTGTGTGAAGTCAGCATAGGCCAGCATGGGGGCCTCTGTCAAAGCCTTCTTCAAAGCCAAGAATGCCTCCTCCTGACGCTTCCCTCACTGTATGTTACTGTTTTTGGCGCAAGAGGGCACTCCCCTCAACAACTCCTGGAGTGGATTAGCAAGGCAGGTAAAGTCTTTTATGAAGCGTCTGAAGTATCCTGTGAGTCCCAGGAACGCACACACATCTTTCACAGTTTTTGGAGTTGGCCACTCTTGTACCGCAGCAATCTTCTGCTGGGAAGGCCTCACTCCCTCAGCGGAGACAATGTATCCCAAGTATTCAATCTCGGTATGGAAGAGGTGACATTTCTGGGGTTTCACTTTCAAGCCATACTTCTGTAGCAGACTCAGAACTTGCTCTAGTCTCTGCAGATGCTCCTCAAAAGGTGGGGGCAAAGACGATGATATCATCCAAGTAGATCAAAGTGGCTTCAAAGTTCAGGTCTCCCAGACATCTCTCCATGAGTCGCTGAAATGTTCCTGGGGCGTTTGCTAGGCCGAAGGGCATCTGGTCGAACTTAGAGTCCCATCGGAAGGATGAAAGCCGTCTTGGCTCGGTCTTGCTCAGACATGGGCACCTGCCAGTAGCCGCTGGCCAAGTCTAATGTGGAGAAATATCTGGCATTCCTTAGTGCCATCAGGTACTCCTCTATCCTGGGCAGTGGGTATGAGTCCCGCACTGTGCAAGCGTTGAGCCGGCGATAGTCCACACAGAATCGCAGGGACCTGTCTTTCTTTCTCACCAAGACTATAGGGGCAGCCCACGGGCTCTGACTCTCACATATAACTCCCTTCTTCAGCATGTGTGACAGCATTCCCTTCACCTCCTGGTACATCTGTGGGGGTATTTGGCGGTACCGTTCCCGGATTGGTGCCGCATCCCCGGTGGGTATCTCGTAGGTGATGGCCGTGGTACGTCCAAAGTCATCTTCATCTTTGGCAAACGCATCCTGAAATTTCCCCAATACAGCTTCCACCTGAGGTACCTGCTGCGGAGTAAGTTCTGAGAGCTCCGCCCTCATGCGTTCCAGCATCTGGCACCCTTCTTGCAGTAATCTGGGGTCCGGAGCTGCCTCCGCTTTGACGGTCACCAGCCACAGATCTTCTGGCCTTGCTGTCAGCTGTACCTCCTCAGTGGGGACCAACTCATCTGGGAGGCCCAGGACTTGAGCGACTTCGCTTCTAGGGGCCAAAGTTGTATCTGTCTCCCCCAAATTGATGCAGTGCACAAGAAAAGTTCCATCCCACACTGTAGCCAGGGACCGTGCGACCAATATTCCTGATGGAAGCTGGTCGGCTCTGCTGGGCTCAATTTGGACTTCGACCCCTTCCAGCGGGATGCCAGCTCATACAGGCAGGGGAAGCACCGTCTGCCCAGGGGGCAACACTCGATTGACTGAGGCGGGGCGACGACTTTGCCGAGTTCCTTTCCATCGCTGTATGCTTCCCGGACCTGGGCGGTCCGTATCAGTTGTTGAAAGACCCTTCTCTGGGGGTTTGGTCGCTCCATTGTTGCAGGAACTGTTCCGGGGACTCGTTGAAAACAAGGCTTTTGAGGTCTTTTAACACATTCATGCCCAGGGTCACGGTATGGTCTTTAGCTACCTCTCCATCCACCAGTACCACTCCTCTTCTCCCGAGGTCTTTTCCGCAGACCTCTATGTTCATCCATAGCACCCCTCTGACCGGGATGGTCAAGTGATTGTCCGCCATAAGTTTGATCACAGGGCCCCATTTGGGCCGTAGTGCCTCTGTGAAGTGACGGCGGAAATATCTTTCAGGCATGGTGGTCACTTGTGAGCTGGTGTCTATCAAGCATCGTACTGCTCTTCCATTGATTTCTGCCCAGACCAGAGGGCACGTGGAAACAAGGCTGTGGGGACATTTACTCCTCCTCCTCTGTTCTTGATGCTCTGAGCTGTGCCCCTCAAGCTCAGAGCCACCTAGTTTAAAAGAGGGCGCGGGGATGGTCAGCTCCGCCGGGGACACCATCGAGCAATGTGGCCGGATGCTCCACAAGTGTAGCATGTAAGAGGGCTTCTCCTCCTGGTAGTTTCACCCTCCCTTTGGGGGGCAGCTTCTCTGTCTCGCACCAGAGGGCTGGGCCCTTCTGCCAGAGGTCTTCTGGAGGTCGCCATTTCTTCACGGACCTGTCTAATCTCCATTCTCAGGTCCTCCACCCACTGGGGGATATTGCCTGTGGTGGTGGTTACCTCCCAACTCTGCACCCTTCCCACCAGCCCCATCACTCCCTGTTCTTGTTCTCGCACACGCGCCTCACTGCCAACTTCAGAGAAAGTCATGTCTGGCTTTACTCGCATGCGCTCTCGCAGTGCCTGTTTCATCATTGCGTCATGCAGTCCTGTCACTAGCTGATCTCTGAGCACCACATCAACTGACCCAACCCCTACACCGTCCTTTCGTCTGATAGCAGTGTGAAGCTCTTGTAGGGCGTTCATGAATTGGGTCACGGTCTCCCCCTCCCATTGTACCCAGTGAAACAGTCGCATGCGAAGTTACCCTACGTCAGTGGGGTCCCCATGCGTCTCCTCAAGTATGCGCAGCACTTTGTCCAGGGTATCTCTCTCCCGGGGGGACCTATGCATGACAGAATCCCATGCCTCCCTCTCCAGGGCCATTAATGCAATTTCTGCCTCCAGGGCTGGTGTCATGGGATGCATCCGCATCATTCCCCAGATACGTTCCGTCCAACTCCACAGCATTACATTGTTCCCAGTGAACCTTGGCAAATTATTTAACATGGCTCCCAGGGAAATGCTAGACCTGGGAACTTCCCCAGCTGCTTGGTCTGCCCTGTCCATGCTACCGTGTGAGATCCTGCTGACTACACCAAATGCAATAGTATGCAGGTACTGAGTATGTCACCACGGAACAGACAGACCAACAGTTGAGGGGTTTAATAGCAGGAATAAGGTTCTCCTCGCAGGGAGGAAGCAATGGAAAATAACTAGCAATAAAACAGTGCAAAAATATGGGAGTCAAACAATATAACAGAATTAAGCAGGATTTCTTGAGAAAAGAACACTTATCAGTCTGATGAGGACTTGCTTGAAGGGTCGTCTTCTCCAACGTAGGCACCGAGAAACAGCGGCACTAGTCGTCCCTCTGTTGTCCGTGGGCTGAATAATCTCTAGGAGCCTGCTGCCTGGGGTTTAGGGAGTTAATGTGGTATGCACAGGCTCTGAGCCTTTAGCTTTTACAGGACAGCCAGGAATCAGGGGCTCTGCACTGTTAAGTCTCTGTACCAGGAATCTGTTATGGCTGGACCTGGTGGTTAGGAGCACCGGGAATGACCTGATAGTCAAAACTGCAAAATAGAGCGAGCTCTGGGAAGTGGGAGCTCTGCTGACCGCAGCCCTAATCTATTATCACACACACCAGAATTAGCCGTGGATCATACCTGACTCTGCCTAGACGACTCTTCACAGCCTGAGAGGTAACTTCCCCTAAAGAGAAATATAGCCTCACCTTGCCTCAGAGAAATTCCCCAAAGGAAAAGAGCAGCCCCCCCACATATATTGACTGTGAGTTAAGAGGAAGGCACAAACATAGGAATGAGACAGGTTTCAGCAAAGGAGGCCCGACTTACTAAATAGACAGAAGATAGATAAAGGGATCTTTGCGGTCAGCACAAAAAACTACAAAAAGCCACGCAGAGTGAGCAAGAAACCCCCCGCACCGACTCACGGCGCGGTAGGTGCCACTCTGCAACCCAGAGCTTCCAGCTAGCGAGACAATATCATGATAGCCAGCTGGACAAAACTTAGCAGGTACTCAGAAATATATACAGCACACAAATGAACAACAAATGAGCTTAACAGGGACTTAGCTTCTGCTGAAGTAGACAGGTCATCAGGAGATCCAAGTGAGATCTGAACCAGTACAGATACATTGACAACTGGCATCAGGTAACGATCTGAGCAGAGTTAAATAGAGGAAGCAGCCCAGTCTTAAACGATGCAGCTGAGGAAGCCACCTCCAGACCAGCAGCTCCACTTTCAGCCACCAGAGGGAACCCACGGACAGAACTCACAGAAATACCATTCCTGACCACAGGAGGGAGTTCCAGAACAGAGTTCACAACAGTACCCCCCCCTTGAGGAGGGGTCACCGAACCCTCACCAGAACCCCCCGGCCGATTAGGACGAGCCAAATGAAAGGCACAAACCAAATCGGCAGCATAGACATCGGAGGCAAGAACCCAGGAATTATCTTCCTGACCATAGCCCTTCCATTTGACCAGATACTGAAGTTTCCGTCTCGAGATATGAGAATCTAAAATCTTCTCCACCACATACTCCAATTCTCCCTCGACCAACACCGGAGCAGGAGGGTCAACCGAAGGAACCATAGGCGCCACATATATCTGCAACAACGACCTATGGAACACATTATGGATGGCAAAAGAAGCTGGAAGGTCCAAACAAAATGACACAGGATTGAGGATTTCAGAAATCTTATAAGGCCCAATAAAACGAGGCTTAAACTTAGGAGAAGAAACCTTCATAGGAACATAACGAGATGACAGCCAAACCAGATCCCCAACACGAAGTCGAGGACCAACACGGCGACGGCGGTTAGTGAAACGTTGAGCCTTCTCCTGTGACAATGTCAAATTGTCCACTACATGAGTCCAAATTTGCTGCAACCTGTCCACCACAGAATCCACACCAGGACAGTCCGAAGGCTCAACCTGCCCTGAAAAAAAACAAGGATGAAAACCAGAATTACAATAAAAAGGTGAAACCAAAGTAGCCGAACTGGCCCGATTATTAAGGGCGAACTCAGCCAATGGCAAGAAGGTCACCCAATCATCCTGATCAGCAGAAACAAAGCATCTCAGATAGGTCTCCAAAGTCTGATTGGTTCGCTCAGTTTGGCCATTTGTCTGAGGATGGAAAGCAGAAGAAAAAGACAAATCAATGCCCATCTTAGCACAAAAGGACCGCCAAAACCTCGAAACAAACTGGGAACCTCTGTCCGACACAATGTTCTCCGGAATGCCATGCAAACGAACCACATGCTGGAAAAACAACGGAACCAAATCAGAGGATGAAGGCAACTTAGGCAAGGGTACCAAATGGACCATCTTAGAGAAGCGATCACAAACCACCCAGATGACCGACATCCTTTGAGAGACAGGGAGATCTGAAATAAAATCCATGGAAACATGCGTCCAGGGCCTCTTCGGGACCGGCAAGGGCAAAAGTAACCCACTGGCACGAGAACAGCAGGGCTTCACCCGATCACAAGTCCCACAGAAGTGCACAAAAGCACGCACATCCCGGGACAAGGAAGGCCACCAAAAGGACCTAGCCACCAAATCTCTGGTACCAAAAATTCCAGGATGACCAGCCAACACCGAACAATGAACCTCCGAGATAACCCTACTAGTCCATCTATCAGGGACAAACAGTCTCTCTGCAGGACAGCGGTCAAGTCTATCCGCCTGAAACTCCTGCAGAACCCGCCGCAAATCAGGGGAGATGGCAGACAAAATCACCCCCTCTTTGAGAATACCAGCCGGCTCAGAAACTCCCGGAGAATCAGGCACAAAACTCCTTGAAAGGGCATCAGCCTTCACATTCTTAGAACCCGGAAGGTATGAAACCACGAAATCGAAACGGGAGAAAAACAGTGACCATCGAGCCTGTCTAGGGTTCAACCGCTTGGCAGACTCGAGATAAGTCAAATTCTTGTGATCCGTCAAGACCACCACGCGATGCTTGGTGCCCTCAAGCCAATGTCGCCACTCCTCGAATGCCCACTTCATGGCCAACAACTCCCAATTGCCAACATCATAATTACGCTCAGCAGGCGAAAACTTTCTAGAAAAGAAAGCACATGGCTTCATCACAGAGCCATCAGAACTTCTCTGAGACAAAACAGCCCCTGCTCCAATCTCAGAAGCATGAACCTCGACCTGAAAAGGGAGCGAAACATCTGGCTGACACAACACAGGAGCCGAAGAAAAACGACGTTTCAGCTCCTGAAACGCCTCAACTGCCGCAGAGGACCAATTCACCACATCCGCACCTTTCTTGGTCAAATCGGTCAGTGGTTTGAAAACACTAGAAAAATTAGCGATAAAGCGACGGTAAAAATTCGCAAAGCCCAGGAATTTCTGAAGGCTCTTTACAGATGTAGGCTGAGTCCAATCATAAATGGCCTGGACTTTAACTGGATCCAGAAGGGGAAAAAATGAAGCCCAAAAAGGAAACCTTCTGAACTCCGAAGAGACACTTAGACCCCTTCACAAACAAGGAATTAGCACGAAGGACTTGGAACACCATTCTGACCTGCTTCACATGAGACTCCCAATCATCCGAAAAGACCAAAATATCATCCAAATATACTATCATGAATCTATCCAGATACTTTCGGAAGATGTCATGCATAAAGGACTGGAATACAGATGGCGCATTAGAAAGCCCGAATGGCATCACCAGATACTCAAAATGGCCCTCGGGCGTATTAAATGCGGTTTTCCATTCATCGCCCCGCTTAATATGCACAAGATTATACGCTCCTCGAAGATCTATCTTGGTAAACCAACTAGCCCCCTTAAACCGAGCAAACAAATCAGACAATAGAGGCAGAGGGTACTCAAATTTGACCGTGATTTTATTAAGAAGGCAGTAATCTATACAAGGTCTCAGAGAACCATCCTTCTTGGCCACAAAAAAGAACCCTGCTCCCAACGGTGATGACGACGGGCGAATATGCCCTTTCTCCAAGGACTCCTTTATATAGCTCCGCATAGCGGCGTGTTCTGGCACAGATAAATTGAAAAGTCGGCCTTTAGGAAACTTACTACCAGGAATCAAATTAATAGCACAATCACAATCCCTATGAGGAGGCAGGGCACTGGGCTTTGTCTCATCAAATACATCCTGGTAATCCGACAAAAACTCAGGTACTTCAGAAGGAGAGGAAGAAGAAATTGACAACACTGGAACATCACCATGGGCCCCTTGACAACCCCAACTGGACACAGACATAGATTTCCAGTCCAATACTGGAATATGGACCTGTAGCCATGGCAAACCCAACACGACCACATCATGCAAATTATGCAACACCAAAAAGCGAATATCTTCCCGATGTGCAGGAGCCATGCACATGGTCAACTGGGTCCAGTACTGAGGCTTATTCTTGGCCAAAGGCGTAGCATCAATTCCCCTTAATGGAATAGGATGCTGCAAGGGCTACAAGAAAAAACCACAGCGCCTGGCAAACTCTAAGTCCATCAAATTCAGGGCTGCGCCTGAATCCACAAACGCCATAACAGAGTAGGATGACAAAGAGCAAATCAAAGTAACGGACAAAAGAAATTTAGGCTGTATAGTACCAATGGTGACAGACCTAGCGGACCGCTTAGTGCGCTTAGGACAATCAGAGATAGCATGAGTGGAGTCACCACAGTAAAAACACAGCCCATTCTGACGTCTGTGCTCTTGCCGTTCAGTTCTGGTCAAAGTCCTATCACATTGCATAGGCTCAGGCCTCTGCTCAGAGGACACCGCCATATGGTGCACAACTTTCCGCTCCCGCAAACGCCGATCGATCTGAATAGCCAAGGACATTGATTCATTCAGACCAGCAGGCGTGGGGAACCCCACCATAACATCCTTAAGGCCCTCAGAAAGACCCTTTCTGAAAATCGCTGCCAGAGCACACTCATTCCATTGAGTAAGCACAGACCACTTTCTAAACTTCTGACAATACATTTCAGCATCATCCTGACCCTGACATAGAGCCAGCAAGATTTTCTCTGCCTGATCCACAGAATTTAGTTCGTCATAGAGCAATCCAAGCGCCAGAAAAAATGCATCTACATTAAGCAATGCAGGATCTCCTGGCGCAAGGGAGAATGCCCAGTCTTGAGGGTCACCACGCAACAAGGAAATAATGATTTTTACTTGCTGACTAGGGTCACCAGAGGAGCGAGGTTTCAGGGCAAGAAACAGTTTACAATTATTCTTGAAATTCAGAAACTTTGATCTATCCCCAGAAAACAAATCAGGAATTGGGATTCTAGGCTCTAACATAGGATTCTGAACTATATAATCCTGAATGCCTTGTACCCTTGCAGTGAGATTATCCACACAAGAGGACAGACCTTGAATGTCCATATCTACACCTGAGTCCTGAACCACCCAGCGGTTTAGGGGAAAAAAAAGACTAAACACACTGCAGAGAAAAAAAAATGGTCTCAGAACTTCTCTTATCCCTCTATTGAGATGCATTAACACTTTCTGGCCAGTTGTACTGTTATGGCTGGACCTGGTGGTTAGGAGCACCGGGAATAACCTGATAGTCAAAACTGCAAAATAGAGCAAGCTCTGGGAAGTGGGAGCTCTGCTGACCGCAGCCCTAATCTATTATCACACACACACTAGAATTAGCCGTGGATCGTACCTGACTCTGCCTAGACGACTCTTCACAGCCTGAGAGGTAACTTCCCCTAAAGAGAAATATAGCCTCACCTTGCCTCAGAGAAATTCCCCAAAGGAAAAGAGCAGCCCCCCACATATATTGACTGTGAGTTAAGAGGAAGGTACAAACATAGGAATGAGACAGGTTTCAGCAAAGGAGGCCCGACTTACTAAATAGACAGAAGATAGATAAAGGGATCTTTGCGGTCAGCACAAAAAACTACAAAAAGCCACGCAGAGTGAGCAAGAAACCCCCCGCGCCGACTCACGGTGCGGTAGGTGCCACTCTGCAACCCAGAGCTTCCAGCTAGCGAGACAATATCATGATAGCCAGCTGGACAAAACTTAGCAGGTACTCAGAAATATATTCAGCACACAAATGAACAACAAATGAGCTTAACAGGGACTTAGCTTCTGCTGAAGTAGACAGGTCATCAGGAGATCCAAGTGAGATCTGAACCAGTACAGATACATTGACAACTGGCATCAGGTAATGATCTGAGCAGAGTTAAATAGAGGAACCAGCCCAGTCTTAAACGATGCAGCTGAGGAAGCCACCTCCAGACCAGCAGCTCCACTTTCAGCCACCAGAGGGAACCCATGGACAAAACTCACAGAAATACCATTCCTGACCACAGGAGGGAGTTCCAGAACAGAGTTCACAACAGGAATCAGGGGCTCTGCACTGTTAAGTCTCTGTACCAGGAATCACAGTCTCTGTACTGATACCTCGGGGACCAGGGGGTCGAAGTCTCTGCACGGGCCAATGTCTCTACACGGGTCTCTCCAGTCACAGCAGAGTCCGCTTTCATGAACTCACAAGATGCAGTCTTTCTGGGCAGTCTCCCTCTATTTGTCCTCAGACCGGGAGCTCTCTCTCTCCCGGAGCGCAGCTGCACCCTGCTCTGCACGCTGCTCAAGCTGCTCTGTCCCCTCCGCCCATGCCTTTCCCGCTCTCTGCCCGCTTCCTTCCTGTCCCAGTCTCTAAGTCTGCCCCTAGGGGAACCTGCAGCACAGCTCAATGGTTCCAGGCACAGAGCCGAGAAGGTAACCGCCCCTAGACTCTTCTTGGGTTTTACTTCCTTACACACCATTGTGAACGTGTTCTGTGCTGCTACAGCCATTCAATTTTTGGCCAAGGGCGTCTATGACTCCCATAAATAATTGTTTAAAAATGTAACCCCCCCATGGGGAAATGTTTGTCAGCCCATACACTTAGTGTATGGGCATTACAAGTCTAGGAGACACACTCTTTTGTAATGGGACAGTTTTTTTATGAGGCCCTCCTTCCTGTTTCTTCCAAAGGGGATTGGGATGCGTGCAAATTTGGGTCAAGGCGGAACTTGCATTCAATGCATAAGGAAACAGTATGGCAGGACCAACTGAAGAATGTGAAGTGGGTTTTCCTGTGGCCATCCAGTACCTGGGTTCAAAGGCTTATTGGGGTGCATATAACTTGATAGCAGGGCAGGTCTTGCATTCAATGCAACATTTTTTCAAGAAGCCCTCCTGTACCTCTCATGAAAGGGGTATTGTGGTGTGTTGTAATTGTTAGCAGCCCAGCCACTCACTTCATAGGCAATAACAGCATAGATGACCCACTGTTTAACAATGGCCTTCTAAGAATATTAATGCCGCCTGATGCCCCTCTAAAAATAGACTTTGTGACTTTAAGAGTCCCTCCTTCGTAAATGAAACAAGATGTGTCTCCTTATCTGTCACACACCACATGGCCAGCTAGGGTTGTTAAATATTACAATGACATTTCCCAGTGAATGCATTTGTATTGTTTGAAAGCAATGTTAAAGTTGAAAAACGAATCAAAAATGCTGCGTTTGAACATAGCCCAAGTGGTGGAGGAACATTTTGGTCTGGGGTTAATTATTTTGCCTTATATACAAGTCATTACTAGTGTTGAGCGATACCTTCCAATATGCAAAGGTATCGGTATCGGATTGGATCGGCCGATATCCAAAAAATATCGGATATCGCCGATACCGATACCCGATACCAATGCATATCAATGGGACACAAAATATCGGAATGGTTCCCAGGGTCTGAAGGAGAGGAAACTCTCCTTCAGGCCCTGGGATCCATATTCATGTATAAAATAAAGAATAAAAATAAAAAATATTGATATACTCACCCCTCCGATGGCCCCGGCTCTCACCGGTCCAAGCATCTGCCTCCGTTCCTAAGAATGCAGGCAGTGAAGGACCTTCGATGACGTCGCGGCTTGTGGTTGGTCGCGTGACCGCTCATGTGACCGCTCACGTGACCAATCACAAGCCGCGACGTCATCGAAGGTCCTTCACTGCCTGCATTCTTAGGAACGGAGGCACCGCTAAGAGCCGGGGGCCGTCCGAGGGTGAGTATATCAATATTTTTTATTTTTATTATTTATTTTTTACATGAATATGGATCCCAGGGCCTGAAGGAGAGTCTCCTCTCCTCCAGACCCTGGGAACCATACGCACCGCACACTTCCGATTCCGATTTCCGATATCGCAAAAATATCGGAACACGGTATTGGAATTCCGATACAGCAAATATCGGCCGATACCCGATATTTGCAGTATCGGAATGCTCAACGCTGGAAATGATGTACCTTATCATATTTCCCAGCAAAATCCATCTTGGTTTCGTTTTTGTATGTTTTTTGGTGCACCTGTAACCTTGGAGTCAGAAATGCTTCCAGGCGCGATCCCCATGATGTTCCTATGTTATTTGAGCAGTGTTTCCATCATTTTCAGACGTTTTTAGACCTTTAAATGACCCCCGGGGGGGGATCATGGTAAAAATACTCGGGTTTCCCATAGACTTACATTGAGCTCGTTGCTCAGGTCGAGTACCCGAGTATTCCAATTTGCTCGACCCGAGCAATGAGCACCCGAGCATTTTAGTGGTCGCTCATCACTAAGAACATATACATGTTTGGTATGTTCAAACTCATAATGACCTGGAGAATCATATTTCTTAGCACTCAGGGTACATGGTAGAAAAAACAAAACAATTGTGGAATTACACTTTTTTTTGTAATTTCACCAAACTTGGATTTTTTTTCCCATTTTTGGGTACACTATATGGTAAATGCAATGGTGTCATCAAAATTACAACTCGTCCCTCAAAAACAAGCCTTCACATGGCCATATTTACAGAAAATTAAAAAAAATTTGGCTCTGGGAATAAGGGGAGCAAAAAACAGAAACACAAAAATGGAAAATCCCATGGTCATGATGGGGTAAAGATCCTTCAAGACTTTGTGGTGCAGTCTGTTATTTTTTTTACCTGTGAAATATGATCCACAAAACTAAGACGTAACAATTCTCCTCAGTGTTGCATCACATGGATTCAGTTAATTCCATGAAAATGCTTGCTGCATGCCTGCATGATGACCTGTGAAGCCATGGATTATGTATGCCCTTCTGGTTTTAATTGTATGAAGTAGTAATTCTACATCCAGTAAACATATGATTGCACTTCAAATGCAAAAAACAAAAAATATCCCCTTTAGACCCTTTGGATAACCTTTTCCTAACAAGACGAGTGTGTGAGATGTTAAAGGAAGAAACTCTTCAAAGGCAAATTAATAATTCAAACTAGAAGCAGACGGTCAGAGATCAGAGTGCGGAGAGTCTACATGCCGTGCAAAGAGATCATTTATATTAAGATTCCGCACACATTTTCCTCCATCTCCTGCCTGTATATAACTTCAAAAACCCATGAATACAGAAAAATAGCTAAATGTCGAAGACCAATGACTCAAATGCCGATACTGAATGATATGCAAGATAGTGTGATGGTGCATTCAATAATTCATATGTCAATTATAGAAATGTGGATTGAACCTCAACCAGTTGTAATGTTATTAGTAGCTAGAAGTGTAATTCTATTACTACTTTTAATAGTAAATCATAGATCATAGTACTGAATGCCCTCTATCTTTAGTCATAAGGAAGGACAGTTCAAATTTATCTGGATCAAATGTTTGTCTCTTAAAATTCCTTCCATCTAAAAAAGGGATTAGTACACTTTGTTCAAGATTTATATTACGTGCGTTTTTTACGCTTTTTGTATGCGTTTTTATATAGCAATGAATGTATTTTTGAGCTGAATAAAGATATTGTTTTAAAAAAGTTTTGTGATGTAATTTCTTGGTTCAACACCCTCTTTTTCATGCTGATGCAGAAACATCAGGGTAATGGGATTAGGGCATGGTGTCCGCAGCTGTCATTGACACCTAGCTCTAGGGTTAGTAATGAAAAGGTGTCAGCCCAACACGATCATTACTAAGCCGATAAGTAAAAGCAAAAACATGCAAACAAACACACACTGTCACCAGCCTATGTAGGAGTGTTAACAGAACGAACATACATAAGCTGTAACCAGATGGCAACTGATAATTTGAAAAAAAAAAAAGTGTGGGCTCCCACATAATTTTAATAACCAGCAGAGGAAAAGCCAACAACTGAGAGCTGTTGTTAATATTCTGGGAAGAAGCCAATAGCCATTAAAATCAGGCTATTAAAATCAGCTCACAGCTGTTTGCTTAGCATTTACTGGATAGCTTACAGGAGGATCCCAGAAAAAAATTGACATAGGGTCCCCCTATCAAATCTAATCAGCAAAGGCTAGGCAGACAGTCTGGGACTGATATTAATAGCCTAGGAAGGGGCCATGGATATTGACTCCTCCCAAGCTAAAAACATCAGCTCTCAGCCGCCCCAGAAAAGGCACATCTATAAGATGTAAAAAATCCGGGGCTTAGCCTCGCTCCTCCCACTTGCCCTGTAATGGTGGCAAGTGGGGTTCTTATTTGTGGAGTTGAAATCACCTTTGTATTGTCAGGTGACATCAAGCTTATGGATTAGTAATGGAGAGGCATTAATAAGACCCCTATCCATTAGTAACTCCATAGTGATATATTATAAAGACACACACAGAGAATATATGATATAGTATAAAGACACACACACAGAATAAAGTCCTTTATTTGAATTAATGACATAGACATTTTTTTAACTAAGATTATTAATAATCTTAGTTAAAAAAATTCACCGAATGCCTAATCCACCGAAGCCAACGTCTCCTGCAGCAAAAATAAAATAATAAACCACAATATTCCTCACCTGTCCACCGAGAAGATAATCCATAATGTCCCAAGACAATGTATCACTGAACTGTCGTGAGACACTTCACTGGAGTTTATCAGCTGATCAGCTCTGGTGATCTCCCGTATGGCACCACTGCTGTGTGAGAAAATTCTCACGCAGTGGTTACATAAGTGAGAGCACCGGAGCTGATGAACTCCGGTGACCTCTCTCACGGCACCTCAGTGATACACTGACAGGAGGTAATCGTTCCCGCAGTGTATCGCCGGCGACCGGGAAGAGTAGTCACAACTTCCGATGTGACTGTTCTACACGAGATCGCCGTGGGACACTCAGGATTATGTGGACTATGGTGAACATGTGAGTATATGTTGGTTTATTATTTTACCTTTTTTCTAGAAGATGCCGGAGTCGGGGATTTGGTGTTAGGTGAGTATATATTTTTTTTATTTTTATTTGAAAATGTATGTTATTTTACCTTTTTTTAACTGTGACAGCAGATGTAGCCCAATGAGAGCAGTAGTCTCATTAGCCCATGCCTGCGGGTCACATTGAAAGCTGCTTGGTCACGCTGACATCAGACAGCATGATCCCGCAGGACTGTGACCAACAGTACCGGCGGTAGCGTTACTGCGGGTTGCAGTCACCGCTGCGGGATCACGCTGACATCTGACTGCATGATCCCACAGCGCTCTGACCGACAGTCTGCAGTACCATTACTGCGGGTCACAGACACAGCTGTGTGATCACGCTCACATCTGACAGTGTTACTCCGCAGCTCTCTGACCGATTGTCTTTCCGGCCATAGCGTTACCGCGGGTCACAGTCACAGCTGCGGGGTCACTCTGACATCTGACAGCATGAAACCAAAAGTTACTGCCGATAAGAATCATCACACCGGTGTTTCCCACGCTGTTTATTATTTATTTATTATTACTTTTGTCAGATTCAAGTTATTTCTGTGACCATTGTGGGTTTTTCTGTCAATAAACGACGGGTACCAACAATTTTGACCACATGTGTAACTCTTGCGTCTCATACTCATTTGCGAGAAAAACGGACGAGTGCAATCCAAAAAAAAATCGGATTGCACTCTGACCAATGCTATTCAATGAGTTACATCTAATCTGTGATTTTTTTCTCAGCTGAAATCGGACTGAGAAAAAAATCGCATCATGCTGCGATTTGCTGCGTATCTTGAACGAGACTCGCCAATGCAAGTCAATGGATGTGAGAAAAGAAACACACAGCACTTGCACCATGTGAGTGCGGTCCCTTTTTACGCACCGGCGTCCTTTGAAAAGCTGGTAATTCATGTGCGGTGTACATTAAAATCACACTGACAGGTTAGAATAGAATAGATAGAAATATACATATAGAATACATATATATACATGTCAGTAACACACACACATGTGTATATATATATATATATATATATATATATATATATATATATTTATTTATATTGCACAGAAAGACAGATAGAAGAAAAGCCAGTAATTCATCTGCCGGCTTCTGAAAAATCACTGCAGGAGCCGACAGGATAGAAGAGATGGATTACATACAGAAAAGACAAATAAAATAGGTAGATAACTAGTAGTCAGTGACAAATACAAAAATACAATTAGTACAGTGTGTGTGCAAATTACTGGATATGTATTTAATTATTAAAAGATTATTTTACAGAAAAAAAGGGCGTGGGCTCCCACACAGTTTTCAAAACCAGCAGAGGGAAAGCCAGTGAATGGGGGCAGATGTTTGTAGCCTGGGAAGGGGGTAATACCCATGGAACTTCCCAGGCTATTAATATCCGCTCACAACTGTATACTTAGCCTTCACTGGCCTTCAAAATAGGGGAGCCCCCAAAAAATGACATGGGGTCCCCTTATAATTAATAACCAGCAAAGGCTATGCAGACAACTGCGGGCTGATATTAATAGCCTAGGAAGGGGCCATGGATATTGCCCCCCAGCTAAAAACAGTAGCACTCAGCTGCCCCAGAAAAGGCGCATGTGTAAGATTCACCAATTCTGGCACTTAGCCTCGCTCTTCCCACTTGCCCTGTAGCTGTGGCAAGTGGGGTAATAGTTGTGGGGGTTCATGTCCTTTAATTGAAATAATGACACAGACTCCTTTAATATTTTTAGTTAAACCATACTTGCAACTACACCAAATTCATGCGAAGCCCTCAATCTCCTGTAATTAGTAAAATAAAAAAACAACAATATACCTATACCTGTTCGTCGTTGTGTCCCATGCAGTAATCCATATCTGGGGAATATACAGTTTTCAATCTGGACGGTGCCAAGTTGTGACTGTCCCGGCTGAAAACCACTGGTGAATGAGCTACTGAGAGCAGCTTCATTGACTAGCGGTGATATCACTGAAGCTGCACTCCCTCACAGCCTGAACTATGGTAATCTCTGGACCGTGGGAAAATGCCAGTGCATTTTCCCATGGTCCAGAGGTTACCGCGGTTCAGGTTGTGAGGGAGCGCTGCCTCAGTTATGTCACAGCCGGCCTGAACTGCGGTGAACACTGGGCCATGGAAAAATCCAAGTGTTTCAATAGAACCAAAAGTGCTATGTGTAAAAAGAGGGTTAAAAAATGCTCAATATCGACCTTATGGGGTCGCCACGTCCCGTAATTGTGTAATTAGGGGTGCTTCTCTGGTAATCCATACATTGGTTGTTTGGGCTGCTCTTCTTGGTTTGGTGGTTTACACTCCCTTCAAAGAGTATTGGACTATTGAATTTGTATCTTTTATATATAATTTATATTGTTTTTATATTTTTATTAGAGTAATTTTCGGTACATCTGTGTTTCTAACTTACACTGTTAATGTGGTAAATGACTATTTTAGCAGCAAACGTCTGGTTTGTAATGCAATATCTTCATAGGTGTATAGAGGCCCATTTCCAACAACCATCAGTCCGGTGTTCTTGTGGTACTTTGTGTTTGTTAACTGTGTAAGAAGGCTAATGGATGGTTAGAATACCCTTGGAAACTCTTGTGCAAGTATGTTAGCACATCTGAAAACAGTTTGGCTAAGAACTATAAACCTGACCTTCCTTTGAGCTAGTTGAGAATCTGGAGCATTACATTTGTTGGTTCCATTAAACTCTCAAAATGACAAAAAAAAAGAACTTTCATGTGAAACTAAAGGTACCTTCATACATAACGATTTCGTTAACGACATCGTTGCAACGTCACGATTTTTGGTGACGTAGCAACGATCCCGCTAACAGTGGGTGACAGCGACCAACGATCAGGCCCCTGCTGGGAGATCGTTGGTCGTAGGGAGTGATCAGGACCTTTATTTGGACGCTGATCACCTGCTGTCATCGCTGGATCGGCGTGTGTGACGCCGATCCAGCGATGTGTTCACTTGTAACCAGGGTAAACATCGGGTTACTAAGCGCAGGGCCACGCTTAGTAACCCGATATTTACCCTGGTTATCATTGTAATAGTTAAAAAAAAAAAAAACAGTACATACTCACATTCCGAGGTCTGTCACGTCCCCCGCCGTCAGCTTCGGAATGTGAGTATGTACTGTTTTTTTTTTTTTTTTTTTTTAACTATTACAATGGTAACCAGGGTAAATATCGGGTTACTAAGCGCGGCCCTGCACTTAGTAACCCGATGTTTACCCGGGTTACCCGGGGACTTCAGCATCGTTGAAGACAGTTTCAACGATGCCGAAGTCGTTCCCCTGATCGTTGGTCGCTGGAGAGAGCTGTCTGTGTGACAGCTCCCCAGCGACCACACAACGACTTACCAACGATCACGGCCAGGTCGTATCGCTGGTTGTGATCATTGGTAAGTCGTTTAGTGTAACGGTACCTTAACTCGACAGTTTATTCTTGTTCTTAGAAATGAAGGCTATTCCGTGCGACAAATTGCCAACAAACTGAAGATTTCCTACAACGGTGTGTACTAATCCCTTCAGAGGAGAGCTCAAACAGGCTCTAACCAGAGTAGAAAGAGAAGTGGGAGGTCCCGCTGCAAAACTGAGCAGCAAGACAAGTACATTAGAGTCTGTAGTTTGAGAAATTGACGCCTCACAGGTCCTCAACTGGCAGCTTCATTAAATAGTACATGCAAAACGCCAGTGTCAACGTCTACAGTGAAGAGGCGACTCCTGGATGCTGGCCTTCAGGACAGAGTGGCAAAGAAAAAGCCATATCTGAGACTGGCTAATAAAAGGAAGAGATTAATATGGGCAAAAGAACACAGACATTGGACAGAGGAAGATTGGAAAAAAATGTTATGGGCAGACAAATTCAAGTTTGAGGTGTTTGGATCACACAGAAGAACCTTTGTGAGACGCAGAACAACTGAAAAGATGCTGGAAGAGTGCCTGACGCCATCTGTCAAACATGGTGAAGGTAATGTGATGGTCTGGGCTTGCTTTGGTGCTGGTAAAGCGGGAGATTTGTACAAGGTAAAAGGGATTTTGACTGGAACAGGGAACTGGGACAACACAAATGAAAGTAATTCTGTAGCATCCGCAATGAGTCCACACAAAGGGAGCAGATCCAGGGGCGCCACCTGGCAATCTGGGAAATAGAAATAGTCCTTGAGTGAATTCAATGGCTCCAGCAGATGAGGGCCACAACACAGTCCAACATGGAAGCTTTTAACCCTCCACACACTGTCACCAGGATCTCTCCTCAGCATAAGATACAAGCCCTTCACAAGTCACCTCACAACTGAATCAGCCAACACATAAGTCTATTGTTCTCTGTCCTGGGATCCACCCTTCCATGGGGGAGGGCTCCCTCCTACTGGTTTTTGACTCAAGCCTGATTACATGGCAGTCCAGGGACACAGGCCAGGGGAGGGACACGCTGTTACACCAATTTCATCCTACAACAGGACAGTGAACCAAAGCACACCTCCAAATTATGCAAGAACTATTTAGGGAAGAAGCAGGCAGCTGGTATTCTATCTGTAATGGAGTGGCCAGCGCAGTCACCAGATCTCAACCCAATTGAGCTGTTGTGGGAGCAGCTTGACCGTATGGCATGCAAAAAGTGCCCATCAAGCAAACCAACATGTGGGAGGGACTTCTGGAAGCATGGGGTGAAATTTCTCCAGATTACCTCAGCAAATTAGCTGCTAGAATGCCAAATGCCTGCTATGCGGTAATTGCTGCAAAGGCAGCATTCTTTGATGATAGCAAAGTTTGAAGGAGAAAATTATTATTTCAAATAAAAATCATTTTTTCGAACCTTTTAGATGTCTGGACTAGATTTTCAATTCATTTGGCAACTCATTTGATTAATAAAAGTGAGTTTTCATGGAAAGCACAAAATTGTCTACTACTTTTGAACGGTAGTGTATGTGTGTATATACACTGCTCAAAAAAATAAAGGGAACACTTAAACAACAGAATATAACTCCAAGTAAATCAAACTTCTGTGAAATCAAACTGTCCACTTAGGAAGCAACATTGATTGACAATCAATTTCACATGCTGTTGTGCAAATGAAATAGACAACAGATGGAAATTATTGGCATTTGTCAAGACACACTCAATAAAGGAGTGGTTCTGCAGTTGGGGACCACAGACCACACCTCAGCACCAATGCTTTCTGGCTGATGTTTTGGTCACTTTTGAATGTTGGTTGTGCTTTCACACTCGTGGTAGCATGAGACAGACTCTACAACCAACACAAGTGGCTCAGGTAGTGCAGCTCATCCAGGATGGCACATCAATGCGAGCTGTGGCAAGAAGGTTTGCTGTGACTGTCAGCGTAGTGTCCAGAGACAGGCCAGTATACCAGGAGACATGGAGGGGGCCGTAGGAGGGCAACAACCCAGCTGCCGCACCGCTACCTCAGCCTTTGTGCAAGGAGGAACAAGAGGAGCACTGCCCGAACCCTGCAAAATTACCTCCAGCAGGCCACAAATGAGCATGTGTCTGCACAACCGGTTAGAAACAGACTCCATGAGGATGGTCTGAGTGCCCGATGACCACAGATGGGGGTTGTGCTCACAGCTTAACACCGTGCAGGACGCTTGGCATTTGCCACAGAACACCAGGATTGGCAAATTCACCACTGGCGCCCTGTGCTGTTCACAAATAAAAGCAGGTTCACACTAAGCACATGTGACAGACGTGACAGAGTCTGGAGACTCCATGGAGAGTGATCTATTGCCTGCAACATCCTTCAGCATGACTGGTTTGGTAGTGGGTCAGTAATGGTGTGGGGTGGCAGTTCTTTGGAGGTCTGCACAGCCCTCCATGTACTTACCAAAGGTAGCCTGACTGCCATTAGGTACCGAGATGAGTTCCTCAGACCTCTTGTGAGACCATATGCTGGTGCGGTTGGCCCTGGGTTCCTCCTAATGCAGGACAATGCCAGACTTCATGTGGCTGGAGAATGTCAGCAGTTCCTGCAAGATGAAGGCATTGAAGCTATGGACTGGCTTGCCCATTCCCCAGACCTGAATCCGATTGAACACATCTGGGACATCATGTCTCGCACCATCCACCAATGTCATGCACCACAGACTGTCCAGGAGTTGGCAGATGCTTTAGTCCAGGCCTGGAAGGAGATCCCTCAGGAGACCATCCGCCACCTCATCAGGAGCATGCCCAGGCATTGTAGGGAGATCATACAGGCACGTGGAGGCCACACACTACTGAGCATCATTTCCTTGTCTTGAGGCATTTGCACGGATTTTGGTTCAGCCCGTAACTTCATTTTCCACTTTGATTTTGAGCATCATTCCAACTCCAGACCTCCGTGGGATATTAGTTGTGATTTATGTTGATCATTTTTAGGTTTTATTGTTCCCAACACATTCCACTATGTAATGAATAAAGATTTACAACTGGAATATTTCATTCAGTGATATCTAGGATGTGGGATTTTAGTGTTCCCTTTATTTTTTTGAGCAGTGTATATATATATATATATATATATATATATATATATATATATGTATATATATAATATACAGGGGTTGGACAAAATAATGGAAACACCTGGAAACATCAACAAAAGTTAGTTTAATATGGTGTAGGTCCACCTTTTGCGGTAATTACAGCCTCAATTCTCTGATGTATAGATTCATACAAGGTGTGAATTGTTTCAAAAGGAATTTTAGCCCATTCTGCTGTTAAAACACCCTCCAGTTTAACTTGAATCTCTAAAATCGACCATAAATGCTCAATAATGTTGAGGTCTGGGGATTGTGGGGGCCAGATGAGATGCTCAACTTCATTAGAATGTTCCTCGTGCCATGATTTAACGATTCTAGCTGTATGAATTGGTGCATTATCATTCTGAAAGATGGCGTTCCCCTCCACCATGTTTTATGGTTGGGAGAAGGTAGTCTGGATGGAATGCTTCTTTCGGCTGTCACCAAACGTACACTCGGCCGGAGGTCAGAAATAAGGTAAACGATGATTCGTCTGAGAATATCACATGCTTCCACTGCTCTAGGGACCAATTCTGGAGGTTTCTACACCACTCTAAACGCTTGGAAACATTTGTCATTGAGAGCAGCGGTTTTCTAATTGCAGCTCTTCTGTGGAATCCAGATTTGTGCAGCTCCCAATGAACACTTTTTGTAGAAACTGGGTTCTGTAGGTGTTCATTGAGCTCAGCAGTGATTTCTGGAGCCGTGGTCTTGCGATCCTCTCTCACAATTCGATTTAGAGTCTGACGGTCTCTCTCAGTCAACTTTGACTTTCGGCCGGACCTGTGCTTTGCTGAGGACGTTTTTCCTTCTCTTTCAAATGCAGTCATTACTTTGGAGACAGTACCTATTGACACGCCAAGCATTCGGGCACTTTCTGTTACACTAGCGCCTGCCATATGAGCACCAACAATTTGGCATCTTTGAAAATCCGAGAGGTCTGCCATTGGTATCAGGTTCTCATCAATGTTCTTACAATTCGGCAAAACAAACAGTTAATTTACATACACATATCACATAACACAAATAATAAACTACAAAACATCACCATATGTCACAGCTTGCATGCTTATAACATGTTCGAAGATTATGATGCCAAAACGTTAGGTGTTTCCATTATTTTGTCCAACCCCTGTATATATATACACAGTATATATATATATATATATATATATATATATATGTGTGTGTGTGTGTGTGTGTGTGTGTGTGTGTGTGTGTGTGTGTGTGTGTTTTGACGAATATTTCCTTTGAAAACGTTGTGTAAATGACATAGAGAACTGCTGTATGTAAAATCTCATGTTAAAATCGCATTGCAAATGGATAGCAATGGCAATGCCCTCGGATGTAAATCGGATGCTAGGTGTGAAAATCACATTGTACTCACATGACATTCGCATGGCACTCTTCCATTTTTTCGGTCCAGATATCAGAAGGTTTTTTTTCTCGCATATGGGTACATACCCTTTGTCTAAGGGTGCGTGTCCACAATCCGGATTGTCGGGGCTTCAGACGGAGCGGAAAACTCGCTCCGCCCAAAGCGCCGCCCCCTTCTATACGCGCGGTGATTCCGGATGTGTTCATTGCACACATCCAGAATCGCCACACCCTATCCATAGGACCCTGTTATTTACCTTGCAGTGACGGAGCATCGCCACAAGGTAAACAGACATGCTGCGTTCTAAAAGACGCACCTCATGTCCGGAAATGCAGGGCCGCCGGATGCGTGTTCGCATGCATAGTGGACACGGGATTTCATAAAATCCCCTCCACTATGCTGTAACATCTGGACGCTGCGGGTTGAAACCTGCAGTTGTACGCAGCGTTCAACCCGCAGCTAATCCGGATGTAATTCGGCTCGTGGACACATACCCTTATGATTATTTGTTGGTTCATCAGCATTATTTTTTGCATTTCATTGTAAACATTGTCTGGAGGTTACAAATATACCTTACATGCTTAAGTTTCTAAATTGCTGATGACATATTTAGTTAGCAAATTATGTTGTATTTGTGATAAAAGAATTCATCACAATTGACTGTCTGTGTATGATATTAGTTTGATAATTGAAACTAAAAGAATATGGTGGGACGCACCTGTTTGAATTATTTCTTGGTACCAGAAAGTGGGTTAAAAACAATGTGTGAAGTTTTATTCTAACTATCTGAGGTATGAAAGTAATGACATTTTCACATATACTAAAAGTAATAAGTAATTTTACCATATGATCTTTATATTGTGCTGCCATAAACCAGTTAATTTTTTTAGGATAATTTTTCTTGAATAGGTCAGATGCTTATTTCTACACCCCATAAACTTTATGGCAAAAAAAAAAAAGAATTGTGACACTTGTACAATATAAAAAAATATATAGTGGCCACCAATCCAAAAATTGTTATACAGCAAGGTTATGGTGAAAGAATGTAAAATATAACTTTTAATAATTCCTTTAAAAAGACCACTGGTCTATTCAAATCAAAGAAACCAAGCAAATGACAAACACTAAAACATATAAAAGTAGGTCTCAGAAACTCCATATACAGAGGGTAAATTCCACATCAGCTGGGCCTGTATATCCTTGCTGAAAAATATCCCTTTATTCTCTTATATTCAAATCTCTTGAGCCCATTAATATTAACTTTAAGTGGTTAATGGTAGTGCCAGACAGTGTGTGATAAGCACCACAATATTGCACCAAAATGCCACAGTTATTATTTCATCAATCTTCAATCATAGGTAGAAATGGACAAGAAAACTTTTGAATTATAATAATTATGGAAAAAGGAACAATCTCACCTGGATAGCTCATAGATAAAGCCAGGTTGTGTTCCAAACTCATCCAAAGGTCCTGGTTATCCGAAGATAAGTACTTTAGTACTCATATCCCCACCATCTCCTGACGCGTTTCATTTTATCAAATCATCAGGGGAGGAGAATAAAAGAAGGGGGATCTTTAATATAAAGAGAGTGTTCATCTTCAAAGCACAATATAGTTGGGTCTTGACTGATTGTTCCTTTTTCCATAATTGTTATAATTCAAAAGTCTGGCAACACCATTAACCACTTAGAGTCAATTTTAGTGGGCTCAAGGGATTTGAATGTAAGAGAATAAAGGGATATTTATCAGCAAGGATATACAGGCCTGGCTGATATGGAATTTACCTTTTGTACATGGAGTTTCTGAGACCTACTTTTATATGTTTTAGTGTTTGTCATTTGCTTGGTTTCTTTGGTTTGAATAGACCAGTGGTCTTTTTAAAGGAATTATTAAAAGTTATATTTAAATTTTTTTCACCATTACCTTGCTGTATAACACTTATACAATACTAGCTATAGAACCCGTTCTACGCCTGGGTGGCGAGCATTTATATTGGTATATGGTCTCAATCCTGGTATGTTCTGCTTCCATCCTGTGCCCTAATCTTGTCATGTGCTGCTACCATCTTGTGCACCCCAAAGGCAGACACTGTACTATAAGACAGCACCCTATAGGCAGACCCTGTAGCATAAAACAGCACCCCATAGGAAGACCCTGTAGTATAAGGGAGCACCCCATAGGCAGGCTCTGTAGTATAAGACAGCACTCCATAAGCAAACCCTGTAGTATAAGACAGCACCCCATAGGCAGACTCTGTAGTATAAGGCAGCCCCCCATAGGCAGACCCTGTAGTATAAAACACCCCATATGTAGAATCTGTAGTATAAGACAGCACCCCATAGGCAGACTCTGTAGTATAAGACAGCACCCCATTGGCAGACTCTGTACTATAAGACAGCACCCCATAGGCAGATCCTGTAGTATAAGACAGCTCTCCATAGGCAGTTAGAAATAAAATTTATTTGATGTTCAACTAATGTAGGTACGGTTGAAGAATTTTTATTGCAGTCCAATGTTAATAAATGTTTCGATCAGCATTGACCTTCTTCAGTATACCGACTGCTGGACTGTTGTCTTTATAAAGATCAAAAAACTAATAGCATAAGATCATATACCCAGAATGAGATCATAAAGTCCCAGTAAGGAGGATTTCTCCGGTATCTTGTAAGGTGAGTACCGGTATACCAGGACACACCGTCCTATGTGAGTAGTAGTACTCAGAGGTGTAGAAACTGTATGGGGATCCCTGTGAGGATACACCAGGGAGCACGTATCGGTGGTGGCTGAAAATGTAGCCTGTCTAACGCGGTGTCTGCCGCTGGTTAGATAGATAGGCATACTCTGTAGTATAAGGCAGCACCCCATAGGAATACCCTCTAGTATAAGGCAGCCCCTCATAGGCAGACTCTGTAGATTAAAACAGCAACCCATAGGCAGACTCTGTAGTATAAGGCAGCACCCCATAGACAGACCCTCTAGTATAAGATGTCACCCCATAGGCAGACCCTGTAGTATAAGACAGCACCCCATAGGCAGACCCTGTAGTATAAAGCAGCACCCCCTACAGGCAGACTCTGTAGTATAAGGCAGCACCCCCACACAGGCAGACTCTGTAGTATAAGGGAGCACCCACCACAAGCAGACTCTGTAGTATAAAGCAGCACCCACCACAGGCACACTCTGTAGTATAAGGCAGCACCCCCCCACACAAGCAGACTCTGTAGTATAAGGCAGCACCCACCACAGGCAGGCTCTGTAGTAGAAGGCGGCAGCACCCCCCACAGGCAGACTCTGTAGTATAAGGCAGCAGCCTCCCACCGGCAGTTCTGTAGTATAAGGCGGCACCCCCCACAAGTAGACTCTGTAGTATAAGGCAGCACATCCCCCCACACATGCAGACTTTGTAGTATAAGGCAGCGCCCCCCACAGGCAGACTCTGTACTATAAGTCAGCAGACCCCCCCACATATGCAGACTCTGTAGTATGAGGCAGCCCCCATAAAGAAAAATAATAAATAAATACTAGTGATGAGCGAACGTGCTCGCCACTACTCGTTACTCCCCCGAGTATCACTATGCTCGGTGTACTCGGTGAGCACCGAGCATTTCCGGGATTATTCGGCGGTAACTGGTGTCTCCACCCAGAGTTTTTGGTGGACTTTAGAGACCCAATCACAGTGCAGGGATTGTCTGCAAGGCCATGAAACGCCGCAGCCATCTTTGTTGTGGTTGTGCAGTGATTGGCTGGCTGTACAGCATCATCCCGAGTATAAGAGACCTGGTGCCTCCTTGCTCTCCGCATTCTGTTACAGATTCAGCGAGAGTAGGGAGAGCTGGTGCTGAGATAGCGTCAGAATCGTGGTTTTTAGAGTTAGTGTAGGTCTGCAACTCTTAAATCCACAACTCCTCAGAAACCAAAAGCCCTTTTTAGGGCTAATTCGTTTGTCCTGATATTGCAGCGCTAGATAGACAGGGCACAGCATTTCCACATCAGTGCAAGGCCTGCAGGCGCTGTATGTGCATCCATTGCTCCCACTGCATCCTTCCCAAAGCTCCATAACTGTCTGCTGCTGCAGCAGCTTATTTACTACATACCTAGTTGCATTTTTTTCCCCAAGAATTCAACCCCAAAAAACAAAAATATACAGTCTGTTCTGTCAGACTAAGGCCTGTAGAAAAATCATAGTTTGTCAGGCATACATAGCATAGTTGTGTGTGCTAGCCTTGTGCCACTTTTTTGTGTGTTTTAAATTCACCAAAAAAGGCCTCATATATCTCCGTGTTCCAACTTTGGGCATTGTAGGCCAGTGGACCACTCTTTTTGCTGTCTGATACCCTAATTCTATACAGCACTATTTTGCATTTAAAAAAAAAGCAGGCCACATTTTTGCCAGTGTGGTATTTCCATGACAGCCCTCATATATCTGCGTGCTCCAAGTTTGGTAACTGTAGGCCGGTGGACCACTTTTTTGCTGTCTGATGCTCTAATTCTATACAGCACTATTTAGCTTCCAAAATTATAAAAAGGCCACATATTTGCCAGTGTGGTATTTCTGTGACAGCCTGTTAGGGCTAGCGGAATGCACCGAGGAAAATAGTTTTTATTGTTATTGGTGCGTTCGCAGCCTGGGGTCCACCGTGCAGGAGAACCTGCTGCTAGACAAATGGCAGCACTATATGGCGGTATTGGCTAGCTCGGTTAACTCACAGAGCAGCCGTGAAAGCCCTGTTAACTTCACAGGAGCACAGGCTAACTACCCAAGAGAGAGCAGTCAGTGGTCATGCATGCACACAAAACTCCTCGCCGGAGGTGCCAGCATTCTAGGGGCTTATTTCAGCCAGGTCCCTGAACACAATCACACATGACCACACTGGCACAAAGCACATAATTTAGAAAGACACTAGTGCATGGCCATGCGGCCATGCAAGCCTTTTATAGCTGCAGCCCGAACAGGACCTTCCAAGAAGGACCAATGAGAAGTTGCCGCAAAGCCTGAGCACCTTCAGGACCTTCCTGGAGGACCAATGGGCTTTGCTGCAGTATCCAAGCATGTGACCCTCGATCTCCAATGAGAGATCTTACCCTGGGCATGCTCAGAAGGAGAAAAGCAAGACTTAGTCCCAAAAGCGTCTGCTTGCCGCTGCCCAGCACTGACTACAATAGCAGAAGCTGGAAGAGCAGCAATAATCCTCCTCACAGAGTCAGATTGAGCGAGACACTGAGACCGACATCTCCGCTAAGCAGCCTCCACTGCAGCAGGAGAAGAATGGGAGACTGCAGCGGAAATGGCCCGAGATTCCCCCTGTGTAGAGGTGGGAACTCAACCACTAACATTACCCCCCCTCCTTGGGCCTCGCTACGCTCGAAGGCAGCAATGAGCTGTGGAGCCCTAATGTGCTCAGCAGGCTCTCGGGACCATAACCCTTCCAGTCCACCAAATAAAGTTTTTTGC
Source organism: Ranitomeya variabilis (assembly GCF_051348905.1). NCBI lineage: Eukaryota > Metazoa > Chordata > Amphibia > Anura > Dendrobatidae > Ranitomeya > Ranitomeya variabilis. Next base: position 325,462,921 of record NC_135234.1, read on the forward strand.
CACGTACCACCTTGCACCCCAAAATAGCGTTCACCTCGTAATCGTCCGTAGACGAACCCGATGTCCCAGCAGATGACTCGGAATACCGGGACATGTGTACGGGTTTCAAGAGGGACACATGAAAGGTGTCGGTGATACCCAGGCGTGGCAGAAGGGCTAAACGATAGACCACAGGGTTAACCTGTTCGAGGACCTTGAAAGGACCCAAGTAGCGAGGTGCAAACTTAGTGGACTCAACTCGCAGCCTGATGTTAAGGGCGGAGAGCCACACCAAGTCACCAGGAGCAATGGTCGGAGCGGGGCGCCGATGTGCATCGGCGGAAGACCTCGTCTCTCCTTGGAGGCCCGAATGGCATCCTGAGTGCGGTCCCAAATATCCCGTGCCTCCACAGCACAGTCTGCCACCCTGGAGTCGGCGGAAGACACGGGCATAGGCACAGGTACCCGCGGATGCTGACCACAGTTGAGGAGGAATGGGGTTTGACCAGTGGAGTCGGCTACAGCATTGTTCAGCGCAAACTCCGCCCACGGTAGCAAGGATGCCCAGTCATCCTGCCTGGCTGAGACAAAATGTTGCAGATATGTGACCAAGGTCTGGTTGGCCCTCTCTACCAACCCATTCGTCTCGGGATGATATGCGGAAGAGAGATTTAACTCAATGCTGAGAAGACGACAAAGTTCTCTCCAGAACCGAGATGCAAACTGGGGACCCCAGTCACTGACAATTTTGTCCGGCATACCGTGTAGGCGGAAGATGTGTTTTATGAACAACGTTGCCAAAGCCCGTGCAGAAGGCAACCGTGGTAGTGGCACCAAATGCACCATTTTCGAGAAATGATCAGAGATAACCCAAATGATGGTACAGCCACGAGACTTTGGCAAACCCACCACAAAGTCCATCCCAACCATTTCCCAGGGCCTGTCTGCCACCGGCAAGGGATAGAGTAACCCAGCTGGCCGTTGACGAGGAGACTTATTTTTGGCGCAGGAGACACACGCCTGAATATAATCTCTGACATCACGGACCATATGTGGCCACCAGTACGTTCTCGCCAACAGCTCAGACGTCCTCTTTGTCCCAAAGTGTCCACCCACCCTGGACGAATGAGCCCAAGAGAGAACCTCCGGTCGCAAATTAATGGGCACAAAAGTCTTGCCCGGAGGCACAGACTCTAGTGAAACCGGAGCTACGGTTCTCAGACTCTCGGAAGGGACAATAAGCCGAGGCTCTCCTTCCTCCTCCTCAGATGACACAACAGAGCGAGAAAGGGCATCAGCACGAATGTTCTTCTCCCCAGCGAGATAATGGAGGGTGAAATGGAATCGGGAGAAGAAAAAGGACCATCTGGCCTGGCGAGAATTTAGCCGCTGAGCTGTTTGCAAATATAATAAATTTTTGTGGTCCGTGAAGACTTGAAAGGGAAAACGAGCCCCCTCCAAGAGATGTCTCCACTCAGAGAAAGCCAACTTCATCGCTAGCAACTCCCTGTCCCCGATGGAATAATTCCTCTCCGCTGGTGTAAAGGTCTTGGAGAAAAAGAAGCAAGGATGCTTCCGACCTTGAGCATCCTTTTGGAAAAGGACTGCTCCTGCACCAACGGATGAGGCATCCACCTTCATGATAAACGGCTTATCTACATCGGGACGATGTAGAATGGGAGCGCTAGCAAAATGAGACTTGATAGAAGAGAAGGCCCTGGAGACCTCTTCTGACCACAATTTGGGATTTGCTCCCTTATTGGTGAGGGCTACCAAGGGAGCTACTAAAGTTGAGAAGTGGGGAATGAACTGGCGATAATAATTAATGAACCCCATAAAGCGCTGCACCGCTTTAAGAGAATGAGGTTCTTGCCAGTCCATCACAGCTTGTAGTTTGGCAGGATCCATAGCCAATCCCTGGGCTGAGATGATATAGCCCAGGAAAGGTAAAGACTCCTGCTCAAACATACACTTCTCCAACTTAGCATACAGGGAATTTGCCCGTAAGAGGTCGAAGACTCTGCCAACATCTCTCCGGTGGAAGCCAATATCAGGAGAAAAGATGAGAATATCATCCAGATAGACCACAACCGAGGTGGAGAGCATATCCTGGAAAATGTCATTGACAAAGTCTTGGAAAACAGCTGGGGCATAACACAGCCCCATTACAGGCGAAGGTGGGAGCCAGCCGAAACCTCTGCCTACACTGGGTCTGATCAAACCTCCGCTCATTAAAACGGAGGTCGATGCGGGTAGAAATTGTAATGAGCTCCTCCAGTGTGGTGGGAATCTCCCTGGTGGCCAAGGCGTCCTTTACATGATCAGCCAGTCCTTTCCAGTACACCACAATAAGGACTTTATCCGGCCATTCTAACTCAGAGGCTAGAGTCCGGAATTGAACGGCAAACTGGCTGACCATGGATGAACCCTGAGAAATTGCCAACAATTGGAGCGCGGTATCGTGATTGACACGAGGTCCTAAAAAGACCTGCCTCAGAGCGTCCAGGAAGAGAGGAGCACTCTGCACTACACGATCATTGCACTCCCAAAGCAGCGTTGCCCACTCCAATGCCCTGCCCGACAAAAGAGACAAAATTAATCCCACTCTCACCCATTCCGAAGGAAAACGTGCAGCTAGGAGCTCGAGATGTATGGAGCACTGGCTCACGAATCCGCAACATAGTTTACTGTCACCGGAAAACTTGTCTGGAAGCGGGAGACGGGATATAGTCGGAGCAGGGGTGGTTGCGGACAAACTGGCTGCAGCTGCACTTGCAGCCTGAACAGCGACAGCAGTGACGTCCACAGCTGAGGTTGTACGCTCTAGAGCCGCCAACCTTCCCTCCAGCTGCTGGACGTACCGCTGTAAACGCTGATCGTCCGCCATTTACTAGCCAGACCCTGGCGCTAGTGTACTGTTAGGGCTAGCGGAATGCACCGAGGAAAATAGTTTTTATTGTTATTGGTGCGTTCGCAGCCCGGGGTCCACCGTGCAGGAGAACCTGCTGCTAGACACATGGCAGCACTATATGGCGGTATTGGCTAGCTCGGTTAACTCACAGAGCAGCCATGAAAGCAAAGCTCTGTGCCCTGTTAACTTCACAGGAGCACAGGCTAACTACCCAAGAGAGAGCAGTCAGTGGTCATGCATGCACACAAAACTCCTTGCCGGAGGTGCCAGCATTCTAGGGGCTTATTTCAGCCGGGTCCCTGAATGTACTCAGACACACAAACTCCTCGTCGGAGGTGCCAGCATTCTAGGGGCTTATTTCAGCCGGGTCCCTGAACACAATCACACATGACCACACTGGCGCAAAGCACATAATTTAGAAAGACACTAGCGCATGGCCATGCGGCCATGCGAGCCTTTTATAGCTGCAGCCCGAACAGGACCTTCCAAGAAGGACCAATGAGAAGTTGCCGCAAAGCCTGAGCACCTTCAAGACCTTCCTGGAGGACCAATGGGCTTTGCTGCAGTATCCAAGCATGTGACCCTCGATCTCCAATGAGAGATCTTACCCTGGGCATGCTCAGAAGGAGAAAAGCAAGACTTAGTCCCAAAAGCGTCTGCTCGCCGCTGCCCAGAACTGACTACAATAGCAGAAGCTGGAAGAGCAGCAGTAATCCTCCTCACAGAGTCAGATTGAGCGCGACGCTGAGACCAACGTCTCCGCTGAGCAGCCTCCACTACGGCAGGAGAAGAATGGGAAACTGCAGCGGAGATGGCCCGAGATTCCCCCTGTGCAGAGGTGGGAACTCGACCCCTAACACAGCCCTCATATATCTGCATGCTCCAAGTTTGGGTATTGTAGGCCGCAGGACAACTTTTTTGGCTGTCTGATACTGTAATTATAAACAGCACTATTTAGCATAAAAAAATATAAAAAGGCCACATATTTGCCAGTGTGGTTTTTCTGTGACAGCCCTCATATATCTGCGTGCTCCAAGTTTGGGCATTGTAGGCCGCTGGACCACTTTTTTTGCTGTCTGATACTGTAATTATATACAGCACTATTTAGCATTAAAAAATATAAAAAGGCCACATATTTGCCAGTGTGGTTTTTCCGTGACAGCCCTCATATATCTGCGTGCTCCAAGTTTGGTCATTGTAGGCCGGTGAACCACTTTTTTTGCTGTCTAATACTCTAATTCTATACAGCACTATTTAGCTTCCAAAATTATAAAAAGGCCACATATTTGCCAGTGTGGTATTTTCGTGACAGCCCTCATATATCTGCGTGCTCCAAGTTTGGGCTTTGTAGGCCGCTGGACCACTTTTTTTGCTGCCTGTTACTCAAATTATATACAGCACTATTTTGCATAAATTCACTTCACAAAAAAGCCCCCAAAAATTGAATACAGTCATACAGTCTGTTATGTCAGGCTGAGGCCTGCCTGGTGTTTGGGTTATTATTTCACTACTAATAAACATATTTGTGTTGAGCATTTGAAATAGTGCAGTAGTCCATTTAAAATGGGAAAGGCAAGGGGCAAGGAACGGGGAAGTGGACTTGATGATGATGGTGCATGCAGAGGACGAAGCAGTGGCCAAGGTGAAAGTGAGCAACAACAAAGACCCACATCTTTCTGTCCCAGTTTCTAGGTGACCGCAGCACACCACTATTGATACCAGAGCAGTGTGAAACGGTTGTTGGTTGGATACCGGATAATTCTTCCAGTCACTTAGCCACCACCACCCCCACCATGTCTTCCATACGGTCAAGTCTGAGTAGCCGTGAGTGTGCCCCAGATATTCCTCACCCTGATCCTCCTTCCTCCCACCATGCCGAGTGCGCTGAGACAACTGATCCCACACTTGGACACTCTGAAGAGCTGTTCAGTTTTCTATTTCAAGATTCAGAACTCTCGGCCGGTCAACTTTTGAAGTGGGGACTAGGGTTGAGCGAAACGGATCGGACAAATTCAAAAATCGCCGACTTTCGGCAATGTTGGGTTTCATGAAACCCAACCCGATCCTAGTGTGGGATCGGCCATGAGGTCGGCGATCTTCTCGCCAAAGTTGCGTTTTGTATGACGCGTTCAGCGCCATTTCCCAGCCAATGAAGGAGGACGCAGAGTGTGGGCAGCGTGATGACATAGGTCTCGGTCCCCACCATCTTAGAGAAGGGCATGATAGTGATTGGCTTGCTTTCTGCGGCGTCACAGAGGCTATAAAGGGGCGTGCACGCCGACCGCCATCTTACTTCTGCCGATCTCAGCATCGGGAGAGGTTGCTGCAGCTTCGTCAGAAGAAGGGATATAGTTAGGGAGGGAAGATTAACCCCCAAACTGCTTGTGCTGTAGCGATTTCCACTCTCCAACACCACCTTTTTTTGCAGGGACAGTGGAGGCTATTTTTTTGTGCATCAGCTCTGTAGCTTATTAGGCTGCCTTATAAGGCTCCCTGGTAGCTTCATTGCTTTTTGCACGCTGCTGTGCAAACCAACTGCTTTTTTAAAAGCAAAAATCCTGTTGATCCTTCCTGCAGTTATCTTGTTTATTTGTCCACTCTTTTGTGTGCAGCAGTCCTTTTTGTTGCTGCCATACTTGTCCTGAGATCCTTGTAGGGAGATTGAAATTGTACTACAGTTCTTGGATTTTTTCAGTTATCTTCCAGCCACTTTCTGCCACTTACATTGTGTTGTGTTACACACTGGGCCTGAGTTGTGGTGCAGTCTCCCCCCAAAAAAGGGAGATTCAAATTGTCACAAAGTGGATATAAATCAGTTCTGTTAGTTTGTCGTATATCAGCCAGACACGTTCTGCCACTTACATTGTGTTGTGTTATACACTGGGCCTGAGTTGTGGTGCAAGTCTCCCCCCCAAAAAAAGGGTGTTTCAAATTGTCACAAAGTGGATATACGTCAGTTCTGTTAGTTTGTCGTATATCAGCCAGCCACATTCTGACACTTACATTGTGTTGTGTTATACACTGGGCCTGAGTTGTGGTGCAGTCTCCCCCCAAAAAAGGAGATTCAAATTGTCACAAAGTGGATATACGTCAGTTCTGTTAGTTTGTCGTATATCAGCCAGCCACTTCCTGCCACTTACATTGTGTTGTGTTATACACTGGGCCTGAGTTGTGGTGCAGTCTCCCCCAAAAAAAGGGAGATTCAAATTGTCACAAAGTGGATATAAATCAGTTCTGTTAGTTTGTCGTATATCAGCCAGCCACGTTCTGTCACTTACATTGTGTTGTGTTATACACTGGGCCTGAGTTGTGGTGCAGTCTCCCCCCCAAAAAAGGGAGACTCAAATTGTCACAAAGTGGATATACGTCAGTTCTGTTAGTTTGTCGTATATCAGCCAGCCACGTTCTACCACTTACATTGTGTTGTGTTATACACTGGGCCTGAGTTGTGGTGCAGGCTCCCCCCAAAAAAGGGGGTTTCAATTTGTCACAAAGTGTATATACGTCAGTTCTGTTAGTTTGTCGTATATTAGCCAGCCACGTTCTGACACTTACATTGTGTTGTGTTATACACTGGGCCTGAGTTGTGGTGCAGTCTCCCCCCCAAAAAAGGGTGTTTCAAATTGTCACAAAGTGGATATACGTCAGTTCTGTTAGTTTGTCGTATATCAGCCAGCCACATTCTGACACTTACATTGTGTTGTGTTATACACTGGGCCTGAGTTGTGGTGCAATCTCCCCCCCAAAAAAAGGGAGATTCAAATTGTCACAAAGTGGATATACGTCAATTCTGTTAGTTTGTCGTATATCAGCCAGCCACGTTCTGACACATTGTGTTTTGTTATACACTGGGCGTGAGTTTTGGTTCAGTCTCCCCAAAATAAAAAGGGAGATTTAAATTCTCAACAAGTTTATATACACCTTCTACCTTGTTTTACAGTACCATATAACGGTTGTAATTTTGGTAACATTTTCCCAAAAATGAGGAAGTCTGTTGGAAGAGGCCATGGGTGGTCATTGCCAGCTGGTACTGATGGTGGTGGTGGTGATGGTGGAGCATCTGGTGGTAGTGGGAAAAGCAAAATAGCACCTAAGGCTGGAGGTGTTGAGCCAGTGTCATCGTCTGGCTACACAAGGCCTTGAAGGTTCCCTTATCTTGGAGTAGGAAAACCGCTTTTAAAGCCGGAGCAGCAGGAAAAAGTTTTGGCTTTCCTTGCTGACTCAGCCTCTAGCTCTTTCGCCTCCTCTTCAGAAAGTTCAAAATATAAAAGCAGCAAGTCATCAGTGGATGCTCCTGGTCAGGAACATACATTTCCTTGTGTCCTTCACCCAAACCAAAAGAGAAGGATGCGTCAGGCGATACCACAGGTTACTCCATGGAGCTCTTTACACATACCGTGCCTGGGTTAGAAAGGGAAATTGTTAACTGCCCATTACAAGATGAATCGGACATGGAGTGCACTGATGCACAGCCACAGCTAGATTATTATGCTGTTCCATTGACTCAGATCACTACATTGCCCTCGCAGTGTACTGAGCCAGAATCTGACCCTGATGAGACTATGGTGCCCTGTACCGAACGCTATATCACCTTACACGGTGATACAGAGGAAGGTGCACATGACATTGAAGAGGAGGTGATAGATGACCCAGTTGTTGACCCAGATTGGCAGCCATTGGGGGAAGAGGGTGCCGCTGCCAGTAGCTCAGAAGCGGAGGAGGATGATCCGCAGCAGCCATCCACATCGCAACAGCTGTCATCTGGCAGGCCCATATCAGGCCAAATACGTTGGTCAAAAATAAAAACAGTTTTAGGACAGCGTGGCCATCCGGTGAAAGAAGCACAGCGTGCAAGGCCTGAAAAGGTATTCGATAGTAGGAAGAGTGCAGTGTGGCAATTTTTTAACCAAGATCCGAATGATCAGTCAAAAGTTATCTGTAAGAAATGCTCAAAGACCTTTAGCAGAGGGAAGAATCTTCAAAATTTAGACAACGTGCATGCGTAGACATTTAACCAGCATGCACTTGCAAGCCTGGACTAACTACCAAACGTCACATACCATTGGTGCACCTGCTCAGAATGAAGAGAGGCGGCAACGCTACATTGCTTCCCTCACTGTAAACCCACCGGTTAGGACACCACCAGCAGCAAATGTGGAGGTATCGTCGCAAGGCCAAAGCAGTCAGGGAATCACAAGTTTATTGGTAGGAAACACTGTATGTAGGCCAACATCAAGAATACCATCACCAACCCTCTCTCAATCTGCCATGTCCACCACCACCACCACCGCTAGTTCCACCATATGCAGCTCTCCAGTCCAGCTCACCCTACAAGAGACTCTCGTTAGGAAAAGAAAGTACTCATCCTCTCATCCGCGTACACAGGGTTTCAACACCCACATTGCTAGACTAATCTCATTAGAGATGATGCCCTACCGGTTGGTTGAAAGTGAAGCTTTCAAAGACCTGATGGCCTACGCAGTACCATGCTATGACCTACCCAGTCGGCACTTCTTTGCGAGAAAAGCCATCCCAGCCCTCCACCAGCATGTCAAAGACCGCATTGTTCATGCACTGAGGCAATCAGTCAGTGGAAAGGTGCACCTCACAACAGATGCATGGACCAGTAGGCATGGCCAGGCATGTTACGTGTCCATCACGGCGCACTGGGTTAATGTGGTGGATGCAGGGTCCACTGGGGACAGCCATAGTGGGACAGTTCTGCCTAGCCCACGGTCTAGGAAACAATTGGCTGTAGGAGTTCGCCACCCCTCCTCCTCCTCCTCCAGAAGCGAAAGCTCGTCCACAAAGCGCAGTCGCACGACCACTCCATCCGCAGCTGCCAGTGTTGTACACGAGGTGTCCCATTATCGAACAGCTAGTGGTAAACGTCAGAAGGCTGTGTTACAAATGAAGTGTTTGGGTGACAACAGACACACCGCGGAAATACTGGCCGAGTACTTGCAGCAAGAAACTCAGTCATGGCTGGGCAGTGTACTTCTTGAGGCAGGCAAGGTAGTCAGTGATAACGGAAGGAATTTTATGGCTGCCATAGCCCTTTCAGAACTGAAAGACATACCTTGCCTGGCTCACACCTTGAACCTGATGGTGTAGTGTCCAGGGTTACCAGCCCTGATCCTGAAGGTGCAAAGACTTTGCTCGCACATCTGCCGGTCGCCCGTACACTCCAGCCGTATGCTGAACCATCAGCGATCGCTGAATCTTCCCCAGCACCTCCTAATAATCGACGTTGCAACAAGGTGGAACTCCACACTGCACATTCTTCAGAGGCTGTGCCAACAGAGGCGTGCTGTAATTTATTTGTGGGAGGATACACATACACGGGCAGGCACTTGGATGGCAGACATGTAGTTGTCTGGTGTGCAGTGGTCGAAGCTACAAGACCTCTGTCAACTCCTTCAGTGTTTTGAGGAATGCACACGGCTGGTAAGTGCAGACGACGCCATCATAAGCATGAGCATCCCACTAATGCGTCTGCTGATGCAAAGTTTGACGCACATTAAGGAGCAGGCGTCTGCAGCTGAAGAGGAGGGAAACCTCAATGACAGTCAGCAATCGTCAGCTCAGGGAATTCTCCTGGACGAGGTTGCGGATGAAGAGGAGGAGGAGGATGATGGGGATGAATATTTATGGGAGGAGGATGCTTCTCAGGGGGCAATAGAAGCTGGTGGCGTTGCAAGGTCAGGTACAGGGTTTTTGCGGGACACAAGTGATGTTGATTTGCAAAAAAGTGCTCCTCAACCCAGCACAAGCAGTGAATTGACACCTGGAACATTGGCCCACATGGCTGAGTGTGCTTTGCGTATCCTAAAAAGGGACCCCCACATTATCAAAATGATGACTGATGACGATTACTGGTTGGCCTGCCTCCTGGATCCACGATATAAAGGAAAATTACAAAATATCATGCCACATGAGAACTTTGAGCAAATATTGGCTACCAAACAAGCAACTCTTGTAGACCGTTTGGTTCAGGCATTCCCAGCACACAGCGGCGGTGATGGTTCTCACATGAGCCGTAGTGGGCAACATGGCAGAGGTGTTAGAGGTGCATAAATCCAAAGTGGCGTTAGACAGAGGGGTTTTATGACCAGGTTGTGGAGTGATTTCGCAACGACCGCTGACACGACAGGTACTGCTGCATCGATTCAAAGTGACAGGAGACAGCATTTTTCCAGTATGGTTACAAACTACTTTTCCGCCCTTATTGATGTTCTCCCTCACAGGTCATTCCCCTTTGATTACTGGGCATCTAAAATAGACACCTGGCCTGATTTGGCAGAATATGCATTACAGGAGCTCGCATGCCCTGCTGCTAGTGTGCTATCAGAAAGAGTATTCAGTGCTGCTGGTTCAATACTGACCGAAAAAAGGACACGTCTGGCTACCAGAAATGTTGATGATCTAACCTTCATTAAAATGAACCAATCATGGATTTCTAATTATTTGGCCCCACCTTCCCCTGCTGACACGTAGCTTGCCTGAAAAATGTCTTGCTTTTGGGCTCCTCTTACTGACTTCTCCAATTCCTCCATTTGCAGCTGCTGAATGTCCACCATAGGCCATTTTTATACCTCCCTAAATGGGCTGACTCCCCCCACAGGGCCGTGGTCACCACCTGGCGCAAGCACCCATGCGAGTGCCGTTTGCCTGGACAGGTGGGTGTGCCCACTCTTGGGCAATGGCACTGGCACTGGGTCCCTCATAGTACAATGAAGTGTCTCTGACGGTGGTGGTGCACAACCAACATCAGACACACCGTTGTAATATGAGGGGCCCTGTGCCAGTACTGCCGCCCACAAGAGTGTTCCCCCCAGCTCGAACAGTGCTCTACCACTTGCAATACTTACCTCTCCCTGCTCCACCACTGTGTAGTCTGTGCTGTTAAATCCTTCAATGGCACTGCCAATACAAATTTGTTGAAATGATAGATGATAGTTAAAATATACAGGGGCCCTGGCCTCCATTTAGACCAGTTAATACTTTGCCCCTACTACCACTGTCTGCTACTCAGCAGAGGAGCCCACCCCTGTACCTAGCTATGCCACCTGTTTGTTTATGAAAAAAAATTTGGCAGACATTTAGCCTACTTACTTATTTGGGCCTACTCACTCTGTCAGCCACTCCTTACAGTTGTCCTCCGCTGAACAAAGCAATGCCGCCTGGTTAGTCCTGTTACCAATTTTGAACTGCATTTAGCCTACTTACTTATTTGGGCCTACTCACTGTGTCAGCTTCTCATTACAGTTGTCCTCCACTGAACAAAGCAATGCCGCCAGGTTACTCCTGTTACCATTTTTGAACTGCGTTTAGCCTACTTACTTATTTGGGCATACTCACTGTGTCAGCCTCTCATTACAGTTGTCCTCTGCTGAACAAAGCAATGCTGCCAGTTTAATCCTGTTACCAATTTTGAACTGCATTTAGCCTACTTACTTATTTGGACCTACTCACTGTGTCAGCTTCTCATTACAGTTGTCCTCCACTGAACAAAGCAATGCCGCCTGTTTAGTCCTGTTACCAATTTTAAACAGCATTTAGCCTACTTACTTATTTGGACCTACTCACTGTGTCAGCTTCTCATTACAGTTGTCCTCCACTGAACAAAGCAATGCCGCCTGTTTAGTCCTGTTACCAATTTTGAACTGCATTTAGCCTACTTACTTATTTGGGCCTACTCACTTTGTCAGCCTCTCATTACAGTTGTCCTCCGCTGAACAAAGCAATGCCGCCTGGTTAGTCCTGTTACCAATTTTGAACTGCATTTAGCTTACTTACTTATTTGGGCCTACTCACTGTGTCAGCCTCTCATTACAGTTGTCGTCCACTGAACAAAGCAATGCCACCTGGTTAATCCTGTTACCAATTTTGAACTGCATTTAGCCTACTTACTTATTTGGGCCTACTCACTGTGTCAGCCTCTCATTACAGTTGTCCTCCACTGAACAAAGCAATGCCACCTGTTTAGTCCTGCTACCAATTTTGAACTGCATTTAGCCTACTTACTTATTTGGGCCTACTCACTGTGTCAGCTTCTCATTACAGTTGTCCTCCACTGAACAAAGCAATGCCGCCTGGTTAGACCTGTTACCAATTTTGAACTGCATTTAGCCTACTTACTTAATTGGGCCTACTCACTGTGTCAGCCTCTCCTTACAGTTGTCCTCCACTGAACAAAGCAATGCCGCCTGGTTAGTCCTGTTACCAATTTTGAACTGCATTTAGCCTACTTACTTATTTGGGCCTACTCACTGTGTCAGCTTCTCATTACAGTTGTCCTCCGCTGAACAAAGCAATGCCGCCTGGTTAGTCCTGTTACCAATTTTGAACTGCATTTAGCCTACTTACTTATTTGGGCCTACTCACTGTGTCAGCTTCTCATTACAGTTGTCCTCCACTGAACAAAGCAATGCCGCCAGGTTACTCCTGTTACCATTTTTGAACTGCGTTTAGCCTACTTACTTATTTGGGCATACTCACTGTGTCAGCCTCTCATTACAGTTGTCCTCTGCTGAACAAAGCAATGCTGCCAGTTTAATCCTGTTACCAATTTTGAACTGCATTTAGCCTACTTACTTATTTGGACCTACTCACTGTGTCAGCTTCTCATTACAGTTGTCCTCCACTGAACAAAGCAATGCCGCCTGTTTAGTCCTGTTACCAATTTTAAACAGCATTTAGCCTACTTACTTATTTGGACCTACTCACTGTGTCAGCTTCTCATTACAGTTGTCCTCCACTGAACAAAGCAATGCCGCCTGTTTAGTCCTGTTACCAATTTTGAACTGCATTTAGCCTACTTACTTATTTGGGCCTACTCACTTTGTCACCCTCTCATTACAGTTGTCCTCCGCTGAACAAAGCAATGCCGCCTGGTTAGTCCTGTTACCAATTTTGAACTGCATTTAGCTTACTTACTTATTTGGGCCTACTCACTGTGTCAGCCTCTCATTACAGTTGTCGTCCACTGAACAAAGCAATGCCACCTGGTTAATCCTGTTACCAATTTTGAACTGCATTTAGCCTACTTACTTATTTGGGCCTACTCACTGTGTCAGCCTCTCATTACAGTTGTCCTCCACTGAACAAAGCAATGCCGCCTGTTTAGTCCTGCTACCAATTTTGAACTGCATTTAGCCTACTTACTTATTTGGGCCTACTCACTGTGTCAGCTTCTCATTACAGTTGTCCTCCACTGAACAAAGCAATGCCGCCTGGTTAGACCTGTTACCAATTTTGAACTGCATTTAGCCTACTTACTTAATTGGGCCTACTCACTGTGTCAGCCTCTCCTTACAGTTCTCCTCCACTGAACAAAGCAATGCCGCCTGGTTAGTCCTGTTACCAATTTTGAACTGCATTTAGCCTACTTACTTATTTGGGCTTACTCACTGTCTCAGCCTCTCATTACAGTTGTCCTCCGCTAAACAAAGCAATGCCGCCAGTTTAGTCCTTTTACCAATTTTGAACTGCATTTAGCCTACTTACTTATTTGGGCCTACTCACTGTGTCAGCCTCTCTTTACAGTTGTCCTCTGCTGAACAAAGCAATGCCGCCTGGTTAGTCCTGTTACCAATTTTGAACTGCATTTAGCCTACTTACTTATTTGGGCCTACCCACTGTGTCAGCTTCTCATTACAGTTGTCCTCCACTGAACAAAGCAATGCCGCCTGGTTAGTGCTGTTACCAATATTGAACTGCATTTAGCCTACTTACTTATTTGTGCCTACTAACTGTGTCTGCCACTCATTACAGTTGTCCTCCACTGAACAAAGCAATGCTGCCTGGTTAGACCTGTTACCAATTTTGAACTGCATTTAGCCTACTTACTTATTTGGGCCTACTCACTGTGTCAGCCTCTCCTTACAGTTGTCCTCCACTGAACAAAGCAATGCCTCCTGGTTAGTCCTGTTACCAATATTGAACTGCATTTAGCCTACTTAGTTATTTGGGCCTACTCACTGTCTCAGCCTCTCATTACAGTTGTCCTCCGCTAAACAAAGCAATGCCGCCAGTTTAGTCCTTTTACCAATTTTGAACTGCATTTAGCCTACTTACTTATTTGGGCCTACTCACTGTGTCAGCCTCTCTTTACAGTTGTCCTCTGCTGAACAAAGCAATGCCGCCTGGTTAGTCCTGTTACCAATTTGGAACTGCATTTAGCCTACTTACTTATTTGGGCCTACTCACTGTGTCAGCTTCTCATTACAGTTGTCCTCCACTGAACAAAGCAATGCCGCCTGGTTAGTGCTGTTACCAATTTTGAACTGCGTTTAGCCTACTTTATTATTTGGGCCTACTAACTGTGTCTGCCGCTCATTACAGTTGTCCTCCACTGAACAAAGCAATGCTGCCTGTTTAGTCCTGTTACCACATTTGAACTGCATTTAGCCCACTTTATTATTTGGGCCTACTAACTGTGTCTGCCTCTCATTACAGTTGTCCTCCACTGAACAAAGCAATGCTGCCTGTTTAGTCCTGTTACCACATTTGAACTGCATTTAGCCCACTTTATTATTTGGGCCTATATCTGTGTTTCCTCCCCATCCTGCCCATTGCCCAGCCACTGCTAGATGATTCTGCTGGTATGTTGACCCAGACCACTACATTCCCCTTGCACTCTACACAGCCAGAATCTGACCCTGCTGAAAGTCAGGTTCCCCTTCCCGCATACTATACCACCTTACACGAGGACAAAGAGGGAGGTGCAGATGAAAGTGCAGGTTCCTTCATCAGTTGCTGCAGGTGAGCCCATGGAGCCTATGCAAATCGCAGGGGTGTCACATGTGAAGCATCATGCCCCTTTGCTCAGGAAGCAGAGAGCCTGTTTTTGCTGTGGTAAAACTGGTCATTATGCTAATACTTGGCCTCTGTTATCTAAGAAAGGTGCAATGGCGGAAAAACTACATAGCTCAGAGGGTGTGGAGGAGGCCGATCTGAGTTTATGCATATCCTCCGTAGTGGTTTCTCAATGCATGCTTCCTGCCAAGGTTGTGGTCGCTGGCAGAGAGTTACCTATTACTGTGTTTGTGGATAGTGGTTCTGCCACTAACCTCATTGATGAGGAGTTTGCACACACAGCCGGTTTCAGGATCGAAAAACTGCCTCATCCTATCCGGGTGGTCACCATCAATGCCACTCCTCTCCCACAGGGGGAGATTACTGAGTTTGTGGCTGAGGTTAAACTCCATATTGGGGTCCTACATGCTGAGCAAGTTACATGTAAGGTGCTCAGTAATCTTCCTGCTCAAATGGTTCTGGGTTTTCCATGGTTGGCTTTACACAACCCGGTGATTGACTGGAAAACTCAGGACATAATTCAGTGGAGCGGATTTTGCCAGGAAAATTGCCTGGCCACGTGTGTGTTCGCTGTGACTCCCAGCATTCCTGAGTCACTGCGGGACTTCGCGGATGTGTTCTCAGAGAAGGGCTGTTCAGAATTGCCACCGCATCGCCCCTATGACTGTACAATTAAGCTAAGACCAGGGGCCAAATTGCCGAAAGCTAGGATGTATAACATCTCTGGTCCTGAGAGGCAAGCTTTAAAAGACTACATCGCTGAGAGTCTGAGCAAAGGGCACATCAGGCCTTCGTCCTCGCCTGTGGCAGCGGGGATTTTCTTCGTTAAGAAGAAAGATGGCAGATTACGCCCGTGTCTGGATTTCAGGGAGTTAAACCAGATTACGGTTCGTGACTAGTGTTGAGCGATACTTTCCGATATCGGAAAGTATCGGTATCGGAAAGTATCGGCCGATACCGTCAAAATATCGGATCCAATCCGATACCGATACCCGATCCCAATGCAAGTCAATGGGACGAAAATATCGGAATTAAAATAAACCCTTTATAAACTTGTAGGTTCATTCTACATGAAGGAAAACAACTAAGAATAATGTAGGATGTATTGGGGGACGTGGCGGAGATATTAAAGGGACAGAGGTTTAGCCCAATGTAATAGAATAGCAGGATTTTTATTTTTTTTTTATGAAGTTCGGCGTTAGAAAGAATTTGACTATGTTATTTTTTTTTTTTTTTATGTCAGATATTGATGTTTCACTACTTCCACGCCCTTCACCTTCTTTTTTACTTCTCCCACGCTTTCTTCTTAATTATCCTCATCATCAGCTTCTTTGACATCAACTTCTTCACCTTATTCATCTTCTTCTTCATCTTCTACCTATTATTTTTTGGGTTACATTGTTCATATTCTTTTTATTTTACTATTATCTTCATCATATTCAACTTCTTCATCATATTCTTATTTGTGACAGGCATTCCCGTAGTTGTTATCTATAAAAGTTTGAAGATTACACCTTCCGTTCTGCCTGTCACAAACCAGTTACATTTGTCCGCGTTCAGTTTGGCCTGCAGCATCAGGCTTTATCCAGGGGCACCACGAGGAGGAACGGACTCACCCCCATACACTGCTTAGTCTTCTTCTGCTTATAATTTACATAATATTTTTTTGCTCTGATATTTTGTGTTATGCTTAATGTCCTTCTGCTCTTTGTTCTGCAGCCTCTTGTTCTTCTGCTTCTCGGTCTTCCAGGTCGTCGTCGTCTCCAGGGTCGTCGTCTCCGGGGTCGTCGTCATCGGGGTGGTCTCCGGGGTCGTCGTCATCGGGGTGGTCTTCAGGGTCATCGTCTCCAGGGTCGTCGTCATCACGGTGGTTGTCGTCTCTGGTGTCGTCGTCATCTTAGGGGTGTTCTTCCGGGTCATCGTGTTTAGTCTCTTGAACTTGGAAATGTAGCAGAAGGTACAAGAAGGCTGAGAAAATGCCGAGAACCAGCTGATGGAACTGGAACTCGGATGGCTACCCGAAGGTCCAAGAGCCAATGGAACTACCGAGGACCAGCTGACGTTACTGGAACCCGGTTACTAAGCAGGAGGTACCCGTGCCTGAAAGCACTACCAAGGACCACCTGACGTTGGTGGAACTCGGATACCCAGAGGGAGGCACCTAAGCCAAAGGCTCTGCCCGGAACCAGCTGACGGTACTGGAACCAGGATGGGGAGCAGAAGGTACAAGAGCAAAAGACACTGCCGAGAACCAGCTGACGGTGCTGGAACCCGGATGGGTAGCCGAAGGTCCAAGAGCCAATGGAACTACCGAGGACCAGCTGACGTTACTGGAACCCGGTTACTAAGCAGGAGGTACCCGTGCCTGAAAGCACTACCAAGGACCACCTGACGTTGGTGGAACTCGGATACCCAGAGGGAGGCACCTAAGCCAAAGGCTCTGCCCGGAACCAGCTGACGGTACTGGAACCAGGATGTGGAGCAGAAGGTACAAGAGCAAGTGTCTGCGTGGCTTTTGCAGGACACGTTGCCGGCTGCACAGCAGGGGAACAGCTGGCGGTGCTGGACCCCACTGACACATTGGCGAGGTGTTTGGCTCTGTGCAGCCAGCACTTCCGGACAGCAACGAGCGGTGTTGTAGCCCGGGCTCTGCAGGGGGAGCAGAGTGTAGGCCGAAGCCTACTTGAACCAATTTCAAAGGTAACCTTTAACCCCCCCTCAGGGGTTAGAAAGTAGAAGAGCCACAGCTTATGCAGCAGTAGTGCTGCACAAGTCAAAGGTTGCTCTTTTAATTTCGCTCCTTGCACACGCTGACTGAAACACGTATAACATTTAGCCCTTTATACAGTCAAACTGTGTTGGAGGCGCGAGTTCCCTTTGTAATGAGACGCAGCACAGATGTCAAGAATCCCACCTTGGTGCTGGGTGCAGCCTCCTGAGCGTTGTTATTTGCTGTACAGGAGTCTGCGCTGTCGTGTTATCCCCTGGCCTAGCGCTGTTAGCGCTGCCCATCTTCTGACCTCATTTAATGTTGGCCGGTGCGGTTCGCGATGCCCATGAATCACAGCCCCGCAGTGTATTGACATAGTTTAAACACTGCGGGGCTGGGATTCATGGCCTGGCGCAGTACATATGTTCGCCTCTCGCTTGGGTTCTTACACCTGCTTCAGACTATGCGGCGTCATCTGATCCCTTATCGCATGCCACGGCCATGAAGCCGCACAGTCCGAAGAAGGCGGAAGGAGAGGAGGGACAGGCGAACTGATGCACTGATCCTGCCCATCAATCACACCCTCGCAGTCCCAATAAATAAGACACCGAGGGGCGTTGTGTGGGTCAGGGCGGCCGCAGAGGCGCAGGCAGCCAAACAATGATGCCAGAAGACGGGCAGCGCTACCAAGGGGGTTGCAGCGTGTCATTACAAAGGAAAGTCACACCACCGGGACGGTTAAATGGTCACACAGAGGACACATTGCAGACGTGTTTTCAGTTCCACATGTGCGAGGAGAATACGTTTCTGAGCCACCTTGCACACATGCAGCATTACCGCTGTACAAGGTGGCTGGATAACGTAAAAACGCCT
The DNA here is from genome assembly GCF_051348905.1 of Ranitomeya variabilis. NCBI lineage: Eukaryota > Metazoa > Chordata > Amphibia > Anura > Dendrobatidae > Ranitomeya > Ranitomeya variabilis. The sequence continues at coordinate 325,481,214 of NC_135234.1, forward strand.
GGGGGAGGGGGGACAGGTTCCCTTCAATTTCAGTTCTTGTGTCTGCGTGGCTTTTGCAGGACACGTTGCCGGCTGCACAGCAGGGGAACAGCTGGCGGTGCTGGACCCCACTGACACATTGGCTGGTGTTTTTCTCTGTGCAGCTAGCACATCTGGGCAAAAACTGGCGGTGTGTTAGAGCCCAGGGACAGCAGGAGGAGGAGCAGGAGGAGGAGGAGCAGGGGGAGGGGAGTGTAGGCCGAAGCCTGCACAGGCGGCAGCTTTGGGTGTGTTGTGTCTGCGTGGCTTTTGCAGGACACGTTGCCGGCTACACAGCAGGGGAACAGCTGGCGGTGCTGGACCCCACTGACACATTGGCGAGGTGTTTGGCTCTGTGCAGCCAGCACTTCCGGACAGCAACTAGCGTTGTTGGAGCCCGGGCTCTGCAGGTGGAGCAGAGTGTAGGCCGAAGCCTAATTGAACCGATTTCAAAAGTCACCTTTAACCCCCCCTCAGGGGTTACAAAGTAGAAGAGCCACAGCTTATGCAGCAGCAGTGCTGCGCAAGTCAAAGGTTGCTCTTGTAATTTTTCTCCTTGCACACGCTGAATGGAACACGTATAACATTTAGCCCTTTATACAGTCAAACTGTGTAATGGAGGCGAGAGTTCCCTTTGTAATGAGACGCAGCACAGGTGTCAAGAATCCCACCTTGGTGCTGGGTGCAGCCTCCCGAGCGTTGTTATTTGCTGTACAGGAGTCTGCGCTGTCGTGTTATCCCCTGGCCTAGCGCCGTTAGCGCTGCCCATCTTCTGGCATCATGTAATGTCGGCCGGTGCGGTTCGCGATGACCATGAATCCCAGCCCCGCAGTGTCTTAACATTGTTAAAACACTGCGGGGCTGGGATTCAGGGCCTGGCGCAGCACATATGTTGGCCTCTCACACTCGGGTCCTTACACCCGCTTCAGACTGTGCGGCGTCATCTGATCCCTTATCGCATGCCACGGCCATGAAGCCGCACAGTCCGAAGAAGGCGGAAGGAGAGGAGGGACAGGCGAACTGATGCACTGATCCTGCCCATCAATCACACCCTCGCAGTCCCAATAAATAAGACACCGAGGGGCGTTGTGTGGGTCAGGGCGGCCGCAGAGGCGCAGCCAGCCAAACAATGATGCCAGAAGACGGGCAGCGCTACCAAGGGGGTTGCAGCGTGTCATTACAAAGGAAAGTCACACCACCGGGACGGTTAAATGGTCACACAGAGGACACATTGCAGACGTGTTTTCAGTTCCACATGTGCGAGGAGAATACGTTTCTGAGCCACCTTGCACACATGCAGCATTACCGCTGTACAAGGTGGCTGGATAACGTAAAAACGCCTGGGGGAGGGGGGACAGGTTCCCTTCAATTTCAGTTCTTGTGTCTGCGTGGCTTTTGCAGGACACGTTGCCGGCTGCACAGCAGGGGAACAGCTGGCGGTGCTGGACCCCACTGACACATTGGCTGGTGTTTTTCTCTGTGCAGCTAGCACATCTGGGCAAAAACTGGCGGTGTGTTAGAGCCCAGGGACAGCAGGAGGAGGAGCAGGAGGAGGAGGAGCAGGGGGAGGGGAGTGTAGGCCGAAGCCTGCACAGGCGGCAGCTTTGGGTGTGTTGTGTCTGCGTGGCTTTTGCAGGACACGTTGCCGGCTACACAGCAGGGGAACAGCTGGCGGTGCTGGACCCCACTGACACATTGGCGAGGTGTTTGGCTCTGTGCAGCCAGCACTTCCGGACAGCAACTAGCGTTGTTGGAGCCCGGGCTCTGCAGGTGGAGCAGAGTGTAGGCCGAAGCCTAATTGAACCGATTTCAAAAGTCACCTTTAACCCCCCCTCAGGGGTTACAAAGTAGAAGAGCCACAGCTTATGCAGCAGCAGTGCTGCGCAAGTCAAAGGTTGCTCTTGTAATTTTTCTCCTTGCACACGCTGAATGGAACACGTATAACATTTAGCCCTTTATACAGTCAAACTGTGTAATGGAGGCGAGAGTTCCCTTTGTAATGAGACGCAGCACAGGTGTCAAGAATCCCACCTTGGTGCTGGGTGCAGCCTCCCGAGCGTTGTTATTTGCTGTACAGGAGTCTGCGCTGTCGTGTTATCCCCTGGCCTAGCGCCGTTAGCGCTGCCCATCTTCTGGCATCATGTAATGTCGGCCGGTGCGGTTCGCGATGACCATGAATCCCAGCCCCGCAGTGTCTTAACATTGTTAAAACACTGCGGGGCTGGGATTCAGGGCCTGGCGCAGCACATATGTTGGCCTCTCACACTCGGGTCCTTACACCCGCTTCAGACTGTGCGGCGTCATCTGATCCCTTATCGCATGCCACGGCCATGAAGCCGCACAGTCCGAAGAAGGCGGAAGGAGAGGAGGGACAGGCGAACTGATGCACTGATCCTGCCCATCAATCACACCCTCGCAGTCCCAATAAATAAGACACCGAGGGGCGTTGTGTGGGTCAGGGCGGCCGCAGAGGCGCAGCCAGCCAAACAATGATGCCAGAAGACGGGCAGCGCTACCAAGGGGGTTGCAGCGTGTCATTACAAAGGAAAGTCACACCACCGGGACGGTTAAATGGTCACACAGAGGACACATTGCAGACGTGTTTTCAGTTCCACATGTGCGAGGAGAATACGTTTCTGAGCCACCTTGCACACATGCAGCATTACCGCTGTACAAGGTGGCTGGATAACGTAAAAACGCCTGGGGGAGGGGGGACAGGTTCCCTTCAATTTCAGTTCTTGTGTCTGCGTGGCTTTTGCAGGACACGTTGCCGGCTGCACAGCAGGGGAACAGCTGGCGGTGCTGGACCCCACTGACACATTGGCTGGTGTTTTTCTCTGTGCAGCTAGCACATCTGGGCAAAAACTGGTGGTGTGTTAGAGCCCAGGGACAGCAGGAGGAGGAGCAGGAGGAGGAGGAGCAGGGGGAGGGGAGTGTAGGCCGAAGCCTGCACAGGCGGCAGCTTTGGGTGTGTTGTGTCTGCGTGGCTTTTGCAGGACACGTTGCCGGCTACACAGCAGGGGAACAGCTGGCGGTGCTGGACCCCACTGACACATTGGCGAGGTGTTTGGCTCTGTGCAGCCAGCACTTCCGGACAGCAACTAGCGTTGTTGGAGCCCGGGCTCTGCAGGTGGAGCAGAGTGTAGGCCGAAGCCTAATTGAACCGATTTCAAAAGTCACCTTTAACCCCCCCTCAGGGGTTACAAAGTAGAAGAGCCACAGCTTATGCAGCAGCAGTGCTGCGCAAGTCAAAGGTTGCTCTTGTAATTTTTCTCCTTGCACACGCTGAATGGAACACGTATAACATTTAGCCCTTTATACAGTCAAACTGTGTAATGGAGGCGAGAGTTCCCTTTGTAATGAGACGCAGCACAGGTGTCAAGAATCCCACCTTGGTGCTGGGTGCAGCCTCCCGAGCGTTGTTATTTGCTGTACAGGAGTCTGCGCTGTCGTGTTATCCCCTGGCCTAGCGCCGTTAGCGCTGCCCATCTTCTGGCATCATGTAATGTCGGCCGGTGCGGTTCGCGATGACCATGAATCCCAGCCCCGCAGTGTCTTAACATTGTTAAAACACTGCGGGGCTGGGATTCAGGGCCTGGCGCAGCACATATGTTCGCCTCTCACACTCGGGTCCTTACACCCGCTTCAGACTGTGCGGCGTCATCTGATCCCTTATCGCATGCCACGGCCATGAAGCCACACAGTCCGAAGAAGGCGGAAGGAGAGGAGGGACAGGCGAACTGATGCACTGATCCTGCCCATCAATCACACCCTCGCAGTCCCAATAAATAAGACACCGAGGGGCGTTGTGTGGGTCAGGGCGGCCGCAGAGGCGCAGCCAGCCAAACAATGATGCCAGAAGACGGGCAGCGCTACCAAGGGGGTTGCAGCGTGTCATTACAAAGGAAAGTCACACCACCGGGACGGTTAAATGGTCACACAGAGGACACATTGCAGACGTGTTTTCAGTTCCACATGTGCGAGGAGAATACGTTTCTGAGCCACCTTGCACACATGCAGCATTACCGCTGTACAAGGTGGCTGGATAACGTAAAAACGCCTGGGGGAGGGGGGACAGGTTCCCTTCAATTTCAGTTCTTGTGTCTGCGTGGCTTTTGCAGGACACGTTGCCGGCTGCACAGCAGGGGAACAGCTGGCGGTGCTGGACCCCACTGACACATTGGCTGGTGTTTTTCTCTGTGCAGCTAGCACATCTGGGCAAAAACTGGCGGTGTGTTAGAGCCCAGGGACAGCAGGAGGAGGAGCAGGAGGAGGAGGAGCAGGGGGAGGGGAGTGTAGGCCGAAGCCTGCACAGGCGGCAGCTTTGGGTGTGTTGTGTCTGCGTGGCTTTTGCAGGACACGTTGCCGGCTACACAGCAGGGGAACAGCTGGCGGTGCTGGACCCCACTGACACATTGGCGAGGTGTTTGGCTCTGTGCAGCCAGCACTTCCGGACAGCAACTAGCGTTGTTGGAGCCCGGGCTCTGCAGGTGGAGCAGAGTGTAGGCCGAAGCCTAATTGAACCGATTTCAAAAGTCACCTTTAACCCCCCCTCAGGGGTTACAAAGTAGAAGAGCCACAGCTTATGCAGCAGCAGTGCTGCGCAAGTCAAAGGTTGCTCTTGTAATTTTTCTCCTTGCACACGCTGAATGGAACACGTATAACATTTAGCCCTTTATACAGTCAAACTGTGTAATGGAGGCGAGAGTTCCCTTTGTAATGAGACGCAGCACAGGTGTCAAGAATCCCACCTTGGTGCTGGGTGCAGCCTCCCGAGCGTTGTTATTTGCTGTACAGGAGTCTGCGCTGTCGTGTTATCCCCTGGCCTAGCGCCGTTAGCGCTGCCCATCTTCTGGCATCATGTAATGTCGGCCGGTGCGGTTCGCGATGACCATGAATCCCAGCCCCGCAGTGTCTTAACATTGTTAAAACACTGCGGGGCTGGGATTCAGGGCCTGGCGCAGCACATATGTTCGCCTCTCACACTCGGGTCCTTACACCCGCTTCAGACTGTGCGGCGTCATCTGATCCCTTATCGCATGCCACGGCCATGAAGCCGCACAGTCCGAAGAAGGCGGAAGGAGAGGAGGGACAGGCGAACTGATGCACTGATCCTGCCCATCAATCACACCCTCGCAGTCCCATTAAATAAGACAACGAGGGCTGTTGTGTGGGTCAGGGCGGCCGCAGAAGCGCAGCCAGCCAAACAATGATGCCAGAAGACGGGCAGCGTTACCAAGGAGCTTGTTGCGTGTGTCAATACAAAGTCAAATCACACCTGAGGGACGTTTTAATGGTCACAGAGGACACATTTTAGACGTGTTCACTTCAACATGGGCAAGGAGAATAAGTTTCTGAGCCACCTTGAACACATGCAGCATTACTGCTGTTCAAGGTAGCTGTAAAACATAGAAACACCTGGGGGAGGGGGGACAGGTTCCCTTCAATTTCAGTTCTTGTGTCTGCGTGGCGGTCGCAGGACACGTTGCCGGCTACACAGCAGGGGAACAGCTGGCGGTGCTGGACCCCACTGACACATTGGCTGGTGTTTTTCTCTGTGCAGCTAGCACATCTGGGCAAAAACTGGCGGTGTTAGAGCCCAGGGTCAGCAGGAGGAGCAGGGGGAGCGGAGTGTAGGCCGAAGCCTGCACTCGAGCAAGTTGAAAGGAAACCTTTAACCCCCCCCCCCCCAGGCGTTTGTAGCTGAAAGAGCCATTGTGTACAGCACTAATGCTGGAAAAGGTAAACTTAGCTCTTTTAATTATGGTCCTTGTACATGCGGAACCTAACATTTATGAAATGTGTCCCCACACAGCGTTAAACCGTCCGGTAGGTGGAACTTTCCTTTGTCGTGTGACGCAGCACAGCCATCATTTTTACCCCCTTGTCGCCGTTCGCCCCCTCCTCAGCGTTGTTTGAATCTGTCCCGGAGCCTGCGCTGTTAGGTTAGCCCATGGCTATGCACACATGTTGCGCTGCCCGTCTTCTGACCTCATTTGGTGTCAGGCTGGCTGCGCCTGTGCGGGTGCGCTGGCCGAGATCCCGCCTCGCAGTGTCGTCTCATGTAATCCCACCGCGGGCCTGTGATCCGTGCCCGTGCGCAGTGCATATCCTCTCCTCTCACTCCCCTCCCTACGGCTTTTTCAGACTGTGCGGTGTCACGGCCGTGGCATGCTATTAGGGACCAGCTGACATCGCACAGTCTGAAGAAGCCGTAGGGAGGGGAGTGAGAGGAGAGGATATGCACTGCGCACGGATCACAGGCCCGCGGTGGGATTACATTAGACGACACTGCGAGGCGGGATCTCGGCCAGCGCACCCGCACAGGCGCAGCCAGCCTGACACCAAATGAGGTCAGAAGACGGGCAGCGCAACATGTGTGCATGGCCAAGGGCTAACCTAACAGCGCAGGCTCCGGGACAGATTCAAACAACGCTGAGGAGGGGGCGCACGGCGCCAAGGGGGTAAAAATGATGGCTGTGCTGCGTCACACGACAAAGGAAAGTTCCACCTACCGGACGGTGTAACGCTGTGTGGGGACACATTTCATAAGTGTTTGGTTCAGCATGTGCAAGGAGCATCACGAAAAGAGGCACTTTTTCCCTTTGCATCATCATTACTGCTGCACAAGGTGGCTCCTTCAGTAACAAACGCCTGGGGGGGGGGGGGGGGTCAGGTTCCCTTACATTTAACTTGTTGTGTCTGCGTGGCGGTCGCAGTACACGTTGCCGTATACACAGCAGGGGAACAGCTGGCGGTGCTGAACCCCACTAACACATTGGCGAGGTGTTTGGCTCTGTGCGTACAGCACTTCTGGACGGCAACTAGCGGTGTTGGAGCCCAGGGACACGTGGAGGAGGAGGAGGTTGGAGGAGGTAGGAGGAGGTAGGAGGGATTGCCACACACACAGCAGGGGAACAGCTGACGTTACTGAACCCCAATAACAGAGGAGGGACTGTTGACTGTGCGTACAGCACTTCTGGACGGCAACTGGCGGTGTTGGAGCCCAGGGACAGGTGGAGGAGGAGGAGGTTGGAGGAGGTAGGAGGGATTGCCACACACACAGCAGGGGAACAGCTGACGTTACTGAACCCCAATAACAGAGGAGGGACTGTTGACTGTGCGTACAGCACTTCTGGACGGCAACTGGCGGTGTTGGAGCCCAGGGACAGGTGGAGGAGGAGGAGGTAGGAGGAGGTAGGAGGGATTGCCACACACACAGCAGGGGAACAGCTGACGTTACTGAACCCCAATAACAGAGGAGGGACTGTTGACTGTGCGTACAGCACTTCTGGACGGCAACTGGCGGTGTTGGAGCCCAGGGACAGGTGGAGGAGGAGGAGGTTGGAGGAGGTAGGAGGAGGTAGGAGGGATTGCCACACACACAGCAGGGGAACAGCTGACGTTACTGAACCCCAATAACAGAGGAGGGACTGTTGACTGTGCGTACAGCACTTCTGGACGGCAACTGGCGGTGTTGGAGCCCAGGGACAGGTGGAGGAGGAGGAGGTAGGAGGAGGTAGGAGGGATTGCCACACACACAGCAGGGGAACAGCTGACGTTACTGAACCCCAATAACAGAGGAGGGACTGTTGACTGTGCGTACAGCACTTCTGGACGGCAACTGGCGGTGTTGGAGCCCAGGGACAGGTGGAGGAGGAGGAGGTTGGAGGAGGTAGGAGGGATTGCCACACACACAGCAGGGGAACAGCTGACGTTACTGAACCCCAATAACAGAGGAGGGACTGTTGACTGTGCGTACAGCACTTCTGGACGGCAACTGGCGGTGTTGGAGCCCAGGGACAGGTGGAGGAGGAGGAGGTTGGAGGAGGTAGGAGGGATTGCCACACACACAGCAGGGGAACAGCTGACGTTACTGAACCCCAATAACAGAGGAGGGACTGTTGACTGTGCGTACAGCACTTCTGGACGGCAACTGGCGGTGTTGGAGCCCAGGGACAGGTGGAGGAGGAGGAGGTTGGAGGAGGTAGGAGGGATTGCCACACACACAGCAGGGGAACAGCTGACGTTACTGAACCCCAATAACAGAGGAGGGACTGTTGACTGTGCGTACAGCACTTCTGGACGGCAACTGGCGGTGTTGGAGCCCAGGGACAGGTGGAGGAGGAGGAGGTAGGAGGGATTGCCACACACACAGCAGGGGAACAGCTGACGTTACTGAACCCCAATAACAGAGGAGGGACTGTTGACTGTGCGTACAGCACTTCTGGACGGCAACTGGCGGTGTTGGAGCCCAGGGACAGGTGGAGGAGGAGGAGGTTGGAGGAGGTAGGAGGGATTGCCACACACACAGCAGGGGAACAGCTGACGTTACTGAACCCCAATAACAGAGGAGCGACTGTTGGGACTGTGCGTACAGCACTACCAGGCAACAACTAGCGGTGTTGGAGCCCAGGGACAGGTGGAAAAGCAGAGGAACACAATGTAGGCCGAAGCCTGAGAAAGTCGAAAGGGAACCTTTAACCCCCCCCCAAGGCGTTTGTAGCTGAAAGAGCCAGCTTGTGCAGCACAAAAGATGCAAAAGGAAAAGGTGGCTCTTTTCATCATGCTCCTTGCAAACACAGAACTAAACACTTATAAAATGTGTCCCCTGCAACCGTAAAACCGTCCCGGAGGTGGGACTTTCCTTCGTAATGTGACGCAGCCCAGCCGTCATTCCTACCCCCCCGGCGCCGCGCACCGGCTCCTCAGCGTTGTTTTATTCCGTCCAGGAGCCTGCGCTGTTATGTTATCCCGTGGCCAGGCACACTTAGCGCTGCCCGTCTTCTGGCATCATTTGGTGTCTGGATGGCTGCGCCTGTGCGGCCGCGCTGGCAGAGAGCCCGCCTCGCAGTGTCTTCTGATTTAATCCCACTGGGGGCCTGGGATCCATGGACATGCGCAGTGCATATCTGAACCTCCACCTCTCACTCATCTCCCTATGGCTTCTTCAGACTGTGCGGTGTCACGGCCGTGGCATGCTGTTAGGGACCAGCTGACACCGAACAGTCTGAAGAAGCCATAGGGAAATGAGTGAGAGGTGGAGGTTCAGATATGCACTGCGCATGTCCATGGATCCCAGGCCCCCAGTGGGATTAAATCAGAAGACACTGCGAGGCGGGCTCTCTGCCAGCGCGGCCGCACAGGCGCAGCCATCCAGACACCAAATGATGCCAGAAGACGGGCAGCGCTAAGTGTGCCTGGCCACGGGATAACATAACAGCGCAGGCTCCTGGACGGAATAAAACAACGCTGAGGAGCCGGTGCGCGGCGCCGGGGGGGTAGGAATGACGGCTGGGCTGCGTCACATTACGAAGGAAAGTCCCACCTCCGGGACGGTTTTACGGTATCAGTGGACACATTTTATAAGTGTTAAGTTCTGCGTGTGCAAGGAGCTAAACAAAAATAGCTACCTTTTCCTTGGGCAGCATTACTGCTGCACAAGGTGGCTCTTTCAGTAACAAACGCCTTGGGGGGGGGGGACAGATTCCCTTACATTTCAGTTGTTGTGTCAGCGTGGCGGTCGCATGACACATTGCCGGCTACACAGCTGGGGATCAGCTGACGTTACTGAAACCCAATAACACTGGGTCGTATGTTTTGACTGTGCAGACGGCACGTCTGAGCCTCAACTGGCGGTGTTGGAGCCCAGGAATTTAAGTTCAGGTGGTAGAAAGATGAACACAACAGGAGACCTGGATAACGTATACAGTGACCTAATTATTCAATCAGGAGGAGGAGTGGCAAATTCCGGCGAGATCCAGGCCTTGTTCATTTTCAGGAAAGTAAGCCGGTCAACGTTATCGGAGGATAGTCGCATGCGACGGTCAGTTAGTACACCACCTGCAGCACTAAAGACACGTTCTGATAATACACTGGCCGCAGGGCAAGACAGCACCTCCAATGCATACTGGCTTAGCTCTGGCCATGTATCCAGCTTTGAGACCCAAAACTTGAAAGGGGAAGAGCCGTCTGGGAGTACAGCAAGAGGGCAAGACATGTAGTCTGTCACCATCTGACGGAACCGTTGCCTCCTGCTGACTGGAGCCGTCTGTGATGGTGTAGACTTTTGTGGCGGGCACAGAAAACTGTGCCACAGTTCGGCCATACTGGTCTTGCCTTGGGCAGAGGCACTGCTTCTGCTCCCTCTTTGTGCAGAGCCTCCACCACGGCCTGGACGCACTGAGCTGCTTTGGAATGCACTAGCAGCACTTCTCTCAGTTGGAATGGAGAAGATGATGGAATTGACCAGTGTGTCTTGGTACTCCCGCATTTTTCGCTCCCGGTTCAACGGTGTGATGAGGCTTTCTACGTTGTCCCGGTAGCGAGGATCGAGGAGGGTGAACACCCAATAATCAGACATGTTGAGAATGTGGGCGATGCGGCGGTCGTTTCTCAGGCACTGCAGCATGTAATCCACCATGTGCTGCAGACTGCCAACTGCCCAAGAAACGCTGTCCCCTGCTGGAGGCGTGATCTCTGCCCGCTCGTCATCACCCCACCCTCGCTGTACACACTGAGTACTGGACAATTGTGTAACTCCCTCCTCTGGACGGATGTCTTCCTCCTCCATTGACTCCTCCTCATCCTCCTCACAAACGGTCCCCTGCCTACGCGTTTGTGAGGAACCACGTGGCGCTGACTGTCCAGAAGATGATGGAAATGGTGAATCCTCATCCTCCACCTCTTCCACAACATCATCCCTTAGCGCTTGCAGTGATTTTTCAAGCAGGCAGATAAGGGGGACAGTCATGCTGACTAGTGCATCATCTGCACTCGCCATCCGCGTGGAATAATCAAAGGGACGCAAAACCTGGCAGACGTCATTCATAGTGGCCCACTCTGTGGTTGTGAAGTCTGTACGGCGCTGACTGCGACTTTTTTGCGCCTGAAGCAGCTGGTACTCCATTACAGCTTGCTGCTGCTCACACAACCGCTCCAACATATGTAACGTGGAATTCCACCTGGTAGGTAGGTCACATATGATGCGATGTTCCGGCAGGCGGTGTCGGCGCTGCAGAGCCGCAATGCGCGCTTTTGCCGTGCTGGAACGCCGCAAGTGAGCACACTCTAGGCGGACCTTGTGCAGCAGTGCATCAAGATCCGGATAGTCCCTCAAAAAGCTCTGCACGACCAAATTGAGCACATGTGCCAGACATGGGATGTGAGTGAGGTTGCCGAGGCCCAGAGCTGCCACCAGATTTCGGCCATTATCACACACTACCATGCCTGGCTGGAGATTCGCTGGCACAAACCACACATCGCTCTCCTGCTTGATGGCATTCCAGAGCTCCTGCGCTGTGTGGCTACGATTCCCCAAGAAAATTAATTTCAAGACGGCCTGTTGACGTTTGGCCACGGCTGTGCTCATGTCGGTCGTAACAGGTACACGTTCATCACGGGTCCATGTGGAGGTGGACTGTGACGGCTCCTGCAGCGATGATTCTGAGGAACTGGTGTAAGAGGAGGAGTCAATGCGTACAGAATGGATTCCTGCAATCCTTGGAGTGGGCAGGACACGTCCTGCGCCACTCGCACGGTCTGTACCCGGCTCAACGACATTAACCCAATGGGCAGTGAGGGAAAGGTATCGCCCCTGTCCATGTTGACTGGTCCACGCATCGGTGGTGAGGTGGACCTTGCTACTGACGGCGTTCAGTAGCGCGTGTTTTATGTGTCCCTCCACATGCTTCTGCAGGGCAGGGACGGCTTGCCTGCTGAAGTAAAAGCGGCTGGGCACATTGTACTGTGGGACTGCCAATGACATCAAGTCACGGAAGCTGTCAGTCTCCACCAGCCTGAATGACAGCATTTCCAGTGACAGAAGTTTGGCAATGCCTGCAGTCAGAGCCTGTGCTCGTGGGTGGTTTGACGAGAAAGGCCGCCTTTTCTCCCATGCCTGTACTACCGATGGCTGTAGACTGGGCTGGGAGTGTGTGGATGACTGGGAAAGTGGCGCTGCGGGTGGAATTACAGCGGGTCTCTGGACAACAGGGGCAGAGGTTCTTCCACGGCGATCCTGGGAGGACGCCGAACCAGCTGCGTGTGAGGTAGAGGAAGAGGCAACACGAGCTGAAGAGGTGGTAGCTGCCGCTGTTGGTTGGCCTACCTCTTCAGTGTGTTTTTCTAACTCCGCCGGGTGCCTGTTGCGCACATGTTTCCACATGTTGGAGGTATTGAGGTTGCTGACATTTTTCCCTCTTTTGACTTTTTGATGACACACGTTGCATCTGACATAGCAAATGTCATCTGCAACTGTGTCAAAAAAGGACCAGGCACTGCAAGTCTTGGGAGCGCCCTTTTTGGCTTTTGGAAGAGACATGCTCCTAACGGGTGCCAAAGCGGAGGCTGCAGGATCCGCAGTCTTCCCCCTCCCTCTCCCTCTTTGGGCCGTACGGGGAATCTCTTCCTCAGAGCTGCTCCCACCACCTTCCTGTCCCTCACGCCAAGATGGGTCGAGGACCTCATCATCTACACTACCCTCTGCCCCCAACTGCTCCTCCTGGGTAGTCTCAGCAGCAGAGCACGCACCAGTAAGTGGCACCTGAGTGTCATCATCAGCTGATGCGGCCTGCGATGTGGTGACCGGAGCCACTGGCCCACCCGCCTCTTCAGAGGAAGACAGAAAAAGCTGTTGGGCATCACTGCACCCTGCCTCTTCTTCCATTTCTCCAATGCTGCTTGGCTGGCCCCCTGTTTCCAAGCCAAGAGATTCAGAGAACAGAAGTAGAGACGGCTCCTGTCCTGGGCTCTCTGTCTGCCTGGGCAATTTGGCAGGTGGTGAAGAGACAGATGGCTGCTCTCCAGTGCTCTGTGTCTGAGAGGATGTGGCACTAATGGAAGTTGATGCATTAGCTGCCATCCATCCGACAACAGCTTCAATTTGTTCTTCACGCAGCAGCGGTGTACGGCGCTCGGACACAAAGCTTCGCATGAACGACTGTTGCCTGGTGAAAGTGGGTGCTGATGAGTCACCGGTGCCCGCAGCAGGCACAGAATCCCCACGTCCCCTCCCTGCTCCGCGACGGCTCCCACGCCCCCGTGCCTTACTCACTGCCTTCTTCATCTTGGTTGACTGATAAAGATAAGCAGAAAAGTACTAACGGATTTGTGTGCTTATTCCTGAGCAACTCCTCCTAACAGGTATAAGAAGCACTAATTATCTAAAGTGTGGACTAGACTTTAATATGAGCTAATGTGGCCTACAGAAATGTAAAGTGGTGTAACTGGTGTGTTTGGTGAACTTTATTATTTATTTATTTTTTGGGGGCTGAACTGACAACAGATAGAGCTGCAGTCACACGGAGACCGTGCAGACAGACGTAAACGGCGCTACAAGGCCCAAAAACCCTCCTCTACTTTATCCTATGTAGTGTTTTTCCACAAATTAGCTGGAGACGGGTGGAAAGACACTAATAGGATTTTTTTGAATAAATTAGCAGCAGACTACACTATTTGGAAAAAAAAGAAAATTGATTTGGCGGTATGACGCAGTGAAAAACCCTGAGCTGGAGACAACCAGGCTATAGCTGCTCACAGATTACAGGGCGAGCTGCAGTCACACGGAGACCGTGCAGACAGCCGTAAACGGCGCTGCAAGGCCCAAAAACCCTCCTCTACTTTATCCTATGTAGTGTTTTTCCACAAATTAGCTGGAGACGGGTGGAAAGACACTAATAGGATTTTTTTAAATTAATTAGCAGCAGACTACACTACTTTGAAAAAAAAGAAAATTGATTTGGCAGTATGACGCAGTGAAAAACCCTGAGCTGGAGACAACCAGGCTATAGCTGCTCACAGATTACAGGGCGAGCTGCAGTCACACGGAGACCGTGCAGACAGCCGTAAACGGCGCTGCAAGGCCCAAAAACCCTCCTCTACTTTATCCTATGTAGTGTTTTTCCACAAATTAGCTGGAGACGGGTGGAAAGACACTAATAGGATTTTTTTAAATTAATTAGCAGCAGACTACACTACTTTGAAAAAAAAGAAAATTGATTTGGCGGTATGACGCAGTGAAAAACCCTGAGCTGGAGACAACCAGGCTACAGCTGCTCACAGATTACAGGGCGAGCTGCAGTCACACGGAGACCGTGCAGACAGCCGTAAACGGCGCTGCAAGGCCCAAAAACCCTCCTCTACTTTATCCTATGTAGTGTTTTTCCACAAATTAGCTGGAGACGGGTGGAAAGACACTAATAGGATTTTTTAAAATTAATTAGCAGCAGACTACACTACTTTGAAAAAAAAGAAAATTGATTTGGCGGTATGACGCAGTGAAAAACCCTGAGCTGGAGACAACCAGGCTACAGCTGCTCACAGATTACAGGGCGAGCTGCAGTCACACGGAGACCGTGCAGACAGCCGTAAACGGCGCTGCAAGGCCCAAAAACCCTCCTCTACTTTATCCTATGTAGTGTTTTTCCACAAATTAGCTGGAGACGGGTGGAAAGACACTAATAGGATTTTTTTGAATAAATTAGCAGCAGACTACACTACTTGGGAAAAAAAAAAAAAAAAGGAACAGTATGAGGCAATGAACCACCCTCCCTGAACTGAATACAACCAACTATGGATGGCCTATGTGGCTGCACTCAGACTGGAGACTGGGCTGCACTCACACACACACACACACAGACCCTGCAGATCGCTGTGAAAACAGCGCTACAAGGCAAAAGCAAGGTGAATAGTAGGTGAACACAGCGGTTGCTAAATTAGCCTTTGGAAAGCACAAAGAAGCAAATCGCTATCTCTAAACTGTCCCTCAGTCAGCAAACAGCGTCCTGTCACTAACTGAATTCACAGCAGAGTGATCGCAAAATGGCGCCAGCGACTTTTAAACTGCATCATGACATCATTACACCAGCCAATCACAGCCTTGCCAGTAGTTTCATGCCCTCCATGCTAAACAGGATGTGCCCACACTTGGAATCAATCTCATTGGCTGAATTTCTGCTTTTTGAATCTTAGAACTTCCGATTCCGGTATCCGATACGCGGCAAGTATCGGAATCCCGGTATCGGAATTCCGATACCGCAAGTATCGGCCGATACCCGATACTTGCGGTATCGGAATGCTCAACACTATTCGTGACCCATACCCTATGCCACTGATACCGGATCTGTTCAATCAGGTGGCTGGTGCTAGGTGGTTCTCTAAGCTTGACCTCAGGGGGGCGTACAACCTCATAAGAGTCCGTCAAGGTGATGAGTGGAAGACGGCTTTTAATACTCCTGAGGGTCATTTTGAAAATCTGGTGATGCCTTTTGGTTTGACAAACGCGCCTGCTGTTTTTCAGCATTTCATAAACGATGTGTTCTCTCATGTCATGGGAAAATTAATTATTGTGTACCTTGATGACATTCTCATCTATTCATGCGACCGTGATACTCATTTAGAGCATGTTAGGCAGGTGTTACAGCTGCTCAGAGAGAATAAGCTCTATGCTAAACTGGAGAAATGTGTATTTTCAGTTCAGGAGTTGCCTTTTTTGGGTTATATTGTGTCCGCTTCAGGGTTCAAAATGGACGCCGCTAAGGTGCAAGCGGTGCTGCGTTGGGAACGTCCTGATAACCTAAAAACGCTCCAGCGGTTCCTGGGGTTTTCGAATTATTATAGAAAGTTTATTAAAAAAATTTCTGTCATTGCTAAACCGCTCACTGACATGACAAGAAAAGGTACCGATTTCTCCGCCTGGTCTGAGACTGCTGTGCGCGCATTCGAGTTTCTGAAAAACAGTTTTGTTTCAGCTCCCATTCTGATGCAACTGGATGTATCGAAACCATTTACTGTGGAGGTCGATGCATCTGAGGTTGGAGTGGGGGCGGTGCTGTCTCAAGGCTCATCCTTGAGCGACTTGCGTCCATGCGCCTATTTCTCCAAGAAACTGTCGCCCGCCGAACGTAATTACGACATAGGCAACAGGGAGTTGTTGGCTATCAAGTTGGCTTTTGAGGAATGGCGACACTTCTTGGAGGGGTCGGTTCATCAGGTTACTGTTATTACTGACCATAAGAATCTGCTGTATTTGGAGTAAGCCAAGCGTCTGTCCCCCAGGCAGGCTCGCTGGGCATTGTTTTTCACGCGGTTCAACTTTTTTGTCACTTACCGACCTGGGTCTAAAAACACTAAGATAATAAAACGAACCCAAGAAGAAAAGTAATCGTTTACAGTTCACCCACATTGCTCACAACCCCAGTGGGGGAGCATATACACAGGGAAGAACACCAGTACTTGAAAAGAGGACACTCCTACTATATTAGAAACCAAAAAAGAAGAATTGGAGTATATGTCCGAAAAAATGTACCAAATTTTATTAAATAAATAACACAGATAACAAAATCAAACATATAACAACACAAAAATACATATTACATAAATTCAATTGAGGTGGGTAGCACAGACCAGATGGCCGGTGCTGTCCATTGCCAACGCCATATGTATACAGCAAGTCACATGCATAATGCAAAATTTATACCAAGTCACAGGGAAATATATTGGGTCGTATAGAAAAGAACGTGCAGCCCTGTACATAGGCTAACACCCAAGTAACTAAATATTCGAACCCATCCCCATGCACTTATCACAAAAATGGCGTCAGACCTGGACAGCACCGTTGCCCTAACGCGCGTTTCGCGTCGGCTTCGTCAGGGGGCGGGTCACTTACCGACCTGGGTCTAAAAACACTAAGGCAGATGCTTTGTCCAGGTGTTTTCCGGGGGGAGAACCTCAGGAAGAACCGGTACCCATCCTCCAAAAGGGTGTAGTGGTCTCTGCTCTCATGACCGAGGTTGAGGCTGAGATTGCCGAGGCTCAGGAGGAGGTACCACCTGAGCTTCCCGTTGACAAATCCTTTGTACCGCTTCATCTTCACCTAAAGGTGTTGGGTGAGCATCATGATGCTGTTCTGGCTGGCCATCCAGGGGTTAGGGGTACCTTGGAGTTGGTGTCGCATCAGTTTTGGTGGCCCAAAATCCGACAGGACGTGGTCTCATACGTGTCAGTATGTACCACGTGCGCTAGGGCTAAGACGCCCCGCTCCCGTCCTGCTGGGACACTACTTCCTCTCGAGGTACCCAGTAGGCCATGGATGGAGATCTCCATGGATTTTATCACAGACTTGCCTTCTTCTGCTGGGAACACGGTCATCTTGGTGATTGTTGATCGTTTCTCAAAAATGTCGCACTTTGTGTCTTTGCCTTTGTTGCCTATTGCTAAGACTCTGGCTCAGGTATTTGTGCAGGAGGTGGTCAGACTTCACGGGGTCCCATCTGACATCGTGTCTGATAGGGGTACTCAGTTTGTGGCAAAATTTTGGAAAGCATTTTGCTCACGGCTGGGGATCAAGTTGTCGCATTCTTTGGCGTTTCATCCTCAGTCAAATGGTCAGACCGAGCGTATGAACCAAAATTTGGAGCAGTACTTATGCTGTTTTGTTTCCGACAACCAGGAGGAGTGGTCAACGTTCCTTCCTATGGCTGAGTTTGCCATAAATAATCACCGCCAGGAGTATTCTGGGGAGTCTCCGTTCTTTTGTGTTTACGGGCAACATCCTCAATTTTGTACTTTGAGTCAGGGGGGCTCTTCCGGCGTTCCGGAGGGGGACATGTTAGGAGCACAACTGTCATCCATCTGGAGGAAAGTGAAACAGCGCCTGTTGAGCGTGGGTGCAAGGTACAAACGTGTGGCTGACAATAGACGTGTGCCATGTCCGGACCTGAGTGTGGGTGACTGGGTGTGGTTGTCCACAAAAAACATAAGACTTAAAATACCATCCCTTAAATTGGGTCCGACTCCTAGGTTTATTGGTCCGTTTAGAGTCGCCGCCATCGTTAACCCGGTAGCTTACCGATTGGAACTCCCTACGGTATATAAGATTCACAATGTGTTCCACAGATCATTATTAAAAAAGGTGGTGGGTTCTGTGGACGCGGTGCCGATGCCTCCTCCAGTTTTGGTGGATGGCAATTTAGAGTTTGAAGTCTCTTAGGTGATTGAGTCTCGTGTGGTGCGCCGCTCATTACAGTACTTGGTACACTGGCGTGGTTATGGGCCGGAGGAGAGGTCTTGGGTACCAGCTTCGGACATACATGCGGACCGGCTGGTCAGTATGTTTCACCGCCGCCATCCGGACAAGCCGGGTCCTATAAGTCGTGAGGGCCCTGGGGTCCCTCGTAGAAGGCAGGGTACTGTCATGTCGGACGCTGTTCACACTAGGGCGTCCGACAGACAGCGGTAATTCCTCTTTCGTCCACTATATGCTCAGTGGCGCCGGTTAGATTTGATCCAGATTGTCCGGGGTTAATCTGGCTGGTGCTCGGGTTGAAGGCTGAGTCACGCCCACTGCCTTTAAATAGTTTTGCTGGGCTTTGGGCGTTGCCGATTACAGCTTCTGTCTAGTGCTCGGTTATCTCGGTCTGGAGTGGTGGTTGTTGTGAATTCCGTCTGGGCTCCCTCTGGTGGCCTTAGCGATACTGCGGGTCTGGAGCTGGGCTCAGCTGCTTCATTTCCTGCTATGCTGGTTCCTATTTAACTCCACCTGGACCTTTACTTGTTGCCTGCTGTCGTTGTATTCAGTACTGGTTCTGACCTCTCCTGGATTTTCCTGGTGACTTGTCTATTTCTGAGAAGCTAAGTCTTGCTAGTTCTTTTTGCTCATTGTTTCCTTGAAAATGTTTCTCAGTATATGATGTGTTCAGTCCAGCTTGCTTATATGTGATTTTTCGCTTGCTGGAAGCTCTGGGGAGCAGAGTGCGCCCCTCACATCGTGAGTCGGTGTGGGGGTTCTTGTACTTTCTGCGTGGATAGTTTTTGATAGTTTTTGTACCGACCGCACAGATCCCTGCTATCTTCTGTCTATTTAGTGTTAGCGGGCCTCATTTGCTTAAACCTGTTTTTCATTCCTACGTTTGTATTTTCCCCTTAACTCACCGTTATTATTTGTGGGGGGCTGCCTAAACTTTGGGGTTATTTCTCTGAGGCAAGTGAGGCTTTGCTTTCTCTCTAGGGGTAGCCAGTTTCTCAGGCTGTGAAGAGGCGTCTAGGTTTTTAGGTAACGCTCCACGGCTGCCTTTAGTGTGTGTGGATAGGATCAGGATTGCGGTCGGTATAGTTCCCACATTCCCGGAGCTTGTCCTATTATTCAGGTTTACCTATCAGGTCAGTTTGGTGATCCTACCACCGGATCATAACAGTACAGCAGGCCAATAAAGAGTTAATGCATCGCAAAAGAGGGATAAGAGAAATCCTGAGTTCATTTTTTTTTTTCCTCTGCAGTGTGTCTAGCCTCTCTCCTCCCCTTAATCTCTGGGTGGTTCAGAATTCAGCTGCAGCTATGGACCTTCAGAGTCTGTCTTCTAGTGTGGATCATCTCACTGCTAGGGTACAAGGCATTCAGGATTATGTAGTCCACAGTCCTATGTCAGAGCCTAAGATACCTATTCCTGAGCTGTTCTCTGGAGACAGATCTAGGTTTTTGAACTTTAAAAATAATTGCAAATTATTCCTTTCTCTGAGACCTCGTTCCTCTGGTGATCCGGTTCAGCAAGTTAAAATTATTATTTCTTTGTTGCGTGGTGACCCTCAAGATTGGGCATTCTCTCTGGCGCCGGGAGATCCTGCATTGCAAAATGTGGATGCGTTTTTTCTGGCGCTTGGAGTGCTTTATGAGGAACCTAATCTGGTAGACCAAGCAGAAAAGGTTTTGCTGGCTCTCTCCCAGGGTCAGGATGAAGCAGAGGTTTTCTGTCAGAAGTTTAGGAAATGGTCTGTGCTCACTCAATGGAATGAGTGTGCCCTGGCAGCGATTTTCAGAAAGGGTCTTTCTGAAGCCATTAAAGATGTTATGGTGGGGTTCCCCACGCCTGCGGGTCTGAATGAGTCAATGTCTTTGGCCATTCAGATTGATCGGCGCTTACGGGAGCGCAAACCAGTGCACCATCTGGCGCTATTTTCTGAGCAGAAGCCTGAGTCTATGCAATGTGACAGGATTCTGACCAGAATTGAACGGCAAAATCACAGACGTCAGAATGGGTTGTGCTTTTACTGTGGTGATTCTGCTCATGTTATCTCAGATTGTTCTAAGCGCATAAAAAACTTCGCTAAGTCTGTCACCATTGGTACTGTACAGCCTAAATTCATTTTGTCTGTTACTTTGATTTGCTCTCTGTCATCCTACTCAGTTATGGCTTTTGTGGATTCGGGTGCTGCCCTGAATTTGATGGATTTGTCTTTTGCCAGCGCTGTGGTTTTATCTTGGAGCCTTTGCAATTCCCTATTCCACTAAAGGGAATTGATGCCACGCCATTGGCCAAGAATAAACCTCAGTACTGGGCTCAAGTGACCATGTGCATGACTCCTGCACATCAGGAGGTGATTCGCTTTCTTGTGTTACATAATTTGCATGATGTTGTCGTGTTAGGTCTGCCATGGCTGCAGGCTCATAATCCAGTCCTGGATTGGAAAGCAATGTCTGTGTCAAGTTGGGGTTGCCAGGGGATTCATGGCGATGCTCCTTTGGTGTCTATTGCTTCTTCTACTCCTTCTGAAGTCCCTGAATTTTTGTCAGACTACCAGGATGTATTTGATGAGCCCAAGTCCAGTGCCCTACCTCCTCATAGGGATTGTGATTGCGCCATAAATTTGATTCCTGGTAGTAAGTTCCCTAAGGGATGACTTTTTAATTTGTCTGTACCAGAACATGCCGCTATGCGGAGTTATATCAAGGAGTCTTTGGAGAAGGGGCAGATTCGCCCGTCCTCGTCCCCTTTGGGTGCGGGGTTCTTTTTTGTGGCCAAGAAGGATGGTTCTCTAAGACCCTGTATAGATTATCGCCTTCTAAATAACATCACGGTCAAATTTCAATATCCTTTGCCACTGTTTTCCGATCTGTTTGCTCGGATTAGGGGGGCCAGTTGGTTCACCAAGATAGATCTTCGTGGAGCGTATAATCTTGTGCATATAAAGCAGGGCGATGAATGGAAAACAGCATTCAATACGCCCGAAGGCCATTTTGAGTACTTGGTGATGCCTTTTGGGCTTTCTAATGCCCCTTCTGTGTTCCAGTCCTTCATGCACGATATCTTCCAAGAATATCTGGATAGATTTATGATTGTGTACCTGGACGATATTTTGGTCTTTTCTGATGATTGGGAATCTCATGTGAAGCAGGTCAGGATGGTATTTCAGGTCCTGCGAGCCAATGCCTTGTTTGTGAAGGGCTCTAAATTTCTCTTCGGAGTCCAGAAGGTTTCCTTTTTGGGCTTTATTTTTTCTCCTTCTACCATTGAGATGGATCCAGTCAAGGTCCAGGCTATTTATGACTGGACTCAACCTACATCGGTAAAGAGTCTTCAGAAGTTCTTGGGTTTTGCTAATTTTTACCGTCGCTTCATCACTAATTTTTCCAGTGTGGTTAAGCCTTTGACGGATTTGACCAAGAAGGGTTCTGATGTGACGAATTGGTCTCCTGCGGCCGTGGAGGCCTTTCAGAAGCTCAAACGTCAGTTCTCTTCGGCTCCTGTCTTGCGTCAGCCGGATGTCTCTCTGCCCTTCCAGGTCGAGGTTGATGCTTCTGAGATTGGAGCTGGGGCTGTCTTGTCTCAGAGAAGCTCTGATGGCTCTGTGATGAGGCCATGTGCTTTCTTTTCAAGAAAGTCTTCGCCTGCCGAACGGAATTATGATGTTGGTAATCGGGAGTTGTTGGCAATGAAGTGGGCATTTGAGGAGTGGCGACATTGGCTCGAGGGGGCCAAACATCGTGTGGTGGTCTTGACGGATCACAAGAATTTGACTTATCTCGAGTCTGCTAAACAGCTAAATCCTAGACAGGCTCGGTGGTCGCTGTTTTTCTCCCGTTTCGATTTTGTGGTTTCATACCTTTCGGGTTCGAAGAACGTGAAGGCTGATGCTCTTTCTAGGAGCTTTGTGCCTGACTCTCCGGGAGTTTCTGAACCGGCTGATGTCCTCAGAGAGGGGGTGATTTTGTCTGCCATCTCCCCTGATTTACGACGGGTACTGCAGGAATTTCAGGCCAATAGACCTGACCGTTGTCCACCGGAGAGACTGTTTGTCCCGGATAGATGGACCAGTAGAGTCATTTCCGAGGTTCATTCTTCGGTGTTGGCGGGTCATCCTGAGATTTTTGGTACCAGGGATTTGGTGGCTAGGTCCTTTTGGTGGCCTTCCTTGTCGCGGGATGTGCGTTCCTTTGTGCAGTCCTGTGGGATTTGTGCTCGGGCCAAGCCTTGCTGTTCTCGTGCCAGTGGATTGCTTTTGCCTTTGCCTGTCCCGAAGAGGCCCTGGACGCATATGTCCATGGATTTTATTTCGGATCTTCCAGTTTCTCTGAAGATGTCTGTTATCTGGGTGGTTTGTGATCGTTTTTCTAAAATGGTCCATTTGGTGCCCTTGCCTAAGCTGCCTTCCTCCTCCGATTTGGTTCCACTGTTTTTTCAGAATGTGGTTCGTTTGCATGGTATTCCTGAGAATATTGTGTCTGACAGAGGATCCCAGTTTGTGTCCAGATTTTGGTGGTCCTTTTGTGCTAAGATGGGCATTGAATTATCTTTTTCATCGGCTTTCCATCCTCAGACGAATGGCCAAACCGAACGAACTAATCAGACCTTGGAGACTTATCTGAGATGTTTTGTTTCTGCTGATCAGGATGATTGGGTGACTTTTTGCCATTGGCTGAGTTCGCCCTCAATAATCGGGCTAGTTCTGCTACTTTGGTTTCGCCTTTTTATTGCAATTCTGGTTTTCATCCTCGTTTTTCCTCAGGTCAGGTTGAGCCTTCTGACTGTCCTGGGGTGGATTCTGTGGTGGATAGGTTGCAGCAGATTTGGAACCACGTGGTGGACAATTTGACGTTGTCACAAGAGAAGGCTCAGCGCTTTGCTAACCGCCGTCGCTGTGTGGGTCCCCGACTTCGTGTGGGGGATTTGGTATGGTTGTCTTCTCGTTATGTTCTGATGAAGGTTTCCTCTCCTAAGTTCAAGCCTCGTTTCATCGGTCCTTATAAGATTTTGGAAATCCTCAACCCTGTGTCTTTTCGTTTGGACCTCCCAGCATCATTTGCCATTCACAATGTGTTCCATAGGTCATTGTTGCGGAGATATGTGGTGCCTGTGGTTCCTTCTGTTGACCCTCCTGCTCCGGTCTTGGTAGAGGGAGAATTAGAGTATGTGGTGGAGAAGATCTTGGATTCTCGTGTTTCGAGACGAAAGCTTCAGTACTTAGTTAAATGGAAGGGCTATGGTCAGGAGGATAATTCCTGGGTTGTCGCCTCTGATGTCCATGCGGCCGATTTGGTTCGTGCCTTTCATTCGGCTCGTCCTGATCGGCCTGGGGGCTCTGGTGAGGGTTCGGTGACCCCTCCTCAAGGGGGGGGTACTGTTGTGAATTCCGTCTGGGCTCCCTCTGGTGGCCTTAGCGATACTGCGGGTCTGGAGCTGGGCTTAGCTGCCTCATTTCCTGCTATGCTGGTTCCTATTTAACTCCACCTGGACCTTTACTTGTTGCCTGCTGTCGTTGTATTCAGTACTGGTTCTGACCTCTCCTGGATTGACCTGTCTATTTCTGAGAAGCTAAGTCTTGCTAGTTCTTTTTGCTCATTGTTTCCTTGAAAATGTTTCTCAGTATATGATGTGTTCAGTCCAGCTTGCTTATATGTGATTTTTCGCTAGCTGGAAGCTCTGGGGAGCAGAGTGCGCCCCTCACATCGTGAGTCGGTGTGGGGGTTCTTGTACTTTCTGCGTGGATAGTTTTTGATAGTTTTTGTACCAACCGCACAGATCCCTGCTATCTTCTGTCTATTTAGTGTTAGCGGGCCTCATTTGCTTAAACCTGTTTTTCATTCCTACGTTTGTATTTTCCCCTTAACTCACCGTTATTATTTGTGGGGGGCTGCCTAAACTTTGGGGTTATTTCTCTGAGGCAAGTGAGGCTTTGCTTTCTCTCTAGGGGTAGCCAGTTTCTCAGGCTGTGAAGAGGCATCTAGGTTTTTAGGTAACGCTCCACGGCTGCCTTTAGTGTGTGTGGATAGGATCAGGATTGCGGTCGGTATAGTTCCCACATTCCCGGAGCTTGTCCTATTATTCAGGTTTACCTATCAGGTCAGTTTGGTGATCCTACCACCGGATCATAACAGGTGGTCTAGGAAAAGGAGTATCGTATCTGGTGGTGTATATTTCCCTTTGTCATATTTTCCTCCTTCCTTTATTTGTATTTGTTTTGCCCTGTGCATTTATTGTGTATTCCTGAGTGACTGCGGCGTGGTGTATATTTTCCGTTATCCTTGTCTGTGTTAACTGTGGGTATTGGTTAGTGGTCTCTTCACTGGGTGGTGGGTGGAGGTTTCAGCCTAGGGTTGAAACAGGAGACAGGGAGAGGGTGGAGACCCAGACATGCACACCATCAGTGTAAACTCTGGGAGAGGGTCAGTCAGGGTTTCCCAGAGTTGAGGGAAATCACAGGGGCCTGGGTTATTAGCTCTTGCCTACCTAGGCTTCCCGTGACAACCCCTGAGAGATTACCTACACTGCATGGGCATCCCCAATTATGCAGGTATCAGCACACTGTACATGTACAGGTACCCCAGTTTTGGCATCTGTCTTAGTCATGTTTCTCTGGTCTTATATAGTGATTTACACAATGTAGTAACTCTAGTTTCACCCAGACCTTTAAGTGGCCACTTTTTAAGGTTGGATGAAACTGAGATATCACGGAGTCATCAGACAAGGGGCCACAAACCCCTAGAAGATAAAAGCCAAAGGATTTGGATCAAACCACCACAGGCATAGTTTCAGTAAACCTTCATGTTTTACAATGACAGACAGCAAACATATAGAGGCTTAGAACTGTTTGTGAAATGAATAAACAAACATTTCTCAAGATTATGTCACTATGAGCATTGTCTGTCAAATCTGTAAATGTTTTACAAGAAATGCAGCTATGTGATTGTCTGAATGCATTTGGTATACAGTATTTTAATCTGGATTCCAAATCGCCATTGGTATATTCGCAATTTTTACATTTGAAGCAGCCAAAGTTATGGCTCTCAAGGAGAGAAAGTAATATAGTGGACAAAGAAATATTTTTAATGAACTACTGAGCCAAACTAACAGCATTGCTTTATCAAATTTATATGACATGTATTGTGACCAATGTGAGCAAACAGCTAACACAAAAAGCTTTTTAAGGGAGCTCTTTAAGGTACACAAATGTTATGAAATCTTTGCCACCAAGGATGTGGTTTCACCAGTGGTGGGTACCTTTTTAAAAATATACTATTGCCATCACAGCCCCCCTAGCCCAAACTTCACCGGCCTATAAAAGTACAAAGCACGTTCACCCTGGTGATCTAGTAGCAGTTAAAGAAGAGACATTGCAGGAGACAGAGTTAAGAAGTAGGCCCAATGTAATGTCATGCCCAACTCCCCAAAGTGGGGTCCTGTTTTTACAAAATAAAATAGTGCCATCACAGCCTCCGTGCCCAAAATTCACCGTACAGAGCGCTTTCACCCTGGTCATCGAGTGTCAGTTAAAGGACACATTGGAGGAGACAGAGTAAAGAAGTAGGCCTAATGTAATGTCATGCCCAATTCCCCAAAGTGGGGTCCTGTTTTTGCAAAATAAAATAGTGCCATCATAGCCCCCGTGCCCAAAATTCACCGTACAGAGCATGTTCACCCTGGTTATCTAGTGGTTCTGGATGATGAGGATGAGGATAAAGAGGAGGATAACAACAAACAGACCTAATCTGGAAGCATATACCCATTTGTGGTTGTGAAGAGGTGCATGAAAATACACCTCCTCAAAAGAGAGTATTTATTGAGGTTAATGTTATGTTTCGCTGCTTTTACTTGGCGGTGTACAGAAGTCTTTCCCAATTCAGCCCTTGTTTTTAGAAGAGTCAGCCTGTCAGCATTTTCAGTTGACAGGCGGATGCGCTTATCTGTAATAATTCCACCAGCGACACTAAAAACCCGCTCAGACAGAACGCTAGCAGCAGGGCAGGACAGGACATCCAAAGCGTAGAGAGCCAGTTCATGCCATATGTCCAGCTTGGATACCCAATAATTAAAAGGCACAGAGAAATCACGGAGGACGTTTGTACGATCTGCTAGGTACTCCCTCACAGGGCTGCCACCAGGAATTTCAGGGCCCCATACTGGCAAAATTTTCGGGGCCCCCTTGAGACTCCGCCCAGGCTCTACCCCATCTCCACCCCTTGAACCTTCCACAGTCCCACCACCCACTCTTGGAAAAACTCCACATCTGCACCACTGTCACGCTCATGCCCAGACTGGTGGGCGTGAGCTCAGGGGGTTTGTGGCCCCACTGTGCCACAAACCAGACTACCCTGGAAGGGGCGTGACTATGACAGCTGCCTGGATTTTCACTGGAGCCCCTGATGGTGAGGTCAGGCTTGTGCAGCAGGCAGCTGCCAGGTGCTACTCCAGGGTGGTGTCTGGCTGTGGCTGCTGATCCCACTTGAGAGACAGGAACACCAGGATTGGTGCAGGCATCAGACAGGACTGGCAGAAGAGCACGGCTGAAACTCAGATGAGTAGGCTGGCACCGCTGAGACACAGGGCTGGCAGAGACACGGCAGAGAACACAGGGCTGGCAGAGACATGGCAGAGAACACAGGGCTGGCAGAGACACGGCAGACAACAAAGGGCTGGCAGGAACACAGGACTGGCAGGGATGGCAGGAAACACAGGACTGGAAGGCACGGCAGGAACGGCAGGACTGGCAGGAACACTGGATTGGAAGGCACGGCAGAGAACACAGGACTGGTTGATGTGGTTTATGAAGGAACAAGTAGGGACCTGTTCACACAGGAGGTGCAGGAAAGGAAACAAGCAGAAAGGAATGAGGTATGAAGGAACAGGTAGGGACCTGTTCACACAGGAGATGTAGTTAAGGAAACAAGCCAGAAGGAAAGGAGAATGAAGGAACAGGTTGGGACCTGTTCACACAGGAAGAGAACCGCAAGGCTGGGGATAGGAATGGTAGAGCAGCAAGAGATAGTGTAGCAACAAAAGCTAAGCAGAGTAGAACCGCAAGGAATACGGAGAGGAGCTGCAGCGAGAGGTTTCTGCAGCAAAGCAGAGCGGAGCCACAAGGAATGTGGAGAGGAGCTGCAGCAAGGGATAACTGCAGCAGCAGAAGATAAGCAGAGTAGAAAGGAGCTGAACCGCAGGAGTGCGGAGCAGAGGTAAAGCCACAAAGGTACAGAGCAGGCAGAGCCGCAAGAGTGCGGAGTGTAAGCAGACTGAGAACACGAGGAAAGACACAGCATGGAAGGAAGCCACAGACAAGATGACCGAGATAAGACTAAGTTCAGACAAGGAAATGGAACAAAACAAGAAACAAGGACAAAGACACAGGGACCAGGATATTCTGCCTCCTGGACGACGGACAACAAGACCAAGGCAATAGCACAGAGAAAAGCCTCCAGAGAGGGAGTAACTCAGAGCAAGGCCTGGCAAACTCAGCAGCTAAACACAAACTGAGCTAACACATTGCACAGGCCCAGACCACTGGGTGGTGCTGCACTATATACTGGAGGCCTCTTGGTAATTGGTCAGGAACAGATTAGTCAGATGCACCTGATTCCTATAAGAACCAGAGAGTTCAGGCGCTGCCCCCCTATACACACAGCCATGAAGCATGCAGAGAGCAGAGACTCAGAACATGGAGCTGGCATGAAACAGAAACCACATCATGACCTGGAGCAGTGGGTAAGATGGTGTGAGAGATGCGAGGCCATGCCGTGATGCCAGCAGAGTTGTTACAACCATGTCCTCACCTATCACACATTAACAGTTCCCATCACCAGATCACATACATAGGCAGCAAAAGATTTTTTTCAGGTAGACTCTTTTGGAACTGTAATACTCCGATCTAACCTATAAAAAATTTATTTAAATATCCCAAACTCTTTTTAGGTATATTTTTATTTATTTTCCTTCAAGGGAATGTGTCACATACATTTTTTTTAAATGACCAATAATACCACATACAAGGGACAAATACCACCACACCATGGCCGGGCCTCATATTACCTGCACATAGTGACCGAATAATTCCACGTACAAGGAACAACTACTGCCACACCATGTCCAGACCACTTATTATTATTATTATTAATTTATATAGCACCATTGATTCCATGGTGCTGTACATGAGAAGGAGTTACATACAAATTACAGATAACACTTACAGTAAGCAAAGTAACATTACCATCATATAGTGACTGAATAATACCACAGACTAGGGAGAAATACCACCACACCATGACCAGACCACATATTACCACCATATAGTGAACGGATAATAATGACGAACTGAAAGGATTTGCCATATAGTATATGTCCGTATGTCCTATTAATGTTCCACTGTTGAACAGAAAAAATTGAGACCCAGCGGTGGCTTCCAGAAAAGGAACGGTGACAGCACATGTATGGCTCTCTCCATTAATTTATATAGGAACTCCAAAAATTTCTGAATGACCCTGGTGGGACCTTTATGTATGTAACACAGATGATATATCCGATCACTATGCCATAAATATCCATGATGGCACAAACTTTTTAATTACATGGTCAAGATATACAGATACACACCTGTACTTTAGTTAGAGATAAGTATACACTACTATAACCTTATACCCCCATAAAGTGGCCATGTTGTGTTCAGAAAACAGGTCTGTGCAGGCAGTCAGCAGAGGATTATTAAGGTATGTGCACACGTAGTTTTGAGCTCTGCGGATTTTTCTGCAGCGGATTTAAGAAATCCGCAGGTAAAAGGCACTGCATTTTACCTGCGTATTTACTGTGGATTTACCGTGGATTTTATGCAGATTTTGTGCGGCTTCCACCTGCAGTTTTACACCTGCGGATTCCTATAAAGCAGATGTAAACCACTGTGGAATCCGCACAAAAAATTGACATGCTGCGGAATGTAAACCGCAGCGTTTCCGCGCGTTTTTTTTCCGCAGCATGGGCACTGCGGATTGCGTTTTCCATAGACTTACATTGTTCTGTAAACGCATGGAAAGCTGCTGCGAATCTGCAGCGACCAATCCGCAGCAAAATCCGCAACGTGTGCACATAGCCTTAACCTCTGGACTTTATAGGAATCTACAGCACTGATCAGACTGTTCTTGGGAGAGGTAACGAGGACCTTTCTGCTGTCTTTACTTGCCTTTGTTAGGGTATGTGCACACATTGCGGATTTTGCTGTGGATCCGCAGTGGATTTGATGCTGCGGATCTGCAGCTGTTTTCCATGTGTTGTACAGTACCATGTAAACGTATGGAAAACATCCGCAGTGCACATGCTGTGGAAAAAACAGCGCGGAAACTCAGCATTGTTTTTTTCCACAGAATTTCAATTCTTTGTGTGGATTCCGCAGCGGTTTACACCTGCGGATAGGAATCCACAGGTGTAAAACCACAGGTGGAATCCGCACACAAACTGCGGTAAATCCGCAGCAAATCCGCTGGTAATCCACAGTGCGGATTTTGCAAAAACAGTGCGGAAAAATCTGCAATTCGCAACGTGTGCACATAGCCTAAGTGGATACTTGGAAACAATTATGGAGCTTTTTTTGCATTATGTCGTTCCTCTGTTATTTCTCCTGAAAATCTATGAATAAACTGACAAATGGCTGACACCATTCATCTGTGTCCCTGTCCAGTCTAATCTTGGCTGATCACTGCCGACAGTATCAGACTGTATGGATGCATTTTATTTAGGAGGGGAATGGTGATCCCTAGTTGTCAGTTAGGCTACAGATTTTGCAATGCGACTGATTGATTGACAGCTGCAGTTCTGCGAACTGCACTGCACGCAGTAAATTGCTTTGTACAGCAGCTGTAAGCCTATAGGAAACATCAGGTTGTCTCTGCTTAGGGCAGGCGCTATATGCACATTTCCAGGAGTAGCAACAGAGGAACTCCAGGAGTAGCAACAGAGGAACTGCACAACAAAGGGTCCACAGGCTTTATATATTAAAGAGGTTGTCCACTACTAGGACCACCCTTTCTTGATGTAAATGTTCAGCCCCGATAAAAAATAAAGCCTATACTCACCTCCCGTGCCGGCGCCCTTAGTGTTGGCAGTCGTTCTCCCCGGGTCTCTCATGCGGTGTTGTGTCACACATGTAATAGTTTGTGAAAATATAAAGACAGACCTCAGCAACCACATAAAACCGACATGATAATCAGCGTGGACCTAGAACTCACTCATCTCTAAATCTACATATAGTGAAATAACTGTTGTTTTACTGCGTGGACTATTCCATTCATTATATAATGACGTAATGATAAATATGAGAATGCAGAACTACTGGATCCCTCTGAAGTTGTTCACACACTGATTTTTTATGTCAGTTTTCTGCTAAAATAAAATGCAGTGTTGGCAGGAAAAATGCTGCGCACATTATGTGCATTTTTGTTGCTTTCAAACCCATACACACTCATTTAGAAACAAGAAAATACATACACTGTACACTACATATTACATACTATCATACTCACACTATTATGTATACTTACCTATGCTGCTGCAGGGCCTTTACCACCTGCCCCATCATCCCAGGACAGCAGACAGCCAGGGCACACATCAGTAGGAAGAATCCACAGCACAGCAGAAGACTAATGAGTGGCTGCTTCCTCTTCCTGGGCAGACACTTTTTCACCCCCTCCCCTCCTCTGGTCCCGACTGCCGCTGGTGATGGGAGTACAGGGAGACTTGTACACTGCAGTTTCCTCACCAGTATTTGTGTTTATGAGGGACAGTGTAGTGTAGGGCAGTGCTGTCAGGTTGTTTCCACAGGAATAGTGGGGCCCCCAGGGTCCCTCTTGCAGCCTAGTAAGAAGCCCTAGTTCTGGAGCCAGTAGGAGGCAGCATCACAGAATTACTGACCTTTCCTGGCTCCAATCTCTTGCTGCTGCTGTCATGTTCAGGAGTAGGTGAGGGGGCAAGAGAAGATGGAGGCGGAGCCAGAGCTGGAGGCGGTTCCGAGCTTTGCACAGAGTAAGTGTCCAGGTCCTTGTGCATTGCGTCTGCTGCAGTGAGTGCAGCCACATCAGACAGGAGCGATGCAGTCACCTCATAATGCCTCCAGACCAGCAGGAAATCACCACCCCTGTCCCTGGGGCCCAGTTATCTGGAGGAAAAGAGGTGGGGCCTGAAGTGTGTGAGACATGCTGCCAGCGTGTCTCAGTCAGTTCGGGCCCCCCTCCTTGCCTCTGATCACCGGGCCCCTTACACATGTAAGGGTAGTAATGCCCTGATGGCGGCCCTGCTCCCTCACCATCTTCTCAAACATTCCACTTCTTGTGACAGCACCCCTTGCCTCTGTGCCGTCATGATGGGAGGGTCTGAGAAAACTGTCCCAGAACTTTGCCAATGTTCCACTGCCTGAGCTGGATTGTACTTCTGTGTCTCTCGCTTGGATTCCTTGGTTGTACAACAAACTGTCATCTGCTGCAAGTGCAGCGCCCCACTGCCGCAGGGCCGAGGGGTACCCGGTACCGGGCCTCTGAGTCTCTGCTCTGGGGTTGTCACGGTGGCTAGACCCGGCCCGTGACCCTGCTGAGGGGCGCCCAAATAATAGATGTGGATGGTGGTGGTAGTGCGGTGCAGTGAAGTGCCGGTCGCAGCAAATAACGAGGACACCAGGTTGCAATCTCTTTACCTCTTTACTGAAGGCTTCAGGGTCCTCAGTCCGGAATACGGTTAACCAGGCTGCGCAAGTCCGGCCGGTCCGATGGCACCTCCAGAGTTCCCTTTGCAGGTGGAAATCTGTGCCTACCGTCTAGCGCTTGTGTGTTGTGGTCCTCCCCTGCTGTGCTCTCGGGATAGTACCCCACAACTGTTGTGTCTGTTTCTCGTGTTCCCTCACAACTCGATTCTGATGTTCTTCCACGTCTCCCAGATCTTATGGTTAGGACGCACCCGTATGACGGGGAGGCTCGGAGCTCTTCCGGGACTCTAGCGTCGCCCCACTCCTGTTGTTACCCCCCTGTGTCTTCCTAGGTCAATTGGGTGAGACAGGCCGCCTATAACTGACTGTCCTGCCATAGGTTTGAAGTTTGGCTTGGAGCTCTATACTTCCTCGGCGTTCGGGCCACCGGTTATGCGCCTCAATAGGATGTTGCCTCGTCTTACAGCACGACTCCTACTGGTATTCTCCTTGTTGCGTTGATCTCGTTTCTCACTCAGCACAATAAACCTCGCTTCTTATCCTTTCTTGGGGTACCGCCGCTATATCGTGCAGGCACGGTCCCGTAACGTTCTTTCTGGTTGCTAGGCCTCTGTCAGGATCCCACCCCTGACAGGGACCCCTCTGAATCTTCCCCTACAACACCCTCTGCCACAAGGTGTTGCCTGGTTCCAACCCAGTCAGCTTTCTCTCCTAACTTCCTGCCTAACCCCCAGTTTTACCAGATTGTGAGGAGTGGCCTAATGAATAGAACCCTTAGCTCCCCCTGGAGGCCAGACTGTGAAGTGTATTGGTGTCTGTGATACCTGGTCAGATGAACTCCTTCAGTGCCATCAGACGTACCATAGCCCCCCTTAGCGGCGGAGCATCAGTACTGCAACGACCAGGACTCTGGGGTGCTGCACTCCCCCCCGGTTAAATCCAGTACTCCTGGACTGGGAAGAAAACAACAATACATGTTAGCAAAAAGACATACAATTTTGAAAATGCAAGTACAAGTAAACTTGAACAGAGCTTCCCTTTATGGGAGGTAAGGACACTTGAACGTTACAAACATGGTTAAATACTTTAAGTAACATACTATAAATAACTTTTCTTACCCAACCGGGTATTCTACTAAGTGCAAATTTTTTGAACAATAATTTAACTTTGCCTTTAAGGATGTACTCGCTAAATCCACTAAAGACCTTCTTATAACACATTATAAGGCTAATCAACTTTTATGCATTCTCCTTCTTTACATCTGCAGGACCGCCTGTCCTAACTGCTCCAGGCCTACTGCCTCTCCTATCTGTTACAGGACCGCCCCTTTCTGCCCAGGCCTACTGTCTTTCTACAGGGTGGAGCGCGGTAATTTGCTGATTTGGGAATGAAATAAAAAAATTATGATCATTAGAAAAATTTATTTTATATTTTAATTATACTGAACAGTAATGGAATTTTTAAATTACATGGTTTTAAATAGTGTATCTGGCAAATGTCGACCTTCGCTATCCACACACTGCTGCATACGTTTTCTGAAGTTTTCATGAACTCTAACAAGCATGTCCACTGGTATTCTGCCAATTTCAGCTTCAATATTGTTACTTAGGTCTTCCAAGGTGTTGGGACGGTTGATATACACCTTAGACTTCAGGTAACCCCAAAGGAAAAAATCGCATGGGGCTAAATCTGGTGAGCGTGCTGGCCAGTTCACATCTCCCCTCAAAGAGATAAGCCGTCCAGGAAACATTTGCCTCAAACAATTCATGGTAACCCTCGCTGTGTGTGCAGTGGCACCATCCTGTTGGAACCATGTATCCTCTAGTTCCATTGCCTCAAGAGCCGGCTGAAAATAATCCTGTATCATAGACAAGTACCGTTCAGAGTTCACAGTTATGGCACGACCGTTATCCTGAAAAAAGTAAAGACCAATGATGCCTACTCGTGATATGGCGCACCACACAGTGACGCGGTCCGAATGCAGAGGTCTCTCGTGAACTTCTCTGGGGTTTGTTTCACTCCAGTATCGCATATTTTGTTTGTTTACACACCCACTGAGGTGAAAATGTGCCTCATCAGAAAAAAACACAGCCACATAGTATATAACACAGCCCACCTAGTATATAGCACAACCACGTAGTATATAGAACAGCCACGTAGTATATAGCACAGCCACATAATATATAATACAGCCCACGTAGTATATAGCACAGCCACGTAGTATATAGCACAGCCACGTAGTATATAGCACAGCCACATAGTATATAATACAACCCACGTAGTATATTGCAGATCCACGTAGTATATAGCATAGCCACACATTATATAACACAGCCCACATAGTATATAGCACAGCCACGTAGTATATAGCACAGCAACGTGGTATATAACACAGCCCACGTAGTATATAGCACAGCCACGTAGCATATAACACAGCCTATGTAGCATATAGCACAGCGATGAAGTATATAACACAGCCCACGTAGTATATAACACAGCCCACATAGTATATAGCACATCTACATAGCATATAACACATCCAAAGTAGTATATAACACATCCCACGTTGCATATAGCACAGCCATGTAGTATATAACACAGCTCACGTAGTATATAACACAGCCAACGTAGTATATAGCACAGCCATGTGGTATATAACACAGCCCACGTAGTATATAGCACAGCCCATGTAGCATATAGCACAGCCATGTAGTATATAGCGCAGCCCGCATCTCCCCCCCTGAGAATGGCCCCACAGTACAGTACTCACTGTTATAGTAAAAAACCCACGCTGCTCCCGGCTCGTGTCTCAATGGCTGCACAGCCTGGCACACAGTGAGTGCCCGATGATGTCATCACTCACCCGCAGTGTCAGAGGCAGAGCGGGGAATGATGGGAGAGGGAGCGTCAGCTGACGCTCTCTCCTCTATCATTGCTTTGAACTATACCAGTGGAGGGGGAGTCTGCGCTGGTGGCAGGCGGGCACCCCTGCCTCACAGGGACCTCATAGTGGCAGCGTGATGTGCCACTAGCTGAGGGCCCCTGGGGCAGCGGGCTCTGCCTGCAGGGGCCCACACGGAGCCTCAGTATACCTTGCCGTGAATGGGCCCCCCCATCTCGCCGGGGCCCCGGCACTTGCCCGGGTGCGCCGTGTGCTGATGCTGGCCCTGGTAGGCGGCCTACTGCTGGTGGCGGTGGTTAGCCGAGCAGGAGCAGGACTCGGCATGGTGGTGGTGGAGTGGCTTTCAGCAGCACCCGACATGGTAGTGGCGGTGTCGTGGTGTGTGGCAGGACTGGGCATGGTGGTGGCCTTACAGTAGTATGCAGCAGAACTCGGTATTGATGTTAAGTGTGTAATTTGTGGCACAGATGGAAATACCACCTGTGCCTGGTGGAAGTACCTCGTCTCTGCATAGCCTGAACATAAGCAGCATTGCAGGCCTGCATCACATTGAGCTGGAGTTCAGGCGTAATATGTTCCGACATGCCCTGGTCTATCTTATTAAAAAAAAAAGGATGTACTTGTCTCTGGAGGTCGGTTTCCAGACGGTTAAGGCGTTGGACAAGTGTGTTAATATGGGTCAGACCACTTTAGAATCTATCTCCCAGCGTTTTCAAGCCATTCTGGAAGACCAAGCTGAAGTGGATAAACTTGGGCATGAGTGACCTGTCCGAGGGTTTCTGCAGCTGGCGGGAAGCACCCCCAAAAAAAGAGGCAGAGGAATTGGACAGGGGAACACCTGAAGGACCAGCTGCCTGTTCTCCAGACTGACGCCGGCCCACTTGCTGCTTCGCTGGTGGATGGCTGGGACTGGTCCATGGAAGTTCGATGAGGGACCGCTCCAGAAGACAATCCAGGTTCGAGGGTGCTGCTAAAGGTGCTGTGAAAAGAAAAGTAAAACATTACTACCCAAAAATATCAATTGCCCAAAAGCGCCAACTCCAGTGGAATAGAAAAATTCAGATTAGTGAATACAACACAATGGAATACAACACAAAAATACTTACGTTCTCTGAGCAAGGACAGGCCTTTGGAAAGCCAGCATTTATATTTCCCTATCCTTGCTGCAGCACCACTGCAAACTTGGATCTCTTGTCTCAGGTCCTTGTTGAAGCGATCCTTCATTGAACGCCAACGGGTTTTCACTTTCTTCTCTGTGAATAGGGAAAAAAAAATTGTTAAACAATGCACTTTAGGCTACGATCACACAACTGTGTGTGATGCGAGAACCTCGCAGGAGTTTCTCGCATCACACATGGTTGTTTGATCCCGGCCTTCAGGTTCACTGCCGCATCAGACCACACTGCAATACTTACGAAAAGCCTTTATGACTCATGACGTGGCATTGTCCCAGTCATCCATCAGCGCTTGGGCCACCTCATTCCACAGCCGCCGAATCACCACAGTGTCCGAGTGCTGTGGTTGTGTCCCACAACGCAACTCACTCCTGCACCAAGGTGATGAGGAGGTCATTGTCTATGAAATCCTCCTCTCGTTGTGGGACCTAGAAATGAAACAACTACATTAATGTTGGAAAGATAAAACACTTAAAACAAAAACAGTCAAAAAGAAAAAAAAAACAGTCAAGTGTACCAAAGACAGTCAAGAATAAATAAAAATAGTATTAATCCTTTAATTTAACCCCTACAGTTCCCAAATTTTACACACACACACACACACACACACACACACACACACACACACACACACACACACACACACACACACTTAACATCATTAGTGAGGGCCATATACAAATCTAACTGTTCTGCAATGGTTTACTATATGTAAACCATGTCTCATATCCTGTTGGGTTCTGCAATAATTTTACTGAACCCGACAATTGAATTATCGGCTATTCTGCTACCTATGAAAAAAAAAAAATATATATATATATATATATACACTGCTCAAAACAATAAAGGGAATACTAAAATCCCACAGCCTAGATATCACTGAATGAAATATTTCAGTTGCAAATCTTTATTCAGTACATCGTGGAATGTGTTGAGAACAATAAAACATAAAAATGATCAATGTAAATCAAAATTAATATCCCACGGAGGTCTGGATTTGGAATGATACTCAAACTCAAAGTGGAAAATCAAACTACAGGCTGATCCAACTTCAGTGGAAATGCCTCAAGAAAATGATGTTCTGTTGTGTGTTTGTGGCCTCCATGTGCCTGTATGACCTCCCTACAATGCCTGGGCATGCTCTTGATGAGGCGGCAGATGGTCTCCTGAGGGATCTCCTCCCAGACCTGGACTAAAGCATCTGACAACTTCTGGACAGTCTGTGGTGCAATGTGACATTGGTGGATGATGCGAGACATGATGTCCCAGATGTGTTCAATTGGATTCAGGTCTGGGGAATGGGTGGGCCAGTCCTTAGCTTCAATACCTTCATCTTGCAGGAACTGCTGACACACTCCAGCCACATGAGGTCTGGCATTGTCCTGCATTAGGAGGAACCCAGGGCCAACCGCACCAGCATATGGTCTCACAAGGAGTCTGAGGATCTCATCTTGGTACCTAATGGCAGTCAGGCTACCTCTGGCGAGCACATGGATGGCTGTGCGGCCCTCCAAAGAAATGCCTCACTACACCATTACTGACCCACTGCCAAAACGGTCATGTTGGAGGATGTTGCAAGCAGCAGATCGCTCTCCATGGCGTCTCCAGACTCTGTCACGTCTGTCACATGTGCTCAGTGTGAACCTGCTTTCATCTGTGAAGAGCACAGGGCACCAGTGGCGAATTTGCCAATCCTGGTGTTCTGTGGCAAATGCCAAGAGTCCTGCACGGTGTTCGGCTGTGAGCACAACCCCCATCTGTGGACGTCGGGCACTCAAACCATCCTCATGGAGTCGGTTTCTAACCGTTTGTGCAGACACATACAGATTTGTGGCCTGCAGGGGGTCATTTTGCAGGGCTCTGGCAGTGCTCCTCCTTTTCCTTCTTGCACAAAGGCTGAGGTAGCGGTCCTGCTGCTGGGTTGTTGCCCTCCTACGGCCCCCTCCACATCACCTGGTGTACTGGCCTGTCTCCTGGTAGCACCTCCAGCTGGACACTACGCTGACAAACACAGCAAACATTCTTGCCACAGCTCACATTGATATGCCATCCTGGATGAGCTGCACTACCTGAGCCACTTGTGTGGGTTGTAGAGTCCGTCTCATGCTACCACGAGAGTGAAAGCACAACTAACATTCGAAA
The DNA here is from genome assembly GCF_051348905.1 of Ranitomeya variabilis. NCBI lineage: Eukaryota > Metazoa > Chordata > Amphibia > Anura > Dendrobatidae > Ranitomeya > Ranitomeya variabilis. Next base: position 325,519,173 of record NC_135234.1, read on the forward strand.
GTGACCAAAACATCAGCCAGAAAGCATTGGTACTGAGATGTGGTCTGTGGTCCCCACCTGCAGAACCACTCCTTTCTTGAGTGTGTCTTGATAATTGCCAATAATTTCCATTTGCTGTCTATTCCATTTGCACAGCAGCATGTGAAATTGATTGTCAAACAGTGTTGCTTCCTAAGTGAACAGTTTGATTTCACAGAAGTTTGATTTACTTGGAGTTATATTCTGTTGTTTAAGTGTTCTCCTTATTTTTTTGAGCAGTGTATATATATACACCTATAGTATATCCAAATAGTGTTAGGCGAGTAGTGAAATACTTGCTATTATCCGAGTACCGCGAGTACTTCATTACTCACTGAGTACCGACTACCCACGATTATACTAGCTCATCTCTAATCAGTAGCAAGTGTACTCACTTCAGTCTCCAGTCCACTCTGTGAGGTCTGATCTTCAGTGGAGGACATGATGAGGAATGCTGCAAGAGGCACAGAAATGATTACAGACTGCAGGGAGAAAAACAGACAGGCAGACATATAGCTTGTATACTCACTTTTTGATAGAGTCTTCCAAAAAAGATGCTGCAATGTTTTTCTCGCTTCCAGAGTCTTGAGAGTACTGGACTTCCACTGCCCACACCTTCTTTTATAAGGTTTGTTAGGGGGTGGCTAAAAACAAGTTCCAAGACATGTTTACTCATAAAAGCGCATGTGTTCCCATAGACTGTAATGCGTTTATTTGATGCACTCCTTCCGCAAGTGCGCGCATGTGTATGGCGGCGGAAATTTGCAGCCACAAAAATTGCAACATGGTGCGTTATCCGCAACCCGCCGCACACCGCGACAATACGCATGCGTAAGCAAACACTGGCTAACGCATGCAAATGCATGCACCTGCGCCTACAATGTAACAGATAGGAAATCAAGATGCATGCAGATGTATGCGTCCGAAACGCTGCGGACACAACGGCAAATGTGAAACCGGCCTTAACTACTTTCTATCCCCAGCGCGAGGCTCCAACAGTACTCATGGCATGTCTCTGTGTGTCTGCGGCTTGCGCGAACACGCCGACATCCTAGACACACCTACACCGCGTGCACCGACGATTACTTCATTGTCTCACACCAGGAGGTCAAGCTAACGGCACCACCTCTCCGTGGTACTGACCGCTACTATTGTATCCAGCTTTGCCGGCATCTGACCACGATCACTGCACCCAGCTCTCCCAGCAGTCAGAACTTTTCAGCGATACAGGTAACATCTCAGTATCAGTTTGTAGGTGGCATTTTCTGTGATACATTTACTTGCATTCCGTTTGACACCGCACCTCTGGTGAAAACAATCGCCGCCTCTCGCAGCGTGGTCTCACCATCAACATTATTGGTGTATGCTGACCTTTAATTGTAAGAGGACAATTCTATTCATTTATCTATCTATTCAGTTATTGATTCTGAGCGCCGTTTGATATGATTATCAGATCAGCTTCTCGAGTCTCTGCTGTGTAGCCATGAAGCCTGGGACCTGTAGTTATACACAAGCACCGCACCTTCCGGTGCAGAAGAAACTGCACTGGATGGATGTATTGTTGCGCTGTATTCCTAATACTACCAGCAGATGGCACCATTGCTCCACGTTCCTCACGGGTCCAGCAGGTGGCAGTGCGGGCACTTTTTACTTGGAGCCCATGACGTCAGTCCTGGTACACTGAGCTGGTCTGACACTCCGCTCCACTCTGCAAGTTTCCTGTGCTGGAGCAGGAATGAAAAGGGGGGAGAGGAGTATGTTTTGAGAGAGGGGGGAGCCTACAGGTTGGGCCGCAGGGGGCAGAAGACTAGACTAATACAGAAAGATGGAGAAGGGCAAAGTGTACCCCCGGCTGGCACTGCTGCTCCTGGTCGCCCCCCTGTGCTTCCCCCTGGAGACTGAGACTCCCACAGGTCAGTCACTGGTTGCAGTTCCTCCCTCCTGCTGCTCTTACACTCCCCCTTCAGCCCTTTCCCCCGGTCTCTGCCCCCCATAGTCTGCACCTTGCTCCTCTTCCCTGTGTGCTGACACTGAGGACCTTCTTCTCCCTGCAGCATTGTTGTGCATTGTCCCCCCGTCCCGAAGTCCTTGCCCTGCTCGTGCTGCCATCTGTTATACCCCTGTATTATGCCCCCTGCCTTCATTGTCACTGCCCCTGTCCTGGGGCATACTTCTGCCTCCTCACCTGAGTGCCCCTAGCCATGAGCAGTCAGTGGTCTGGATCTGGGTGCCATGCTAAAGCCATAGGATCACTTCCCAACTCCTAGCTTCGGCTCGTCCCGCTGATAACAAGCAATATCATTGTGTCTGCTGTGGAAAAGATCTGTTCTGACCCATAGAACTTTATCATTGTGGTCAGTAGGTCACATATAGTGGAGACAGGCGGCAGATTCCTGGAGCTGGGTGATCCAGACTATCAATTCCTGCCATTGTACACAGCCAGAAATGTAGTGATTCGTTTCTCTTTGTATTTATTTATTTCTATGCTTATTTTCTGTTTACATTTTTTAGCACATTGTAATAACTCATTGTTTCTCGTTATACTTGCTCTTTTCCTATGAAAGACTCTACAGATTCATTTCTGTAGGTGGAATCTTGGTTGCCAGCCTTACGCCATTTCTCCTGGCCAAACAGGACCTATGCCACTTCCAAGCCCCTACTCAGCTGAGACCCTTCTTAATCTATAGATTTAAGTCATTTCCACCTGTTAAAAGAAGACTGCTCATATGCCAGTCATTGCCAGTTCCTTTATGTCTGGCACACCCTTTAAATATCAGTAATATGACATAGTATTATTATTATTATTATTTATTATTCTAGCGCCATTTATTCCATCTATAGAATTCGCTGCTCTGTGGAATTGTGCCACCTTTCTTATTTTGTTCTTTCGTGGTATAGTGGTCCCATATAGTACTCTACCCATTACGCTGTTTTGTGCTTCTCCCTGTATGTGCTATGTACAGACAATAACGTTGTGTATACATCATTCTCCCCCATATACACTACCACCCACATCCAATGTATCTGTTATCATCTCCTTTGAATGTAAAAACTTCCCTTCACCCACTTCCACTCCACTTGCCTAATTCTCGTCTTCACGCTTCCAAAACACCTTCCCCTCCTCCATACCTTTATTTCCATAATCCTCTTTGCTCTTTACGGTTTAACATACCTCCCTTTGATGTGTTTTTTCTTATTTTGCGAGGTGGATAGAGGAGGGGTATGTGCTGCGCTTGTATGCTGGAACCCTCCCTCAGACGACCTGTAAAGTTTGGCTTAATGATGGAAGGGCTTCAGAATGTTCATTAATTAGTTGCTAACATGTTAATAATTTATAGAAGTTGTTTTTGCTGACAAAGGAAAAATGTCAGTGCTAGAATCTGTAGGGACAGATAAAGGAGAATTTTGTGAGCTTTTAATATATTCCAAGGCAAGGAGCGTCATAAGAGGCAGTTACATAATGAGATAGGAGGGAGTATGAGGAGCAGTTACATTCAGGGGTGTAGAAGTGTGGACATTATGTGAAATAACTGGCAAAGAGGAGTCATAGGAAACTGTTCATGTATATTTTTATATGGGAACCTGTTGCTGTTCTCAGTAGTGTATGGCAGGTCAATGAAAGGGCATATTCCCTTATTCAAGGGTACCCCGAAGGGCAAGGCTGGGGAAAGAAGACACACACATGCACTCCTGGTCATTAGGGACTGAACGCCTGGTTGACAGAGAAGACATGTCTGCAGAAAAATGTGTCATGTGCCACCCTGAGACCTGGTGAATGGCGGGAAGGGCTCCCAGGAGGGAGGGTATACTCAACAAGCTATGGCATCCTCTAGTTTATATTCTACCTGAATAGAAGAAACTAGGACTATAGGTGTCCTTTTATTGGTCTTCTAAAAATCAGACTTTTGTGAGGACTAACATCTATGAAATAGGTGTTTCACCCAGAATGGATATACAAGGGGATGGGGGCTATTGTGGAACCCTTCCATTGAGGCTCTGTTGTTTTGTGTCAGCATGAACATCAACAAAGGAGCTTTTATTATGATAAGATCTTCAGATGAGCTGAACACACTGAATGACTTGTTCCAGCAGTGAAATAGTCAATTGTGACTCTGGACCTTCATGTTTAGACTCCTCTTTTTTGCTGGTGATTAACCTCACTTCCTAAAGAGATGAAAGCCCCTTTTCTTTATATCGCTACCTTATGACTGCCTGGTCCCCTCCATCAGTGTCCTCATTATGACAGGCCAGAGGTCCCTGGTCTGGTATTGTGGTGTATGTGTTCTTACATGTGTGCCCACTGCACCACAGGAGCACTGACAATGCAGGTGGTTGTATCGATCAGTGACCCATAAATGCACTAATGATTCCCCACTGTGTTTATGCAACTGCACTGGGGTATTGTGCTGGCTTCGCTTTGGCCAAATCATTAATAGAACGGAATCTCTATTTGGGTTGAATTGTGGTTTTATTCTGTCCTGCTACTTACAAATGCAGCTGCTACAGTGTATAGTATATTGTATGCATTGTATAATGATTCTAGCACTGACATGTTACAAGGGTCACATTGATGCCACAAACCTGCATTCAACAGTTTGGTTACGCAGAGATAAGCAGAGTTGTTTGGATTGAATGCCATTGATGTCCTAGCAGTATACGCCTATATCCTAGCCTGCTGGTCACTATACTCTTTTCTTGCAATTATCACTTCAGTATAATCCTGGTAAAGTAGGATTAATGTATTTAGCTACGCTCTAGAAGTTTTGTACCGATTATGCGTTTTCTTTTTTGCACTGTGCCTAAATTCCTTACACCAACCCTTCTCAAAGGATCAGGCTGGTTTCACGATCATGAGATTAATGTGGGAGATTACACACAATTCCTGTCTCCCTACACATACTTTACACTATTGTGGAGCCCCTATTAACATCTCACTACAACTTGTCCAAACAGGCACAGGGGGTCTGAAGAGGGAGACAAAAGATTGCTACAGCCTGAATTGAAGGAAGCAAAAGTGCAGGCTAAGGAGAAGATAATCAGGCAGGGGGTCATAGGAGAATAATGTGCCCTGGGCAATAGGGATAGGAGAGAGAAGGAGCTGGAGGTAGATGATAGGTGGTTGCAATGGAGAAGCTGCTGGAGGTGGATGATAGGAGGTGGCACTGAAGAAGGTGCTGGAGGTGGATGATTGGAAGCTGCACTTAAGAAATTGCTGGAGGCGGATGATAGGAGACTGCACTGGAGAATGTGCTGGAGATGAATGATAGGAGGCTTCACTGGAGAAGGTGCTGGAGATGAATGATAGGAGGCTGCAGTGGAGAAGGTGCTGAAGGCAGATGCACTGGAGATGGATGGTAGGCTGCACTGGAGAAGGCGCTGGAGATAGATGATAGGAGAGTGAACTGGAGAAGGTGCTAGAGATAAATGATAGGAGGCTTCACTGGAGAAGGTGCTGGAGGTGGATGATAGGAGGCTGCACTGGAAACGTTGCTGGAAGTTTATGTTAGGCTGCACTGGAGAAGGTGCTGGAGGTGGGTTATAGAAGACTGCACTGGAGAAGATGCTGGAGGTGGATGATAGGAGGTTGCGCTGGAGAAGGTGCTGGAGCTGGATGATGGGAGGCTGCACTGGAGAAGGTGCTGGAGGTGGACGATAGGCTGCACTGGAGAAGGTGCTGGAGATACAGGATAGGCGGCTGCACTGGGCAAGGTTCTGGAGGTTGATGTTAGGAGGCTGCACTGGAGAAGGTGCTGGGGGTGGATGTTAGAAGGCTGTACTGGAGAATGTGCTGGAGGTGGATGATAGGAGGTTGTGCTTGAGAAGGTGCTGAAAGTGGATGATAGGAGGTTGCTCTGAAGAAGGTGCTGGAGGTGGAAGATAGGCTGCACTGGAGATGGTGGAGATCATGGTGGATGATAGGAGGTTGTGCTTGAGAAGGTGCTGGAGGTGGATGGTAGGAAGTTGCTCTGGAAAAGGTGCTGTAGGTGGATAGGAGGTTGCGCTGGAGAAGGTGCTGGAGGTCGATGATAGGAGTTTGCACTGGAGAAGGTGCTGGAAATGGATGATAGGAGGCTGCTCTGGAGATGGTGCTGGAGGTGGATAATAAGAAGCTGTACTGGAGAAGGTGCTGGAGGTGGATGATAGGAGGCTGCACTGGAGAAGGTGCTGGAGGTGGATAATAGGAGGCGTTACTGGAGAAGGTGCTGGAGATGGATGATAGGAGGCTGCACTGGAGAAGGTGCTGGAGGCAGATGATAGGAGGCTGCATTGAAGAAGGGGTTGAATCTGGATGATAGGAGGCTGCGCTGGAGAAGGTGCTGGATGTGGATGATTGGAGGTTGCACTGGAGAAAATGCTGTAGGTGGATGATAGGAGGCTACACTGGAGAACATGCTGGAGGTGGATGATAGAAGGCTGCACTGGAGAATGTGCTGGAGGTGGATGATAGGAGGTTGCACTGGAAAAGGTGCTGGAGGTGGCTGATATGATGCACTGGAGAAAGAGCTGGAGGTGGATGATAGGAGGCTGGATTGGAGAAAGGGCTGAAGGTGGATGATAGGAGGCTGCACTGGAGAAGGTACTGGAGGTGGATGATAGGAGGCTGCACTGGAGAAGGTGCTGGAGGTGGATGATAGGAGGCTTCGCTGGAGAAGGTGCTGGAGGTGAATGATAGGAGGTTGCCCTGGAGAAGGTGCTGGAGGTGGATGGTTGGAGGCTGCACTGGAGAAGGTGCTGGAGGTGGATGATAGGAAGCTTGCACTGGAGAAGGTGCTGGAAATGGATGATAGGAGACTGCTCTGGAGATGGTGCTCGAGGTGGATAATAAGAAGCTGTACTGGAGAAGGTGCTGGAGGTGGATGATAGGTGGCTGCACTGGAGAAGGTGCTGGAGGTGGATGATAGGAGGCTGCACTGAAGAAGGGGTTGCATCTGGATGATAGGAGGCTGCGCTGGAGAAGGTGCTGGATGTGGATGATAGGAGGTTGCGCTGGAGAAGGTGCTGGAGGTGAATGATAGGAGGTTGCCCTGGAGAAGGTGCTGGAGGTGGATGGTTGGAGGCTGCACTGGAGAAGGTGCTGGAGGTGGATGATAGGAAGCTTGCACTGGAGAAGGTGCTGGAAATGGATGATAGGAGACTGCTCTGGAGATGGTGCTCGAGGTGGATAATAAGAAGCTGTACTGGAGAAGGTGCTGGAGGTGGATGATTGGTGGCTGCACTGGAGAAGGTGCTGGAGGTGGATGATAGGAGGCTGCACTGAAGAAGGGGTTGCATCTGGATGATAGGAGGCTGTGCTGGAGAAGGCGCTGGATGTGGATGATTGGAGGTTGCACTGGAGAAAATGCTGTAGGTAGATAATAGAAGACTGCACTGGAGGACATGCTGGAGGTGGATAATAGAAGGCTGCACTGGAGAATATGCTGGAGGTGGATGATAGGAGGTTGCACTGGAAAAGGTGCTGGAGGTGGATGATATGATGCACTGGAGAAAGAGCTGGAGGTGGATGATAGGAGGCTGGACTGGAGAAAGGGCTGAAGGTGGATGATAGGAGGCTGCACTGGAGAAGGTGCTGGAGGTGGATGATAGGAGGCTGCACTGGAGAAGGTGCTGGAGGTGCATGATAGAAGGTTGACCTGGAAAAGGTGCTGGAGGTGGATGATAGGAGGTTGACCTGGAAAAGGTACTGGAGGTGGATGATAGGAGGCTGCACTAGAGAAGGTGCTGGAGGTAGATGATAGTAGGTTGCGCTGGTGAAGGTGCTGGAGGTGGATGATGGGAGGTTGCACTGGAGAAGGTGTTGGAGGTGGATGATAGGAGGTTGCGCTGGAGAAGGTGCTGGAGGTTGATGGTAGGAGGTTGCGCTGGAGAAGGTGCAGGAGGTGGATGATAGGAGGTTTCGAAGGAGAAGGTGCTGGAGGTGGATGATAGGAGGCTGCACTGGAGAAGGTGCTGGAGGTGGATGATTGGTGGCTGCCCTGGAGATAGTGCTGGAGGGGGATGATAGGAGGCTGCACTGATATCACAGGTTAGAAGAGATTTGCCATGGATGCTTAGGGGACATCAAACCTGAAGAATATTTGTTGCTCTCCTGCAAAATACAATCTTTTGTTCCCTGTGAGCCAAGGCTGGACAGAACCCAGGAGCCAATGCATCTGGAAATGTGCTGCTGGCCCCTACCTTTAAGTGCTGTTTCTTTTGATGTTTATTTTAGTTCTTTTTGACTTGCTTCTATAATAGTCTGATTGGCTTCTGAAGAGATTTACAGTAATTTGTCTGTCCCTGCGGTAAGCAGCCACTTCAGGCTGGAGAAAAGCTGACTGTACGTCCATCTCTGATCTGCACGTTATCTCATCCCGTTATGAGGATCTCAATAAACATTTCTATCTAGCAGCTCGTCTTGTACCGCTGTGTAATTTAGTCAGTGCTCCTTTCATAGTAAACAGAGAATAATAACATTCATGACCAGTGGAGCTGACGAGTGCAGCTTCGTAGAAAATTCCAGCTTAAAACCGTAGCCAGTGAAGACAGCAGTTTTTCAAAAATCTTGTGCGCAGGCCACGCTTGAATTAGCCATGCTTTTCTTTTTACAGTGTTAGATTATGCATTTACAAGTGGTCTTATTCTTCATTATTAGAAATTATCTGTAGTGCTGTCAGACACCACAACACCTCATTATTCTGTACCCCCCACCTCCGCTATGTTTGTCATTACAAACAAGTGGAAAACAAAAGGTTAATGTTGTCTGCAATCAGTGATCCCGCTGACTCTTCAGCTACATGGACCAGACGCTTTAGGAAACAATAGGGACCCAGTTAATCCCAAAGACTGCAGCTTTTTAAAATCCCCCTATTGTGGGATCTGGGGCAGCGTGTGTGTGCTCCAGGTTTAAGGGGAGGTAATAGCATCTCATTAGGATCCAAATTAATTTTCTTGTGACAGATAAAGAAGAAGCATTAAGGACTTTAAACCTAAATCATTTAAACAACACATTTTTGCTTCTTTTCATTGTTCGCATTACAGGAATTAAATTCTCAATTCATTTATCTGCTGCTGCATGTTAATTGGGAATAAGGGCCTTGATTCGTCAATATTTTGCACTAAGTTAATCAAAATGGTGCACAGTATTTAATGAATTTTATTTTTGTGTTGTTTTGTCTTATTTGGACTTTTTTTTAGTAACAGTGCAAACCCTTTCAATAAGCTTTGAAATGTTGCATGGTATCAATATACTACAAAAAAAATAATTAGGCAGACTTTGAGCAAAAAACAGGGACCTGATTAAAACGTTAAAACATCTAATGAAAACCATGGACACATTACCTAGCAAAAAAGACGAGGACTGAACAAACTAGTGCAAAATGTCAGCAAAGCCAAAATGAATTTGGCACAAACAAAAAAATGCCCAAAACTTAAACTAAACTAGTATCACTTGCATTTCGTCTTTTTCCTTGTATGTACCAAGTTTCTACTAAGATCAACAAAATCTCTGCTTTACAGAAATGTACTTTGGTCTTGATTTGTCATCCTTTTTCATCTTTTCCGAGTAAATTTCTGTATAGCAGAGAATTAGTTGATCTTAGTAGGAGCTTGGTACATACAAGGAGAAAGGCGAAATGCAAGTGATATTAGTCTATGTATGACAGATTAGGTATATGGTTCTTTGTTTGTTACATGCTATGGTGGTGAAAACTGAGGTTTCAACTGTGGCAGATCTTCATCTTGTTTTCGAGGATGATGTAGGCATCTTATGCACCATCCCTCTTCTGATGAGCTTTGCTGATAATCTTATGACAAAGGAACTGACAAACTGACTTATGACTCCTTAGTTCTATCGAATACAGAGGGTTACAATGTAGTTTTTTAACCTGTCCAAACATATTGATTTCCTTCAGATGAGCGCTTATCTCACTATTGTAATAGTGTGCACAGTGTGTAATAGTGAGCTGTAGCTGGATTTTTATGATGGGGAATCGGGTACAATTAAAATAGTAATTTCTTAGCAGGTGAAAACTCTGTTAATGGAAAGGAAGGTAATAAGACATTGAACACATTCTCTTTTTCCCCATAACATAAAGGAATATGATATCAATGTCTGATTATTGCAAGTTCAACTTCTGCCGCCTGCAACGATCAACACAATGGTGCTCCCATGAGCGCTGCATCCCATTCATTGTGTGAAGAGGGATTTCATGAATGGCAATTCTGTGACAATGTTGGAATCACTTCTATTATAAGCAGAAACAATTTGATGATAACATTCATTAACGTGGAAAGTCTAGGAAAGCAAGTAACCAGTTACTTTTACCTTTGAATAACATTTCCTATGTTTAGAAGCAAGCACTGACAGACATTTAAAGTGATCATCAACAACACATATCACCAGTCCACAGATAAATGTATGATTAGTAGGGTCATATCCCTGGATCCCCACCAGTCAAGAGATGGGAAGCACAAAGTACTATGTGAATGGAGGTGTGGTGCTTATCACTGTTCCCATAGATAGAAGTGAATAGCACTTCTCCAAATGTTGTTGATTAGATAACCTCCTTAAGTACATCCTGTCCTTAAGGTGGCCTCACACAGTAGACCTCAATCACCATCTAATATATATGACATTTTCACCATATGCTGAGGGAAAGGAGGATTTTGTTTTCAAAGACCCATTGGCAACACATTCACACTTGACCAAACAGAGTATACATATGCATAGGGGTTTGTTAGGGATACTTGTCAGATGAACGAGCCGCCAATAACTATTCCTAAAACTTATTATCCCTTATCCAATAATGTACAGAGAGATAGATTGGAATTGATGCTCTTTGTGATATTTGTTATGATTATCTAGCCTAGCAAATTAGTAAACTAACAATATTTTGGGTGTATAGTAGACAAGTCATTTATCAAGCTACTGTTGGTTGCCCATGAGGCTGGTGTTATAGAGTGTTATCACATAGTATACCTTGTATTCCTCAGCAGGCCGAGCAATGTTAAGAGATCATGCTGCAGTGAGATGACATACAGTTAGCCACAGGTATTGACTAAAGGCCGATTGTTTGGCCAAGAGCTACTGTATCTGTCTCAGTTCCTCCATATATAGTCATGGCTGAAAGTGTTGACACCCTAGAAATTGTATCAGAAAATGAAGTATTTCTCCAAGAAATTGACTGCAATTACACATGTTTTGTTATCCACCTGTTCATTTCCTTTGCGTGTATTAGAACAACACAAAAAAGCAGAGACAAAAAGGCAAATTGAATATAGTTTCAGACAAAACCCCAAAAATGGGTCGGACAAAATTGTTGGCATCCTCAACTTAATATTTGGTTGCACACGCTTTGGAAAAAATAACTAGAATCAATCGCTTTCTATAACCATCAAGAAGCTTTTAACAACTTTCAATTGGAATTTTGGACCACTCTTCTTTTGCAAACTTCTCCAGGTCTCTCATATTTGAAAGGTGCCTTCTGCCTTCTACCAACAGCAATTTTAAGATCTCTCCACAGGTGTTCAATAGGATTTAGATAGGGACTCATTGCTGGCCACGTCAGAATTCTTCAGTGCCTTGTTTCCATCCATTTCTGGGTGCTTCTTGATGTATGTTTGGGGTCATTTTCCTCCTGGAAGACTCATGACCTAGAGCGCAAACTCAGCTTTCTGACATCGGGCATTACATTGCAACCCAAAATCCTTTGATAATCTTCAGATTTCATGATGCCTTGCACATAGTCAAGGCACCCAGTGACAGAGGCAGCACAACATCACCAAAATATCTTTGAACCTCCACTGTTATGGACCTGGTGGTTAGGAGCACCCGAAATGACCTGATGGTTAAAATGGAAAAACCTGGGACAAGCTCTGAGGACGTGGTAACTCTACTGACCGCAATCCCTAATCCTATCACACACACTAGAAATAGCCGTGGAGCGTACCTAACTCTCCCTAGACGCCTCTTCACAGCCTAAGAGCTAACTACCCCTAAAGATAGAAATAGTAGCCTACCTTGCCTCAGAGAAATTCCCCAAAGTAAAGGTAGCCCCCACAAATATTGACTGTGAGTTAAGGGGAAGTAACAAACACAGGAATGAAACAGATTTTAGCAAAGGAGGCCGAATCTTCTCTAGACAGACAGAGGATAGGAAAGGGAACTATGCGGTCAGTATTAAAAACTACAAAAACCACGCAGAGTGTGCAAAAAGACCTCCACACCGACTCGCGGTGTGGAGGTGCAGCTGTGCACCCCCAGAGCTTCCAGCTAGCAAGGAAATATCATAATAGTAAGCTGGACAAAAACATAGCATGTACTAAGAAATATATTCAAAAAAACCAATGAACAGAAAATGAACTAGCAAGGACTTAGCTTCTGCTGGAGTAGACAGGTCATCAGAGAAATCCAAGAGAGATCTGAACCAGTACTGAGACATTGACAGCTGGCATGAATTAACGACCTGGGCAGAGTTAAATAGGGAAGCCAGCAGCAACAATAAACGAGGCAGCTGAGAAAGCCACCCTCAAAGATCAGCAGTTCCACTTAAAGCCACCAGAGGGTGTCCAAGGACAGAACTCACCAAAGTACCATTCACGACCACAGGAGGGAGTCCGAGAACGGAATTCACAACACTCCACCATATTTGACTGTCGTCACTGTGTTCTTTTCTTTTGTAGGCCTCATTCCATTTTCAGTAAACAGTAGAATGATGAGCTTTACCACAAAGCTCTATCTTTGTCTCATCTGTCAATAAGACACTTTCACAAGGATTTTGGCTTATTCACGTACATTGTGGCAAACTGCACTGTAGCTTTTTTATGCCTCTGTGTCAGCAGTGGGGTCCTCCTGGGTCTCCTGCCATAGCATTTCACTTCATTCAAATGTCGACGGATAGTTTGATGCATCCTGAGCCTTTTGAATTGCTTGAATTTCTTCGGAACTTGATTGGGCTGCTTATCCACCATCCGGACTATCCTAAGTTGCAACCTTTCATGATTTTTCTCTGCCATCCACATCCAGGGAGATTAGCTACAGTGCCATGGCTTGTAAACTTCTTCATTATGTTGTGCACTGTGGACAGAGGAACATCAAGATCTCTGGATATGAACTTGTAACCTTGAGATTTTTGATATTTTTTAACAATTTTGGTTCTCAAGTCCTCAAACAGTTCTCTTCTTCTCTTGCTGTTCTCCATGCTTAGTGTGGCACACACAAACATACAATTCAGAGATTGAGTCAAATTCTCCCCTTTTTATCTGGTTTCAGGCATGATTCTCATATTGCCCACACTTGTTACTTGCTATGCATGAGTTTGAACGAGCATCAAATGCTTGAAACAAAATTGTTTACCCACATTTTTGGAAAGATGTCCAACAATTTTTTACGGACCATTTTTGGTGGTTTTGTGTGAAATGATGTCCAATTTGCCTTTTTTTGTGTTGTTTCAATACACACAAAGGAAATAAACATGTGTTTAACTTAAGGTACCGTCACATTAGGCGACGCTGCAGCGATATCGACAACGATGCCGATTGCTGCAGCGTCGCTGTGTGGTCGCTGGAGAGCTGTCACACAGACAGCTCTCCAGCGACCAACGATGCCGAAGTCCCCGGGTAACCAGGGTAAACATCGGGTTACTAAGCGCAGGGCCGCGCTTAGTAACCCGATGTTTACCCTGGTTACCAGTGTAAATGTAAAAAAAAACCAAACACTACATACTTACATTGCCGTGTCTGTCGCGTCCCTCGCCTTCAGCTTCCCTGCACTGTGTAAGCGCCGGCCCTAAAGCATAGCGGTGACGTCACCGCTGTGCTTTGCTTTACGGCTGGCACTGACACATTCAGTGCAGGAAGCTCTGAGCAGCAGCGCGGACGACAGGGGACGTGACAGACATCAGAGGGTGAGTATGTAGTGTTTTTTTTTTTACTTTTACAATGGTAACCAGGGTAAATATCGGGTTACTAAGCGCGGCCCTGCGCTTAGTAACCCGATATTTACCCTGGTTACCATTGTAAAACATTGCTGGCATCATTGCTTTTGCTGTCAAACACGACGATACACGCCGATCTGACGACCAAATAAAGTTCTGGACTTTCAGCAACGACCAGCGATATCACAGCGGGATCCAGATCGCTGCTGCGTGTCAAACACAACGATATCGCTATCCAGGACGCTGCAACGTCACGGATCGTTGTCGTTCTCGTTGCAAAGTCGTTTAGTGTGAAGGTACCTTAAGCATGTGTAATTGACTCAGTAAACAAATGCTGATAAACAGCAAAAAGGTCAAAAATTAAATCTAGTAAAGCAAATAACCTTAGCTCCTTATTGATGAAATGAATTAAAACATCAAGTTTTATTTATACTGGATTAAAACCATAACACAACTACAGCAGATAAACACATATAACACATAACCGTGCTCTCTACTCTGACCCTGAGATAGGGATCCTATATCACGCTCTACCTGGCAGCGGAGGTTGGCACCCTATACACAAAAACGAGATTATAGAACAAAGGAAATTATAGAACAACACGGACTGGGAAAATAAGTGCTACCATCTATACATCATGGCCTCCTGACGATCCGCTTTGGTGAAACGCGTAGAGGCGTTCAGCTTATCTTCTTTCCGATAAGTATCGGTTCTCATTCCCTACCCATATGCTTGCTATTATTGCTATGAAGTCTTCGGCTGAGGGCTATAGTTTTTAATTGCTGTTTTTTTGTCCTGCTTGTGCATTTGCACACTGTGATGGTTTTTCCAATTAGCCTATTATTATCAATAGGGCATTTTAGGGAAAGCCGTCGGTGAGTGGGGGCGCCATATCCGCTGCACAGTAGGGTGCCAACCCCCACAATCAGGCAGGATTTATATCAATAGGGTTCAGGTCGAGTGAGATGTTTGTTGAGCACGAGCACTTTTTTTGGTTTTGCACTTATTGTCCTAGTCCGTGTCTCTCACCCTGCTAAAAGGAGCCCTATATGTGCAAAATATATTATACTCATTTGCTTCTTTAATTGTTCTATAATTTCCTTGTTGGTTACAATTGATAGTGAGCATGAGTCACTTTGCCTATGGCATATTGCAGGAGTGATAGGGTCAGCCGCCGACGAGTGGGGGCGCCAATCTCGTTTTTGTGTATAGGGTGCCAACCTTCGCTGCCAGGCAGAGCGTGATATAGGATCCCTATCTCAGGGTCAGAGTAGAGAGCACGGTTATGTGTTATATGTGTTTATCTGCTGTAGTTGTGTTATGGTTTTAATCCAGTATAAATAAAACTTGATGTTTTAATTCATTTCATCAATAAGGAACTAAGGTTATTTGCTTTACTAAGCATGTGTAATTGCAATAATTTTGTGAGAGAAATATTTCATTTTCTGGAACAATTTCAAGGGTGCCAACAATTTCGGCCATGACTGTATATACTGAAACACCGACTTCCTGGAGAGTGTTCCTCACTTGGGTGGATGTTGTGGAAGGTTTTTTTCTTCACCATGGAAAAGATTCTGTGATCATACACCACGGTTGTCTTCTGTAGATGTCCAGGCCATTTTAAGTTTCCAAGCTCACCAGAGCACTCTTTTTTTTGCAAAAAGGACCAAACATGTTGATTTGGCCACTCCTAACATTTCTGCTCTCTAATGGATTTCTTCTTTTTTCAGGCTAATGATGATCTGTTTCTCTTCCATGGAGAGCTCCTTTGACCACATGTTGTAGATGCACAGCAACAACTTCTAAATTCAAATACCACAACTGGAGTCAGCTCCAGACCTTTTACTTGCTTAATTGCTGATGGATTAATGAGAAAATAGCTCATGCAGCCCATTAAGGAGCTTTTGAGATAATTGACCAATTACCTTTTGTCAATTTAAAAAGAGACAGCTGCATATTAAAGGGCTGTAATTCATTAACCCTTTTCTAACTAAGAAGTGAATACATTTAAATTAAAGCTTATGCTAACCTTTATTTGTATTATCCATTTAAATCGGATAACACCTTATTGTACTTTTTCTCTCTTCTTTAATATTTCTTAAAGCTGCGAGTCTGCACTTTCATCCCATATTTATTATATAACTGTATCTTGAATATGTTTTGGTAAACAGATAAAATGCCAAATTTTGTGTTAATGCTATTAACCTATAAACTAAAACCGCCGGTCACTAGCGGTTTTTTCTGTTTTCAGGTTCCCTTTCCGTGTTTCCCGCCAACAGTTTGACCACAGTGCCCTTCTCTACCACCAGTGGAGACAGTATTTCCAGCAATTACAGAACAGCCCCCCAGTAGTCAAGCTAGAGATCACCTTGCTTAATCCTTTGGCAGTAATCACAATAGGGATTTCCGCCTTTTTCTCAATTATTCCTTTTCTCAGTAGTAACAGCCTGTTGGCAGTAACTGGTCAGTCTTCTGGGTTTGTGTGTGGAAGTACGTAGCCACCGAAAACATGGGATCTACTCTTGGTGTTTGCTTTTCTAGTCACCATAGCTACCTGGTAAATGTGTCGTTTTGACCCCAACCTGAAATCATGACGTCTAAAGTTAATGCTATAATATTAGCTACAGGGATGGACAAGTAATTGGTGCAACCTGTGCCGCCCTGTCATGTCGGACGCTGTTCAGACCAGGTCGTTCGACAGACAGCGGTAATTCCGCTTTTGACCACTATGCGCTCATTGGCGTCGGCTAGATTTTATCTAGCTGGTCCAGGGTTAAATTACCTGGTGCTCGGATTGGAAGCTGGGCCATGCCCGCTGCCTTTAAATAGTTCTCCTGAACATTGGGCGTCACCGATTATAGCTTCTGTCTTGTGCATGTTATCTCAGTCTGGAGTGGTGAGCTAGTAGTTGGAGTATCGTTGCTGGTGGTGTATTTCCCTTTGTCTTATTTGCTCCTTCCTATATTTGTATTTGTTTTGCCCTTTGCATTTATAGTGTATTCCTGAGTGACTGCGGCGTTGTGCTTATTTTTCCGTTATCCTTGTCTGTGCTAACTGTGGGTATTGGAGTGTGGACTCTTCACTGGGTGGTGGGTTGTGGTTTCAGCCTAGGGTTGAAACAGGAGATAGGGCGAGGATGGAGGCTCAGACATGCACACCATCTGTGTAAACTCTGGGTAGAGGGTCAGTCAGGGTTTCCCTAGTCTGAGGGAAATCGCAGGGGCCCGGGTTATTAGCTCTATCCTACCTAGGTCTCCCGTGACACGCCCACAGGGACCCAAGAGGTAAGGGGGCCATTTATACTTCCAAAGCAGGTGCAATATTGCATTTTTAGGAGCTCTTGGGCTTCAAAGGGCCAATATATTGTTCTTACACACAGGCCCTTTTCTGTCTGTCTGCCTGCCAGTGATTAGCTATGTTCAGGAACTCTTAGGCCTCATTCATATGTCATTTTATCCACGTATTTTATCCACGTATATGTTGTATCTGTGTTTTTCACAGATCGACTATGTACCCATGATAGTTCATGGGGCTAGTTACATGTCCATGTTTATTAGCGGACAGAGTGTCTGTAAAATATCATAGAGACATTTCCGCTTTTGCTCCTAGTCACAGATCAAAATGACTCATGCAAGTCTTTAGGGCAGCCATCTGTATTAAATCCGTGTTCTGTTCATTTTTAACATTGTGATGGGTAGCAGAAGCCTTGCAATTTTTCCTGATTGTGCTCTTTCGGTCTTGTCTGTTTTTAATGTCACTCAGTCACACATAGGTTCAGGCCCCTCCACCTTTCAGGTCCTTCTAGCAGTTGGCCCCATTATCTGAACCCCTCCCCTCTCCTCCATTTCACAGGGCAGGAACTTTCTTGATAAAATCTATGGCTGTAGCATGCGGAGAGTAATCTGGTTTCAGGTTTATGTGCCTATTCAATATCTGTAAGTAAAGGTACCGTCACATTAAGCGACGCTGCAGCGATAGCGACAACGATGCCGATCGCTGCAGCGTCGCTGTTTGATCGCTGGAGAGCTGTCACACAGACCGCTCTCCAGCGACCAACGATGCCGAGGTCCCCGGGTAACCAGGGTAAACATCGGGTTGCTAAGCGCAGGGCCGCGCTTAGTAACCCGATGTTTACCCTGGTTACCAGCGTAAAAGTAAAAAAAACAAACAGTACATGCTCACCTGCGCGTCCCTCAGCGTCTGCTTCCTGACACTGACTGAGCTCCGGCCCTAACAGCACAGCGGTGACGTCACCGCTGTGCTTTCACTTTCACTTTAGGGCCGGATCTCAGTCAGAGCAGGAAGCAGACGCTGAGGGACGCGCAGGTGAGCATGTACTGTTTGTTTTTTTTACTTTTACGCTGGTAACCAGGGTAAACATCGGGTTACTAAGCGCGGCCCTGCGCTTAGTAACCCGATGTTTACCCTGGTTACCAGTGTAAAACATCGCTGGTATCGTTGCTTTTGGTGTCAAACACAACGATACACGGCGATCGGACGACCAAATAAAGTTCTGGACTTTATTCAGCGACCAGCGACATCACAGCAGGATCCTGATCGCTGCTGCGTGTCAAACTAAACGATATCGCTAGCGAGGACGCTGCAACGTCACGGATTGCTAGCGATATCGTTTAGTGTGACGGTACCTTAAGACACGTTTTATCTTTTTTTTTTTTGTGCGTGCTAATTTAGTTAAATATGGGGAAACAAGAAAATGAAAAAACTGATTTAATAGTGACGTCAGGGACTAGGAAGTAACTAGCCAAAATCAAAATGAAAGTCCACTACAGCTGTCATTTAAGAGCAGAATGGGGGAATAATAATAATAATAATAAGGGGGATGGGGGGGAAGGTTGATTAGACTGTGAGCCCTCGCGGGCAGGGTCCTCTCTCCTCCTGTACCTGTGTATGCCTTGTTTTACTCATGTTTATTGTACTTGTCTATATTTGCCCCATTCACATGTAAAGCGCCATGGAATAAATGGCGCTATAAAAATGTATAATAATAAAAGAGATCCGGTTGAAGAGATCCGAGGGCACTTCCAGATCTAGTGTTGCTTTTACAGAACTTGCGGGACCAGAGTGCATTGGAATAAAACTTTATTTTCCCATTCATTCTGCTACTATGTATCCTATTTGTGGGGCAGCATAAAGTAGTGAAAGAGAGAGGCTGATTGCAATATTTTGTCTCCTATGTGTCCCATTTTGAAGAACCTTATGCTTTTATCATTTGCAGCGCTTGTGAGGAGGGAGGGCTCTAAACACAACCGCAAATATGCAGCGATTTGCAGTACAGGTGAATGGGGTTTTAAAAACCCCTCATTCATACTTTGCTGATGGAATCCACACAAACATTAAAGCATGCTGTTTTATATCTGCAGTGTGTTCATTCTTGGGTGGATTTTCACCCTATGCAATGATTTATCATGGAGTCTGGACAGCAAGCCACGCCCACCCATCCCAGAGGAGGAGAAAAACAACCGGGTCACAGTGGCCGGAGCAACTATTTAAATAATGATATGAATGAATGATACATTATACAAATGAATTTAATTTGGCAGTTACCTTTAAGCCCAGGGGAACGGCATGGTTCCCTGGAGGTTTCCCCCACAGGGGTTTTTTCCTCTCCTAACTGGTGGCGGATGGCTCTTCATGAGCCTGAGGTTCTGTTATAATCAACGTAATGATTTGAGAGTTGGTGGGTCCTCAAAGCTGGCAAAAAAGTTTGGTAATGGGGGATTCTTGCATTGCGGGGAACCCCTTTAGTGGATGGTTACAGGTTGTTGGTGGTCTGGTGAGACTTGGATGATACCCGACGAGGCAAGTCGGGGTCACATTATTATGGGACCCGGAGGGCCACCCGATGTTGGAGGTCTGGGGGGCGGTACCGGTGGGTGGGTACCCAACGATGGAAGTCGGGTACAGGTTAACGGTGTGGAGGCAACCTCTTCCCTCAATTCGTGGTGCTTCCGAGCCTGGGGGAAAAATGCAGCTGGAAGTAAGGCTGGGAGGGAAGAGGCAATGCCGATGGGATAATCACCAGACCAGGATCGGGTTAGCTTCAAGGGCCCCACCAAGTGTCTTTAATTATTATTAATAAAAATTGGCTGCTGTGGCCATTATTATCCAAAAGAGTACTGGTGTGGCTTGGTTATTCAAGGGAAAAGGGGGGAAGGTCATGAGGAATCGACCTTGCCAAGATCATGCTCTTACAGAACTTGCGGGATATGAGTGCATTGGAATAAACCTTTATTTTCCCATTCATTCTGCTACTATGTATCCTATTTGTGGGGCAGCATAAAGTAGTGAAAGAGAGAGGCTGATTGCAATGTTTTGTCTCCTATGTGTCGCATTTTGAAGAACCTTATGCTTTTATCATTTGTAGCGCTTGTGAGGAGGGAGGGCTCTAAACACAACCGCAAATATGCAGCGATTTGCAGTACAGGTGAATGGGGTTAACCCTTCATTCAAATGTGGCTGAAAGAATCCACACAAACATTAAAGCATGCTGTTTTAAATCTGCAGTGTGTTCATTCTTGGGTGGATTTTCACCCTATGCAATGATTTGTCATGGAGTAGCGTGAAATCCACAGCTGTATCCGCAACAAAATCTGAAAGTAACTTATGCAAATTGTGTTGCAGATTCATTGCAAATTTGTAGTGAATTTATGACCAAACCTGCAGCAGAATTTAATATCTGAACTAACTAATTGGGGTAAAGCCATCAAGCATGGGCAGGGCGAGCCCACAGCTCACTTCTACCAAGGACTTCTCAGCATGTGCGCAGCAGTCACAGGACTCCTTCCTCATGAGCACTTCAAATGGTTAATGACAAGGGCCAATACAAGTTTATGGATCCCTGAAAAACAGGTAGAGCACTCTGATGGCATCTGTTTGCTGTCTGTGTTTAACATTGCGAAGTATAGATGAGGCTTTGTCATTTATTTCTTTATCCATGCTGGAAATATACTGATGACTAGTGTTGAGCGATACCTTCCGATATGCAAAGGTATCGGTATCGGATTGGATCGGCCGATACCCAAAAAATATCGGATATCGCCGATACCGATACCCTATACCAATGCATATCAATGGGACACAAAATATCGGAATGGTTCCCAGGGTCTGAAGGAGAGGAAACTCTCCTTCAGGCCCTGGGATCCATATTCATGTATAAAATAAAGAATAAAAATAAAAAATATTGATATACTCACCCCTCTGACGGCCCCGTCTCTCACCGGTCCAAGCGTCTGCCTCCGTTCCCTAAGAATGCAGAGTGAAGGACTTTCGATGACGTCGTGGCTTGTGATTGGTCACGTGACTGCTCATGTGACCGCTCACGCGACCAATCACAAGCCGCGACGTCATCGAAGGTCATTCACTCCCTGCATTCTTAGGAACGGAGGCACCGCTAAGAGCCAGGGTCGCCGGAGGGGTGAGTATATCAATATTTTTTATTTTTATTATTTATTTTTTACATGAATATGGATCCCAGGGCCTGAAGGAGAGTCTCCTCTCCTCCAGACCCTGGGAACCATACGTACCGCACACTTCCGATTCCCGATATCGCAAAAATATCGGAACTCGGTATAGGAATTCCGATACAGCAAATATTGGCCGATACCCGATACTTGCAGTATCGGAATGCTCAACACTACTGATGACCACACTGATGGTACAAACGAACACACTGATGGTCAAGACGGATACACAGATCACATACTGATGGTACAAACGAATACACTGATGGAAAACTTTGATGACACAAGTATGACACACTGATTGACACACTGAAGGCAAAGATGGACACACAAATGACACATTGATGAAACACTGATGACACAAGGATGACACACTGATGGAAAACACTGATGGCATCATTACCAGTTTTTCACATGCATGATTTATAAGGATATGTGAAGGAGGTCTTATGCTGTGCTCAGTGGAGGACAACATGTAGGTGGCTTATGTTCCCTCCAGAAAATTTTTCAATTGAATTCCTTTCATTATGTTGGAGTTTTTGCATCAGCATTCCACAATGTTTTCTCCATTCATTGTACATTGTAAAAAGTATTACAATTCTTTTGGTTTTGTTTGATGCAGACAGTGTCTTAGCTCCATTATCAGACATGTAACCTTAATTGTAATTGTTTCATTTGCATTTAAAGGGCATTTGTCACCAGATTTGACCTATTTAAACTATTAATATGAGCATACAGCTAATAGACTGCAGAAAACAGTCCTACCTGTGTGTCTCATACCAGATGCCTTGTTGCTGATAAATCATCTTTTATCACTTTATATAAATGACCTCTTCCAGGCTCTGAGGAGGATGGGGCCTGGAGAGAACTCTGCCTCCAGAGCGTGTTTTACATGAAAGAGAGTTACCAGTGACACAAGTAACTAACACAGAAGAGGAGAAATGAAATTTATATTCTTGCAGACACAATTTTTGCTTCTCTCTCAGCTCTTCTGTATTGCAACAACACTGCAACCATGTCTGGCGGTGAGCTGGAAGCTGAGAGGAACCTGCCTGTGAGATCAGGAGAGCAGAGAGCAGCCATCACACATCATACTGGTAACACCGATAACCATTACACATCACACTGGTAACACTGATAACCATTACACATCACACCAGTAACACTGGTAACCATTACACATCACACCGCTAACACTGATAACCATTACACATGTTAGGGCTAGCGGAACGCACCGATTAAATATAGATGTTATTATTGGTGCGTTCGCAGCCCGGGGTCCACCGTGCAGGAGGAACCTGCTGCTAGCAAATGACGGCACTATATGGCAGTTTAAGCGAACTCTGTTACTTCACAGAGTCGCACAGATACAAGACGCTGTGCCCTGTTAACCCCACAGGAGTTCACAGCTAACTGCCGAGCAGTCTGTGGTCACGCAAACATACAATCTCCTCACCGGAGGAGCCGGTATTCTAGGGGCTTATTTCAGCCGGGGCCCTAAATCCACGCACACAATCTCCTCACCGGAGGTGCCGGCATTCTAGGGGCTTATTTCAGCCGAGTCCCTGAACACACACATAAATGTGACCACACTGGCGCATGCACATAACAGATTTGATACTAGCGCATGGCCGTGCGGCCATGCAAGCCTTATATAGCTGCAGCAAGTAAAAGACCTTCCTAGAAGGACCAATGAGAGACTGCCATACCTGAGCATGTGACCCTAGATCTCCACTGAGAGATCTTGCCCTGGGCATGCTCAGTGTGTGCAGAGCAGGACTTAGTCCTAGCACCTACAGGACCTTCCTCAAAGGACCAATGGACTTAGCTGCAGTGTCTGATTATGTGACCCTCGATCCCCACTGAGAGGTCTTACTCAGGGCATGCTCAGAACGAGAAAAGCAGGACTTAGTCCCTGAAGCGTCTGCTCGCCGCTGTACAGCACTGACTTCAATGGCAGAAGCAGGAAAAGCAGCAGTAACTGTTTGTACAGAGTCAGACTGAGCGAGACGCTGGGACCGATGTCTCCGCTGAGCAGGCTCCACTGCGGCAGGAGAAGAATGGGAGACTGCAGCGGAGATGGCCAGAGATTCCCCCTGTGCAGAGGTGGGAACTCGACCCCTAGCAACACATCACACCGGTAACACTGGTATCCATTACACATCACACCAATAACACTGGTAACCATTACACATCACAGTGGTAACACTAGTAATCATTACACATCACACTGGTAACCATTACACATCACAATGGTAACACTGGTAACCATTACACATCACACCGGTAACACTGATAACCATTGCACATTACACTGCTAACTACTTCTTCATGTAAAACAAGCTCTGGAGACAGAGTTGTCGTCCATATCGTTATCGTATTTATATAAATTCATACAGACAAGGTGAAAAAGTGAGACAAAAATGACAGGGCCATATCAGGCAGATAAATAGGCATAATAGCCGGACAGAAAATCCTCTGAGCATTTAAATCACAAAATGTCATAGGCATGAGTAAGTCCCAAGTAGAGTGATGGTAAACCTACATCAATAGTGGTTCAAAATTCATACCTTGAGACATGATTATAAAGAAATACAGGCGTGCCAACAGGACAGGGGAGAGCCTCGATGCGCATTCCACCTTGGCTTCGTGTGGAGGCCCTCTTAGCACTTTGATTATAGCACTGATTACTCTATTGCATTATATACTGCAGGTGTAACTTTATTATTATACATTTTTATGGTGCCATTTATTCCATGGCGCTTTACATGTGAAAAAGGGGGCAAATATAGACAAGTACAATAAACATGAGCAAAAAACAAGGCACACATGTACATAAGGAGGGAGGACCCTGCCCGCGAGGGCTCACAGTCTGCAGGGGTGAGGATACACTAAGAGAGGGTAGAGCTGGTTGTGTGGCGGTTCAGTAGGTTGAGGATCACTGCAGGCTGTAGGCTTGTCGGAAGAGGTGAGTCTTCAGGTTCTTTTTGAAGGTTTCTGTGGTAGGCGAGAGTCTGTGTCAGGACTCTGAACATTTTTTACCTTTTGTGCATTACTGCCCTTTTCCAACATGGCGTCTTTGGTCTCATGTGCACTTGTCTTCCTGCTATAAAACTCCACCCCAGCCTTCAGTCTGTGCTAGATTATTCTGCTTTGCATCCAGCTCCTGATTACTCCCTGGCTTTGCACCTGCACCTGCTCCTGCCACTCTGCTCTGAGTTCAGTAATCCTCCTTCATCTGCTGCTCGTGTTACTTCCATCTGCATTTGCTGGACATGTAAGCTGTTTCTGCTCTGCAAAACCTGAGACTATTAACCAGGCCTCCCTGGTTGAGCTAAGATATGATTTAAACTGCCTAATAGCATATTTATCTGTGTCTGGACTAAGTCAAGCATCTATTCGTGTCAAGTTTCCTCAAGAATAACCGTGCTTCATAGACTTTCTGTTTGCATCTACCTCTGAAGTTTCCTATTGTCTGCTAAGCTGCGTTTATTATTTGCACCAAGTGTTGTGGACTTGAGTTTCTCTCTGCACCTGCTTGAATCACCGTGTGATAATATAAACTTTACCACTTATAAAACTGTGTCCTGTTGTCTTGTTCCACGCAAAGAGTCTCCTGAATTATCCCCTATAATTATTACAGTCTGATGTGTTGGGGTAGAGAGTTCCAGAGTATGGGGGAAGCACGGGAGAAGTCTTGGATGCGGTTGTGGGAAGAAGAGATGAGAGGGGAGTAGAGAAAGATATCTTGAGAGGATCGTATAGGTAAGTACCAGGAGACCATGTCACAGATGTATGGAGGAGACAGGTTGTGGATGGCTTTGTATGTCATTGGTCATTGTAAAGGTTTTGAACTGGAGTCTCAGGACATATGTGTTTTCTACCAGTGTGGTGTCTTACCATCTGTCCACACTGTGTTTTAGCTGTCATTTTTGTCTCACTTTTTCAACTTGTATGTATGAATTTATATATCTATATATTTTTCAGAAATAAAATATTCTGTATTTATCTAATAAACCCCTATCTGGTATGCATTTTGTATATGGCAGTATTGTGAGCCAATGAACACTATTATTATTTACTTATTATTTATCGATCCATTCCATCCTTTTTCCGTTGGTTTACATGTTTATGGCTTAGAAGTATGTCCTCCTCTGGCCTTGAGGACATCTTTGTAGGTTTTCAGCATCCTCCCCAGTGTCTGGAAGAAGTAATTTACATAAAATGATAAAAGATGATTTATCAGCAACAAGTCGTCTGTTATGAGACACAAGTAGGGTTGTTTTCAGCAGTCTATAGCCTGTATGTGCAGAGTAGTAGTTTAGGTCAAATATGGTGACAAATTATCTTTAACCTCTTACCGACATCGGGCGTAATAGTATGTCGACGTTGGTAACCTCCACTTTGATGTGAGCTCCGGTGGTGAGCCCACATCTTTTCCGGGACATGTCAGCTGTTTTGAACAGCTGACATGTGCCCGGTATTAGGTTGGTTTCAGACTTGCGTTCCTGTTCGCTGCAGATGGCAGCTTACTTCCTCCTTGCTTCCTCCGTGAAGCTCTGCCCAGGTTCCACCTACTGTCACCTTAGTCCTGCGTTTCCCTGCGTACCTATCTTTAACATTGGGTACGCAGGGACATGCGTTGTATGCGGATGCGTCCACATGCGGCGATTTGAGGTGTGCAGCGACTGCACGGAAACCCAAAAACGATGACAGCAGCATTTAAATCGCGCTTCCGGCCATCGTCACGTGATCGGGGGTCGTCGGTTCGTCAGCATGACAACCAGAGGTCTCCTTGAGACCTCTGGTTCTCGGTGCCGGATTGCTATGAGAGCCAACCAGTGGTCAGCTCTCATAGCAAGTCAGCAATTCAATAACAAAAATTGGAACAGCACAAATCCTTTACTTATCTTCGGGTGCAAAGCCCCCAGGCCGCCCGTCCTCCGGTTGTCACCAGTCCATACACTTCAAAAAAGCAGGCAGCACTCCATTTTCTTATAAATAATATGCAGGATTTATTTAAACTCACATCTCTGTGTGACGTTTCGGCTCTGAATGAGCCTTTCTCAAGCTTGAGAGAGGCTCATTCAGAGCCGAAACGTCGCACAGAGATGTGGGTTTAAATAAATCCTGCATATTATTTATAAGAAAATGGAGTGCTGCTTGCTTTTTGAAGTGTAAAGTCAGCAATTCAGCTACATTGAGGCGAACTGATCATCGCCTCTATGTAGCTGAGCCGATCGTGCTATAGAAGCTTCTAGTCTCCTATGGAGACTATTGAAGCATGCCAAAACTTAAAGAAAAATGTTTTTAACCCCTTTCTACCATTGGACGTACTATTCCGTCCATGTGGGGTGGGCCCTACTTCCCAAGGACGGAATAGTACGTCTAGAGCGATCGGTCGCGCTCACGGGGGGGGAGCATGGCCGATCACGGCTGGGTGTCAGCTGACTATCGCAGCTGACATCCGGCACTATGTGCCAGGAGCAGTCACAGACCGCCCCCGGCACACTAATCCCCGGCACACTGCGATCAAACATGATCGCAATGTTTCGGCGGTATAGGGAAGCATCGCGCAGGGAGGGGGCCTCCCTGCGTGCTTCCCTGAGACCCTCGGAGCAATGCGATGTGATCGCGTTGCTGCGAGGGTCTCTTACCTCCTCCTCCCTGCAGGCCCGGATCCAAAATGGCCGTGGGGCTGCATCCGGGTCCTGCAGGGAGGTGGCGTCACAGCGCCTGCTCTGAGCAGGCGCCGGGAAGCCTCCCTGCTGTGCATGTCAGATAGCTGATCTGTCAGTTTACTGTGATATCCCCACTGGGGCAAAGTAAAAAAGTAAAAAAAAAAAAAAATTACATGTGTGAAAAAAAAAAAAATCCTAAATAAATAATAATAATAAAAAAAAATATTGTTCCAATAAATACATTCCTTTATCTAAATAAAAAAAATAAAAGTATACATATTTAGTATCGCCGCGCCCGTAACGACCCGACCTATAAAACTGTCCCACTAGTTAACCCCTTCAGTGAACACCGTAAAAAAAGAGGCAAAAAACGCTTTATCATACCGCCAAACAAAAAGTGGAGTAACACGCGATTAAAAAAACGGATATGAATAGCCATGGTACTGCTGAAACCGTCATCTTGTTCCGCAAAAAACGAGCCGCCATACAGCATCATCAGCGAAAAAATAAAAAAGTTATAGTCCTCAGAATTAAGCGATGCAAAAATAATTATTTTTTCTATAAAATAGTTTTTATCGTATAAAAGCGCCAAAACATAAAAAAATGATATAAATGAGGTATCGCTGTAATCGTACTGACCCGAAGAATAATACTGCTTTATCCATTTTACCAAACGCGGAATGGTATAAACGCCCCCTCCCCAAAAAGAAATTCATGAATAGCTAGTTTTTGGTCATTCTGCCTCACAAAAATCGGAATAAAAAGTGATCAAAAAATGTCACGTGCCCGAAAATGTTACCAATAAAAACGTCAACTTGTCCCGCAAAAAACAAGACCTCACATGACTGTGGACCAAAATATGGAAAAATTATAGCTCTCAAAATGTGGTAACACAAAAAATATTTTTTGCAATAAAAAGCGTCTTTTAGTGTGTGACGGCTGCCAGTCAAAAAAATCCGCTAAAAACCTGCTATAAAAGTAAATCAAACCCCCCCTTCATCACCTCCTTAGTTAGGGAAAAATTAAAAAATTAAAAAAATGTATTTATTTTCATTTTCCCATTAGGGTTAGGGCTAGGGTTAGGATTAGAGCTAGGTTTAGGGTTAAGGTTGGGGCTAGGGTTAGGGCTACAGTTAGGGTTGGGGCTAAAGTCAGGGTTAGGGTTGGGGCTAAAGTTAGGGTTAGGGTTTGGATTACATTTACGGTTGGGAATAGGGTTGGGATTAGGGGTGTGTCAGGGTTAGGGGTGTGGTTAGGGTTACCATTGAGATTAGGGTTGGGGGTGTGTTTGGATTAGGGTTTCAGTTATAATTGGGGGGTTTCCACTGTTTAGGCACATCAGGGGGCTCTCCAAACGCGACATGGCGTCCGATCTCAATTCCAGCCAATTCTGCGTTGAAAAATTAAAACAGTGCTCCCTCCCTTCCGAGCTCTGCCATGTGCCCAAACAGTGGTTCCCCCCACATATTGGGTATCAGCGTACTCAGGACAAATTGGACAACAACTTTTGGGGTTCAATTTCAACTGTTACCCTTGGAAAAATACAAAACTGGGGGCTAAAAAATAATTTTTGTGGAAAAAAAGATTTTTTATTTTCACGGCTCTGCGTTATAAACTGTAGTGAAACACTTGGGGGTTCAAAGTTCTCACAACACATCTAGATAAGTCCCTTCTGGGGTCTAGTTTCCAATATGGGGTCACTTGTGGGGGGTTTCTACTGTTTAGGTACATTAGGGGCTCTGCAAATGCAATTTGACGCCTGCAGACCATTCCATCTAAGTCTGTATTCCAAATGGCGCTCCTTCCCTTCTGAACTCTCCCATGCGCCCAAACGGTGGTTCCCCCCAGATATGGGGTATCAGCGTACTCAGAACAAATTGGAAAACAACTTTTGGGGTCCAATTTCTCCTGTTACCCTTGGAAAAATACAAAACTGGGGGCTAAAAAATAATTTTTGTGGGAACATTTTTTTTTTATTTTTACGGCTCTACATTATAAACTTCTGTGAAGCACTTGGTGGGTCAAAGTGCTCATCACACATCTAGATAAGTTCCTTAGGGGGTCTACTTTCCAAAATGGTGTCACTTGTGGGGGGTTTCAATGTTTAGACACATCAGTGGCTTTCCAAACGCAACATGGCGTCCCATCTCAATTCCTGTCAATTTTGCATTAAAAAGTCAAATGGCGCTCTTTCCCTTCCGAGCTCTCCCTTGCGCCCAAACAGTGGTTTACCCCCACATATGGGGTATCAGCGTACTCAGGACAAATTGTACAACAACTTTTATGGTCCAATTTCTTCTCTTACTCTTGGGAAAATAAAAAATTGGGGGCAAAAACATCATTTTTGTGAAAAAATATGATTTTTTATTTTTATGGCTCTGCATTATAAACTTCTGTGAATCACTTAATGGGTCAAAGTGCTCACCACTAGTGTTGAGCATTCCGATACCGCAAGTATCGGGTATCAGCCGATACTGGCGGGATCAGAATTCCGATACCGAGTTCCGATACTTTTGTCGTATCGGAAATCGGAATCGGAAGTACCCAGTGTATGGTTCCCAGGGTCTGGAGGAGAGGAGACTCTCCTTCAGGCCCTGGGATCCATATTCATGTAAAAAATAAAGAATTAAAATAAAAAATATGGATATACTCACCCGTCCGGCGGCCCCTGGACCTTACCGATTGTAACCGGGAGCCTCCATTCCTAAGAATGAGGAGTTTAGGACCCTCGATGACGTCGCGGCTTATGATTGGTCGCGTGCCGCTCATGTGACCGCTCACGCGACCAATCACAAGCCGCGACGTCATCGCAGGTCCTAAACTCCTCATTCTTAGGAACGGAGGCTGCCGGTTACAATCGGTAAGGTCCAGGGGCCGCCGGACGGGTGAGTATATCCATATTTTTTATTTTAATTCTTTATTTTTTACATTAATATGGATCCCAGGGCCTGAAGGAGAGTTTCCTCTCCTTCAGACCCTGGGAACCTTCCAGGATAGCTTCCGATACTTGTGTCCCATTGACTTGTATTGGTATCGGGTATCGGTATCGGCGATATCCGATATTTTTCGGCTATCGGCCGATACTATCCGATACTTTCAAGTATCGGAAGGTATCGCTCAACACTACTCACCACACACCTAGATCAGTTCCTTAGGGGGTCTACTTTCCAAAATGCTGTCACTTGTGGGGGGTTTCAATGTTTAGGCACATCAGTGGCTCTCCAAACACAACATGGCGTCCCATCTCAATTCCTGTCAATTTTGCATTGAAAAGTCAAACGGCGCTCCTAGCCTTCTGAGCTCTCCCTTGCGCACAAACAGTGGTTTACCCCACATATGGGGTATCAGCGTACTCAGAACAAATTGCACAACAACTTTTGGGGTCCAATTTCTTCTCTTACCCTTGGGAGAATAAAAATTGGGGGCAAAAAGATCATTTTTGGGAAAAAATATGATTTTTTATTTTTACAGCTCTGCATTATAAACTTCTGTGAATCACTTAATGGGTCAAAGTGCTCACCACACATCTAGATTAAGTTCCTTAGGGGGTCTACTTTCCAAAATGGTGTCACTTGTGGGGGGTTTCAATGTTTAGGCACATCAGAGGCTCTCCAAACGCAACATGGCGTCCCATCTCAATTCCAGTCAATTTTGCATTGAAAAGTCAAATGGCGCTTCTTCGCTTCCGAGCTCTCCCTTGCGCCCAAACAGTGGTTTACCCCCACATATGGGGTATCGGCGTACTCAAGACAAATTGTACAACAACTTTTGGGGTCCAATTTCTCCTGTTACCCTTAGTAAAATAAAACAAATTGGAGCTGAAGTAAATTTCTTGTGAAAAAAAGTTAAATGTTCATTTATATTTAAACATTCCAAAAATTCCTGTGAAACACCTGAAGGGTTAACAAACTTCTTGAATGTGGTTTTGAGCACCTTGAGGGGTACAGTTTTTAGAATAGTGTCATACTTGGTTATTTTCTATCATATAGACCCCTCAAAATGATTTCAAATGAGATGTGGTCCCTAAAAAAAAAAAGGTGTTGTAAAAATGAGAAATTGCTGGTTAACTTTTAACCCTTATAACTCCCTAACAAAAAAAAATTTTGGTTCCAAAATTGTGTTGATGTAAAGTAGACATGTTGGAAATGTTACCTATTACTAGTATTTTGTGTGACATATCTCTGTGATTGAATTGCATAGAAATTCCAAGTTGGAAAATTGTGAAATTATCACAATTTTCGCCAACTTTCCATTTTTTTTCACAAATAAACGCTGGTGATATCTTAAAAATATTTTTAAAAAATATAAAAGTTCAAATCACCCCCCTTTCGCCCCATTCAAAATAAAACAATAAAAAAAAAATCAAACACATGTATTTGGTATTGCTGCATTTAGAATCACTTGATCTATCAATAAAAAAAAGGACTAACCTGATTGCTAAACGGCGTAGTAAAAAAAAAAGTCAAAACGCCAGAATTACGTTTTTTGGTTGCCGCGACATTGCTTTAAAATGCAGTAACGGGGGACCAAAAGATCGTATCTGTACCAAAATGGTATCATTAAAAACATCAGCTCGGCTCGCAAAAAATAAGCCCTCACCCGACCCCAGGTCACGAAAAATGGAGACGCTACGGTTCTCGGAAAATTGCTCAATGGCAGGTCAGTTTTAGCATTTAGTGAACCTAGCAAAAAAGCCAAACAAAAAGCAAGTGTGGGATTGCACTTTTTTGCAATTTCACCACACTTGAAATTTTTTTTCCTGTTTCTTAGTACACGACATGGTAAAAAAGTTATGGCACTGGGAAGAAGGGAAGCAAAAAATGAAAACGCAAAACCGAAAAAAACTGCTGGGGTAAAGGGGTTCAGCTGCCACAATGCAGTTATTTGCAGTATCCTGAATATACCTATTTGTCTAAATGGGTTGTGTTATCTGCATAAACAGTTAAAATCACAAGTCTTTGTTAAAACAAGCAATGATGCAATTCACTTGTTTTAAAAAATCTGCTAAGTTTTCAGGATTTGTAATTTTATTGTTTTTCGCTCATTATCTGCCTCCACCCCATGTTTTATCAGTGGAGGTTGGTTTTCTAGGCAAAGAGCACAGTGCCTACAAGATCATGCGATTAAGCTTGGGAGCACAGTGTTGATTTTTGTCAACTACTGGATGATTGATGCTGCAAATGGCAGAAGTTCATCCTCCTCCAGCAATAGTTTCATCCTTGACTCATTTTTGAAATGCTGTCCAGGACAATGACACAAAAAGATTTCTTTTCCAGTATGAAAGATGGTACAACTTTAAAATCCTTCACTACATGCATGACAATATCTGGTGATCCCTCAAGCTATGATGGCCTCAGTATTTACATCATACATATTTTCTAGCTTATCCTAATTTAAAAACACAGACAAAATGCAATGCCACAGACACTTGCTGATTAACATGACAGACATTTCACAGGTATAACGCCTATATTAGGCCTCCTTCAGACGTCAGTGTCTTCGATACGTGTGGTGACAGTTTTCACATGGCACGTCAGACGCACGTGGACATAAATGGGTCTAGGCACGTCGGTGTGTTTCCTCGGACCCAATGTCTGTGGGCAACATACGCTGACATTTTGGTTTTCTATCAGTAGCACTGGCACGCTAATGACACATGGATGGCGTCGGTGTGCCGCATCAGTGTGACACGTACAGAATAGTGTGACACGTTAGCTCCTGGATGGACCAAAAATGGGATTACTAAAAACATCAGCTTGGCACTACTCTGTAAGTGATTACCTATCTTTGGTCTTACTACTATGCACAATTCTTAAATTTTTAATGGCACGTTATTTCACACCTCCATTCAGTACTGCTATTATCTTGCTCTAGTCACTTTATGACATACACAGTTTTTTTTATACTATGGCAATAGTATTTACTACACTGTTTTTAATATAAAGATTTTTTGTATCACTTGGTATTTTAATTTTTTGTTTACAATATGCAATTTACTTTTCTTGTAATATTATTTTTTGCCGTACTGCACTAAGCACTTTTTCTTATTGTCACCTGTGCATATTTATTTCTGAGTAATTGTATGTACGTTATCTTTATTTATTTCTTTATAATTCTACATAGTAGCGGTCCTTTTTCATATCCCTGCATGTGCGTTCCGTTTAGTATTCGTCTATTTTACCTATCACTGCTTATTGTCCAGTTATTTTTACCTGTACTTAATAAATAAACGTTCTACTTTTGGACTATATGATCGGTTTCTTTTTCCTCTTTTAGCCTTATGTTATTTTCCGATTGTCCACGTAGTCTCACTTTAGTCCGTTTTTTTGGTGGCAGGGTCTTTTCTAGTTTTACTCTATATAGATATATGTTTATACCCACTGAATATTACGAACACCCTCACCAACATTTAGCAATTCCTTTGTTACTTTTTTCTTTTTAATTTTCATAACCTGCAAAAGGAATGCCGAGTGCGGTGGGGCCCTTACCCAGATTATTAACATTAGCCCCAGCGATCGGCTTTCCCCCTGCTGGTTATGAAAATTGCGTGGGAGTCCACGCCATTTTTTTTTTATTATTTATTTTACACACGATGTACAAAGCTGGTGCTGAATACAACTCCCATCATTGTCGCCTGGTTGTGCTGACCTCAGGGAGACCAGGCTACAATGATGAGAGCTGCCTTCAACACCTGGCTCCTGGGAACAGTGCGAACTGTACGGCTTTTTCCCAGGCGCCGGTAAGTGTCACACTGATGCAGCACACAGACGCCACACATATGCGACACATATGTAACACACAGACATGGATAACTCTGGTACTGGTTTTTCCAGTACCGGAAATACCAGGACGTGTGAAGGGAGCCTTAGTGAATTGCATGGTTGGCCCTCTATTACTTGTTCAGTATAGTGCAGTTCTGCTTGTTCTTTACTGCTCCTTTTCTGTACGAGGATCAGATGATGCTTTGTACACCAGGTGATGGCAGTTCTATTTTTTTTCCTGGTACAATTTGTGTAATGTACTGGACCGTTAAGAAGCTCCTGTCTTCAACATAGAAATGATTTATAGCCTCTAGCAGATCTTTCTGAGTTTTATATTTCTAGGAATATACTTCCCCTGTAATTGTTTTCTAGTTTTTTTATTTGTGACTGTTCAATCAGAAGATCATGATATATAAGTCG
The DNA here is from genome assembly GCF_051348905.1 of Ranitomeya variabilis. NCBI lineage: Eukaryota > Metazoa > Chordata > Amphibia > Anura > Dendrobatidae > Ranitomeya > Ranitomeya variabilis. Next base: position 325,553,448 of record NC_135234.1, read on the forward strand.
GTGTCTAAAGGTGATGATTGCTTCTTAGAAGATTTTTGGCTTGCATCCATTTGGGTAAGGCCTGTCCCACACGTCCAGATAATTCCGGTACCGGAAAAATCGGTACCAGAGTTATCCGTGTGTCCGTGAGCTCACGTAGGCCATCCGTGTGGCACACGTGCGGCACACGTGTGCCGCCCATGTGCCGACTGGGTACCACATGGAGCGTGCAGGAGACAGCGCTAGAGATAAGCGCTGTCCCCTGCATCTGGTGCTGAAGCGGCCATTCATATCTTCTTTCCAGCAGCGTTCGCAGGAAAGAAGATATGAAAAATCCCTTTTTTTTGTCCTGGTTTTTAAAATAAAGATCCCTGTCACCACCCCCCTCCCACCCCCTGTGCGCCCCCCCGCTGTTACTAAAATACTCACCCGGCTCCCTAGCAGCGTCCTGTCCTCGCCGCACCTTCTCCAGTATGAGCGGTCACGTGGGGCCGCCGATTACAGTCATGAATATGCGGCTCCACCTCCCATAGGGGTGGAGCCGCATATTCCTGACTGTAATCGGCGGCCCCACATGACCGCTCATACAGGAGAAGGTGCGGCGAGGACAGGACGCTGCGAGGGAGCCGGGTGAGTATTTTAGTAACAGCGGGGGGGGCGCACAGGGGGTGGGAGGGGGGTGGTGACAGGGATCTTTATTTTAAACACTAGGACAAAAAAAAAGGGATTTTTCATATCTTCTTTCCAGCGAACGCTGCTGGAGAGAAAATATGAATGGCCGCTTCAGCACCATGTGGGGGGGACAGCGCTTACTGTAGCGCTGTCTCCTACACGGCACACGGACTGCACACGGACAACGTCCGTGTGCGGTACGTGTTTTGCACGGACCCATTGCCTTTAATGGGTCCGTGTAATCCGTGCGCTCCCACGAACACTGACATGTCTCCGTGTTTGGCACACGGAGACACGGTCCGCAAAAAATCAATGACATCTGCACAGATGCATTGATTTCAGTGTGTCAGTGGCTCCGGTACGTGAGAAAACTGACACCTCACGTACCGGAATCACTGACGTGTGAAACCGGCCTAAAGCTGTGATCGGTAGCTATAGTTTAGGTCATTATTTGGTCAGTATGTTACATGAGTATTTGTAAGCCAAAATCGGAAGAGGAACAGTCAGAGGAAAAGTCTAATAGAAACATGTGCACCACTTCTGTATTTATCACCCACTCCTGGTTTTGGCTTACAAATACTGATGTAAAATACTGACCAAATACTGAATGTGTGAATGTGGCCTTAAGCTACTTTCACACTAGCGTCGTACGACGCACGTCGCAATGCGACGTGGCGACGTACCGACGCATAATGTGGAAGCGCCGCACAACGGGGGCAGCGGATGCAGTTTTTCAATGCATCCGCTGCCCCATTGTGAGCTCCGGGGAGGAGGGGGAGGAGTTCCGGCTGCGTATGCACGGTCGGAAATGCTGGACACGACGCACCAAAAAACGTTACATGCAACTTTTTTTGTGCCGACGATCCAACGCAACACGACGCAACCGTCGCACGACAGTTGCGACGTGTGGCAATGTGTCGCTAATGTTAGTCTATGGAGAAAAAACGCATCCTGCAAGCAATTTTGCAGGATGCGTTTTTTCTCCAAAACGACGCTAGTGTGAAAGAGGCCTTAGGTACATTGTCTACAGAGAATCTGAGGTGATGAAACCCACCTTGTGTCTCATGATTGGTTCAGACTGCACCTCTTTTCTGTAGCTCTGCCTCTACAGATTCAGGGTATGTTCACACGACCGTATTTTTGATCCGAATGCTGTCTGTAAAAAAAAAACCTGAAAGCACTCAGCTGTAAGTTCACACAAGCGTAAACAAAATTGACTGTTTTTCATCCAGAAAAAAAAGACAATATTGACCAGAAAGTCAGTGCATGTAGAGCGGATTTATATCATAGATCGAGCCGAATGAGTATAAAATACAGATTTTTAACATCCAACATGAGTATTTGGTATTTGCTACACATAAGCTGAAGAGAAAGCGTGGAGGGTGGCTTTAGTCTTCATTTTTTCTTATTTTGGGATGACAATTTGTAGCTTTAGAGTCTACTATACTGAATAATTCACTGTACCTGTATTTTTAGGTAACTGTTCAGAAAAAGCTGTCATACATGCACATGAGAAATAATATTATATCGGGCCTTAATATCACTTGTATTTCGCATTTTTCACCAGTTTTCCCCTGTGCGGCCTCTATCTCCAATCTTTAGTTATCTCTGATCTAGTGGGTGAAGAATAGTTGTTGTAATGTCTCCCATCCACAGCACAGACAGAGATTCCTGCTCATATTTCTCTGTAGCACACAACTAGAAGCAGCATTCATGATCAACATCCACAAATGTGTTTTGAATTTCATACTTTGGTAGATCCCTGTTCACATACTTTTATCGCTCACAGAAATGTAATATTGGATCATATGGAAAATTCTGAACGGTTCATAAACTTTCAGAAAACAGAGTTGCTTGCAAAGTTTGTTGAATCAGAAGTGACCATTTAAACGCCTTCTTACTATTGACAAGCGAGCGTGCTCGAATCAGGTATTATCTGAGCATGATCGGGTGCTAACCAATTGTCTTGGGCCTAATCGAATAATATGTTCGAGTCCCCGCAGCTGACTGCATGTCTCTCGGCTGTTCAAGCTGCAGCACATGCAGTGATTGCTTAACAAACAGGCAATCCCCAGCAGCGAGACATTGAGGCGTGGTGATTCGAACATATTATTTGAGTACACCGAAGACACTCGGATAACACCTTCTCTGAGCACGTTCGCTCACCGCTACTTATTACTTATCTTATTGCCAGTCGTTGTATACCAGACCTTGTATGGTATATACTGTACATAAGAAAGATAATAACTATGGCATTTTAACACTGTGTTAAAACATAAGTCAAATAATTGAGAAATCGCCAATTAAAAAATTAAGATGTAAATGAAAAGTATTGCCTCTCAGTGAATTTCTTTTGGAATTGAGACTTGAGCTATGTCAAGAGGAACAACTGTGTTTGGTTCTTGTAAGGGTATGTTTCCACGGGGCGTATTGCTTGAGTTTTTTCTGTGGATTGGACGCTGCGTACAGCCGCAGCGTCCAGATGTTACAGCATAGTGGAGGGGATTTTATGAAATCCCGTCTCCACTATGCGTGCAGAGCCGCTTCCGGCGGCCCTGCGTATCCGGACATGCAGCGTGTCTTTACCGACCGCAGCATGTCTATTTATCTTGCAGAGACGCTCCATTTCCACAAGATAAATAACACAGCCTATGAATACGATGTATTCAATGAACACATGCGGAATCACCGCGCGTACAATGGGGCGGCACTTTGGGCGGAATGGGCTATCCGCTGTATTCAAAGCGCTGCCAATACGCCCCCTGGACACATACCCTAATATATTTGCTTTTAAGGAATTCAAAGCTTTTCTTACTAAATGCTGTTCAGTTGGCACTTAGCAATTTCTGCCCCTTTTGTATGCAGTTTCTTAGTCCTCTCAGTATCACCCAAACATGGCTATAGCCATAAAATATTTAACATTTTCGACAAGGCCATTTTTTGTAATTACTTATTCTTATAGGGATCCTGTCAGTTGATACATGCTGCCCAAACTATATTTATCAGGTACTAGCTGTAGTATCCCAGCCATGGATGTTTGTCTCTGAAATGCTGCAACGTTTCAGAGAAAATCATGCTTTTAACAGCTGCTGGGGACCGAGCCGCACTGTGCACTAGACTTACAGGTGGGTCCCGGTGGCTTCTTCCTGCCCACTGCTACACTCATAGAGACAGAGACTTGTCAGTTACTGTCAGTGGACAGGGAGAAGCCACCTGGGACTTGCCTGTATGACTAGTGCACAGTGCGGCTCGGTCCCTGACAGCTATTAAAAACATACATGGCTGGGTTTATACAGCCAGTGGCTGATACATACTGCCTACGGTTTGGTTCCCTTTAAGCAGGTTTTAGCTCTGTATCTAAATGATTTTGCCCTCTAAATCACTACAATATGAACAGTTTCAATCTACCCAAGATAATAACATTTTTTTTTTTGCAGTAATTTAGAATAAATTTAGTTTGCCTTGCTTAATTTCATTTTACGTTTCTTTTATTTATGTATATTTAATGCTGGAAAAATGTAGCTCTTTTAAAGACAAGTCCAGCAATACCTTTACATGTGCGATACCCAAGTAGTAGGGCCAGGAGGCGCTATTAAGCCCAGATGTAGGTGGCGAGCAGCGGTATGGCTATTCTGCGGTGTTGTGCAGTTTCGAATGTCATGGTGCTCCTACCCGGTCATGGCGGTCCCAGACCCGTTCCCAGGGTACATCTAGACAATTTAGAGGTAGGTAGGAAGAAGGCTGACCAGACCTTGGTATGAACACTTCAAACAGTTTATTGGATAACAGATCAATGATTCACAGCTTCTTTATCATTTAGAAACAACACTGGATTTCCATACATGTCCGGCTGGATGGCCACGAGACTGATACTCAAATATGGCAGATCTATAACTGAGGTTTGGCCTTGCTGCGATGGGCTCTGCAGCTTTAGGGCCTTTAGGGATAGACCCTCGGTCTCTTGAACTACCTACTATAGCGGGCAGAATACTGAGTGCCACTCACCAGTATCCAGACCTGTTTGGGTTCTGTATTTAGATTCTCTGTATAAGGCAAGAATGTGCCTTTTATATTTCTTCTGTTGTCGGCTCTTGGTTGTCAGGACTGTGAAAAGACTGTCTGGTAAAGTACAATGAAAACAATGGTTTTCATTGGCTGTAAGCCATAATCATCAACATTAACAGAAATAAACACTTGAAAAAAATCCCTCTGTTTGTAATGACTATATAATACTTGAGTTTCACTTTTTTGTATTGAAGAATTGAAATAAATTATCTTTTTGATGATATTCTAATTTTGTGAGAAGCACCTGTAGTTAAGAGGGGATTAACACTAGCCAAGCAACCCCTCCACTCCTGGTATATTATATATGGCCCTCAATGCGCTTATTTGAACTGATGTTGAAGCTGCCACATGCTCAGTGTTACATGTAGCAGAATTTACTCAGATCTCACTATCTTCATTCTTGCTTAAAAATGTGGTAATCCACAAACTCTCCTGTGTACAGACAGTTAGAGAGTAATTTTACACGGTAACTACACTTGAAATTTTTTAAATATTTCTGTCCAGAATGGAAAGTTATTATATTTTTCAACTAACTTTATTAGGTAATTTGTCTTCATTCCTGTAAAAAAATTGCATGCAAGTGGCTTGCAAACCTTTGCTTTTTCCCACTGTATTCTAGCTGTATTGATATCAGAAAGTATTCATTTGGAGATGATGGCAGTGAATGGGTTAGCTCAGCACTTGTGGCTCACTATGGCTAGGTAAGCCATAGCCATTAGCGTTTCTGCATGCAGCGTATCATCTGCATGCGCAAACTCATGCCAAAAGGCATGCAAACGCATGTTTCTGCAGCATTTTGTATCCGCATGATCTTACGCATTACAGCAAAAAACGCTGCTTCTGCATGCGTTTCTATGCGTTTTTGCATGCGTTTGCATTGTTTATGCACATACGTATAGTATTTCCCACTGGGCGTGGCTTATGGGATTTCTATATATAGAGACACTGCACAGATGAAATCCTCTTGTTTTGATGCTGTATCCTGCTGCAAGATGGATAGCGTAGAGAGCTTCAATCTGAATCTGGATTTATCATTGAAATTGGCTTTTGCTTTTGCTGTGGCTTGTGAGGAAGAAAGGAGTAGAGAAAGACGGAGAAGACATCGTCGTCGCTATTGGCAACACCCCATTGTTGAAGTCCGAGAGAGCCATGGAGCCTACCACTCATTGTTCACCGAGCTTCGTGAAAACCCGCAAAAGTTTTTCGAGTACACAAGAATGTCTGAATAGAGCTTCCAAGAATTTCTGCTACGTGTCAGAGGATCCATCACCAGGCAGGACATACAGCTACGTAGAGCAGTTCCTGCTGAGGAACGTCTTTTGGTGACCCTAAGGTACGTAATTTTGAAAAAGAAACACCTGTCATTAATATTCTTGTTCTAAAAGCCATGTACTGATTTTTTTCCCCATTTTCCTTTCCACAGATTCCTGGCTACCAGAGAGACCTTAAGATCTCTACATTTTCAATTTCGGATTGGACTATCCACCCTTTCTGGGATTGCTGGAGACACCTGCCGTGCATTATGTGACGTTATGCGTGCAGAATTCCTCCCTCAACCCACGACTGAACTCTGGCTGAGAAATGCAGAAAAATTCAAGGAAATTTGTAATTTTCCAAACTTTGGGGGCTGTGGACGGCAAACACATTCGGATTCTGAAACCTGCTGGAAGTGGATATGAGTACTTCAATTATAAAAAATACTTTTCCATTGTTCTCATGGCGATTACAGATGCTGAGTGTCGATTTGTCGCCGTTGACGTTGGCTCATTAGGACGAGGAAATGACTCACAGACTTTCAAAAACTCTGACACGGGAAACGTTTGTATGGTAATAATTTAAATTTTCCACCTCCACAACCTCTTCCGAACACTGAAGTACCGCCAATGCTGTTTGTTGTTGGGGATGAGGTGTTTCAAATGTGTGCCAACCTCATAAAACCATACTCGAGTCGAGACTTGTATCACACGAAAAGGATTTTCAACTATAGACTGACAAGGACACGAAGAACTGTGGAGTGTGCCTTTGATTTGCTGGCAGCTAAATGGCGCATTTTAGAAACACCAATCAATCTTAAAATAGAGACAATTGATGAGGTTGTGAAAGCATGTGTTGATCTGCATGATTACATCCTGTCAAAAGAGCAGCCCCACTTCGAACTTGAGGAACCTGTTAATACCACATTGCAGGATTACCATGCTCACCCTTTGAGGACTACAGTGGAAGTTGCCCAAATGAGGGATAAATTGGCTGCCTACTTTGTTTCTGATATTTGATGTGTGGCATGGCAAGATGAAATGGTTTAAGCTATAAATAAGTCAAATGTACCTGTTATGTTATGTACCTGTACTGTTTTCTTACTGTAATATTAACACCTTCACTGTAACTTTAATTATAAACACCTTAATTGTAACACCCGTTAATACTTCACTCAATAATACACTCAACAATACACACACATGTTTAAATGTTTAAATAAACAGATAAAGAAAACACAGTGAGACAGTTATTGTGAAACAAAATAATTTTTACTAACAAAAATAAAAACAATATGAAATTTTACATTAAAAAGGAAAATAATATGATTTCCTTTTGGGGCCTGCAGGAGGGAGTTACATGATGGACCTGGGGGGTGTCGGGCTGAGATGGTAGGCTAGGAGTGGTTGGGGAAGTAGGGAAGTGGAAGTGGCAGTCAATTAGAAGATTGGGTCAGAAACATTGGCAGAGGACAGATTGGGGGAAGAGGACACATTAGGAGTGGAAAACAAGTTGGAAGGGATTGACACATTGGATGGGAAAGAACCAAGAGAAGGTGTGGACAAAAAAGACACATTCGTATGTGAGGTTGGAGGGGGTGGGTAATGTATCTTTCCTTTTCACTTCCTGGCCTTTGTTTTGCTTCTTCCTCAGCCTTTTGGTTCCTGTTGCTGCCTGGAGGGAGTGGAAGGCTGGGCTGCTGCACTCGGCTGCATGGTTGAAGAGGAAGGCTGGGCTGCTGCACTCAGCTGCGTGGTTGAAGGGGAAGGCTGCGCTGCTGCACTCAGCTGCGTGGTTGAAGGGGAAGGGTTGGCTGCTGCACTCGGCTGCATGGTGTAGCTGGGTACTGTTGGAACAGTCCTAATGTCCAGCTGTGGTGGTGGTGGATAGGTTACTTGGTGCCACTGATGCTGTGCTGGAGCTTGTTGCCCTGTAGGGTATGAAGTTTTTGCCTGCTGCTGATATTGGAACTGCTGCATGGTCTCAGTGTACGCAGCCTGACAGGCATGTCCTTGCATACCAATGTGTTCCCATAGACAGTAATGCATTTTTTTATGCACTCATCCGCAAGCGCATGATTGCGCAATATTTGATGCCTCAAAAAATGCAACATGTTGCTTTCGCCGCACACCGTGAAACGATGCATGCGTACGCATCCGCATGCAAACGCATGCCCCTGCGTACACCATGTTAAAGATATGTACACATGACGCATGCGGATGTATGCAGATCATAGGCTGCGCACAGAAACGCTAATGTGAACCCGGCCTAACTCTGGGGATAAGCTGGTGCAGGAGATTGTTCTGTGAAGCACAACACTCAGAAGAGGAGACATGTGCTGAACTTTCACTGCCAAGATCAGTACTCCAAATGAGTGCGTTCTGATATTAAAGGGGATATCGGGGCCTTTGAAAAAAAATAAATGCATAAGCACCAACAGGAAGGTGGTTGCAACCTACCTGCTTGTTGTGCTTGGCGCCATTCTTTGTCAACACAAAGCGGTCACTGAACGCTCCTTCCAGTGTTTCAGCTGCTCGCCGTACCTGAATTTAACCCAATAGACTGGAGGAAAATGGGTTGGCAGGCCATTTGCATGCAATTATTTTTTACAGGAATGAAAACAAATTCCCTAATAAAGGGATTTTCAAAGTTACATATCTTTCCATGCTGGACAAAATAATAACAAAAAAATGAAAATGTCCTTGCTTTTAAAGGATGCTATGTGCATCACTAATTCAGTGTGAGATAAATAATGGGCTTAGCCTGCTCTTACCTGTATCCATTGATTTATACTTTTTTGTCACCATCCACCCTGCTAAAGATCACCATCTATCAGCACATTAAACGTGGCATGGAATTGTGAGTCTCTACAAATACAGCACATTAGTCTTCATTTATACCTCCACTGGTGTCTCCATTTTTTTGACATTCGGGTATCTCTATTAGTGATGAGCGAATATATTCGTTACTCGAGATTTCCCGAGCACGCTCGGGTGTCCTCCGAGTATTTTTTAGTGCTCGGAAATTTAGTTTTTATTGCCGCAGCTGAATGATTTACATCTGATAGCAAACATAAGTACATGTGAGGGTTGCCTGGTTGCTATCTTACACATGATGGCAAAGAACGCTGCGTGTGCATGCATTTGCGTCATTTATGCTCATGCGTTTGATATTTCCAATGTTTTCCAGTAGCATTTCCTTGACATCAGACACCCAATGGGCGTGTCTCATGGGATTTCTATATATATATAGACACACTGCACTGAGGAAATCCTCTTCTTTTGCTGCTGTATCCTGCTGCAAGATGGATCTTGACATGGAGAGCTTCTATGCTAATCTGGATTTACAATTGAAATTGGCTGTTGCCTTTGCTTTTGCTTGTCAAGAAGAAAGAAGACAAAGACCGAGAAGACGTCGTCGTCGCTACTTCACCCCATCCTTGAACCCTGAGAGAGCCGTGGAACCTACCACTCATTATACACTGAGCTGCGTGCAAGCCCTCAGAAGTTTTTTGACTACATGAGGATGTCTGAACGGAGTTTCGATGACTTGCTGCAACATATCTGAGGATCCACTACCAGGCATGACACACAACTCCTCGAGCAATTCCTGCTGAGAAACGTCTGTTGGTGACCCTGAGGTACGTAATTGTGAAAAACAAAGCCATGTTCATAGTATTATTGTTAGAAAACCCATGTATTAATTTTTTTATTTCCATTTTCTGTTTGACAGATTCTTGGCTACCTTAGAGACCTTATCATCTCTCCATATCCAGTTCCGGATCGGAGTGGGTGGACACTGGGATTGTTGGAGACACCTGCTTTATGTGACATTCTGCTTCAAGAATTCCTCCCCCAACCCACAACTGAACTCTGGCTTGATAATGCCGTAAAATTCCAGGAAATTTGTAATTTTCCTAACTGGGGGCTGTGGATGGCAAACACATTTGGATTATGAAACCTGCTGGAAGTGGAACTGAGTATTTTAATTACAAAAAATACTTTTCTATTGTTCTCATGGCGATTACAGATGCTGAATGTCGATTTGTCACCATGGACTTTGGCTCATTTAGATGAGGAAATGACTCTCAGACTTTCAAAAACTCTGACATGGGCCAACGTTTGTATCCTAATAATTTCAATTTTCCACACCCACAACCATTTCCCAACACTAAAGGCCCGCCAATGTCAAGGCCTTTCAAATGTGTGTCAACCTCCTAAAACCTTTCTCAAGTAGAGACTTGAACCACACCAAACGGATTTTCAACTAACGGCTGACAAGGGTACGAAGAACTGTGGAGTGTGCCTTTGGCTTGCTGGTATCTAAATGGCTAATTTTGGGAACACAAATCAATCTAAAAATTGAGACAATTGATGAAGTTGTGAAAGCATGTGTTGTTATGCACAATTATATCCTGGCAAAAGAGCGACCCAACTTAGAACCAGAGGAACCTGTTACATTGCGTGATTACCAAGATCACCCTCTGAGGACAACAGTAGAAGTTGCCCAGATGAGGAATACGTTTGTTGCATACTTTATTTCTGATAACGGACATGTGGCATGGCAAGACGGAATGGTTTAAGCTGCTAAGTATGTACAGTCCAGACCAAAAGTTTTGATACACTTTCTTATTTAAAGATTTTTCTGTATTTTCAAGACTATGAAAATTGTACATTCACACCAAAGGCATCAAAACTATGAATTAACACATGTGGAATTATATAGTTAACAAAAAAGTGTGAAACAACTGAAATTATATCTTATATTCTAGGTTCTTTAAAGTAGCCACCTTTTGCTTTAATGACTGCTTTGCACACTCTTGGCATTCTCTTGATGAGCTTCAAGAGGTAGTCACCGGGAATGGTCTTCCAACAATCTTGAAGGAGTTCCCAGAGATGCAAAGCACTTGTTGGCCCTTTTGCCTTCACTCTGTGGTTCAGCTCACCCCAAACCATCTTGATTGGGTCCAGGACTGGTGACTGTGGAGGCCAGGTCATTTGGGTAGCACGCCATCACACTCCTTCTTGGTCAAATAGCTCTTACACAGCCTGGAGGTATGTTTTGGGTCATTGTCCTGTTGAAAAAGAAATGATGGTCCAACTAAACCGCATGGAATAGCATGCCGCTGCAAGATGCTGTGGTAGCCATGCTGGTTCAGTATTCCTTCAATTTTGAATAAATTCCCAACAGTGTCACCAGCAAAGCACCACCACACCATCACACCTCCTCCTCCATGCTTCACGGTGGGAACCAGGCATGTAGAGTCCATCCGTTCACCTTTTCTGCGTCGCACAAAGACACGGTGGTTGGAAACAAAGATCTCAAATTTGGACTCATCAGACCAAAGCACAGATTTCCACTGGTCTAATGTCCATTCCTTGTGTTCTTTAGCCCAAACAAGTCTCTTCTGCTTGTTGCCTGTCCTTAGCAGTGGTTTCCTAACAGCTATTTTACCATGAAGGCCTGCTGCACCGAGTCTCCTCTTAACAGTTGTTGTAGAGATGTGTTTGCTGCTAGAACTCTGTGTGGCATTGACCTGGTCTCTAATCTGAGCTGCTGTTAACCTGCGATTTCTGAGGCTGGTGACTCGGATAAACTAATACTCAGAAGCAGAGGTGACTCTTGGTCTTCCTTTCCTGGGGCGGTCCTCATGTGAGCCAGTTTCTTTGTAGCACTTGATGGTTTTTGCCACTGCACTTAGGGACACTTTCAAAGTTTTCCCAATTTTTCGGACTGACTGACCTTCATTTCTTAAAGTAATGATGGCCACTCGTTTTTCTTTACTTAGCTGCTTTTTTCTTGCCATAATACAAATTCTAACAGTCTATTCAGTAGGACTATCAGCAGTATATCCAACAGACTTCTGCACAACACAACTGATGGTCCCAACACCATTTATAAGGCACAAAATCCCACACCTGTGAATTGAAAACTATTCCCGGAGGATTGGGTGGTAGTTGATGAAGGGGTTACAGGGGAAGGGGCAACAAGTTGAAGGATTGGATCATGGGTGAGACTGGACACATTGGGAGTAGACAACACAGTGGAATCATGGGAATTGATAGACAAACTGGAAGAGACAGGGAAGGTAGTGACACGTTTGACAACAGAGACACATTGGTATGTGAGGATGGAGGTGGTGGGTCCAATTTTAGCAGGTTTTTTTGACTCCGGGTCTTCGTCTGGTGGGAATGTTTTTAGTTTTGGACCTTTGCTTCCTTGTCTGAGTGGGAGTGGTGGCCTCTGTGGCAGTCTTCTGGCATGGTGCTGGACTGGGCAGCGTTGTGGATGCTGCTGGCTGCAGGGGTGCTGAACTTGGGAGCGTGGTGGATGCTGCTGGCTGCAGGGGTGCTGAACTTGGGAGAGTGGTGGATGCTGCTGGCTGCAGGGATGATGAAGTCGGCAGCGTGGTGGATCTGTGAACTGGAGGCGGTGGTGATGGTGGATAGTTCAGAGCTGTGGAACTTTGAAAGTAGATGTTCGGCTGCTAGTAATATCCTCCGGCCTGTGGATTGTATCTTTAGGACTGCTGCTGCTGCAATGCATGGCTGTAAGCAGCCTGGCAGATCTGCATGATATTGATCTGGAATGGAGGTGTAAGGTCTTCTGACACTGCTTTATTGAAGAAAAAAATGTTGCGCCGATCTCTCAAGGTCGGCTTCCAGGCGGTCAAGGAGTTTATTGACATCCTGTAGAAGTGTGTTGACATAGGTGAACCCACTCTTCATTCTATCACCAAGCACCTTAATCCCATCCTGGAAGACCGAGATTAAGTGCATAAACTCGGGCATGAGTGACCTCTCCTAGGCCCCTGCACTGATGAGAAGACCCAACCAAAGCAGCGGCAGATGGCTGGGAGAGGAGAAAACCTGATGGATCGGCGGCTGCCTGTTCCTCAGCCTGTGAGGCCTGCCAGGTTGATACTTCACTGGCGGATAATTGGTACTGCATCTGTTCGTTGGCTGGTCGATGAGGGTCAGCTCCAACAGAGGATGATCCAGTTTGTGTGGTGCTACACCAGGTTCTGTGGTGAAAATAAAAGAAAAACATTAGTAAAACACAAAAAAACAGGTTAAATAATAGTAAGACAACACAAAATATACTCACATTTGCATAGCAAGCGCAGGCCTCAGAAAAGCAAGGTTCCAGTAGTATTTGAATTTTCTGAGTATCCTTTGAGCAGAACCACTTTTAACCTGGTTCTCCTGTCTTATGTCCTTGTTGAAGCGATCCTTCATCGAGCGCCAATGCAATCCTATTCTCTTCACTGTGAAGGGGGAAAAAAAAAAATTGTAAAACAATGCACCTACATTTACTGTTTCACTGGTGCGTCACACCACATTGCAATACTTACCAAAATCATGTCTGGTACGTGGCGTGGCACAGTCCCAATCCTGCAGTAGTGATCTGGCCACTTCTTCCCATCGTTGACGAATGACACCAACATCGGAGTGCTGACGATCACGGGTGTCCCACAACGGTACTCACTCTTGTACAAGGTGAATTACCGTATTTTTCGGACTATAAGACGCACCGTACCTTAAGACGCACCCCAAATTTGGGGTGAAAATTGCAGAAAAAACGATTTTTTATAAGATGGGGTCTGTCTTATTGTCCGAATTTAAGATCTCTTACCTGAGGGCAGGCAGTGGCAGAGCAGGGTCACAGAAGGCATGGTGTCAGTAGAGGTGCGGTGATGCTGTGGCGCGGTGGGCGGTATGGCGTGCACCTGAGCAGGGTCCCTTCCTGCTTAGGTGGGCGATGCCATGGCCTAGTGTCCATGGGGAGGTTGCGGCAGTGCTGTGGCGGCGGCAGATGTGCGGTCACTTCCTCAGGTGGTGGCGGCCAGGATCCCTTCCACATTTGAGGTGACGCCACGGCGGTATTGAAGGAGAGCAGCAGAGCTGGGTAAGTCACAGTTTTCCCAGTGGCGGCGGCCATCTTCCTGAAGCCGCATGTGGACAATTGCGCAATATTTGACGCCTCCAAAAATGCAACATAATGCGTTCGCCGCACCCTGTCGCACACCGCGAAAATACGCATGCATACGCAAAAGCCTGTGAACGCATGTCCTTGGTACACCATGTTAAATATATGTACGCATGACGCATGCGGATCTATGCTTCCTGTAATAGCATTGACCAGAACTAGCACTGATCAATACAGTTTAATCATCTAGGTGCAGCTGTCGATCTTTTGTTTCCTGAGATGTTGATGTCTTTTTGAGCGCCCATCACTCTTTCCCACATTTCACAATCTCAGGGTTCCAGTGAGTAACCATGGCAGCTGGGGGCTTAGGGTATGTGCACATGATGCGGATTTTGCTGTAGATGCGCAGCGTTTTCCGCAGCTGCGGATCCGCAGCAGTTTCCCATGAGTTTACAGTTCAATGTAAGCCTATGGGAAACCAAAAACATTGTGCACGTGCTGCGGAAAAAAAAGGCGCGGAAACGCAGCAGTTTACATTCCGCATGTCACTTCTTTCTGCGGATTCCACAGCGGTTTTACAGCTGCCCCTATGGAAAACCGCAGTTGTAAAACCGCAGTGAAAACCGCAGAAAAAACGCGGTAAATCCGCTATAAATCCGTGTCAAGAATCCACACCGCTGCCACCAATATGTCACGATTCACACCGTGACCGTCACCCCTACGTCACGGATCGGGGTGACTTTAGGCCAACAGACGGCTATCACATGTGCAAAGGGCTTAACTTAGTTATCCCTCCACTGCTACAATGTGATGAAAAAACACACACAAGGCTATTGACCTCTTAGTTTACAGCAGGGGCTTATTTTAGGTATCCCACTGCTCTTCAATATACCACGAACTGCAGGGATTTATGTATATCCCGCTTACAGTTCCACTTGGAACTTGCAGCTCTCTGGCGCCCCTCTTACTCTCAGGTCAGATTAGGTACTGCACCTAGGGTAATTAGTCGCCAGAAAGGCTGCCTGCTATGTACTGGCTATTGGGCACGCTGCAACGAGGCGATATAAATACTCCCACTCAGGCAGGAACAATAATTATCAACGCCGCAGTCGCTACAATGACACCCAAAGGCCCTCACACGGGATGCTGCCACCAGCTTCGATTAAACGGGTCCGAAGCTAACCCAAAACAGTAGCGTAATTCCCTTCAGAAGGCTTAAGGTAAGTTTTAGAGCATGAAGAACGAATCTAGTATTAAATATTATACCCCATTAAAGTTTAGGCAGTGTTTATAGAAAAATATTACAAGGTTGTTACAAAGAGAGACAATTGCAAATATGTACAGAGGTAATTATAAAAATAATGGGTTAAATGAGAAATAACACTTACATGTGTTCAGATCATTTGAGGCAACCAGGCTAGTGGAGTTCCCATATGTCCCAATGCATCAGGACTCTGGTTAGGAACAGCTCTTCCAGTCAGACTCACATAGGCTCCAGCAGACAGACTCCAGGCTGGGGTGAGGGTAGAAACTTATAAAGTGTAGCTCGGTGACATCACCAAAAGGGCTGGCTCCCCAGACCCTCCTATCTCTTCAGTCTTAGTGAATTTAACACAAGTTTGTCTAATGCCTGTATGTCCGCTACAGAACATGTCAGAATCATAACACACCCAGCATTCATCTTGTATTAAGATTTGCTCTCTATAGATACTAAATTCAGGCTAGTAGGGACACTGTCATGGTTCCCAATGGCAGGGGAACGTCAGGACACATAAATAACGAACGAGCTCTTGGGTGATGGAATCTCGAGCTGACCGTGAGCTAAACCTACAACACAACTAACAGTGGCCGGGGGGGCGTGCCTACGTTTTATCCCTAGACGTCTCTCGCCAGCCGGAGAACTAACTTACCCTAGTAGAGGAAAAAACAGACCTGGCTTACCTCTAGGGAAATTCCCCCAAAAAGGAGACAGAAGCCCCCCACATATATTGACGGTGAGTTCAGAGGAAAAGACATACGCAGTATGAAGGTAGGTTCAGCAAAGCGAGGTCCGCTTACTAGATAGTAGAAAGATACAAAAGGGAACTGCACGGTCAGCTGAAAACCCTTTTAAAATACCATCCTGAAATTACTTTAAAACTCATGTGTCAACTCATGACACCGGAGTGGCAATTTCAGCCCACAAGAGCTTCCAGCTACAGAGAAAGACTTAACTGTAAACTGGAACAAAAATGCAAACAAACTTAGGACTAAGAGTCCAACTTAGCTGATCAGTAGTCTAGGAGCAGGAACATGCAACAGAAAGGCTCTAGTTACATTGATGGCCGGCAAGGCAATGACTGAAGAGCAGGAATAAATAGGAACTCCCCACTACTGATGAAAACAGGTGAACTGAGAAAGAAAACACACCCGAGTCACCAGTACCACTAGCCACCACCAGAAGGAGCCCAAAAGCAGATTCACAACAGTACCCCCCCCTCAAGGAGGGGGCACCGAACCCTCACAAGAACCACCAGGGTGATCCGGATGAGCCCTATGAAAGGCACGAACCAAATCAGAGGCGTGAACATCAGAAGCAGTTACCCAAGAATTATTTTCTTGACCATAACCCTTCCACTTAACCAGATATTGTAGTCTCCGTCTGGAAATACGGGAGTCCAAAATTTTCTCCACAACATACTCCAATTCACCCTCAACCAGCACAGGAGCAGGAGGCTCGGTAGAAGGAACAACCGGCACCTCATACCTCCGCAACAACGACCGATGGAAGACATTATGGATAGCGAAAGATGCCGGAAGGTCTAAACGAAAGGATACAGGGTTAAGAATCTCCAAAATCCTATAAGGACCGATGAACCGAGGCTTAAACTTAGGAGAAGAAACCCTCATAGGGACAAAACGGGAAGACGACCACACCAAGTCCCCAACACGAAGACGAGGACCAACACGACGACGGCGGTTGGCAAAATGCTGAGTCTTCTCCTGGGACAACTTCAAATTGTCCACCACCTGTCCCCAAATCCGATGCAACCTATCCACCATAGTATCCACTCCAGGACAATCCGAAGACTCCACCTGACCACAAGAAAAACGAGGGTGAAACCCCGAATTGCAAAAGAAAGGAGAAACCAAAGTGGCAGAACTAGCCCGATTATTGAGGGCAAACTCTGCCAACGGCAAAAAGGCAACCCAGTCATCCTGATCCGCAGACACAAAACACCTCAAATAAGTCTCCAAGGTCTGATTAGTTCGCTCCGTCTGGCCATTAGTCTGAGGATGGAACGCAGACGAAAAAGACAAATCAATGCCCATCCTAGCACAGAATGCCCGCCAAAATCTAGACACGAACTGGGTCCCCCTGTCAGAAACGATATTTTCCGGAATACCATGCAAGCGAACCACATTTTGAAAAAACAGAGGAACCAACTCGGATGAGGAAGGCAACTTAGGCAAAGGTACCAAATGAACCATCTTTGAAAAACGGTCACACACCACCCAGATGACAGACATTTTCTGAGAAGCAGGGAGATCAGAAATAAAATCCATAGAGATGTGAGTCCAAGGCCTCTTCGGAATAGGCAAAGATAACAACAATCCGCTAGCCCGAGAACAACAAGGCTTGGCCCGAGCACAAACATCACAAGACTGCACAAAAACTCGTACGTCTCGAGACAGGGAAGGCCACCAGAAGGACCTAGCCACCAAATCCCTAGTACCAAAGATTCCAGGATGACCTGCCAATGCAGAAGAATGAACCTCCGAGATGACTCTACTGGTCCAATCATCAGGAACAAACAGTCTACCAGGCGGGCAACGATCAGGTCTATCCGCCTGAAACTCCTGCAAAGCCCGTCGCAGGTCTGGGGAAACAGCAGATAATATCACCCCATCCTTAAGGATACCTGTAGGTTCAGAATCACCAGGGGAATCAGGCTCAAAACTCCTAGAAAGGGCATCTGCCTTCACATTTTTAGAACCTGGTAGGTATGAGACCACAAAATTAAACCGAGAGAAAAACAACGACCAGCGCGCCTGTCTAGGATTCAGGCGCTTGGCAGACTCAAGATAAATCAGATTCTTGTGATCGGTCAATACCACCACCTGATGTCTAGGCCCCTCAAGCCAATGACGCCACTCCTCAAAAGCCCACTTCATAGCCAAAAGCTCCCGATTACCAATATCATAATTTTGCTCGGCGGGCGAAAATTTTCGAGAAAAGAACGCACAAGGTCTCATCACGGAGCAGTCGGAACTTTTCTGCAACAAAACCGCCCCAGCTCCGATCTCGGAAGCGTCGACCTCAACCTGAAAAGGAAGAGCAACATCAGGCTGACGCAACACAGGGGCAGAAGAAAAGCGGCGCTTAAGCTCCCGAAAGGCCTCCACAGCAGCAGGGGACCAATCAGCAACATCAGCACCCTTTTTAGTCAAATCAGTCAAAGGTTTAGCAACATCCGAAAAACCAGTTATAAATCGACAATAAAAATTAGCAAAGCCCAAGAATTTCTGAAGGCTCTTAAGAGAAGTAGGTTGCGTCCAATCACAAATAGCCCGAACCTTGACAGGATCCATCTCAATGGAAGAAGGGGAAAAAATGTACCCCAAAAAAGAAATCTTTTGAACCCCAAAAATACACTTAGAACCCTTCACACACAAGGAATTAGCCCGCAAAACCTGAAAAACCCTCCTGACTTGTTGGACATGAGAGTCCCAGTCATCCGAAAAAATCAAAATATCATCCAGATACACAATCATAAATTTATCCAAATATTCACGGAAAATGTTATGCATAAAGGACTGAAAGACTGAAGGGGCATTTGAAAGACCAAAAGGCATTACTAAATACTCAAAATGGCCCTCGGGCGTATTAAATGCGGTTTTCCACTCATCCCCCTGCTTAATTCGCACCAAATTATACGCCCCACGAAGATCAATCTTAGAGAACCACTTAGCCCCCTCTATTCGTGCAAACAAATCAGTCAGCAGTGGCAAAGGATACTGATATTTGACTGTAATTTTATTCAAGAGTCGATAATCAATACACGGCCTCAAAGAGCCATCTTTTTTAGACACAAAGAAAAAATCGGCTCCTAAGGGAGATGAAGAAGGACGAATATGTCCCTTTTCCAGGGACTCCTTAATATACTCTCGCATAGCAACATGTTCAGGTACGGATAAATTAAACAAACGACCCTTTGGAAATTTACTGCCTGGAATCAGATCTATGGTACAATCGCAATCTCTGTGAGGAGGGAGTGAACCAAGCTTAGGCTCCTCAAAAACATCACGATAATCAGACAAAAATGCCGGAATCTCAGAGGGAATAGATGATGAAATGGAAACCAAAGGTACGTCCCCATGAGCCCCCTGACATCCCCAGCTTAACACAGACATTGCTTTCCAGTCAAGGACTGGATTATGAGATTGTAACCATGGCAATCCGAGCACCAAAACATCATGTAGATTGTACAACACAAGAAAGCGAATCACCTCCTGATGGTCTGGAGTCATACGCATAGTCACTTGTGTCCAGTATTGTGGTTTATTACTAGCCAATGGCGTAGAATCAATACCCTTCAGAGGTATAGGGACTTCCAGAGGCTCTAGTGTTGTGAAATTGGATTCTGGGCTCCCCCGGTGGCCACTTGTGGAATTGTACTTGTGTGCATCATCCCCTCTGTTCACCTGCTCCTATCAGGATGTGGGAGTCGCTATATAACCTTGCTCCTCTGTCAGTTTCATGCCGGTCAACAATGTAATCAGAAGCCTTTCTGTGCATGTTCCTGCTACTAGACAACTCCCAGCTAAGTTGGACTTTTGTCCTTGTGTGTTTTTGCATTTTGTTCCTGTTCACAGCTGCTGTTTCGTTACTGTGTCTGGAAAGCTCTTGTGAGCGGAAATTGCCACTCTGGTGTTATGAGTTAATGCTAGAGTCTTAAAGTAATTTCTGGATGGTGTTTTGATAGGGTTTTCTGCTGACCATGAAAGTGCCCTTTCTGTCTTCTTTCTATCTAGTAAGCGGACCTCGATTTTTGCTAAACCTATTTTCATACTACGTTTGTCATTTCATCTAAAATCACCGCCAATATATGTGGGGGCCTCTGTCTGCCTTTTGGGAAAATTTCTCTAGAGGTGAGCCAGGACTGTCTTTTCCTCTGCTAGGATTAGGTAGTTCTCCGGCTGGCGCTGGGCATCTAGGGATAAAAAACGTAGGCATGCTACCCGGCCACTTCTAGTTGTGCGGCAGGTTTAGTTCATGGTCAGTATAGTTTCCATCTTCCAAGAGCTAGTTCTCATATATGCTGGGCTATGTTCTCTCGCCATTGAGAATCACGACAGTTTGACCGGCCCAAAAAAAAGGGTTAAATTACTGGCTGAGAAAGGAGAGAAAAAAGAAGTCTGCTACAATTTTTTTTTTTTTTTTTTTCCCTCTAGTTCTGAGTGTGCTCTTAATTGAATCACTTGCTAGTCTGCCTATACTGCAGCCTTCCCCTCTTTCTCTCCTTCTTATCCTTGAATGGCTGTTGTGAATTTGGATTCTGGGCTCCCCCGGTGGCTACTGGTGGAATTGAACTGGTGTCTTCATCTTCTCTGTTCACCTGTTCCCATCAAGATGTGGGAGTCGCTATATAACCTTGCTGCTCTGTTAGTTGCTTGCCGGTCAACAATGTTATCAGAAGCTTCTCTGTGCTTGTTCCTGCTCCTAGACAACTACTAGATAAGTTGGACTCTTGTCCATGTTTGTTTTTGCATTTTGTTCCAGTTCACAGCTGTAGTTTCGTTACTGTGTCTGGAAAGCTCTTGTGAACGGGAATTGCCACTCTGGTGTTATGAGTTAATGCCAGAGTTTTAAAGTAATTTCTGGATGGTGTTTTTGATAGGGTTTTCAGCTGACCATGAAAGTGTCCTTTCTGTCTTCTGCTATGTAGTAAGTGGACCTCAAATTTGCTAAACCTATTTTCATACTACGTTTGTTATTTCATCTCAACTCACCGCCAATACATGTGGGGGGCCTCTGTCTCCTTTCGGGGTATTTCTCTAGAGGTGAGCTAGGACTAATATTTTCCTCTGCTAGCTTTATTTAGTCCTCCGGCTGGGCTGGGCATCTAGAATCAACGTAGGCATGCTACCCGGCCACTGCTAGTTGTGCGTTAGGTTTAGTTCATGGTCAGCTCAGTTCCCATCTTCCAAGAGCTAGTTACTATATATGCCTATGCTATGTTCTCTTGCCATTGAGATCATGACAGTTTGACCGGCCCGCAAAGTGTTAATTGTTTGGGCTGAAGCAGGAGAAAAAGAAGTGTTGAAGGGAAATTTTTTTTTTTTTCCCCTCAGAGTTTTGCTGCCTAGCCCTTAATTGCTGTCTAGCTGCTTCTTACCTCCTCTTAACCCTTGAATGGCTCTGTGTCCACCTGTTTGTAATGGATCTTCAGAGTGTAACTGCAGGTTTGAATAATCTCGCCACGAAGGTACAAAATTTGCAAGATTTTGTTTGTCATGCACCTGTATCTGAGCCGAGAATTCCTTTGCCGGAATATTTCTCGGGGAATAGATCCGGGTTTCAGAATTTTCGAAATAATTGCAAATTATTTTTGTCTCTGAAATCTCGCTCTGCCGGAGACCCTGCACAGCAGGTCAGGATTGTGATTTCCTTGCTCCGGGGCGACCCTCAAGACTGGGCTTTTTCATTGACACCAGGGGATCCTGCGTTGCTCAATGTGGATGCGTTTTTTCTGGCCTTGGGGTTGCTTTATGACGAACCTCATTTGGAGCTTCAGGCAGAAAAAACTTTGATGTCCCTATCTCAGGGGCAAGATGAAGCGGAAATTTACTGCCAAAGATTCCGTAAATGGTCTGTGCTTACTCAGTGGAATGAGTGCGCCCTGGCGGCGACTTTCAGAGAGGGTCTCTCTGATGCCATTAAGGATGTTATGGTGGGGTTCCCTGTGCCTGCGGGTCTGAATGAGTCCATGACAATGGCTATTCAGATCGATAGGCGTTTGCGGGAGCGCAAACCAGTGCACCATCTGGCGGTGTCCACTGAGAAGTCGCCAGAGAGTATGCAGTGTGATAGAATTCTGTCCCGAAGCGAGCGGCAGAATTTTAGACGGAAAAATGGGTTGTGTTTCTATTGTGGTGATTCTACTCATGTTATATCAGCATGCTCTAAGCGCACTAAAAAGCTTGGTAAATCTGTTTCCATTTGCACCTTACCGTCTAAATTTATTCTATCTGTGACCCTGATTTGCTCTTTGTCATCTATTACCACGGACGCCTATGTCGACTCTGGCGCCGCTTTGAGTCTTATGGATTGGTCCTTTGCCAAACGCTGTGGGTATGATTTAGAGCCTTTGGAGACTCCTATTCCTCTGAAGGGGATTGACTCCACCCCATTGGCTAATAATAAACCACAATGCTGGACACAAGTAACTATGCGTATTAATCCGGATCACCAGGAGATTATTCGCTTTCTGGTGCTGTATAATCTACATGATGATTTGGTGCTAGGATTGCCTTGGCTGCAATCTCACAACCCAGTCCTCGACTGGAGAGCTATGTCTGTGTTGAGCTGGGGATGTAAGGGGGCTCATGGGGATGTACCTGTGGTTTCCATTTCATCATCCATTCCCTCTGAAATTCCTGAGTTCCTGTCTGACTATCGTGACGTCTTTGAAGAATCCAAGCTTGGTTCGTTACCTCCGCACCGAGAGTGCGATTGTGCCATAGATTTAATCCCGGGTAGTAAATACCCAAAGGGTCGTTTATTTAATCTGTCTGTGCCTGAACATGCTGCTATGCGAGAATATATAAAGGAGTCCTTGGAAAAGGGACATATTCGTCCATCGTCATCTCCCTTAGGAGCCGGTTTTTTCTTTGTGTCAAAAAAAGACGGCTCTTTGAGACCATGTATTGATTATCGGCTTTTGAATAAAATCACTGTTAAATATCAATACCCATTGCCGTTGCTGACTGATTTGTTTGCTCGCATAAAGGGGGCCAAGTGGTTCTCTAAGATTGACCTTCGTGGGGCGTATAATTTGGTGCGAATCAGGCAGGGGGATGAGTGGAAAACCGCATTTAATACGCCCGAGGGCCACTTTGAGTATTTAGTGATGCCTTTTGGTCTTTCTAATGCTCCGTCAGTTTTCCAGTCCTTTATGCATGATATTTTTCGCGATTATTTGGATAAATTTATGATTGTGTATCTGGATGATATTCTGATTTTTTCGGATGACTGGGACTCTCATGTCCAGCAAGTCAGGAGGGTTTTTCAGGTTTTGCGGTCTAATTCTTTGTGTGTGAAGGGTTCTAAGTGTGTTTTTGGAGTACAGAGGATTTCCTTTTTGGGATATATTTTTTCCCCCTCTTCCATTGAAATGGATCCTGTCAAGGTTCAAGCTATTTGTGATTGGACGCAGCCCTCTTCTCTTAAGAGTCTTCAGAAATTTTTGGGCTTTGCTAACTTTTATCGTCGATTTATTGCTGGTTTTTCGGATATTGCTAAGCCATTGACCGATTTGACTAAGAAGGGTGCTGATGTTGCTGATTGGTCCTCTGATGCTGTGGAGGCCTTTCGGGAGCTTAAGCGCCATTTTTCCTCTGCCCCTGTGTTGCGTCAGCCTGATGTTGCTCTACCTTTTCAGGTTGAGGTCGACGCTTCTGAGATCGGAGCTGGGGCAGTGTTGTCGCAGAAAAGTTCTGACTGCTCCGTGATGAGGCCTTGTGCCTTCTTTTCCCGTAAATTTTCGCCCGCTGAGCGGAATTATGATGTTGGGAATCGGGAGCTTTTGGCCATGAAGTGGGCTTTTGAGGAGTGGCGCCATTGGCTTGAGGGGGCCAGACATCAGGTGGTGGTATTGACTGACCACAAAAATTTGATTTATCTTGAGACCGCCAGGCGCCTGAATCCTAGACAGGCGCGCTGGTCATTATTTTTCTCTCGGTTTAATTTTGTGGTGTCATACCTACCGGGTTCTAAGAATGTTAAGGCGGATGCCCTTTCTAGGAGTTTTGAGCCTGACTCGCCTGGTAACTCTGAGCCCACAGGTATCCTTAAGGATGGAGTGGTATTGTCAGCCGTTTCTCCAGACCTGCGGCGGGCCTTGCAGGAGTTTCAGGCGGAGAGACCTGATCGTTGCCCACCTGATAAACTGTTTGTTCCTGATGATTGGACCAGTAGAGTCATCTCTGAGGTTCATTCTTCTGCGTTGGCAGGTCATCCTGGCATTTTTGGTACCAGGGATTTGGTGGCAAGGTCCTTCTGGTGGCCTTCCCTGTCACGAGATGTGCGAGGCTTTGTGCAGTCTTGTGACGTTTGTGCTCGGGCCAAGCCTTGTTGTTCTCGGGCTAGTGGATTATTGTTGCCCTTGCCTATTCCTAAGAGGCCTTGGACGCACATCTCGATGGATTTTATTTCAGATCTGCCTGTTTCTCAGAAGATGTCTGTCATCTGGGTGGTGTGTGACCGTTTTTCTAAGATGGTCCATTTGGTTCCTCTGCCCAAGTTACCTTCTTCTTCCGAGTTGGTTCCTCTGTTTTTTCAAAATGTTGTTCGTTTGCATGGTATTCCTGAGAATATCGTTTCTGACAGAGGGACCCAATTCGTGTCTAGATTTTGGCGGGCATTCTGTGCTAGGATGGGCATAGATTTGTCTTTTTCGTCCGCTTTCCATCCTCAGACGAATGGCCAGACCGAGCGGATTAATCAGACCCTGGAGACATATCTGAGGTGTTTTGTGTCTGCTGACCAGGATGATTGGGTTGCTTTTTTGCCATTGGCGGAGTTCGCTCTCAATAATCGGGCCAGCTCTGCCACTTTGGTGTCCCCGTTTTTCTGTAATTCGGGGTTTCATCCTCGATTTTCCTCTGGTCAGGTGGAATCTTCGGATTGTCCTGGAGTGGATGCTGTGGTGGAGAGATTGCATCAGATCTGGGGGCAGGTGGTGGACAATTTGAGGTTGTCCCAGGAGAAGACTCAGCTTTTTGCCAACCGCCACCGTCGTGTTGGTCCTCGGCTTTCTGTTGGGGATTTGGTGTGGTTGTCTTCTCGTTTTGTCCCTATGAGGGTCTCTTCTCCTAAGTTTAAGCCTCGGTTTATCGGCCCGTACAAGATATTGGAGATTCTTAACCCTGTTTCCTTCCGTTTGGACCTCCCTGCATCCTTTTCTATTCATAACGTTTTTCATCGGTCATTATTGCGCAGGTATGAGGTACCGGTTGTGCCTTCCGTTGAGCCTCCTGCTCCGGTGTTGGTTGAGGGTGAGTTGGAGTACGTTGTGGAGAAAATCTTGGACTCTCGTGTTTCCAGACGGAGACTCCAGTATCTGGTCAAGTGGAAGGGATACGGCCAGGAGGATAATTCTTGGGTGAATGCATCTGATGTTCATGCCTCCGATCTGGTTCGTGCCTTTCATAGGGCCCATCCTGATCGCCCTGGTGGTTCTGGTGAGGGTTCGGTGCCCCCTCCTTGAGGGGGGGGTACTGTTGTGAAATTGGATTCTGGGCTCCCCCGGTGGCCACTTGTGGAATTGTACTTGTGTGCATCATCCCCTCTGTTCACCTGCTCCTATCAGGATGTGGGAGTCGCTATATAACCTTGCTCCTCTGTCAGTTTCATGCCGGTCAACAATGTAATCAGAAGCCTTTCTGTGCATGTTCCTGCTACTAGACAACTCCCAGCTAAGTTGGACTTTTGTCCTTGTGTGTTTTTGCATTTTGTTCCTGTTCACAGCTGCTGTTTCGTTACTGTGTCTGGAAAGCTCTTGTGAGCGGAAATTGCCACTCTGGTGTTATGAGTTAATGCTAGAGTCTTAAAGTAATTTCTGGATGGTGTTTTGATAGGGTTTTCTGCTGACCATGAAAGTGCCCTTTCTGTCTTCTTTCTATCTAGTAAGCGGACCTCGATTTTTGCTAAACCTATTTTCATACTACGTTTGTCATTTCATCTAAAATCACCGCCAATATATGTGGGGGCCTCTGTCTGCCTTTTGGGAAAATTTCTCTAGAGGTGAGCCAGGACTGTCTTTTCCTCTGCTAGGATTAGGTAGTTCTCCGGCTGGCGCTGGGCATCTAGGGATAAAAAACGTAGGCATGCTACCCGGCCACTTCTAGTTGTGCGGCAGGTTTAGTTCATGGTCAGTATAGTTTCCATCTTCCAAGAGCTAGTTCTCATATATGCTGGGCTATGTTCTCTCGCCATTGAGAATCACGACAGTTTGACCGGCCCAAAAAAAAGGGTTAAATTACTGGCTGAGAAAGGAGAGAAAAAAGAAGTCTGCTACAATTTTTTTTTTTTTTTTTTTCCCTCTAGTTCTGAGTGTGCTCTTAATTGAATCACTTGCTAGTCTGCCTATACTGCAGCCTTCCCCTCTTTCTCTCCTTCTTATCCTTGAATGGCTCTGTGTTCACCTGTTTCAAATGGATCTTCAGAGTGTAGCTACAGGTTTGAATAATCTCGCCACAAAGGTACAAAATTTGCAAGATTTCGTTGTTCATGCACCTATGTCTGAGCCTAGAATTCCTTTGCCTGAATTCTTCTCGGGGAATAGATCTCACTTTCAAAATTTTAAAAATAATTGCAAATTGTTTTTGTCCCTGAAGTCTCGCTCTGCCGGAGACCCTGCACAGCAGGTCAGGATTGTAATTTCCTTGCTCCGGGGCGACCCTCAAGACTGGGCTTTTGCATTGGCACCAGGGGATCCTGCGTTGCTCAATGTGGATGCGTTTTTTCTGGCCTTGGGGTTGCTTTATGAGGAACCTCATTTAGAGCTTCAGGCGGAAAAGGCCTTGATGTCCTTGTCTCAGGGGCAAGATGAAGCTGAAATATACTGCCAAAAATTCCGCAAATGGTCTGTGCTTACTCAGTGGAATGAGTGCGCCCTGGCGGCGATTTTCAGAGAAGGTCTCTCTGATGCCATTAAGGATGTTATGGTGGGGTTCCCTGTGCCTGCGAGTCTGAATGAGTCCATGACGATGGCTATTCAGATCGATAGGCGTCTGCGGGAGCGCAAACCTGTGCACCATTTGGCGGTGTCTACTGAGAAAACGCCAGAAAATATGCAATGTGATAGAATTCTGTCCAGAAGCGAGCGGCAGAATTTTAGACGAAAAAATGGGTTGTGCTTCTATTGTGGTGATTCAACTCATGTTATATCAGCATGCTTTAAGCGTACTAAGAAGCCTGACAAGTCTGTTTCAATTAGCACTTTACAGTCTAAGTTTATTCTATCTGTGACCCTGATTTGTTCTTTGTCATCTATTACCGCGGACGCCTATGTCGACTCTGGCGCTGCTTTGAGTCTTATGGATTGGTCCTTTGCCAAACGCTGTGGGTATGATTTGGAGCCATTGGAGGCTCCGATACCTCTGAAAGGGATTGACTCCACCCCATTGGCTAGTAATAAACCACAATACTGGACACAAGTGACTATGCGTGTTAATCCGGATCACCAGGAGGTTATTCGCTTTCTGGTGCTGTATAATCTACATGATGTTTTGGTGCTGGGATTGCCATGGCTGCAATCTCATAACCCAGTCCTCGACTGGAGAGCTATGTCTGTGTTAAGCTGGGGATGTAAAGGAACTCATGGGGACGTACCTTTGGTTTCCATTTCATCATCTATTCCCTCTGAGATTCCTGAATTCTTGTCTGACTTTCGTGACGTTTTTGAAGAACCCAAGGTTGGTTCACTACCTCCGCACCGGGAGTGCGATTGTGCCATAGACTTGATCCCGGGTAGTAAATACCCTAAGGGTCGTTTATTTAATCTGTCTGTGCCTGAACACGCGGCTATGCGAGAATATATAAAGGAGTCCTTGGAAAAGGGACATATTCGTCCTTCGTCATCTCCCTTAGGAGCCGGTTTTTTCTTTGTGTCTAAGAAAGACGGCTCTTTGAGGCCGTGTATTGATTATCGACTTTTGAATAAAATCACGGTTAAATATCAATATCCGTTACCACTGCTTACTGATTTGTTTGCTCGTATAAAGGGGGCCAAGTGGTTCTCTAAGATTGATCTCCGTGGGGCGTATAATTTGGTGCGAATCAAGCAGGGGGATGAGTGGAAAACCGCATTTAATACGCCCGAGGGCCATTTTGAGTATTTGGTGATGCCTTTTGGTCTTTCAAATGCCCCTTCAGTCTTCCAGTCCTTTATGCATGACATTTTCCGCGATTATTTGGACAAATTTATGATTGTGTATCTGGATGATATTCTGATTTTTTCGGATGACTGGGACTCTCATGTCCAGCAGGTCAGGAGGGTTTTTCAGGTTTTGCGGTCTAATTCCTTGTGTGTGAAGGGTTCTAAGTGTGTTTTTGGGGTTCAAAAGATTTCCTTCTTGGGATACATTTTTTCCCCCTCTTCCATCGAGATGGATCCTGTCAAGGTTCAGGCTATTGGTGATTGGACGCAACCCTCTTCTCTTAAGAGTCTTCAGAAATTTTTGGGCTTTGCTAACTTTTATCGTCGATTTATTGCTGGTTTTTCTGATGTTGTAAAACCATTGACTGATTTGACTAAGAAGGGTGCTGATGTTGCTGATTGGTCCCCTGATGCTGTGGAGGCCTTTCGGGAGCTCAAGCGCCGCTTTTCTTCCGCCCCAGTGTTGCGTCAGCCTGATGTTGCTCTTCCTTTTCAGGTTGAGGTCGACGCTTCTGAAATCGGAGCTGGGGCGGTGTTGTCGCAGAGAAGTTCCGACTGCTCCGTGATGAGACCTTGTGCTTTTTTTTCCCGTAAATTTTCGCCCGCCGAGCGGAATTATGATATTGGGAATCGGGAGCTTTTGGCCATGAAGTGGGC
Source organism: Ranitomeya variabilis (assembly GCF_051348905.1). Taxonomy (NCBI): domain Eukaryota; kingdom Metazoa; phylum Chordata; class Amphibia; order Anura; family Dendrobatidae; genus Ranitomeya; species Ranitomeya variabilis. The sequence goes on from NC_135234.1 coordinate 325,582,148, forward strand.
TTTTGAGGAGTGGCGTCACTGGCTTGAGGGGGCCAGACATCAGGTGGTGGTATTGACTGACCACAAAAATTTAATTTACCTTGAGTCTGCCAGGCGCCTGAATCCTAGACAGGCGCGCTGGTCGTTGTTTTTCTCTCGGTTTAATTTTGTGGTGTCTTACCTACCGGGTTCTAAGAATGTTAAGGCGGATGCCCTTTCTAGGAGTTTTGAGCCTGACTCCCCTGGTAATTCTGAGCCCACAGGTATCCTTAAAGATGGAGTGATATTGTCTGCCGTTTCTCCAGACCTGCGGCGGGCCTTGCAGGAGTTTCAGGCGGATAGACCTGATCGTTGCCCACCTGGTAGACTGTTTGTTCCTGATGATTGGACCAGTAGAGTCATCTCTGAGGTTCATTCTTCTGCGTTGGCAGGTCATCCTGGAATCTTTGGTACCAGGGATTTGGTGGCAAGGTCCTTCTGGTGGCCTTCCCTGTCACGAGATGTGCGAGGCTTTGTGCAGTCTTGTGACGTTTGTGCTCGGGCCAAGCCTTGTTGTTCTCGGGCTAGTGGATTGTTGTTACCCTTGCCTATCCCGAAGAGGCCTTGGACGCACATCTCGATGGATTTTATTTCGGATCTGCCTGTTTCTCATAAGATGTCTGTCATCTGGGTGGTGTGTGACCGTTTCTCTAAGATGGTCCATCTGGTTCCCTTGCCTAAGTTGCCTTCTTCTTCCGAGTTGGTTCCTCTGTTTTTTCAAAATGTTCGTTTGCATGGTATTCCGGAGAATATCGTTTCTGACAGAGGGACCCAATTCGTGTCTAGATTTTGGCGGGCATTCTGTGCTAGGATGGGCATAGATTTGTCTTTTTCGTCTGCTTTCCATCCTCAGACTAATGGCCAGACCGAGCGGACTAATCAGACCTTGGAGACATATTTGAGGTGTTTTGTGTCTGCGGATCAGGATGATTGGGTTGCTTTTTTGCCTTTGGCGGAGTTCGCCCTCAATAATCGGGCCAGCTCTGCCACCTTGGTGTCCCCGTTTTTCTGTAATTCGGGGTTTCATCCTCGATTTTCCTCCGGTCAAGTGGAATCTTCGGATTGTCCTGGAGTGGATGCTGTGGTGGAGAGGTTGCATCAGATTTGGGGGCAGGTGGTGGACAATTTGAAGTTGTCCCAGGAGAAGACTCAGCTTTTTGCCAACCGCCGTCGTCGTGTTGGTCCTCGGCTTTGTGTTGGGGACTTGGTGTGGTTGTCTTCTCGTTTTGTCCCTATGAGGGTTTCTTCTCCTAAGTTTAAGCCTCGGTTCATCGGCCCGTACAAGATATTGGAGATTCTTAACCCTGTGTCCTTCCGTTTGGACCTCCCTGCATCCTTTTCGATTCATAATGTTTTTCATCGGTCATTGTTGCGCAGGTATGAGGTACCGGCTGTGCCTTCCGTTGAGCCTCCTGCTCCGGTGTTGGTTGAGGGTGAGTTGGAGTACGTTGTGGAAAAGATCTTGGACTCTCGTGTTTCCAGACGGAAACTCCAGTATCTGGTCAAATGGAAGGGATACGGTCAGGAGGATAATTCTTGGGTCACTGCCTCTGATGTTCATGCCTCCGATCTTGTCCGTGCCTTTCATAGGGCTCATCCTGATCGCCCTGGTGGTTCTGGTGAGGGTTCGGTGCCCCCTCCTTGAGGGGGGGGTACTGTTGTGAAATTGGATTCTGGGCTCCCCCGGTGGCCACTTGTGGAATTGTACTTGTGTGCATCATCCCCTCTGTTCACCTGCTCCTATCAGGATGTGGGAGTCGCTATATAACCTTGCTCCTCTGTCAGTTTCATGCCGGTCAACAATGTAATCAGAAGCCTTTCTGTGCATGTTCCTGCTACTAGACAACTCCCAGCTAAGTTGGACTTTTGTCCTTGTGTGTTTTTGCATTTTGTTCCTGTTCACAGCTGCTGTTTCGTTACTGTGTCTGGAAAGCTCTTGTGAGCGGAAATTGCCACTCTGGTGTTATGAGTTAATGCTAGAGTCTTAAAGTAATTTCTGGATGGTGTTTTGATAGGGTTTTCTGCTGACCATGAAAGTGCCCTTTCTGTCTTCTTTCTATCTAGTAAGCGGACCTCGATTTTTGCTAAACCTATTTTCATACTACGTTTGTCATTTCATCTAAAATCACCGCCAATATATGTGGGGGCCTCTGTCTGCCTTTTGGGAAAATTTCTCTAGAGGTGAGCCAGGACTGTCTTTTCCTCTGCTAGGATTAGGTAGTTCTCCGGCTGGCGCTGGGCATCTAGGGATAAAAAACGTAGGCATGCTACCCGGCCACTTCTAGTTGTGCGGCAGGTTTAGTTCATGGTCAGTATAGTTTCCATCTTCCAAGAGCTAGTTCTCATATATGCTGGGCTATGTTCTCTCGCCATTGAGAATCACGACAGTTTGACCGGCCCAAAAAAAAGGGTTAAATTACTGGCTGAGAAAGGAGAGAAAAAAGAAGTCTGCTACAATTTTTTTTTTTTTTTTTTTCCCTCTAGTTCTGAGTGTGCTCTTAATTGAATCACTTGCTAGTCTGCCTATACTGCAGCCTTCCCCTCTTTCTCTCCTTCTTATCCTTGAATGGCTCTGTGTTCACCTGTTTCAAATGGATCTTCAGAGTGTAGCTACAGGTTTGAATAATCTCGCCACAAAGGTACAAAATTTGCAAGATTTCGTTGTTCATGCACCTATGTCTGAGCCTAGAATTCCTTTGCCTGAATTCTTCTCGGGGAATAGATCTCACTTTCAAAATTTTAAAAATAATTGCAAATTGTTTTTGTCCCTGAAGTCTCGCTCTGCCGGAGACCCTGCACAGCAGGTCAGGATTGTAATTTCCTTGCTCCGGGGCGACCCTCAAGACTGGGCTTTTGCATTGGCACCAGGGGATCCTGCGTTGCTCAATGTGGATGCGTTTTTTCTGGCCTTGGGGTTGCTTTATGAGGAACCTCATTTAGAGCTTCAGGCGGAAAAGGCCTTGATGTCCTTGTCTCAGGGGCAAGATGAAGCTGAAATATACTGCCAAAAATTCCGCAAATGGTCTGTGCTTACTCAGTGGAATGAGTGCGCCCTGGCGGCGATTTTCAGAGAAGGTCTCTCTGATGCCATTAAGGATGTTATGGTGGGGTTCCCTGTGCCTGCGAGTCTGAATGAGTCCATGACGATGGCTATTCAGATCGATAGGCGTCTGCGGGAGCGCAAACCTGTGCACCATTTGGCGGTGTCTACTGAGAAAACGCCAGAAAATATGCAATGTGATAGAATTCTGTCCAGAAGCGAGCGGCAGAATTTTAGACGAAAAAATGGGTTGTGCTTCTATTGTGGTGATTCAACTCATGTTATATCAGCATGCTTTAAGCGTACTAAGAAGCCTGACAAGTCTGTTTCAATTAGCACTTTACAGTCTAAGTTTATTCTATCTGTGACCCTGATTTGTTCTTTGTCATCTATTACCGCGGACGCCTATGTCGACTCTGGCGCTGCTTTGAGTCTTATGGATTGGTCCTTTGCCAAACGCTGTGGGTATGATTTGGAGCCATTGGAGGCTCCGATACCTCTGAAAGGGATTGACTCCACCCCATTGGCTAGTAATAAACCACAATACTGGACACAAGTGACTATGCGTGTTAATCCGGATCACCAGGAGGTTATTCGCTTTCTGGTGCTGTATAATCTACATGATGTTTTGGTGCTGGGATTGCCATGGCTGCAATCTCATAACCCAGTCCTCGACTGGAGAGCTATGTCTGTGTTAAGCTGGGGATGTAAAGGAACTCATGGGGACGTACCTTTGGTTTCCATTTCATCATCTATTCCCTCTGAGATTCCTGAATTCTTGTCTGACTTTCGTGACGTTTTTGAAGAACCCAAGGTTGGTTCACTACCTCCGCACCGGGAGTGCGATTGTGCCATAGACTTGATCCCGGGTAGTAAATACCCTAAGGGTCGTTTATTTAATCTGTCTGTGCCTGAACACGCGGCTATGCGAGAATATATAAAGGAGTCCTTGGAAAAGGGACATATTCGTCCTTCGTCATCTCCCTTAGGAGCCGGTTTTTTCTTTGTGTCTAAGAAAGACGGCTCTTTGAGGCCGTGTATTGATTATCGACTTTTGAATAAAATCACGGTTAAATATCAATATCCGTTACCACTGCTTACTGATTTGTTTGCTCGTATAAAGGGGGCCAAGTGGTTCTCTAAGATTGATCTCCGTGGGGCGTATAATTTGGTGCGAATCAAGCAGGGGGATGAGTGGAAAACCGCATTTAATACGCCCGAGGGCCATTTTGAGTATTTGGTGATGCCTTTTGGTCTTTCAAATGCCCCTTCAGTCTTCCAGTCCTTTATGCATGACATTTTCCGCGATTATTTGGACAAATTTATGATTGTGTATCTGGATGATATTCTGATTTTTTCGGATGACTGGGACTCTCATGTCCAGCAGGTCAGGAGGGTTTTTCAGGTTTTGCGGTCTAATTCCTTGTGTGTGAAGGGTTCTAAGTGTGTTTTTGGGGTTCAAAAGATTTCCTTCTTGGGATACATTTTTTCCCCCTCTTCCATCGAGATGGATCCTGTCAAGGTTCAGGCTATTGCTGATTGGACGCAACCCTCTTCTCTTAAGAGTCTTCAGAAATTTTTGGGCTTTGCTAACTTTTATCGTCGATTTATTGCTGGTTTTTCTGATGTTGTAAAACCATTGACTGATTTGACTAAGAAGGGTGCTGATGTTGCTGATTGGTCCCCTGATGCTGTGGAGGCCTTTCGGGAGCTCAAGCGCCGCTTTTCTTCCGCCCCAGTGTTGCGTCAGCCTGATGTTGCTCTTCCTTTTCAGGTTGAGGTCGACGCTTCTGAAATCGGAGCTGGGGCGGTGTTGTCGCAGAGAAGTTCCGACTGCTCCGTGATGAGACCTTGTGCTTTTTTTTCCCGTAAATTTTCGCCCGCCGAGCGGAATTATGATATTGGGAATCGGGAGCTTTTGGCCATGAAGTGGGCTTTTGAGGAGTGGCGTCACTGGCTTGAGGGGGCCAGACATCAGGTGGTGGTATTGACTGACCACAAAAATTTAATTTACCTTGAGTCTGCCAGGCGCCTGAATCCTAGACAGGCGCGCTGGTCGTTGTTTTTCTCTCGGTTTAATTTTGTGGTGTCTTACCTACCGGGTTCTAAGAATGTTAAGGCGGATGCCCTTTCTAGGAGTTTTGAGCCTGACTCCCCTGGTAATTCTGAGCCCACAGGTATCCTTAAAGATGGAGTGATATTGTCTGCCGTTTCTCCAGACCTGCGGCGGGCCTTGCAGGAGTTTCAGGCGGATAGACCTGATCGTTGCCCACCTGGTAGACTGTTTGTTCCTGATGATTGGACCAGTAGAGTCATCTCTGAGGTTCATTCTTCTGCGTTGGCAGGTCATCCTGGAATCTTTGGTACCAGGGATTTGGTGGCAAGGTCCTTCTGGTGGCCTTCCCTGTCACGAGATGTGCGAGGCTTTGTGCAGTCTTGTGACGTTTGTGCTCGGGCCAAGCCTTGTTGTTCTCGGGCTAGTGGATTGTTGTTACCCTTGCCTATCCCGAAGAGGCCTTGGACGCACATCTCGATGGATTTTATTTCGGATCTGCCTGTTTCTCATAAGATGTCTGTCATCTGGGTGGTGTGTGACCGTTTCTCTAAGATGGTCCATCTGGTTCCCTTGCCTAAGTTGCCTTCTTCTTCCGAGTTGGTTCCTCTGTTTTTTCAAAATGTTCGTTTGCATGGTATTCCGGAGAATATCGTTTCTGACAGAGGGACCCAATTCGTGTCTAGATTTTGGCGGGCATTCTGTGCTAGGATGGGCATAGATTTGTCTTTTTCGTCTGCTTTCCATCCTCAGACTAATGGCCAGACCGAGCGGACTAATCAGACCTTGGAGACATATTTGAGGTGTTTTGTGTCTGCGGATCAGGATGATTGGGTTGCTTTTTTGCCTTTGGCGGAGTTCGCCCTCAATAATCGGGCCAGCTCTGCCACCTTGGTGTCCCCGTTTTTCTGTAATTCGGGGTTTCATCCTCGATTTTCCTCCGGTCAAGTGGAATCTTCGGATTGTCCTGGAGTGGATGCTGTGGTGGAGAGGTTGCATCAGATTTGGGGGCAGGTGGTGGACAATTTGAAGTTGTCCCAGGAGAAGACTCAGCTTTTTGCCAACCGCCGTCGTCGTGTTGGTCCTCGGCTTTGTGTTGGGGACTTGGTGTGGTTGTCTTCTCGTTTTGTCCCTATGAGGGTTTCTTCTCCTAAGTTTAAGCCTCGGTTCATCGGCCCGTACAAGATATTGGAGATTCTTAACCCTGTGTCCTTCCGTTTGGACCTCCCTGCATCCTTTTCGATTCATAATGTTTTTCATCGGTCATTGTTGCGCAGGTATGAGGTACCGGCTGTGCCTTCCGTTGAGCCTCCTGCTCCGGTGTTGGTTGAGGGTGAGTTGGAGTACGTTGTGGAAAAGATCTTGGACTCTCGTGTTTCCAGACGGAAACTCCAGTATCTGGTCAAATGGAAGGGATACGGTCAGGAGGATAATTCTTGGGTCACTGCCTCTGATGTTCATGCCTCCGATCTTGTCCGTGCCTTTCATAGGGCTCATCCTGATCGCCCTGGTGGTTCTGGTGAGGGTTCGGTGCCCCCTCCTTGAGGGGGGGGTACTGTTGTGAAATTGGATTCTGGGCTCCCCCGGTGGCCACTTGTGGAATTGTACTTGTGTGCATCATCCCCTCTGTTCACCTGCTCCTATCAGGATGTGGGAGTCGCTATATAACCTTGCTCCTCTGTCAGTTTCATGCCGGTCAACAATGTAATCAGAAGCCTTTCTGTGCATGTTCCTGCTACTAGACAACTCCCAGCTAAGTTGGACTTTTGTCCTTGTGTGTTTTTGCATTTTGTTCCTGTTCACAGCTGCTGTTTCGTTACTGTGTCTGGAAAGCTCTTGTGAGCGGAAATTGCCACTCTGGTGTTATGAGTTAATGCTAGAGTCTTAAAGTAATTTCTGGATGGTGTTTTGATAGGGTTTTCTGCTGACCATGAAAGTGCCCTTTCTGTCTTCTTTCTATCTAGTAAGCGGACCTCGATTTTTGCTAAACCTATTTTCATACTACGTTTGTCATTTCATCTAAAATCACCGCCAATATATGTGGGGGCCTCTGTCTGCCTTTTGGGAAAATTTCTCTAGAGGTGAGCCAGGACTGTCTTTTCCTCTGCTAGGATTAGGTAGTTCTCCGGCTGGCGCTGGGCATCTAGGGATAAAAAAACGTAGGCATGCTACCCGGCCACTTCTAGTTGTGCGGCAGGTTTAGTTCATGGTCAGTATAGTTTCCATCTTCCAAGAGCTAGTTCTCATATATGCTGGGCTATGTTCTCTTGCCATTGAGAATCACGACACTCTAGATTAAACCCACAGCGCCTGGCAAAGGACCAATCCATAAGACTCAAAGCGGCGCCAGAGTCGACATTGGCGTCCGCGGTAATTGACGATAATGAACAAATCAAGGTCACAGATAGAATAAACTTAGACTGTAAAGTGCCAATTGAAACAGACTTATCAACCTTCTTTGTGCGTCTAGAGCATGCTGATATAACATGAGTTGAATCACCACAATAGAAGCACAACCCATTTTTTCGCCTAAAATTCTGCCGTTCGCTTCTGGACAGAATTCTATCACATTGCATATTCTCTGGCGCCTTCTCAGAAGACACCGCCAAATGGTGCACAGGTTTACGCTCCCGCAAACGCCGATCAATCTGAATAGCCATTGTCATGGACTCATTCAGACCTGTAGGCGCAGGGAACCCCACCATAACATCCTTAATGGCATCAGAGAGACCCTCTCTGAAATTCGCCGCCAAAGCGCACTCATCCCACTGAGTAAGCACAGACCATTTACAAAATTTTTGGCAGTATATTTCAGCTTCATCTTGCCCTTGAGACAGGGCCATCAAGGCTTTTTCAGCCTGAATCTCTAAATTAGGTTCCTCATAAAGCAACCCCAAAGCCAGAAAAAACGCATCCACATTGAGCAACGCAGGATCCCCTGGTGCCAATGCAAATGCCCAATCTTGAGGGTCACCTCGCAGCAAGGAAATTACAATCTTAACCTGCTGTGCGGGATCTCCAGCGGAGCGAGGTCTCAGAGAAAGAAATAATTTACAATTATATTTGAAATTCAAAAAACGAGATCTATCTCCGGAGAAAAATTCTGGTATAGGAATTCTAGGTTCAGATATAGGAGCATGTATAACAAAATCCTGTAAATCTTGAACTTTTGTGGCAAGATTATTCAAACCTGTAGCCAAACTCTGAGGATCCATTTTAAGCAGGTGAGATCAGAGCCATTCAAGGGTTAGAAGGAGAGGGAGACAAAGACTGCAATTAGAGCTGAAATGCAACTGATTCAACTATAGAGCAAGCACCAAGGGAAAAAAAAAAAAAAAATTGCAGACTTCTTTTTCTCTCCTTTCTTCTGCCAACAGTTTTAACACTTGGCCGGCCATACTGTCATGGTTCCCAATGGCAGGGGAACGTCAGGACACATAAATAACGAACGAGCTCTTGGGTGATGGAATCTCGAGCTGACCGTGAGCTAAACCTACAACACAACTAACAGTGGCCGGGGGGCGTGCCTACGTTTTATCCCTAGACGTCTCTCGCCAGCCGGAGAACTAACTTACCCTAGTAGAGGAAAAAACAGACCTGGCTTACCTCTAGGGAAATTCCCCCAAAAAGGAGACAGAAGCCCCCCACATATATTGACGGTGAGTTCAGAGGAAAAGACATACGCAGTATGAAGGTAGGTTCAGCAAAGCGAGGTCCGCTTACTAGATAGTAGAAAGATACAAAAGGGAACTGCACGGTCAGCTGAAAGCCCTTTTAAAATACCATCCTGAAATTACTTTAAAACTCATGTGTCAACTCATGACACCGGAGTGGTAATTTCAGCCCACAAGAGCTTCCAGCTACAGAGAAAGACTTAACTGTAAACTGGAACAAAAATGCAAACAAACTTAGGACTAAGAGTCCAACTTAGCTGATCAGTAGTCTAGGAGCAGGAACATGCAACAGAAAGGCTCTAGTTACATTGATGGCCGGCAAGGCAATGTCCTGAATCCCAATGGCTAGGGATAGCACAGGACAAGCAAAGTACAAGTAAATAACGGACGAGCTCTAGGGTGATGGAACCTGGGCTGACCGCTGCCCTACGCCTGACAAACGCAACTAGAGATAGCCAGGGAGCGTGCCTACGTTGGTTCTAGACGCCACGCACCAGCCTAAGAGCTAACTAGTACTGCAGAGAAAATAAAGACCTCACTTGCCTCCAGAGGAATGAACCCCAAAAAGATATAGTTGCCCCCCACATGTATTGACGGTGAAATGAGAGGAAGGCACACACATAGAGATGATATATATAGTTTTAGCAAATTGAGGCCCGCTGTAAACTAGAAAGCAGAACGATACAAAAGGGGACTGAGCGGTCAGCAAAAAACCCTAATCAAAAAAACCATCCTGAGATTACAAGAACCCATGTGCCAACTCATGGCACATGGGGAGAACCTCAGTCCACTAGAGCTACCAGCTAGCATAGAGACATAATAAGCAAGCTGGACAAAAAACCAAACAACTGAAAATCAGCACTTAGCTTATCCTGAAAGATCTGGGAGCAGGTAGGCAGGAACCAAACAGAGCACATCTGAATACATTGATAGCCGGCAAGGGAATGACAGAAAGGCCAGGTAAAATAGGAAACACCCAGCCTCTGATGGACGGGTGGAAACCAAAGGCCGCAACCCACCAAAGTCACCCAGTACCAGCAGTAACCACCAGAGGGAGCCCACAAACAGAATCCACAACAGTACCCCCCCCCTTGAGGAGGGGTCACCGAACCCTCACGAGAACCCCCAGGGCGATCAGGGTGAGCTCTATGGAAGGCGCGGACCAAATCAGTCGCATGAACATCGGAGGCGACCACCCAGGAATTATCCTCCTGACCATAACCCTTCCACTTAACCAAATACTGGAGTTTGCGTCTGGAAACACGAGAATCCAAGATCTTCTCAACAACATACTCCAATTCTCCCTCCACCAGCACCGGAGCAGGAGGCTCAACCGAAGGAACAACGGGCACCTCATACCTCCGCAACAACGACCGATGGAACACATTATGAATAGCAAACGATGCTGGGAGATCCAAACGAAAAGATACAGGGTTAAGAATCTCCGAGATCCTATAAGGACCGATGAACCGAGGCTTGAACTTAGGAGAAGAGACCTTCATAGGGACAAAACGAGAAGACAACCACACCAAATCCCCAACAAGAAGTCGGGGACCCACGCGGCGACGGCGATTAGCAAACTGCTGAGTCTTCTCCTGAGATAACTTCAAATTGTCCACCACCTGATTCCAAATCTGATGTAGCCTGTCCACCACCACGTCCACTCCAGGACAATCCGAAGGCTCCACCTGACCAGAGGAAAAACGAGGATGAAACCCCGAATTACAAAAAAAAGGAGAGACCAACGTGGCAGAACTAGCCCGATTATTAAGAGCAAATTCGGCCAGTGGCAAAAAAGCAACCCAGTCATCTTGATCAGCAGAAACAAAACACCTCAAATAAGTTTCCAAGGTCTGATTAGTTCGCTCCGTCTGGCCATTCGTCTGAGGATGGAATGCAGACGAGAAAGACAAATCGATGCCCATCTTGGCACAAAACGTCCGCCAAAATCTAGACACAAACTGGGATCCCCTGTCAGAAACGATATTCTCCGGAATCCCATGCAAACGAACCACGTTCTGAAGAAATAAAGGGACCAACTCAGAGGAGGAAGGCAACTTAGGCAAGGGCACCAAATGAACCATCTTAGAAAAGCGGTCACACACAACCCAGATAACGGACATTTTCTGTGAAACCGGGAGGTCAGAAATAAAATCCATGGAAATGTGCGTCCAAGGCCTCTTCGGGATGGGCAAGGATAACAACAACCCACTGGCCCGAGAACAGCAAGGCTTAGCTCGAGCACACACTTCACAAGACTGCATAAAGGTACGCACATCCCTAGACAAGGAAGGCCACCAAAAAGACCCGGCCACCAAGTCTCTAGTACCAAATATTCCAGGATGACCAGCCAACACAGAAGAATGGACCTCGGATATGACTCTACTGGTCCAATCATCCGGAACAAACAGTCTATCTGGTGGACAACGATCCGGTTTATCCACCTGAAACTCCTGCAATGCACGTCGCAAGTCTGGGGATACGGCGGACAATATTACCCCATCCCTAAGGATACCAGTAGGCCCAGAGTCTCCAGGAGAGTCAGGCACAAAACTCCTGGAAAGAGCATCTGCCTTCACATTCTTTGAACCTGGCAGGTATGAAACCACGAAATTGAAACGAGAAAAAAACAACGACCAACGAGCCTGTCTAGGATTCAAACGCCTGGCAGACTCAAGGTAAATGAGATTCTTGTGATCAGTCAAGACCACCACACGATGTTTAGCACCCTCAAGTAAATGACGCCACTCCTCAAATGCCCACTTCATGGCCAAAAGCTCCCGATTACCCACATCATAATTGCGCTCGGCGGGCGAGAATTTTCTAGAGAAGAATGCACATGGCTTCATCACCGAGCCATTAGAACTTCTCTGTGACAAAACCGCCCCCGCTCCAATCTCGGAAGCATCAACCTCAACCCGAAAAGGAAGTGAAACATCTGGTTGACACAACACAGGAGCAGAAGAAAACCGGCGCTTAAGTTCCTGAAAGGCCTCCACGGCCGCAGGAGACCAATCAGCAACATCAGCACCCTTTTTAGTCAAATCAGTCAAAGGTTTAACAATACTGGAAAAATTAGCAATGAACCGACGATAAAAATTAGCAAATCCCAAGAACTTCTGAAGGCTCTTAACAGATGTAGGTTGTGTCCAGTCACAAATCGCCTGAACCTTGACGGGATCCATCTCAATAGTAGAAGGAGAAAAAATGTACCCCAAAAAAGAAATCTTCTGGACTCCGAAGAGACACTTTGAGCCCTTCACAAACAGAGAATTGGCCCGCAGAACCTGAAACACCTTCCTGACCTGTAGAACATGAGACTCCCAGTCATCAGAAAACACCAAAATATCATCCAAATACACAATCATAAACTTATCCAGATATTCACGGAAAATATTGTGCATAAAGGACTGAAAGACTGACGGAGCATTGGAGAGTCCAAAAGGCATTACCAAATACTCAAAATGGCCCTCAGGCGTATTAAATGCGGTTTTCCACTCGTCACCCTGTTTTATCCGCACCAGATTATACGCACCGCGAAGATCTATCTTAGTGAACCACCTAGCCCCCTTAATGCGAGCAAACAAATCAGTCAATAATGGCAATGGATACTGATATTTGACGGTAATCTTATTCAGAAGGCGATAATCTATACAAGGCCTCAGGGAACCATCTTTTTTTGCCACGAAAAAAAACCCTGCTCCCAGAGGGGACGAAGATGGACGAATATGTCCCTTTTCCAAGGACTCCTTAATATAATTCCGCATAGCAGTATGCTCTGGCAGTGACAGATTAAATAAACGACCCTTAGGGAACTTACTGCCAGGAATCAATTCTATAGCACAGTCACAATCTCTATGAGGAGGGAGCGAATTGAGCTTAGGCTCCTCAAAAACATCCCTATAGTCAGACAAAAACGCAGGGATCTCAGAAGGAGTAGATGAAGCGATTGAAATCGGAAGTGCATCATCATGAACCCCCTGACATCCCCAGCTTAACACAGACATTGTTTTCCAGTCCAGGACAGGATTATGAGTTTGTAACCATGGCAGACCAAGCACTAGTACATCATGTAAATTATACAGTACAAGGAAGCGAATCACCTCCTGATGAACGGGAGTCATGCGCATGGTCACTTGTGTCCAATACTGCGGCTTATTCATAGCCAATGGTGTAGAGTCAATTCCCTTCAGAGGAATAGGAACTTCCAGAGGTTCCAGACTAAAACCGCAGCGTTTAGCAAACGACCAATCCATAAGACTCAGGGCAGCGCCCGAATCCACATAGGCATCGACGGAAATGGAAGACAGTGAAAAAATCAGAGTCACAGACAAAATGAACTTAGGCTGCAGAGTACCAATGGCAAAAGATTTATCAACCCTTTTTGTGCGTTTAGAGCATGCTGATATAACATGAGCTGAATCACCACAATAAAAACACAATCCATTTTTCCGCCTATAATTTTGCCGTTCACTTCTGGACTGAATTCTATCACATTGCATAGTCTCAGGTGCCTGTTCAGAAGACACCGCCAACTGGTGCACGGGTTTGCGCTCCCGTAAACGCCGATCAATCTGAATGGCCATAGCCATAGACTCATTCAGACCTGTAGGCGTAGGGAACCCCACCATAATATCCTTAATGGCCTCAGAAAGACCATTTCTGAAGTTTGCAGCCAGGGCGCACTCATTCCACTGAGTAAGCACCGACCATTTCCGAAATTTTTGACAATATATTTCCGCTTCATCATGCCCCTGAGAGAGGGCTAATAAAGCCTTTTCAGCCTGAATCTCCAGGTTAGGTTCCTCATAGAGCAATCCCAATGCCAGAAAAAACGCATCCACACTGAGCAATGCAGGATCCCCTGGTGCCAATGCAAATGCCCAATTCTGAGGGTCGCCCCGCAGGAAAGATATTACAATCTTGACCTGTTGAGCAGGGTCTCCAGAGGAGCGAGATTTTAAAGAAAGAAACAATTTACAATTGTTCCTGAAATTCAGGAAGGTAGATCTATCTCCAGAAAAGAACCCTGGAATAGGAATTCTAGGTTCAGACATGGGAGTGTGAACAACAAAATCCTGTATGTTTTGAACTTTTGCCGCGAGATTACTCAGGCTGGAAGCCAAACTCTGGACATCCATGTTAAACAGCTAAGATCAGAGCCATTCAAGGGTTAAGAGGAGGTAAGAAGCAGCTAGACAGCAATTAAGGGCTAGGCAGCAAAACTCTGAAGGGAAAAAAAAAAAAATTTCCCTTAAACACTTCTTTTTCTCCTGCTTCAGCCCAAACAATTAACACTTTGTAGGCCGGCTATACTGTCATGAATCCCAATGGCTAGGGATAGCACAGGACAAGCAAAGTACAAGTAAATAACGGACGAGCTCTAGGGTGATGGAACCTGGGCTGACCGCTGCCCTACGCCTGACAAACGCAACTAGAGATAGCCAGGTAGCGTGCCTACGTTGGTTCTAGACGCCACGCACCAGCCTAAGAGCTAACTAGTACTGCAGAGAAAATAAAGACCTCACTTGCCTCCAGAGGAATGAACCCCAAAAAGATATAGTTGCCCCCCACATGTATTGACGGTGAAATGAGAGGAAGGCACACATAGAGATGATATATATAGTTTTAGCAAATTGAGGCCCGCTGTAAACTAGAAAGCAGAACGATACAAAAGGGGACTGAGCGGTCAGCAAAAAACCCTAATCAAAAAAACCATCCTGAGATTACAAGAACCCATGTGCCAACTCATGGCACATGGGGAGAACCTCAGTCCACTAGAGCTACCAGCTAGCATAGAGACATAATAAGCAAGCTGGACAAAAAACCAAACAACTGAAAATCAGCACTTAGCTTATCCTGAAAGATCTGGGAGCAGGTAGGCAGGAACCAAACAGAGCACATCTGAATACATTGATAGCCGGCAAGGGAATGACAGAAAGGCCAGGTAAAATAGGAAACACCCAGCCTCTGATGGACAGGTGGAAACCAAAGGCCGCAACCCACCAAAGTCACCCAGTACCAGCAGTAACCACCAGAGGGAGCCCACAAACAGAATCCACAACAGGCAATGACTGAAGAGCAGGAATAAATAGGAACTCCCCACTACTGATGAAAACAGGTGAACTGAGAAAGAAAACACACCCGAGTCACCAGTACCACTAGCCACCACCAGAAGGAGCCCAAAAGCAGATTCACAACAGGACACTCAGTTCCAGAGAAATCCAAACTCTGTCCCTGTTGGACTTGGAAGCTCCTGCTTACAGTGATGGATAGATGCGCCGATGGACTTTAGCAATATGTACCCATTATTTTCCTAGCCTAAATCGTTTGCCCAATATCTTGCAATATTAGGACAAAGGACCGCATGTTTTAAAAGGGAGATCAGACCAGTTTATGCTAGCACAACTTTCCACTGCAGCTATGCCAGTTGTAAATACCTTTCTTCAATAAAACTCCCCCACATACATTGACAAGGCAAGCTCTTGCCTGAGTGAAAGGGAAGGGGGGTTTTAGCCCACAACCTGTGCTAACAGGAGAAACTAAACTTTTATGATAATTCATACCATATCGTGACAATCCGCAATAAATCTGCAGCAAAAACGCAGCGTTTTTGCCCTGCAGATTTATTAAATCTGTGGAAAAATCCGCAGTGGCCAAGAATACGTGTGCACATACCCTTACAGACAACCCCTGCTGATGCCATCTTTGTTCTTCTATAAAGCCCAGCCATTACCACCGTGGAGGTAAAACATTCAATGTAGACAATTGAAGCAAGTAATAATTGATCCTCCACACCTCTTTTGGCTTCTAGAGCAGATAATATTATTACATGGAATGCAATCCTGAAGATGGTCCTTGGAACACAGTAGATATCCATGTCTTCTATGCATCTGGCACAGGGAACATTGGAGTAGAGTTTCCCAAATGAGAACACAGGACAGATGAGAGCAAAGCTTTTTAAGCTTCATACATATAAGGAGCTTGATATGCGTTATTTGCATGCTCCTTTGCGTTTTGCAATTCTATTCAATGTTTTTAAATCCGGTGACCACTGGTGCGAATAACAGCTGATTGTTGGGTGTAACAGGTGTCAGATCCCCAATTATCTCATATTGATCACTTATTCTTTGGATAGGCCATCAATATGATGTGACTGAACGACCCCTTTAATATTTAAGTTGAATGATGAGGACATTGATTATGTTACTTTGTAGGGGCTGTGATGCTACAATGTCTATGTCTAGTTAATAAAACTTGGCACTCAGCTTGATGATATGCAGAGAGCTTTTAATGCAGCCCAATGTATAGAGCATAGGTTTCAAACGTTTCGGTCATGTGGCGACCTTCGTCAGTGTACTATAAGTATAAGGGCAGTGAAATAGTGTATACATCAATATAAAAAATCATGAAAAATAAATTTTAACAAAGGTGTTTTCCAATCAGAAATTCTAGAAAAAAGAGAGACTTAATGTCATGTCTTAATACCTGAAAGGCTTCATCAATGAATGATAAACGTTTCTAGGGTATGTGAGCCCTGGGGAGTGCTGTACATACTTTAGGTAGGGAGGCTTAATTTGGTTACTGTGAGTAGTGTAGTGTTAGCTGGGGTATTGGTAGTAGGTGTTGGAGTTTCGGCAGATTTGAAGAAATGTACCTTAAGTCTAAGGTTACGATAAAACCACTGAAGTTCCATGTCCATTTTAAATGTTTTAAACCCATAAGAAGGATGGAAGGACAAACCCTTTTGTAATACATTAGATTCAGCTATCCCAATATTCTAGAAGAAATATTTACAACTAGTGGGCATGTACCTGGGAGCGAGTCACCCTGGTTAGGTCCAAGTTTCTTCGATCGCTGCCCTCTTCGGGTCCTCTTCTTCTTGAAAACCTTCCTTGATGTCCTAAAAAATGGCCCGTTCCTGAGAAAGGGTCCTATCTTTCAGCTTCGGATCCTGATGTAGAGGCTTCAGTCAAGGATCTGTTGGCGGATCTCGTGTAATTAACCCGTGTGTTGGGCCTATCCTGCCAACGGTAAACCCGGTCCTGTTAGTAATCTTCGGCGTCCCATTTAATCCTCTTTTTATTCTCGTCACGTCTGTGTTGGTCTGTAACACTCTTAATCCTGGTTTTGAGAGTATTCAGTTCCTCTACTGTACTGGCAGATGAGAGTTGTGTCTCAATATTGTTGATGTTCTCCTTGGTGGAGATGATCACTTTCTGCAAGTGTTCTATGGTCAGGGACATAAGATCAAAAGTGCATTTGTTCAAAATTTTTTAAAATTTAAGACAGTACTCAAGTAGTTCACTGGCTAAGGTGGGACGGATAGGGACCCTGAGACCCCTAGGGATTCTTTGGACATGAATGTATTCGGTTAGGGTTGCAAGTGAAGTTCATAATTGATTTGGTGACTCAATTTCCGTTCAAGGTCCCTCCCTCTGGTTTCCCTTGGGAGAACTTTCAAAAAGTCACTAGAGAATGGGGGAACTTTATATTTTGAGCTCTATTTTTTCTATAATTTCTGATTTTAAAACACCTCTATTACATTTTTTTTCATGATTTTGTATTTTGATGTATATACTGTTTCACTGCCCTTATACTTATAGTACACTGAAGATCACCACATGACCAAAATGTTTGAAGCATATGTACTATACATTGGACTGCATTAAAAGTTCTCTGCATATCATCAAGCTGAGTGCCAAGTTTTATTAGCGATACTATTTGGTTTTGGACCCTTCTTGCGCACCTGTACAGTTGTGTCTTGGCGCACTATATATGCTTCAATGTCTGACTGTAGGACCTGACATTTTTCATGTTAGGAACAGTACTTACTTCACTCTGTACACAACATTGTGGAGAAGCTGAAAAAATAATAGCTCAATAGTGTCCTATCCGGGTGACTAGGATATTAGGGTACGGGGAGTTGCTCAAGTGGTCGGATTATGAAACCCCAACATACAATGCGCTTGATAGGCTCTTGTGGTTTGAGGAAGAAGTGAAACACGTAGACAATAAACTGCATTCCTTTATCCTGGATTTGATTCTTTCTCTGAAATATCCATTGCTATTCGTGGAAACTCACAAATCAAACCCTTTGCTATTGTGTCATTAAACAAAATAAAGCTGTCATGTAATATCCTATTGTGCCTTAGAAAGAAGTTTCTCTTTTTTTCTTCTCTTTTATATGTTACTCAATGGGTTGTGCCTACACTTCTAAGTAGTCGGACCCCACCATGAACTTCATTGGTTGGATTTACAAATATCTTGGAATTAGAGGGAGGAAGATTAGCAGTGCATAAGGGTAAACTTCTTTCCTGCTCTCCACAAAGGTCATTTCCCATATAGAAAAGTACACATGTTTGTAATATTCCCACAGTATAGGAAGGGCATGCTTCCACTACTCATTATAGAGGTGTTTTTTGCTGATTTTATTCTCTTGGTCTCGTTAGACCAAGCAGCTACCACTTACTACTGGCGGCATCCTGGCAATAACATGACCACCGGTACGAAAACAGGCAGGCTTTATTTATGTTAGGTGTTCTTTAAGAGTTTAAAATTTCTTGGGGCCCCTGTGCAGGAAATGTGTCTGGGCCCCCCTCCTTTTAAGGCGACAAAGCTATATATATATATATATATATATATATATATATATATATATATATATATATATGTATATCTATCTATATAATCGTCTAAGGTCCACTTACGTCTGTTTGTCTGTCTGTTTTTCTGTCACAGAAATCCCGCGTCACTGATTGGTCGCGGCCGGCTGGGCGCGACCAATCAGCGACAGGCACAGTCCGGCCGCGAATTCGCCCCTCCCTACTCCCCTCCAGTCAGTACCCCCTCGATACTCCCCTCCAGTCAGCGCCCACATAGCGCTAATGGACTGTGTTACACCGCAGCAAAACGCAGTCCGTTAATGGTGCCATTAACCCTGTGTGACCAACATTTTACTGCCTATGCAGCATCAATACACTGTGTTCCAAATTATTACGCAAATTGGATTTAAGTGTCATAAAGATTTAATCGTTTTGTTTTTCAAATAAACTCATGGATGGTATTGTGTCTCAGGGCTCAATGGATCACTGAAATCAATCTTAAATACATGTGATAATTAGTTTTCCAGGTGATTCTAATTAAAGGAAAACTACTTAAAAATGATGTTCCACATTATTAAGCAGGCCACAGGTTTCAAGCAATATGGGAAATAAAAAGGATCTCTCTGCTGCTGAAAAGTGTTAAATAGTGCAATGCCTTGGACAAGGTTTGAAAACATTAGATATTTCACGAAAACTTAGGAGTGATAATCATACTATGAAGAGATTTATGACTGAAACAGAGTTCGTGCAGATAAAGGCATATTGAGGAAGGTTTCTGCCAGACAAATTCATTGAATTAAGAGAGCAGCTGCCAAAATACCATTACAAAGCAGCAAAACGTTATTTGAAGTTGTTGGTGCCTCTGGAGTCCCTCAAACCTCAAGGTGTAGGATCCTTCAAAGGCTTGTTTTGGTGCATAAACCTACTATTCGGCCACCCCTAAACAGTGATCACAAGCAGAAATGGTTGCAGTGGGCCCAGACATACATGAAGACTATTTTTCAAGCAGTCTTGTTTACTGATGAGTGTCGAGCAACCCTGGATGGTCCAGATGGATGGAGTAGTGGATGGTCACCATGTCCCAACAAGGCTGCAACGTCAGCAAGGAGGTTGAGGAGTCATGTTTTGGTCCAGAACAGCTGGTAGGGCCCTTTAAGGTTCCTGAAGGTGTGAAAATAACCTCTGCAAAGTGTATAGAGTTTCTGACTGACAACTTTCTTCCATGGTATAAAAAACAGAAACATGCCTTCAGGAGCAGAAGCATCTTCATGCATGACAATGCACCATCTCATGCTGTCATGCTGCAAAGAATACATCTGAGTCATTGGCTGCTATGGGCATAAAAGGAGATAAACTCATGGTGTGGCCACCATCTTCCCCTGACCTCAACCCTATACAGAACCTTTGGATTATCACCAAGCAAAAGATCTATGAGGGTGGGAGGCAGTTCACATCAAAACAGCAGCTCTGGGAGGCTATTCTGACTTCATGCAAAGAAATACAAGCAGAAACTCTCCAAAAACTCACAAGTTTAATGGATGCAAGAATTGTGAGGGTGATATCAAAGACGGGTTCCTATGTTAACATGTAACTTGGCCTGTTAGGATGTTTTGGAGTTAAATTGCTTTTTTGTTCTGTGAATGTGACCTCCTAATGCTGCAAATTCTTCAAATGAGCATTTTCAGTTCTTTAAAACATATCAAATGTTTAGAAATTCTACTGTGCCTAATAATTTGGAACAGTGCATTTTGAGTTTTTATTCATTTTAGAGATTATACTGTTATCATTGGGAGGTTTCTTCAATAAAATTCAATGTATATGCTAACGGGTGATGACTTTTATTAGACTGACTGTCATTTGCACCGACCATTTAGGAAAATCCGAGAAAAAGGTTATTTGCATAATAATTTGGAACATAGTGTAGTAAAAACATGTAATGTTTAACATATAATGTTAAAAATAATTTTAAAAAAAATCATTATATTCTCACCTTCCGCCGTCCGCGTCAGCCTTTCCCGCTCTTCGCGACGCCTCCCAAGAATGCATTGCGGCAATGACCGGAAATGACGTAGCGGTCTTGCGAGACCGCTACGTCATCACGTGTTATTGCCGCAAGGCATTACTGGGAAAGGAGTGTCGCGAGGAGCATCGCTAAAGGCCTGGGTTGGATGCAGGGGCCACCGGAAGGTGAGTATATGACTCTTTTTTATTGTAATTCTTTTTTTAACAGGGATATGGTGCCCACATTGCTATATACTACATGGGCTGTGTGATATACTGCGTGGGCTGTGTGATATACTGCGTGGGCTGTGTTATATACTACATGGGCTGTGTTATATACTACGTCGCTGTGCTATATACTACGTGGGCTGTGCTATGTACTACGTGGACTGTGCAATATACTATGTGGCTGTGTTATATACTATGTGGCTGTGTTATATACTGCGTGGGCTGTGTTATATACTGCGTGGCCTGTGCTATATACTACATGGCTGTACTATATACTACGTGGCTGTGCAATACACTAGTGGGCTGTGTTATATACTACGTGGCTGTGTTATATACTACATGGGCTGTGTTATATACTACATGGGCTGTGCTATATACTACGTGGGTTGTGCAATATACTACGTGGCTGTGTTATATACTATGTGGCTGTGTGATATACTACGTCACTGCTGTATACTACGTCGCTCTGCTATATACTACGTCGCTATTCAATATACTATGTGGGCTGTGCTATATACTACGTGGCTGTGCTATATACTACTTGGGCTGTGCTATATACTACGTGGCTGTGTTATATACTACGTGGCTGTGCAATATACTACGCGGCTGTTCTATATACTACATGGCTGTGTTATATACTACGTGACCTGTGTTATATACTGCGTGGGCTGTGCTATATACTATGTGGGCTGCGCTATATACTACGTGGCTGCTGTACTGTAAACTACGTGGCTGTGCAATATACTACGTAGTTGTGCTATGTACTACGTGGGCTGTGTTATATGCTACGTGGGCTGTGAGACTCTTTCGCCCAGAGCCCTCAAAAACCTGGAGCTGGCCCTGGCTTCACTGATTAGTCACGCCCGGCCGCAAACTATCAGCGACAGATGCAGTCCGGCCACCAATTGGCGTGGGATTTGAACCACGCTTCGCTAATTGGTTGCGCCCGGCCGGCCGAATCCTGTGTATTCATTGCATTACTCTCAAATCTTCATGAATGAACTACATACATATTCTAGACTACCCGATGCGTTAGAATTGGGCCACCATTATGCAGTTAATAGTCCTCTGTGTCTGTACTGCTACATACTTAGGCTGTTAACTGGTTCATGCAGCTTTACATGAACACCCGAGCCTTACACTATGGCTGGTCCAAATAACTAAAGCAATTGTTACCATCCACCTCTCGTGTCTCCCCTTTTCCTCATAGTTTGTAAGCTTGCGAGCAGGGCCCTCATTCCTCCTGGTATCTATTTTGAACTGTGATTTCTGTTATGCTGTAATGTCTATTGTCTGTACAAGTCCCCTCTATAAGTTGTAAAGCCCTGCGGAATATGTTGGCGCTATATAAATAAAAATTATTATTATATATATATATATATATATATATATATATATATATATATATATACTAGATGGCAGCCCGATTCTAAAGAATCGGGAGTCTAGAATCCATATATACTTTATTTATTCAAATGTAAGAATAATACAATTAATAAATAATAGTAAGAAAGAACAAAAAATGGCTGCACTCACCAGCTCTTGACAATTCTTGACAGTACGGCACATTTCTGATTGGTCGCTCGCGGCAGGCGGCAACCAATCAGAAAAGTGCCGCGCACCACGAAGGCATATATCTTTGTCCACCCTGAGCGGGTGTAGGACGCTGGTGACGTCACTTATCTCGGGACATTATCTCCGGACAAAGCCACGGAAGTTGGCAAAATTGCCGGAAGTAGTATTCTAGGCAATTATATATTAGATTTTAATGTTATCAGTGTTTACCTTTGAACGTTTATATTGTATTGTCCTGTCACCAGCCATGTGTACGATTATCGGCCGAAAGCCTCTCTGGAACCAATAATCACCCCATGTAAAGGTATCTTTATAAGTTAAAGATTCAGAATACTATGACTTTTATCATATCCTGAACAGTCAAGTTTTTTATGAACCGTTAAGGTTTTCTGGTTGAAGTAAAAAAAACTCTGAGTGTTTACAGTTTGAAACCATAAAATGTTGAAAAATTATGTCATTCTTGAGTATATCACTCAATGGTGCTCATAAACGTGTCAAATTTGATCTATAATATACTTTAATATACGTTACTTTAATCTTTAATATACTTAAGAACAGGGCCCCAGACATCACACAGGGGGTCTGAAACACCGCACAGTGGTCCAAAATATCGCTGTGCTCTGCCTGGGGCCCCATATGCTGCCTGGGGCCCCTGTGCTCTGCCTGGGGCCCCATATGCTGCCTGGGGCCCCTGTGCTCTGCCTGGGGCCCCATGTTCTGCCTGGGGCCCCTGTGCTCTGCCTGGGGCCACTGTGCTCTGCCTGGGGCCCCATATGCTGCCTGGGGCCCCTGTGCTCTGCCTGGGGCCCCATATGCTGCCTGGGGCCCCTGTGCTCTGCCTGGGGCCCCATAGGCTGCCTGGGGCCCCTGTGCTCTACCTGGGACCACTGTACTCTGCCTGGGGCCCCATATGCTGCCTGGGGCCCCTGTGCTCTGCCTGGGGCCCCTGTGCTCTGCCTGGGGCCCCATGTTCTGCCTGGGGCCACTGTGCTCTGCCTGGGGCCCCATAGGCTGCCTGGGGCCCCTGTGCTCTGCCTGGGACCACTGTGCTCTGCCTGGGGCCCCATATGCTGCCTGGGGCCCCTGTGCTCTGCCTGGGGCCACTGTGCTCTGCCTGGGGCCCCATATGCTGCCTGGGGCCCCTGTGCTCTGCCTGGGGCCCCTGTGCTCTGCCTGGGGCCCCATGTTCTGCCTGGGGCCCCTGTGCTCTGCCTGGGGCCACTGTGCTCTGCCTGGGGCCCCATGTTCTGCCTGGGGCCACTGTGCTCTGCCTGGGGCCCCATAAGCTGCCTGGGGCCCCTGTGCTCTGCCTGGGACCACTGTGCTCTGCCTGGGGCCCCATATGCTGCCTGGGGCCCCTGTGCTCTGCCTGGGGCCACTGTGCTCTGCCTGGGGCCCCATATGCTGCCTGGGGCCACTGTGCTCTGCTTGGGGCCCCATATGCTGCCTTGGGCCCCTGTGCTCTGCCTGGGGCCCCATATGCTGCCTGGGGCCCCTGTGCTCTGCCTGGGGCCCCATGTTCTGCCTGGGGCCCCTGTGCTCTGCCTGGGGCCACTGTGCTCTGCCTGGGGCCCCATATGCTGCCTGGGGCCCCTGTGCTCTGCCTGGGGCCTCATATGCTGCCTGGAGCCCCTGTGCTCTGCCTGGGGCCACTGTGCTCTGCCTGGGGCTCCATAGGCTGCCTGGGGCCCCTGTGCTCTGCCTGGGACCACTGTGCTCTGCCTGGGGCCCCATATGCTGCCTGGGGCCCCTGTGCTCTGCCTGGGGCCACTGTGCTCTGCCTGGGGCCCCATATGCTGCCTGGGGCCCCTGTGCTCTGCCTGGGTGTAGGACACTGGTGACGTCACTTATCTCCGGACATTAACTCCGGAAATTAGCTCCGGACACTAGCTCCGGACATTAGCTCCGGACATTAGCTCCGGACATTAGCTCCGGACAAAGCCACGGAAGTTGGCACAAATTGCAGGAAGTAGTATTCTAGGCAATTATATATTAGATGGGCATTTCCTGAAGGAAATACATGGTGCTTGAACAGCGCTACCAGCTTTACAGCAGCACTTTTCACACACGGGACTGGGGGGCGCGCTTACTTTTGCACCCGGGGCCGGGGGCGCGCTTACTTTTGCACCCGGGGGCGCACTTACTTTTGCACCCGGGGGCGCACTTTTGCACCCGGAGGCGCACTTACTTTTGCACCCGGGGGCGCACTTACTTTTGCACCCGGGGGCGCACTTACTTTTGCACCCGGGGGCGCACTTACTTTTGCACCCGGGGGCGCACTTACTTTTGCACCCGGGGGCGCACTTACTTTTGCACCCGGGGGCGCACTTACTTTTGCACCCGGGGGCGCACTTACTTTTGCACCCGGGGGCGCACTTACTTTTGGGGCCGCACTTACTTTTGGTGGGCGGGGCTCCTCGGCCTCCGATTTGGTTGGTGGGGCCCCTCGTCCTCCGATTTGGTGGGTGGGGACCCTCAGCCTCCGATTTGGTGGGCGGGGACCGGCCTCCGATTTGGTGGGCGGGGACCCTCGGCCTCCGATTTGGTGGGCGGGGACCCTCGACCTCCGATTTGGTGGGCGGGGACCCTCGGCCTCCGCTTTGGTGGGCGGGGCCCCTCGGCCTCCGATTTGGTGGGGGGGTCTCTCTGCCTCCGATTTGGTGGGCGGGGACCCTCGGCCTCTGCTTTGGTTGGCGGGGCCCCACGGCCTCCGATTTGGTGGACGGGGACCCTCGGCCTCTGCTTTGGTTGGCGGGGTCCCTCTGCCTCCGCTTTGGTGGGCGGGGACCCTCGGCCTCCGATTTGGTGGGTGGGGACCCTCGGCCTTCGATTTGGTGGGCGGGGCTCCTCTGCCTCCGATTTGGTTGGTGGGGCCCCTCGGCCTCCGATTTGGTTGGCGGGGCCCCTCGGCCTCCGATTTGGTGGGCGGGGACCCTCGGCCTCCGATTTGGTGGGCGGGGACCCTCGGCCTCCGATTTGGTGGTCGGGGACCCTCGGCCTCCGCTTTGGTGGGCGGGGCCCCTCGGCCTTCGATTTGGTGGGCGGGGCCCCTCGGCCTCCAATTTGGTTGGTGTGGACCCTCGGCCTCCGATTTGGTGGGTGGGGACCCTCGGCCTCCGATTTGGTGGGCGGGGACCCTCGGCCTCCGATTTGGTGGGCGGGGACCCTCGGCCTCCGATTTGGTGGGCGGGGCCCATCGGCCTCCGATGTGGTGGGCGGGGCCCCTCGGCCTCCGATTTGGTGGGCGGGGACCCCTGGCCTCCGATTTGGTGGGCGGGGACCCTCGGCCTCTGATTTGGTGGGCGGGGACCCTCGGCCTCCGATTTGGTGGGCGGGGACCCTCGGCCTCCGATTTGGTGGGCGGGGACCCTCGGCTTCCGATTTGGTGGGCGGGGACCCTCGGCCTCCGATTTGGTGGGCGGGGTCCCTCGGCCTCCGATTTGGTGGGCGGGGACCCTCGGCCTCCGATTTGGTGGGCGGGGACCCTCGGCCTCCGATTTGGTGGGTGGGGCCCCTCGGCCTCCGATTTGGTGGGCGGGGCCCCTCGGCCTCCGATGTGGTCGGGGCCCCTCGGCCTCCGCTTTGGTGGGCGGGGCCGGGCCCCTCGGCCTCCGCTTTGGTGGGCGGGGCCGCTCGGCCTTCGATTTGTTGGGCGGGGCTCCTCGGCCTTCGATTTGGTTGGCGGGGCCCCTCGGCCTCCGATTTGGTTGGCGGGGCCCCTTATCCTCCGATTTGGTGGGCGGGGACTCTCGGCCTCCGATTTGGTGGGTGGGGACCCTCGGCCTCCGATTTGGTGGGCGGGGCCCCTCGGCCTCCGATTTGGTGGGCGGGGACCCTCGGCCTCCGATTTGGTGGGCGGGGACCCTCGGCCTCCGATTTGGTGGGCGGGGACCCTCGGCCTCCGATTTGGTGGGCGGGGCCCCTCGGCCTCCGATTTGGTTGGCGGGGCCCCTCGGCCTCCGATTTGGTGGGCGGGGCCCCTCGGCCTCCAATTTGGTGGGCGGGGACCCTCGGCCTCCGATTTGGTGGGCGGGGACCCTCGGCCTCCGATTTGGTGGGCGGGGCACCTCGGCCTCCAATTTGGTGGACGGGGACCCTCGACCTCCGATTTGGTGGGTGGGGACCCTCGGCCTCCGATTTGGTGGGTGGGGACCCTCGGCCTCCGATTTGGTGGGCGGGGACCCTCGGCCTCCGATGTGGTGGGCGGGGCCCCTCGGCCTCCGCTTTGGTGGGCGGGGCCGGGCCCCCCGGCCTCCGCTTTGGTGGGCGGGGCCGCTCGGCCTTCGATTTGGTGGGTGGGGCTCCTCGGCCTCCGATTTGGTTGGCGGGGCCCCTCGGCCTCCGATTTGGTGGGCGGGGACTCTCGGCCTCCGATTTGGTGGGCGGGGACCCTCGGCCTCCGATTTGGTGGGCGGGGACCCTCGGCCTCCGATTTGGTGGGCAGGGACCCTCGGCCTCCGATTTGGTGGTCGGGGACCCTCGGCCTCCGATTTGGTGGTCGGGGACCCTCGGCCTCCGCTTTGGTGGGCGGAGTCCCTCTGCCTCCGATTTGGTGGGCGGGGTCCCTCTGCCTCCGATTTGGTGTGCGGGGCCCCTCGGCCTCCGCTTTGGTGGGCGGAGCCCCTCGGCCTCCAATTTGTTGGGTGGGGACCCTCGGCCTCCAATTTGGTGGGCGGGGACCCTCGGCCTCCGATGTGGTGGGCGGGGCCCATCGGCCTCCGATGTGGTGGGCGGGGCCCCTCGGCCTCCGATTTGGTGGGCGAGGACCCCCGGCCTCCGATTTGGTGGGCGGGGCCCCTCGGCCTCCGATTTGGTGGGCGGGGCCCCTCGGCCTCCGATTTGGTGGGCGGGGACCCTCGGCCTCCGATTTGGTGGGCGGGGCCCCTCGGCCTCCGATTTGGTGGGCGGGGCCCCTCGGCCTCCGATTTGGTGGGCGGGGCCCCTCGGCCTCCGATGTGGTGGTCGGGGCCCCTCGGCCTCCGCTTTTGTGGGCGGGGCCGGGCCCCTCGGCCTCCGCTTTGGTGGGCGGGGCCGCTCGGCCTTCGATTTGTTGGGCGGGGCCCCTCGGCCTCCGATTTGGTTGGCGGGGCCCCTCGGCCTCCGATTTGGTTGGTGGGGCCCCTTATCCTCCGATTTGGTGGGCGGGGACTCTCGGCCTCCGATTTGGTGGGCGGGGACCCTCGGCCTCTGATTTGGTGGGCGGGGCCCCTCGGCCTCCGATTTGGTTGGCGGGGCCCCTCGGCCTTCGATTTGGTGGGCGGGGACCCTCGGCCTCCGATTTGGTGGGCGGGGCCCCTCGGCCTCCGATTTGGTGGGCGGGGCCCCTCGGCCTCCGATTTGGTGGGCGGGGACCCTCGGCCTCCGATTTGGTGGGCGGGGACCCTCGGCCTCCGATTTGATGGGCGGGGACCCTCGGCCTCCGATTTGGTGGGCGGGGACCCTCGGACTCCGATTTGGTGGGCGGGGCCTCTCGGCCTCCGCTTTGGTAGGCGGGGCCGCTCGGCCTTCGATTTGGTGGGCGGGGCTCCTCAGCCTCCGATTTGGTTGGCGAAGCCCCTCGGCCTCCGATTTGGTTGGCGGGGCCCCTCGGCCTCCGATTTGGTGGGCGGGGCCCCTCGGCCTCCGATTTGGTGGGCGGGGCCCCTCGGCCTCCTATTTGGTTGGTGGGGCCCCTCGGCCTCCGATTTGGTGGGCGGGGACCCTCGGCCTCCGATTTGGTGGGCGGGGACCCTCGGCCTCCGATTTGGTGGGCGGGGACCCTCGGCCTCCGATTTGGTGGGCGGGGACCCTCGGCCTCCGATTTGGTGGGCGGGGACCCTCGGCCTCCGATTTGGTGGGCGGGGACCCTCGGCCTCCGATTTGGTGGGCGGGGCCCCTCGGCCTCCGATGTGGTGGGCGGGCCCCTCGGCCTCCGCTTTGGTGGGCGGGGCCAGGCCCCTCGGCCTCCGCTTTGGTGGGTGGGGCCGCTCGGCCTTCGATTTGGTGGGCGGGGCTCCTCAGCCTCCGATTTGGTTGGCGAAGCCCCTCGGCCTCCGATTTGGTTGGCGGGGCCCCTCGGCCTCCGATTTGGTGGGCGGGGACTCTCGGCCTCCGATTTGGTGGGCGTGGACCCTCGGCCTCCGATTTGGTGGGCGGGGACCCTCGGCCTCCGATTTGGTGGGCAGGGACCCTCTGCCTCCGATTTGGTGGTCGGGGACCCTCGGCCTCCGCTTTGGTGGGCGGGGCCCCTCGGCCTCCGATTTGGTGGGCGGGGTCCCTCTGCCTCCGATTTGGTGTGCGGGGACCCTCGGCCTCCGCTTTCGTGGGCGGGGCCCCTCGACCTTCGATTTGGTGGGCGGGGCTCCTCGGCCTCCGATTTGGTTGGTGGGGCCCCTCGGCCTCCGATTTGGTGGGCGGGGACCCTCGGCCTCCGATTTGGTGGGCGGGGACCCTCGGCCTCCGATTTGGTGGGCAGGGACCCTCGGCCTCCGCTTTGGTGGGCGGGGCCCGTTGGCCTCCGATTTGGTGGACGGGGCCCCTCGGCCTCCGATTTGGATGGTGTGGACCCTCGGCCTCCGATTTGGTGGGCGGGGACCCTCGGCCTCCGATTTGGTGGGCGGGGACCCTCGGCCTCCGATGTGGTGGGCGCGGCCCCTCGGCCTCCGATTTGGAGGGCAGGGACCCCCGGCCTCCGATTTGGTGGGCGGGGACCCTCGGCCTCCGATTTGGTGGGCGGGGACCCTCGGCCTCCGATTTGGTGGGCGGGGCCCCTCGGCCTCCGATTTGGTGGGCGGGGCCCCTCGGCCTCCAATTTGGTGGGCGGGGACCCTCGGCCTCCAATTTGGTGGGCGGGGACCCTCGGCCTCCGATTTGGTGGGCGCGGACCCTCGGCCTCCGATTTGGTGGGCGCGGACCCTCGGCCTCCGATTTGGTGGGCGGGAACCTCGGCCTCCGATTTGGTGGGCGGGGACCCTCGGCCCCCGATTTGGTGGGCGGGGCCCCTCGCCCTCCGATGTGGTGGTCGGGGCCCCTCGGCCTCCGCTTTGGTGGGCGGGGCCGGGCCCCTCGGCCTCCGCTTTGGTGGGCGGGGCCGCTCGGCCTTCGATTTGGTGGGCCGGGCTCCTCGGCCTCCGATTTGGTTGGCGGGGCCCCTCGGCCTCCGATTTGGTGTGTGCTCTGCCTGGGGCCACTGTGCTCTGCCTGGGGCCCCATATGCTGCCTGGGGCCCCTGTGCTCTGCCTGGGGCCCCATATGCTGCCTGGGGCCCCTGTGCTCTGCCGGGGGGCCCCTGTGCTCTGCCTGGGGCCCCATGTTCTGCCTGGGGCCCCTGTGCTCTGCCTGGGGCCACTGTGCTCTGCCTGGGTGTAGGACACTGGTGACGTCACTTATCTCCGGACATTAGCTCCGGACATTAGCTACGGACATTAGCTCCGGACAATAGCTCCGGACAATAGCTCCGGACAAAGCCACGGAAGTTGGCACAAATTGCAGGAAGTAGTATTCTAGGCAATTATATATTAGATATATATACATACATAGCCACACACACATACCGTACATATATATATTACATAGTCTCCTTTATTATGTATATTGCCGTCCCTTATTATACAGTGCCCTCTCTTGTTATGTACAGCGCCTTCCCTTACATATTGGATTTTATAGAGCCCTGTTTTTTATTGCATACCTTCCTCTCTTGCAAGGTATGTAATGCAATGATGGCTGATGGAGCATGGGAAAGCTTCTTTTGTAATGGAGGAGCTGATGGACTGGTCGTCTGGTCACCGGCTCCTCCATCATCAATCATTTTATAGC
The DNA here is from genome assembly GCF_051348905.1 of Ranitomeya variabilis. Lineage (NCBI taxonomy): Eukaryota > Metazoa > Chordata > Amphibia > Anura > Dendrobatidae > Ranitomeya > Ranitomeya variabilis. The sequence continues at coordinate 325,612,136 of NC_135234.1, forward strand.
TAACGAGAGGGGACTATGTAATAAAAGATGGCGCTGTGAATAAAAAAAATAACAAGAATACACTATGTAAGAGACATCACTGTACATAACAGCAGAGGAAGCTATATAATAAGGGATGGCACCATATATAACTAGAGAGGATGGTATGTAATAAGGGGCGGTGTTATACATAACAAAAGAGGAAACTAACTAAGGATGGTGTTATACATAGTAAGTGAGTACACTATACACTAAGGAACTGTGCTATACATAAGTGAGTACACTATATACTAAAGGTACCGTCACACTCAGCGACGTTGCAGCGATATAGACAACGAGCCGATCACTGCAGCGTCGCTGTTTAGGTCGCTGTAGAGATGTCAAACACAGCAGCTCCACAACCATGCAGGAGCGATCCTGTGACGTAACGGCGACTCACTTATCGTTCTCACAGGTCGTTAGCTCCATGTAAAACATTGCTGACATCGTTGCTTTTGCTGTCAAACATGATGATACATGCCGACCTGATGACCAAATAAAGTTCTGGACTTCTAGCTCCGACCAGCGATCTCACAGCGGGATCCAGATCACTGCTGCGTGTCAAACACAACGAGATCGCTATCCAGGACGCTGCAACGTCACGGATCGTTGTCGTTCTCGTTGTAAAGTTTCTGAGTGTGAAGGTACCTTAAGGGACTGTGCTATACATAATAAGTGAGTATGCTCTATACTAATGGGACTGTGTTAGACAGCTATGCAGCATCAATATTAAAAAGATCTAATGTTAAAAATAATAATAATACAAAAAAATCATGATATTCTCACCTTACAGCATCCCCCGCAGGCTTCAAGCTCCTCGCGATGCTTCCGTTCCCAGTAATGCATTGCGAGAATGACCCGTGATGACGTAGCGGTCTCGCTCACCACTAACTACTAGCACTATTTTTTAAAGCATTCTTACTTTACAGCAATTTTTCCAGAGCTGTCTAAAACTTTTGCACAATACTACATATGTCACAGGTTGCGTTCCAGTGTATGGAGCAGGCATTTTTAGCCAACACCTGCCTCGACCAGTAGTGACTGGAGTTAGCTCTAGTTGCTGCTGTTTAGCAATCTAGTTGCCACTGTCAATTTCTCACAGCGATACTAAAATTGTTTGGTTGCACATCAGCCCACCCGAGAAACAATCATGCAGTGCCTATAGGTTACTATGGTAAACTGAAGCCTACTGAAGGCATCACTTGCTGCCATCTTGGTACTGCTATGATGCTCATAGTTCAATAGTATTTTCACTTTATACTGCAATACTAAAAATTGCAGGCTCTCTAGGGTGACTGAAACCTTGTAACATGTATTTAAAGGGAACCTGTCACCCGTTTTGGCCATTATAAGATGCGGCCACTGCCTTTCAGTGCTTATCTACAGCATTCTATAATGCTGTAGATAAGCCCCCGATCCGACCTAAAATATAAGAAAAATAAGTTTTATTATACTCAACCGGGGGGGGGGGGGGCAGTCCGGTCCGATGGGTGTCGCAGGTCCTGGTCTGGCACCTCCCATCTTCTTGTGATGCCACCCTCCTGTTGCTTCATAGCTCCCTGGCATCGTGCTCCTGGGCACTCATACTTATCTGCCCTGTTGAGGGCAGAGTAAAGTACTGCAGTGCGCAGGCGCTGGGCCTCACAATTTCTCATTTTGCCTTTCTACCCAGTTAATTCTTTTCTATGCTCTGTGTGGAAACAGGAAGTCACTTTTCCCTGCATGAGTTATCCCCCTCTTCAACTCCTGACCCAGATGATCCTCTACTCCCCTCTGCCAGGGACTTCTGCAGTGATGACTCATGCTGGAAAAAGACACTTCCAGTTTCTACATAGAGCTTAGAAGGATTCAGCTAGTCAGTTATTAATCATGTGATGTCATAAAATGAATGGGAAAGAGAAGAATTAGCTGGCTAGAAGAGCAAAATGAGCAATTGAAAATATGCAGTGCTATATAATGTGATGACTGCAATATATTAAGAGGATAAAAATTTGGATGGGAGGGGTGCTTTGTTTTTGGTCACCACACATTCCCCCCAAAAAGTAGAAACAAGAATTTTAAGCATTTTACTGTATGTAAACCAAATAAGAATCAGTCAAAATAACTACAGGTCACAGTGCAAAAATCAAGCCCTCCAACCCATCCATTGACAGAAAAATAAAAAATGTTAATAGAAGGTAAAGCTTCACTTTAAGCTATTCTAGTAATCTCATGAGGACAGTTGTGCGAGTGCAGGTGTTTCACAAAATGCATAGCAAACTGTGGATATTTGATTTTCTTTCTTGTTTGTGCTCCATTATTTCTTTTGTTTAAAACCCTGTGCGCACACGCAGTACTTCTTCTCCATTGGGATCAATAACACTGATGTGAGTGTCTGTCTTCTTTACGATCATGAAACAGAATAGTACATTAGGAGATAGCTGCCTACCGTGTGCACATTACAGCCTTATCTGTAATTGTGACTGTATAGAAAAACATTCATTTTCAGGACACCCACAGGTATATGATTTTTGACAGTGATTGGAAAATGAAGTAATAAATTCCTAGAACATATGACAGTGACATTCACAGGATTTTCCCTACGGTACATGCCATCATTGCCATTTTTACCGGAAAGATTCCAGGATGGAACTGTGAGACCGTTTAGATGCAGCATATTTTATGGTGTGAATATTTCCCCACGGTTGTTTGGTTAAAGGGATAAGGGATAACTTTTCTGCAGTTCCATTTGCCCTGGGTGGTAGATAAGAGAGAAAAAAAACCCAGTATTTTTTAATCCCAATGATTCATAACAATTTCATATGTATAAATGGAACTGATTTTCAGTTGCAGAAATTTCTGCCTGCTATCTCTCTTGTGTGAATATGTCCATAATATTTAGACTTATGTTAGCCAGCTGTTTAAGGTCAAGGTGGTTCAGTGGTAAAGAACTTACCCTTTAGGGCCAATTTTCATGACATGTAGTCTACTGTAGGTCCATGCTGATATTTATTTTCTGCCCCTTTTAAATCTTTGCTGTCTGTAGTGCCATTTTTTTTTCCTTCTCCTGGTATCTTTGGCACTTTTACTTAGATTATCCTTGACAAATTGTATGCCAGGCGCGTCAAAGGCAACACAGCTATGTTTTTGGCTACAATTTTCTGTGTGATATTATACCTCTATAAATACTATAGTCATACAGTTATCAAATAATACAACGATACTGAATAAACAATATCATCACCACCATGCTGTTACTGAACAAAGCCAAGTAGACCAAAGCCAATTTTGCCAATAATGCAACCATACAAGGGACAATTGATGCCTCCACACTGTGAAGGAATATTACCACCATACTGAATAAAAACATGACACTAACTACATTTGCAAAAATGTAAGTACATATATTATAAACCCTTATGCCATAAAAACGTAACAAATATTCAAAGGGATTAATTGCCATGAAAGCGGTAACTCCAGTCCAAGATGCGGCCACAGACCCCGATGCGCGTTTCACTAGCGTTACTGTTGCGTCAAGGGGGCGTTCGTGGAATATAATAGCTTGATACAGGTGCTCTGCAGACTGTATAGGTGAGTACAATACAGAGAAATCCAGTGACTCACGGGTGACGTCTTCTATGACTTGGTTCCATTGATACACTAGTGCTCCTGCCTCCATTGGGGCCCAAAGAGTAATTACCTCCAAACAGAAAAAAATCAGACCTATTTTCACAAGTGTTTTGAATCAGATTCTCATCAGTGTTTAATCCATGTGGCACTTTTTACTATTAATGTTTCCTCACTGATTTTCTTGTATGCAAAAAAAAAAAAGCTTCTCCTATCTTTTGCGTAATTAAAAAATGGACAACATATTACTTCAAAGACTTTTATTGATCACTTTGATCTGTGACTTGGGTTAAAAATGGACGTCTTCATAATTGTTTTGTTGACACATGTTCTGCAAAAAACCTTCAATGGATATGTGAATAGCGTCATAGGCTGTAATGGGTACATATTCTATTTTTCAATGGACAACATTCTGACCCACAGTGTTTTATTGATCCATACACACATCACTTTTAAAAACAGATCCATATCTCCTGTCTGTGAGACACGGACAATGTCCTATTCTGATCTGTTCTTCAGGACATACTCTTTAAAGTCTGTGTGGATCCATTAAACACAGATGAATAACAGAAAAGACGTACATTGTGCTTCAGGGATCCATCCGATTTTTATCTGTTTTTCATTGGTCCATGGTTAAGAGGCAATGGATATAAAAATATACTAACGCAATCTACCTGCTTCGAGCTTCAAAAACCATTGAGGAAAATTGGATGCAAAATGGATGACACTTGGAAGAAAAATGGTTCATTTTACATAGCTACTAGTGATGAGCGAGTATACTCGTTGCTCGGGTTTCTCCAAGCACGCTCGGGTGGTCTCCGAGTATTTCAGCGTGCTCGGATATATAGTTTATGTTGATGCAGCTGCATGATTTACGGCCGGTAGACATCTTGAATACATATGGGAATTGCTTAACAAACAGGCAACCCCCACATGTATTCAGGCTGTCTAGCAGCCGCAAATCATGCAGCTGCCTCGACAGAAACAAAATCTCGGAGACCACCTGAGTATGCTCAGAGAAACGCGAGTAACCAGCATACTCGCTCATCACTAATAGCTACGTATGTATCCTAAGGTGTATGGGCAAATTAAGTGGAGGGGCAAGAATCTGAGACCATAATTTTAACCGGATTTGCATTCCATGGGTGCAGTTCAAAGCGTTGTTGATGTTTCCCCTTTATTACTGGTCATTTCCTAAGAAACGGTGACCCTTACACCACTGGCAACACAAGGAGGGTGAGCAGCGAGAGGGCTGTGCAGGAGGAGGACTGTGGGAATAATAGTAACTTTAGGCACCTATTGCTAGGACCGTCTACAAACTAAAAATGATGTACGGTAACTGGCAGAAGTAAGAAGATGATAGGTAGATCTTATGGGACTGTTTCATTAAGCTTTCCATGTATTACTATGTGTTCAGTAGAACTACAGACTATTTTGCCTTCTTTTTATTTCCAGCTTAGAATAGTAGAGTGTTTCATACATTTGTGAATATTGCTTTAAAAAACAATATGTCATAGCAATTAGCTCTGTGAATCCCTTAATTGCTACTTGTGCCTTGCAAAAAGAAACGCATTTATGGTACAGAATTAAGTAATGTTGTTATAGTTTTAAATGTCACATAAACAGCTTTGTAGGAGGTCTGGAAAAGCAAGTCGCAATGATATTATTTCAGAGAAACAATTCAGAGCTGTCTCGGTGCCAGTCTCCATTTCTGGTGGGGTCTGCTAAGGAAAAGGGGCTGGAAGGAGGTGGGAAACTGATGGAACGGACTAAAACTGGGCACAGAGTCAGAAACAATAGGGTTGGGCAGAATGAACAGCTCCGGATTTTAGATGCTATTTTTCCTGTACTGGATGTGTAGGAAAAAAAATAGTTATATCTGCGTCTGTGGCCTAACTTGTTTTACAGAGATTTTCAGTTTGTGAAACTCAGTCCTAAACGTCCTTACATCCGGTTCGTCTCTAACAATAGTTTCTAATAATTGCGGGGAATCATTTGTGTCTTGCATTCCTCCAAGGATGAGTTGTGGCCTGTCTCTATCTTCAAGCTCTGGTGCTTCAGCTTAGCTGAACTCCATTTTTCCTTTCACTACTGTGCAGGAGAAAGGAAATAACAAGTACTGTAATCTCAGTTCCTGCTCAGAACAGTGGCTGTCATGTGAGCCAGCCACCTCAGCGTGGTGCAGTAAGCAGTAGGGCAGCGCCACCTAGTGGACACATAATCCTACCCATTAGGCCTTATGCACAAGGCTCTTTTCTGTTGTGTCTTTTATGGAGCCAAAATAGACACAAACGCTCAGTTTATTATTGCTTTTACATTCCGTACAATTAGGCCAGAATACAAATTTGTGACATGCTGTATAGGTGTCCCTATTTATGGAGGTATTCTACCCCGAATGCACCGAGCTATTCTATGGGTGCATATGTCCCCTAGTAGCGCCTGTGTTGTAGGAGACAGCACAGCTTTCATGGCAGGCAGACAATATGCATTCATTTCTGCTGTGGACTAAGCAAATTACTTTTCCATAAACTAGATAAGTCATAAGAAAAAATATTTTGTACAATTTTAACTATAAATTCAGATATTTGGTATATATATATTTGGGAGCGTACAGGGATTATTTTCTGATATAAATTTGTTTAGTAAACTAACTTGGGGTATGTTGAGATGAGTTTTTTTCCCTTGTATCTTGCAAAGATTTTGCACAAAAATCCACATTAAAGAAACAAATTTAATTGAAATCTACTTGCAACAAGGATCTCGTTCATTTGAAGCAGAAGATGCACGTACAGTATAGTGAACAGCGCATCTTTTCTGTGTAGTTTTAGAAAAGTCCGCACATAAATCACTACAAAATGCCTGTTTTTTTGCTGCTGTTTTTTTTTGTCATTGATTTTGCAGTTGAAACACGCATACAACCAAAAAAATGACACCCTTATTGCTACACTCCATATTTTTTCAAAAGGGCATAAAAACCCACACTGAAAAAAACAAATAAAAGCTGCATCAGATCAGAATAAAAACTAACATCAGCCCAAAAAAATTCACGTAAACATGCTCAATGTAAGCATACATTTACAAAGGGCAAAAAGCTACGGTAATTCATCTACAGAATTCTTAAACCATAAAAAACTGGATCTCACTTAGTAAAGCTACGTGTGCCCCTACTCATCCCGAAAATGATTCACCCCTGGAATGTGACTTTGCAAAACGAGGTATTTTAGTGAGACATTCATACATCCTTAGGTCTTGGTCTTGAAAGGACACGCGCAAATTAAATTTTTTAAGATTTTATTTGTTTCCCCTTGTTCCAAGAGCCATAGCTTTTTCGTATTTTTTTTTTCCACTGACAACCTAAGCCTAGCCCAACCCTAATCCTAGTCCAATCCTAACCCTAAGCCCATCCCTAACCCCAACCCTAACTCTAGCCTTAAGGTACCTTCACACGAAACGACTTTGTAACGATATCGCTAGCGATCCGTGACGTTGCAGCGTCCTGGCTAGCGATATCGTTTAATTTGACACGCAGCAGCGATCAGGATCCTGCTGTGATGTCGCTGGTCGCTGAATAAAGTTCAGAACTTTATTTGGTCGTCCGATCGCCGTGTATCGTTGTGTTTGACAGCAAAAGCAACGATACCAGCGATATTTTACACTGGTAACCAGGGTAAACATCGGGTTACTAAGCGCAGGGCCGCGCTTAGTAACCCGATGTTTACCCTGGTTACCAGTGTAAAATGTAAAAAAAACAAACAGTACATACTTACATTCGCATCCCCCGCCGTCCGCTTCCTGCTCTGACTGAGCGCCGCAAAGTGAAAGTGAAAGCACAGCACAGCGGTGACGTCACCGCTGTGCCCTGCTACTGCCGGTGCTCAGTCAGTGCAGGAAGCGGACGCCGGGGGACGCGAATGTAAGTATGTACTGTTTTTTTTTTTTTTACATTTTACGCTGGTAACCAGGGTAAACATCGGGTTACTAAGCGCGGCCCTGCGCTTAGCAACCCGATGTTTACACTGGTTACCCGGGGACCTCGGCATCGTTGGTCGCTGGAGAGCGGTCCGTGTGACAGCTCTCCAGCGACCAAACAGCCACGCTGCAGCGATCAGCATCGTTGTCGCTATCGCTGCAGCGTCGTTTCGTGTGAAGGTACCTTTACCCCAACCTAAACCCTAGTGGTAAAGAATGAAAGAAATAAAAATTATAAAATAAAAAAAGTAATCTGACCAAGGGTATAACACGGGGCATGATTTACTAATTATTATCTTTTGATCATTGTGATAGGTTCTATCACAGTGATCAAAATGAACGAATATTTAAAATCCTTGCTGTTGCTGGGTGCTGGTAGACAGATCTCAGGGGGTGCACTGTGCATGCTCCCGCTATTTTTTTCAGAAAGATGAGGTGGAGGGCCAGGGAATGGAGCTAGAGGGAACCCTGGTAGCTGAAACCCCAGAAATTTTCCGACGCTGGGGTGCGCTACAACCATATTCCCGGTTGCCATTTTAAAGTGGCAATGAGGGTATAAGGCCCCTTAACGGCTGCCATGTTAATGCGTATTGGCGGTCGTTAAGGGGCTAATAGATGTGGCAATGTCAACTATGCTTTTTTTTGTTTTAATTTCTTGAAACAAATCTGTACCAGTAACCAACAAGGTGGTGATAATTCTTTCAGCAATACTTTGGTGTCTATTTGCACCACTAGAGGGAAAGAGTTTTTATCCTTCTGTATACGTCCTACCCCACTCCGTGGCGTAATAGTATGTCATGAAATGGAAATGGGTCAATGTGTCACTTCCTTGTAAAAATAATAAAACCGTATAGAGATTTATTTTTGTTTTTATGCAACTTCTGTCTATTATTTGGCTTTGCACTTATAAGGCCATATATTTATTTGACATGGAATGTAACTGTGTAAGAATACCCAAGCCTTTAACTAAGTCTCACTGGACAAAGAAGTGAAACGATAGAACACAATTCTGCCATACTCATGAACATAAATATCGCAAAAAAAAAGTTTCTAGCAGTCACACCCATATTGAGGAAACAAGCAAAATATAGTTTATTATTGTCTATACCACCATAAAAGTTCCTGCTCTTGGTGGTATAATGTGTGCATTCACAGTAGGCATTGCTTACTAGCACATGGCCCTGTAGTTTCCATGTTGTGGAGTGTGAGGATTGTTCCGATGTCCATTGATAACAGCTTTTAAAGCCACAATCTGTTATAACCCAACATACACACTGTTTGTCAACTATTCTTTTAATCAACTAAATTGCACATCTATCTAGTTTATAAACCTCTTCTTCCCACTGCACCCTAAACAGTGTCACACTGAGGTGTTATTTGCCCACCAATAACACTGATTCTGGGTCACAACAGGGCATGGTAACAGCTGATCAGTGAGGTTTTTGGATGACAGATAGGGTATCAATATCAGCCTTAGATAATCCCTTTAAGCCTGTTAAGTAAATGATAAGAAGCTGTATTCTGATTTAATCTGTATATAGTGCATAGAGTATATTAAGTCAAGCCAAGGGTTGGGGGCTCACTCTTGCACAGGGGCCCATTGGGGAATTCACCTGTTCCCTTGTACTACAGTCTGAGCCTGAGCCGAAATATTGTATATCTCAATTTTCTGATTTAAAAGGGTTTTCCCAAAAAGTATGCTATAGTCAGTAGATCTTGGAACTAAAATAACTTCCACAATTGGATGTGATAAAAAGATAATCTTATAAAAGTGCCCTTGCTTTGTACTGTGTAATGGCTGTGTCTGACCGTGCAGGAACATGGTCTGATCATACCACATCTCCTGGGCAGGGGAGGAAGCAAAAGAATATACAGATATTACTGCAAGAGTTCATAATTTCTGTTTAAAAAAGTGTTTTGCCTCACAGAACAATCAGCTGTGATCCCGTGCTGTCCTGTCTGTATACTCTTTTGCTTCCTCCCCTGCCCAGGAGCTGTGGTATGATCAGACCATGTTCCTGCATGGTGTAAGACACAGCCATTACACAGGGGCACATTTATAAGATTAACTCAGTAAAGGAACGTTTTTGTTAACACATCCAATTGTGGAACTCATTATTATTCTAAGATCTAAAAATTCAAATGTACATTGTTCGTAGAACAACTCCTTTAAGGAAGCTGGGTGATGACCTCTGTGGGGAATATATTCACAGTGAGGCCAGGATGACACATACGCGACATACGGCCGAGTCTCGCAGGTGAAAACCCAGCCCTGGCGCCGGCACTCCGGGGCGGAGCGTGCAGCCGCACAGCAATACATGGAGCTGCACGCTCCACCTCGGAGTGCCGGTGCCAGAGCTGGGTATTCACCTGCGAGGCTTGGACGTATCTCGCGTATGTGTGATCCCGGCCTAAAACTGAGAATCACCAAGCTTCCTAGATATGAGAAACAGCTCAAGCTGTGTAGCTAGTGACAATACTATTTTGACCACCTTGATAGTACTGATGTACTTCACTGTATTCTCCATTTTTTTTTTTTAAAGCAACATTTATCACCTTTATAAAGGATACATGAAATATGTGTGGTAGTTTTGACCAATAGGAACGTCACCAATCCCAAGTGTGGAGGTCCCAAAGTCCCTTGTAACATGCATGTGTGAACACTGCTGCCATAACGAGTGGATAGAGTGGGTTGTTTAGGGCCAAGACCAAAACCAAAACACAGAACACCTGGTAATCGGTGGGGTCCAAGCAAGTGGATCCTTGTCATTATTTAGTTATCTCCTAACCTGTGGATAGGTGATAAATGTTGGTTGGGGTTCGAATTCAATGTAATTTATCATCCAGGAAAATATATACCGTCTGTGACAATTTATTCCTTGTCTCCAACTGACAGTATTTCTTTCTTATGGCTAATACATTGCCAGACATTTCTCTCATCTAACAGGCATATTGTAGCTGGATTACATTGTGCTCACGCTTGTCTTTTCGCAGATCTGTTAGCTCAGACAAGACAAACACAGCCTTTAAAGCAAGCAGTGTGAGCAGTTTTATCACAAAAGAGACAGAAGTCAGCATGTGTCAACCTGTCGACTTGCTCTTTATCACTGTTACATGCTACACACATGAATTATTCAGAATCTCACTTGGAGAGGTTTGCACAGGCATCAGGAGTACACATATTTCACACATCGTGTTGGCGACTGTAGAGCGGTATAATTACATGGTAGAGTGCCGACAGTAAGTTACACCCCTAATGACCAGCCAGGGTTAGGTCAGCTGCTAAGTGCCATGCGTGCGTAGCTGGCAGTGACTGGCTGGAGATTCACGTCTAAGTCGCACATTCTGTGTGCATTTATAAACCCAATGGTAATGCTGCATACAATTGATTAAGATAAGTACTAAAACATGGAGAATGCAAGTAAGGCCAGGTTCACAGCGCCCTCACATCAGTGGCTCAGTAGGGGCGTACGTTTGAAACCCTGGAAAATAGGATTTGGGCAATTGACTGTAATGACGTGACCGAAAATAATGTCCGATAGAGCACACAGTGAATCTGTCTACACTGTTGCAGTCAATGTCCCACAAATCAGCACAAATGTTTTCCATGGCTTCAAATTAAAGCCTCAAAGGAGCCATTGGCGAGAGGGTAAAACGCATTGTAAACATAGCTTAATTCAGGACTTTATAGCAACTTTCATTTTGGTGTCACAAGATTTTCTGCTGCAGTGGTGGGCCAGTCTTCCATTTTCCGTGTCCTATTGAAAAGGAGCAGCACATTGACTTTTACCAGTGACATTTAAAGGGAACCCACTGTGAGTTTGTCCATGCACTTTGAAGAAGCAGTTCATAAGCATTGATTTGGCCGAAATGCTCCTTCAAACTGATCTACAGTACATATAGGTTCTTTAGTTTTCATGACTACCGTATATACTCGCGTATAAGCCGACCGGAGTATAACCCGAGACCCCTATGGTGTCGCATTGCGATCTGCGATATACTGCGACTGTGACACGATTATAAATGCTTCAAATTTGTTGGATTTTCTATTGCTGGTCACAAGTTGTAAGATACACAATTACCAAAGGCTTCAATGAACATTGCATGTTACATGCAATTTGTGTGCTACCATACTGCAGCTTGACTGTTTTATTTAACCAAGGATCATAGGTCTAAATAAGTCACATGTCAACAAGGTATAGACAAGTTCCACGCAGGGCTCCCTCGTACATGGCTCATGTTTAAGTGATACATTTACTGTAGTAAAATGGTACAATCAGGCTTTTAAGCACCATTATGATACAATAATCAGGCTATTTAGATAGAACACAAAATATGTTTATTGGAATACAACTTTAGAACACAGAAAGCTTTAATAAATTGTAAATATGCTATACACTATGCAGTAAGCAGGAAAAAACAGTTTCCAACAAAAACGTAATGAATAACGTTTGTGCAGTCTATGAATTTGTTCTGAGAAATAGTATGGCCTCCATCAAATCCTCCTTCATAGATGACATCAAATCTGATCTAATTATGTAAGCCTAGAAAACAACCTCTCTACATTATCTTGGGTTGGTGGCAATATGGTAACCACATGGGCAACATCTCTAGCAATTTCAGGGTATGAAGTTGCCTCATGCACAGTCAGTTTTGATGAACGGTTGAACTCTTCTACTTCTTTGAGAGGAAGTGAAAAATTTTGCTTAAATCTTGTCAATCTTTTTCCCAGCGGCAACGCTTTGCCTGCTCCATGTTGTCCAAATACTTTTCAATATTAAACTCCTCATCTAATGAGGCTGAAGATTTGGTAGAAGTAGCACTGGCAAGACCCAAGTCCTCTTGTTTTTGGCCATCCTGTAGCCCACTCATCCTCACTTCTACTTCAGTTAGAGCTTCTTTTCCTTTAGTAAGCTGTTGATCATCCAACAATATACGATGACTTGGTCCACATAAACTGCTGCCAGAATTTTATATTCCAATAGCAGTGTCTCTCTCCATTTCATTGAAGCTGCAATGCCATCTGCGATTAAACCTTCTCTTTGGGACAAGCAAAACAGCAAGTTCTTCCACTCCGTTATGAAAATGCCAGGAGTTAAATCCTCAGCTTCTAATTTTTTTGTCACTGTAAATGGGTGATGAACCTCCATTTAGTGTTACCTGCGGGTTGTCAATGTCTACAAGAAAGGGTTTCAGCTCAAGCAATTGCTCAATTAATAATTAACTGATCCCCACTGAATGGCTTGATCCACAATTGCCCTTTTCCCAGCACTTCTCTTCCAGACGGAATTAATTTTAGGGGTTCTGGCAGCAATAACCAATTTCCTCACTTTACTAATCAGAGTTCCAGCATGTCCCTCTTGCAGACTATCACTTATTGCCAGCTGCAGCTTGTGCACAACACAGTGTATGTGATGAATAGGAAAGAGGTGTGAAGCAGCTTCAACAAGATCATCTAATTGTAAAGAATCATTTTGCTGTTCTTCCATAGTAATATCAGTTTGCTCCTCAGTTACAGGACTGTATTCTTCCACGTCAAACATACTGAATCTGAAGTTTTCTTCTAGCTCATGTTCACCTTCATTATTCTCATTCATCAGTTTAATTGTACCTATCATGTTTGAAGCATTATCAGTTACAATATAAAGAACCTTTTCTTTTTTTGAGTTCATAATCTCGCAGAACTTTTTCCACTAAGCCTGGAGAAACTGGCTGGTGTGATGAGCTTCAGTATCTTTTTACTGCCGATTCCTTGGTAACAATTTTCTTGTTGTCATGAACAAATCGAAATTGATAGCAAAATAGTTCACTCAGTGACTTTTGCATTTTAAGAAATATAAAGTGTCTCTTGAGAGTCTTTTTAAGATATTCTTTTTGGTTAAAAGCTTCTTCAATCACTAATTTTTTAATACTTTTTTCCAGAATAACAGCAAGTTTGCGGGCCATTTGTCCATTAAGAGCTGTAAAAGCTGGTCATGCAAATAATGATAATGGTACACAGTCTTCCATGACAAGCTCTATGACATATCTGCTGTCATTGTTACAGTAACTTTGTCATTTACAAAATACCGTATTTTCCGGCGTATAAGACGACTGGGCGTATAAGACGATCCCCCAACTTTTCCAGTTAAAATATAAAATCTTCTTAAAAGTCGGGGGTCTTCTTATATGCCATGTGTCGTCTTATAGGGCCGATGAATAATGTGCCTTTTGGGGGGAAGTGGTCCCAATGACGAAGAGAGGGGGCGTCTCACAGGAAAGTGTGAGTGGAGTATCCCCCTATTACCTCATTGTAGCAGCGTGGGGTCTCTGTGCTGGGGAGCGGTGGCGGCTGCTCCTCTTTGTGCCACGTGGGTGCTGTGCTGTGGGGCGGCTCCTCTTCGTGCAGCGTCAGGCCTCTGTGCTGTGGGGCGCCGCCGCCGCATCTTAGTGCAGAGTCGGGGCTCCTCTGGCATATCCTCAAAGCCCGGAGGCGCCGGCAGCTCCATTGCTGTGATGCGGTGGCCTCCGGGAAAATGGCCGCTGGGGGCGGCGCATGCTCAGATTCAGATCTCGTCCCGAGATCTCGGGAGACGAGATCTGAATCTGAACATGCGCCGTCCCCAGCGGCCATTTTCCCGGAGGCCACCGCATCGCAGCAATAGAGCTGCCAGTGCCTCTGGGCTTTGAGGAGATGCCGGAGGAGCCCCGACTCTGCACTAAGATACGCCGCCGCCCCTCAGCACAGAGGCCCGACGCTGCACGAAGAGGAGCCGCCGCACAGCACCCACGCGGCACAAAGAGGAGCAGCCACCGCCGCTCCCCAGCACAGAGACCCCATGCTGCTACAATGAGGTAATAGGGGGATACTCCACTCACACTTTTCTGTGAGACGCCCCCTCTCTTCGTCATCGGGACCACTCCCCCCCACCCACCATATACACATAGGTCTGCACGACCCCCGACTTTGAAGAAGAGTTTCAGGGGTTAAAAAGTCGTCTTATATGCCGGAAAATATGGTATCTTGTAACTGATATGTGAGACACTCTTTCCTCCTCCTTTGCATGGCGGGAAGTGCTGGACACTGGTTTCTTTGTGTCGCTGTGATTTTTCTCAGTCACAGCTTTGAAAGTTTCTGGGTGTAAGCGATGTAAATGTCTTTTTACATTAGAAGTTCTCTTAGGAGCATTTTTATCACTGCCTGAGTATGCACTGATTTTGAGCTCAGCATTTGTTTTCATCTGTCATACACTGACGCAAAAATATTTTTTATCTTGAGTTAATGTGAAAGGATCAAATACAGCTGACTTCCTAGGAAGCTTCTTAGGAATTTTGTAATCATATAAATTAGCTCTCAAAATAATTTTGTCCTGTAAAAAATAAGGTATATTGTAATTCCTGCAAGAACAGGGAATCATGTATAATTTGGGATAGAAATAAAACAAACTTTGCATAAATTAATACAGTAAAACAGATGATGACAAATAAAAAGTTTGTAATATATGTTATTACCGTATATACTCGTGTATAAGCCAACCCGAGTATAAGCTGAGGCATGTAATTTTGCCACAAAAAACTGGGAAAGCTTACTGACTCGAGTATACGCCGGGTTTTAATTGTCCCCTCATCCCTATCCTGGTATGGATGACTCTTCATCCCTATCCTGGTATGCATGAACACTTCATCCTCATTTTTTTATGCATGGCTCCTCATCCCCATTCTTGTATGCATGGCTCATCATCCCCATCCTTGTATGCATGGCTCATCATCCCCATCCTTGTATTCATGGCTCCTCATTCCTATCCTGGTATGCATGGCTCCTCATCCCCATCCTTGTATTCATGGCTCCTCATCCCTATCCTGGTATGCATGGCTCCTCATCCCTATCCTGGTATGCATGGCTCCTTAACCCTATCCTGGAATGCATGATTCTTCATCCCTATCCTTCTATGCATGGCCTCCATGAGAAAAGCATAAGAGAGGGGGGTGTTATCAGCACAAAAAATGTGTGTACAAACTCGGCTTATACTCGAGTATATACAGTAGAAAGCTTTACTCTGATCTTTCACACTCAGGTGTTTCTCAGGTTACATCTCAGTAAATGTTTCACATCATGATGCTTCACAGTCTATGTAGAGGGAAGAGGAAGGAGCAAGTTTGTGCTGAATTATACTCCAGAAAGAAACTGAAACTGCTAGCAGAGCTAATAACATGAAGAACATCAGATTAACTAACCTCTCCAAACATAAGCTCAAGAGGAAAAGCAAACTAAAACATGAAGCATATAGAGAGAACATACACTAGACTATTAAGTTATGCACAGTTTATTTAAAGTTTAGATATGCTTTAAAAGGAACCTGTCAGTAGGATTGTGCACAGTAACCTACAGACAGTGTCAGGACGGTGCCATTATACTGATTAAAATGATATCTTGGTTGATCCTGTGGTTCATCCTGTGGTTGTTTAATTTTTATTTGCAGTTTTCAGTTAATGAGATTCTTATTTACTGGAGCTACATGTGGGCGGGGCTAAGGGGGGATCTTTCTTGTGGTGCTCTGCTTAGCTATTCATCTGTATGGCGTCTGACAGGTCACTGATCCCTCAGTGGCTTGCCCCTTATTTTACATAATGAATAATATATATTGTAAAAAAAAATCATCTGCAGCAGACCGGGGCCTGCGCTGCAGCATGATTGCATGCATAATGTTTTTTAAATTGTTTTATTTTATGACATATGTAAATTCATGTAAAAAAATGCCTTGGAAAAGATGGCGATTGCTGATAGATGGCTACTGCACAGGTATCGGTGGCACCATCTTGGTACAGTAAAAAAATTGTCTCCACTAAGATGGCGCCAGCCTGTTGCAGGTGATTTTTTTCTTTACAATATAAATAATACTCATTATGTAAAATATGAAGCAGGTCACTAACGGATCAGTGACCTGTCAGAAACCATACTGATGAATACCTAATCAGAGCACCACATGAAAACCCACCACAGGCCACCCCGAACCAGGAGCATATCATTAACTCAAAACTTAAAATAAAGATTAAACAACAACCACAAGACGGATTTCATCAACCAAGGTATCATTTTAATCAGTATAACGGCACCTACCTGACACTGTGTGTAAGTTACTGTTCACAATCCTGCTGACAGATTTCCTTTAAGAAGTATTGCCTTAATCCTGTTTTCCTGTTCTAGCAGTTCTTGAGCTGAATGCAGGGCTGCATTTGCAGTACCTTTTTGCTCTGATCTGTAGGAGGAAGAGCCTCACTACTGAGCAGGGCCGGACTGGCCATCGGGCAGTTCTGGCAAGTGCCAGAAGGGCCGGTGCCAGTAGTGGGCCGCTGCATGCCGACTCACCCTTCCCCCCCCCAGCGCCGCCGCTGCCGCATTCAACTATACCGGCGTCTATGTCTCCTGCAATGATGGAGGAGCGAGCGCTCCCTCTCCCACCATTCCCTGCTCTGCCTCTGACACTGTGGGTGCGCGCACTCACTGTGTCCCAGGCAGTGCAGCGGCAGCCGCCGAGACAGGAGCAGGGAGCTCCACAGGCATGAGAGGAGGTGAGGAGTGGTTTTTTTTTACTGGGTTGTGGGGCCATTCTAGGGGGAGGAGAGATGTGGTCTTTGCTGTATACTACTATGTGGTCTGTGCTATATACTACTGTGTGGGCTCTGCTGTATACTACTGTGTGGGCTGTGCTGTATACTGCTATGTGGGCTGTGCTATACACTACTATGTGGGCTCTGCTGTATACTACTATGTGGGCTGTGCTATACACTACTATGTGGGCTCTGTTGTATACTACTATGTGGGCTGTGCTGTATACTACTGTGTGGGCTCTACTGTATACTACTGTGTGGGCTGTGCTGTATACTACTGTGTGGGCTCTGCTATATACTACTGTGTGGGCTGTACTCTATACTACTGTGTGGGCTCTGCAATATACTACTATGTGGGCTGTGCTGTATACTACTATGTGGGCTGTGCTATACACTACTATGTGGGCTCTGCTGTATACTACTATGTGGGCTGTGCTGTATACTACTGTGTGGGCTCTGCTGTATACTACTGTGTGGGCTCTGCTATATACTACTGTGTGGGCTGTGCTGTATACTGCTGTGTGGGCTCTGCTATATACTACTATGTGAGCTGTGCTGTATACTATGTGGGCTGTGCTATATACTACTGTGTGGGCTGTGCTGTATACTACTATGTGGGCTGTGCTATACACTACTATGTGGGGTCTGCTGTATACTACTATGTGGGCTGTGCTATTCACTACTATGTGGGCTGTGCTGTATACTACTATGTGGGCAGTGCTGTATACTATGTGGGCAGTGCTGTATACTACTGTGTGGGCTGTGCTGTATACTACCATGTGGGAGGTGCTGTATACTACTATATGGGCAGTGCTGTATACTACTATGTGGGCAGTGATGTATACTGCTATGTGGGCTGTACTATATACTACTATGTGGGCTGTGCTGTATACTACTATGTGGGTTGTGCTATATACTACTTTGTGGGCAGTGCTGTATACTACTATGTGGGCTGTGCTATATACTACTGTGTGGGCTCTGCTGTATACTACTATGTGGGTTGTGCTATATACTACTATGTGGGCAGTGCTGTATACTACTATATGGGCAGTGCTGTATACTACTATGTGGGCAGTGCTGTATACTACTATGTGGGCTGTGCTATATACTACTATGTGGGCAGTGCTATACACTACTATGTGGGCTGTGCCATAAACTACTATGTGGGCAGTGCTGCATACTACTATGTGGGCTGTGCTGTATACTACTATGTGGGCTGTGCTATATACTACTGTGTGGGCTCTGCTGTATACTACTATGTGTGCTGTGCTTTATACTACTTTGTGGGCTCTGCTGTATACTACTACGTAGACTGTGCTATATACTACTGTGTGGGCTCTTCTGTATACTGCAATGTGGGCTGTGCTATACACTGCTATGTGGGCTCTGCTGTATACTACTATGTGGGCAGTGCTGTATACTACTATGTGGGCAGTGCTGTATACTACTATGTGGGCTGTGCTGTATACTACTATGTGGGCTGTGCTATATACTACTGTGTGGGCTCTGCTGTATACTACTTTGTGGGTTGTGCTATATACTACTATGTGGGCAGTGCTGTATACTACTGTGTGGGCTCTGCTGTATACTACTATGTGGGCAGTGCTGTATACTACTATGTGGGCAGTGCTGTATACTACTATGTGGGCTGTGCTGTATATTGCTACATGGGCTGTGCTGTATACTGCTGTGTGGGCTGTGTTATCTGCTATGCGGGTTGCGTTATATACTATGGGGGGTATACAGTATTATATTCTATGGGGGAGGCCGTGTTATACTATGGGGGGCTGCATTATATTCTATGGGGGCTACATTATATATCATGGGGAGGTGGGCTGTATTATATTTTATGGGGTGGCTGCATTATACTCTGGGGTGGCTGCATTATATTCTGTAGGGTGGTGGCTGCATTATACTATATGTGGGCTGCATTATACTGTATCGAGGATTATGGGGAATACGTTATACTATATGAAGAACTATGGTGTGCATTATACTATGGGAAGTGAATTGTACTACATGGATGACTATGGCGGTGCATTATACTATATGGAGCACTATGAGGAGTGTATTATGCTATATGGAGGACTATGAGGAGTGTATTATGCTATATGGAGGACTGAGCAGTGTATTATAATATATGGATGACTACAGGGAATGTATTATACTATATGGAGGACTGTGGTGCACATCATAATATATGGAGGACTATGGGGTGTATTTTACTAAACAAGTAAAATGCTGCATATTCAGATTGTATTGCTGGAACAAAAATCATTGTTCTCAGCAGCACATCGCTGGTGTAAACTGTAGATGTGCTGCTGATAACATGATACTGTATGGTAATCTGTTAGTGATCTATTAGTGATCGTTCTGTCCCATCATTATTCCTCAGCTGGTGGAAAGAGGCCGGGAAACAAGTGTTGAACAACTTCAGTATTGTTGATCAAACTCATTTAGCGGCCTAAACTCAGCGCTTGTAAATACAACCAAAATGCTTTTGTGTGATGTGCAATATGTTAGCATTTGGGGCCCCATTTTAAACTTTGCCTAGGCGTAGGGCCCCACTTTGCCTAAAACCGGCCCTGCCTACAAGTGTACAAAGATATTATACAGTTACCATGTGACAAGTGGACTGTGTAACTTCAAATGCCAGGGCTGAATTTTAGTCCCAGTCCGGCCCTTCTACTGAGCATGCATAAGGTGCAGCGCCAGCACTGCCTCACTACTGAGCATGTACAAAAAGTGCAGAACAGATTCATCTCAACTAAAAGCCGAGATCCTTAGATCAGGAACTGAGCAGACATTTATAGGACATTTCATAACGTTCCTAAATTCATATGAAAAAATATTCAGCACATACTGCATTTAAATACTGTACCCTATTTATTATATACTAGATTGTGGCCCGATTCTAACGCATCGGGTATTCTAGAATATGCATGTCCCCGTAGTATATGGACAATGATGATTCCAGAATTCACGGCAGACTGTGCCCGTCGCTGATTGGTCGAGGCCCAGGCGGCCTCGACCAATAAGAGACGCGGGATTTCCAGGACAGACAGAAAAACCCTTAGACAATTATATTTATTATATACTAGATGGTGGCCCGATTCTAACGCATCGGGTATTCTAGAATATGCATGTCCACGTAGTATATTGCCCAGCCACGTAGTATATTGCCCAGCCACGTAGTATATTGCCCAGTCACGTAGTATATTGCCCAGCCGCGTAGTATATTGCCCAGCCACAGCGACGTAGTATACAGTACAGAGCCACGTAGTATATTGCCCAGCCACGTAGTATATTGCCCAGTTACGTAGTATATTGCCCAGTGACGTAGTATATTGCCCAGCCATGTAGTATATTGCCCAGTTACGTAGTATATTGCCCAGTCACGTAGTATATTGCCCAGCCACGTAGTATATTGCCCAGTCACGTAGTATATTGCCCAGCCGCGTAGTATATTGCCCAGCCACAGCGACGTAGTATATTGCCCAGCGACGTAGTATATTGTCCAGCGACGTAGTATATTGCCCAGCGACGTAGTATATTGCTCAGCGCCGTAGTATATTGCCCAATTCCGTAGTATATTGCTCAGTGCCGTAGTATATTGCCCAGTGACGTAGTATACACAGCACAGAGCCACGTAGTATATTGCACAGCAAAGTAGTATACAGCACACAGTCACGTAGTATATTGGCCAGTCACGTAGTATATTGCCCAGCCACATTTGTCACAGGTTAAAAAATAAAAAATAAACATATACTCACCTTTCCGAGGGCCCATTGTAGTCCACGGCAGCTTCCGGTCCCAGGGTTGGTCTGAGCGCAGGACCTGTTATGATGTCACGGTCACATGACCGTGTAGCGGTCACATGACCGTGACGTCACGGCAGGTCCTTTCCGCGCATGCGCGCAGGACTTGTCATGACGGCGCGGTCACATGACCGTGACGTCATGGCAGGTCCTTCTGCCATACGATCTTTGCCACCGCAACCTGTAACGGAAGATGGCGGGCAGCACGAGCGGCTCCGCGGACTACAGAGGGTGAGTATAGCAAGTTTTTTTTTATTTATTATTTTTAACATTACATTTTGTACTATTGATGCCGCATAGGCAGCGTCAATAGTACAAAGTTGGGGACACACAGGGTTAATAGCGGCGGTAACGGAGTGCGTTACCCGCGGCATAACGCAGTCCGTTACCGCCGACATTAACCCTGTGTGAGCGCTGACCGGAGGGGTGTATGCGGTCGCCGGGCAGTGAGTGCGGGGAGTAAGGAGGTGCCATTTTTTTCCGGACTGTGCGCATCGCTGATTGGTCGCGGCAGCAGCTGCCGAGACCAATCAGTGAACGAATAACCGCGACAGAAAGACGGAAGTACCCTTAGACAATTATATAGTAGATAGATTGTGGCCCGATTCTAACGCATCGGGTATTCTAGAATATGCATGTCCCCGTAGTATATGGACAATGATGGACAGAATTCGCGGCAGACTGTGCCCGTCGCTGATTGGTCGAGGCAACCTTTATGACATCATCGTCGCCATGGCAACCATTATGACATGTACGTCGATACTGTGCCCGTCGCTGATTGGTCGAGGCCCAGGCGGCCTCGACCAATCAGAGACACGGGATTTCCAGGACAGACAGACCGAAAAACCCTTAGACAATTATATATATAGATTTTATATTTTATACCGAATCTCATTCCACCAAAATGGACACCAACTCCGACACCAACTCCACAGCCCTGGTTGCACAGACGTTTTTTGTTGCACAACCTTTCTGAAAGTTGTTTTTGCACTACATATGTCGCCGTGTTGCCTCAGCCCCTTCACACGTATGTATAATACCTTTATCGGAAAAACTGTACCACTGTCAATGTTTGGGACCAGTGTGTCAAAGTTTCTCCTATACTTTGCAATGTTAAATACGCACGGCCAAACAGATGGCAGACGGACGCTATCCATGTGCTGTACGTGTTTTACATGGACTTATAGACTTGTATTGGCCCTTGTGATCCGTGCTGCTAGTAAAAATTGACATTCCTCCATGTGGTTTGCATGGACACATGGTCTGTGCAAACACTCAGACGTGTGCAGCACCATAGATTGTAATGGGTACTTGTGGCATCCGTGAAAAAAATGGATGCCACATGTACGTACTGCCAACACGGACATGTGAAGGGGGCCTTACACTGCTACACATGTTTACCTGCAGATTACCACTATGGCTTATATTGCAATTAAAGCTTCAAAATATATAAAGAAATCTTCTCTGCTAGATTTCTACATGGCTGATTGTTTCAGGATAATGTGGAAAAGGTTGCCAATTAATCCCTTAATGCCGGGTTTAGACAGCGCTATTTCACATACCCATGAGGCTGTTAGTTTGAGCCGGAAGACCTGTTGTCAGTCCGTGTCTTGTGGGCTGTAAACAAAGAGACATAATGTCCTAAAAACTTGGCATAATTTGATCTTTAGCACCACTAATGTTTTTTATTTTTCATATTTTATAGGAGGAATATTTTTTTTTAGTTTTTCATTGTTGTATGGGGACTTATTTTCTTTGTGATTTGTGGTATTTGCAGCACTGTCGTATTAGGGTACTATGCATGCAACCTAATACCTAATGTTTATTCCTTATGGGAAGAAATAGAAAAAAGCTGTAATTGTCAAGTTTTTTACAAAATTTTGAAATGTTACGCTTTTCATTTGTAAAAATAAAATGTTAACTTTATTCTGTGGTATGATAAATAATCCAGATTTATGTTATTTTATTTGTTTTGTTATTTTTATACAGTAAATACGCTGAAAAAAATAATTTCTTTCTGTGGGACCATATTCAGAGAGCCATACTTTTCATATATTACTGTTAATGGAGCTGTATGAGGGCTTTTTTGATGTGACAAGATGATGTCTTTATTCATCCCGTTGTGCGTTACTTACGACTTTGTGATCACTTTTTATTCCTTTTTTGGTATGGTGGCATATGTTTTTTGTATTTTAGGGGGCTTATCTACACTGTGTTCCAAATTATTATGCACAAAGAGTTTAGGAGTGATAAGGTTAGAATTTTTGTGTTTGTCATTTAAACTCATTGATGGTGATGTGTGTCAGGGCTCTTTATATCACTGAAAGCAATTGCAGATACCTGTGCAAATTAGTTTGGCAGGTGTGTCCAAATAAAGGCAAGACTACTTAAGAAGGCTGTTCCACATTATTAAGCAGCCTACATTTTTGGCCAAAATGGGAAAGAAAAAGGATGTGTCGGCTGCTGAGAAGCAACAAATTGTGGAGTATTTAGATCAAGGCATGACTACAATCAACATTGCCAAGACACTTCATCGTGATCATCGCACAATCAAGAAGTATGTAGCTGATTCCCAGCACACACGTGTGCGTGCTGATAAGGAAAAATTGAGGACTCTTTCCAACAGGCAATTGCGTAAGGTTAAAAGAGCAGCTGCAAAAATGCCTTGTCATAGCAGCAGACAAGTTTTTGAAGCTGCTGGTGCCTCCAACGTCACCAGAACAAGATGCAGGTCATTCAGAGGTTTGCAGCTGTGCGTAAGCCATCCTGTCGACCACCTCTATTCACTGCACACAAGTAGAAACAGCTCCAGTGGGCCAAACGATACATGAAGACTGACTTCCAAACTGTTTTGTTCACCGATGAGTGCCGTGCCACGCTCGATGGTCCAGATGGATGGAGTGGAGGATGGCTGGTTGATGGACACCCCATGAAAACATGGCTAAGGCGCCAACAAGGAGGAGGTGGAGTAATGTTTTGGGCTGGAATCATGGGGAGAGAGATTGTCGGCCCCTTTATGATCCCTGAAGGGGTAAAGATGAACTCCATAATCTATGTGGAGTTTCTAAAACAACACTTCCTGCCATGGTTCAAGAGGAAGAACCGTGCTTTCCGCAGCAAGATCATTTTCGTGCATGATAATGCACTGTCTCATGCTGCAAAAAACACATCTGCATCTCTGGCTGCTATGGGCATAAAAGAGGACAAACTTATGGTGTGGCCACCATTTTCCCCTGGCCTCAACCCCATTGAGAACCTCTGGAGCATCATCAAAAGGAGTGTCTATGATGGCGGGAGGCAGTTCACATCTAAGCAACAGCTCTGGGAGGGGATTCTGTCCACATGCAAAACAATTGAAGCAGAAACCATCCAAAAACTGACAAATTCAATGGACGAGAGAGTTCAGAAGCTTCTTTAGAACAAGGGGTCCTATGTGCAAATGTAACATCACCTAGAATAAAGTTTTCACTTGAAAACTGTTTGATTTCATTTTGTAATAAGCTGATAATGCTTATAACTTCACAATTGACCTTTTTTTTTTGTTCATAATAAAAAAAAAGATTGAAAACTCTGCTGTGCATAATAATTTGGAACGTGCATTTTGAGTGTTTATTTTTTTAAAAAAAGATACTGTTTTCATAGGCAGTTTGTTCCAAAACATTGCAATTATACTAGAATAGTAGATGACTGGAAAATAACAATGACTGCGATTCAGATAGGCAATTTAGAGAAAATATGAGGAAATATTATTTGCATAATAATTTGGAACACAGTGTATTCTTCAACTGATGTACATCGAGCGCCCCACTAGGGCTATGGGGTACTTGGTACCGGATCCGGTCGTCATTAAAGGGGTGGTCACGGTGGCAGTGACCCGATCCTTGGCCCTGGGCGTCCAAATTAAAAAAAAGGTCTTTAAAGGGGTTGTTAGAAATAAGAATGTTCGTGACACCACCTGTGGTATTCGGTCAGGGATGACCGACGCTGCCTAAAGGAGTCCGCTGGGGAGTGATGGCACTGCAGCAAGGATGGTACGGCTTCCTACAGGTGAAGCTGGGTCCCTAGGGCTCCCGCTGTATTTGGCAGAGATAGTGTGGTGCCAGAAATAATCAAAGGACAAAGGGTTGCAGTCTATTTTCCGGTTTACTTGTGATTCACGGCCACAGTTCAGGGTACCTGTAACAGGTGTTGGTGAGGTCCGGTTGGCCTGGAAGCGATTATGGATCCCCCTTTCCGGGTGAGGTTGTGAGCCTTCCTTCTAGCGCTGTAAGGAGAGTCCCTTGCTGCCTAAGGCTCCACACAAGATTCTCTCTTTCCCTGTCTTAAGACAGTATCTGCATGGTAGGCAACGCGAACCTTTTTACAGGTGTCTCTCAGATGACTCCAGGCTCTGTATGTTGCCGTACCTTCGGGTGTGGATGTGGGCAAGTTACTTTCAATATCCTGCCCTCCAGTTTCTGCTGTGGGGCATACAGTTCCAAACAGCCTTGGACTCCCGGTGTCCGGTTACTGTGCTTCAGCATGGAAGGAGCTCAGTCGCAGCTCTCTTCCCGCTCCTTAAAGGGAACCTGTCACCCCATTTTTTCGATATGAGATAAAAATATGGTTCAATAGGGCCTGAGCTCAGCTTTATATCAGTACCTTTCATATCGCCCACCTTTGCTGCGAAAATACCATAGTAATCTCTCCATTTTCATATGTCAATCACACCGGTCTGGTCCGATGGGTGGGGCCCAATCGCTGTCTCTCCCCCCGCTCCTCGGCGTGTCAGACGTAACTAGATCTGTGAATAGCACAGATCGCAGTCAGTTTCTGCAGTCGCACATTGAATCAGCGTCTCGCGCGTGCGCAGTATGCTTTGACCAACTGTGGGCAAAGCATGAAATCATTATTGCGCATGCGTCGGCTTTTGACCCTATTCTCTGTGCTCCAGAGGCATAGAAAGACTTCCGGGGCACAGAACGTCAAGGAAAATGCCAGGGCATGCGCTATAATGAGTTGAATGCTTTGCCCACTGTTGGGCAAAACATACTGCGCACACGCGGGACGCCACTTGAACGCGCAGGCACAGAAAACTACGCCAACGCAGGAAAGAAGATTCGTAGAGCAAAGCCGGAGGTGGGGAGAATCGGCGATTAGGCCCCGCCCATCGGACCCGGGTGATTGACATGCGAAAACGGAGATATTACTAAGGTATTTTCTCAGCAAAGGTGGGGAATCGGGGGATATGAAAGGTACTGATGTAAAGCAGAGCTCAGGCCCTATTGAACCATTTTTTTTAATCTCATATCGAGAAAACGGGGTGACAGGTTCCCTTTAATTCTCCTGTGCTTCTCCCCTCTGGCACGTTCTACAGATGCAACCAGTCTGCTTCTCCTCTCTGGCCTGGAGATGCAGCACCACGTGGCTGCACTGCCCCAGCTCCTCTCTCACTATCTGCTCCAGACTGAACTCACTGTCTGACACCAACTACTAAACTCCTCCAAGCCAGAATATATATATATCTAGTGAAGCTCCCCTGAAACCGGGATCAGAGCTCCCCCTTCTGGCCTGGAGTCAGAACATGTTGCATGTATTGTGCTACCTGTTAAAGGGATCCTCCTCATTTCCAGGCATGGCATCACCCTCCCCGAAAGGAAGGCAACCACACTGTAACAGCTGGCTTCCTGGGGTGTTACATATGTAGGTGAGATGTGTCTGAAGGATGTGACCATGAATCTCAGTACAAGTAATGGTAGATAGGTTACTCGCTGTCCTCTCCTCTTTTGCCTGATCAGCTGTATGTGGATGATCCAGAAAGGAAGATGCAATGCAGTTTATTGATTGTACCTTTGTAAATGATGAGGTTGAGATGTCTAAAGGTACCTTCACACTGAACAACGATAACGATAGCTATCCGTGACGTTGCAGCGTCCTGGATAGCGATATCGTTGTGTTTGACACGTAGCAGCGATCAGGATCCTGCTGTGACATCGTTGGTCGGAGCTAGAAGGCCAGCACCTTATTTCATCGCTGGATCACCCGCTGACATCGCTGAGTCGGCGTGTGTGACGCTGATTCAGCGATGTCTTCACTGGTAACCAGGGTAAACGTCGGGTTACTAAGCGCAGGGCCACGCTTAGTAACCCGATATTTACCCTGGTTACCATTGTAAATGTAAAAAAAAACAAACACTACATACTTACATTCCGGTGTCTGTCGCGTCCCCCGGCGTCCGCTTCCCTGCACTGTGTCAGTGCCGGCCGGCCGTAAAGCAGAGCACAGCAGTGACGTCACCGCTCTGCTTTACGGCCGGCGCTTACACAGTGCAGGGAAGCGGACGCCGGGGAACGCGACAGACACCGGAAAGTAAGTATGGAGTGTTTGGGTTTTTTTATATTTACACTGGTAACCAGGGTAAACAGCGGGTTACTAAGCGCGGAAGTAAGTATGTAGTGTTTGTTTTTTTTTACATTTACACTGGTAACCAGGGTAAACATCGGGTTACTAAGCGCGGCCTGTTATGATTTTCCCAATGGCAGGGAAATCAAAATAACAACGGACTAGCTCTCGGGTGATGGGAACTAAAGTGACCGTGACCTGAACCTGACACGACACTGGAAGTAGCCGGGGAGTGTTTCCTACGATGCCCTAGACACCACGCGCCAGCCGGAGATCTAACTACCCCTATCAGAGGAATATACAGGCCTGCCTTACCTCCAGAGATGAACCCCAAAAGGAGATAGCAGCCCCCCACAGATATTGACGGTGAGTCAAGAGGAAAAGACATACGTAGGATGAACAGCAGATTTAGCACAGTGAGGTCCGCTTACTAGATAGCAGAAGTACAGGAAAGAGTCACTTCACGGTCAACTTCAAAACACTACTCAAAAACACCATCCTGAAATTACTTTAAAACTCCAGTGACAACTCATGCCACTGGAGTGGCAATTCCAGTCCACGAGAGCTTCCAGCTACAGAGAGTCACATTGCAAATAGCTGGACAAAAATAGAATAAACTAGAAACAAAATTCAACTTAGCTGAACAGGATCTTGAGGCAGGAGAATGCAACAGAATGCTACTGATACATTGTTGGCCGGCATCAGACCAGCAGCCAAGCAGGCTTAAATAGGAAACTCCCCTAATGGGTGTCAACAGGTGATCAAGGATAGAAGAAGGCAAATAAGTGGCACTACCATAAAACACCACCGGGGGAGCCCACAAACAGAATTCACAACAGTACCCCCCCCTTAAGGAGGGGGCACCGAACCCTCACCAGAACCACCAGGGCGATCTGGATGAGCACTATGAAATGCACGAACCAAATCAGGAGCATGAACATCAGATGCTGTCACCCAAGAATTATCCTCCTGACCATAGCCTTTCCACTTAACCAGATACTGAAGTTTCCGTCTGGAAACACGGGAGTCCAAGATCTTTTCCACCACATACTCCAACTCACCCTCAACCAGCACAGGAGCAGGAGGATCAGCAGACGGAACAACCGGCACCTCATACCTCCGCAACAATGACCGATGAAAAACATTATGAATAGTAAAAGATGCTGGGAGGTCCAAACGAAAGGACACAGGATTGAGAACCTCCAGAATCCTATAAGGGCCGATAAACCGAGGCTTAAACTTAGGAGACGAGACCTTCATAGGAACAAATCGAGAAGACAACCAAACCAGGTCCCCAACACAAAGACGAGGACCGACACGCCGATGACGATTAGTGAACTGTTGAGTCTTCTCCTGGGACAACTTCAGATTGTCCACAACCTGTCCCCAAATCTGATGCATTCTATCAACCACAGCATCTACTCCAGGACAATCCGAAGACTCCAATTGACCGGACGAAAAGCGAGGGTGAAACCCTGAATTACAAAAAAATGGAGAAACCAAAGTGGCAGAACTGGCCCGATTGTTAAGGGCAAACTCTGCCAATGGCAAAAAATCAAGCCAATCGTCCTGATCAGCAGACACAAAACACCTCAAGTAAGTCTCCAAGGTCTGATTAGTACGCTCAGTCTGGCCATTAGTCTGAGGATGGAATGCAGACGAAAAAGACAAGTCGATGCCCATCCTGGCACAGAACGCCCGCCAAAATCTAGACACAAACTGAGTACCCCTGTCAGACACTATATTCTCAGGAATACCATGCAAACGCACAACATTCTGAAAAAATAGAGGGACCAGCTCAGAGGAGGAGGGCAATTTGGGCAAAGGTACCAAGTGAACCATCTTGGAAAAACGGTCACACACCACCCAGATGACGGACATCCTACGAGAAACAGGAAGGTCAGAAATAAAATCCATAGAGATGTGCGTCCAAGGCCTCTTAGGAATAGGCAAGGGCAACAACAACCCGCTGGCCCGGGAACAGCAGGGCTTAGCCCGAGCACAAACATCACAAGACTGCACAAAAATATTTACATCTCGAGACAAGGAAGGCCACCAGAAGGACCTAGACACCAGATCCCTGGTGCCAAAAATTCCAGGATGACCTGCCAACGCGGAAGAGTGAACCTCCGAAATAACTCTACTGGTCCAGTCATCAGGGACAAACAATCTACCAGGCGGACAGCGATCAGGCCTATCCACCTGAAACTCCTGCAAAGAGCGCCGCAGGTCTGGGGAGACAGCTGACAATATCACCCCATCCTTCAGGATGCCAGTAGGTTCGGAATCACCAGGCGAGTCAGGCTCAAAACTCCTAGAGAGGGCATCCGCCCTCACATTCTTAGACCCAGGCAGATATGAAACCACAAAGTTAAATCGAGAGAAAAACAACGACCAGCGCGCCTGTCTAGGATTCAGACGCCTGGCTGACTCAAGATAAATTAGATTTTTGTGGTCAGTCAAGACCACCACCTGGTGTCTAGCACCCTCAAGCCAATGACGCCACTCCTCAAATGCCCACTTCATGGCCAAGAGCTCCCGATTTCCAACATCATAATTTCGCTCAGCGGGCGAAAACTTTCGAGAGAAAAACGCACATGGTCTCATCACTGAGCAGTCAGGACCTTTCTGCGACAAAACTGCACCTGCTCCGATCTCGGAAGCATCTACTTCAACCTGGAACGGGAGCAAAACATCAGGCTGGCGCAACACAGGAGCAGAAGAAAAGCGGCGCTTAAGCTCCCGAAAGGCCTCCACAGCCACAGAGGACCAATTAGCAACATCAGCACCCTTCTTGGTCAAATCAGTCAAAGGTTTAGCAATGGCAGAAAAACCCGCTATGAATCGGCGATAGAAATTAGCAAATCCCAAGAATTTCTGAAGACTCTTTAGAGAAGTAGGTTGTACCCAATCACAAATAGCCTGAACCTTAACAGGGTCCATCTCCATAGATGAAGGGGAAAAAATATATCCCAAAAAGGAAATTCTCTGAACCCCAAAAATACACTTTGAGCCCTTCGCAAATAGAGAATTAGCTCGTAAAACCTGAAAAACTCTCCTGACCTGTTGAACATGAGATTCCCAGTCCTCCGAAAAAATCAAAATATCATCCAAATACACAATCATAAATTTATCCAGATATTCACGGAAAATATCGTGCATAAAGGACTGAAAAACGGAAGGGGCATTTGCGAGACCGAAAGGCATTACCAAATACTCAAAATGGCCTTCAGGCGTATTAAATGCGGTCTTCCACTCATCCCCCTGCTTAATCCGCACCAAATTATACGCACCACGTAGATCGATCTTAGTGAACCACTTCGCCCCCTTTATGCGAGCAAAAAGATCAGTCAGTAAAGGTAACGGATACTGGTATTTAACTGTAATCTTATTCAGAAGTCGATAGTCAATACAAGGTCTCAATGAACCATCCTTTTTACCCACAAAGAAAAACCCTGCCCCCAGTGGAGACAAAGAGGGGCGAATATGACCCTTTTCCAAAGATTCTCTGATATACTCCCGCATAGCAGTATGTTCAGGTACAGACAAATTAAACAAGCGACCCTTAGGAAATTTACTACCGGGAATCAACTCAATAGCGCAGTCACACTCTCTGTGAGGAGGGAGAGAATCAGTTTTAGGCTCCTGAAAGACATCATAAAAATCTGACAGAAATGCTGGGATCTCAGAGGGAGTAGATGAAGAAATGGGAACCAAAGGTGCATCCCCATGAATCCCCTGACATCCCCAGCTCAGCACAGACATTGATCTCCAGTCCAAGACTGGATTATGAATTTGTAACCATGGTAATCCAAGTACTAATACGTCATGTAGATTATATAACACAAGGAAACGAATAATCTCCTGATGGTCTGGGGACAGATGCATAGTCACTTGTGTCCAATATTGTGGTTTATTGCTAGCCAAAGGTGTAGAATCAATACCCTTTAAGGGAATAGAAACCTCCAGAGGCTCTAAATCAAACCCACAACGCTTGGCAAAGGACCAATCCATGAGACTCAGAGCGGCGCCAGAATCCACATAAGCATCCACAGTAACAGATGATAAAGTACAAATCAATGTCACGGACAAAAGAAATTTAGACTGCAAGGTACCCATAGAAAAAGATTTATCAACCTTTTTATCAACCTTCTTTATGCGTTTAGAGCATGCTGATATAACATGAGCTGGATCTCCACAATAGAAGCACAACCCATTTTTGCGCCTGTAATTCTGTCGTTCGCCTCTAGACAATACACTATCGCATTGCATATGCTCTGGTGCCTTTTCAGAGGTCACCGCCAAATGATGCACAGGTTTTTGCTCAGAAGATACCGCCATATGGTGCACAGGTTTTTGCTCAGAAGATACCGCCATATGGTGCACAGGTTTTTGCTCAAAAGATACCGCCATATGGTGCACAGATTTTTGCTCAGAAGATACCGCCATATGGTGCACAGATTTGCGCTCCCGTAAACGCCGATCAATCTGGATAGCCAATTTCATGGCATCATTCAGACCTGTAGGCACAGGGAACCCCACCATGACATCCTTCACGGCATCAGAGAGACCTTCTCTGAAATTAGCTGCTAGAGCGCACTCATTCCATTTAGTAAGCACCGACCATTTACGAAATTTTTGGCAGTATATCTCAGCTTCATCTTGCCCTTGAGAAAGAGCTATCAAGGCTTTCTCAGCCAAAATCTCTAAATTAGGTTCTTCATAAAGCAACCCCAAAGCCAGAAAAAACGCATCTACATTTAATAACGCAGGATCCCCTGGCGACAATGCAAATGCCCAACTTTGTGGGTCACCCCGCAATAGAGAAATAACAATTTTAACCTGTTGCGCAGGATCACCAGCAGAGTGAGATTTCAGAGACAAAAACAATTTACAATTCTCTCTGAAATTCAAAAAACGGGATCTGTCTCCGGTAAAAAATTCAGGCATAGGGATCTTAGGTTCAGACATTGGAGCACGTATAACAAAATCTTGTAAGTTCTGGACCTTTGTAGCCAGGTTATTCAGACCTGCAACCAAACTCTGTGGATCCATGATTCAAACAGGTGTAACCAAAGCCATTCAGAGATTAAGAGGAGAGGAAAAAGAAAAAGGCTGAAGACTGCAGTTTAAGCAAGGAGTACAAATAAGCACTAAGGTGCACTTTCCAAACACAGAAGGAAAAAAAACCTTTTCATATCCTTTCCTGCTTTAGTGCATAGTTTTAACACATGTGGGCCGGCCAAACTGTTATGATTTTCCCAATGGCAGGGAAATCAAAATAACAACGGACTAGCTCTCGGGTGATGGGAACTAAAGTGACCGTGACCTGAACCTGACACGACACTGGAAGTAGCCGGGGAGTGTTTCCTACGATGCCCTAGACACCACGCGCCAGCCGGAGATCTAACTACCCCTATCAGAGGAATATACAGGCCTGCCTTACCTCCAGAGATGAACCCCAAAAGGAGATAGCAGCCCCCCACAGATATTGACGGTGAGTCAAGAGGAAAAGACATACGTAGGATGAACAGCAGATTTAGCACAGTGAGGTCCGCTTACTAGATAGCAGAAGTACAGGAAAGAGTCACTTCACGGTCAACTTCAAAACACTACTCAAAAACACCATCCTGAAATTACTTTAAAACTCCAGTGACAACTCATGCCACTGGAGTGGCAATTCCAGTCCACGAGAGCTTCCAGCTACAGAGAGTCACATTGCAAATAGCTGGACAAAAATAGAATAAACTAGAAACAAAATTCAACTTAGCTGAACAGGATCTTGAGGCAGGAGAATGCAACAGAATGCTACTGATACATTGTTGGCCGGCATCAGACCAGCAGCCAAGCAGGCTTAAATAGGAAACTCCCCTAATGGGTGTCAACAGGTGATCAAGGATAGAAGAAGGCAAATAAGTGGCACTACCATAAAACACCACCGGGGGAGCCCACAAACAGAATTCACAACAGCGGCCCTGCGCTTAGTAACCCAATGTTTACCCTGGTTACCCGGGGACTTCGGCATCGTTGGTCGCTGGAGAGCTGTCTGTGTGACAGCTCTCCAGCGACCACACAACGACGAAACAGCGACGCTGCAGCGATCGGCATCGTTGTCTATATCGCTGCAGCGTCGCTTAATGTGACGGTACCTTAAAAAAGATGAAGGGATGAGGATAAGGTATAAGATGGAGGTTGCAGTATAAAGGTTACAGGAAAATGCTCTCTCCAGCTCTCATGCACCTTTCTTCAAAGATGGCATTGGCACTGATAAGCAAGAAATTACAGCTACAATATTTGAGAACATATAATAACAAGTATATGGCAGCTTTATCAAGCATAATAATACAATTAACACATTATTCATATGTCCTAGTAATATCTGTAAGCCCTGAAGAGGATGGCTGGACAGAACATTGTCCATATGGGATAAATATATAGTTACATAGTGCAGGTTGATATGATTGCCTAATTTATAACTTTGATTTAGTTTAACTACTTTTGCACAAGAAATTCACTGTTCAAACAAATCTTTGGTTGTCATATTCTGATTGCCAAAACCCTTTTCTTTGTTTATAAAGCTGTGTGAAGCTTTAATTATTTGTGTAATTGGCTTCAGTTTTAATTATCACGATTTTGCGATACATACTACCTTTTCATAATTTTATATTTCCTGTTTTGTGATTTGGAATGAACAAAAATGACAATTCTGGTGTATTTGTTTGTTATTTTTTCCTTTATTTATGTTGGATTTACCATACACGACAAACAATCATATATCAGACTTTATCTTATTACTGTGTTAGAATTAATAAAATCATTCAATAGTCACCCTCCCCAGGTCCAATGCTCTGTCATCACTGCTGCTGTAAATATTTTCAAATCCAAAACCTATTCTCTAGGCTCAGTGGCCCATGCTGTCTACATTGGGAGAGCAAGTGATTGGCTGCAGCTCTTTTGGTATTATGCCACTTACGCAGCCGGTAAACAATCATCGATGCAGCGGCAGGAACACAATGTTGGACCTCAGGAGGTATAGTGCCGGCTAATTTTATTATCTTTATCACAGACATCCCACTGGCATGAAGAAAGGTGAAGTCATAAAACCTATTTAAAGGGAATCAGTCACTCCCTGGGACGCTTTTAAGCTATTACTATGGGCACACAGGTAATAGAATGGTTAAACCAGTCTTACCTGTATGCCTCATAGCCACTGTCTAGATGTTGAGAAATGCACTTTTAATGTTTTACGTTAATGATTTCTTCCAGGCTCCGGGGCGTGCGGTCCCTGAAAGAATTCTCTGCCTCCTCTCTTCATTATAGTACCACCCCTCTCCCATGCACATCACACTGACCTATGACGTACAGTTGCAGTGTCGTAATCCTGTACATGTGCCGTGCACTAACGCGATTATGGGTGCCTTATCCGTCCTTCTATGGGCAGTATCTTCATCCTGCTTCTGCGCAGGCACGAGCAAGTCACTGCGCAGCAGTAGAGACTTGCCAGCGCCTGCGCAGAAGATCGATGAAGACACTTCCCGTAGAAGGGCGGATAAGGCACCCATAACTGTGCGTGTGAATGGCACATGCACGGGATTACGGCTCCGTGCACCGCAAGAGAGGAGGCAGGGATTTCTTCCAGTAACCGCATGCCCAAAAGCCTGGAAGAAATCATTAACATAAAACATTAAAAGTGCATTTCTCAACATCTAGACCGGGGCTATGAGGCATACAGGTAAGACTGGTTTAACTTTTATTTCTATTCTATGTATTCTATTACCTGTATGCCCATAGTAATAGCTTAAACGCATCCCAGAGGATGACAGATTCTCTTTAAGTCCACTCAATTTTGCCTCGGTGCACTTCCCGTTCTATTGGATGGTATGCATATTGCAGCATAATCAATGAAGTTAAAGCGCCTGGTGCCACTTCCTTGACTTAACGATAAACTATATACTGTACACCACAACTCAATCCTGCTACTATATACATAAAGTGCTGGTCACCGTTATTGGCACCCCTTCATTTTTTTCATAGACTGTACAATATCTTCAGAAATAAATGTACCAGAGTTATATCCTCAGGATTTTTAATTAGTGGTCCAAAGTAATACAGAAAGAAAATACTATTTTTCAACTTACAATTGGCAATTTGAAAGAAGAAACAGAATAAACAGCATGTGCAGCAGTAAAGGCACCCCTAATTAATACTTGGTTGCACACCCTTTGGCATTGTTGACAGCCTCCAAACATTTCTTGTAGCCTTCTATAAGCTTCTCCCCAGCTGGTATTTTCACTTTTCCTTTGCAGTTTGCCCAAGCTCTTAAATGTTTGCAGGGTTATTTTTCCCAATGGCAGATTTCAGCATATCCCAAAGATTTTCAATGGGATTTAGGTCAGGACTCATTGATTTTAAAACAGTCCATTTTTCTTTTTCAACCATTCCTGTGTACTTTTGGATATGTGCTTTGGGTCATTGTCTTGTTCGAGGACCCATAATCTTCGACTAAAACCAAGTTTTCTTACACTGGGACGGATATTTCACTCTAAAATCTCATGATAATTCTCTAATTTCATGATTTCTGTGATACGGTCATGGCCTCCAGTACCAGATGCGGTAAAGCAACCCCACAGCATTATGGATCCTCCGCCATGTTTAACTGGTGGTAGGGTGTTCTTTTCCCTATAAGTTTCATTGTGCAGTCTGTCAACAAATTTTTCTTTTGCATTGCCAAAAAGCTCTATTTCCTCTGTCCACAGAACATTTTTCCAGAAGGATTGTGGTTTGTCAAGGTACTCTTTGGCAAAGCTCAGTCATTTTTATGTCTTTTCTTCAGCAATGGTTTATTCCTTGGCCTTCGTCCATAAAGCTCTGCTTGGTTTAGTGTGAGACATATGGTACTTGTTGAAACCATAGCCCCAGACTGTTCAAAGATGGCCTTCAGGTCTTTGGATGTTTGATTTGGTGTTTTTTTCCCACCATTTGCACCAACCTTCAAAGACATCTCTTGTCAATTCTCCTCTTTCCCCCACATCCAGGGAGGTTCTTGACACTTCCATGCTTGGCAAACTTCTTAATAGCATTGCACACTGCTGAAACCGGGGTACCAATGTCTTTGGATATGACCTTATCCCCTTTGCCCTTTGGAAGTCTTGTATTTGCTAATAATAGAAGTTCTGATGTCCTCAGACATCTCTTTTGTCTTCACCATTGAGACAAAAAGAACAGGGCCTACCATGTGGCTTTTTAAAACACTGAAATCATCATTCATTGGCTAATTCATGTCACATGGGCAACGAAAATTAATCACAAGTGATTCTCATTTGTGATTTACCACAGGCGAGTCAAAATGTGTTTCCATACTAATTTATTGTAAAGGAAGCCAATACCAGTGTCACTGCAAGCTTTAGATTTTTCTATTTTCCCCTCCCATTGTTTGTTGTTTTAAATTATTGTTTATCACTTGCTCTTTTGTATTTACCATGAGTGCTCTATACAAAACACAGTTTCACTTGATTCATTTAATTTATTCAGGAGAAATTCCACATTATGTACTTAAACTTCATGGGTGCCAATAACGATGAGCAGGACTGTATATACATATATAGTTTTAGATATTAAAAAATATGTATGTATATATATATATATATATATATATATATATATATAACTGTTTGTGTTTCAGACTGAAATATTTGTTTTCAATTACATTTATAACATTATAAACCCAAGTGCTGATACATTGTCCCCACTGCCACTAGCAATAACAATACACAAGCCAGATTTCAAAATTTTGCTCAGTGTGAATAGAATAATCACAACAGAGTCTTAAGGTTACATGGTGTTAAGAAAAGATCACATTTTACAGTAAAAATGTTCTTTTGTCCTTAGAAATGGATGCTTGCTTCACAATAACAATCCAGGCACATCAAAAGATGTTAATTTTTCATTTTCTAAAATCTGATTCCATCGCGCATCAACTATAAATTGTATAAATGTATACAATAGAATAGAGATGAATAGTATCTGTCAGAAGAATCCTACACAGCAATCCAGTAAAATATGTACAGTATATTTTTTGTTATATCATAGGAGCCTTCGGGTGACAGGTGGCTGACAGAGGGCATCTGTCAGTGGTTTCTGATACTGTAATCTGGTCAAAAGGACAACATCCATTGACAAGTTGAATTTAGGGACTAGAGGGAAATAAAAATGGGCCCTATTGTGTTAAATGACCCTAGTAGTTCACTTTTATTAGAAATATTTTTAAAATTCACTTGAAGTTTCATTGAAATGGAATGTGTCATCAGACAATCAACCATTTATTAAATTAAGTTTTTACAATAAAAATATTTTCAAACTTTTTTAAATCTTTTTTTTTTATTTTTCTGTATCATTATGTTTAAGAAAACCAGACAGTCATGGTGTTTTAACTTAATGCTAGGCTGATGTAGGAGCAGGACAAACAGAAGAAGGTCCCTGTGCAAGAACAGTGAATGGGCCCTTTGCAGTTCAGTAGATCCACATAATCCACAATTCCACCTGTTTTGTAGGTGATAGCGGGCCCTATTACCCCTTGGGCCCCTGTGTGGATGCGCAGGTTGCACCAGTGGTATGTGTGCCCCTGGGCTGATGCTTCCTCGTCTGTAATGATCATTTTTAAGTATTATTTATTTTCATTATAGGCTGTATAATTACAGATAACACATGCGCATTCAGCAGGTAAAACAGGAGCCATCATGCAAAATAGGTGATGGTCACAGCTCATCTACGTGCACAATCACTTTTCCACATTTCAAAGAGCATGCCTTGAAAGTTCTCCCATACAAGTTAGAACTAGTCTATTGCTGCCTATGGCCAATGAAAACTTGGCCAAGACAACTGCCACCACAATCAAATATAAAAATAAAGAAAATCCACAATAGAAAAATAAATAGTCCCTTTTTGGGACTGTTCAATTTTTCATTTTGTAGTTGATTCTGTCCTCTCCTTCCAATGGCCATTTTTTGTTATTTTTTCATTGCTGTAGCTTCATGAGGGATTGTTATTTTGGAACGATTTGGTGTTTGATTTTACCACATCATGTACAGAAAAATGTGGAAAAAAAATGATAAGTAAGGTGAAATTGTTGAAAAAACCTCCAATTCTGCCATGCTTTTCAGGTTTCATGTCTTTCATTGGCAAAATGATACTCAGTCAATACGATTATAGGGATACCAAACTTGTATAGCATAGTTTGATTTAGGATTTCAGTGGTGAAATAAAAATCATAAAGGTGTAAAAAAAAAAAAAAAAGGTTTGTCAGCATTTTCTGAGACCAGTAACTTTTTTATTTTTCCGTTGATGAAGCTGGGTAAGGGATTATTTTGGCATGCTGAAGTGACATTTTTATTGATTACATTTTGGAGAAGCTTTGAAATCTTAATCACTTTTTATTGCAATTTTGTAATAACTGAAATAAATGCAAAAATGCAAATGGTTTTTAATAGTTTGGAGATTTGTTTTAAATAATTGTATATTTTGATAGACTTTGTTTTTTTTGGATTTACTTTTTATTGCCAATATGGACCTTGAGCCTGCGATCATTTGCTTGCTCATACTTCATTACTCAATGTTGTACCTCTCCGTGTCCTATGAAGCTCAACCTGTGGCTGAGCTTCAGAGGAGTACCAACATGTCGTGATAGGAGTCTTCAGCAGGTTTGCAGATTGCAAACG
This sequence comes from Ranitomeya variabilis, assembly GCF_051348905.1. Classification (NCBI taxonomy): domain Eukaryota; kingdom Metazoa; phylum Chordata; class Amphibia; order Anura; family Dendrobatidae; genus Ranitomeya; species Ranitomeya variabilis. The sequence continues at coordinate 325,651,230 of NC_135234.1, forward strand.
GAAGAAAAGTGTGCATAGGAGCGGTAAGTAGAAGGTTATTCACAAAGTTGGAGTTAGGGTACCGTCACACAGTGGCACTTTGGTCGCTACGACGGTACGATCTGTGACGTTCCAGCGATATCCATACGATATCGCTGTGTCTGACACGCAGCAGCGATCAGGGACCCTGCTGAGAATCGTACGTCGTAGCAGATCGTTTGTAACTTTCTTTCGTCGCTGGATCTCCCGCTGTCATCGCTGGATCGTTGTGTGTGACACCGATCCAGCGATGTGTTCGCTTGTAACCAGGGTAAACATCGGGTTACTAAGCGCGGCCCTGCGCTTAGTAACCCGATGTTTACCCTGGTTACCCGGGACCTCGGCAGCGTTGGTCGCTGGAGAGCGGTCTGTGTGACAGCTCCCGAGCGACCACACAACGACTTTCCAACGATCACGGCCAGGTCGTATCGCTGGTCGTGATCGTTGGAAAGTTGCAGGGTGTGACAGTACCCTTACTTTTGGAACAATGCAACAAAAAAAAACATGCTGGCATGTAATTATACAGCAAAAATGGCTTCACATTTTTTTCAACAATTTCAATTGTTTTGTTAATGGACATGTAGGTAAACAGCAATTTCACACATGCCCATTTACAATCAGTATGAAAACTATTACAATTGAAAACCTGTCTTTTAACACCATTTTGTTGATTGTTTTTCTTGTACAAACCTTATTTGTTGCCTGTTTACTGAAAATTAACTTAGCGTTTCTAGGTATAGGTTTAGGATACGTCTTATGTCACACATGTCTGTTCTTTGTCTTGGAGGGTAAAAGCGATGCGGTTTCATTTTTTTTATACCACACTGCTGCAGATAATAGCAAATATATAACATATCCATGGGATTGTAATAGGTAAATATGTTTCATTCTAACTTCGGAGGAGGTACACTAGATTTCTTGTACACGAATTCTAGTAATCCAGTGAAAAAAAATATTTTCTAGTGAAAAAAACAGTTTCTCACTAGCCTGTAATGAATAGCTCAGAACAATGGACTTTTTGACCTAACGTAGGCTTGTCAAGGTGTGGAAAGTTTTGTGCAGAAGAATTTGAAATAATATTTTTTCAACTTCTGGTGAAATTTTACATCTATTGTTAAATCCGATGTTAGAGCATTTACTTTCGTTTGGCTCTATATTATAATTTGATTTTATGTGAGGAGCTTAGAGCATTTATCAGTTATGCTGGAAGGGACATTTTTGCAGCGGAGTTGGGATAGTGCATTTTGCTATAAGGATAGTTTCAGTAAATTGTTATTTAGTTATTGCTTGATCATAAGTACAATCTAAGGCCACGTGCACACTCTCAGTATTTGGTCAGTATTTTACATCAGTATGTGTAAGCCAAAACCAGGAGTGGGTGATAAATGCAGAAGTGGTGACGTGTTCATATTATAATTTTCTCCTTATTATTCCACTCCTGGTTTTGGCTTACACATACTGAGGTAAAAAAAAAACCTCACCAAATACTCAGTGAGTGCATGTGGCCTTAAAGCTTTTCAGTTTTTCCGAAGCTGCTTCAAAAGTTGCAACCAAAATGCTGCACCTTAGGCCGCCTGCACATGTAAGCAGGAGACCGAATGCAACACACCAAATGTACAAGGTGGGAACAGTCAATGATCTATTTCATTCCTTCCAAATTTACAATGTTTAGAGAACAGTCAATAATACAGATCAGTTTAGACAGCAGTAAACCATGCGACAACTTTGTTCAGCTTTTCTACTTTGATTATTTAAGTGACCAGTAAGTGGCTTGGTGAACAAAACATTGACGTTTTGTGTCCATGAAACTCCCCAGTTCTCAATCCAAATAAGATCAGTCAGGATTTGGCTCAGAAGCTAATATCCACTATGCCAGGCTGGATTTAAGAAGTCTTGAAAAAAGACTCATTTGTATCATAACTCTTCACTGCCAAGACATCATAAATCTCTCCTGATGAACCTGGTTGGGGGAAACGCGTCGAGAGTTGAGAGTTTACATCCTTCATCTAAGGAGTTATAGTATCATGAACGTCAGCCGCCTGCATGCAGTGCCACATTGTAGCAATAAGTATAGGCTATTTTGGGGACTTATTCCTTCTGTGCCCCTTGTGTATCATCTAATAGTTTGTTGTACTGGGACGTGCAATTACATCTGTGGTAACATTTGTTGATTTTTCAGTGTCATGCAGGCTGGTATTATTGATAGCTGCTGGAATATCTGTAAGAGTTATTGTGTGGTAGCACCAATGTATCCCTGTTTAATATATTAGATGGGCATCATAAGTATAAAATATAGTGCTGTTATGGTGCTTAGTTACCAATTTTTGATCATTATACTTTAAATGTATCAGCTATGAGTGATTAAGATTAATTGGGCTGACTCTGCTATTTACATCCATTTATCCTACCCCACACCTTCTCATTTAAAGATTTTTTTGTATTTTCATGACTATGAAAATTGTACATTCACACTGAAGGCATCAAAACTATGAATTAACACATGTGGAATTATATACTTAACAAAAAAGTGTGAAACAACTGAAATTATGTCTGATATTCTAGGTTCTTCAAAGTAGCCACCTTTAGCTTTGATGACTGCTTTGTACACTCTTGGCATTCTCTTGATGAGCTTCAAGAGGTAGTCTCCGGGAATGGTCTTCCAACAATCTTGAAGGAGTTCCCAGAGATGCATAGCACTTGTTGGCCCTTTTGCCTTCACTCTGCGGTCCAGCTCACCCCAAACCATCTCGATTGGGTTCAGGTCTATGCAGCGAACTTTATGAAAGCCCAAATTTGTATCTGTCTCACAGCTTTAGCCTTCACTGCACATACAGGTGCTTCTCACAAAATTAGAATATCATCAAAAAGTAAATTTATTTAAGCTCTTCAATACAAAAAGAGAAACTCATATATTATATAGAGTCATTACAGTCAGATTGATGTATTTCAAGTGTTTATTTCTGTTAATGTTGATGATTATGGCTTACAACCAATGAAAACCCAAAAGTTATTATCTCAGTAAATTAGAATACTTTACAACACCAGCTTGAAAAATGATTTTAAAATCCGAAATGTTGGGCTACTGAAATGTGTGTTCAGTAAAGGCACTCAATACTTGGTCGGGGCTCCGTTTGCATCAATTACTGCATCAGTGCGGCATGACATGAAGGCGATCAGCTTGTGGCACTGCTGAGGTGCTATGAAAGCACAGGTTGCTTTGATAGCAGCCTTCAGCTCATCTGCATTGTTGGGTCTGGTGTCTCTTATCATCCTCTTGACAATACCTCATAGATTTTCTATGGGGTTAAGGTCAGGCGAGTTTGCTGGCCAATCAAGCACAGTAATACTATTGTTTTTAAACCAGGTATTGGTATTTTTGGCAGTGTGGACAGGTGCCAAGTCCTGCTGGAGAATGAAATTTTCATCTCTAAAAAGCTTGTCGGCAGAGGGAAGCATGAAGTGCTCTAAAATTTCCTGGTAGGCTGCTGCGCTGACTTTAGTCTTGATAAAACAGTGGACCTACACCAGCAGATGACATGGCTCCCCAAACCATCACTGATTGTGGAAACTTCACAATAGACCTCAAGCAGCTTGGATTGTGGCCTCTCCACTCTTCCTCCAGACTCTGGGACCTCTATTTCCAAATGAAATGCAAAATTTACTTTCATCTGAAAACAACACCTTGGACTACTGAGCAACAGTCCAGTTCTTTTTCTCCTTGGCCCAGGTAAGACGCTTCTGGCGTTGTCTATTGGTCAGTGGCTTGACACAAGGAATGCGACACTTGTAGCTCATATCCTGGATACGTCTGTGTGTGGTGGCTCTTGAAGCAATGACTCCAGCAGTGAATCTCCCCAAAACTTTTGAATGGCCTTTTCTTATCAATCCTTTCAAGGCTGAGGTTATCCCGGTTGCTAATGCACCTTTTTCTACCACACTTTTTCCTTCCACTCAACTTTCCATTAATATGCTTGGATACAGCACTCTGTGAACAGCCAGCTTCTTTAGTAGTGACGTTTTGTGGCTTACCTTCCTTGTGGAGTGTGTCAATCACTGCCTTCTGGACATATGTCAAGTCAGCAGTCTTCCCCATGATTGTGGAGCCTACTGAAACAGACTAAGGGACCTTTTTAAATGCTTAGGAAGCCTTTGCAGATTTTTTTTGTTAATTATTCTAATTTACTGAGATAATGACTTGGGTTTTCATTAGCTGTATGCCATAATCATCAACATTAACAGAAATAAAAACTTGAAATAGATCACTCTGTTTGTAATGACTCTATATAATATAGGAGTTTCACTTTTTATATTGAAGAACTTAAATAAATTAACTTTTTGATGATACTCTAGTTTTGTGAGAACCACCTGTTTGTGTGTGCTGCCATGAGTAACTAGTGGATTTTACTGGAGCATTGGTTTGTCTTACTGAAAATGTTGTATTTTTTTCTTGAAGAGGTTGTTTGATGTGGAAAACCCTATTTATATGGCAGACCCTAATCTATTTGCCAGCGAAGAAATTGGGTATAAAGAGCATCTCTCTATTTGGGGGTCCCAACACATCCATGCCGGACACAGCATCTTAAATTCAATGCACACCATGTAATCGTTCATTTTCCCATTGGTAGCATTGCATTGCCTTGGCATTCCGAGTGCGGTCCAATTTTCATGTACTGTTAAGAGAAAGTGCAGAAACTTATTTTTATCGCATATAAGAAAACTGATGAAACTGTAATGAAATCTGATTAAACTATGTTCATTTTTCTCATACGTGAAAGAAAAATGACGTCTGAGGGAGCCCTTGCAGATATGTAACGAGAGGTGACAGATCCTGCTTACATTTAGGCTGGGGTCACACTGCTGTTGATACATGTGAGAGAATCGGGACGGTTATGCTAATGTCACTTAGATCTAACTTTGTCAGAGTCTGATCCGAGTCTCATCTGATTGTGATGCGATTCTCTTGCATCAGATTATCACAGCACAGGTGCCGAGAAGACGAAGAACATAATTTCTTCATGTTCTCCATTGTCTCTTTACACGGATGTCAGACTGCCCTTGGACTCACACCCATAGACTTGTATGGGTACACAGGATCCAACTATTGGATGCACCCGCAACATGCTGTGATTGTTTTCTCATACTAAATCGACTATGTTATACACTAGTGTGAGTGTGCCCTTATACTAACCACTAAAATCCTACAATAACGGTAGATACTATAGACAAAATAAAGGTCTGGATGTTATACTAAATTGTTTTGTAGATAAGACAATGTATTATGGGCTATGGTGTCTATTTAAAGCACAGCACAATTTTATTACATCTGTACTTGTTTTATTAGTCATGAGGATGCTAGTATTTGATATCTGGGAATAACTCTATCTACTATTTGACAGTTACTTAAATAACATTTTATGGTGGGTGCAAATGACATAGAAGACAGCTACATTAAAGCTAACATTTATACTGCTGTGTGTGAAGATGGATGAGAACAACTATGATGACAAGAATATAGGCAAAGGTGTATTGTACTCTTTAGAACTTACAACTTGGCTCACGGCCTTTTTCTGGCAGTCTCATAGACAGTGAATGGAGCAGAAATCAATTATGCATGCCTGCGCTCCATTCAAGACGGGTCTCTGCAGGCCTTTGGGTTCCAGTGCCTTGATCTCGGGATTCTGGGGAGTCCTAACAATCAGATCCCCAGTACGGTATATATAATTGCATTGGGGATAACTTCCAATTTGGGGTATAACCTTTTATTTGTTGCTATAGGGTACAGCTTTTCTTATCCCCCCGCTACCTGTTTTCCAGTTTTCCAAAAAGTAGCTATTTTTTGCCAATCCTGTCTTCTATACACCTGCCAAGTAAAATAATTAGCAGCTAATGCAATAAATAACATTCTTAGTTATGTTAAACTGTAGTACCCCTTGAGAACACCTGAGATATGCTGAGAGTACTTGCACCAGCCTAGGTTTTTGTATGTTTCTTAATCCCCTTGATATGGTGGAGGGAATGTGTGAGCGGATTTGTAAGGCCATTGTGTGCTAAATACTTGACTTTTTAAAAGTGGTTTACAATGTATTTATGAATTTAGTGTATAAAGTAGCATATTCCTGTAATCTTTTAATCCTTTCCAGTCGTATACCCTCCGAACTTTCCGATGTATAAAAGATGAAAAATAAAATAAAAATGCAGTTCTAGCAGGCAGAAATATCTGCAGGAGACTGTGGTATTATTATGATCCTTTTTGGTCAATCTAGGTTCAGTTTTGTTTTGTTAGCTGGAACAGCCACATATATGTATGATTGATGGTTGACCCTGGAAATATAGACACAGAGTTTCCATTTACAGGAAACTGTCTACTCCCTTCCTTCCTTTCTTCTTCACTCCTCCACTTTCTATATACTGGGCATTTTATTGTCTTGTAGCCTCTCCCCGATATTTTAGTCCTGGCCTCAATGTCACTGTGTTGGGTCAATGAGAATGTGATGTATTTGTAAAATGCAGCAAAAATGCCCTCATTTCTAAAGATTCATTTTGTAAGTCATCCAATTTTTTTTTTATATATTTTATTTCAACTAATGACCCCTTCACATGCATTGCCAAAACCATTTTCTTGCCTTTGGCCTGCTATCATATTCCATTACATAACCATTTACAGTTTTCCTTTTGTGAGCTGAGGGTTTGCAGATAAAGTTTCTGGTAGCTGTACATTTCATATGAAAATGACACAGGATTCTTAAAGGATTCTATTATCAGCTTTCCCTTTTTGTAAAGTACTTTTACCGCTTTCTTTGTTGTTGAAAAAAAGAGCTTTCTGGTTCCCCATTTCATCCTTACAGCCAGGCTACCTGAGAAAAGGGGCTTTATACCTGCCCATTCTAACTAGTGCTGAGAGGTGTGACAGGTGGGCTTGGATCATTTTCACCCTTCTTGTTAACCTAGAATGTGGATGATGTCTCTCCCTATGTCTTCCAAAATTAGTTAACCTAAGCCTTTGAGCTGAAGGTCGGCACAGGCCCTTTTCACTAGGCCCTAATCAAATCCCTAAAATCACCTGTCCTATGGTCATGCAGTGGCCTTCAGTTCAATGGTGATAGCTAGTTATGGTCGAGTGTGCTCGGCACTGCTTGATGCTCGATCAAACATGGGTGTGCTCGAACGAGTAGTGAGCAGTGCCAAGTATCTCTCTCGAGTGCTCGGAGAGAAAGTTCCGTTCTCCGGAAAAAGCTTCAGCTTGCCATTCACTTTCGTTATGCTCACTACTCAAGTTGAGCATGTCCGAGTTTTCCATGTGCTCGATTTGAGTACAGAGCACTTGAACATTTCAGTGCTTGATCAACACTAGTGGTAGCACAAGATCCACCATCCACAGGGGATGTCATTCACATGAATAAATGGAGAAGTACATGGATGGCTAATTTTGCAGAAAGCACCCTCATTCTAGTTCCCGACCATCAGGCCGCTTGGTGCTGATTGGTATACGGCGTGGGAAAAGGATAAATACACGCTCGCACATAGGAATACTTGCGCTGTCGAAAAATATCTTCGGCTGATTTGAAATGAAATTATACAATAGCTACAAAGAAGAACAGATCATTCCCTCCTGTAGCAATACGGATCTGTCACAATTACTAAGGGAAGTAATACTTGTACTGACGCACCAACCCATGTACCCACATAAGGAACAGGTGAAGCTTCTGAAGTAGTGTAGAAGTCATCTTCTAAATGGGTAAGGCTAGGCTCGGAGGATTATACTGTAATCCTTGTATCACCCGTGTTTTTTTCACATCATCATGGCATCAACTTCATACATGAACTGTATATAAAATTTACAAAACCAGAACCTTGTTCTTTTCTTAATATTTGCAATGGATCCGAACAAAAACAGATTCCATATAGTGTCTATATGGTATCCATTGTTTAATGCACTTAATGCACCCATTGAGATTAATGCATGAGTCTGATCCAAGAATAGATCAGATCAGTGCTGACCATTTTGCATTAGTGTGTATAGGCTGAAAGCTATCCGTTTTGCATCCCGACAGCACATGGACGTAAAATTGTCTTTTCTGAACAATCCCTTAGGCTACAATGCAACCTCAGTCACACGTTCTGTCATTTTTACAGGAAGGAAAAGTGCAGTATTCTTTTCTGTAAATAATAGACACGCAAACAATCCAAACTGACCCCATTATAGTCAATAGTGTCCCCTAGGCACTGTTTGTATCTGTCATGTGAAGGATCCCTTTCCTGCAATAGTCCCATTTTACTGTTCCTATAATGGAACGGAAAAAAGTATGGTAACTCAGAATGCTACTGAGAAGCCAGCCTTGCGCTCAAGGGTTAACTCAGACGAATTAATGGAATGAAATAAGATGACAATGTAAATTCAGTTACATGTACTGTGGAAAGCTGGTAACATTTTATAGAAGTAACTGACTCTTGCTTGATGTGAAATGTCTGATTGGTTATGAAGTGATCTTGCAGCCATATGTTTTCTCCCTGCAGTCATATGCCAGCATGCTAATTAAATGATTGAAATAAATGCAGACTAGCAGAGTAAGGCTGCTGTGAGAACCGCTCCAACAACCCTTTTGCAGGCAAGGATTGCCACAAGTATTTCGCCTTTTTACATGTAAATGGCTCAGTGATTCCTAAATTAGCTTGTTGGACATCCCTTTTAATTTTCTTACACCCAAACAACCTCTGTAACAACTAGAAGCAATTTAGGAGTCTGAAGTGAGTGATGCGACAAAGGGTACCAATGGCCTTCAGCACTTGCCGTCCTCACTCTGTGTTTTCTTATGGCTGAGCTTTTGCAACTCTTAGATGACCCACTTCACAATATTAGCAGTTACAGTTAAAAGGGTTGTCCAGTTAAAATAAGTTATCACTTATAACACAAAGTAATCTTACTAGCAGTGTTTTTCTATAGCGATCACATGGCTGAGTGCTTAATTTTTTGTTTTTATTTGCAATAGCGCTCTCTTACTCTCTTACTCATACTTTTGTCCATATAGTTGAAATATGTCTCTACACTGTATGTATGTATCTTATTGGGTGACTCCTTTGCCTTGTAGCTGGCTGCACATTTGAGGCCCATAGTGATATTGGCCCCTGTGAGGTGACACAGAGCACACAGGATGACTTTGATTGGCTGTTGGTTCTTGACCCTCGTGGAAACCCTGATTTACCCCAAGGTAAGTTAATATGACCTTTTCTCCCCTTATTTATACGTTTTGTGTAATTTTGCCCTTTAGTACACTCATTAGTCCTTTATACACTGTTTAAAAAATAAAGGGAACACTTAACACAATGTAACTCTAAGTCATTCACACTTCTGTGAAATCAACCTGTCCAGTTATGAACTGTTGGAACAGGCAACAGATAGAAATGACAGGCAATTAACAACACAACCCCTATAAAGGAGTGGTTCAGCAGGGGGTGACCACAGACCATTTCTCTGTTCTCATCCTTTTCGGCTGTTGAGTTGATCACTTTTGCATTTTCTTATTGCTCTTACCCCCATAGGTACTGTACTGTACTACACAGTAGCATGAGATATTGTCTACAACCCACAGAAGTTGCTCAGGTAGTGAAGCTCATCCAGGATGGCACATTGGTGCGAGCTGTGGTAAGAAGGGAAGCTGTGTCTGTCAGCACAGTGTCCAGACCAGAGCATGGAGCAGATACCAGGAGAGAGGCCAATACAACAGGAGATGTGGATGGGGCTGTAGGAGGGTAAGAACCCAGTAGCAGGACTGCTACCTCCTCCTTTGTGCAGGGAGGAACAGGAGGAGAAGTCCCAGAGCCCTGCAAAATTACCTCCAGTAGGCCACTAACATCCATATATCTGCTCAAACTGTCAGAAACAGACTTCATGAGGGTGGTATGAGGGCCCGACATCCACAAATGGGTGTTGTGCTTGCAGCCCTACACTATGCAGTGCAATTTGCATTTACCAAAGAACACCAAGATTGGCAGATTCAACACTGGCGCCCTGTGCACTTCACGAATGAGAGCAGGTTCACACTGAGCATATATGACAGATGTGACCAAGTCTGGAGACGCCGTGGAAAATGTTCTGCTGCCTGCAACATCCTCCAGCATGACTAGTTTTGCAAGGGGTCAGTAATGGTGTAAGAAGGCATTTCTTTGGAGGACTGTACAGCCTTCCATGTGCTTGCCAGAAGTAACCTGACTGCTTTTAGGTACCTCAGACCCATTGTGAGACCATATGCTGGTGCGGTTGTCCCTGGGTTCCATTTGATGCATGACAATGTTAGAACTCATGTGGCTGACGTGTGTCAACAGTTCCTGCATGATGAAGACATTGATGCTATCGACTGTCCTGCCCATTCGCCAGACCTGAATCCAATCGAGTACATCTGAGACATTGTGTCTCGTTCAATACACCAACATTGCACCACTGACTTGTCCAGGAGTTGACTGATGCTTTAATCCTGGTCTGGGAGGAGATCCCTCAGGAGAACATCTGCCACCTCATCAAAACCATGCTCAGGTGTTGTAGGGAGGTCATACAGGCACGTGGAGGCCACACACACTATTGAGCATCATTTCCTTGTATTGAGGCATTTCCACTGAAGTTGGATCAGCCTGTAATTTGATTTTCCACTTTGATTTTAAGTATCATTCCAAATCCAGACCTCCGTGGGATATTAATTTTGATTTACATTGATCATTTTTATGTTTTATTGTTCTCAATTCCTCTATGTAATGACTAAAGATTTGCAACTGTAATATTTCATTCAATGATATCTAGGATATGGTATTTTAGTGATCCCTTTATTTTTTTGAGCAGTGTATAATAGATCCTTGTTATTACCCTGATTTTTGATAATGCATTTATTGTTTTCCTCGCTTTCACAAAAAAAAAATTATTATATTGAATCAAATTTGTCACCATCATTTGCTATGTAATCTGAGAGCACCATGATGTAGGGGTGGAGTCCTTGACTCCAGCGATGTTTCACTTACTGGGCTGTGTTTTGCTGTTTCAATACAATCAGTGCTTCAATACAATCAGCAGGAGATTACCACTAAAGGACAAGTGGCCTCATGCCTCCTAGTCCAACCCTGCCCCCACCACTGATTAGCAGCTTTCTGTCATTTTACAATGTACACAGCAAGGTGTCAAACTGCAGTGTGGAAAGGGCTATACATGCCTCAACATCTCAGCTCTTCTAGATCTGCAGCAGAGAAAACTTCTGTTATAACTGCTGCACTCAGTTATCTAAGTGATATAGAGCAGGAATTAGGGTCTCTGTCCCTACGTTATGCTGCGGTCAGATTAAATAGCAAAAACAGGTTGACAGGTTTTTATCCCTTTAATGAACATCTTTCCTGCTATATAATTCACTATGGCATAAGATTCACTGTTATGAATGTTTTACCCATGTAGGTTCTTACCTTTTGGTCAACTCATCTGAACATGTGTCAGGAAAGCGTGCTCATCTCCTCTTTCAACCCCTAAGTGAAAATGATACCCACTGCTTGCAGTTCAGTTACCTTCTGCATAGCAGAGATGCAAGAGGTCCTGGCTCTTTACGGGTATATGTACGAGTCAATGGTGGACCTTTGGGCACAGCTGTTTGGGAGGTATCAGGACCACGTGGAAAGCAGTGGCAGCAGGCCGAACTTGCTGTTAGCACTTTTTGGCCCAGTGAATACCAGGTAATTAATCATCTGGAAAAATGTGCACTTTTTAATATTGCAGAAGTACTGTGACCATGTGAAATGGAGGCGGGGAGTAGTCATGGCGGAGGGTGGCAGTACTGGCACACCCTGGCCCTCCGTCTCATAAACACATTGCCCCTTTTGCAGTGCAATTGGGGGTCCACTTACTTGTGTATCAGAGTCACCTTGGTCTGCTGGGGCTTCATTCCTTTAAGCACCACATAATGACAGGCTGAGTCCCCATCCAGTTCCAACAAAACAACTTTACTCAGTTCTATACACAGCTCATCCAGTTTAGTCACAGAGATAACACAAGATTCTTCACAGAGTATAACTTTTCCTTTTCCTGTGCTCTCCCTCACTCCTCCAGGAATATCGCAGGGTCGTACCATCGCCTTCAGTACCGCAGCTTCCTGACTGGCCAGCCTAACTCACTTAAGGAGTTCTCAGTCCATTTCACACTGGACATTTAGGATAGTTCCCATGAAATTAGCTGCTACCATCTTGATACTGCCATGTATTCCTCCACCACCATATAACTATCAGCCCATAGGCCCTGGACTGCTGGGCTCCCATCTTGAATGTTGCGAGATACAACTGCCCTGTCCTGGCTCCCAACCTTCTCTGACTAACTCCAGGAAGTGCCCCCCAGCTTACATCCAGTTGGCCCCTCCTTACTAACTAGATCCTATTGTTGTATCTAATTCCTATTGTGCCCCCCTAGTGGGCTAAAACTATATCTCACACTTTCCCTACATCTACACAATACAGGGAATATATATATTTGCAACACATTACATAATATAGTAATATTAAAATACACATACCACATATCGGACATACACAATATAGCAGCATTATAGGACATATTAAAAGTACCAGCTTCTCAGGGACGTAGAAACATGGGCGAGGGGAGTGGGGCACAAACCAGTCCTTGTACACCCCTTACACATGCACACTCTCATTGTCTCTTTAGAAGTGAAAAAGTTGTTGGCGACTGTTGACATTTCTGCGATTGTAGCATGACTTTTCTCCCCACCAGTTATACTGCAATTTCACTTCGACTTTCCAATAAACCTTCCTACTGTGGAACCTTAGACAACTACCTTTGTCCTTGAATTAAGAACTGTTGACTTTCTTTGACTACTGAGCCTTGTTAAATTTATTTATTTTTTTATTGACAAGAAAGTTTAGATTCATTATGACCCTGACATTGAATTGTTACTGTATAAAAGATGTAGTACGTTAAGCCAATGTTTAATTGTCACGCTGCCTTCAATAACCCTGAGAATATCTGATAATTCAGATGTTAGCGTATAACATAATATGTGAATGTTGCTATTGTCATTGTCACTTTCCTGAGTGAGATTTCTAGATTGTCAGGTATAACCTTCAGGTTGTGTTAGACTACAGACAGTCATCTTTAGGTTACATGCTGTTTGCGTTCTTGTACCATTCTTACAGAATTCAACCAGAACATCTAAACAGATTTTACACAAGTATGCAATTAGGGTGTGAATAATGCCACATTAAACCTCAAATTTAATGGATTTAAAGGATTACCTTAAATTGAAGACATTTCTTGCAAATCATAGAATTTTGGGAGTCTGTAAGCCAGACATTATCAAAAGCATTGTGCTTCTGGCTTCTATTTCTATTCTTTTTTTCTAGCATTATTAGTGGTCTCAAACATCTGTTATATTGCAGTCTATAGTATGTGTTCAAATTATTGTAAGTTCAAGTCCTCTAGGGAGACTAAAACTAAAGTAAAATTTTAAAAAGTTTTTAAAACTCTAGAAAAATAAATTCAGAAAAATTCAAATAACCTTCTTTTCCCCTATTAAAGATAAATACCGTAAGTAAAAAAATAAAATTATTCAATATTTCTGCATTCATCAATGTCTAGTAGAATATTAAATTAATTAACCCATATGGTAAATACGGTAAAGCGAGTACTCAAAATGCTATAATTGCATTTTTTTGCTTCCACATTTCCTTAAAAAAATACACAAAAAATTGATAAAAAAATGAGGTCTCACACAAAGTTTTTTTTTACAAACTTCTGAATTGTTTCACCTCTTAAATCAAAAGTATGTAAGCTTTGTATCCCTGTAATTGTACTGACGTGGAGAATTGAGGTGTCCTACAAAGACAGGCGTTACAAATGTCTATGAACTCTGATGGTGTGAGAAGTCAGCTCTTCAGCCATTTTTACACTCATACAAATGTAAGTAGTGTAAGGGCTATTGTGAAGTTTGGTAGCAGCCCCCCATAAGAGAACTACTAAGCCCAGGAGAAGCAACCCTGCGCCCTGAGCCTTTGTTGACAGGACTCCAGTGAAATCTGTGCAGCCGCATGGGACATAGTGTCCTGCGCTATTCAAGACGTGCCCAACTGCCAGACGACATCAGTTAGGGATAAGAGGAGAGATGTCTAGACACGATCCTTAGTTGTCAACGGTGGGAAGAGCCCTGAGGTACTTTCCTGCAAGCCTGAGGTGCCGTGGATGGTAAGGCCCAGGCTGAGAGGAGAAGTTTTGGTGCCTGTATAGTGCTAATAGTGCTATATGCAGCGGAGTGAGGACAGCTGCTACACATTGCCGGAAAAGAGCTGGTTCATCACACCATGAGGGGCTGTTGGCTCAGTGTACTGAATAACTGTGGAGAGCTGTAATCATTATCGTTAACTGCTCCAGTAAAAGTGAGTCTTTCTTCCTATTGCATCTGAGGTCTGGACATTGTTTATCTAGATGGACTGATTCTGCATCCCTTCCACAACTTTCCCCTTTTTATTCTGCTCAGGATTGCCCGCCGGCCGGAAAGACCACCGTGACAGCTTGCTGCCATTACGCCCCTGCTCGGTGGAGGCTGACCCAGACAGAATCATGTTTACATGTCATTTTTACCATACAATGATCGTCATAAAAAGAAAACCCCTTCTTTTCCAATACCTACAAGCTAAGAGTTACGTAACAAAAATTACTAGAACATCTTCCCGATTCTTCATATGGCCAAATAGCCACCAATTACAAATTCATCCATGGCGCCCTGGATTATGAGCAGTTTCAATTTCCGCTAACAAAATGGCAGATTGAGGACTCCATCTTGTCCTGCAGCACCAATCTGAAAGCTGTACATCAAGCCCACAAATTCCTCCTTGAGCTCGTTTTCTAGAAATGAGACTGAAAATTTGTCATAGATCTTATTTACTCCGCAAAAAGGTCATAGAATGGGGCTGTACACGAGCTTCATGTACTCACTGAGCTGCCTCCTACGGACCCAGTGATCATGTGACTGATGGATGTAGTGATGGAAACTGCTGTGTCCTAGGAGTCCCAGTCAGCTCTGCTATGAAGCCAGGAGGCTAAATATCCAGTGTAACTTGGGCTTAGATGCCAGTCCCAGTTACAGGAGACATCACTTAAGAAATTAAGCATTTACCGGTAAATGTTGAAATGTCCCCCCCATAAGTCTTTTATTAGCCTTTTGGATACCCAATGTGGCAAATATATGAAAAACAAATGCAGTAAATAAAAAAAGCAGGAAGAAAATAAATACATTAAATAAATGTTGCTACCAATCTAAATCACTGTTACTAGCCCCTTCTCTGTAAAAACAAAAAATGGTTCAGTAGATAAAAATGAATTGCTACAGAACAAATTGTAAAGTGTATTTTAGTGTTCCTTTGTGAAAAAAGAATATATGAAAATAAGACAAAATTATACCTTGCATATCATGAAAAAAAAGATGGAAAAATGATTTGCATATCTGGATGAGAAAAAATGTCACAGTCCTTTAAACTTCATGTGTGAAAAATCCCCAAAATGTACCTGATAATGCACAGGGGGGAAATGGGCAGATCTTAAGTTGGTTAAAATACATTCTTTCTTAGGCAAAGCCCACATTAGTGGTTTAGTCTTGGCTTACTGGCAACTGACTTATCCAAGATCCTATCCCAATATGTAGTAGGTGTAATAATATTAGCAAGTACCTCCAATTAGAAATGTAGTATACTTTTTCTGATTCGCTATGTCTCTTTCCTCATGTGCAGACATTGCAGGACCTTAGGTATCCATGGTTACGACCACTAGCAACTAGCTAACTGTCACTATACCAGTGGTCATAACCATGGATACCTAAGTTCCTGCAATGCCTGTACATGAGGAAAGAGACATAGTGAATAAGAAAAACTCTGCTACATTTCTAATTGGAGGTATTTGCTAATATTATTATTACTATTATTAATATTACACCTGCTACATATCAGGATAGGATCTTGGAGATGGGAATACCACTTTAAGGCATAAATGACCAACATCCTGTATCTGAAGCAATCAGTATGTAATAATTGGGAAAAGTGCTGAAACACAGGATTACAGAATGACTGGTATGTGCATGGTATTATGGAGCTGAAATAATGCGAAGAGTTGGCAACAGTGCTAATCCGATATGAACTGCTTACTACAAGTGTAATGTTGCTGTAGTCGCTGTCCCATACTTTGCTTTGCCGCAATATACTCTGTAATGTTAGAATAATACCTCTAGTGTAGCCCTAAGTACAAAGAAAAGTAGTTTTTTGTTTTTAATTGGTAACTCTGCTATTGGATCTGTTTTTGCGCTTTATTGTAGGTGCTATTTGAAGCTGAGGTGTCAGGAACTCCACTAGGATATATTGCACTGGATGATATTCTTCTTCTTAGTTACCCCTGCAGTGAGTAATTCAGAACATGACACTTTGGTCTTATAGGAAATGAAAAGTGTCTGTAACAACTTCTTCTCTCACAGCCCAGGCTCCTCACTTCTCCCGGCTTGGGGAGGTGGAAGTTAACGCTGGGCAGAATGCCACATTTCAGTGCCCTGCTGCTGGCAGGGCAAATGAAGGCGAGACCTTCCTACTGCAGGTGAGAAGAAGCATCATTTATGAACACTGAATTGAATGGGGCATATAGATGGCAGGGATTTGAATAGGACGGCATGAAGCCAATTAGAGAATGTGGCGTCTGAATGAGTACATGTTGAATGGATGCCTATGGTTATTGTGTCGGTGACGCAATTCCTCAGTATGACTACTACATTGGGCCTATTCAGCTGCGAATATGACTTTTCTGTGCAGTGCAGATGAACATAAAGTTTGCAGAAGAAAGTATAAGTTTCTATGGTTACGTCTTGAACAAATGATAGCGTCTACAGATAGTTTAACTTTGGTATAATTAGTGATTGCAGTGCTGCTGGGAAATGAGTAGATGCTGTGTCAAAAGAATGTGATGGTGTACATTCATTCATAAACTGAGTAATCATGTTCATTCACAAGCCGGATAGTCGTACAAAGTACTGCGTAAGACACTTGTCTCGGCTGAATACGCTTTTGTGAAGATCACGGTTGAGATGCAACCTATGACTCGGATTGGTTTTAATCATCTAAATTTATTGTCGGTTTACAGAGGCAAAATGGAGGCATCACATCTTCAGGGATGATTCAACATGTCAGTCACTGGCGGCTCTTGGCTTCTTTCCAGCTGTTTGAAGCTGGGAGAGATGATCAGGACCTATATCGCTGTGTGAGTCGCTCCATTTTTGGTGCAGGAGTGTCCAACTTTGCTGAGCTTGTGGTGAAAGGTGAGAGCAGAAAATATATGATTATCTTTCCGAACATTTGTCTATTCTGTTGTGTGTTCACCCTGGGATTTTTTGCTGAGTTTTTGGAGCAGAAACTTTCCAAAAATCACAGAGTTCAAATGCCACTAAGTTTGATCAGATAGTTGGGGTATCTGCAGATGACATATTTGAGAAGCTTGTCATACCCTCCAAGTTTTGACACACAAGGAAGATGGTTTAGGAGACGCTGGTGGTGATTTTCCTCAAGCTGTTGCTGGTGTTTTTTTAACTTGTATACGTAAACTAATGTGCAACTTCTAAGTGCAAGCCGCCTGAAGAATGATTAGGTCCTTTTTTTTAGCCACTTGGCATCTTTGGAAACTTGAAAAGATTAGCAGCTCCAAAGACTGAAATACGAACAGCAAGTAATTTTCACATTGAAGTGCATGTGTTCATTCTTTTTAATACTTAAGCGCTTTTTCAGGCAATTTATGGACCAATTCTGCTCCAAAACTCCTCAAAAATCAAATTTTGAATGAATCTCCAGTTTTCATCACCTGCTTCTATACATTTAGCATTTGTAATATCCAAAATAATCACAATGCAATCCTAAGTCACTTTGTTACTGATCTCATACTAACTTATTACCACTGAATATCACACAGAACCACCAACGCCTATTGCTCCACCTCAACTTCTAAGGGCTGGTCCCACCTATTTGGTTGTACAACTAAATACTCGCTCCATTACTGGTGATGGGCCCATCGTGCGCAGGGAAATTGAGTATCGTGTGAGTGGTGGATCCTGGCGGGAAAGGCATGCTGTCACTTCACACACATACAAACTGTGGCACTTGGACCCTGATTCACAGTATCACCTGTCTGTGTTACTTACTCGCCCTGGAGAGGGGGGCACCGGGAGACCTGGACCCGCACTAATCAGCAGGACAAAGTGTGCAGGTAGGAGACCTTATGAATATAATGTATGTGTCAAGTGAATTTTGTAGGTTCCAACAAGCAGTGGCATAGTGTTTAGAGTCCACAGTACCATTTCATGCCAATTAACCAGAGATGGCATTCATAAACTGTCCAATATTTGTTCTCCTTGCAGAGCCCATGCGAGCACCCAAAGGCCTTTCCTGCACAGCAGAGCAACCACGCCAACTAACTCTGCACTGGGAAGCAGTTGGCTTTAACATCACTCGCTGCCATACCTACTCAGTGACGCTGTGTCACCACCATGAATCCAGCACTGTGCAAGACTGTGTAACAGTGGAGGGGGGTGCTAGCCACTATACCCTTCGTTCTCTACCTCCATACAGTGCTGTACACTGTCGCCTTTCTATATCCAATCCAGAGGGCCGAAAGGAGGGCAAGGAGGTTACTTGCTACACACAGGAAGATGGTTTGTATCATCAGCTTAATTTCCTACTGCTAAAATCACAGCTAATTGTCAGGAAAGGTTCTTAGGCAAAAGCATAAAATCTCAAAAATTGCTATAAAACACCTTCCAAAGCGGTTAAAAAAGCATGTGCAGCACCCCAGAGTCCTGGTCGTTGCAGTAGCATGGTTCAGCCACTAAGGGGGGCCATGCTGCGTTCGATGGCACGGAAGGAGTTCTCTGAGCAGGTATCACAGTCACCAATACATTTCACAGCTGGGCCTCCGGGGGGAGCTAAGGGTGCTATTCATTAGGCCACTCCCCACCATAGTGGGTAAACTGGGGGTCAGGCAGGAAGTTAGAGAGAACGCTGACGGGATTGAACGGAGCAACACCCTGTGGCAGGGGGTGTTGTGAAGGGAGAGACTGTAGGGTCTCTGCCAGGGGTGGGATCCTGGCAGAGGCTTGGCATTGAAAGAACGTAACGGGTCCGCGCAGGCTCCTGGAAGCGGCGGGACTCAAGAAAGGACTAGAAGCGAGATAGATTGTGCTGAGTGAGAAACGAAGTCAAGCGAAAGGAGATACCAGTGAGGGTTGTGCTGAAAGAGGCAGCACCTTACTGAGGCGCACTACCGGTGGCCGGAACGCCGTGGAGGTAAAGAGTTTCAAGCTATACCTCAGACCTACGGCAGGGCAGTTAGCTTTAGGCGGACTGTCTCACGCATCACCCAGGAAGGCAAAGGGGGGTACCAACAGGAGAGGGGCGCAGATAGAGTCCCGGAAGATCTCCGAGCCTCCCCGTCATACGGGTGCGTTCCTACCATAGTATCTGGAGGGACGAGGAAGATCATTGCGAATTAAGTTGTTGTGAGGGAACACGAGAAACAGACACAACAGTTGTGGGGTACTTTCCGTAAGCACAGCAGGGAAGGACTGCAACACATAGCGCTAGAAGGAAGGCACCGATTTCCACCTGCAAGGAGAGCTCTGGAAGTGCCATTGGACCGGCCGGACTTGCGCAGCCTGGTGAGCCGTATTCTGGACTGAGGACCCAGAGAGCTTCAGTAAAGAGGTAAAGAGACTGCAACCTGGTGTCCTCGTTATTTACCGCGACCTGCACCCCACAACTGCACCGCTACACCGTTACTACACCACTTATTGCACCGGACGTCCCCCATTGACAGACAGGGCCACGGACCGGGTCTAGCCACCGTGACAACCCCAGGACTGAGACCTAGAGGCCCGGCTCCGGGTACCCCTCGGCCCTGCGGCGGTGTGGGGGCGCTCCAACTTGGCGTCACGAACAGGATCTACTTAAGCCTGAAGAATCAGGTCATGTGTGCCTAGAGACTGTGATTTACTGTGCTTGGACTGTACTTTATTGCAAGACTGTGTGCTGTGCCATTTGCCGCCAAAATCCGCCGCCATTGCAGCGCTGAGGAAAGCGCAGGAAGAGAAGAGGGGCGTGGAGTGGGCGTAGACGAGCTGGAGAGCGCGAACAGTAATGGCCGCCCAGTCTAAGTATTTCTGTGTCCTGAGGACGTGCCCGTCAACAGCTGAGGTATGCCTCCTGATCTTGGTCGGAGGGTGGAGACCATGGGGACGGGGCCGCCCACGGAAGAGACCGCGGGAAGAAAACGCGGAAGAGGAGAAAAAGATGGCGACATCCAGAGTGCCACGCGGAGCTGACCCGGCTCGGCCTGAGGATACGCAGCCTGAGGTAGCCTCAGGGACGCCCACACTGCGGGGTTCGGCCTTGGCAGGGCCACCGATGGGACGACCCCCTCCGCCGATGTCCGCGGAGTGTGCGGCTGCAGCCGAGACCCGACAGCTGGCACGCCGCCTAAAGGTTGACACCCGTGTGCTAGCTCGGATGGGGCAGCCAACAGAAATCCGCCTGTCCCCAGTGTCCCTTGCTCCTTCCCACCTGGCCGCATCCGAAGATACACCACCGACGCCGGACTTGAAAATAATCCCGGATGCGGAACACTACCGGCGTCCGATGGCAGCCTGGCGGAGCCGGCCCCAGCCCGCTGAGCAGATTGACCTGGTAAGCCCCCCAGAGATCCCACCGTCGCACTGGGGTGTAGTGGTGGCCTTCAATCCCCAGTCCGGACGGGGAATAATCCAGGAGATCGGGGAGCCACTACAGGTCCGTGTGGATCGGATAGAGGTGGAACCAAGCAGCGGGAGGTTTGATTGCAACTTAGAGCCAGGTGATGCTGTCACCTACACGCGGTGGAGGAGGGCCGCGGGTGAGACGGGCTGGATAGCCCGAGGCGTGCAGCGATGCGTTGCCCTCCAGGCTGCTGCAGGAGCACCGGAAGACGATACTCCGGCGAGGAAAGCTGCAGAGCCCGGTCCCGCGGAACCATCAGAAGCTCGACCTCACCGTGCCCCGGGGGAACGTGTACGGTTACCGACCAAGAGGATCTCCCAGCGGGGGATTCTGGCACTGCTGGGACCGGAACGACGCCCTGGCTCACCAGAACGATCTGTTGGTTTGGTGAGGCCGGAGAGAAGACCCCCCGCCACATCTCAACGGTAAAGTAATACCATTGAAAAATGTACATAGTTACTGTTCTTCTAAGTTGCTGCTAAACCCGTTTAGGGTTAAAGGTGACCCCTTGTTGACCCGGGGCCACTGTTGTTGTTCTCAAAGTTTTGCACAAGTTTAAAAAAACTGCAGAAATCATGAACTGCGCATGATTCAAACTCTCCCTTGTAAGAAGTTGCACCTTCTTGAAGGTGCTCCCTACTGGTTTTGGTTGAAGACACTTTGCGAAGATATTTGCCTTATTTGTTTGAGTTAAAGACACTTTGCGAAGATATTTGCCCTATTTGTTTGAAAGACACTTTGCGAAGATACCATGCCGGAACCTTTGCATGGGCTGGTAGGCTGAGAAGACGAGCTACCTCAGAAAGACTTGGTCCCCTCTTAAAGGGGATGTGACGAAGTAAATTTGAAAGAGATACTGTTACCGAACAGTAATGTGATAATGATGCCTTGAAAAAGAAAATGTAACTGTTTTACATGCCGAGTTATATGTGTTGAAGTTGTTGAAATGTGAAATCTGAATAATGTTTTGTGGAAAGGAAAGATGCAGAGAGCCCGTAGGGGTAGATGTAGAAGCCTGCATAGTTGAAAGTAAAAGAAGTAATAATGAAGGTGAGGATAGAAGGTAAACCCCGCGTCCCCATTGAAAAGTTACTTTGTTACTAAGGACAGAGAGTGAACCCGTAGGGGTTAGAGAGTGAGTCCTTAAAGGAGCCGAGTAGAGCGGGCTCAGAGTTCTTTAAATGAAAGGAATGTTATGTCTATACTGTGTATAGTAGCGAAAGGCAGAAGGCCCTGGCTGAACAGGGCGGTCCTGTAAAAGAAAGGAGAGGCAGTAGGCCTGGTGCCGTAGGGACAGGCGGTCCTGCAGGTTCACAAGAAGGAGAATGTAAAGTTGAAATGCCTTATAATGTGATTATAGGAAGGCCTTTGATAGACTAAGAGTGTGAGTTTCTTAAAGGCAATGTTAAGTTATTGTTCTAAAAATTGCGCTAAGTAGAATACCCGGTTGGGTAACAGAAGTTATTTATGCTCTGTAATTTATAATGTTGATTATGTTTGTAACGTTAAAAGTGTCCTCACCTCCCATAAAGGGAAGCCTACTTAAGTATACTTATTGTTATTTGCACTCAACAAAATTGTATGTCTTTTTGCTAACCTGTATTGTTGTTTTTCTTCCCAGTCCCGGAGTACTGTGTTTAACCAGGGGGGAGTGCAGCGCCCCAGAGTCCTGGTCGTTGCAGTAGCATGGTTCAGCCACTAAGGGGGGCCATGCTGCGTTCGATGGCACGGAAGGAGTTCTCTGAGCAGGTATCACAGTCACCAATACATTTCACAGCTGGGCCTCCGGGGGGAGCTAAGGGTGCTATTCATTAGGCCACTCCCCACCATAGTGGGTAAACTGGGGGTCAGGCAGGAAGTTAGAGAGAACGCTGACGGGATTGAACGGAGCAACACCCTGTGGCAGGGGGTGTTGTGAAGGGAGAGACTGTAGGGTCTCTGCCAGGGGTGGGATCCTGGCAGAGGCTTGGCATTGAAAGAACGTAACGGGTCCGCGCAGGCTCCTGGAAGCGGCGGGACTCAAGAAAGGACTAGAAGCGAGATAGATTGTGCTGAGTGAGAAACGAAGTCAAGCGAAAGGAGATACCAGTGAGGGTTGTGCTGAAAGAGGCAGCACCTTACTGAGGCGCACTACCGGTGGCCGGAACGCCGAGCAGGTAAAGAGTTTCAAGCTATACCTCAGACCTACGGCAGGGCAGTTAGCTTTAGGCGGACTGTCTCACGCATCACCCAGGAAGGCAAAGGGGGGTACCAACAGGAGAGGGGCGCAGATAGAGTCCCGGAAGATCTCCGAGCCTCCCCGTCATACGGGTGCGTTCCTACCATAGTATCTGGAGGGACGAGGAAGATCATTGCGAATTAAGTTGTTGTGAGGGAACACGAGAAACAGACACAACAGTTGTGGGGTACTTTCCGTAAGCACAGCAGGGAAGGACTGCAACACATAGCGCTAGAAGGAAGGCACCGATTTCCACCTGCAAGGAGAGCTCTGGAAGTGCCATTGGACCGGCCGGACTTGCGCAGCCTGGTGAGCCGTATTCTGGACTGAGGACCCAGAGAGCTTCAGTAAAGAGGTAAAGAGACTGCAACCTGGTGTCCTCGTTATTTACCGCGACCTGCACCCCACAACTGCACCGCTACACCGTTACTACACCACTTATTGCACCGGACGTCCCCCATTGACAGACAGGGCCACGGACCGGGTCTAGCCACCGTGACAACCCCAGGACTGAGACCTAGAGGCCCGGCTCCGGGTACCCCTCGGCCCTGCGGCGGTGTGGGGGCGCTCCACATGCATCATAAAATTCTATCAATATTGATATCTGTCTATTAAATCTAGATATTAGCTATTGATTTCCTGGCACTATATATTATATTACATAACATATTATCTTTGTATCAGCATTGAAATTGCTCAGTACAATTAGAAATTCACTTCTGGTACTTGGATAGAAATAATAATAAAAAATTATAATCGCAACAAAGATGTTCCCAAATAATCCATATAAAGTCTAAATATTAAATTTTGTCTACTAATATGCTTATTTGGCTTGTGACTAATCCATTGCTGTTCTAAATTTGTTATTAAGGAACCAATATTATTGCTAATTTACTTTCTTTTAAACCATTCAGTGCCTGGAGGAATTCCTTCCGACTCGTTGGTGCTCACTCCACTGGATGATGCTACTGTTCTCTCCTGGGACGAACCTACTGAGCCTAACGGTATCCTCACCCAATACGAGGTAGGCTTACAATGACAGCCCAATCCTAGTATCAGTTGTTTGGCAGCGCACACACTGCCACTTGGTATGGTGACTCGCATAGGAACTCTTTTCTTCCCTAGAAGCAATGGACCCATGGCAAGCTGTTGTCATAGTATCACAAGGTCCATACCAGAGGAATCCATGCCTGAAGTGGATTTTTACCTGTACACTAATTTAATAATTTAATATATTTATAATAATAAATTAAATGTATTATTTATTTATTATTAATTTAATAATACAAATCACAAACGTACAGGTATGCTACCTACAAATTCAGCTCGCTACATTTGAGTATGGTTATTCACAAGGAGATCAAAGTCAGCCATCAGTAAAGATTGAAACTACTTTCATTGCATGGAAGCCTGTGACATACTGTATTAACAGGCCACTTTACAGCCACATAGTGTTGTATAGGTTCACATAATGAAAAAATGATACCCTACAGTTAAACTTTTGTTGTGAGATACTGTTGTATTGAATTGCATTGTCGACTTTGGTATCAAATACAGCTAAAGAAAGTATGTATATACATACCTGCCAGAGATGTGCAAAGGTACATTTTGTTAGTATACATCGGTCAATAGGAACTTATGAATACATTCAGAGTATGTGCTGGGAATTTTCCCCCTTTTCATGTGTCCTAACTCTTCCTAACAATCAATTTTCAAATATACTTCTGTCATCTCCGCTGCTTTTTGTAAGCGCTTCTCTGTGTGGGTCTCATTGAAACTTATTGAAAGGAATCCCCGCCACCACCAACGACGTGCTGTTCTCATTTTGTCTGATTCTAGCTCCCAGTTGTGAAGTAACAGAGCCTGAATGACAGTAGAGGAATATGTGACCTACACAGAGATGTGCTCACAGAAGCAGCGCAGGTAATAAAAGTACCGTATATACTCGATTATAAGCTGAGATTTTCAGACCATTTTTTTAGGCTGAAAGTGCCCCTCTCGGCTTATACTCGAATCATTGTCCCTGGGGGTCGGCTGGGGAAGGGGAGCGGCAGGAGTGGTGGCTGTGACATCATACTCACCTGCACGTCCCTGCTTCTCAGATGGTCTCTGGTGCCGGCAGCTATTCCTGTGTTCAGCGGTCACGTGGTACCGCTCATTAAAGTAATGAATATGGACGCGACTCCACTCCCATAGGCGGATCGCATATTCATTACTTTAATGCGCGGTACCATGTGACCGCTGAACACAGGAACAAGCTGCCGACACGCGCCGGAGACCATCGGAGAAGCAGGGACCGCGCCAGGAGGGTGAGTATGACGGGGGAGGGTGAGCCATGCAATATTCACCTGTCCCCGTTCCACCGCCGGGCTCTGTCTTCCGCATCTTCTGGCTGTGACGTTCAGGTCAGAGGGCGCGATGACGTGGTTAGTGCGTGCCCTCTGCCTGAACAGTCACTGCAGAGACCCAGAAGACACAGCGGCGTGCGGCGGTGGAACGGGGACATGTGAATATCACTAGTGTCGAAAGCTGAGCCAGTGGCGACTTCGGCATCTGGCCCCCATAGCGCGCCGGTGTCCTGCCTGTTCAGGACACTGGACTCGGCGCCCAGCGATGAGAGGTGAGTATGTCTTTTTTTTTTTTTTTTCAATCGCAGCAGCAGCATATGGGGAATATTATGCTATGGAACATCTTATGGGGCCATCAACCTTTATAGAGCAGCATATGAGGCATATTATGCTATGGTGCATCTTATGGGGCTATCAACCTTTATGGAGCAGCATATGGGGCATATTATGCTATGGAGCATCTTATAGGACCATCAACCTTTATGGAACATCTTATGGGGCCATCAACCTTTATGGAGCAGCATATGCGGCATATTATGCTATGGAGCATCTTATGGGGCCATCAACCTTTATGGAGCAGCATATGGGGCATATTATACTATGGAGCATCTTATGGGGCCATTAACCTTTATGGAGCAGCATATGGAGCATATTATTCTATGGAGCATCTTATGAGGCCATCAAACTTTATGGAGCATTATATGGGACATATTATTCTATGGAGCATATTATGAGGCCATTATTAACGTTTGTGCAGCATTATATGGGGCATATTTTTGTATGGAGCATCCTATGGGGCCCATCATGAACTTTATGGAGCATTATATGGGGCATATTTTGTATGGAGCATCTTATGGGGCCCATCATGAACTGTATGGAGCATTATATGGGGCTCCTGATTCAATATAGATATTCAAAAACATTTAACCTACTGATGTCTCAACCAATTTTACTTTTATTGGTATCTATTTTTATTTTTTAAATTTACCAGTAGCTGCTGCATTTCCCATCCTAGGCTTATACTCAAGTCAATAAGTTTTCCCAGTCTTTTGTGGCAAAATTAGGGGTCTCTGCTTATATTCTGGTCGGCTTATACTCGAGTATATGGTGTATTAGAAAATTGATAGTTAGGACACATGAAAAGGGGTCAAATAGTGGAAAATCCCATTAAAGGTAACCTGTCACATACACGCAGTCCTACCTGATGACAGCATCATGTAGAGAAGCAGATGCTAGACAGAATGTTTGATGGAAGATTTAGTATAGCTTGTTGTGGAGACACGGGGGCTCAGCGGGCACCCAGGTCCACTAGCCGAAACCACATGGACCAGGGATCGTCCCACCAAACACCTGCTCTCCTTTTAACGTGGGCATAAAACAGTGAGGGTAAAACAGTGTGGCAATGCTTTATTGAACCACACAACAGGCAGATAACACATAGAACAGTCCCAGCAAAATACCCCAAGATGGTGCACTTTACAGAGTCTCACCCTTTCACTGACTCACAGGGATAATGGCAGCTGTTACTTCAGAGCTCCCAGGGTCGACTAACCTACCTGTGGCTTGCACAGAGAGGAAGTAACGGCAAGCGTAGGAAGATGACAGTCTGTTCAGGTACAAGGCCAGTTGACCACAGGGTCACAACCTAGCTTCTCAGAACATCTCCATGGAGTCAGGTGACCAGCGGGTCTCAATCCTGACTTTCTCCAAACATATCCATGGTTCAGCGATGGTCAGTGAAGCAGATCTGTATTCTTCCAATCAGGGCCGAGGTCCCCTAGTTTGTTTCCTGGAGAATGATAGAGCCATGTCCCTCGTGATGGAGCCATGATGTATTGGCTGCAGTCCGGTAGAGTCCCTAGATGTTTTGGACGTCTTGTCAGAATTTCTGGCTGTCTCTCTCTCTCTCTGTGTCTATCTCTATAGAGGCATGTAACCTCTTTTTATACTTAACAAGTGTCCTTCAATCCAACATCACAAATAAGGGGAGGAATGGTGATGACCAAGTTGCATTGTTTGATTATGTAATCTATTTGCATAGATTTTCCTACTCTGCTTGGAATTTCAACAAACTACCTGGCCTAGACAATTGTAATTAGCATATCAGTAAACATTACTAGTCATCAAGGATAAGGGCAAATTATTACATCAAATGTCAAGTTATAAGTCAATATTACAGATAGCAGTCTATTCTTCATGGTTTGCTAAAAATAGTCATCTGGCTAATTAAGATACAATGCAGTGTCTCCACACTTGTGTTTTATTCATTGAAATCACTGGTGTTTCTATGTATGAGTCCAGTGGGCGGTCCTACTAGAGCTTGAAAGCATGCACAGTCATCATACAGGGACGATTGTCAATATCTGAATAGAACCACCCATTGGACTCATATACAAGCAAACATCAGGGATTTCAATGAATGAAATTCAAGTTATACTGAATCTTTCCACCAAAAATATATATCAGTCTGATCTGCTCCTCCTGTGTTATACTATCCTGCTTGCAAATCGGATACCTTTTTCAGCATGACAGGATCCCTTTAAGATTGTGATTGTTTCAGAAACAGTATTACTACTATTACATTGTACTGCCAAAAATTGCTGTATGCGGCTGCTATATTGCAACATATTGGAAATGATTTAGGGTTGTTTTTCAACCCACATCGGTAAAGGTAAGTTGCAAAAATTCCATTTTTTGCAACTTGTTTGTCGGAATATCAACTCCATTTACTTTCGCTTTGCTGTGATGTAACAGTGGCATAATATGATATTTGGCTGCTCAACTTGTGTTGCTGGTTTGTAGCCTCTGACATAACCTGGCTCAGATAAACCACTGGATATTTAGGCTTTATACTTTGCTGTTGTTTCATTTAGATAATATTCTTGCAATTGCTCTATGTAAAGATCGATTTTTCAGCACTACTGCTTTTGTTTTCAGCTCAGTTACCAAATCATTGAGTCTTCAGACCCTGGGGTGAGTGTTCCAGGCCAACGTTCAACCATCTGTAAGCCTCCAAATGAAACTTCCCACCTTCTTAGCAACTTACACCCTGGAACCACCTACCTACTGAGTGTACG
The DNA here is from genome assembly GCF_051348905.1 of Ranitomeya variabilis. Lineage (NCBI taxonomy): Eukaryota > Metazoa > Chordata > Amphibia > Anura > Dendrobatidae > Ranitomeya > Ranitomeya variabilis. Next base: position 325,679,687 of record NC_135234.1, read on the forward strand.
TGCACGTAATAATAAAGGCTATGGGCAGAGTGCGCTTACTGAGCTCACCACTAACATTTCAGGTACTTGTTGTTCAGCTTTACACAATATAATAAATTAGTTTTACACAAATTTCCACTTGACTGTTTTAGTTATTGCTAACATTTGGTAAAAGTCTTGGTAAGGGTTCTTCATCACAATGATTAACAAGAGTCATGGTAGAATCCACTAATTGGACATTTTTAGCAGTGTGTACTTATCCTGAGCAACACAAAAGGTATGACCTTAGCAATCCATAAAATAATGGTATCCAACTATTGATTTTCAATGACTGTGTACAGGGGAGTAACTACAGGTCTAGACGAGGCAGTTGCAGTCTTGAGTAGGGCCCAAATAACAAAGCAGCAGTACCATGAAAGGGCAATGTAGATATGTGATACTGTGTTATTGTACAGTCATAAAACACTAACTGTAGAGAAATCACCATTACAAATTCATACGTCTATATCTATATTGTATATTTTTATTTATGTGAAACAATGCCATGGGACTGTTAGATTATACATAGTGGTACAAATAAACTGTATGGAACACAGTCGTAAAGTGAGAGGTGTTAAAACATAACTTTTTATAAGTATGAATTAAAAAATGGTCACAAAAACACTAAAATGGTGAATAAACCATTGATCAGTGGAGAAAAGCGGAGGTATCCTCTTGTAAATGGGGTTATCCTTTTGGACACACACCTATTGATCTGATATGAGTTAAAATTAACACTAGTATTTACGCGGATGTCAGGTATCTATATGAGAGTAGCCACATCCAGTGAAGAGGACAACAATGGTCATACTCCAATATCTATTTGTCTAATATATCTTCCACATGGGAATACAATAAGAGAAGAATGACACTCAACACTGGTTCAGGAGTCATTAGGGGCTATTATGAGATATACTAATCCCTTCAATGGAACCAGACCACATAACCAGTGGCTCAGGTGTCACTAGGTGCTGTTATCAGGCACACATTGATCCTTTCTATTGAAAAAAAGACCATGTGTGAATCATAAGGCACACATTGATCCCTTCATTCTATGGATCCCCCAGCAGAATCAACTAAATGGCTGAGATTATTCCATTTGTATACTCGTACTTTTTTTAAAAAAACTTTGAAGGGTCCAATGTGTGACTGATAACAGCATCTAGTGACACCTGAACTATTGTTGGGTATCATTTCATTTCATGTTTATTTTTTATGTGGTCTTGACACTGAACCCAATAAAAGTCAATGGGGACCTGAACTTTGGTGCTTTAAAATGGCTGTAAAATGGTGATAATAAGGGCTAGGGACTGCAAAAGAAATCCAAATGGAGATAAGAGCAGGACAATTGCCCTGCAAACAAATCTGGATACTAAAATGTCTTAAAATAACATAGAATAAAATAAAATGAAAAATTACAATCTTGAACCAGGAGGTAAGGTCCAAGTGGAGCAGGGTGTTGAGGAGGAGGTGGTGGTGTAGGTGGTAGAGGCAGAGTAGGAAGAAGTAGCCAGCAGTGTTTTTTTTTATTATTTATTTATTTTTCGGGGGATACTCTGAAAACAGGGAGTGTAATAATCTGCTTACCACTCTCACTCTGTATACAGGCCATGTAATATGCTGCAATTTTTTGGGCTGAAAACAATAAGGAGAGCGTCAAATAGGAGTTGTTGCTGGTGGTGGTGATGTAGCTGCTGCAGGTAGACAGAGGGCATAGTCGACCTGTGTCTGCTACGTGTCCAAATAAAACACCTTCCTCTGGTGCATGCAGATGACAGAACGTTTTGTGTAATTTCATAGGCCCGAGTACGGTTGGATGAACGGTGAGGCCAGAACAAGTAGAGGTGGTTTTGGATTGGCTGGCTGAGAGTGCCTTCAGTACCTTTGCTTTGTCTTTCAACCAGTCCCCTGATGAAAGCGCAGATTTTGCATCTGCAGCCCATGGGCATCTGTCTTCCACCTGACCCCCTTGCAAATCAGGCAAGCAGTCTGAGCTCCAAGTCATGCAGCAGTTACTTCTGCTTTTTGATGACTCTGCTGGCTGTGGTTTCATGGGCCATCCACCTGGTCCTGCCCCACAATTCAAAGAGATTGAGTGCACTGATGCCCAACTACTTGTTCTGTTGGAGGATGAGTACGTGGGAGGGGTAGTGCAAATGATCATTGGACCACCACAGTACATCTTTGATGATGCTTATGAGGAAACACTGGTGCCAACTGATGCAGCTTTCTGCTGTGTGGACACCTGCAAGGAGAGCAGGGGTGAAGACTGGGTGGATCATCATGCGGGTGAATATTATTATTATTTATTTTTATACCACCATTGATTCCTTAGTGCTAATATGAGGAGGGGTTACATACAAAACAAAAATAGAAATGGCAATAAACAAACTAATAGTGACAGACAGGTACAAAAGCGAGAGGACCCTTCCCTTGCGACCTTACATTCTACAGGATAACGGGGAAGGAGACAGTAGGTTCAGAGCTTGCAGCAGCTCTGGTGTTGGTGAGGTGGCAGTGGGGTCAATGCAGGCTGTAAGCTGTTCTGAAAACATGGATTTTTCAGTTGCGCTTGAAAGTTCTGAATGTAGGGGATAATCGAATGTGTTGGGCCACGGAATTGTACAGGTTGGGGGATACTCAGGAGAAGAATTGCAGGCGATTGGATGAGGTTGGATTAGGAACATACGATTGTGGAGGAAAGAAGGAGGTCTTGAGAGGACCAGAGATTATGTGGTGGGGGAAAGATTATGGACGGCTTTGTAGGTCAGTGTTACTGGCTTGAAGTTGATATGTTGTGGAATTGGGAGACAATGAAGGGATTTCCAGAGGTGAAACACGGGGGAGTAGCGAGGACAGAAGTTGATTTGTAGGGCAGCAGAGTTACAGACAAACTAGAGAGGTGTGATGATGCAATAGGGAACGATGAGGTCCTAGACCCCACATGGAGTCAAGGCCATCCGATTGACTTGAGCAGTTTGGAGAAAGAGGTGGTGGTCACGCTGCCCCAGCTTCACAGCAAGCAAGGGAGTAAGGTGCAAAAGTGCCAAGGCCGGCCCCTAGCCATTAAGTTGGCTGCTCCTGCACCTCTAGTCTTTTCTCTGTCCATGTTGCTTCCTCCCTCCTCCTACTACTTCTTTGCTTCCTCCACTGTCTCCTCATCCTGTCAGAAACTATGTACAGTGTGTGCGCACTTTTGGCATTCTCATCCTGCTGCTTGCCTGTCTGCAGTGCAGCCTCACTTCTGACTTCCTGCTCCCTGCCCCATGTGTGATGTGCCCACAAGGTGGACCTCCACAGGTGATAGTGGAGCTTTCTAAACAGTTATGTGGTATTGCTATGGGGAGCAATATTGCACCTACACATTTGTTGTGTATTATCACCTGGTTCAGGGAAAGATTTGTACATATCAATCAATTGTAGCTAAGACAAGCAGAAATGATTCATATGTTACATGAATGTCACTGGTTGATTGCTCTTACTATTACACATAAATTGGAAGAATTGAAATTGGTACTTTCCAATCTCTGCAAGACTTGTCCTGTAAGTTAGTCTATCAGAGGATAAATCAGATAAGTCATCAACTGTTTGATAAGGCAGATAATATCTCCCTAGCTGCATAATGGGTAAATGTAGAGGCAGCTGGGCCTGAGGTGGAAAGCATTTTGGTGCATGTCCTACCCACCACCGAGGATTGCTGGATGTTTTTCTGTCCGTGTTGCCTCCTCTTCCTCCACTGCCTGCTCATCTGCCTCTTCATGATCCGGTCAACGAAACACCTGCGTGACCAACTTCAGCACAGTCAGGGGGAAACTACAGCAGGCTGTTACGAAAATCAACTGTTTGTGGGAAAAAATCCCACACCTCGCAGGAGTTCTGGATGGGGATCAAAGAACAGATTGATTGATGCCCATGAACCTCAAGCCTGGCCTGGTGGTGTGCGATAATGGGCTAAATCTCCAAGGAGCTCTGGAAATAGCCGGTGTGACACACATCCCTTGCCTGGCACATGTTCTGAATTTAGTGGTGGAGAGCTTCCTTAAAAATTACAAAGATATGTCAGAACTGCTGCTGACAGTGTGGGCCGTCTGTGCCATCTTTCGGAATTCTCACCCTGATGTTGCTCGCCTGTCTGGATTGCAGCTTCACTTCTGCCTTTCCGCTCACCACCTCATATGCGACATACCCACAAGGTGGAACTCTACCTTGAATATGCTGGAAAGACTGTGAGAGTAGAAGCACACGATAGTTGGGTTTGAGCTGCAGCAGGCACGAGTGAGTCACTCTGTGCAACAAAATCATTTCAAGACCAACGAGCAGGCCTCCATCCGGAATGTTTGCTGTGTTATGCAGTTTTGAGTACTCCACGAACATGGTCAGTGTTAATGACGACATAATCATCGTTACTGTCCCACTTCTATGCCTCCTAGAAAAACAAAGCTTCAGGCGATGATAGATAGGGAGTTGACACAGGAGGAAGACAAGAAGTAGGAGGAGCTGGGACCATTCACACCATAATCAGGCCAGGCGTCTACACATGTCTTAAGGTACCTTCACACTAAACGACGCTGCAGCGATATCGACAACAATGCCGATAGCTGCAGCGTCGCTGTTTGGTCGCTGGAGAGCTGTCACACAGACAGCTCTCCAGCGACCAACGATGCCGAGGTCCCCGGGTAACCAGGGTAAACATCGGGTTACTAAGCGCAGGGCCGCGCTTAGTAACCCAATGTTTACCCTGGTTACCATTGTAAAAGTAAAAAAAACAAACAGTACATACTCACCTTCTGCTGTCTGTCACACGTCCCTTGCCGTCTGCTTCCCGCACTGACTGTGATTGCCGGCCGTAAAGTAAAAGCAGAGCACAGCGGTGACGTCACTCACAGTCAGTGCGGGAAGCAGACGGCAAGGGACGTGTGACAGACAGCAGAAGGTGAGTATGTACTGTTTGGTTTTTTTACATTTTCAATGGTAACCAGGGTAAACATCGGGTTACTAAGCGCGGCCCTGCGCTTAGTAACCCGATATTTACCCTGGTTACCACTGTAAAACATCGCTGGCATCGTTGCTTTTGGTGTCAAACACGACGATACACGCCGATCTGACGACCAAATAAAGTTCTGAACTTTCAGCAACGACCAGCGATATCATAGCAGGATCCAGATCGCTGCTGCGTGTCAAACACAACGATATCGCTAGCCAGGACGCTGCAACGTCACGGATCGCTATCGTTATCGCTGCAAAGTCGGTTAGTGTGAAGGTACCTTTAGAAGATTGATTCCTGTATCAAAAGCGACCAAGTAAACAAATGTCCAGTCAGGGGACAGTCTTGGACAGCTTGTCTTTTCCTCTGGGCAGCCTGGCAATACATGCTGCTGTTCCTGCACAATGACCGCTGAGTTGCCCAGATTGTTACAAGTGCTGATTACTGAGTGTCCAACCTTCTGGATCACTGTTATAAGTACAACGTGCCATTCTTACTTCCGTCACTAGAGCAAGATCAGAAACAGCAGGGACACAAGTGCACGCTGGTAGATGCACTACTGACATCATCATCATCTGACAGCAGGGCTCACTGGAAGCACAAGGCAGAGGAGAATTAAGTTGCCAATGCAGCTGGGGCACTGGCAGCACCTCAGTAGGAAACGATTATCATGGCAGAAAAGAGGGAAACCTTACTTAGCAGGTTGCAAAATCCAGCACCGCCATCTGATATGCTCCCTATTTTGGTGTAGTACATACAGAAGCTTTTTGGACAGTACTCCCAGAGGCTTTTTGCTAAAGTTGAAACTGTGGTTTTTGGCACAGTACTCCCAGAGGCTTTATGGAAAAGTATAAACAAAGGTTTTTTGACACAGTACACATACAGGCTTTTCGATAAAGAAGGAACAAAGAGGCTTTTTGGCATAGTCCACACAGAGGCTTTTTGGCACACAAATGGGAAAGACACAGGTACATACTAGAATTTTTTTTTAGACAAAAAGAAGACTGCAGAGTAGAATTTTTTTTTAAAGAAAAATATTACTCGTATAGACATGGGGAATAAAATAAAATAGAATAAAAATAAAGTAGAATAAAATTATTTTCTACTCACAAATGGGAAAGAGACAGCTGCATAGTCCAAAAATTTCTAAATACCTTGCTCACAAAAACACGACTGCAGAGTAGATTTTTGTAGATACACTATTGCCAAAACACAGCTATAGAATATAAACATTTTTTAGAAACTACTCGTATTGACACAGCGGTAAAACAACTTTTTTGGCCCACAAATGGGAAAGAGACAGCTACAGAGTAGAATTTTTAAAAGAAACACTACTCCTAAAACACAGCTTCAGAGTAGAAATCTTTTTTCGAAACACTGCTCGTACCGATATAGCGGTACAGTAAAATTATTTGTTTGACCTACAAATGGAAAAGAGATATCTGCTGAGATTTATTTATTTACCACACTACTAGAAAAGACACAGTGGTACAGAAAAATAGAAACATTATTTGCTTGTCCTACAAATAGCAGCAAGATGATTAATGCCAATTATTTATTTCCCAGACTACTAAAAAACACAAAGCGGTCCTGAAAAATGATTTCTTTGGCCTATAAATGGCAACAAAATGACTGATGCCAATTATTTATTGCCCAGACTTCTAGAAAACACACACCAGTTACGAAAAAATATTTCTTTGGTCTAGAAATGGCAAAGAGATAGCTTATTCCAATTATTTATTTGCAACACTATTAGAAAACACACAGTGGTCCTGAAAAATAATGTATTTGGCTTATAAATGCCAACGAGATGGCTGATGCCAATTAATAATTTCTGTGCTATGAGTTGTAATTAATCCTCAGACATATCTTTATATTGCTTTTTAAATACAAATACACTGTTTTAGAGTCTAAAGGCTTTAACTTAGACTACATTCTTTTTTAGCATAGATCAATTTTTGCTTTATCAAGATGTTTTCTATAAATTTTTAGGAATGTAAATTATATATTCTTTAGCTCCTGCATTTGACTACAGAGACCTACCTGCTCCAATTGCTGAGACGGATCAGACTATAACTGTTCTCTTAAGACCTGCGCAAGGAAGAGGATCCCCTGTGAGGTGACTTATAATGTGCATACATTTATTACAGCTATGGTACTGGGAAAGAAAGATTTGTGCCAGGCATCCCAGCAGGATTTCTTTTTATGGCGAGATGTAATTCAATGCTTAGGTCACTCTGTGATTGACCTATTCCCTTATTACCTATTTTCCCATATACTAGATTTTTTTTTTGTTTTCATCATCTATATCATTTCCAAGGAGTTAGGTTAACTATTTTCGGACCACACAAAGACTGTGAAAGTCCAAGCGGTCTGCAACTATCTCTGCAGCGTAATTGTACTGCAAAGTAAGCAGCTGCTCAATTCATGTGGCTGCAGGAGGGAAAAGTCGGCTGTCAGACACAGCCAGACTCCCCATAAAGAAGGCAGAGATGGTATATTACCTTCCCTTCTTTATCGCTGTGTACACATCACTGATCAATCGCTGTTTGTATGGAGTGATAAGCACTAACAGAGCTTCCTCCTTCTGACCCAGCAGTAATGTGACCGCCAGATGCTGCAAAAGAGCAGTAGCTGCTTGGTCCTAGTACACCCAGATCAGCTTTGCTGTTGAAACAGTAGCCTGAATTTTCTCTGTAACTCTGATCAATCTACCAGTCCCAATTATTGGGTGAAATCAGCAATGCAAATAATATAAAGAAATAATGTTGAAATGTACCGCAAAAGTCTTTTTCATGAACTTATGGGGGATGTGTGAAATAAATAAAAAAAAAATTAATTTAAAAAAAAAAGAAATCCACTGCCAACCCGAATCGCTGTTTCTAGACCCACCTCAATCAAAATAAAATATATGTTCAATATACACAAATAATTTTCATAGAAAGGAGAACACAAATTAAAATGTTTTAGTGGTTCCCTGTGGTCATATAAATGTGAAAAATTAATGTATCTGCTTTTGTTTAATTTTCCATCTGATAGCAGTAAAGATAAAAAAAAGAGGCAAACACCATTTGAATATGCAAAAAAGAAAATTTTTTTTTTACAGCTCTTAAAACTTGCTGTACGAAAAAAATTGAAAATCTGCCTGGTTGGGAATAAAGCAAAATGTCCGGTTTCTAAAAAAGTTAAAAAAAAGTATATTGATGAAATAGATACAGTGCCTTGCGAAAGTATTCGGCCCCCTGGAACTTTTCAGTCTTTTCCCACATATCGTGCTTCAAACATAAAGATACCAAATGTAAATTTTTGGTGAAGAATCAACAACAAGTGGAACACAATTGTGAAGCTGAACAAAATTTATTGGTTATTTTACATTTTTGTGGAAATTCAAAAACTGAAAAGTGGGGCGTGCAATATTATTTGGCCCCTTTAACTTAATACTTTTTTGCGCCACTTTTTGCTGTGATTACAGCTGCAAGTTGCTTGGGGTATGTCTCTATCAGGTTTGTACATCGAGAGACTGAAATTCTTGCCCATTCTTCCTTGGCAAACAGCTTGAGCTCAGTGAGGTTTGATGGAGATCGTTTGTGAACAGCAGTTTTCAGCTCTTTCTACAGATTCTCGATTGGATTGAGGTCTGGACTTTGACTTGGCCATTCTAACACCTGGATACGTTTATTTGTGAACCATTCAGTTGCAAACTTTAAATTACACTTTTTATGGATATCTTTGAGAAATGGCTTTCTTCTTGCCACTCTTCCATAATGGCCAGATTTGTGCAGTGTATGACTGGTTGTTGTCTTATGGACAGACTGTCCCACCTCAGCTGTAGACCTCTGCATTTCATCCAGAGTGATCATGGACCTCTTGGCTGCATCTCTGATCAGTCTTCTCCTTGTTTGAGATGAAAGTTTAGAGGGACGGCCGGGTCTTGGTAGATTTGCAGTGGTATGATACTCCTTCCATTTCAATATGATCGCTTGCACAGGGCTCCTTGGGATGTTTAAAGTTTTGGAAATAATTTTGTATCCAAATCCGGGTTTAAACTTCTCCACAACAGTATCATGGACCTGCCTGTTGTGTTCCTTGGTCTTCATGATGCTCTCTGTGCTTTGAACAGAACCCTGAGACTATCACAGAACAGGTGCATTTATACGGAGACTTGATTACACACAGGTGGATTATATTTATCATCATTAGGCATTTAGGACAACATTGGATCATTCAGAGATCCACAATGAACTTCTGGAGTGAGTTTGCTGCACTAAAAGTAAAGGGGCCGAATAATATTGCACGCCCCACTTTTCAGTTTTTGAATTTCCACAAAAATGTAAAATAACCAATGAATTTCGTTCAACTTCACAATTGTGTTCCACTTGTTGTTGATTCTTCAACAAAAATTTACATTTGGTATCTTTATGTTTGAAGCATGATATGTGGGAAAAGGTTGAAAAGTTCCAGGGGGCTGAATACTTTCGCAAGGCACTGTATATCTAACCCACTATAACAATGTCATTACACCTTCCCATGCAGTTTTTACCAGGTTCTGGTTGAAGGGGAAAGCTCCAGTCGAGCTAGACGTGAACTTGCAGTTCCTGGCTGTTTCCCTGGAGCTGGTGGTTATGAGGAAGCTGAGATGGAAGGATCAACCAGTTATGTAGGAGCAGAACTTCCACCGAGTGACTTGCCTCGAGATACCCCCTTTATTGTAGGGGATAATCGCAGCTATGGAGGTTACTGGAATCCACCCTTGGATCCTCGAAAAGGCTACCTTATCTACCTACAGGCAGCTAGCCATCATCGTGGGGTAAGAATTTCTGAAAATAGTGAGACGATCACTTTTATGGGCTATGGTGTGCTTGTCAAGTATTTTAGGGAAGGGTAAACAGAGGATTTATGGCAAAGGATTTAGCTATCATTAACTATCTTTTTTTCCCATAGGAAACACGTCTAAATTGTGTTAGGATTGCCAGGAAAGGTAAACACTTAGATATGTCTGTGTCCTCTTGCATATTATTAAATAGCATTAATTTGTTCATTCATTTATTACGTGTTTTATAACTCTTTTTGCGTACGTTGTATTTGCTTCTGTGTTATGGATTTTTTAACGATAACCCCACTACCTTTCTCTATGAACCCTTCTACCCATAGTCTGCCAGTCAGTTGTTAATCTTTCTTAGTTACCCTAATTGAGCCCTGACTTTTCTTTCTTTTTTCTCAGCACCTTGTAAGGACAGTCACCGGTTCTCTATGGCTCCTCAACATTCGGAAGAGATGGGGCTTGTACTAGGAATTTGTGCCGGCGGTCTGGTTGTGTTTATCATTCTGCTTGGTGCTGTAATTCTTATTGTTCGCAAGGGGTAAGGAACTTAGTCACTCCCAATCAAAAGATTTTAAATAATGATTCAAAAATTGGGGAAAAATTTTTTTGTCACAATATTATTTTGTAAGATTTATTTACACCAGTTATTGACTAAAAGGATAGCTCACAATTTGCTTCTTTTCTCTATCGCTGGCAGAAGAACACAGTTTTCTTATGCTTACTATCCGTGAGTATGACAATAAAACTCTTATATTGCTGCATCCTCTTCTATGTTCATTTCTTCTGTCTCTTACTCTGTCACCAGACTGCACTTTGCCTTTGTTATGGGTATTGCTGGGGGACAGTACAGCAGCTTGGGTTATTATTCTGGGACTAGTGGTGTTGTACAGACAGGGAACTTGGGGTTATCACCTAACTGTGTTATCTCATTAACTCCCTTCTGAGAGCCCTGAGCAGTGCTGACACTATGTACACTATCCCTTGACTTTCTACCACTAGTTGCCAGTTATCAGCCCTGCTAGACCTGGTTTACCATGATCGACAGCCTCTAATCTGTTATTTGATTCCTGTTCTTGACTTTGGCCAGTATCTTGAGAACCTTTTTACCTGATGTTTCTGCTCCTGTTCCGGACCTCCTGGTATTAATGCAGATTCTGGACCATTCTCTTCATACCTGTTCTCTGGCCTCTTACCTGTCCGTGGAAGCCCTTTTAAGAACTATCACACACAGTGCGTCCGTAATATATGTACGGAGATTTATTTTATACTTTAAGAGGAAATCTCAACTTTAGATATTAAAACTTCACCTGAGATCTTATTGTTTCATAGACAAGCCTTATTTGTGGTGTTTCCACAAATCTGCTCTACAGTATTCTACACACGTATAACCAAAAAAAAAATGGCAGTTCTGTTATGTACTGTGCGTATAGCCCAAATATTATATATAGTTATTTGAGTTAATCATCTTGATTATATAAGGATAGATCTTAATTGTGATTTATACCTTTTCTTTCTTTCAGCAAACCAGTAAGTCTGGCTAAGTCTGCTTTGCCAGTACGGCATGAAAACGCTTGCACAGGAGCCACTAGGGAACACTCCAAGATCTTAGATCAACCCAAGTTACTACAGGATGAGGCAGCCTTAACATTTTTGCACAATTATGGTTCTCGAGGTATGAAAATGGACTGTCTGCATGCTTTTGCCATGTTGGGTTTCTTCTTAGGTGATCTATATTCATTATCCAATTTTTTGCAGTAAGACTGTACCTGTACTTATACTTTATATAGTCATTAACGTGTTGTTAGTCTGGAAATCTAAATTCCATTATAATAATTTATAAATACAGGAGAACAATGTATAATGTATAGATAGCAAAAATAAACTAATATTAATGATCCTTCATTTTCCTCAGGCGAACCACGTGTTGGATCTGTGACAGAATCAAGCAGTCTTCTAGGAGGATCTCCAAGAAGAAATAATGGTAGGAAAGGATCGCCATACCACACAGGACAATTACACCCAGCAGTACGGGTGGCAGACCTACTTCAACACATTAACCAGATGAAAGTGGCAGAGGGTTATGGGTTCAAACAGGAATATGAGGTAACAGCTTTGACCTTGTCCTTTGACATAATTTCATTTAAGAATTAATTCCAAATTATGGGTGTAATAAAAAGAATGAAAAGGATAGTATTATGTTCTCTTTATTGTGTGAATGCACTTTTTTAGTCTTTCCTTTCTTGCCCTTTACACAGAATGATAAAATATCAGGGGATGCTTATCCATGTTTTTCACAGAATGAGAATATCTGTTTTGGTCATATTATGCTCGGGAGAATGTGCCTTCTACGTTTGTGCATGTAATAAGTGAATCATGCTGATGTGAAATAGTCTTAAAACGTTTGTACAGTGATTTGTTTTCCTAATGTTGAAATTTCTAATATATGTGGCAGACAAAGCTTCATTCTCCATCCATTTTTGATTCAAACTGTGTTCTTTCTGCATTAGAGTTTTTTTGATTGGGATGTGTCTAAGAAGAAGGACAAAAGCAAAGGAAGACAAGAGCCACCACCAAATTGTAAGTGGCTCTTTACGACCTCTGCCTTGTCATACACATATGGACTTACAATTTCTGAATGGACAATTATTTGTTACATATCCTACAGTTCTGCTTTCAGATGAGCGGCACCGTGTTAGACTCCATCCTCTACAGGCAGAATGCAGTTCCGAAGAAATCAATGCCAATTACATTGATGTGAGTAGACGACATACATAACATAGCTTATCCTAAGTACGTATCGTGATGGCGTGCATTAACATACCAGATTAAGACACCTAGAAATGAATGCAGCGTGTTTACTATAGTGAAAGTGAATATCGGTACATGGCACAGCTGCCTATATTATTGTGTGCCTTAATGGACATAGAAGGGAGGCCCCTATTAATTGGAGGCCCCTATAATTTGTTGTACATATATGTATATATAAATGCCTGGAGATCTGCCAACACTACTGGTGCCTCTAAGCTTTCCACCTAATGGCAGATGATGGGGGAAGGATCATATTTGGCCCTTTTTTTTGCTCACAGGCTAGTTACCGCTAGATATGTCTAGGAGCAATTTCTCTCCCTTTTCCTATTGAAATAAATGCATGTTTATGAGGTGGTCAGTGAGAATAGATGTCAGCTGTTTTATGCGTATGGCTAATTATACATTAGAAGGGAATAGAATTGCTGGAATTTATTTCCTAGTTAAAGAGCATCTGTTAGTTGTACTTTTTTCATAAGTGCACATTGAAATAACAAATTTTATAATACCATGTATTGGCTTGCAATGTATCTTATTGGAGAAATCTGTTTCTTTCACCTCTTTGATCTTTCACACTAAATTCATGGTTATAATCTTTTCGGTGAAAACAGTTTTTTGCTTTACTGAGATAGCAGATGATATTTCCCACTCATTCTAGATTCTATAGAGAGAGTATGAGGAGGAGCAGGGAGGAACTAAAGGCGGACACACACATTCTGCTGAAACGCTCGTTACAGGGGTTGTTCTCCCTTGCGAACAATTTTTTTTTTCATTAATTTCATTTACCGTAATATATTTTTTGGGCAAAAAATATTTTATTCAATTTAGTTTTATTAAAAATCTAGCAAAATGTTGCTTTTATAGATTTTATTTCCTTGCCCATTCAAGCTAGATGTGTTCTATGGTCATAAATCAGTTAAGAGGAGCTCAAAAAAGTCAGACTCATAAATCAGTTAAGAGGAGCTCAAAAAAGTCAGACTTAAAGAATGAATTGCCTGACAGATTCTCAGATAACCCATTCTGCAGCCAGCAATAGACAGCACAATACAAAGGCTATAGAAAACAAACAATTTTTGTAAAAGCACAATTGCAAATATTATTATTTTAAACAAAAATATATGCATTCAAGTAAAAGAAAAAAATAGGGCACTGGTGACCAACCACTTAAGGAAAATTCTCTACTCAATTCTTAAATAGTAACTGTTTTAATGTTTCTTAAATCGAAAGTCAAGATAAAATATCTTCACTGGTAAACTTCTATCTTCAGAGAGACAAATGCAGACACAGACACAGACATGCTGCTTCAAATTCACCTGAAAGGACATTGGCACTTTAAAGGTTTTATTTTTTGCTAAATGTTCGGCCTTTGGTGTAAAAATGGAATCTGGACAATGCTGATATATAAACTTTTCATAAGTGTGTGTAAACAAATGGTTGTTTCCTCCTAAAGGTAGTTGCCACTACTAGGACAACTTCTTAAACTAAATGTTAGGCCCCACGAAAATAAAGCGTATACTCATCTCCCATGCCGTGTCGGCACTGTTCCAGTGGTGTCTGCACTCGCAGTCCTGGGCTGTGATGCCGTGGAATGACACATGATGTCAAGCGTCCAATCAGCACTGGCTTCACTGTCTCCGCCTTCTGACAAACTGAACTGCAGCTGATCCGTGGCTTCCTCTTCATGTTCAGTTTGCATGAAGGCGGAGACAGTGTAGCCAGTGCTGATTGGGCACCCGGGGAGAGGGGGAGCCGAAACCTGCTGGAACGGCGCCAGCACGGGAGTATAGGTTTTATTATTTTATGGGGTCGAACATTTAGTTTAAGAACTAATTAGGTAAGAATCATATTTGCTTTGCCCCAGGGACACTAGTAGTTACCTGCAGCACCATAGGTCTCTGGAGAGAATGCATCAAATATGGTATTTTAAATAATTGAACCAATAGTGATACATATTTTTTCTTAATCAATTTTGATTTGCACATAAATATTGGAGCTGCCACTTTGTCTTAGCATCTGTTAACAGCATTTTAGAGATATATTTTACAGCAGTCACATGGACTATGAAAAGAAGTAGACAGTATCTGACTCATTGACTTGCACAGGAAAGTTTTCTATGCATGCTCTGTTCTGTCCAGAGGTCAGTGTACATGGAGGAAGAGGAAGTGAGCTGTATCCATCACCTAATGTGATTGGTGTGATGTGTGGTTTTGTAATCCTGCCTATGATGATAATGAGATGACTATTGAAAGATCATCTTTACAGAAGAGGAAGAATAATTATTATTATTAATATGCTTTAATTATATAACACCACCATATTCCGCAGCGCTTTACAGACATGATTATCATTGTTCCCATTGGGGCTCACAATCTATATTCCCTATCAATATGTTTTTGGAGTGTGGTAGTAAACCAGGAAACCTGGAGGAAACCCAGGGAGAACATACCAACTCCTTGCAGATGTTGTCCTTGGTAGGATTTAAACCCAGAGCTGCAAAGCAACAGTGCTAGCCACTGAGCCAACTATTATTAGGCTACTTAGACAGTTTGATACTGCTAAGATTTCAGAAATGTTATTAATATAGAAAGTGGTAGAAAAAATAAAAAATATTTAAAGGGAACCTGTCACCCCCAAAATCGAAGATGAGCTAAGCCCACCGGCATCAGGGGCTTATGTACAGCATTCTGTAAGCCCCCGATGTATCCTGGAAGATGAGAAAAAGAGGTTAGATTATACTCACCCAGGGGCGGTCCCGCTGTGGTCCGGTCTGATTGGTGTCGCGGTCCGGTCTGGGGCCTCCCATCTTCTTACGATGACGTCCTCTTCTTGTCTTCACGCTGCGGCTCCGGCGCAGGCGTACTTTGTCTGTCCTGTTGAGGGCAGAGCAAAGTACTGCAGTGCGCAGGCGCCAGGAAAGGTCAGAGAGGCCCAGCACCTGCGCACTGCGTACTTTGCTCTGCCCTCAACAGGGCAGACAAAGTACGTCTGCGCCGGAGCCGCAGCGTGAAGACAAGAAGAGGACGTCATCGTAAGAAGATGGGAGGCCCCGGACCGATCCGTGACACCCATCGGACCGGACCACAGCGGGACCGCCCCTGGGTGAGTATAATCTAACCTCTTTTTCTCATTTTTCAGGATGCATCGGGGACGGCAGAATGCTGTAGATAAGCCCTGATGCTGGTGGGCTTAGCTCATCTTCGATTTTGGGAGTGACAGGTTCCCTTTAATATTTCAACAATGTTTGAAAGCTAACCATTTTCTATAATAAACTGGGATATATACTGCTCAAATCTGTCTACATGTAATTCTTCACTGAATAATTAAATTAAGCCGGCTGCCTATAAAAGTATATGGAGGTTTTTGTGGTACTGGAATGAAACAGAAGCAGAGAGACACAAAAAGAAAGTTCTGTAGCTGTTAGTGAAGATGCTTAACGATTGCTAAAAATGGATGAAAGTGTAGTTACATGTAACAACTTGATTTATAAGTTCGATTATTTTCTGATGACAAAGTCTTTTTAAAGCAAGCCTGGGCAAACTGTGGCCCGCGGGCCACATCCGGCCCCCTGAGTGTTTCTGCGCGGCCCGCTGACACTCACAGCCAGCGGGCCGGAGAGGGACTGATCTAGGAGTCTGATCTTTCTCAGAAGCGATTGTTGCCCCGCCCCCATCTTCTCATTGGTGGATGCAGGGCTGCTTAGTTCCTGGCTTGCAGAGCTGCTGAAACCTATGCAGGTCAGGAGGCAGAGCGGTCAGGACCGGAGGAGGGAAGCATGGACTACAACCAGGGCCGTATTTGCCACTAGGCACGTGAGGGCACGTGCCTAAGGTGGGGACAATGCAGGGGGCGGCACCTGAGCAAGGTTTGTTGTTGTTTTTTTTTTTTTTAATAAAAGCTGGGTCACCTCCCGACCGACCCCGCCCCGCCCCCTTCTCGCCCGGCCGCCCGGCCGCCTCCCACCCACCCTCTTTGAAGACGATACTCACCCTGCTCCAGCGATGCCTGGTCTCGGCTTCTGCAGCGCTCCTGAATGAGCGGTCACGTGGTACCGCTCATTAACCCCTTCACCCCCAAGGGTGGTTTGCACGTTAATGACCAGGCCAATTTTTACAATTCTGACCACTGTCCCTTTATGAGGTTATAACTCTGGAACGCTTCAACGGATCTTGGCGATTCTGACATTGTTTTCTCGTGACATATTGTACTTCATGATAGTGGTAAAATTTCTTTGATATTACCTGCGTTTATTTGTGAAAAAAATGGAAATTTGGCGAAAATTTTGAAAATTTTGCAATTTTCCAACTTTGAATTTTTATGCCCTTAAATCACAGAGATATGTCACACAAAATACTTAATAAGTAACATTTCCCACATGTCTACTTTACATCAGCACAATTTTGGAACCAAAATTTTTTTTTGTTAGGGAGTTATAAGGGTTAAAAGTTGACCAGCAATTTCTCATTTTTACAACACCATTTTTTTTTAGGGACCACATCTCATTTGAAGTCATTTTGAGGGGTCTATATGATAGAAAATACCCAAGTGTGACACCATTCTAAAAACTGCACCCCTCAAGGTGCTCAAAACCATATTCAAGAAGTTTATTAACCCTTCTGGTGCTTCACAGGAATTTTTGGAATGTTTAAATAAAAATGAACATTTAACTTTTTTTCACAAAAAATTTACTTCAGCTCCAATTTGTTTTATTTTACCAAGGGTAACAGGAGAAAATGGACCCCAAAAGTTGTTGTACAATTTGTCCTGAGTACGTCGATACCCCATATGTGGGGGTAAACCACTGTTTGTGCGCATGACCGAGCTCGGAAGCGAAGGAGCGCCATTTGACTTTTCAATGCAAAATTGACTGGAATTGAGATGGGACGCCATGTTGCGTTTGGGGAGCCCCTGATGTGCCTAAACATTGAAACCCCCCACAAGTGACACCATTTTGGAAAGTAGACCCCCTAAGGAACTTATCTAGAGGTGTGGTGAGCACTTTGACCCACCAAGTGCTTCACAGAAGTTTATAATGCAGAACCATAAAAATAAAAAATCACATTTTTTCACAAAAAATATTTTTCGCCCCCAATTTTTTATTTTCCCAAGGGTAAGAGAAGAAATTGGACCCCAAAAGTTGTTGTACAATTTGTCCTGAGTACGCTGATACCCCATATGTGGGGATAAACCACTATTTGAGCGCATGGGAGACCTCGGAAGGGAAGGAGCACCGTTTGACTTTTCAATGCAAAATTGACAGGAATTGAGATGGGACGTCATGTTGCGTTTGGAGAGCCACTGATGTGCCTAAACATTGAAACCCCCCACAAGTGACACCATTTTGGAAAGTAGACCCCCTAAGGAACTTATCTAGAGGTGTGGTGAGCACTTTGACCCACCAAGTGCTTCACAGAAGTTTATAATGCAGAACCGTAAAAATAAAAAATCATATTTTTTCGCAAAAATTATCTTTTCACCCCCAATTTTTTATTTTCCCAAGGGTAAGAGAAGAAATTGGACCCCAAAAGTTGTTGTACAATTTGTCCTGAGTACGCTGATACCCCATATGTGGGGGTAAACCACTGTTTGGGCGCATGGGAGAGCTCGGAAGGGAAGTAGCACCGTTTGACTTTTCAATGCAAAATTGACAGGAATTGAGATGGGACGCCATGTTGCGTTTGGAGAGCCACTGATGTGCCTAAACATTGAAACCCCCCACAAGTGACACCATTTTGTAAAGTAGACCCCCTAAGGAACTTATCTAGATGTGTTTTGAGCGCTTTGACCCACCAAGGGCTTCACAGAAGTTAATAATGCAGAGCCGTAAAAATAAAACAAACATTTTTTCCCACAAAAATTATTTTTTTAGCCCCCAGTTTTGTATTTTCCCGAGGGTAGCAGGAGAAATTGGACCCCAAAATTTGTTGTCCAAGTTGTCCTGAGTGCGATGATACACCATATGTGGGGAGAACCACTGTTTGGGCGCATGGGAGGGCTCGGAAAGGAAGGAGTGCCATTTGGAATGCAGGCTTAGATGGAATGGTCTGCAGGCGTCACATTGCGTTTGCAGAGCCCCTAATGTACCTAAACAGTAGAAACCCCCCACAAGTGACACCATGTTGGAAAGTAGACCCCCTAAGGAACTTATCTAGATGTGTGGTGAGCGCTTTGACCCACCAAGGGCTTCACAGAAGTTTATAATGCAGAGCCGTAAAAATAAAACTACAATTTTTTCCCACAAAAATTATTTTTCAGCCCCCAGTTTTGTATTTTCCCGAGGGTAACAGGAGAAATTGGACCCCAAAAGTTGTTGTCCAATTTGTCCTGAGTGCGCTGATACCCCATATGTGGGGGGGAACCACCGTTTGGACGCATGGAAGGGCTCGGAAGTGAAGGAGCGCCATTTGGAATGCAGACTTAGATGGAATGGTCTGCAGGCGTCACATTGCGTTTGCAGAGCCCCTAATGTACCTAAACAGTAGAAACCCCCCGCAAGTGACACCATGTTGGAAAGTAGACCCCCTAAGGAACTTATCTAGATGTGTGGTGAGCGCTTTGACCCACCAAGGGCTTCACAGAAGTTTATAATGCAGAGCCGTAAAAATAAAACTAAAATTTTTTCCCACAAAAATTATTTTGCAGCCCCCAGTTTTGTATTTTCCCGAGGGTAACAGGAGAAATTGGACCCTAAAAGTTGTTGTCCAATTTGTCCTGAGTGCGCTGATACCCCATATGTGGGGGGAACCACCGTTTGGATGCATGGGAGGGCTCGGAAGGGAAGGAGCGCCATTTGGAATGCAGACTTAGATGGAATGGTCTGCAGGCGTCACATTGCGTTTGCAGAGCCCCTAATGTACCTAAACAGTAGAAGCCCCGCACAAGTGACCCCATTTTGGAAACTAGACCCCCCAAGGAACTTATCTAGATGTGTTGTAAGAACTTTGAACCCCCAAGTGTTTCACTACAGCTTATAACGCAGAGCCGTGAAAATAAAAAATATTTTTTTTTCCCACAAAAATTATTTTTTAGCCCCCAGTTTTGTATTTTCCCAGGGGTAACAAGGAGAAATTGGACCCCAAAGGTTGTTGTCCTATTTGTCCCGAGTACGCTGCTACCCCATATGTTGGGGTAAACCCCTGTTTGGGCACACGGGAAAGCTCGGAAGGGAAGGAGCACTGTTTTACTTTTTCAACGCAGAATTGGCTGGAATTGAGATCGGACGCCATGTCGCGTTTGGAGAGCCCCTGATGTGCCGAAACAGTGGAAACCCCCCAATTATAACTGAAACCCTAATCCAAACACACCCCTAACCCTAATCCCAACAGTAACCCTAACCACACCTCTAACCCTGACACACCCCTAACCCTAATCCCAACCCTATTCCCAACCGTAAATGTAATCTAAACCCTAACCGTAACTTTAGCCCCAACCCTAACCCTAACTTTAGCCCCAACCCTAACTGTAGCCTTAACCCTAGCTCCAACCCTAGCCCTAATGGGAAAATGGAAATAAATACTTTTTTTTTTTTCCCTAACTAAGGGGGTGATGAAGGGGGGTTTGATTTACTTTTATAGCGAGTTTTTTAGCGGATTTTTATGATTGGCAGCCGTCACACACTGAAAGACGCTTTTCATTGCAAAAAATATTTTTTGCGTTACCACATTTTGAGAGCTATAAATTTTCCATATTTTGGTCCACAGAGTCATGTGAAGTCTTGTTTTTTGCGGGACGAGTTGACGTTTTTATTGGTATCATTTTCGGACATGTGACAGTTTTTGATCGCTTTTTATTCCGATTTTTGTGAGGCAGAATGACCAAAAACCAGCTATTCATGAATTTCTTTTGGGGGAGGCGTTTATACCGTTCCGCGTTTGGTAAAATTGATAAGCAGTTTTATTCTTCAGGTCAGTACGATTACAGTGATACCTCATTTATATTATTTTTTTATGTTTTGGCGCTTTTATATGATAAAAACTATTTTATGGAAAAAATAATTATTTTTGCATCGCTTTATTCTCAGGACTATAACTTTTTTATTTTTTTGCTGATCATGCTGTATGGCGGCTCGTTATTTGCGGGACAAGATGACGCTTTCAGCGGTACCATGGTTATTTATATCTGTCTTTTTGATCGCGTGTTATTCCACTTTTTGTTCGGCGGTATGATAATAAAGCGTTGTTTTTTGCCTCGTTTTTTTTTTTTTTTCTTACGGTGTTTACTGAAGGGGTTAACTAGTGGGCCAGTTTTATAGGTCGGGTCGTTACGGACGCGGCGATACTAAATACGTGTACTTTTATTGTTTTTTTTATTTTATTTAGATAAAGAAATGTATTTATGGGAATAATATATATATTTTTTTCATTATTTTGGAATATTTTTTTTTTTTTTTTACACATTTGGAAAAAATTTTTTTAACTTTTTTACTTTGCCCCAGGGGGGGACAATACAGATCGGTGATCTGCCAGTTTGCATAGCACTCTGACAGATCACCAATCTGAGAGAAGTGCAGGCTGCTTCACAGTGCCTGCTCTGAGCAGGCTTCTGTGAAGCCACCTCCCTCCCTGCAGGACCCGGATCCGCGGCCATCTTGGATCCGGGTCTGGAGCAGGCAGGGAGGGAGGTAAGACCCTCGCAGCAACGCGATCACATCGCGTTGCTGCGGGGGGCTCAGGGAAGCCCGCAGGGAGCCCCCTCCCTGCGCGATGCTTCCCTGCACCGCCGGCACATCGCGATCATGTTTGATCGCGGTGTGCCGGGGGTTAATGTGCCGGGAGCGGTCCGTGACCACTCCTGGCACATAGTGCCAGATGTCAGCTGCGATAGGCAGCTGACACCCGGCCGCGATCGGCCGCGCTCCCCCCGTGAGCGCCGCCGATCGCGCTGGACGTACTATCCCGTCCGTGGTCATGGGGGCCCACCCCACCTCGACGGGATAGTACGTCCGATGTCAGGAAGGGGTTAAGGTCATGAATATGCGCATATTCATGACCTTAATGAGCTGTATCACATGACCGCTCACGCAGGAAGAAGGTGCTGCGCCGGGAGTCGGGACAGAGCCAGAGGGATGTCGGCGCGGCCGTGCGGTGAGGAACGGGTAAGTATGAGGGACGGGGGGGATGAAGGAAGACAGTAAGCCGCGCCATTCAAGATGGGAGCGGGGGGTGGGGTGGAGAGATGAGCCATGCATACAGGGGGGGAAATATGAGCCATGCATACAGGAGGGGGGAATATGAGCCATGCATACAGGGGGGGAATATGAGCCATGCATACAGGGGGGGAATATGAGCCATGCATACAGGGGAGGGAATATGAGCCATGCATACAGGGGGGGAATATGAGCCAGGCATACAGGGGGGGAATATGGGCAACGCATACGGGGGGGGGATATGAGCCATGCATACAGGGGGGGGTGAAATATGAGCCATGCATACAGGAGGGGGAATATGAGCCATGCATACAGGGGGGGAATATGAGCCATGCATACAGGGGGGGAATATGAGCCATGCATACAGGGGGGGAATATGAGCCATGCATACAGGGGGGGAATATGAGCCATGCATACATGGGGGGAATATGAGCCATGCATACGGGGGGGGGGGGTGAAATATGAGCCATTCTTACAGGAGGTGGAATATGAGCCATGCATACAGGGGGGGAATATGAGCCATGCATACAGGGGGGGAATATGAGCCATGGATACGGGGGGGAATATGAGCCATGCATACAGGAGGGGAATATGAGCCATGCATACAGGGGGGGATCATTATATAGTATTAAGCATCATGTGGGATCATTATACAGTATGGAGAACTGTGTGGCCATTATACAGTATTGAGCATCATGTGTGGCCATTATACAGTATGGAGCACTGTGGCCATATTTTTTTTGTTAAGCATTATTGTATATAAAACAGTGTGATCAGCAGTGCTAAATTGGTGTGGTTGGGATGTGGATATGGGTGTGACTAGTTGTGAAATGGGTGTGGCCAGAGGCGTGGCCTAAAATTTGCCGCGGCGCACTACGCGCGCCGCAAACTTTATGCCTCCTTCCCTTCTTCAAAAGTTGGGAGGTATGGTACTGCATTTGCCAGATCATGGCAAGTGCCGCAAATCCCATAGGGAATGAATGAGGCCGAACGCAGTGTTGCCGTAAGTGATCCGTTAAGCGGCAGATGCAGAAAAACTGCCCGATCTGCTGCAAAAGGCAACTTTCACATCAGCGATTCTTGCCAAAGTCACTGCCAATAGTGTCATACTCACCAAAGGGGGAGGCAGCACTAAAAGTGCCTAGGGCAGCAGAAACCCTAAATACGGCCCTGACTACAACACCCATCTGCTGCAGATAATGGGCAGGTAGCTTCTAAGAGGAGCCCAGATACCACCTGGGAGACGGCATCCTGTGTCCGCTGTGCTGAGGAGGTCACAGCACCTGCGGTGCCTCCTTTCACACTGTGGAATGAAAGTTGTGGGGCTGTAGTTTAGGTTCAGGGAGAGCAGCTTATTAGTAGCCACTGCATCTCCCTGGATCTTCCTGGTAGCTGAAGGGGAATAAAACACTTGGGCTGAGTATTCCCTCTGAATATGGGGTCCAGCAGTGAAGTACCCCCTCACCTCCACTACATACATATTCTATGTGCTCCCCAAACTGCTCTTCTGCCCCCACCATGTATGCCTCCTCACCTCTGTATGTGAAGGTTAACCCTTACCTCCCTCTTTGCTCCCAGCTTGTACTGTTGTATGTCCTGTGCAGGAGAGGTAAGGGTTAAGTCCCCCATAGTGCTCCCCCCCTGTGATCTGTGGCTTATCACATCCACTCCATAGACTGTTCCGCCTGTTGAAGTCTATGGGTGTGCAAAAATAAAAAAATTGGATCCCATATGAATCATCCATATAGCATCCGATTTTTACGAATACATTTCCATTACTAACACAGGACACTGTATTTCTTCTTTTAAATTTTATTCACTTCTGCTCTATAAAAATGGATGCCATACAGATGACAATACAGATGGAAAATAGTCTTTTTCTGGACGAAAATCACGATCTTTTTATATGCTCATGTAAACTTCATCACATAAGCAACTGCTTTTTAAAAAGTGATAAAATTAATATTATGCAGAATTAAAGGGTGATCCGAAGCCAAAGGTTCCTTTCATGCTAAATTTAATTCAATAATCTAATCACTTTTCTAATACACAGTATTTCAGTTAAAACATTTCTACCTTTCCCTCTCTACTGTAACTTCCTGTCTGCTTGTGTTTTTTTTTCTTTTTACCTCCAATGACATTTTTTTTAGAATCCCAGTGCACTTTGGGATACTCACCTGGGACATCATTAGGGGGCAGAGGCTGCGGTCACTGCCAGCTGCTTTCCCCACCATGAAAATAGCATCATCTGTTTCAGGGACTGGACTGGCCCCTGCCGGGTCATCTCTTCTCCTTAGAGCCAGCAAGGGAGCGCACGGACACTGTGCATTCAAAGGAATACAGCACAGAAAACTCATACCGAGTATGCATCAGAATATACAACCGAAGCATTATCAGGTGAGGTCTAGCCGAGCCTCCAAAACAGACATCACTGATGGCACCTAAATTCAGAGAGGGTGCAGAGTTTGCGCCAGTGACCGCAGTTTCTGCCCCTGATGACGGCTAATTTGAGTATCCCAGAATGCACTGGGGAATCTCAAACAAAATGTCATGGGACATTAAAAAAGAAAAAAAAAGACAGGAAGTCAGAATGTAAAGGGTACGTCTTGGAATTATTCATTGAAGTATATTAGAAAACAAGATTAGATTATTACACTGAATAGATATATACATTTAATATGAAATTCACTTTTGGTTTCGGACCGGCCCTTTAAGTTCAGCCGATTGGATCGGCCCTCCACAGCAGTGCCAGTTTCTGATGTGGCCTCTTGGGAAAATTAATTGCCCACCCCTGTTTTAAAGGGTGCGGTTACAATTAAATACAATGGGGAAAATAAGTATTTGATACACTGCCGATTTTGCCGAAGTTTTCCCACTTACAAAGAATGGAGAGGTCTGTAATTGTTATCGCAGGTACACTTCAGTAGTGAAAGACAGAATCTAAAAAAATCCAGAAAATAACATTGTATGATTTTTTACATAATTACTATTTTATTGCATAAAATAAGTATAATAATAATAATAATAATAATTTTATTTATATAGCGCCAACATATTCCGCAGCGCTTTACAACTTATAGAGGGGACTTATACAGACAATAGACATTACAGCATAACAGAAATCACAGTTCAAAACAGATACCAGTAGGAATGAGGGCCCTGCTCGCAAGCTTACAATCTATGAATTTGATGCAATAGAAAAGCAGAACTTAATATTTGGTACAGAAACCTTTGTTTGCAATTACAGAGGTCAGACTTTTCCTGAAGTTTTTGGCCCAGTTTGAAGTTCTTGACCACTTCTCCATACAGTTCTTATCCAGATATTTGAGGTTTTGGGGCTGTTGCTGGGCAACATTGAGTATATTTCCCTCCAAAGATTTTCTATTGGGTTCAGGTCTAGAGACTGGCTAGGCCACTCTAAGACCTTGAAATGCTTAGTTGCCCTGGCTGTGTGTTTTGGGTTGTTGTCATGCTGGAAGACCCAGTCATGACCCATCTTCAATGATTTTACTGAGGGAGGGAAATGTTGGCTATAATCTAGTGATACATGACCCCATTCATCCTCCCTTCAATACGGTGCAGTCATTCTGTCCCTTTTGCAGAATAAGTATGATGTCATCAAAGTATGATGTCTCCCTCACCATGCTTCATGGTTGGAACGATGTTCTTGGGGTTGCACTCATCCTTCTTCTTCATCCAAATGCAGCGAGTGGAGTTTATACCAAAAAGTTCTATTTTGGTCTTATTTGACAACATGAGTTTCTCCCATACATCCTCTGGATCATCTAGATCAGGAGTGGGCAATTTATTTTGCCATGGGGCCGCATGAGAAATTGGGATGGTTTTAGAGGGCCGGACTAATATAATTACCGTATTTTTCGGACTATTAGACGCACCGGACCATAAGGCGCACCCCAAATTTGGGGTGAAAATTGCAGAAAAAAAGATTTTTAATAAGATGGGGGTCCGTCTTATTGTCCGAATTTACAGTATCTTAGGCTACTTTCACATTAGCGTCGTGCACTGCACGTTGCAATGCGACGTTGCGGCGCACCGATGCATACTGTGGAAGCGCCGCACAACGGGAGCAGCGGATGCTGTTTTTCAACGCATCCGCTGCCCCATTGTGACATGCCGGGAGGAGGGGGCGGAGTTCCGGCCGCGCATGCGCAATCGGAAATGCTGGACACGACGCACCAAAAAGCGTTACATGCAACGTTTTTTGGTGGCGACGGTCTGACGCAACTGTCGTACAACGGTTGCGACGTGTGGCAATGCGTCGCACTGCGTCGCTAATGTAAGTCAATGGAGAAAAAATGCATCCTGCAAGCACTTTTGCAGGATGCATTTATTCTACAAAATGACGCATAGCGACGTGCAGTGCACGACGCTAGTGTGAAAGTAGCCTTACCTGAAGGCTGGCGGTGGTAGAGCAGGGTCACAGGAGGCAAGGTGTCGGCAGAGGTGCGGTGATGCACCTGAGCAGGGTCCCTTCCTGCTTAGGAGGGCGACGCCACGGCCTGGTGTCCATGGGGGGGTTGAGCAGTGGTGTGGCGACGGCAGAGGTGCGGCATGGCATGCGCAGGGTCCCTTCCACCTGTGAGGTGACACAGCGGCCCGGAATGCAATGTGAGCAGCAGAGCCGGGTTGAATATTGGTGGTGGCGGCCATCTTCCCGAGGCCGCGCGTGCGCAGATGGAGTGCTCTGCTTCACGGGGCTTCAGGAAAATGGCCGCAGGAGGCCGCGCGCAGATGGAGATCGCGGCGGCCATTTTCCTGAAGCCGAGATCTAAATCTGCAAACTCGACTTCAGGAAAATGGCCGCCACGATCTCCATCTGCGCACGTGCGGCCTCCCACGGCCATTTTCCTGAAGCCCCGTGAAGCAGTGCGCTCCATCTGTGCACGCATGGCCTCGGGAAGATGGCCACCACCACCGATATTCAACCCGGCTCTGCTGCTCACATTGTACAGGGCCGATGCGTATCAGCTCAGGGCCTTCACTCCAGCCACCAGCGGTCCTCCTCAGAAGCGTCTGGCGGCTGGCTGAGCGGTGCCGGGGGCGGCTGTCAGAAGTGACAGCTAGCTGGCGGGCCGTTTAAAATCATCAGGCGTGCCGGATGCGGCCCGTGGGCCGCATCTTGCCCAGGTCTGATCCAGATGGTCATTGGCGAACTTACAAAGGGCCTGGATATGTCCTGGCGTGAGCAAGGAGATCTTGCATGCCCTGCAGGATTTTAATCCATGATGGCGTAGTGTGTTACGGTAATGTTTGAGACTGTGTTCCCAGCTTTCTTCAGCTCCTCCAATGTAGTTCTGGGCTGATTCCTAACCTCTCTCAGAATCATCTTTACTAGTGATGAGCAAGTATACTTGTTGCTCGAGATTTCCCGAGCATGCTCGGGGAGCTCCGAGTATTTGTAAGTGCTCGGAGATTTAGTTTTTGTTGAGACAGCTGCATGATTTACAGCTGCTAGCCAGCATAAGTACATGTGGGGGTTGCCTGGTTGCTAGGGAATCCCCACATATAATCAAGCTGGCTAACAGATGTAAATCATTCAGCTGTGGCAATGAAAACTAAATCTCCGAGCACTAACAAATACTCGGAGGACACCTGAGCGTGCTCGTCAAATCTCGAGTAGCGAGTATACTCGCTCATCACTAATCTTTATCCTACAAGGTGAAATCTTGCATGGAGCCCCAGACCGAGAAAGATTGACAGTCATCTTATGTATCTTCCATTTTCTAAGAATTGCGCCATCAGTTGTTGCCTATTGTCCTGTAGCCCATCCCAGCCTTGTGCAGGTCTACAATTTTGCCCCTGGTGTCTTTAGACAGCTCTTTTGTCTTGGCCATTGTGGCAAAGTTGGAGTATAATTGATTGTGTGGACACGTGTCTTTTATGCAGGTAATGAGTGCAAACAGGTGCAGTTAATATAGGTAATGAGTGCAGAGTAGGAGGGTTTCTTAAAAAAGAACTAAAAGGTCTGTGAGAGCCAAAATTCTTGCTGGTTGGTAGGTGATCAAATAAATAAAACCAGAAAAATACATTGTACAGTATGATTTTTACATAATTAGTTTGCATTTTATTGCATGAAATAAGTATTTGAAACAATAGAATAACAGAACTTAATATTTGGTACAGAAACGTTTGTTTACAATTACAGAGGTCAGACGTTTCCTGTAGTTCTTGACCAGGTTTGCGCACAATGCAGCAGGGATTTTAGTCCACTCCCCCATATGGATCTTCTCCAGGTCTTTCAGGTTCCGGGGCTGTCGCTGGGCAACATTGAGTTTCAGCTCCATCCAAAGATTTTCTATTGGGTTCAGATCTGGAGACTAGCTAGGTGACTCCTGTACCTCAAAATGCTTCTTACAGAGCCACTCCTTAGTTGCCCTGGCTGTGTGTTTTGGGTCATTGTCATGCTGGAAGACCCAGCCACGACCCATCTTCAATGCTCTTACTGAGGGAAGGAGATTGTTGGTCAAAATATCGCAATACTTGACTCCATCAATCCTCCTTTCAATACGGCGCAGTCATCCTGTTGCCTTTGCAGAAAAGCACCCCTAGAGAATGATCCTTCCCCACCATGCTTCATGATTTGGACGGTGTTCTTGGGGTTGCACTTTTTCGCCATACATGGCAAGTGGAATTGATGTAATAAAAATCTATTTTGGTCTCATCTAACCACATGACTTCCTCTCATGCCTCCTCTGGATCATCCAGATGGTTATAGGCGAACTTCAGATGGGCCTGGACATGTGCTGGCATGAGCAGGGGGACCTTGCGTGCACTGCAGAATTTTAATCCATGACGGTGTAGTGTGTTACTGCATCTTGCGTTTCTTACATTTTCTAATAATTGTGCCAACAGTTCCCTTCTCACCAAGCTGCTTGCCTATTGTCCTGTGGCCCATCCCAGCCTTGTGCAGGTCTACAATCTTGTCACTGGTGTCCTTAGACAGCTCTTTGGTCTTGGCCATGGTGGAGAGGTTGGAGTGTGATTGATTGAGTGTGTAGACAGGTGTCTTTTATACAGGTAACCAGTTCAAACAGGTGCAATTAATACAGGTAATGAGTGGAGAATAACTAACAGGTCTGTGAGAGCCAAAATTATTGCTGCTTGGTAGGTGATAAAATACTTATTTCATACAATAAAATGCAAATTAATTGTGTACAAATCATACAATGTGATATTCCGGATTTTTTTTGCATTCTGTTTCTCACAGTTGAAGTGTACTTACGATAAAAATTACAAACTTCTCCATTCTTTGTAGGTGGGAAAACTTGCAAAATCAGCAGTGTATCAAATACTTATTTTCCCCACTGTATTACTAAAAAGCATTGGTGTGTTCATATGTTTCCAGGTGCTAAAAAGACACTGCTTTGCATAGTATTGCCCATAATGACCCCAAGAAGAAATATCAAAAAGAGACTAATTATATTTAGACATTCAACATAAATAATATCAACATTTTAAACACTTTTTGAATTGCATCTCTCCCATAATTTGAGGAGAATGGACAGTCTTGAAAAGTGTTTTCCTTTCCTTTTTGCCAACACTTCTTGATAACAAAGCAAGATGTTCTGGTGTCTTTTTTAAAATCTAACTTGCCTACTTTTGAAAATCATAGTATAGTGGTCCCTGAAAAAAAATGAAATTGTTAATTTCCTATTGGTAATGCTTTTCATATAGAAACTTACATTCTTATGTGTATAGTGTATGAATGCTGTGCTATTAATGTGGGTAATTATATGCTGGCAAAAATGATGTTGTAAAGGGCTTATTGGCTCATTCTAAACCACTTAGCTATGTCCGATAACTCTTATACTTGTACACACAACCTTTTAGGCTAAAGGGCACTGTGGCTCTTTATGACATTTTGACTATAAAATTATCATTGTTCTTTGCCAAAGTACAATAGTTGCAGCTGCTTTGTTATTATTGTCTGCCAGAACATTTAGTTTAGAATTTATTTTACATTCTTTTTGACACTTTGGAATTCTGTATCTTGAGCGCAGATGTAATATAGTTTAAATATTTTTAATGTACCTGCATCCAAGCCAAAATGGCACCGTGTATAACAATCTCAAAAAGCCAGACGTGGAATGTATTCTATATCAAATGGATTGAATGTGAGTTCCAGAATGATTTTAGCTAATGAGTTGGCTCAGTAGTTAAGAGCACTGTTCATAAAACTGTAAAGCCAAGCTTCTCACTGGAAATTCTGATTTTAATCCCAATGTTTTTGGGAAGTAAATTACTTTCTATATATGCAACTTAGTTTCCATATGTTAGATTGTAAGCTTCATTGCTATTCCATAATGAGTGGAACACCCTATAGGTAGAGCTCCTGTGAGAAGACTGAAGTCACACCTGCAGTTTTTGGTGCAGGCACAGTTGGGAAAAAAAGAGAGAATTATAATCTTTCCTTTTTAGACCAAACCTTGCTAGGGATAAAGAACAGTGTACCAGAAACTGCTTAAAAGCTGAATATGTGAACTAAGTACTTAAGAGGCATAAATAAAAATATGTTAGCAGGTAATAACATTGCTTAAATACCAGTTCCTGCTTATAATGTGACAATTATAAAGTAATGTAAATGGATTGTATGCAGCTGTTGTTTACCATTAAAGGGGTTGTGCTCTTTTAACATTTATTAGTCTACAGTTGCAGAGATAAATAAAATTGGTCCAGCTCGGTCTTTCCACTCCTGCTCCAGTTTTTGTTGATCAGCTGCAGCAGTAATGTCATGTCTACAGTGCTCTTGCAAACATGGTCATTGCAAGGAACATGTCAAAATTTAGGATAAGTTGTTGCCGTGATACAGTTATATGAAAAAGTTTGGGCACCCCTATTAATCTTAAGCTTAATGTTTTCTAAAAATTGTTTTTTTTTGCAACAGCTATTTCAGTTTCATATATCTAATAACTGTTGGACACAGTAATGTTTCTGCCTTGAAATGAGGTTTATTGTACTAACAGAAAATGTGCAATCTGCATTCAAACAAAATTTTAACAGGTGCATAAGTATGGGCACCTTTAGCATTGTCTTGTTTTAAATACTCCTACCTACTTTTTACTGACTTACTAAAGCACTTTTTTTGGTTTTGTAACCTCATTGAGCTTTGAACTTCATAGCCAGGTGTATGCAATCATGAGAAAAGCTACTTAAAGTGGCCACTTGCAAGTTGTTCTCCTGTTTGAATCTCCTCTGAAGAGTGGCATCATAGGCTCCTCAAAACAACTGTCAAATGATCTGAAAACAAAGATTATTCAACATAGTTGTTGAAGGGAAGGATACAAAAAGCTGTCTAAGAGATTTAACCTGTCAATTTCCACTGTGAGGAACATAGTAAGGAAATGGAAGAACACAGGTACAGTTCTTGTTAAGGCCAGAAGTGGCAGGCCAACAAAAACATCAGAAAGGCAGAGAAGAAGAATGGTGAGATCAGTCAAGGACAATCCTCAGAACACCTCCAGAGAGCTGCAGCATCAACTTGCTGCAGATGGTGTCACTGTGCATCGGTCAACTATACAACGCACTTTGCACAAGGAGAAGCTGTATGGGAGAGTGATGCGAAAGAAAGCCGTTTCTGCAAGCACGCCACAAACAGAGTCGGCTGAGGTATGCAAAAGCACATTTGGAGAAGCCAATTTCTTTTTGGAAGAAGGTCCTGTGGACTGATGAAACCAAGATTGAGTTGTTTGCTCATACAAAAAGGCGTTTTGCATGGCGGCAAAAAAACACAGCAGTCCAAGAAAAACACTTGCTACCCACAGTAAAATTTGGTGGAGGTTCCATCATGCTTTGGGGCTGTGTGGCCAATGCCGGCACCGGGAATCTTGTTAAAGTTGAGGGACGCATGGATTCCTCTCAGTATCAGCACATTCTTGACAATAATGTTCATGAATCAGTGACAAAGTTGAAGTTACGCAGGGGATGGATCTTTCAGCAAGACCATGATCCAAAACACTGCTCCAAATCTACTCAGGCATTCATGCAGAGGAACAATTACACTGTTCTGGAATGGCCATCCCAGTCCCCAGACCTGAATATCATTGAACATCTGTGGGATCATTTGAAGAGGGCTGTCCATGCTCGGCGACCATCAAACTTAACTGAACTGAAATTGTTTTGTAAAGAGGAATGGTCAAAAATACCTTCATCCAGGATCCAGGAACTCATTAAAAGCTACAGGAAGCGACTAGAGGCTGTTATTTTTGCAAAAGGAGGATCTACTAAATATTATTGTCACTTTTCTGGCGAGGTGCCCATACTTATGCACCTGTCAAATTTTGTTTGAATGCAGATTGCACATTTTCTGTTAGTACAATAAACCTCATTTCAAGGCAGAAACATTACTGTGTCCAACAGTTATTAGATA
The DNA here is from genome assembly GCF_051348905.1 of Ranitomeya variabilis. Lineage (NCBI taxonomy): Eukaryota > Metazoa > Chordata > Amphibia > Anura > Dendrobatidae > Ranitomeya > Ranitomeya variabilis. The sequence goes on from NC_135234.1 coordinate 325,711,845, forward strand.
TATGAAACTGAAATAGCTGTTGCAAAAAAAACAATTTTTAGAAAACATTAAGCTTAAGATTAATAGGGGTGCCCAAACTTATTCATATAACTGTATATGCTATGGACCTTAGTTCAAGGACCAAAGCACAAAGGTCCTTAACCCCTTAACGACCACCGATACGCCTTTTAACGGCGGTAGTTAAGGGTACTTAAACCACAGCACCGTTAATTAACGGCACGGTGGAAAAAGTGTATAGCACCCCCCAGAGTCGGATTTTCTCTGGGGTCTTGGCTGCCGGAGGTAGCCGAGACCCCAAAGAACATGATTCGGGTCGTTTTTTACCGACTCCCGGGTTGCGATCGCCGGTGATTAACCGTTTACCGGCGAACGCAAAAAAAAAGCGCGATTTGCCATTTAATTTCTCTCTCCTCTGATGTGGTCGGGTCTCCGATCGCCCCCCGAAACTTACCAGTGTCTCCCGGTGTCCATGGGTCCTCCCTCTTCCTAACCGCATGGGCACCGCCATCTTTTACTTAGCAGATCTCAGGGCTTCGGCTGCCGGGGGTACTTGAGACCCCAAAGAACATAATTCGGGTCAGCCTTTACCGACCCGGTTTTGTGACCGCCGCTACTAACAGTGTAGCGGTGGCCGCAAAAAAAAAAAAGTCCAATGTGCCATGTAATTTCTCTATCCTCTGATGTGATCGCACATCAGAGGAGAGAGAAACAGGGTCCCCGATCCCCCCCTATACTTACCAGTGTCTCCTGGTGCTCCTCGGCCCTCCTGCTTCCTCCGGTGGGCGCTGCCATCTTTATCAGGGAAAAATGGCATGCGCAGTGCGCTCGCCGAGATCTGCCCGGCAACAATAGTAAATAATCCCCCTCTTTATCACTCCTTTAGTTAGGGAAAAATAAGAAAACAAAGAAAATGTATTTATTTCTATTTTCCCATCAGGGTTAGGGTTGGGGCTAAAATTAGGGTTAGGGTTGGGGCTAAAATTAGGGTTAGGGTTGGGGCTAAAATTAGGGTTAGGGTTGGGACTAAAATTAGGGTTAGAATTACGGCTAAGGTTGGGGCTAAAATTAGGGCTAGGGTTAGGCTTCTTTTACACTTACCATGGTTTTGCGTCCTGTTTTTGCAGTCCCAATAGATTTCTATGGGGCCGCAAAAACAGGCCGCAATAATTCTACATAGCGCTGTATGGCCGTGAGGGCTGTATTTAGGGCTGTGAAAAAATATCGAGCCTGCTTGTTGTTTTTCATGGCTAACCGTTTAAAAAAACAGTTGACTTCCGGTTTTGCGGACCGCCTTTTTTTCCAATACTTTTGCCATAGTTTTGCAAACCCCAAAAACAGCAATCCACAAGTTTTTTGCCGTCCGTTATTGCTGCAGACTGTGAAAATTGCGGCAATACACCCCACAAAAAAGGGCCGCAAAAAACCCGGCAAGTGTAAAAGAAGCCTTAGGTTTGGGATTAGGGTTAGGCTTGGGATTAGGGTTAGGTTTGGGATTAGGGTTAGGATTAGGGTTATGGGTGTGTTGGGATGAGGGTTTGGTTTGTGGTTAGGGTTATGGTTAGGGTTGTGATTAGGGTTAGGGGTGTGTTGGGGTTAGGGTTGTGATTAGGATTATGGTTAGGGTTTGAAATAGGGATAGGGGTGTGTTGGGGTTAGGGTTGGAGTAAGAATAGGGGGGTTTCCACTGTTTAGGTACATCATTGTGTCTCCAAGCGCGACATGTCTCCACCATTGATTCCAGCCAATTTTGCGTTGAAAAAGTCAAATGGTGCTTCCTCCCTTCTGAGCTCTGCCGTGCACCCAAACAGTGGTTTACCCCCACATATGGGGCTTCAGCGTACTCTGGACAAATTGGACAACAACATTTGGGGTCCAATTTTACCCTTGGGAAAATCAAAAAATTGGGGGCTAAAAAATCATTTTTGTGGCAAAAAAAGATTTTTTATTTTTCATGGCTCTGCATTATAAACTTCTGTGAAGCACTTGGGCATTCAAAGTGCTCACCACACATCTAGATAAGCTTCTTAGGGGGTCTAGTTCCTAAAATGGGGTCACTTGTGGGGGGTTGCTACTGTTTAGGCACATCAGGGGCTCTGCAAACACAACATGACGCCCGCAGACCAATCCATCAAAGCCTGCATTCCAAAACATCACTATTTCCCTTCCAAGCTCTGCCATGCCCCCAATCAGTGGTCCTCCCCCACATATGGGGTATCAATGTACTCAGGACAAATTGCTCAACAACTTTCAAGGTCCAATTTCTCCTGTTACCCTTGTGAAAGTAAAAATTTTGGGGGTGAAAAGATCATTTTTGTTGAAAAAATATGATTTTTTATTTTCACTGCTCTACATTATAAAATTATGTGAAGCTCTTGGGGGTTCATAGTGCTCACCACACATCTAGATAATTCCTTGGGGGGTCTAGTTTCCAAAATGGGTCACTTGTGGGAGGTTTCTACTGTTTAGGCACATCAGGGGCTCTGCAAACGCAACATGACGCCCGCAGACCTTTCTGTCAAAGTCTGCATTCCAAAATGGCGCTCCTTCCCTTCCGAGCTCTGCCATGCGCCCAAAAAGTGGTCCTCCCCCACATATGGGGTATCAACGTACTCAGGACAAATTGCACAACAACCTTCATCTTCCAATTTCTCCTTGTGAAAGTAAAAATTTGGGGGTGAAAAGATCATTTTTGTGGAAAAAATATGATTTTTTATTTTAACCGCTCTAAGTAATAAACTTCTGTGAAGCACTTGGGGGTTCAAAGTGCACATGACACATCTAGATAAGTTCCTTAAGGGGTCTAGTTTCCAAAATGGTGTCATTTGTGGGGGGTTTCCACTGGTTAGGCACATCAGGGGCTCTCTAAACACAACATGGCGTCCGATCTCAATTCCAGCCAATTTTGCATTGAAAAAGTCAAACGGCACTACTTCTCTTCCAAGCTCTGCCGTGCGCCCAAACAGTGATTTAACCCCACATATGGGGTACCGGCGTATTCAGGAGAAATTGCACAACAAATTTTGTTGTTCATTTTCTCTTTTTACACTTGTGAAAAAACACCCTTCAAAGTGACTTTAAGTGGGAGATGGTCCCTAAAAAAATGGTTTTGTAAATTTTGTTGTAAAAATGAGAAATCGCTGGTCAACTTTTAACCCTTAAAACTTCCTAACCAAAAAAAATGTTTTTCCAAAATTGTGCTGATGTTAAATAGACATGTGGGAAATGTTATTTATTAACTATTTTGTGTGACATATATCTCTGATTTAAGGGCATAAAAATTCAGAGTTTGAAAATTGCAAAGTTTTAAATTTTTTTGCCATATTTTCATTTTTTTGATAAATGCAAGTAATATAAAAGAAATTTTACGACTAACATGAAGTACAATAAGTCCCGAAAAAAACAGTCTCAGAATCAGAAGGATCCGTTAAAGCGTTTCAGAGTTATAACCTCATAAAGTGACAGTGGTCAGAATTGTAAAAATTGGCTTGTTCATTAAGTACCAAATTGGCTCTGTCACTAAGAGGTTAAAGAGGTTGTCTGACCCCAAAATTTGTTTTTTATGCTAATCTCTGCTGTATTGTGATATGCAACACCCGTATACATTTAGTTTTTTGTTTCTCTCTTTTGTTCCTCCTGAATTTGACTTCATTCCCTGCATACTCTTTGTTTACCTGCAGATCTACCAAACTTGACAGATCCTTGTGCTGTATTATCTAACCTCACAGCCAGATCTGGCACCACCTAGCCTCATTGTCTAGCCCCGCCCTCTGCACAGTCATTGGCTGTCAGTAATCTGCTCCTGTGCTGACCTATCATCACTCCAGTATTATTATTATTATTATTATTATTATTACAGTCGTGATAGAGCCTTGCATGTCTCCACATCACATCCACAGTGGTGATAGAGCTTCACATGTCCCCCACAACACATCCATAGTAGTGATAGAGCTTCACATGTCCCCACAGCACATCCACTGTGGTGATAGAGCGTCACATGTCTCCACACCACATCCATAATGGTGATAGAGCTTCACGTGTCCCCCACATCACATCCATAATAGTGACAGAGTTTCACATGTCCCCACAGTACATCCACAGTCGTGATAGAGCATCACATGTTTCCATATCACATCCACAGTGGTGATAGAGCTTCACATGTCCCCCACAACACATCCATAGTAGTGATAGAGCTTCACATGTCCCCACATCATACCCATAGTAGTGATAGAGCTTTACATGTCCCCACAGCACATCCACAGTGGTGATAGAGTGTCACATATCTCCACACCACATCCATAATGGTGATAGAGCTTCATGTGTCCCCCACATCACATCCAGAGTGGTGATAGAGCGTCAAATGTCTCCACATCACATCCATAGTAATGATAGAGCTTCACATGTCCCCACAGCACATCCACAGTGGTGATAGAGCCTTGCATGTCTCCACATCACATCCACAGTGGTGATAGAGCTTCACATGTCCCCCACAACACATCCATAGTAGTGATAGAGCTTCACATGTCTCCTCAGCACATCCATAATGGTGATAGAGCTTCACGTGTCCCCCACATCACATCCATAGTAGTGATAGAGCTTCACATGTCCCCCACATCACATCCAGAGTGGTGATAGAGCGTCACATGTCTCCACATCACATCCATAGTAATGATAGAGCTTCACATGTCCCCACAGCACATCCACAGTGGTGATAGAGCTTCACATGTCCCCCACAACACATCCATAGTAGTGATAGAGCTTCACATGTCCCCACAGCACATCCACAGTGGTGATAGAGCGTCACATGTCTCCACTGCACATCCATAATGGTGATAGAGCTTCACGTGTCCCCCACATCACATCCATAGTAGTAATAGAGCTTCACATGTCCCCACATCACATCCAGAGTGGTGATAGAGCTCCACATGTCCCCCACAACACATCCATAGTAGTGATAGAGCTTCACATGTCCCCACATCACATCCAGAGTGGTGATAGAGCGTCACATGTCTCCACACCACATCCATAATGGTGATAGAGCTTCACATGTCCCCCACAACACATCCATAGTAGTGATAGAGCTTCACATGTCCCCACATCACATCCAGAGTGGTGATAGAGCGTCACATGTCTCCACACCACATCCATAATGGTGCTAGAGCTACACATGTCCCCACATCACATCCACAGTGGTGACAGAGCTTCACATGTCTCCACATCACATCCATAGTAGTGATAGAGCATCACATGTCCCCACATCACATCCACAGTGGTGATATGACATGGTCAGTATTTTGTCAGTATTTCCCATCAGTATTTGTTAGCCCAAACCAGGAGTGGGTGATAAATACAGAAGTGGTGACAAGTTTCTATTACCATATACTTTTCCTCATAGGCTGTGTGCACACAATGCGGATTTAGTGCGGATCCGCAGCAGATTTTTCCGCCCAAAAACGCTGCAGATCCGCAAAGTGATTTGCAGTACAATGTAAATCAATAGAAAAAAAAAATGCTGTGCTAATGGTGTGGAAAATTCCATATGGAAAATGCTGCGGATCAAAAAAGTAGCATGTCACTTCTTTTATGCGGATCTGCAGCGTTTCTGCACCCTTCCATTATAGAAATCCGCAGTGGAAAAAAACGCATGAAATCCGCACAAAATTCGCATCAAATCTGCAACAAAAACGCACAAAATCCCCATAAAAATGCGTCAAATCTGCACCTGCGTTTTCTGCCAGGAGATGCGGATTTTGTGTAGAAAATTCTGCACCCCAATCCGCAACGTGTGCACATAGCCTTATTATTCCAATCCTGATTTTGGCTTACAAATACTGATGTAAAATAATGATCAAATTCTGACCGCGTGAACGTGTCCTTAGGTTTCATGCAGAATTCCATTTTTCATGCATGTCTTCCAGTGTGCCATCCATATGCTGTCACGGTTAACATTGTTAATCAATAGGAAAAGTCTTGCAATTTATTTAATTATTTTTATCATATGTGAAAATCACTGATGAAAAACTGACACACGGACCAATCATTGATGAAACTCGGATCCAAACCACTGATACACCAGTAAGAGGGCTTAAGCAGTTCCCAGAAATTACTATGTAAAGTTAATGGGCATGGTCTACTATTTAAACCTCATTCATCCTTCAGTGTTTGATCAATATTTGAACTTTTTTATATATATATAGTTTTTATATCAGAACCAGAAATGATCTTAAACACAGAAAAATCAAATGTGATTATATATTCTTTTTTTTTATAAATCTATTTATTTTAAGAAAAATGAAAATGGAAGGAAAACACTGAAATGTACAAAAGGCCTAAACTGCAGACTTGAAGTTGACATGAAGAGCACTGACATCAGACATCACAATGTGATCTGCAATATACCCAGGTCACATGGCCAAAAATCTCTGTATGCCACTGCATCATTGCAATACAATGCAAGTGAATGTGGTAGCATTGCGACTCACAAGGTCCTGGGACTAACAAGTAACAAAAAAGCCAACAGGATCCTAAGTTTTGCGACTTGCTTGTCGCGGCACCTTGTGGGTCGCCATGTGGTCCTATTCACTTGAGCCTAAATGACACAATTGTGGAGTCTCTCTGCTCCTTTATAGTTTCTTACTTTGTTATCAAAGTATGGAATTTGGCATTAAGAAGCCCTACATTTTCATTGCTTCAGATTTTGGGAAAAAGTGGTTTAAACTTTCAGTAATATCCGAGAGTGCCATTGTAGATAAACATTTAGCATTTATTTCTGCTCCTGGTTGTATTTACTGTATTGTAAAGTCGTGATTCCTGGAGTATTCCCACTGTGGACATTTATAACATAACCATTGGCTATGTTTTTAATGACCAATCAGTTGGGGTCTTATCTGTGCTACTTCCAAGAACAAGGGTTCCTGGTATTACACTATAATAATGAATGAGAAATGTGCAAACAGATTGTCACCAATTAGGTGCCAAAGAATGGACGTTTTATGGCATATATGTATATGCCATAAATATATCTATTGGGAAATCGTCTTTAATATCTTAGTAGTACTAGGTTGCCTGTCTTTTTGTTTCTGCTAATACATCTTTATCCTTTCTTTTCTCTGCTGCCTTTTCTCTATCTACTGCATTTTGTTTCTTCACCCTATCCAATCTCTACCATTCCTGATCTCATACTAATTGTTCCACCCACTTGTAACTTCTTTTGTTTTTCCGATCAATCCTCTACCCCTTTCTCATTAAAATATTTGTTTTATTTGTGTTCTCCTCTCAACCTTCCCAATCTTTTCCCCTTCATTTATCAATTTGTTTCTTGCTTTTTTTTTCCTTTCCACTTATCCCTCCTTTACATCTGTGCCCCCTTTCACTGTCTTTCTGTCTTTGGGATCACCGGTAGATCCGGATAAACAGAGAAGTGAGTATCAAGCTTGTGATCCTATTCTCCATCTCCCATAACCAGGTGCTTTATCGCCCTGGGATAAACAATAGAGGATAGACACTATATTTAGCATCTTCTCTTTCCAGAAATGTATACATTCTACTACATGACTTAATTATTAACAGCTTCCCAAAAATCTTAGACCTTCTCAGCCTATTTTCCTCTTTGGTCGCCCTCTGTCTTTTTACCTTGCTTTATTCCTTTCTTATGGCCCACTGTATATTATGTTTCTCATGTATTCTCATCCTTTCCCCTTCTCCCATACCAGTTTTCCATTTTTTCCCCTAAACTTGCTCTGCACATCATTTTATTCACTTTTCCATGAAAATACATGTTTTGCTGAAGGCTGGTAATCTTGCTAAAAACTCATGGACCTTCAAGTAAGGTTTCCAATCTGCATAACTTGAAATTTAGTTTCTAAGTTTTTCTACTGTTGCCTTCAGACACAAGGAGCTCTTCTTGAGAAGGTTTCTTTCTTCTTCTCATATCATCCATAATTTCCTCACTTCTGCCATTCTATTCTCCAGTCTTGTTTCTGGACTGTGGTTGTCCTGTTATAGGTTGATGGCTTCAGGAATAATTGATGTACACACCATTTGTCTGTCTTCCCTAATCCTATGACCTGTCTCCTTGTTTGTGGATAACAGTGCTTGTCAAAATGCATGGTGGGAATGTTAGACAGTGGATATGACAAGAAAACCATTTACATATATTTCTTTATTTTTGTTTGTAGGGTTATCACAGATCCAATCACTTCATTGCAACACAAGGTGAGTAAGTCAATTACTGCAACATCATGCCTTTCTCAGGCAATCATTTACTGAAAAATAAGGTGAAAAATATGAATCTTGTTTACACTGCGTGCGGAATTATTAGGCAAGTTGTATTTTAGAGGATTATTTTTATTATTGATCAACAACTCTGACCAAATACTGCTAGTGTGACGGCAGCCTTAGGAGGATATCTGTTTGTGCAGGTAACTATTACTGTGCAGAATTATTAGGCAACTTAATAAAAACCTAATATATTCCCATCTCATTTGTTTATTTTCACCAGGTAAACCAATATAACTGCACAAAATTTAGAAATAAACATTTCCGACATGCAAAAACAAAACCCCAAAAAATGAGTGACCAATCTAGCCACTTTCCTTTATGATGACACTGAACAGCCTTCCATCCATAGATTCTGTCAGTTGCTTGATCTGTTTACGATCAACATTGCGAGCAGCAGCCACCACAGCCTCCCAGACACTGTTCCGAGAGGTGGACTGTTTTCCCTCCCTGTAGATCTCACATTTTATGAGGGACCACAGGTTCTCTATGGGGTTCAGATCAGGTGAACAAGGGTCCATGTCATAATATTTTCTTCTTTGAGACCTTTACTGGCCAGCCACGCTGTGGAGTAGTTGGAGGCATGTGATGGAGCATTGTCCTGCATGAAAATCATGTTTTTATTGAACGATACCGACTTCCTGTACCACTGCTTGAAGAAGTTGTCTTCCAGAAACTGGCTGTAGGTCTGGGAGTTGAGCTTCACTCCATCCTCAATCCGAAAAGGTCCCCCAAGTTCATCTTTGATGATACCAGCCCATACCAGTACCCCACCTCCACCTTGCTGGCATCTGAGTTGGAGTGGAGCTCTCTGCACCTTACTGATACAGCCTTGGCCCATCCATCTGGCCCATCAAGAGTCACTCTCATTTCATCAGTCCATAAAACCTTTGAAAAGTCAGTCTTAAGATATTTCTTGGCCCAGGCTTGACATTTTATCTTCTGTTTCTTGTTCAAAGGTGGTCGTTTTTCAGCCTTCCTTACCTTGGCCATGTCCCTAAGTATCGCACACCTTGTGCTTTTTGTAACTCCAGTAACGTTGCAGCTCTGAAATATGGCAAAACTGGTGGCAAATGGCATCTTGGCAGCTTCACGCTTGATTTTCCTCAATTCATGGGCAGTTATTTTGCACCTTTTTTGCCCAACACGCTTCTTGCGACCCTGTTGGCTATTTGCCATGAAACGTTTGATTGTTTCATGATCACGCTTCAGAAGTTTGGCAATTTTAAGACTGCTGCATCCCTCTGCAAAACATCTAACAATTTTGGACTTTTCAGAACCCGTCTAATCTCTCTTCTGACCCATTTTGCCAAAGGAAAGGAAGTTGCCTAATAATTAAGCACACTTTATATAGGGTTTTGATGTCTTTACTTAATTTGTAGTTGGCTCTCAAGCCTGAACAGCTTGGAGTAGGACAACATGTATAAAAAGCATCATGTGATCCAAAAAACAACTTGCCTAATAATTCTGCACGCAGTGTACTTATTTATTTTAATTCAACTGAAGGTACAGTTCTTCTAGATGTTTGTGATTTTCAAAACAGCAAATCCAAATTCTGGATGGAAATATAATATTTTCGGTTTGGTGCTGATCTCCTGATCTGGTACTGCTGATTGTTAGAGAAGTCTCCCTTGCAGACTGCACAGCAGTAGTCCAACCCTGTCCCCACCCCTGATTAGCAGTTTTCTGCCTATGCACAGTGTACACAGGAAACCATCAATCAGAGGTGTGGGTGGAGTTATACAGAGCTCAGGGAACTGCTAAATCTGCATCAGATAAAACAATTTTTAATCAAAACTGCAACAAACAATAAAGTGATACCTCACTGGAATCAGGGTCTCTGCCACTATATCATGCTGCTCTCAGATGGGGTAACAATACCCTGGTGACAAAATTTCACAGAACAAAACCCAGTGTGAATGTTAAAAAATACCTTTATTGATTAATCTAAAAATCTTAACTGGTGCAAGCAACCAAAACCATCACCAAATAAAAGGCCAAGGAGGTGCCTGACCCCACACTGCACTACCTATCAGCAGAGGTTGGCACCCTACACCTGCGCAAATGGCGCCCCCGCTCACCGTCGACTGTCCCTTCTACCGCTATACAACCCTATGGGATGGGGTAGGAAAATCAGTTGCATACATCAAGTGTATCCAATAATATAGATAAAAATCACAGTCTTATCTCTTGCAAACGGGCCCAATAATTTAGGCTACCCCTACTTTGACCCTGCCTGTCAGTGGAGGTTGGCACCCTAATAGTAAAATTAACGAGACTGGCGCCCCCGCTCCTCAACGGCTGTCCCCGATTTGACCCTAGTCAATGAATTGTCAAAGGACTTTTATAATATGTAAGGTGCTATAGTGCTTCAATGTGCAAAATAACACAATATCACTGGAGTTTTCTAATGAAAAATGATACCATATACTATGTATGTCCCCCAGGTGTCCGTTCATACAAAGCTCATAAGTCATCAGAGAAAAACTCCCCCACGTAGATCTCTGTTCCTCTGATCCTATCCCCCAATAAGAGTCAGTATAACCATTAGTCCAAAGAGGAGTGTATAGACATGAAAAAGTAAACCTTATTTAGAATAATTTGTTCAACAGCCATTAAATATGTCCATAAACTCCACAGCCAGCAAGTATGTCCAAAAAAGAAACTCGACGCGTTTCCCCTCTAGAATGAGGTTCATCAGGAGTAAACAGATATATCATATAGGACTACTTAGCTTATGCTTTGGTGATATGTAAACATCGATACAGTCCTCAGCACATTAGGGCAGGTCCCCGCTCGATATGGTGCTCAGGATCAAATGCCCAATTAAGCCCAAAATATAGCCTCAGTGATACCTATTAAGTTAAATCACCTGGTGGTCCAGTGTGCATGTCACGATGTAGGAAGTGCACAGTATACGGCCATTACTGCATTTCAACTAATGCGCAGATGCGGAAGTATGCATAATCACTTCTGGTGAGTTTATGTTTCAAGTGCCTTCCACCATATGCGCAGGTGCGGAAGTACTGCGTTCATTCATGCGTTTCAACTAGTGTGCAGCTGAGGAAATGTACAATGATGACTTCTGGTAGGTCTGCATTTCAAATGCGTTCGAGCATAAAATTACTGCGCTCCATCAGTGTTTCAAGAGGCGCGCATGCGCGAACGCAGAAATAGTACCGCAATCAGTTTAAAACAACAAAAAGAAATGGCATACCAGTATAATGGTAAATCCAATATGTTTCTAAGGCACCCATAACAATACAAACTAAAGGACACTAAGGGGTATCACATTTTGGGCCATAAAGATAATATTATGTCAGATGGATATACTGACAATTAATAGGTATCTTCCAATGAAGACAAATAATAATTTGCAAATGACCTATTCTGGTCAAGTAAAAATGCAGGCAAACTTTTAAAGAGGCCCCACTGATTAAACTAACCAGGAGAATCATAAGTAACAGCCAAAATTAATTTGCTAATTTAAACCCTTAGGGGAAACAGTGTCCAGCCTATGGATCCATGTAGGATCCTTTTGCAGGATCCTTTTGTCTAGGTCGCCGCCTCTGATCGAGGGGGCAGCATCTTCAACTACACAGAAGGAGAAGGACTTGAGATCCCCCTGATGCACCTCACGGACATGCCTAGAGATGGAGGTTTCCCTGGCATGCCTAATGTCACCCAGGTGGTCCCCAATCCACCTCCTCAGTTCCCTTCTAGTTTTGCCAACATAATTTAAAGGACAAGTACATTTAAACAAGTATATCAGACCACTCGTCTTCTAGTTGGTAAAATGTCTACTGGCAAAAACTTGACCCGTGCTCTCGCTAACAAATCGATTCCCTGTTGTTACATAGCCAGAGAAGGAACAGATGCCGCATCTGAAGGTGCCCAACTGTCTTGTGTTGAGCCAAGTGCCACTCTTTTTGGCGGTGATAAACGTACTGTGTACTAACTGATCCCTTAGGGATCTTCCCCTCCTAAAAGTAATGAAAGGTGTTTTAGATAAAAACTCCCTTATATCCGTGTCTGCCAACAGAATGTCCCAATATTTATTGATATTTATTAATCTCTCTCACCTCCTGGGAACAGTCATCAAAATTTCCTATTAATCTCAGAAGGGGGTCCAAGCTATCATTAGTTTTAGGTTGAATACAACTGGTCCTTGATAATGGTTCCACCTGTTTAAATGCCTCCTGAAGGATGTTTTTGGGATAACCCCTCTCAAGGAACCTATCTCTGACATTACGGGCCTCAGTGTAAAAAGATGGACCTGAGGAGCAATTCCTCTTGACTCTTAGATATTGTCCCTTGGGAATCCCCCTCCTGAGTCCGAAGGGATGATGACTGTTCCATCTAAGTTGATTGTTTGTAGAGGTAGGTTTCCTATAGATAGTGGTACCCAAACGACCCTCATTATCCTTGCTTATAGTGATATCCAGAAAATTAATGAGATTGGCGTCAATTTCTGGCGTGAATTTAAGATCTATCTCATTGTCGTTCAGGCTCTGAACAAAATTGACAAAAGAGAGGGCATCACCTGTCCACAAAATCAAAATATCATCAATGTAGTGCCCCCAGAATAATATCTGGGGGGACCACCAGGACGGCCTATCCTCACCAAAAACTACATGCCACCAGCCCAGGAGCAGATTGGCATAAGTTTGGGAACATGGGCTGCCCATAGCAGTGCCCCTGAGTGGGTGGCAGACCTTCCCGCCAAAAAGAAAATAATTGTGAGTTAATATGAATTGATGAAGATGACCTATAAAGAGATTATGTTCAGCAAAATGAATAAAAAGGTGTTCTTGTCAACAGTGATAGCCTCAATCTTTAGCAACAAGTCAGACGTATCACGTATGTAAGATGGTAGAGCTGTGATGAATTGCCTCAGAACTTTATCAATGTAAATGCCACAATTCTGTGTAATAGAATCATTCCCTGAGACTATTGGTCGTCCCTTCAGGGGCAGTAGACCTTTATGCACCTTCGGAAGGGCGCAAAACACAGGTATAATACAATACCCTGGTGACACATTCCCTTTAATAAATGCCCCAATACAAAAAAGATAAATTGACAACCCCTTTAAGACAGATATTAATTTAAACATTGTTTAAATGTCTCAAAAGTGCAAAAAATAACTGAACTATTTAAGAGATGTACGTACAGTCAGTTACCATGTAGCCATATTTATATTCACTCCTGACTACTTAATAAAAAAAATAGGTAAACGTATTCACAATTTGTAAACCAGGAAACTAGAGAAGGTTAAAAGGTGGCCAACCATTTCCTTGTTATGCCAGATATTGGCTTTTTAAAAAGGTTTTTCAAGCTATCAACATCCGTTTAGTGTGGTCCGACTCTGTTAGGCTTCGGCTTTTAGTAACAGTGTTGCAGCTTCTTCTGATCATTTTCAGTCTACTGTACACAGTATTATTAACAAATTGGGAAGAAATCCAAGTAAACCCTCATTATAAAACCCTAAAATGTAACTTTTATTTTTGAAAGCCAGTGTCCCATCCCCTGGTGATGCCACGTATGCGGCGAAACATGTTGGGGGGACTAGTGTGTTAAATTTGTGTGTGTGTCCTAGTCAGCCAAATAGGTGTTAGCACCCCGGGGTGTTACCCATTAAATATAAGAAATAAAGCACTTTAATGACAATACATTTAGGCAGATTAGGGACTTATTTTTATACTCTATAGCAATTTTTAATACTTATATAATAATAAGTAACTAAGTAAATTTTAGGGCTTTATAGTGAGGGTTTATTTGGGTTTCTTCCCAATTTGTTAATATTTAATGCATCCCTCCAAAGCCTTGTTCTATCATTAAATTTTGGGGTTTGTTATGTAGTCTAAATAGTAGTATCTGTCCGGGGTGCTCCATTGAAGGGAACAGGACAAAGCTGCTTTTGTGGTCTGTGACGGTTTCTTTATCTTTGGTATAATAATTAGCATGCTCTTACATATTGTGGCACCCTTTGTCTATTTTAGTAGTGTTGCTTATCCACAGTTGTTTTTCTCTCAAAGCTGCTATGTCCATCATGTCCACCATTGCTGAATGTAGAAGGCATACAGTTAGTTGGCAGGTTACCAAGAGTCGGACCTCTACCAGTCAGGTATTGGTGGGCTGTCAATAAACCTTGAAAACCCTTTTAATGACACCATAATACGTTTTTTGTGAGACCTTTATTGTTTCCCAGAATCATATGATTAATTATTAATTTTCATCATGCAGTCACCAATCTTAGGCAGAAAATTCTCCAATTAAATCTAATAAGCAACCAAATTATTGCGTTAATATCATTATTTAGCTGGTTTCTCGGGACAACTGGCGCTAAGAACCTCACATTAATTACAATAAAAAAATTCTACTTTTACAAGAGCTGATGTGATAATGTATTATCTTATTATAACTGGGGAAGCAAGTGATTAAATATTGTAGTAATATTATGCAAACATATGAGCAAAATACTGTTACAATGATGGGTTTCGAGGAACTAAGTCATTCACTGAACTGGGCAGCCTTTTCACATGCGGCCTGATTATGTGTCTGGATGGTTGCATAGTTTTTGTCAAGTCTATTTTTGTGATAAATATTGCTTTCCGTCATATTAATTGGTGCATCTGTAGCTTCTCAACCTTGAGTCATGTGAATGAGATTTTCAGTGCTTTGTTGCACGCTGTGTCAAACGCCCAATTCAATACCATTTTAAGGACAATAGCGAGAGGCATTGGTTTACTAAGAAACAACCTTGCTCCAGATAGACCAGAAACAAAATGCTATTGTAAGACCAACCTACTGCACCACAAGAATGATAATGACAAAAGTCACTTTTCCGAGGTCACTGTGTTTGAATCCTACCTTGAATGTTGCTTAGTTGCAAAGGTAGAGCAAACCTAGACTTCTACAAGTATTCATTTCCTATGGAAATGCAGGAGCTAACCAACTTTCCTACTAAAGCACTTAATAAGTAAGCCATAGTAAGAAAATGTGCACTTATATAAAGTATATAGATATAAGTCTTCTTTAAAGGGAATCTGTCAGCAGGTCTTTGCCATGTAATCTGAGGAAAGCAGGAGATAACAGCTGAGACACTGAATTCGAGGATATGTCACTTTTTGGGCTATAAGCTGTTGTTTACATACAATGAAGGTTTTATCACCAGGAGATAATCACTGCTGGACTACAGCAGCATGTGAGCTCTGGTCCGACCACGCCCCCTCCTCTGGTAAGCAGCTTATTGTCAATATAGACAATGTACATACTGAGCCTGGTGCGGGGGCAGCTTTTCTTTAACTGCCAACCCAACTCATTGACCATTTTGGAATCCTTGTCGGGAACCACTTCCAAGTGACAAGCGATAAATAATTTGGTCAGTGTTGATTTTTTTTCCTCATCACCAACGCAATGGTCATAAATTGTTTACTTATAGTTCTTTAATTTGGAGACTGGCCATTATTTTGTTACTTCTGTAAAGGTTTCCAATATGTCAGTGCTGCCGGTACAGAGATAAATTACCTAGCACTACCTACCTAGCACTTATGTACAATAAGGCATTGTCAGTCTCCGCTTCCAACACTTCTGTAGATGTCATGGCAGAGGGTGAAGGATTTGACTTGACTTATGAATTTTCAGGTTTTGAGCATCATTAGACTTTCCAAAAATAAGTGAAATGTAAATAGACATTTCTTGTTACAAATTCTACAGGTCCAAAGCAGGACATGATCTATGACTTCTGGAGGATGGTTTGGCAAGAACACTGCTCAAGCATAGTGATGATTACCAAACTCGTGGAAGTTGGAAGGGTAAGTACATTTATTCACTAGCCACATGTGGTGGAATTATATCTTCAGAAATCGAGGTCAAGTTAACAGAAAAAAACGTAGATATATTAGCTCTAGGATTGCTCTGCTAGAGATTTTCTTGCATGTTCATGGTTGATTAGTATAATTAAAAACTGCGTACACATGCAGGGGTGATGGGCACATGTCCAAATTTGCTATGGCATGTAAACATCCATGGACAGGTACA
The DNA here is from genome assembly GCF_051348905.1 of Ranitomeya variabilis. Lineage (NCBI taxonomy): Eukaryota > Metazoa > Chordata > Amphibia > Anura > Dendrobatidae > Ranitomeya > Ranitomeya variabilis. The sequence continues at coordinate 325,728,159 of NC_135234.1, forward strand.
CCCCCATGACTGCCTTAATGCTGGTGAAGCCAAGTAGACTGTCTTATTATTGTAAAAAATATAATAAAGAGTGGTAACATATGAACGGGAGCTGGGAAGCAGAATAAAGTCTTATCCAATAGCATCAGGTATGTTAGTAAGGAGTGCTTGCTCAGCTGATGGGGCTGTGTGGTCCACAACAATTTCAAGGCTTTGGCCATTTGTGCTGCATTGAGCAGAGGGTTGGACACGATGACCCTTGAGGTCCCTTCCAACTCTAACGTTCTGTCGTAAGTGTTTTTCTGCACAGCTGGTGGAGTCCCAAAAGATGGAACCAGAACACACAATGGTCGAAGACATGTGGTTTTATTATTGAGGCATTTCGAAGTTATCAAACTTCATCCTACAATCTGTAGTTGTATCCTGAGGAAGAAGTTTGATAACTTCGAAACGCCTCGATAATGAACCTGCATGTCTTTAACCCTTGTGTGTCCTGGATGCTTCCTGTGGGACTTCACCATCAGCGCAGAAAAGCCTCTTAAATTTCCTTTACAGTAAAGAGTATTCTTAGTCACTTGTAAGCAGACACACCACTGGTAGAGCAGATTGTGCCAGTCAGCTGCCTATTACTGTCCGTGCATGCATTATTTGAGCCTAATGGTTCACTTTCATTTATGCCATCTTTTCAGAAGCTAGAAGAGAAAGGGTTAACCCTTTTGACGGAAAAGCATATAGATCTTTGTGTAATCTTTTCTTGCTGCGGGAGACTTGCAGAACATTGATTAAGCCCAATTCTCGAATGCATAATGTGTCTGCTCTGCAGCTATAGAAAAGTGCCATTTATTGGTAGATTATGAATTGGACTATCCTTTAGGCAAACAAGAAGAGCAAATGTTTGATATTTCAGATGCATTTTTTTTTCCTTTGTTTGTGGGGTTTGCCATAGATACGTGTTAGCTTTTTGGAAAACACAGCAGTTATTGCTGTGAACTGGATTGTTCTCTGCTAATATGATTAGTATTGTCGCTGTGTTGCTCTGACGGGTAATTAAGAACAATGTTCCTTACATCAGATCATTTTTTAAATTGTGTTTTCTCGTAAATCTCCATTAACTGTAATGATTTTGCTTGGTCTCCGCTGGTCTAATTTTCCCTTCTCATTAGCGCTCTTCCTTCAGCACCCTACCAAACAGTGCTGACGTGAACGCATTGTAATTAGTTTACCCTCTTTATCACTGTGCGTCTTACATTGCATCCATCACAGTCAGGGGCTTAACATACTTCGCAAAGAGCAGACCCCTTCTGTTCGGATGGATGGGCTCCATGTGTCTCCTAAGCATTTTTTTTCATCCCTTTTTTCACCTTCCTGAAGAAAATTATGCTGAATTCTAGGTACATTATTTTTGTTGTTAGCACCCTGAGCACAGGCTATAAATACACATTAACCTACAAGGATAGAACAGACATTTTCTCCGATATTCACATCTATCTATATCAGTTTCACATTTATCTCCTTAACTCCCGCAGGATATGCTGTATATACATATATCGTTAAGATATTTTTTCTCGCATAGAAAAGGGTAATCAATATTCACAGTTGTCCTACTTCCAGGGCCGGTTTTAGGCAAAGTAGGGCTCTACGCCTAGGCAAAGTTTAAAATGGCGCCCCAAATGCTAACATATTGCACATCACCAGTGGCGTAACTACAAAGTTATGGGCCCCGGTGCGAACTTCCAAATGGGGCCCCCCCCTACCTCCCCCCTACCCCACCCCCTACCGCCCCCCCACCTTCCCCCGCCCCCACAACCCCCCCACCTTCCCCCGCCCCGCTTCCCCTAGATACGCCTCGGACTGTTGCAGGAATCTCCTGCACTGCAACATGGTGTTGGGTGCCAGCACAGCCCACACAGTGGTATATCCAGCACAGCCCGCACAGTGGTATATCCAGCACAGCCCGCACAGTGGTATATCCAGCACAGACCGCACAGTGGTATATCCAGCACAGCCCGCACAGTGGTATATCCAGCACAGACCGCACAGTGGTATATCCAGCACAGACCGCACAGTGGTATATCCAGCACAGCCCTCACAGTGGTATATCCAGCACAGCCCGCACAGGGGTATATACAGCACAGACCGCACAGTGGTATATCCAGCACAGCCCGCACAGTGGTATATCCAGCACAGACCGCACAGTGGTATATCCAGCACAGCCCGCACAGTGGTATATCCAGCACAGCCCGCACAGTGGTATATCCAGCACAGACCGCACAGTGGTATATCCAGCACAGCCCGCACAGTGGTATATCCAGCACAGACCGCACAGTGGTATATCCAGCACAGACCGCACAGTGGTATATCCAGCACAGCCCTCACAGTGGTATATCCAGCACAGCCCGCACAGGGGTATATACAGCACAGCCCGCACAGGGGTATATACAGCACAGCCCGCACAGGGGTATATACAGCACAGCCAGCACAGGGGGTATATAGAGCACAGCCCTCACAGTGGTATATCCAGCACAGACCGCACAGTGGTATATCCAGCACAGACCGCACAGTGGTATATCCAGCACAGACCGCACAGTGGTATATCCAGCACAGCCCTCACAGTGTTATATACAGCAGAGCCCGCACACTGGTATATACAGCAGAGCCCGCACAGGAATATATATACAGCAGAGCCCGCACAGGGATATATACAGCAGAGTCCCCACAGGGGTATATACAGCAGAGCCCGCACAGTGGTATATACAGCACAGCCCGCACAGTGTTATATACAGCAGAGCCCGCACAGTGGTATATACAGCACAGCCCGCACAGTGTTATATACAGCAGAGCCCGCACAGTGGTATATAGAGCACAGCCCGCACAGTGTTATATACAGCAGAGCCCGCACAGTGGTATATACAGCAGAGCCCGCACAGAGATATATACAGCACAGCCCGCACAGTGGTATATACAGCAGAGCCCGCACAGGGATATATACAGCAGAGCCCGCACAGGGATATATACAGCAGAGTCCCCACAGGGGTATATACAGCAGAGCCCGCACAGGGATATATACAGCAGAGCCCGCACAGGGATATATACAGCAGAGTCCCCACAGGGGTATATACAGCAGAGCCCGCACAGGGATATATAGAGCACAGCCCACATCTCATCTCATCCCCCCCCCCCCCGATAATGGCCCCACAGTCCGGTTAAAAAGAAAAAAAAAACAAAAGCTCTCCTCACCTTTCCTTTTGCCCGCGCTGCTCCTGGCGGCTGAAGTCTGCCCAGGACACTGCAGGTGCGCGATGATATGACGTCATCGCGCACCCGCAGTGTACTGTCAGAGGCAGAGCGGGGAATGATGGGAGAGGAAGCGTCAGGTGACGCTCTCTCCTCCCATCATTGCATTGAACTATACCGGTGTCATAGACGCCGGTATAGTTAAATGCGGCGGCGGCGGCGGCGGCACTGGGGGGGGTTCCGGGGGAGGAACAGTGCAGCGGCCCACTACTGGCATCGGCTCTTCTGGCATTTGCCAGAAGTGCCCGATGGCCAGCCTGGCCCTGCTCAGACCTGCCGGCCCGGGGCCCCTGACCTGCGGGGCCCGGTCGCAATGGCGACCGCTGCGACCGCGGTAGTTACGCCCCTGCACATCACACAGAAGCATTTCTGTTCTATTTACATGCGCTGAGTTCATGCTGCTAAATGAGTGTGATCGACAATACTGAAATCGTTCAACGCTTGTTTTCCGGCCTCTTTCCACCGTCTGAGAAAGACTGATGGGAACAGAATGATCACTAATAGATCACTAACAGATCACCATACAGTATCATGTTATCAGCAGCACATCTACAGTTTACACCGGCAATGTCCTGCTGAGAACAATGATTTTTGTTCCGGCATAAACAATCCAATCACTCGATGAATATGCAGCATTTTGATTGTTTAGTATAATACACCCCATAGTCCTCTATATATTATAATGTGCACCACAGTCCTCCATATTGTAAAATGCACACCCCATAGTCCTCCATATAATATGCCCCATAGTCCTCCATATAGTATAATACACTACTCAGTCCTCCATATAGTATCATACACTCCTCAGTCCTCCATATTGTAAAATGCACTCCCCATAGTCCTCCATATAGTATAATATGCCATATAGTCCTCCAAATAGTATAATACACTCCCCATAGTCCTCCATATATTAAAATACACTGCTCAGTCCTCCACATAGTATAATACAATCCTCATAGTGCTCCATGTAGTATAATGCACCGCCATAGTCATCCATGTAGTACAGTTCACTTCCCATAGTATAATGCACCCCATAGTTCTTCATATAGTATAATGTATTCCCCATACTCCTCGATACAGTATAATGTAGCCACCCCACAGAGCATAATGCAGCCAGCCCACAGAGTATAATGCAGCCACCTCACAGAGTACTGTAATGTAACCCCCCATAGAATATAATGCAGCCCCCATCATGTAGTATAATGTAGCCCCTTCATAGAGTATGATGCAATCACCCCTCATAGAATATAAATATAATACAGCCCCCCATAGAATATATAGTAATGCAGCCCCGAATAGAATAGAATACAGCCCACCTCCCCATATAATATAATGTAGCCCTATAAAAGAGTATGATGCAATCCTCCCTCATAAAATCTAATACAACCCCCCATAGGATATAATGTAGCCCCCTAAAGAATATAATACAGCCCACGTCCCCATAGTATATAAGGTAGCCCCCTATAGAATATAATGCAGCCCCCGATAGTATATAACACATCCTCTCCATAGAATATAATGTACCCCCCATGGTGTATAACACAGCCTCCCCCATAGAATATAACGTATAATGTACCCCCCATAGTATATAACACAGCCACATAGTATATAACACAGCCTCCCCATAGAATATAATATACTCCCCATAGTATATAACACAGCCCACGTAGTGTATAACACAGCCCACATAGTATATAGCACAACCCACGTAGTATATAGCACAGCCTGCAGAGTAAATAGCACAGCCTGCATAGTATATAGCACAGCCCGCATAGTATATAGCGCAGCCTGCATAGTATATAGCACAGCCCATGTAGTATATAGCACAGCCCGCACAGTATATAACACAGCCCACATAGTATATAGCACAGCCCACATAGTATATAGCACAGCCCACATCTCCCCCCTTCCCCTGAGAATGGCCCCACAGTCCACTACTCACTGTTATAGTAAAAAAAAAAAAAAAAAAACACACACTCCTCACTTTTCCTCATGCCCACGCTTCTCCCTGCTCCTGTCTCAGCAGCTGCACTGCCTGGCACACAGTGAGTGCGCGATGATGTCATCGCGCACCTGCAGTGTCAGAGGCAGAGCGGGGAATGATGGGAGCTTGAGCGTCAGCTGACGCTCTCTCCTCCTCCATCATTGGTTTGAACTGTACCGGCAGACGCCGGTATAGTTCAATGCGGCGGCAGGGGTGTCGGCGCTGGTGTCAGGCGGGCCCCCCTGCCTCACAGGGGCCCCATAGCGGCTGTATGATGTGCTGCTAGCTGGGGGCCCCTATGGGAGCAGAGGCCGTAGGCAGCTGCCTGGTCTGCCTGCCCCTAACGCCGACTCTGCCTACTCCCATTGTTCCCCATGATATAACATTCACCTGAGCTTTAGCTTAGACCTTTCACATACTTTGACATTTATCTGTGGTTTGAAGGGATTTATAGAGCATTAAAAAAACATGACTGATTTCTTTCAAAAACTGCGCCATACTAATCGACAGGTTGTGTGGGGTATTGCTGCTGACTTCAATAATGCCTATAGGGATTGTGTAGTGAAAACAAGTCTTCACCTATTCTCAGGATAGGTTAATAAGTGGCTCAAGAATTGGTGTAGGAAGGAGGGGTTTGGGTTCCTGCAGAACTGGGCCGACTTCTCAGTGGGCTACAGGCTCTACGCTAGGGACGGGCTGCACCTCAATGGGGAAGGTGCAGCTGTGCTGGGGGAGAAAATGGCGAGAAGGTTGGAAAAGTTTTAAAACTAGGGATTGGGGGGGAGGGTATTCAATTTATAGAAGAGGAAGATAGTGCAGATAGAGACCTGGGCACAAATAAGGAAGTTGGGGGTGGCGGTGGCATGGAAGGTGGGGTTAGAACAGTTAATAATTTAAGAAAGAATAGAGGTACAGAGAGTAACATCAAGTGCATATATACTAATGCCAGAAGCCTCGCCAACAAAATGGACAAATTAGAACTAATGTTGTTGGAGCATAATTATGACATGGTAGGGATATCTGAAACATGGCTGGATGAGAGCCATGACTGGGCTGTTAACTTGCAGGGCTATAGCCTGTTCAGAAATGACCGTACAGATAAGCAAGGGGGTGGGGTGTGTCTATATGTAAAATCATCCTTAAAACCCACCCTGCGTGATAATATAGGTGAATTTAATGAAAATGTAGAGTCCCTGTGGGTGGAGATAAGGGGAGGGGGAAAAAATAATAAATTACTGATAGGGGTTTGTTATAAATCTCCAAAAATAATGGAAGCAATGGAGAATATTCTCGTAAAGCAAATAGATGAAGCTGCGACTCAAGGAGAAGTCATTATTATGGGGGACTTCAACTACCCTGAAATAGATTGGGGAACAGAAACCTGCAGTTCCAGCAAAGGTAATCGGTTTTTGACAACTATGAGAGACAATTACCTTTCACAACTGGTTCAGCACCCAACAAGAAGGGGGGCACTGCTAGACCTAATATTAACCAACAGGCCAGACCGCATATCAAATATAAGAGTTGGGGGTCACTTGGGGAATATCAAGATTCGTGTATCCTTTAATAAGATGTGTAGTAGAGGGGTGACAAGGACACTAAACTTCAGGAGAGCAAATTTCCAACGGATGAGAGAGGATCTTGGTGCAATTAACTGGGAAGATATCCTGAGACATAAAAATACGCAAAGAAAATGGGAGATGTTTATTAGCATCCTGGATAGGACCTGTGCACAGTATATACCGTATGGGAATAAACATACTAGAAATAGGAGGAAACCAATATGGCTAAATAGAGCTGTAAGGGGCGCAATAAGTGACAAAAAGAAAGCATTTAGAGAATTAAAGGAAGTAGGTAGTGAGGAGGCATTAAATAAATACAAAAAATTAAATAAATTCTGTAAAAAGCAAATCAAGGCAGCAAATATTGAGACAGAGAGACTCATTGCCAAAGAGAGTAAAAATAATCCCAAAATATTCTTTAACTACATAAATAGTAAGAAATTAAAAAATGATAGTGTTGGCCCCCTTAAAAATAGTCTGGGTGAAATGGTGGATGACGATGAGGAAAAAGCCAATATGCTAAATGACTTTTTTCATCAGTATTTACAAAAGAAAATCCCATGGCAGACAAAATGACTAGTGATAAAAATTCCCAATTAAATGTCACCTGCTTAACCCAGCAGGAAGTACGGCGGCGTCTAAAAATCATTAAAATTGACAAAACTCCGGGCCCGGATGAGATACACCCCCGAGTACTGCAGGAACTAAGTACAGTCATTGATAGACCATTATTTTCAATCTTTAAAGACTCCATAATAACAGGGTCTGTACCACAGGACTGGCATATAGCAAATGTGGTGCCAATATTCAAAAAGGGGACAAAAACTGAACTCGGTAATTATAGGCCAGTAAGCTTAACCTCTACTGTGGGTAAAATCCTGGAGGGGTTTCTAAGGGATGCTATACTGGAGTATCTGAAAAGGAATAACCTCATGACCCAGTATCAGCACGGGTTTACTAGGGACCGTTCATGTCAGACTAATTTGATCAGCTTCTATGAAGAGGTAAGTTCCGGACTGGACCAAGGGAGCCCAGTGAATGTAGTGTATATGGACTTTTCAAAAGCTTTTGATAAGGTGCCACACAAAAGGTTGTTACATAAAATGAGAATAATGGGGATAGGGGAAAATATGTGTAAGTGGATTGAGAGCTGGCTCAGGGATAGGAAACAAAGGGTGGTTATTAATGGAGCACACTCGGACTGGGTGGCGGTTAACAGTGGGGCACCACAGGGGTCAGTATTGGGCCCTCTTCTTTTTAACATATTTATTAATGACCTTGTAGGGGGCATTCAGAGTAGAATTTCAATATTTGCAGATGACACTAAACTCTGCAGGGTAATCAATACAGGGGAGGACAATTTTATATTACAGGATGATTTATGTAAACTAGAAGCTTGGGCTGATAAATGGCAAATGAGCTTTAAAGGGGATAAATGTAAGGTCATGCACTTGGGTAGAAGTAATAAGATGTATAACTATGTGCTTAATTCTAAAACTCTGGGCGAAACCGTCAATGAAAAAGACCTGGGTGTATGGGTGGATGACAAACTCATATTCAGTGGCCAGTGTCAGGCAGCTGCTACAAAGGCAAATAAAATAATGGGATGCATTAAAAGAGGCATAGATGCTCATGAGGAGAACATAATTTTACCTCTATACAAGTCACTAGTTCGACCACACTTAGAATACTGTGCACAGTTCTGGTCTCCAGGGTATGAGAAAGACATAGCTGAACTGGAGCGGGTACAGAGAAGAGCGACCAAGGTTATTAGAGGACTGGGGGGTCTGCAATACCAAGATAGATTATTACACTTGGGGCTATTTAGTTTGGAAAAACGAAGGCTAAGGGGTGATCTTATGTTAATGTATAAATATATGAGGGGACAGTACAAAGACCTTTCTGATGATCTTTTTAATCATAGACCGGTGACAGGGACAAGGGGGCATCCTTTACATCTGGAGAAAAAAAGGTTTAAGCATAATAACAGACGCGGATTCTTTACTGTAAGAGCATGAGACTATGGAACTCTCTGCCGTATGATGTTGTAATGAGTGATTCATTACTTAAATTTAAGAGGGGACTGGATGCCTTTCTGGAAAAGTATAATATTACAGGGTATATACACTAGATTCCTTGATAAGGCGTTGATCCAGGGAACTAGTCTGATTGGCGTATGTGGAGTTGGGAAGGAATTTTTTTCCCCAATGTGGAGCTTACTCTTTGCCACATGGGGTTTTTTTGCCTTCCTCTGGATCAACATGTTAGGGCATGTTAGGTTAGGCTATGGGTTGAACTAGATGGACTTAAAGTCTTCCTTCAACCTTAATAACTATGTAACTATGTATGTAACTATGTAACCTGTTGTTCAATGGGTGTCCCACCGCTGGGATCAGAAGCGATCAGCAGATTGGGTAATTTTTATCCCCATTTTTTTCACCATTACAAAATGGCGTTGTAAGTCGGGAGCCCGACCACTGCTTCATTCATTCCCTATGGGGATGCCGGAAAAAGCAGGAGGAATGAATGGGAACTGCTTTTAAGTATGTACACTGCGGCTCCATTCTAAATGGGATGAATTTGCCCAGTTCTAATCACCTATCCTTTGGATATTTCATAACTTGTATTCACTGGACAACCCCTTAAAGAAGCACTCCACTTAATATTTTTATTCCTTAAAGCTATCCAAATATTAGTGTAGAGTCAGTGTGTTGATATACTCACCGATTGTTGTCTTCTCCAGTATCCCGTGCCATTCCAATCCTCTTCTGAGTCATGTGACGGCAATTCAGACTCCAGATCACACAGGGGTCTATATTTGAGCCTGACGTCACATGTACAATGTAAGCCTATTGCGTCTCATGCACATATGAGAAGATGAAAGGTGGCGCTCACCATGTTCTTGCTTAAAAGTCATTTTTTTCGGAGGAGTTAGACATTCGTGCTCTATGCACCGGTACTGGGCAGGAGAAAGAGTGGACAACAGCCTTTTTTCATCTCCTCAGTGCTTGTACAGGTCCATATGGCGTCTCCTTCTGACGCTCCATAGACTTATAGTGTACAAGCCACACACAGTGCGCAGTGTGATCTGGAGAGACTAAATTACCATCAGGTGACTCGGAAGAGGATTGGAATGGCGCTGGATACTGGAGAAGGCAACGATCGGTGAGTATATGAACACACTGACACTACACTACATGAATACGTACATAGGTCTAAGGAGTAAAAAATGAACTTTTCTTTACCTACAATACCAGGCACAGGCACAGTCCCTGGATAGATGTGTTGATGAAGGAAGCAGTCATTTTTTATTCATCTGCTTATGATATTGCTTAGGTAGGTTTTCTTTTGTTTAAGCATTAATATTTGTCCTGATATAACAGTGTTTTACATAATAGAGAGCAAACAGATCGCTTTGGCTTGGCTTGTGATAGAGAAGAATGAGCAGAACAAATAGCAAACAGATCTATTTAAACTTTCTACCAGATTTTTTATGCTTGATATGTATGTTTTTTTATTTCCTAAATCTCAGTTACATCTGGGGCTACGTGTGTTGTTTGCAGAGCTGACACCATGTCGGCAGGACTGCGGCCAGTCAGGGAGCTCACCTATTCCAAGTGGCTCTTGCTGTCAGCTCGGGCAGAGGGTTGAGCTCAGTTTTTTGCCGCAGTGCTTTCAATGTGTTGTCATCTCTGGGAACAATAGCAGACACCGTCATAGCATGCCACGGGATATTGAAGGCCACGCCCCTGACCACATCCATTTCACAACTAGTCACACCCATATCCATGCCCCAACCACACCCATTTAGCACTGCTGATCACACTGTTTCATAAACAATAATTATAAACAGAAAAAAAATATTGCCTCACAGTGCTCCATACTGTATAATGGCCCCATATAATGCTCAATACTGTATAATGGCCACACATAATGCTCCATACTGTATAATGGCCAAACAGTGCTCCATACTGTCTAATGGCCCCACATGATGCTCCATACAGTGTAATGTCTTCACATGATGCTCCATAATGTATAATGGCCACACATGATGCTCCATACTGTATAATGGCCCCACATGATGCTCCATACTGTATAATGGCCCCACATGATGCTCAATACTGTATGATAGCCACACAGTGCTCCATGCTGTATAATGGCCCCACATGATGCTCAAATCTGTATAATGGCCACACAGTGCTCCATACTGTATAATGGCCCCACATGATGCACCATGCTGTATAATGGTCACACAGTGTTGTATACTGTATAATTGCCCCACATGATGCTCCATACTGTATTATGGCCACACATGATGCTCCATTCTGTATAATGGCCACGCAGTGCTCCATACTGTATAATGGCCCCACATGATGCTCCATACTGTATAATGGCCACACTTGATGCTCAATACTATATAATGGCCCCAAATGATGCTCCATACTGTATAATTGCCCCACATGATGCTCTATACTGTATAATGGCCCCAAATGATGTTGCGTACATTATAATGGCCTCATAGTGCTCCATACTGTATAATGGCCCCACATGATGCTCAATACTGTGTAATGGCCACACAATGCTCCATATTGTATAATGGCCACACATGATGCTAAATACTGTATAATAATTGGGAGGCGTTGTCTACAGAGTTTGTGGTGGGGGGTGTCCGTAGCAGGGCTTACTCGGGCCTGTCCTTGTAAGGACAGGAGTCATTTGCTGGGGCACGACAGGGGAGTAAGGAATTGGTCCCCTACCCCATATTCTTTGGTGCTATACTGGACCCCCCTCCGTTGGGACCCCCTATCATCCTTGCGGGTATCCCACGTCTACAATCGGTGAGATTGAACCAGTTTTTTTTTTAATCTGCACAGTTTTCGGCGTGAGCACTTATAATTGGTCATTTTTGTCTATTTTTAATCATATTAGTAAAAGTTACGTTTTATATTATGGGTTAAACTCTTCCTGCTGACTAAGATAAATACTGTATAATGGCCACATGGTGTGCCATATTTTATAATGGCCACACATGATGCTCCATACTGTATAATGGCCACACATTACTCCATACTGTATTATGGCCCCACATAATGCTCTATACTGTATAATGGCCTCACATGATGCTCCATACTGTATAATGGCCCCACATGATGCTCCATACTGTGTAATGGCCCTACATGATGCTCCATACTGTATTATGGCCCCACATGATTCTCCATACTTTATAATGGCCCCACATGTTGCTCCATACTATATATTGGCCACACAGTGCTCAATACTGTATAATGGCTCCACATGATGCTGTGTACAGTATAATGGCCACACAGTGCTCCATACTGTATAATGGCCCTACACGATGCTCAATCCTGTATAATGACCACACAGTGCTCCATACTGTATAATGGCCACACAGTGCTCCATACTGTATAATGGCCACACATGATACTCCATACTGTATAATGGCCCCACATGATGCTGAATACTGTATAATGGCCACACAGTGCTCCATACTGTATAATTGCCCCACATGATGCTGTGTACAGTATAATGGCCACACATGATGATGCCAATGTAGAGTTGAGGCTGTAGATGTGTCCCAGCTGCTCTGCTCACAATGCAGGCAAATATTTCACCACCTGTCGCTGTCCACACTGCTGCCTAACAAATCCTACACACTGCAATGTAGCTCAGCTCTGTGAACTCTGCATGCACTCAGACAACACCACTATCTACTGGCTCCACTCCATAACTGCTGTAGTATATAAATGATATACTGTGCCTATAACTAACCGGCTGCACTCTATTGCTCTAACTGCTGCCACTACACACACATGTACCTCAGAAATGTCCTCTCTTCCTCTCTGAACCACCACACCGGGATACGGAGGGGGCGTGGCCTAATACAAGGGGGTGTGCCGGCTGCTTCTCCTGCTGGCTGTATGGGAGAAGTGGAGTCCTGTGCAGGACTGCGGGGCACAGCCTCAAAATCGGGACAGTCCCGCAGTATGAGGGATGGATGGGAGTATGGACACCGTGATCTGCAGTGTAGACCTAGTGGAAGCAAATGTCATAATTAATCAAACTACACAAAACTTTATTAGATACTTATTAAAAACAAATTCTTTTGTAAAAAATAGTGAATACCGTCCTCTGGGAAATACACATGCAAAATATAACTACAAGTTGCAGGCTAAGCACAACAACCATGAATGTAAAGACAGCTTAG